>NC_135797.1:487500-1980000 GCF_051106095.1 Pogona vitticeps | reverse complement strand
ATTAGGGAATCTCACATAAATGTCTATGAAATTTCTAGTGGACCTTTGTAACCAGAATTTTGCCAGCTAATTCAGGAGTGGTACAGACGTTTAAGATGTGGAAAAGATTGGACATTTGCGCTGGTAGATTTCCCACCCCTCCGTTCTTAATCTCACTGTCTTGGGTCCCAGTTTTTGGAGGCAGTTCAGTCAACCAACTTGATTGGGTTGGATCCGTAAATATATGCAACCCCTTCTTCTATTTTCATTTTCACAATGCTGTGTTCGCTCTCAGTGCTTCTTGGGTGGATATGATTTTATGCATTTTAGCCCGTCTTTTTTCAGATGCTCTGTGGTCTGCTTTTCCCGAGACGGAGAGTCCGAAAGCTGTGTTCTACGATGTCGACTCCAGACAGGTGTTAATCGGAGGCCGAGGGATGCTGTGGGTCCTGACTTTTACAGACTCGGAGATCACCCAACAGAACGTAAGGGACAAGGGGCAAAGTCGTGGGAAGCCTAGATATGGAGCTGGTCCTACCAGTGGGCTGGGGGAGGCAGCTGCCCCTGGAAACTGACATTGAGAACAGCCCTCTGTCTTCCCCACGGATTGAAAAAAACCCATACCCATTACCTTCTGGATTCCCCAAACCCCAACCTCAACCAAAATGCGACAATCAACCAAAATGCAACAATCAAAGCTTTCTCCCTCGCAATCTAAGAGAAAAGGGTCATGTTTTCAAATCAAGAGCTTACTACCCTTGTGATGGTGGGGATGCAGCTATGGTACCAACTTTCCCAGAATCTATCTCTTTTCGTGTCTCTGCTTGCTCCAGATTATTATTATTTTTTCCCAGATCACCCTGAAAGCTGAGGAGAAGGCAGAGAAAGACTGCCAAAGGAAAAATGCATCAAGAGAGGTAAGAAGAAATGGAACTAGGTGTAGGCACTGATTTTGAAAAGGAACTAATTGCATTACTTGTAACTAGGTTATTGTTACTACTGCGCCATTTGTAATAACAATACACTAACTTAAGCATTGTTAACAGGTTCTTACTAGCAAAACAGAAAAATTCAGGGAAATCATCTCCAGTTTCTTGTAGTGCCCAATCCTGGTGTCACACAAAACATTAACGTTGAGGATTGGTAAGAGAATGGTTTGAAATTTGAAAAAAATTTGCTGTCAGGATGGCTGTAAGCAAATTCTTGTTGCATGGTTTTTGAAAGATACCTTACTTACAACATTGTTATCCAAAATAAGGTTACAGGTAACTATGGAACTAGTTACCTCCAAGCTCTACTTTGGATAAATGGAGTTGCTTTTTGGGGGGGAAATGCAGCTGCAGTAGTAACTAATTTGGTGGGGTCTAGAACTTTAAATGTAATGGAATACAGTTGAAAAAAAGTAAGTTCTGCAGTGCTGGCCACTTCCTGCTCTCTAACTACTGATGTGCTTCCTTGACCAGGTCAACTGTGACAATTTAATCCGAGTGATTGAGAAGTGGGATAAGAAAATCTTGGTCTGCGGGACCAACGCAGGTGCCCCGAAGTGTTGGTTTCTGGTGAGCATACAGTTGGGTGATTCATGACAGAAATGAAAGAATGCCCCTTCTCTCTCTCTCTCTCTCTCTCTCTCTCTCTCTCTCTCTCTCTCTCTCTTTACTGGACCAGTCTTCTTAATGTGTAACTCAGAAGCCAGTATCATTGCCCTCCATGCACCTAGGCCCTGATAAGTGAGTTTAGGATTGCTATCTCAACTTTCCAGGAGAGAAAAAGAAGACACATAGGTTGTGATTCTATGTAAACTGTAAGGGCCATCATCCTTGATCCATTAATGGGAAATATGTGTGTGGAAATATGGAGGATGGGGAGGCAGGAAGAGAGGGCCTCTCTTGAAAGTCAAAGGAACAAAATAGCAGGAGGCCACAGAAACAGGAAAGAGAAGGGGCCCCCTGAGTGGCTAAAAGGCGTCAACCTATTTTTGTTTGCCTTCTCTCCAAGATCAACACCACAACTTGGGAAAAGAAAAACGAAGGCCAAGTTATAACCCTCTTGGGAGAAAACATTGTTCCTGCATTGGACTCCCAAAATGCCGTGGCTATCGCAGTAGGTAAGGCATTAGGAAATTTATCCTCTCCAGAGCCCTGGCTTCTGAATGTACTGATCTTGTTTCCAAAGTGGAACGGATGCTTTCAGGTTGAACCCTTTATTTACTCCCTCTAAAAGCCAAATCCATTCTAAATTAAATCAAGATGCTTTCCTTCTTCCTGAGTTCTTTCTGCCCCCCCCTATTTTTTGCTTCCTCCAAAAGGCTCAGAGAAAACTATCCAATTGAGTTGTTGACTCTAACGTCTTTTGGAGAGGTCCCTTTCAGTTCCATAATAGTCTGTGCTTCAACAGATAAAGTCCCACTGCTCTCTTGCCATTTCTTTATCTCCACGGCCAACTCTAGCCCTAACTGAGTGTCATAAACACAACTGCTGTCGTTCACGGCAAGCTTACAGCTCGGTTTCCAATGACACAATGAATTTGTTCTGGGTTCTATTTTGGATGCTGCCCAAGTTGCTGAAACTTATGAGGGGGGGGTGGAATCAGCACCTTGGATAATGCCTTCAAAAGTCTGGAGGAAAATCTAGATTGCATTCACCCATCCCACGGGGACAGAAGCACCATTCACCTCTTTCCGAAGCATTTCTGTGAACCTCACTTTTTATGGTCCCGGATTGCGTTTCATTTAGGTGAGTCGTGAAAGCAATAAATCTAGTCTCCACTGTTAGATTTTCAAGGAAGATGAAAAGCATGACAGGTCCGGAAGAAAGAATTAAAAGTAGATGTGTTCCATTGCATGCTTTAATGCTCACACTTTTGGAAGAAAAGTATTGTTATGTTTCTTCTTCTTTTTTGTTGTCTGTTATTAAAATTCTAGAAGGCAGCCTTTATTCTGCATTGTCTGGAAACAAAAGCAGTATCCATAGAAGCTATGGAACGAAAAAGGGGATTAAGACGGAAGACAGCTGGCTGGGCAGTAAGAAGTATTCTTAATTCTTGATCCAGTTATCTCAAAGTAGAATATTTGTATCATGATATTTAAAAGTCTCATTTTGTTCAGTTGTATTCGTTTTGTTCCTTTGTTTTCCCTTCTACCTGTAGATTTTGGCATTTAGGATTCCAGCGTATAATTAAGAAGGTTAGAGTCTAGTCCTTGTTATTCATAACTTAACAAGGACGAGAAACTTTTCTTAAAATTTCCAAACTAAAAATGCAAATTGAGGGCTTTAATTAAATAATTATTTATAGGAGGAGTGACGCAATAAAAGCATTCCCAGCTCAGTAACCTTACTGTTTTTAGCTTTTAAAGATCATCTTTTTAATGATGTAGAAAGGTGGGGAGAAAGGTGGGGTAAAAATATTTAAAATAATAATAATACTGCCTGGGGAAATGGTAAGTTCCATTCTAAGGGTTACAACGGTGTTCCCAAGCGTGGGTGCCCAGACGTTCTTGAACTACAACTCCCAGAAGCCTTCACCACTAGCTATGCTGGCCAGGATCCCCGGGAGTTCTTGTCCAAGAACATCTGGATTACTCAAGGTTGGGAACCACTGGGCCATAGGGAAAGAGCCTGGAAAATGAAGCAGTCAATGTTGTAATGTCTGTTCCAGAAGCACTGAGTTGGTGTCTGTGTGAAAATGAACCTTCGGTCTCATCTAGAAAACAAGGCTTAGATAAATTCATTATTGAAAAAGGTCTCTTGGCATCAGTAGTCATCCCAATGATGTTGGATCTTCCATGTGCAGGACTAGTCTACCTCGCAACAAGAACTTTCTTATGTGTGAAACAGGACGTGGTATCTGTTGTTCTAAGACTGCATCATTTTACCGGATGTTTTACCTTGAGTTTGCTTCCACCCCAGATGCAGAGTTTGTCGGGGCAGCTGCCCTTGCTGAGAAGAATCCGAGCCTGGACGAAATTTTCTTTTTCTACAACGAAGTCAATCAGACGGCTGGGCTAGATGAGGAGCCTTACAGAGCTCAGCTGGGACGTGTCTGCAAGGTATGGAGAAAGACAGAGAGAGATGTGGGGAGGTGGTTTCCAGGCAACAGGAAGTGGCCTGGAGGGGCAGTGGGGCATTTCCTGTATCATTCGGATTTGTGGGAAATGATCTCAGGGTTGTAGCCAATCACAAGTTGAACCTGAGATAGCTAATGTGGTTTTTAAAAAAAAATTATTCAGGCCATACATTGCCCTTCCCCCTGCAAAAGGTATACTCAGTTTACTGACCTCGGAAGGATGGCAGGCTGAATCAACCTTGATCTGGCTACCTGAGATGGTTGGGATCAAACTCAGGTGGTGAGCAGAGTCTTGCCTGCAGGACTGCAGTTTAACCACCACACCACAAGGCTCATGTCTCAAGTTCTGGGTTTTTTTTGTTTTGTTTTGTTTTTTTTAAGAAGGATGTAGGAAGATCTGGACAGGTTGAGGGGAGGTCAACCAAGGAAGCAGAAAACTGGGCAGAACAACAACTAAGAGGCAGAGCAGCTGCTTGGAAAGCAGAGAGCCTTGGGTTTCATTCCCAGCTAAAAAAGGATCAAGTAACATCAGGGATGGGAGGGCAAAAGACTCCTCTCTTTACCTAACACCAAGAAGAACTGTTTCTAGGCATGTTGTGATCCCTCAGAGGTTGCTGAGTTTCATCTTCCATCCCTTCTCACCATTGACTGTCCTGGTGAGGAATGATAGACATTGTAGTCCAAACATATTTGGGCTGCATGCTGCCCACCCTTGGAGCAGACTTGGTCCAAGGTCATTTTGTGTGTTCAGAAAGCCCCAGGTTCAAATCCAGACCTCTCCACTGAAAAATACCCCTCCACAAGCCATGGAAAATGCTGCACTAGAAACTTGGAAACAAACAGATCTGAATCTCCAGCTCCTTCTTGCCTCCCTACTATGTGGCCTTCTGTCATTCCAGGTGGACATGGGTGGGAAGCCCATCTTGACAGACTCCTGGAGCACATTCCTCAAGGCCCGGCTGGTGTGTGGACACCCCCATGAGCCTTTGCGTTTCCACCACCTCCGGGACGCCTTTGTTTTCACCAAGGATGGGAAGGACAAGGCAGTGCTTTATGGTGTCTTCTCCAGCACTTGGTGAGTGGCACCTGGGACGTGGAACACTTGAAAGAGCCGGGACGTAAGCCCTCCGGTCCGTGGGATGTCCCATTTCCCTAACACAGATTCCCGGTCTGTGCCCTGCCAGAACACCTCTAAAAATACAAATATCTTGGGTTGAGGGAGTTAGGAGTTTTGCTTCTTCCATGGTGGATCCGAGTATTTCGACCAATTTAGGGTGGGATATATAATATATGAAAGATTGAGATCCACTGTTTAAGGAGAATTTATAGATCGCTGTGGGAAGCTATCCTTGGTCCTGAAACTGTAGCCTCATCTAACTTCAGGCCTTCGCTGTATTTTATTTATTTCAAATATTTTTAACCCGCCTTTCTCCTTTGAAAGGACCCAAGGCAGCTAACAACAACACTAAAAAGATAGTATTTAAGATTAGTAACCATGAGCATACAATACTAAAAATATTGATGAATACAATACCAAAAAAACATCAGCAACACCAAAAACACATACAATGCAGGAAGGTACAAGAATCAATTTAAAAAACCCCACTCGGCAGCCAGTCATTGAGGGAAGGCTTACCCAGAGAGAAAGGTCTTTACCTGCTTGGGAAGGACAACAAAGATGGGGCCAGTCTAGGTTCTTGTGGGAGGGAGTTCCAGAGTCGAGAACCAGCCACGGAGAAGAGTGTCTCCCACGTCCCCTGTGTGATCACGTCAGGACATCCAGGGAATGTTCAGTTTTTCTCTGATCATCCTTTGCTTACTCCCTACACCTTGCAGTTCTGTTAATAGGGCTATTTTGTGTGTTTTTCCACCAAGGGGCTCTTCGGCTGTTTGCTCATATTCGATGGACCGAATTAGCTCCATTTTTAAGACCTCAACCTTCAAGGGTGCCACTGGCTCCATTCCTATACCCAGACCTGGCACAGTAAGTTCCATCTGAAACCCTTCCCCAGATCTATAGGTCTGTATGTCTGGAGTGTCTGTGCTCTGCGTTAGAGGGCAGCAAAAGACCTGGTAAATATGTGGCCTATGTATTGTGATGTTTAGGAGTGAATGGGGGTTTCCTCCTTATTCCAGGAAATTGTCTTTATTTCTAGCCATGACAACAGATTTCTCTAGCTCTTCAAGATTCACTTTTGTGTGGCTTGTTTGTCTGGATCTTAATATCGTCCTAAGCAAGATCTTAATATTGGTTGTTTTAACTGCTGGGAAGCTTATTGCAGTAACTTTAAAACATCAATCATACTGTTCCTGCATCTTTCCTAACTTACATCTAAGAAAGACACACCTGGTGAAATCCATCCTGCTAAGAATTTTTGGAATTTAAATAAAGAGTAACTTCCTTGGCAAAATCTATCTTGCCGTGAACTTTTGGACGGTAAGTTCTTCACACTGGTACAAGCCCTCTGAAATGGCGTTTGATCCAAAAAAGTATGTATATTATGTATTGCCTATTCTTGAATTTGCATTTTACTGCAGTTTTCAGTTGACTCTGAACACAGGCTTGGGAGAATGTTGGCCATCCAAAATAGCTTACAAACATTACTTTCATTTTTTAAATTTAAAAAAATCAAGCAAAATAAATACATTTTTGCATTATGGCTTTTATATGGAGTACTGATTTCTGAAATTGCTTCTTGACTTCCCTTTGTCTGCCTTTCCCTTCTTTGCTGCAGTGTGTTTCACCAGATTCCTACCATGTCTTGCCCAGACAGACACTAACTTTCATTAAGGACCACCCAGAATTAGACACTGTCATCTATCCAGATGAGGAGCATCCCCTGTACATCCTCCGAAATAATGATACTTACACCCGTGTCGTGGTGGACAGGGTCCAGGATGCCAGCAATGAGTCGTATGATGTCCTCTTCCTTGGCACAGGTGAGCTGAACATGGAAAGAAGGACCAGGATAGAAGATTTTAGCCTGGAGGAGTCAAGAGTGAGATGGTGGTTCCCGACCTTGGGTCCCCAAATGTTTTTGGACTACAATTTTCAGAAGCCTTCACTGCTAGCTGTGCTGGCCAGGATTTCTGCGAGTTGTCATCCAAGAACATCTGGGGACCCAAAGTTGGGACCCACTGTTACGTGTTTTCCCTGTTTAGATCCCTGGAGATCAGTCATGTAGAAGATGCAGCATGCTTGTTTCCAGTTGCACCAGAGGGCAGGATCCAAACTAGTGGATTCAGCTTACAAGAAAGGAGGTTGCAGCTCAAACGTTAGGAGGAATGTCTTGTCATTAAGAGCTGCTTAACAGTGAAAGGCGGTGGGCTCCCCCTCATTGGAGATTTTAAGCAGAATTTGGGGTGGGGGGCATCAGAGATGCTTCACCAGTGGATTTCCTGAAGCAAATGTGCAAGATAAAGAAAACTCTTTCAGTTGTTAAGCCAGCTGTGCTTCCAATTATGTAATAGCAGTATCATCAAGTTTGACTCACCTAAAGAAAGGGTTTTCAGTTTTGTTTTTAACATTATTTTAGGTAAGGAGAGTAACAGAGCTCACCATCCTTCCACATTCACACATTTATGAAAAGTCCATTCTCGGTTATCCCAAGTTCTTTTCATTTCGGCAACATCGTTTTAGATGGTGACAGAGAGATGTTTTGTTGCTGCTGCTGGTAAACTGTTGGCAAGCAGAAATAGTTGCTGGTCTCCTGAAAACCATCTAGGTCAACTTAGATTGAGACTGGCTTTGTGTCCACCCCGGTCTAGTCCAGTAAACTCTTTCCAGACAGTCCTCCAATTCTCACAGCCTGCTGAGGATAAAAATATTGGCTCTCTGAAAACGGTTTTTCCTTCTTTCCTTCCGGCAGCGAAGGGGAAGATCCACAAGGTACTCCGGAGCAAAGAACAGACAGTGATTATTGCTGAGATCAGCCCTTTCAAGGAACAAGAGCCTATCTCCTCTATGATCCTGGACTCCTCCAGAGTAAGAGACAGCATTAACATGGTGCTTACTTGGGTAAATAGCACCCTTAAGTAGAGGGATAAGGTTATTAAGGGACTAGGTTATGCTGGTCAATATGGAGAAAGACATGTCTTCTCTGTGTCCAACCAGAGAGCTTTCCGAATTGTAAAGCAAAAAGAAATTACTATGTGATCCATATTGTCTTCCACCTGACGGGGTAGCAAAAGGAGAGCTTTCTTCCTGTCCTTTCAGGCTCTAACTCATCTTCCCTCTTGCAGGGTTACTTGTACGTGAGCACCAGGGCCGAGGTGACACGCCTTCCTCTGTTCGACTGTGAGCAGTACAGCGAAAACTGTTGGAAATGTGTCCTGGCTCGAGACCCGTATTGCGGATGGGATGTGGAGGAAAGGAAGTGTTCTGCCGTCTCACAAAGCAAAAACTCCACAGCCAGGTCAGCCAGGGAACCCAAAGGGGTGGGAAGATGGCGAGAGAGAGGCCAAAGAGATGGGAGGCAGGGAGGGTTTGATTTGAAGAGGAAAAACTGGACAGCGGACAATTAAAACTGTTGGCCATTATTAATTTTAGTCCTTTATGGGAAAGATGTAATCCAGGAGCGGTGAACCTTTGGCTCTGAGGATGCTTTGGACTACTATTCCCACAGTCCTGTTTCATTGGCAGTGCAAGGTGGGGATTCTGGGTGTTGCCATCCAAAACATCTGGGGTGCCAAAGGTCAACATGGCAGAAGGCTGAGCCGGGCATTGTTTCAGTCTGTTTCAGAAGGCTATTTTGATATTTCCCCATTCTTCTTTAGCAGATTGCTTCAGAGCCTGGATTCTACCAACACCACCCATGTTTGTGAAGCTGCTGAAGGTAGGCTCCTCCAGCAGTGAACTGACTGGCATGGGGAACAAAAGGCTTGAACAGGAGTCAGCCTGAGGCACTAAATGGTGCTACGGATGTACCAACAGAACCTCTGGAAAGGGACCCCTGGTTGCATTCCTCCTCTCGACACTGACATGGAAAGTTCTAGAACTTTGGTCTGATCCAGCAAGGCTTGATTTGTATTTAACAAGCAGTTCCTTTCATTTATGGTGGTACCTCATTTTATGAATGCTTCGTTTAACGTAATTTTCAGTTTATGAAGCAAAATCCATTGAAAATAATGCCTCAGTTTACTTTTTTTTTTAGTACAAAGAAAGTTTCCCCAGGATGCATTGTGCCTGGAGGTTCCTATGGCAATCTGCATTTCAGTTTGCAATATTTTTTTTTGCATTACATAACATCCCGTAGAAAGCATTAAATTTGTAAACCTGTATTTATTTCTAATGCTTTGTTATCAGTTTTCAAACCCATTTTTCCAAAATGACTTAGACAAATGCAGGGACCAGTTTTTCAATTGTGAATTAAGAGTCATCGACTAAACTAAAATACTCCAAAATTTAATATAGAAACATGCCCATCCCTGATGTCTTCCTCAGCCGACCCTAGGCTGATGACCCTTCAGAGAATACTTCCCTGGACAGGAAAAAAAAGGGGTCCCTTTTCAGCATCAAAAAATTTTTAAAAGTATTTTGCACTAAGCCAGAAATCACACTGGAGTCTTTTCTTGCCTTAAAAAAATTATTCTGTTTTCTCTCTCTTATCATTTTGCTTTGACTCTTTTTCAATTGTTAACATGGAAGAAAAATTAGTCCAGGAGGCCCTCAAGAAAGTGAGTGTGGATCCCACTAGCTATATCTACTTGCCATGTCCTCTACGGTCTCACCATGCCATCTACACATGGGTAAAGGATGACAAGACGTACCCCTGTTCCATGGATGAGCAATCCTGCACTCTTCGCTTTGGGGAGAGCACACCAATGGATCAAGGTGTTTTCAGATGCACGGCCAAAGAAGAAGGCTACCAGGAAGAGATTACAGCTTTCAAAGTCACACTCAATGGCGGAAAGATCTCAGAGGTCTCCTTGGTTGTGGTGGCAACAGGCATCTTGTTCCTCACCATAACTATTCTCTTGCTATAGATCGGACGGGTGGAGAGGAACAGATCTTGTCACACTGCCAACTCAATGCTTTTGTTTTCAAAGATTTGATTCCAAATAAGTGTGGTTGCATCTACAAAATCCTTTTACGTCTGCATATTGGACCAATCACAGTTGGCTCAACAAATCAGTTCCTTGTGTAGCACTCATGTCTGGAAGTTCACTCATCAACTGTCTTCTGTCCAGGTCTGCCTTGAACATAGATCCTCCTTCTCACTTCCAAAATGACTTCTCAAGGGAAGTCTGCAAAGTTACAGCAGAATCAAAGAAGCCTAAGGATAACAATTTCTTATTTCATCACAGGGGTGCTTTAGAGGAGTGAAGGAACAGCCTGCAGAATTATTCTAGGCAAAACCGAAGCTCAACCTAATCCCCTGAAAGAATTTTGTTTCCTAGTGACTCTCTCCAATTCAGTTTACCCACAGTTTTGAAAAACAAAGTGTTTCCAATTGTGAAAGAAATTCGCTTCACACATGAAATGTTGAGTGTCTGTTTTGGACCCTGTTAATGTAACATCCCAAAGCTTCATTGCATGTGCTGCTTAGGGCAAACTCTTTACTGCTAGCAGGGACAAGGCTGATAATGGATCCTGACCAACTGTGAAGAAGTTGGGTTTCGCAGCAAAATTGTTTTAGGTCCTGTGCTGTTTTCTTGGAGGAAAATTTGGTCAATTCTGCCTTATTTCATAAGCTAGCTGCCAAAATGGCAGCCCACATTCACCAGAATGTAAGCCACCTTCTGTGAGTTCAACTCTTTGCTGTCCTATGCTAGTGCCAATTAATCCAGATTTTTCATTCCAAACAGCTAAATTGTCTCTGTGTGTAAAGACCCAGCCTGTATAACATTATAGTCTAAAGAAGCATGCAATCAACACATTTTATTCTAAAGTGGGAGCAAGATCCTCAGGAAGACCAACAAGAAAGGTTGCAAAAAAAAAAAAAACCCAAACACCATAAACATGGTTTGTGGCTAGACCCTGGTCAATAAAAGAAGGGTTGTGGTACCTAATAAACAATGGGTGACCCTATCATTTTACTGTACTGCGCAAAAGGGCCAAAGCTTGTATCTAGATGGTGTTAAACAAGGATGCATATGTTTGAACTGAGAAAGACCAAAGGAATTTTAGGGGCTTTTCCATCACCATTTTTACAAGTTATTGGACAGAATAGCTGGAATGATACACAGACAGCAAAAGAATGGATGCCCTTTCCAAAATTTAAGGTAGTCCATGGCTAAGTGAATGTGAAGAAAAGGTAGTGAAGGGTGCTGTATAGGTACACCATTAGTTTTTTCTCCTACTCGTCATTATTGATGTTGCCTGCCTTGACAACTATGGGCTTTTCTTGTGTACATAACAGCTGTACAAGTGGTTCTTTCTGCTTTCGGAGCTACCTAGGCTCAGACTTTCCATTTTACTGTACATTCTTGATGTTTTCATGGATCTTGAGCTAAAGATCATCCAGGGAATGTTGTGTGGCTGCCAAAAAGGAAAGTATGTCTCTAATGGAAATCTTAAAAGCATTGTGGGTAGACTACTGGATGAAATGGCTCTCTTTTTTTGATGTTCTCTCTTTGTCCTGGTTAGAGAGTACCTACTAAGTTTTGAGAACATTAACAATCTGGCCCAGAAGAAGGTGATGAAGGTCATGAGAGGATGTGGAAGCCAAGTCTTGTAAGGAATGACTGAAAGAAATAATGGGGTTTTAGTTGGAAGAAAGGAAGACGAGGGGAAGACAGAACTGAAGCTTGCAGGCAGATCTGTTGCCTGTTGTTCCACAGGGTTCAGGACCCTGGATAGCTCCAAAACAGGAGAAAATTCACTCCCTGACTGAAGTCACCCGCTCCCTCTTAGGTAAATATTAGGAGAAATGTCTAAACAGTAAAAGGAGTTTAACAGTTGAATGGACATTTTTGATGATGTCACAAGCTGGCCTTTGGTGGAGATATTTAAGCAGAAGCTGTAGGTTTGTGAGTTGGAAATACGTATCCTGGATTGATGATCCTGCATTGATCAAAGAGGATTCACCTCTATAAAACTCCAACTCTGAATGTCTTCATTCCTTCCCCTTTCTTGCTAGTGCCTCTTTCTGATCTTCAATGAAAAAGGCATTTTCTCTCTTCATATGAATATGACTTAAGGATTTTGTTGTTGTTTATTTGTGTATGGGATTTATTTGAAAAAAGGGAGGAGTCTCTGATTTAGTTTTTGAGAGGAAATTGAGTGGCAGATTTAATCTTAGCTGAATGCAACTCAGGGACTATGTAAACACAAGGCCATTAAGACTGCAGTCTTACCTAGACTGAAGCTGCAATTGCATGCATTGTTAGCTAGGAAATAAATCCAGTTGAAATTCAATGAATTTTATTCCTCAGCGGGTATGCTTGCTTTGGAACAACCCATTTTATCCCAAACCAATGCACCCTGAAGGAGTTTCTGATATGAATCAATGAGAATGCAGATTCTCTCCCATAAATTAGTTGCAATCTCTACTTGGAGAAGGATGGGATTTAACCATATTCACTATCCTTTCTCATACAGTTTCGAAAAACATTATGGTTCTATCAGCCATCCTGGGGTGAGGGAGCCTTATTTTCCATGGAAACACATGGATGCTTGATCTTGTCTATAAGGCTTCAGTTTTGGATCTGTATGTATGCACTATTGGTAAAGAAGTACAAATTTCCATGCAAAAGAAAAAATGTAATGAACACCCTCCCTTTTTAAAACCAGAGAATCTCTTGCTCACAGACAAATATAAAGCAAGAGCATCAATCCACTTAAGTGCGGTTCAATTAAGCCTATTGGGCTTCGGAATGAATCTCCAGTAATTATGGAAAATAAGATGTTGTGCTGTTTGTAGAATGTAGTAAAGTGCCTGCAACTATTTGGAGATATGTAAGCAGCCGTGCTGCCGTTTTATAGGGCTCCATAACTAAGAAGCTGTGGAGGATGATTTATTATCTATTCCCAGCACATTGTCCTTCCATGGTCCAGGTTTTGCTCTGCTGTGTATTGAAAATGCTGCTCTGTGCTGACATCTCCAGCTCTCTTTGCAACCACCTGAAGAGCAGGGGGGTAAAAACCCTTTAAAATGTGATAAGGAAGGGGAGAAATAAAAGTACACTGAAATAAAAATGACTGAACACTAAACAAGATGTGTCCTGTCAGCTGTGTATGTGACTGTCTTTTCTCGTTTCAAAGATTCAGCTCAGAGGTATTCAGTTCTGCAATAGTGTTGCATGAGCACAAAATAAGTTATTACTGGCCTTTATCCTGAGAATTTTAACCTTTCTTTTAAGAGAAAGATCAGTTGCAGTTTAGACTCTGATTCTCGCGAAACACTGGATAGATATCTTGAGGAAAACCTTTAGCACATTGTCTACCTAAAAGGACAGGGTGTTGCTGTTTTTTTAAACTGATGTAGAAAAAAACCAAAACAAATAAAAAATTAAGAAATGATCCCAACAGTAGTGTGGCACCTTTGAAGAAGAACTGATTTGTTTGAGTGTGAGCTTTTGTGGATTATAATCCATTTCCTCAAACACATTGAGTGTGTATATTTCTTGTCTTTTTCTTATACAGATACATACTGAAACACAGCACACGTAACATTGTTGCCTCTTTGAAATTTGCCCAATAATTTGCCTTTGCCTAATATATTTATTTTATTTGCTGCCTTTCTCCCCATAGGGGACTCACAATAATAATATCTATATTTTTAAATTTAGCAAATAATTGCATTGAAGAGAAAGCTTTAATTGTTCACATCCACCGCTCCAAGTCTCAGCTATTTGTTGAGGAATATTATGTGTCAAGAAGATCCATGTTTGGTCAGAGCTTATGTTTTATTATAAAAACATGTGAAACTTCTCATTCTTCAGGTTGCCATGAACTTTCAAATAGTAGCACCATAGCAAGGAAGAAACGGGTTGCTCAGTTTGAAGTGAAGTGGCCTATAACTGTAAATTTAAAAGAAAAAAAAAGCTTTCCTAAACTCTTCTGTTCTGCTCTCCCCTCATAAAAACTGAAAGAAGCTCCCTTTTATTCCAAAATTTAAAAGGGAATGTGGGTAGCCCTTGTGGTAGTCATGCTTGGGAGGTGCAGCTGGAGAACCATGTATGTGGATAATGAGGCAGTTTTATTTATTTATTTATTTACTTTCAGTACGTCAGCCAGAATCCCTTATTCATATTTCTCTTTTCCTCACAGCTACCCTCAGTGTGCCCCAGTGCATCATGGGACTTTGTGAATAACGGACTCCGTTTTCAGTTATACAGGTGTTCCGCGTGCCCGGCCAGGCCCGGACGACGGTTGAAACCCCCTTCCTCCCGCCTTTTCCGAACGCTCGATCCTGATTGGCTGCAGCGCTGCTCTAGTTCCTCCGCGCTATTGGTTAAGATAACGGATTTGTTTGATTAAGATGGCTCAAGCACTGCCCCCTCCCAGCTTTCCTCTTCCCGCCTTTGCCCACGCGCGACGCTTCACGCGCTTTTCCCTCATTGGCCGCGCTGTTTCCCCAGCCCTCCCGTGCCCTAAAGCGAATAGGCGGGGCCCGAGAGCGCGGCTCCGGCGAGCGATTGGGCCAGGCTCCGGACAGGGGGCGGGCGGCGCCCGGTGATTGGTCCGGCAGGAGAGTTCTGTTGATATAAGAGGCAGGATGCGAGGGCGGCCACAGGCGGCGTGGGAGAAGGATGACGGTGGAGGTGTAGCGTCTTAGGTAACGGAGTGCGGACGCAGAAGAGAACTAGGCTGGTTCATGTCTCGAGAAGAGGAGGGGGAGGACTGGAAGGAGGGGGAGAAATAAGAATATGGCAAAAAGCTGAGGGTAAGACTGCTATTAGTACGACTGCAGGGAGAACAGGGGCCAGACCAGAGGGAGAACTTGCGCGCATGCGTGCGAAGCGGGCACATGGGGGTCAATGGGGAGAAAATCGGTGTGTGTGTGAGAAAGTCTTTAGAAAAAGAATGGCTGGATCCTTCCTCCTCTATAAAACTAGGGAGAGCAGGAGGAAGAGCAGAGATGGCCTGGATCCAGTTATTCTCGGGTCCTAAACTAGAGTAAATCCATTGATCCACAGGGATTTACAGAAGTTCCATTCACTAGTTGGTGGTTCTCCTCCAGAAGCAAGGGGTTTGGCTCTCTGTAGTTAAGCTGTGGGATTTGGAGCAGGGAAAGGGGGTTGGATGAAGGAGGGGGGTTGGGCTACCTGGAAAAGAGGTCCAAGGTCTTCGTTTTTGTTCTGTCTCTTGCCATGTCTCTTATTCTATTGAAAATTTTCCTAGGTGGGGTGAAAAGCAAGAGAACTGGGGGGGGGGGCTGTAGAGGTTATAAGAAGTAATGGGAGGAGAGGAGGGAAGCTGAGGTGTGGGATGGCTGAGGGTGGCTTGTGATGGGTTGGGTAGAGGACTACCTGTGATGGAAGGCTGGCTAGGTCAAGGAGGGAGAAGGGAGCTAGTGGAGAATGAATGAGTGAGGCATGTTAAGGTAAGGGGGCATCTTGTTGCAAGCCTTGTTTTATGTGCAGGCAGATTTGGGGGAGTAGAAGGGGAGATGCTTTCCCACACTGTGTTATGGTCTTGTGGAACTCACTGCCACCTGATTGGATTTCTAGGAATTTGTAGATGAGGAGGGTTCTGTCAGAGATGACAGGCCGTGATGCCTAAATGGAAACTCCTCTTTCGGAGCCAGGCCTCTTCTAGCATCCAGAGAAGGGGCTGCTTTTTGTTGGCCATTCCTGCAGACATCCTTGAGGTATCTGAGCTGGCTGCTTGAGGGGAAAGGCATACTGATTTGGGGGGATATCAATCTGCTCCTACAAAACTGTTAAGACTTTATAGTTCATAATAGAACCTCCACGTACAGAGGTGGTTTATCTGAGCACGAGGCACATACAGAGAGCTGTCGGCTTTGTGCCTTAGGTGTGAGCTTTGCTTTATTGGGTTTGAGAGATTTAGTCTGTTCCATCAGGGCCGCTTCTGTGTAGTAGTGGGAATTGAGCCTGTAAGTACACTGCCAGAGCCAAATTGATTTTTCTTTCTGCTCGGCTTGACTCCTCCTCTTGGAAATGCTGAGCTGGGCATCCTTCATTTAATGGAGAGGAGGGGAGGAGAAAAAGCTTCACACGGGACGGTCAGATCGGTGGCAGGCAGCCCAGCCAGGTCCTTTCTCCAGCAGCCAGTCTGCTCCAGGTTCCAGCTTTCCCTGACAGTGCCGAGGGCTGGCGGAACCCATCCGTGGCCTGCCAGAATGGTGTACTTGGTGTCTATTTCTAGTGGGGAACTGCTGCTCAGAAAATTCCTCCCCTCTCCGCTTAGGATGCCTTCGTCCACCACCACAGTTGTGGGTGCCATGGCTGGCGAACGGAGCTCCTGGGCCAGCCTGACGACGCTGCAGAAGGTGGCTCTTGGCCTGGGGATCCCTGCCAGTGGCGCCATTCTTTACATCCTCTACCGCCGCTACCGGGAAAGTCAAGGTAGATATGTCTGCTGGAGGGGGGGGGTCAGTCACTTGAACAGTAGTTTCAATCCGATTTTGCACACTCGTCTGGTCCAGGGCAGTGAAATAGTCAAGGCTCCCCTTGGCTGCATCTCTGTCCATCTTCTCTGCTTTGGCCGGTATCCAGACCTTTGGAACATTTGCTTAATAGCTCTGTTTTACCTGTACTTTGTCTCCCTCCCTCTCGTCTTGGCACCTCACTGCCTTTGGCACTGCAGAACGAGAGGCTGCTGTGTCTGAAATCAGATGAGATTGGAGACCTAAGCTAGAATATGTGTCTGCCTGGGAAGTGGAGTTGGTGCTTTAGGAAACAGATACAAAAGGGCTGGAATGCCAGTGGGTTTATTTGAAAGCAAGGAGCATGGATTTAAGTAGAGGCAGCTTGAGACCCTTGGATGCTCTCCAGGTGACATCCCTGACCATCTCCTGTGACATTTGGGTCTCGTGAAAGTTTTAGTCCCCAATATCCAAGAAATGCCAGATTGCTTACCCTTCTCTAGTGACTGTCTCATGGAGCCTTCCTTGAGGTCTTGACACGGCGTTTGCTGGTGATTCAGAGGCTCTTGTTCTTGAGGGTGTAAAGTAGGCTTCCCTCAATCTGGTGTGTTCCAGATTTCACAGACTTCCATTCCCATCCGTCCCAGGCACCATGGCTATTGGTGAAGGAATATGGGGATTATGGTTTGACGGATTATGGTTTGAGGAACAAGTTGAGGAAAGCTAGTACAGGCAGTTAACAAGAGCTGTGTTGTGTAGCCCTTGGTACTCTGTGTGCAAGGAGAATGTCTGTCTGAATACTCCTCATGATCTTCCTTGAGGGTGGCTGTGGCAGTGGGAAATGGTTTTTGCTAGATAGTTGTCTTCTGAAGAAGCTTGTTTGGCATTGCTCGTTAGTAACTTTGTGGTTAGCATGTAACATGCTGCCCCAAAAGAACAAATACACCCCTTCTTAGTCTTCACTGCCACTTAAAAGTAGCTTCAAGGTTATACTTGGGTGTTGCCTAACTTTATGCCTCTGAGGATTGTGACTCTGATTGAACCATGCAGAAGAACGCCTGACGTTTGTGGGGGAAGAGGAGATCGAAGTGGAGATGAAGGTCCCGAAGGAGGCTGTCAAAATTCTCATCGGAAAGCATGGAGCCCAGATCAAGAAGGCAAGTTTCCAAATGAAGCACTAGCTAAATTCTCTAACCCCTGTATCATTTCACGGGCTCAAGGCAGTTTGTGGTGTTCCTGCGAGATTTCCCAGAGGACTTTGCAAACAAAGGAGGATGCACCGACAAGAGAAACAAAGAGCTATTTCAGAATTTGAATGTTTAGGACTGGAGGCCAGAACGGTTGCCTGCCTCCGACTCACCCTGTTTGTACACCTTTCCTTGAGCCCCTTATCTAGGAGTTGCCTGCTCTTGGTGATAAGGGAGCCGGGCCTTCTTCGGGGGGGGGCCCTTCCCTGTCTCCAGCAGGATCTGCCTCGCCACCTCCATTATTGCCTTAGTGGCACCATTGCCAACCTTTATCCATTCCTTGGCCCTTTAGAGACTTCTGCCGTTTCAGTCAAAATACTGTACCTCTAAAGAGGAATTCGCCCACTTTGCTTCTCACAGGGAAGATCTCAAACAAGGAAAATCGCATGCAATGACCCCGTTACCTTTTGCCTTTTAGGGGAGTCCTTCTAAAAAGGCATAAAATGAAACGGTCACACACTCTGTCCTGCTCTGATTGACCAGCAGTGGTGTCTGCCTTCCTTTTCAGTTGAGGAGAGACACCCATGCCCGCATTGATGTTGACGTGCAGGAGTCTGCTGAAGAGCGGCTGGTCAGGATCTGTGGTTCCCCCATTGAGGTGTGCAAGGCAAAAGCTGCCATCCACCAAATCTTGGCAGAGAGTTTGCCTGTGGTGGAGAAGATCCAGGTGCCCCAGCGTGCTGTTGGCCGTATCATTGGTATTTATCCCTTAATCATCCTCTGATTTGGGCTGGGAAGCAGCCAGGTCTACTGCATGCTGGTGATGGTAAAGATGGAAGTCAGCAGGGGACCCTGGCAGATGCTAAATCTGGGTGTTGGGGACTCAGGAGTGCTGGAAAGAGGCATCACCTCAGACCTTGCCCTTTCGTGGTATTTTAGTGATTGAGAAAGATATTATCCATCCATGGTTACTGAAAATATCCTTTCAGGCAGTACAGTCAGATGAAGCTTGGTATGCGTAATGCACACACTCTTTTCTTTTTGCCCCCACTTATGAGGGTGTACTAGTCACCCCTTCTTTGCTTGTGTCTTCCCCAGGCAGGGGTGGGGAAACAGTGCGGTCCATCTGCCGGAGCACTGGGGCCAAGGTGGAATGTGAACGGGAAACGGAAGCGGCTCTTTCCCTCACTCGCCTCATCACGCTCTCTGGGACGCTGAAAGAGGTGCAGGCTGCCAAGGTGAGTGGGGTTGGGTGCCCGAGGTGGCCTGGTCCTGACATTGCTAAGATCTGGATTAGAGATGGGCACAAACTGGTTTGTCCCACTTTGTAAATTGGCAGCCCAGGTGACGCTGCTCCCCTCCTCCACCTCCTCAGTAGGTTCAGCCACTCACCAGGCCCAGCTTGCTAATCTCCCAGTCACGAGGCTTGCCCTTTTGCCTGAGTGGGCAATCAGCCGGGAGGATGGGCCAGAGAAGCCTGAGCTGTTGGCAGGACTGGAAGATAAGTTGAGGAGGTGCAGAAAGTTACCACCCTGGGCCTGTTAAGAGTGGCTGATTGCCTCCTCTGGCTCAGGGGAGTGGAGCAGCGGCACCTTTACAACCTGGGAAGAACTGGTTAATGCCCATCTCTAATTGAGACCCTTTCACGTCCTCATCTGAAGCCACTGGATTGGCTTCCCCTTGTAAATTGAAAGGACTGGATAAATCCTTGGCTGCATTCATGTTTGAGCCTTGAACTCCCATCAGCCTTGTCAGCGAGCCCAGTGGCGGGCAGATCCTGGGAGTTGTAGTCCATTGAGGTCTAGCCTCTTAAGTTTGCCCCCTTGCTTTCTGTTTCCTTCAGCACCTGATCACAGAGAAGCTCTCGGAAGAGGAAGAGTTTCAGAAGAAGCTGTCTGAGTCGGTGCATGCCCGCTTTCTACGCAAGCAGCCACTCGGCATGCGAAAGGAGGAAGAAGCCGCTGGGGACCAGCGAGGGCTGCCTTCCCTTGGCAGAGAACCTTCTGAGCAGCCCCCCAGGCCCTCGGGTCCGCCAGGGGCTGGAGAAAGGATCCCGGAACATCCCCCAGGTGAACCACACTCCCTAAAAAGCGAAGAAGGATCCCCCGAAGACTCTGTGTCTGCAGCTTCTTGTCCAAGCTCTGCGTTTGAAGGTAGGCAGGAGGAGAGGGGCCTGCGCCTCTCCTTGCTCCCTGCAGTGTCACTCAGCAGCCTGTTCCCAGACAGAATTCTTCTGAATTTGGAAGTTCTGTCTTTTTTTATCACAGCCAATGAGAAGAGTCTTGTTTTGTTTTTTTTAAGTGGCTTGAAATGTTAAGATACTGATTTTTACTCATCACAAGGTGTCGCTGTTGTGCAGTGTAACAACAGGATTCACTAGGAACTGTTCAGGTGGCTGTGAGGGATGATACAAAGCTTATAGGAAGAGATGGGTGTGGCTAGGCTACAAACCAGTCTTCTGTCTCTCTTCTTTTTTTAAAAAAATGATTTGCTACATTGGATATACATCCTTTACATTACATGGGCCCCTGTTTCTGTGACTGTGCATATGCGCAGCTTCATTTTAAATGACTATGGATGTTCAGTATGCTTGTAGATGGGTCGGATGTCTCTTTGGGGCTGTCCTTGAACCACCCCCACCCCCCCTCCCGAGAGATGTAGCTTCCTTTTGTATACCATTAGGCCCCAGCTTTGCTCTGGGTTGGTTGACTTGGCTTCTTGTGCCTCCAGTCCCCAGCCCTGATTTCAGCTTCCATGCCAATGAGTATTTGGAGGTCTACATCTCAGCCGCTGAGAACCCCAACCACTTCTGGATTCAGATCATCGGCTCGCGGGTTCTGCAGCTGGACAAACTCACCCGCGAAATGACCCAGTTCTACGAGAGTGACAGCAGCTGCCTTGTGAGTCCCTTCTCCCCTGTGAAGCATCCCCTTGTTGGTTTCCGGCCCCCTGAGATGTCTTTTGGCCCCTTCCTCCTTGCGGTTTGACGTAGCTCTTGTTTCTCCCTCTCTTCCTGTCTGTCCCTGTGCCGTTTCTTCCTGCCCAGTCTCAACTCCTGGATGTGCATGTGGGAGATATAGTGGCTGCCCACTACCCAGATGATTTCTCCTGGTACAGAGCCAGAGTCCTCGGTGCCCTGGAAAATGGGAACCTGGATCTTTACTATGTGGATTTTGGTGACAACGGGGAGGCTCCCTTGGAGAACCTGCGGCCACTACGGTGAGCTCCTTACCGTCAAGGGCATGCCGCATTCTGGGGTGAGGTGGGGAGAACCGTTCTGTCTGCTGCTGCCTCCACTGCCGATGCTGTTTCTGCAACCAAAGTCTCGGCATTTCTGCTGGGACGAGCAGTGTATGGGGTGCGCGCACCTGAGAATCACACTTCTGGCAGCAGTCAAGGTTTTCCTGGGAGCCCTTAACCTGGAAACTGGGCAGGAAAGTCTTGTGAAGCCCTTGTACAAAGATCTCAACAGATGTGCATGTTGGGCTGCGTAGCTTCAGGAGTTGGCCGGGGTAAGTGGGTGGCTGTGGTTGGCAACGAGGCCTTGTCCAGGGAAGGACAGGATGACGAGCCTGACCCCCTCATCCCGCCTTCTCCTTCAGGAGCGACTTCCTGAGCCTCCCTTTCCAAGCCATTGAGTGCAGCCTCGCCAGCATCGCTCCAGCAGGTGAGTGGGAGCAGCCGCCCCCATCCTGTGCCATCCTTGCAGAGCGGGCTGTCCAGAATGGGATGGCTTGCTTTGGCCTGAGCCTTTTTTCAGGGGAGCAGAACCAAAGTGGAGGGAAAGAGGCTGACGTCTGGGTTGTCATGTCCTTACTTGGCTCCAGGTGAGGTCCAGGAGGAAGGCCCCGCAGAGCTTCCCAGGGGCTTTGAAGGCAGTCTGGGGTATTGGTTCCAGCTCCCCTTTTGTTGCAGCAGAAGTGTTAATTTTCCCCACTGGAGATGAGGAGGAGCAGGCACAGCTTCATGATGTAGCTAAAGTGGGAATCCAGCCTGTTGCTCCTTATTGGAGTGCTGCGGCCTGGACCCCCTCCTCCTTAGAAACTCTTTAGTTCTGCCCCAAAGCATGTCTCTCCTCAGCTGTGAATGCAGGCTTCCCAGATGCAGCCCTAGAAATGGATGTGATGTCATGGAAGCTTAGCCAATCGTGGAGCAAACCTTGCTTTATTTAGCATGGGGGCAATTTAGCAATTGGCTGTCAAGGTGCATTGGATTCTGCCCATGAAGGGAAACAAGAAAGATCCCAACAAAGGGGATTATTTTGATCTCCTGGGTCTCTTCGATGGGGTCCCCTTTCCCTGCTCCTCATAACCATTGGAGGTCTTTGACTCCATATGTCATAGGAGCATAGAGACAAGAGCAAGGGAAGCAGAGAGGGGGGAACAGGCGGCCAACAGACCTTGCTGAGAATTGTGCCTGCTGACTTTCTCTAGGAGAGCAGTGGGACGAAGCGGCCCTCGATGCATTTGACCGCCTCACCCATTGTGCGGAGTGGAAGCCGGTGGTGGCCAAGATCTCCAGCTACGTGCCTTCCGGAAGCACCACTTGGCCCCATGTGCGATTGTACAACGTCACGGATGGGCAGGTAGGAGTGCCAGGTGACACTGAATGGAAGTTCTCTTCTATATCCCTGTTTTCCGTTTCTTCTTTTTCTGGGGGTGTGTGTGCGTGGCTGGCGTCATATGTTCCACTCCCTCATTCATCCTCCCATCTCCAGGCTCTCCTTCCCCACAAGCTCTTGGCCCCACTCGGTGCCACCCCCTTGGCAGGCCGTTTCCACGCTGCCCTTCCCTGACCTTCTGGGATTCCTCAGATCCGCCCTTTGCTCCAGTGTGCTCCCCCTTCCTTTCCCAGAATGTCGATGTGGGCGAAGAGTTGGTGCGCTTGGGCCATGCAGTGCGGTGCCCACAGGATGGAGATGGTGCCATGGGAGACGGACTCCACCCGTGGGACAAAGAGGGGGCTTCCGGTGTCCCCCCCAAAACCCTGGTTAGTAACGGGTCATGGAACCTCCCCTGCCTGGGCTTCAGTGCTCTTGGCTTTAGGCTCCTAGGCTTTAGGATGTGTCCAAATGGCGGGCAAGGTTCTAGTCCTCATGATAATGGCAGGAAGTCATCTTTTTGAAGAGCAAGCAGAGCTTTTTTGTGGATTTGCCTTCTTTTTGGGCAAACAGGAAGCTCTACTTATGTCAAATGTCATTCTCTGCTAGGAAATTTACTTTGACCATTTGTGTTTTAGGTTTTTAAAAGCGCCTTGGCAGTTGATCTTGAAATTGTATAAAATACAACATGACAATGTTAAGGGACTGTTTTTCCTTTATCTGGGAGGAAGAGAGCTGTGACTTAGTTATGTCTGCAGACTTCCTGGAGCAGCAGTTTGCCTCCCTTGTGGTAGGAAACCATGGGGTGGGGGGTGGGGGCAGGAGGTTTGTCTAGAGCCAGGGCTTTGCAAAAAAATGGCGGTCTGTCAAAGGCAACTCCTTAGGTGTCTTGGCCAGAATCCGAATTTGTCATTCCGTGCCATTCAGTTGGAAGAAAGTTACAGTCATCCTAATGGGGCTTTCAAAGTGAGATGGTTACGGAATAGCTTTACCATTTCCACTCCTCCAGTGAGCTTCTGTGGCTGAGCAGGGATTCGAACCTGAGCCTCCCGAACCCTAGTCAGTCCCTTGATGTTATCCACACCACACTGAGCATCCAGAGTTACAGCCCAATTATTGTACAGGAAACCCTTTGAATCTGTGGGGTTTCTAGAAGTGGCTAGGGGAGGCTCCCCATTCCGCCTTGTCTTCCAAAAGTCTTCTCTCCGTGGGACTAGCAGTAGGATTTGGCCATCATGAAAAAGGGCTTCATAAACCAAAATACGGTGCTGTTTTTCCTCCTTAGGAGAACACGACGGGGATGTCCTTAGAGAGTCTTCCCTTTGATACCCAGAAAACTCCAGATGAGATGCCCCACACCCTCTCATGCATCAGCCTTTCAGGTAATCTCTTCTTTTCAGCCAGAATTGGGCCTGGGACCAGGTGGTCAGCCGGGCAGGGTTTTATGTAGGGAATGCTGTTGACGGAACTTGGGGGGAGTTCCTTTTTCGGGGTGACGGCTCCCACAGTCTCAGCCCTTTGGCCAAGGAAGTCCCGGGAGTGGTCGCCCAGACCGTGGACCCTTCCCAGGCTCCATCTTAAATCCCGAAGGTGGGGGCACCCTGGTTCAGAAGAACCGCAGAGGGAGCCTGCCGCTTCTCCTTTGCGCCTGGTCACATGACACCTGGCCAGCTGAACCGTCATCTCCCGTGCTGTCAATGGGGACAGCACTTCTGTCCTATTCCTAGCCTTTTGATTCAGATTGGACGGGGGGAGGGGTCTCCTTTCTCTTAACTTGGACCTTTGGCTTCTCAGACAAACCCACTGAACAGCTCCGGAATGAGATGGGGCCACCCACTCCCGTGTCCTCCCCAGATGGCCTTGCGCCCTCTTATGAGTCGTTGCAGCTCTCCACTATCCTTTATGCCAACTCTGAGAGTCTCTCCTCAGTGACTCCTCGTAATACCCAAGAAAGCAGCAGGGACTCTCGAACAGATCCGCCAGAGGAGTTAGTAGAAGCTGGATCCTTACTGGATCCTTTGACGTTTGGGGCAAACATAAACCAGACATCCAGTCCTCTTGACCGCCACCAGTCCGGAGAGGGACCCTTGCCCTTCTCGCCCTCGAACCAAAGCTCCCCCAGCCAGGAGGAGGAGGAGGAGGGCTTATCATTCAGTCAGCCCGACAGCATGACCTACTCCCCTCGGGGCTACTTCTATTATCTCTCCACATCCGAGGATTCCTCAGTCTTCTGCAAAGGGTCGCCCTCTCTCGATGGGTTGTCCTTGGCTGACTCCTCCGGCCGTACCTCCTCTTTGGACGGGAGCAGAAAAGACAGAGCCTCCGGAGAGGCAGGTACTGAGAACTTCACTTGAAGGGTCACCCCGGCAAGGTGTGTGTGTGTGGTGGGGGAGCACTGTGCTTGATTTCACTGGAGTGCCACCTGTAGCAACGCATCCCCCCCCATCTCTGCTTGATGGCCACTCTTGCTGAAAATCCTCTCACTCCAGGGTGTCAAGGGATCGCGGTAAGGAAGCGGCTTCATGTCTATCATTCCAGAACTGGAAAGGAAGGTTTCGGACTGCTCGCAGCAAGGTGTAACACACGGGTTCGGAGGGATGTAGTTTGCTGGCCTGTTAAGCGCCTCTTCTTTCTTGAAGGCATCCAGAATGATGGCTCTCATCATCACCACCACTACCACAATCGGGTATGGCCTGCTGGTGGCTGATGATCCCTCTTACTCTTCCCTTGCAGAAGTTGCCTCCATGTCTGAGAGTGGTGACGCCTTCCTGTTGGAAGAAGATTCCTTGAATGAAGTGAATTCAAAATCATGGTAAGATCGGCGTGGGGTAGATTGCAAGGGCCTTGAATGCGCCATGGTGGTTGCGAGTCAGTCACTTACTGTCTTCTCTTGTAACCTGTGGCTTACATGTTTGGCTCTTTTTTTTCCCCTTCTCATCCTCGTTTCCAGAGCATGTGCCTGAAATACAGTAGACCTGCAGTGGGGAGAGGGAGCAAATTCTTCAGCTTGGCTCACTGAAGAACACAAGAGTATCTTGATTTCTGCTCTGAGGATTGGGGGGGGGGGGCGCCATGGCGACAGCGGAGCTTGTGGGGAGGGTAGTGTCCTACCACCAGCCACCATTCCTTTCCAAGTGACACCAGTTGGACTTCACCCTCTCTTGTTCCCAGAAGGATCTTTTCCCAAGTTGGACCCACACGTGCTGCCGTCCTAAGTTGTGTTTGGGGGTGTGGGGGGTAACATGAGGCAGCAATGAGTCTTTTTGGGATGAAGATCCATTAAAGTGCCTGAGTGTGGGCTGATTTTCTGCTTCCTCTTGAGGTGGGAACCCCTATTAGCCGTGAAGGAGCTGGAATGTAAACATGATAGCTTAAGGATGTGTTGCCTCTCTGCCCGGGTGTCGGAAAGCTTAGAGGATGATGGATCAACTTCCCTTTCCCTGTTTTAACAAAGAGAACCCCATGACGTTGCTTTCTGCTTTGCCAAACTCAGTTGCCCTACAGATGTTCTAAGGTAGGAGGCGACCGACTGTACTAACTTGGGTACGTTAACGTGGTAATGGCCAATTTCTACATGAAGCAAAGTCACACACTGTAGCTTTACATAGGCTGTACCCTGTCAGATGGTAAATGGAGGGAATTATATGATATGAATAACCCCCTGCCTAATTTGGTCAACTTAATTTTTATTTTCTAGGGACCGGGGTTGAGGCCTACCCATTCTCCTCAGTGGGTTGATTGTGATGGTGGAGAGGGGTTTTTTTAAAATACAGGGGCCCCTTCAGGTATGTTGCCCTCCACCTGCAGACGCAAACAGCCCAGTCCAATCACCCTGCACAAACCTGCATGGCTTCATGACTCCATACGGGGGCTGGAGGTTGTGAGAAGCAGGAATGGCACCTCCTCTCAAGGGAGATGCTGTGCTATGTTCCTTTCCGTGAAGGGTGCTGTGAGTTGTATCCTGGTTAGAGCAGGACGTCGTTCTATCCCTTCCAGTTTGGGGGATCTGGTGGCAGGTAGTATGTGAAGCAAGAAGAGGTTTCGCTGTGCTCGCCCTCTCGTCTGGCCAGAGCCATATGTTGAATGTATGACTGAGGTTCTGTTTGTACATTTTGTACTGTTTTGGTTTTCTTCTGAATAAAGGCTTGTGTTTGAACCAGCCTTTGAGAGTCTAAAGAAGGGGAGGATGCCCGGGGGGGGGGGAGAAGAAAAAAACTGTAACTGGGCAGAGGATTGGACCTTGGTGCTCTCCGTGTTGAGAGGAGTTAGCCACTGCTAAGCCTCCTACAGACTCTGGCTTACTGGAACTCCCCAAGCTGAGAGAGTTGCACGCTTGACACACGCACCCCTTCATCCCCACCATGGATGGCGTGGACCGGTTTTCAGCTACAGCGCATTCAAAACCTCTTTAGGCCACCTTTCAAAATGAAAATATCTCACATGGTTGTTGGAGGTCTCCCCAAGAGGCAGCAGTTCTCCCCCCCCCCCTTTTCCAGGCATCAGTTGCCACTGATCCCATATCCTTCACCCTAAAATTACTGAGTCCCCCCTCCCAATCCCTGCCTAGTCGGCAAGCAAGCATGTGGGGTGGAGGGGAGCGTTCAAAGTTTTCTTCCTCTGAGATAACCCCAGAAAGGAAGGGAGCATTCAGATTGAATTTAGGTTGCCCCCGTTCTTCCTCTGGCTGTGCCAGTGACGTGGGTACAAGTGAAAACGGGGCCAGAGGGTGATATAAAAGTATGGCTTCCATCTTTGTGCTGGTGAGGGGTGGGGGTGGCAGGGGGAGCCCAGCAGCATGGACTGGTGGCAGAGGACAGTCGGGCTAGAGTTTCTGCGTCTTGTCAGTCTAGCCTCTTAAAGCCACCCCACCCACCAACATGCGCATCATCCTTCCCTTCGGCATTCACATGACAGTCAAGCTTTCACACCCGTTTAATGCCACCTCGCAGGTCAAAGATGCCAGGCTGGCGGCTGGAATCGTTCCCAGCGGAGTGCATCGAAGGTGGCTGTCCCGCTGTTCGGCCCCATCCTGTCTGTCCAAAGCGCCTCCCCTTGAGCTTGCTTACTCTTCCTCTAGGCAGAGGCTTCGGTCCATGGGGTAGACCATGAAGATGGCATCTTCCCAGGGGGGAAGGGTGGGGTCGTCTGGCCGCAGAAGGTTGAAACCCAAGAAACCAAAGGCCCGGAGCAGGTCTCCTTCAAAACAGGAGAGCAGAGTAACAACATCTACATGCATGAGCAAGTACTACTATATTCCTTACCTATTGAGATCACTTTTACAGTTAATGGAGCCACTTTTGAGAACAAGGTACACTAAGATCCTGAGATGAAGGGAGCAGGAAAATGATGCTACCAAGTATAAGCGGGAGACAAGGTCTCCCTACAGCCCTGTTTCAGCCCCAAATTTAATTGCCAGACAACCAGCCTTTGAATCACTGGGAACTTGGTAAGCTGGCACAGAAATGTCATTGATTCCGGGTGTCTACTCTCAGGATTTCCCTGTACTGTACAATGCTTGGCTTCCACTCCCCAGCTCAAAAGTAGTAGCACCTGTCACCTGAAAATTAAATTAAAACCTTCCTCTTACTCCGGTCCTGCCGAGACTTGCGGAAGTTCACAATCACTCGGTCTGCTTCTGTTTTTTCTTCAGTGTATTCCAGAGTCGCCACCAGACTAGGAGCAGAAAAGTTGCAGAGGTTAGACATAAGGGCATAAATCCAAACGTCAAGTCCCTGTTAGGGTCATCCCGCTGAATAAATGGAACTGACTGAGTGTTAAAACCTGTTCAGCACCATCAGGTCTATTTAGGTTGTGATAAGCAGGTGGATTTTAGCCATGCTTCTCAGTGTGTGGTTTTATCTTCTAAACGAAGGCCTTCAACCTGGGTCTAAGCTGTGCCTCCCAAGAGAAGGTGAGCAGCTTCTCTCCCCTATCTTGGTTATGCTACTTCCTATTCTACAGGTGAGTCCCTCAAGCGCACAGAGAAAAAGAGGATTTTCTTATCACGGTTGGAAGTTTCTATGTACCCCTGTTAACTCTCACTGATTTTTGGAAAGCCAGCCCAAACTAGCATTACATGTGGGGCCTTTTATTATTCCTTCCTGAGTTCTCACCTGTCGCGGCTGTTAAGGTCCAGGATGTGGCAAGGTGTGTCAAGAAACAGGTCACGTCCTCGGAGAAGACCGTGCCAGTGGTTGCTGCCTTGGCTGCCCCGTGCAAAGTGAAAATCCAGCTGAACTGGGTGGTCAGGATGCTGACGATCGCTCGCAAAAACAGTGAGTTTTCCAGCCTGTTAAGATGCAGATCAGATGGGGGGGGGGGGTCTTGGTTATAAAAAACAGTACAATTCCATGTCCCATCCCTCAGTGAATTCCTGTTTCTCTTGCAGCATCCATTTGCCTCATACAGAAGGGACGTTCCAAGTGGCCAATCTGCCACTGCATTTAATGTTTTCAGTGACTGAGCAAAAGGGCTGATTTTACTCCCCAAAACGCCTCACTGGTTGCTTGTGACCATACTGTCAGACCCATCAAATACAATATTTGCCATGCTTTCTTTCCTCTCCCTTCCTTGATTTCCCTTCCCTTTGTCTCCTGTGCTCAGGTTTAGATTGTAAGCCCCTTGGGGCACATGTCTAATATTTTTCACAGCTGCATTCATTGTATTTATATGCCAACAATAGCTGCAGTCTTCACGACCACTGCCAGGCGCCGGGTCCCGAGGGCTGGAGGCAAACAGACTTACCTTATATACCTCTTTTAGGCCTGCGCCGTCCTCCCCTTCGTTTCTTCTCCTGTCTGGGCAGCCGCCCTCGAACTCAGGAACACTGCAGGCAGTAGCGGGGCCTGAAACTCAAGCTCTCTTGCTGGACGTGAGTCGAGCTTCAGAAAAGGAAGGCAGAAAATTTTATTAAAAAGGAAAAAAATGGAGGTGGTGAATTTGGGGCCAAGCTTATGCTGACGTTTAACCAGAAAGGAATGGGAAAGAAAGCCGCCAGATGCTGGCACCTCAACATACGTAAACCATCCTCCGACATCATCTTGTGTTTGGTTTTGCCAGATGAGGTGTAAGGGAAGGATTGAAAGAGGTGGGTGGGTGGGTGTGCATGCCAGATGGAGTCTGGCTCTAGAGGATTCTAACTCCTGCTCCCTACCTCTGGGAAAGCCAGGCTTTCCAACCCACTGAGCCCGGTCGCTTACCTCTTGTCAGAAGGCGTCATTTCTGCTGATCTCGAGGGTGGCGCTTGTAGAGGGGACGGGGGACAGAAGGTGGTTCCGCGTCGCTTCCTTGGGGTCCAGGGAAGGGGGGGGTCTGCAGGCTTAGGGGCTCACAGCGTTTCTTGGGCAATGCCTCCCCCAGACATAGTGAGATCTGAGTTCCAGGGCCCCCACCTTAAGTACCCACCAGTCCCCATTATGACGCGCCCAAGCACACCCACCCCTTGCCACGGTGATGAGGATGGCCAGCAATCCTACTTCTGACACCCTCCTTGCCCGTCTCTGGATACGGTCATTGTTACCCAAGCGGCAGGTTTGAACCCCTTTTAGGTGTTGTAGCAAAGGGGGTTGACGCACTTTAAAGAATTTGTGCTGTTGATAAAGCGAATGAATGAATGGAGAGGTGGTTTGTACATGCTCTACCGCACTCTTTCCTCCTCTCTAGGAAAGCAGCGTCCTGTTTGGTGGCAGTTACAGGCACCTAGTGCCTCTTTAGGGGCTGTTTGCCCATTGTTCCTGCTCCATTCAAGGGAAAGCACACTTTGTACATGCTCAGGGGCTCTCCAATCCTCCCCTCTCCAAACATTTTATGGACAGAGATGCTGGCGCATTTTGTGAACCATTGGGAGAGAGCTTGCACTCCATAGAAACCTATGCCTGAGCGGAATTTTTTAGAAAAAGGGATTCTTAATTCTCTTCAGGGAAAAGCACAGAGGCCCTTCTCCCATGGGTTTTCAGTCTCTTTCATCACTTTTCAATACAAGGAGAGGCTTGTAATCCCAAGGTTTAAGTGAGGCTTGGTTTTGGACTCAGTGGGACTTGTCTTTTTGTCACCCAGTGGCATTTTTCTGTCAGAAGAATGAAACTTTGCTCCATTTTAGGCTGAGCACTCTGCCCATGGGCAGAGACAACCCGCCCAGAACAAGTTTCAAAGGGGCGGGGAGACGCCTCCCCTCTTCCCGCCCCTTCAGTCCAAGTGACACTGAAATCTTGAGGTAAAAGGAATAAAGAAATAAATACACCGTCCATTCCGTCATTCTTTTATTGAAAAAGAAAGAAAGCCCAGCCCGGGGCCTTTCCTGCTTCGCTCTGCCGCGCCGCGTCGACCCAGCCCGGTGGGCGGAGCCAGGCGAGGCCGAGGATCGAGCGCGGCCTAGCTGGGCCTGCCTCCCTCGCGGCCTGGCGCATGCGCGGAAGGGGAGGCGGAGGAGGAGGCCATGTTGGCGGCCGGGCTGAGGGGAGCCGCGCGAGGCGCCCTCCAAGCGGCAGGGAGGCCTTTTAATCTGCCCGGGCCTCCCTCTCAGCTGCGGGGCTTCAGGCTTTCGGCGGCGCGGGTGAGAAACGCCGGCAGCAGGAGGAGGGAGAGGGGAAAGGGTCGGGCAGGAAGCAAGTTTTGAGGGGGGACGGCATTATGGCGGGGGGTGGGTGAGGTGAAAAGGTGTGTTTGTATGAGGAGACGAAGGCGTGAGGGAATTGGAAGCCGGGGCAGCGGAGGAGGAGGAGGAGGAGGAGGAGGGAGCTAAAAAAGTCTGTCAGGAACGGTTTGTGTGGATGCCCGTGCAGTAGGCGCACGTGTGTGCACGCGCAACACGCGTGTCCTTTCATACACGCCTGTGTAGGCCTATATAAACCCATGCACGGCTATCCCTGAGGTGCCTGTGTTGGGTTGTGTGTGTGTTTAGGCTTATTATATGCTTCAGGGGGTGGGGTGGGGAAGTATCTTTTTCCAGGCAGCAGCTCGTGAAGGTGGAAGCCAACATCCTCTCTTGCGGCCAAATGCAGAGAAACTTCTGTTTATCCGCCCGTGTTTGTGTATCTATAACTGTATCTCCCGAGAGATACACAGACATAAATAAATAAATAAATAAATAAATAAATAAATAAATAAATAAATAGAGGGACTGGCAAAAAGGAAGTCTATTCGCCCGCCAAATGTTTCCGCTCCCACTTTCTGCAATGGCTGAGGTAAACGGAGGCGGTCAGGTACGTGGGCTGCCTGAGAAACAGCGAACTTCTGGACTCCAGTTACTCTTTTTAGGGATGAAAAGCGACAACTTTGAATTTCACAAAAATCTTGAGTGAGGCGCCCTTTCCGTTCTCATTTGCTCCTATACAGAGACGTGTACTGTATATATTTCACACAAGCGGGCACATGTGAATATATACAATACAGTATACGTTTGCTTCCGTTTTGCTAGGATTCAGCCAGGTGTGTGTATGTGTAGGCATCTATATACGGGGGCAAAGGACGGCGGACCCTGGGTGGGTTAAGAGGGGAGCTCTTGAGGAGCAGGGAAGGGAATTGGGGGGGTAGGCGTGGGGGACAGGGGTGGTTTGGGTGCAAGTCTAGGGCAGTACGGAAAGTGAGAAATAATCTGTGGGGAGGAATGCAAAAGGTGCAGGAAATGATGAGAGAGGGTGAACTTGCTTTATGAGGCATGTATAATGTGCAAAATACGTTATGGACTAATATCGTGAACTGCCTCCAGGTGTTTCAGAACCGTGACTTATTTAACTTCCTGGAAGTCTGAGGTGATTCATAGTTTGGAGACCCAAGAAAAAAGCAAACCCACGCCATTCTCTCTACAGTTTTTGTTCTCCTTCCCCCATGTAATCTCTTTGGGGATCATCAGCACAGCTTAGTCTAGGTAGATGAGGAATAAATGGAGAAACGTCAGGAGCTGCTGGCCGTAGAGAGTCAGAGAACAGGGACTTGGCTGAGTAGGACCAGTTACTGACGTTCTCTGTCTCTACCTTTAAGGAAACTGTGATCGTAGAACGATGGTGGCAAGTGCCCCTGAGCAAGGAAGGGCGTCCGCCTCGGATAAAGCATCGCCGCTATCGCGTCTTCAGATTGGTGGAGGACCTCAAACATGTGCCGAAGCCACCGCTGGAACTGATCCTCACACACTGTGTGGAGGGTGGGTTTCCTTTTCTGACCCAGGCCAGGCAGATTCTCTGTGGCTCGACTTCCATCTTTTATACAGCAATGCTTTATTGAGCAGAATGTGCTTTTGCTTTTGTATACTCTGCTTTGAAAGGACGGAGCCTTTCACATCAAACTAGGGCTTCCTAAAGAGAGGTGAATTTGCTGTCAAACGTTCCTGGTTTGCCTGAACATGTGGGGATATGTAGGAATAAGTTCTTGTCTGGAGTTAAAGGCAGCAGGGTAAATGATTGGGAAGGAAAGGGTTCAGCGCTCCCTGTAGCAACATAGAAGGCTTACTCTATCATCTGGGCTGTTCCGCCAAAGACTGGAGATATGAGTTTACCTGGTGAGGTGCTTCTCTATGTAAAAAAAGACAGATACCTGGACTAGAATGCTGGCTTGTTCCAGGAGGGGTAAACATGAACTCTTCTCCCAGAGGAGGAGGAAAAATCCCTTTTCTACTAGTTTTCTATGTGCAGGGATTTTTACTTTTCACATGGAGGAGCACTTCCTCATATGACCCTCACCTAGGGGTTCAAGAAATGCAATGCAGACACAGGTTTACTTCCTCAGGAGAATTACCTTCATAGGGGAAGCTCTGGAATTTTGGGCTCCTTCTCTGGATGCTTAATTATTGCTTTTATTTATTATTTATTTATTTATTCAATTTATATGCCGCCCACACTACCCAGAGGTCTCTGGGCGGCTTACAATAATTAAAATTCAACACAGTAAAAGATAAAATAATTAAAATGCAATTAAAATACAATTAAAATTGCCATCAGACCCACAGCTAATATTATTTCAATTTTGTGACATTGTGGAGACGTACCTTTGTTGAGTGTGCTTTTTTAAAAAGGCAGGCAGCGGGATTCCCTTTTCAGTAAGGGTAATTCTTTGCAGACAAAATGCTCTGTTTGTTTGCAGATGTAGGAAATCGTGGTGATCTTGTCTCAGTACACCCGTCGTTTGGTCGTAACATACTTCTGGCCGAAAACAAGGCTGTTTATGCCTCCCCTGAGAACAAGAAGATATTTGAGGAGGAAAAGCGAGTGAGTAGCATTACTGTACTATGTGCACCTTGCCTGCTGTGCGGAAAGTAACTGCGGAGCTGGACCAAGCCCAAAGCAAAACAAAGAATCTGTCTCATGTTAGGTTTTTTTTCTCTCCCCTAGTTACGTGCTGAAGGAAAGCTGCCGAGACTCCAAAGTCACTCTGCCATAAAGGTGAGCTACTGCATGTCTTCCAAAACACAGTAAGTGTAATTTGAGGAGAAAGTCCCCAGAAGGGAGGCAGAGTAACAAAAAAATTGTTATTTTTTAAATGGTTTACCAGTCTCTACTTTTGGGGCCACTCTAGGACTGTGTATCTTGCCCAAGGCCCAGTGGGGAATCAGACTCCCAACCTTTCCAACTCACTGAACTATCCATCCAGCTCTCCATGTGAGGTTAATATGATTCATCAACCAGCCAGTATAAATAAGGTCAACCTAAATCCTTCACTGGCTGATTTTAAAGGATGTTGGTGTTCTTCCTTCTTGTAGACGGTTCGGTTTCTGCAGAACTGCAGTCTTGAAATTGGAGTGAATGACTGTGACCAGTTTGAGCTGACCAATGAGATTGTGGCTCACCAATTTTACCGGAATGTGAGTCTTGCCGCTTTTATATTTGTATTTTCTTTCTGTGTTCCATGGTCAAGGTTGCAAATGTTTGCAAGTTGGGATGATGGTGTTTCATCAGGAGGCATTGCCTCCTTCTGTCCTTCTCTGTGTTCTCCAAACAAAAATATGTGTTGTTTTATTGTAATATTTTGATCTGTAACCTTTTCACTCTCCTACAGCCACCTGGAAGTCTTGTACACGCTCAGTAACCCAGGTAGCTCTCTTCTGTCACTTTTTAAGAGTGTCCATTCACAAAATAGCAAACGTCCTTGGCCCATTCAGCTGATTAACTTGTGCTAAAAGCAAACAAACACTTTTCCCCCATTCCAGCCATCAGGACCTACAAGTAACTTTTTAAAAAACTGTAGAGTGGCATGCCAACTTACCCGAGGCGTTCCCTCTTTAGTGTGCTCTCTTCCAGAGACAGGCACATTATGTTAAAACTAGCAAGAGACACAAAGGGGCATGTCTTTAAAAAATACTGATATTTGTGCCAGTTCAATACAGCAAACAAAACTCACACCACTTGTAAGTTACGCGATCCCTGATACAGTGACAGCCATCTTTAGCGTTAGACTGTTTTTAAAAAGTGTTTGAGAGAAGGCAAAACCATGATTTATTTATTTTTATTTTTTGTGCTGAACAGTTTGGATCGGCTGCTGAGAAAAGGTTTGCTCTTCAGAGCATTTGAGAGGGTTAATCCTGGCTGGGGGGACGAGCCTTCTGCAGTCTGGAACCATACAGAGAGGGGGAAGGAGCTTTTATCCCTTTGGAATGGGATCTCCTTCCAAGTGGTGTCTTTGTGCCGTTGGAAGCGGCTCACCCTTGATAACGTTGCCTTTTCTCTCTTTCAGCTCGGGGTCGTGGTGTCTCTGCATGCTCTGAAGCTGCCAGACGAGCCGATTACGCAGTTGGGTGATTACTGGTGCGATGTCACGGTAAGGCCAACAGTGGCATGTATTCTGGGGGCACTTTTCCACAGTGCTTGGGTCTGCTGGGGACAGCTCTGAAAAAGGTGGAACCACAGATGGACGTCCAGCTGGAGATGAGCCACAAAAGACAGGTCAGCTGACAGTGACCATCTCTGGTGGCTGGTGGAGACCCCTTATTTTTGTATTCATTGAAAATATTTTTACCCTACTTTTCTGCTTAAAAGGACCCGTTGAGTGGAAGGTGCTGAGGAGGGCTCCCATCACAGGGCTGTTGTCTTCATGCTTGGCTCGTGGGCTACCCGTAGATGCATCCGGGTGGCCGCATGGCAGGGGAGGGGTGGAATAGGACACAGGAATAGATGAACCTTCGGTATGAACCAGACGTGGTCATGATATATATATGGTCATGTATAAGTTACATTGGCTACCAGTTGCTGCCCGGGCCCAATTCAAAGTGCTTGTTTTGACATATAAAGCCCTAAACGGCTTGGGCCCTGGATACCTGAAGGACCGCCTCCTTCCATATGAACCTACCCGGCAGTTAAGATCTAGCCAGGGGGCCCTGTTGAAAGAGCCGTCCCTTAAGGAGGTAAGAGGGACGGTTTGTAGACAAAGGGCCTTTTCGGCAGCTGCCCCCAGACTATGGAATGCCCTCCCGACTGAGATTCGTCTGGCGCCGACGCTGATGACATTTCGGCGCCAGGTCAAAACCTTCCTGTTCCAGAAGGCTTTTAATTGAAATAATATTAGCTGTGGGTCTGATGGCAATTTTAATTGTATCTTAATTGTATTTTAATTATTTTATCTTTTACTGTATTGAATTTTAATTATTGTAAGCCGCCCAGAGACCTCTGGGTAGTGTGGGCGGCATATAAATTGAATAAATAAATAAATAAATGATGTATTCTGAGGATGCAGAAACGAAAACTTAAGTGCCCCTGTGTAGTGAGAGGCAGAAAGCATGGTTGATGCAAGTGAAAAATGGTCCTCAGTCACCACCTGTTGCAAGAGCTTTTCAATGTTTTGTTTGTTTTGGTTGGCGTTCTTATCTCCTTAATAAGGTACGAGCTGACTGTTGCTCTCCCCTGTTGTATGCGTTCAGCTTCTGCTGCATTGGCAGGCTTTGTTTAAGGGCAAGACTATTTTGTTGTTGGCCGTGCAAATAGGGCTGAGGTGATCCAAATAATTGGTGCCACGGTTGTTGGACTCCCTAAAAGCAAAAGTGACTGCCAGACTGTACTGTTTGGGGTGGGGTGTAGAGGTTTGGAGGGGAGGAGGGTTTTGAAAGGGTAGACCGGCAAGTGGAAGGTTTTCAGGATCTCCAGGTGTTGCGACTTTTCCCTTTCATCATTTCCAGGCCTTCTGTGTCCCACCAAAGTTGGCAAGATGATTCAGAGGGAGGAGAACAGTATATAGATGCGTAGGGTGTATATTGCATAAATCTGTGTCCTTTTTTTTCCTCGAAGGGAATTCTTCTTTAGCTGATGTATGCATACTGTAAAATGGTGTTGGTCTCCAGCAGGCCAGGCCAGGCAACCACAGTGTTTCTTTAAGCACTTTCTTTTCTTCTTGACCCTTGTAACTCTCTGGTGTATGGTCCAGGGGTGCCACCCGAGCTCCTTTCCCATCTCTGCTTCCTTGTACATTGCAGGTGAACGGTCTTGACACCATCCGGGTGCCCATATCGGTGGTGAGGTCTGCGACGCCCATGCCCGAAAGTGAAAGGCTTTGGCTGGCCAGGCCCGAGCCCCAAGCCACCCCTGAGCAGCCCTGGTGAATTCCCTTTCGAAGCCCCAAGGAAGAGGATGGGGAAACAGGCAAAGCACTGGAGACAATCCGTGTGCCTCCACGGTTCCAGAAAGGGAGGCCAACCTCAGTTTGAGTTTGCCAGAAGCTGGGCCCTCTTGTGTTTGAAGGCGGCTGGAATGGTCACTGAAGTGGAAGGAAAAATGTTTTGTCTTCTTCCTAAATATTAGAAGCAACTTCAGTCTATAACAAAACAGGTTTCTTTTGCATGAAATAATGGCAGCAGTTCCTTTTGCTTCTGCACTTCTGAACATGCATCTCACAAAAAGCAGGAGAAATATGAACACCTTGTAAATAAAGATACACCTGTCTCATATGTTCTTTTTCATTATGGTTAGAGGCCCCGTTCTGCGATCCAGAGAAGACAAGCAGATGAAAGAAGCCATTAAGACACTCCTCGCCTCTAAACTCATAATTAGATAAGCATATCTCCGCTGCAATTTGCTGGAATGGTTTTTGTAGGGGTGGAGTCTTGGCATTGATTGATGGCATATTGAGGCCTGTGGTGCCTCACTGTCACAGAGCAGCACCTGGGAAGGTCACAGGATTGCCCTTGGCCGAGCTTGTACTGACCCTAAGGGCCATTGATTTGCCCTTGGCTGAGGCTGCTATGACTTCCTGGAGGGACCAGCTTGGCAGAAGGACCTTAGGAGGCAGGTTGAAGAACCAGTCGTCTTAAAAACAGAAGATCAGGAGTGATCCATAGAAATGAGAATGCTAGGAGGCAAAGTTGCAGAAGGAGAGGAGAGCTAAGAAGGGGACGTGACAGACGGATCAGGAGCTGAAGAGACAAGAGAGAGTGATGTGAATTTTAAATCTCCAGCCAGGTTTTAGTTTGCAGGTCTCTCTTATAGTGATAATGATGACGTGAATAATAATAATAATAATGGACTATACAAAGTGCTTTTAGATCAACTTCAGAAGAGTAGCTTTTTAAAAATGGCAGGCCCACAGGATCTGTAATGACTTGCACTTCAGTGTCTGCACACACCTCGCAGTGGATAGCTGACAGCGTTCTCTTCCACATGACACCTGGAGAAATACAGGCGTGAAGCTTACGGCCCAGACACCCTCCCTTTCGAAGGACATCTCGGATGTGACCAGCAGTTTTTACTCTCAGCAGGCATGCCCTCTTTTCTCTGATAGCTCCTATCTTTCAGTGCCCTTAATAACGTTGTGCTCGCCTTCGGTATTGGAAGTGCTATCTCAGCCCGCACGGGGGTAAATTCACGCCTCACAATGGCCAGCTGGCACAGTGGGCCCCTTTCTTTCAGATCATTGATTACACCTTCATTCTTTTTAGATAGTTGTTCTTCCAAAGAGGGAAACTTGACCTTTTTTTCCACTTCAGGTTGGAAGCAATCTATGGCTTCCAAGGAATTGTGGGTGCTCTGACACCACTTCCCTGTGTCCCTGCGGGGAAGAGAACGGGAAAGCATCCCCCCCACACACACTTGCTTTTAAAAGCAAAACATGGAAAGCCGCCAAAAGTATCATTAAGCTCTTATATGATAATGCTTGGGCGTGGGCTGTAGAAGGGGTTCTCTGTTCAAGGAGGCCATGAATATTCAGAGGCGTTCTTGGCACTCCCCATGGGAGGCCCATCCGTTATGGCAAGGTTGACATCCCGCTCCGCCAAGGTGAATCCTGAGATAATGTCAGAAGACTGTCCTGCCAAAGAATGAAGGAAGGTGCTAAGGGGGGGGGGAGTGAGTGCTGCTGGCAAAGAGGAGGGTGTGGCAAACTCTAGATGCACAGACCACAGCAGTTCGTTCCTTAGCTATTATTAAAATATTTGTATCCTGCTCTAAATTCAAGGATCTAAAGTTGTAATACGAACACTGCAAAATACCGGTAATATCAGCTTAGAATAGTATCTGCCCTGTGCATTCAACCCATCGAATCTGATCATCCTGTGACTGGTAGACTCCCCCCTCCCCGTCAGTCACAAAATTTAGGAAGGACTCAGGTTTGACTTGATGGCAAAATAACTTCACCATCACGGTGCGTCTGGCCGACAAGGAGAGGTCATTGTGCACCCTTGGCCACATCAGATGTGCTCCTCTTCCCTGTTGCCATAAAATGCATTGCAGCTTCTGGTGGCACGGAGAGGAGGCCCTCCCCAGCAGATATCGGTGGCTGCGGATCTGTGCTGTGCGTTCACGCCCTGTCATGCGCCTGGAGACGCGCTCCGTTGGGGATCATAGATTCCACACCCTTTAGTTATTTAAAAGTCATTACCTGCACCTTGAATTGAGCGGTTAGGATGATCTAAAAGTAAGAAGTTGTTCTCCGAGGTTAAGGATAGAAAAATCTTCCCCAACCAATACATGTCACAAATGTTAAGAGGTGGCCCTGAGGTTGGTTCGCGCACCCCCCCCCACACACACACCCATAAAAGATCTTGTGAGTACAGACTGCCCACTGTGCTATGTTTTTCCCTTGATCCCTTGTGGCGTGCATTAACATCTCCATCTTTCATGATTTGGCTACCCTTTCTTAGCCATCTTTAACTTCCGTAGTTCTGTGCTTCTTTGTTCAGCATATCAGTTTTTTTTTTTAAACCTAAACATGGAAGCCTTAACAGAATTCAACCATATTGAGAATGATAAGAAATTCTCAGCTTTTGGCCTTCCAGATATTTTGAGTTATTACCTGCAGAAACTCCACCCTGTCGGGTCAAGGTTTATCCCAGGCAGCTCCTAAGCCCTGAATAGTTGGCAGTGTTTGAGGAATCACAGGCAGCCGTTGGAAGAGCCGAGGCAACTAATGGGCTGTAGTAAGAATTGAGATCTAACCTCTTCTGCTAGATCCCTAGTTTGCTTGTCTTCCTTGAAGAAACAATGCTTTGCTAAAAGTTGAGCATCTCATCCTCCTACCTATTTGCAAGATTGAGTTCCCTTTTCCTGTTAGTTCCGCTGGGTGGCAGCAAAGAATCACACCTCCCGATATTTTACAAGGGTGTTCCTTCTTCACCCTACATCTCAGGCCTTGGACTGCCTGGCTACGTCAGGTGGATTCATCCCCTAGGTTGTGAGCAGTCGACGCACTTGGTCTCAAAAAGTATACCCATATCCTTCAAGAAGGAGGGAAGAATTCATTTAATAGCTTTTAAGTCAAGCAGGTTGAACGTGGAAGTAGTAATAATAATAATAATCTTTGAACTGCAAATCTGGAAGGAACCCTATGGATCATCAAGTCTAGCTCCTGCTGAGGAGGCACAGTGGGGAATCAAACTCCCAACCTGTGGTTTCACAGCCATTTACCTAAACCTCTGAGCTATTCCTAAGGCTTAGACATACAGGAAAGTTGTCTTGATCAAGTCCCAAGGCAGCCCTGCACATGTGGACTCAGATGTAATTTCTGTTGAGATCCATGCGATTTTTAACACCTACTGTAAGTAAGGGTGTGTGGGTCTTAGTTGGTTTCTAGCTACTCTGCACCTTTTTTTAAAAGGCCCCATGGGCAACATGGTTCTTCCCTGAGTAGATATTTATCAGCACAAATGTACAGCTACAGTTCATCTGTTTTCTCCCCAAAGTTCAGCTTTATTGTCAGCCTTAGTTGCTAGGAGAAGAACAGCAGAGAAGAAATGCGAAAGAAGAAGTGGGTCCTGAGAAGCATGACGAAGCAAAGGGCTGCGAACCCCTGTGGGGTGGGAAAGCCATGTTTGTTACGACAAGAAGCCGAAATGGAGAGAGCAAGTGTCAAGACGTGCTTGTGTCTGCTGATAGCCAGGGGCCGATGGGGTGACAGGACTGTCAGAGGGCCTGGTTGAGGTTCTCCATCATTTCCTGCTGGATCTTCCTGGGGAGTTCTGGGTCGGTAAAATAATCTGAAATAAAAGAATGAAGAGAAAGATGGATTAGGCCCTGAGACACGGCGACAGAAGAGGAGGGCCGGCACCAGCACAACACCCTGGATTTCTCTCTGATGCGAAACCTCTCATAGCGGGGGGGGGAAAAAGAATTATACGCCCCAACCTTAAGCGATCGTTCTTCAAACGGAGGAAGGAGAAAAGAACAGAGGACACGGCCTCGTCATCTCTTGTCTTCCTTGCGTGCGCCTCTTATTGAGTTGTCGAATCTGTACTCTGCGTTCTCTTTTATCACAATTCTGACAGCAAAGGGGACCGGCTGCACCAGCCACTCCCAAGCACCAGCCCTGTTGCCAGAGCTCCAGTGAGCCTCTTTGGAATGGCTTCCGTTTATTTGCGTTGTTCCTCCCCCCCCAACCGGAGCATCTTCCTCTTCACTCATAATTGCTGAAAGGGGGGTGGGGGGGCCTTCAGCTTCGTGATCTGCTGGACTCTACAAAGCCCCTGTGGGGTCTTACTTAAATTTAAAATCCTGCCCTGGTAATAGCTGGCTGGATAGTTCCATGAGTTAACCTTCTTCCTGCAGAACCAGAGGTTGGGAGTTTGATTCCCTCCCCAAGTCGAGCCAGCCTGGGTGGCCTTGGGCGAACTGCACAGTCCCAGGGCACCTCCAGAAGAAGGGAACGATAAAACACGCCCTTCTTCCCAGCAAACACTGGGAAGGGTTGCCCTAAGTCATAATTGCCCCAACAGCATATTATTATTATTACATAATTACTGTGATCATGAAAAAACAGGATGGTTTAATTTTTGTTATTTATATTTTATTTATAGTTCAGTGGTTTAGGTCTCTGGATGCAAAGCCAGTGGTTGGGAGTTCAGTTCCCCAGGGGTGCCTCTTTGACAGGAGCTGGACTCGAAGGATTCACAGGGTCCCTTTCAGCTCTGTGATTTAAAACGTGTATAGGCCGCTCTACGTCACAGGATCTCAGGATGGGTTGAAGAGCTTTATGTAAAATCAAACCATTTAAAACACAGAATTAAAACACTCAAACTTTAGAAGAGGGTGGCTAACTTCAAAGGCGCCACAATTTCTGTTCTCCCAAAATCTAATATGTGGGATGAAGCTTCTCACTGTATTAGAAATCTATTTTGTCTCCAATGTGCTTCACCCCTTTATTTCCTTTTCCTGGTTCCACCACTGGCTGCCTCGCGTGAATTGATCCTGCGCACCGGCCGGCTGGTGTCTGGTTCTTATTTGTGCATTTGAAGCTTGCAGACAGGAAGACCATCATTTGCCCATTCTGTACTTTAAAAAAAAAGGATTTAACATCCCATTAACAGTGCCAGAACTTAAAGAATGACGGCATTGGCGATTCACTCTAACAAGGTTTCCTGTACAGTCGTAGCCCTGATACAGAGATCTGTATGCAGATAGTGTCAGAACCCCAATGGTGGCTTGCACAGAGACTGAGGAATAATCATTGTCGGCAGAAGGTACACCAAGTCAGAGCAACACTGGAGAGCCTCAGGCCCCGTAGCTTCAAGACCTGAAACTTCTATGCCCGAGTCCTGAACACCCAGACCAGCAGGAGTGGCAACCCCTAAGCATAGCTTCGCTTTAGCATGCGTCTCTTTGAAATGCTTAACGATCCCTAGAACTGTGAAGCAATGTGAGCATGCACGCCAGGCCTCAGCTGTTGAAGGGAGGAAGAGCTAGCTTGTCTTCAAGGCCTGTCCCATTGTCTGGGAAGGGGTGGAGCCTGGAAAGCCTTGAACAAGAGGTATAGAAGACTTCAGAGGGGCTCCAACACTCTTTGGAGGAAGGTGGTACATCCTTTTGCCTCCATGTAGACTCATCACTACCATCTTGAACACAACAGGTAACTTCCCGCTTGGATTGCAGTAACACATTGTATATGGAACTTCACATTTGCTAGGGAGCCTGACCCATGATGCTGGTTATCATCGTTAAAAACTCTGTATGACTTCTCCCCGCTGAAATATCTGAAAGAATGGCACCTCCTTATATTATACTGCCTGTGAGTTAAAGTCTTCAGGGAAGACTCTTCAGAAAGGGCCATCTTACACACTTACCAAACCAGCAGGGCCTTTTCTGTGTTGACCCTCTGTCTTAGGGATACCCTTGGAAACAAGACTGGTGCAGTGACTTTTGCTTTCTTCCCCGTGCCAAAAGTTGTTCACCCATCCATTTTAAAATGCTAAGTCTTAACCTCAATTCTAAACTGATTTTAGATTGTTATTATTGCTCTTTCTTAGTTAGGGGAATGATTTCAGTGCCACCACTTGTCAGATTTGTTGGTATTGTTAAGAGTGTTTGCTTGGTTTTTAGAGTAACTTTGTTTAAAATTGGAACTCTTAAGGAGGGATAGACTTGATCCCTTATTCTTGCATTTCCACGGTTAGGCAAATAACGTTTTTATTCAATGGCATTTTGCATTTAATTTAGTTGCTCTAGGGTTTTTAGGGAGATATTGATAATCTTGTGGGAGTCTTTTGGTTTGTTGGTGACCAGTTTTTCGGTTTCACTGCTATCTCTGTTCTCATTTGAAGGCTTTTATTCTTAGCTACCTTGAGTGCCGTTTCCAGCAGAAAGGCAAGATAGAAATTTTCATTAATTTATTAATTAGATGCGTAAAGAAAAATAAGACATCTTTGAAAGACAAAAGTTAAAGGGTGACGTACAAGCTCCCAGATTCACGGCATTGGGACTCTCCTTGGTAGGTAGCAGTAGGTGGAATGCATTACAATCTTGTAGAAATGCCTGAATCTTTTACTGTGTTCTCATCTTCTCCCTTGAGCAGTTGGAATGTCTCTGGACATTCAGTAATGCACAATGTATCCCGGCCAATCAGAGGCAGGCTCTGCCAGTATAGAAGTAGGGTTTGATGCCAGATTCCAGGTATTTTGTGCCGTAAAGTGGATGGGACAAGAATTATATTGCATGACTATGTGAGGAGCAGAGGAATCAAGGTCTTCTAATGTGGAATGTAAATATAAATGCTCACCAGCTGCAAACTCCCGTATATTCTCTGGTCTCTGCAGGAGGACTTCTCTGGAAAGAATTGTTGGGGAAGGGGAGACAGAGAAAGAGACTTTAAAAAGAGCTTTTTAAAAGGTTGCATTTCCCCCCCCCACCGTTGTTGATTTTGTAGGTCCTTGTCAAAGGTGTGCAAGACAAATTGGCAAATTACTCCTTCCTTATTGGGAATCAATAAGCCAATTAGCAGCAGAGGAGAAACATTTAATTTACATCTGCATCCACCTTTGGCAAGGAGGGAGGTGGAAGTAGTTTTATTTATTATTATTTTTAAAAAAAGTATACAAGAGCATAACAACCCTCACAGAGCCAAGGAAATATTTATACCAATTAAAAATACCTCTTCTGAATTACGCCGCTCCTTCATTGGGAATCGATGAAGCAATTAGCAAAGGCACTAGGAAGCCAGCCCTCCCGAGTGGGAGGGAAGAAATTGCACGGAAAGTTCCAAAGGACGAAGGACTGGCTTATAAAAGCAACCCAGGTGTCTTATAAATGAAAATAACTGCTTCGTAGTGAGCAGCTAACAGCAGTAGGGTTGATTCACTGAAAAGGTAGAAGTCGGCCAGTACGCCATCGTCCCTGAGTCAAAAGTGCCCTGAGCCTTCAGTAAAACCGCACGGTGTGGTTCTCCATAGATTGCCAGGAAAACAAACCAGTGGGTCCTAGATCAAATCAAGCCTGAACACTCTCTGGAGGCAAAAATGTGGAACCAAGGTGGTCCTACTGTGGGGCAGCCCATGAGAAGGCAGGATTCTCTGGAAAAGATAATAATACTAGGAAAAGTAGGAGGCCAAATACGAGAGGGGTGGACTCCCTAAAGGAAACCACAGGTATGCGTTTGCAAGAGCTGAGCAGGGCAGTTGAGGACGGGACATTCTGGAGATCCCTCATTCATAGGATCGCCACAAATCCGAGCGATGGTGTGTAACAAACAACAACAGAGTTCTTGGACTATGCTAGCTCAGATGGTTATCAGTGAAAGCACAGAGTACTAAGCTTCTCATATTTTTTGGTGGAGAGAGGAGGGAATGTCTATTAATCTAGGAAGCAAGCACTTTTGGGACCGCATAGACACTGCTTTCAGGATTTCTCGGGCCGTGAACAATTAAACTGTCCTCTTAATTACATGCAAGATGTAATTTGATTTAAATTTGTTCTCTGGAGGAGCAATGGAATTATTATTTCCATTCCTATGGTCATGGACCATTTTATAGCACATGATCCTGTTATACCTGTGACACAGCTAAGCCTTTCTTCATATTGAAGAAGTGTTCCTCTTGATATCCTGTACAACTCACTGGGTGGGAGAAGGCAAATCCAGAGGAAGACACTATTTGCCCCAGTGCCCCGTGTTTTGCTTCTAGAAGGATACCTTTCTGATTTATCTGTTTTCTTCCACCTACCTGTGGGCTCCAGGCATTAGAACAACCTTTGCAAAGGTTATTCTGATACCTGCCTTCCCTCCTATTTCTTTCAGGACCAGCTCCACCAGAATTTATCCTCTCAACCTACCATGCTCTGCTCAAATGCATTAGAATGAGTTGAACAGCCCCTCCCCCCCAAAAAAGTGTACCGCCTGTCGCAAGGCATTCAGTCCTCCAGATCTGGTGTGGTTTGTTTGTTTTTATCCCTTCATCATTTAAAAAACAAGACAAAACATGCGAACCTTACCTGAGAAATCCTGACAGCAGCAGCTCCACTTCTTTGTGGGAACGCAAGTATTTCTCATTAGCAATCTTGGTGTTTATCTAAGAGGAAACAGGAGCACCACACGGATTAAAGAATGAGCTGCAGTTTAAGTACCTGGATGCAAGGCCCTGATTGCACATATTAGCTTTAAGTTTTTTGTCCTTTATATTCTTAACCTCGTGTATGTGAAGGCAAAAATCTGCCACTTGCTTTACTGGGCTCCTGATCCCTTAAATGAGAACAGTTGCGTCCATTTTTTCCTAGCCGATCAGGGAGAAACTGTCAGCTACGGAACGTAGATAAACAGTGCTGAGTGTTGAAAGGTCAGTTTATCTGAGAAGGGAAAAGACACAGGACCCACGACTGGGAGACAGATGGGGTTGTTAAGATGGGAATTGAACACCCTTTCCTCAGCAGTGTCGCAGGTCAGTCGCTGCACAGTTTGGAAAGGCAGGCTGTGAGAAGGGGTGCTTGAAAAGAGCTGCTCCACTCACCCTGCAGTGTAGGCCGTGCAGTTTTGGAACACCCCTTTTTACAGCTTCTTTACTATGAATTGCTATCACTCTTCTTTCTATGCTGGCAGTGAGGCAGGAAGAACCCTGAAATCGGCGGGTTTTTACTCGGGGGTGGGGGGAGAGAAAGTGCGACTAAACGTTCGGCAACCTGCTTCCTGCCTTTGGAAATCCATCCCGTATTCTCAGTCCTGGATCAGTTAAGGCTGTCGGTGTTCAAAGGGGAAACAAACCCATTTGGGGGGGGGGATTGACAGGTAGAAGAGGATGCTCCTGGCAGAAATGGGAAGGAGGCCTTTGAAGCCAACGGCAGGTAGGACCGTTATCACCTGAGCAGCTGGCCATTGATACTTTTCCAGCCTCCCAAGTTGCAAAGAATAAGAAGAATGAGATTGGATGGGTTTAGGGCAAAGCCTAATGGCGGGGGGGGGGACCGAACTCACAGGTTTGGGAGGTCCCTGGGCAGTTCCTGTGGGATGAATGAAGCCAAGGACTCTGGGATCTTTGGGAACAGGGGGCTGCATCATTCCACCCATTTGCACAGGGGCTAAATGTGCAAGCTTTTATTTTTACCTGGATTATAGGCATGGCTCGCCATTGAAATAAGAAGATAAAATCCAGGCAGAGATTTACGGAAGGCAGAAAAACGGGAGCCTCCAGTTCGAGAGGGAGGGAGGAGGCTGTTGAAATAGCAAAGAGCCTTGTACATACACACAAACATACATACACAACGCAAAGGAAGGACGTTCTCAAGCTGGGACCCATGAAATAATTTATTTGGGTAGAAATGTAAAAACCCCAAAAGAAAAACAACCACCACCACATGATATTTTGTGCTGAACCCTCTGGAGCAGGTTGTGAACGCCGACACCCTTTTTTTTTCTTTGCTGAGGGAGTTTATGGAGGGAGCCCAAATATTCCCCAGCAGCCTCTGGGACCCTGTTTCTAAACTGTAAAACCCCAAAATTTAAATCTGTGTAAGAAAGTTCTGATAGTTTGAAACCCCCATCACCCAGAAATGGGGGTGAGGAAATTAGCTTCTCGGTAATTGCAGCTTCTTCGTTATTTTTGTTATTATTTTTTTAACCTCTTGCACTGTGTGTGCATTTATCATGTCCCCCTTCATCTTGGATTTGAACAAAATGCAAGATGCTTTTCATATCCCCTCCCAGACCCTTGCCGTTCCTCCCGAGGGGTGTACCGAGTCCTGCAGCCTGTCTTTCGGGGGGGGGGCACGTTCGCCCCAGGCAAAGAGAAGAGCCAGGATCGTTGCAGAATGCCATTCGTTAGGACTAGGAGCGGCTGGGCGTTTCTCTTTTATCTTTTCTGTTTGGAAACAATGCCCTCCCCCCCCCGCTTCCTCTTCCTCCTGTCTGCTACCCACCTTAAACTGCAGCAGCTTCTCAAGCTGATCCCTGTGGAGGGAGGCCACGTCCCGGCTCTCTAGACCTGAGCCCACGTCCACCATCTTGGCCATCCCGCCTCCCTTTCCAAGCAGGCTGGCGGCGCTGTTAGTGTTGCCATGGGAACCGGAACCGGGGATGCTGCCAGCTGGCGCGGCTTTGCCCGGGCAGCCAAACTAGGCCCAGGAAGAGGAGGAGGAGGAGGAGGTGGTGGAAATAAAGCTGCCTTACCCTCTTTTGTTGTTACTAGTAGTAGTAGTAGTAGTGGTGGTATTTTGCTTTTTCCTTTCCATCCTCCTCAACTTATATCTGTTCCTTGCCTTAAACACACATTCTCTCTCTCTCTCTCTCTCTCTCTCTCTCTCTCTCTCTCTTTTCTCTCACAAAGATGCACATGTTTTGCCCACTTTTAAAGTCAAATATGTTCGTGGTCAAGATTTTTGTGCCCTTTTTTGCATTATTTGTACATGGATCATTGCAGGATGCAATTCATTAGGGGCTGGGTATATCTCAACCCTTAAAAAGTAAAAGGGTGGGTGGGTTTGTTATTGTCTTTGCGTTCAGCAGTTAGCGAAGCTCTAACGTTTATAGTCTTAGCGTCTTATTACCATTCTTTGTTTTGGTTCGCATTATGGTGCGTTTGCCTCCAATAATACTTTTGTGTCTGTTGAAACTTGCCAGAAAGGATAAACGCAGTACTGTACCAGAATGCCAGGAAACGTAGAAATATTTTTTTTGTTTCTGTCATTGATTCTTGGATAACCAGGATCGTTGGGATGTAAGATAAGAAAGAGAAAGGCTTGCCGATCTGTGGATCTGAGGATTTTTGCCCTGTTTAATGTAGGAAGCAGTGACTTGGGTTTTATGTGAGGTGGCAGCAGCAGCAGCAAGAAACCTGCCAGCCATAACTGGCCCACTCAGATGTCTTGAGTTGAAACTTTAGTTTCCCTCATAAAATCACCACTATCCACCTGGGCCCATATTCTCCTGGGAGGATGCGCTGACCCCATGCACCCTTTGCCATAAAGCTAATAAGGGATCCCATTCCCCCCCTTTTCTTCTTTTCCCCCCCCAGTTCCAGAGCCTTTAATGACAACTTGTCTTGCAAACGTTCTCTGGAGAAATGCATTTGCCTTTCTTTTCCTTTCTTTCTCTGATACAGAGGTAAATAGAAGGAACATTTTTCTGTGCAGTATTTCGGAGGGGGAAACTGGAAACTAACTTGGATTAGGCTCTTCATGACTCCATGTCAGAATAATTTGGAATAGCCTTGTAAATGCTCCTGTGAAAACATTAAATTCCGTTTCAATAACCACAAGCACACAGGATTTGTCCCTGCTTCTGTGCCTTGCTGAGCCATTTTCCCGTCTTGAGTCATGCTTTAAAAATGGCTTATAGCTCAAGGTACACGTGGTTGCTTCAAAAGTACTGTTTTTTTCTTCTTCTTCCTCTGTTTTTGTTTTTTGGATGTTGATGCTTTAGTTGAATTCAAATAAATAAATAATTTTTTTGAAAAAGTACTCTCTACAAAATAGCCTTAAAACGTTGGCTAGTTTTTAGGGTGTTTTTTTTTTATTGTGCCGTCTGGAGTCGTGAGAGGTTACATTTTACGTATTGTTTATTAAGGTGTTTATGGTGAAAAGATCATCGTGAGAGGTTACATTTTACGTATTGTTTATTAAGGTGTTTATGGTGAAAAGATCATCAGGTTGACAAACAATAAATAGAACCAAAAATGTTTCCACAGTCACAAATATGCAATAGAAACACCATGCAACAACAAACAGCCTTAAAAGGCATGGGACTGGATGCTGGTTTAGTTGTGCCTAGTTTAAACCCACTGTAATCATAGTGGCTTAGCCTGGTCATAACCAGTGAAAAGTCCTGTTCATTTCATTTGGTGCAGTTTTAAGTGTAACTCATTTTAGATTCACCCCATTATCTCCCGTCTCGTGTTTTATTATTTGGAACGTAGTTTTCCCTCTTAAAATACTTAATACTTAAAATAAGTTTTGTTGTTAGATTATTGTGAGCTGCATTCGTTATTGCAACTGAGGGAAAAAGCAGGATAGAACGTCATTACTTAGGGTATATATTTTTCAGGATTAATTAATAGATTAACTGACTGAAAAGCCTGTCAGTACAATTCACTCATTTGGAAGTGGTTAAGATTTCATGGGAGTGTTTTCCTTGTTGTTTTTGTTTAACTCTCATGAGAAACAATGCTTGATGGGTAAAATCGACCCCTGGTTTCTGGCAGCACTCCTAGCCATTTAATACAGGCAGGAGTTCAGCAACAGAAGCCCTACCTAATACAGTATATTTGATAGTAAAAACCAGCCTGCTGGGTTTTTTTTTCCAGCTGCTTGGGAGATTTTGATGTCAGGTGAGGGGTAAAACGATGGGTAGCCATGCTAGTGCTGATCGTTCTGACCAGAAGTTGACTTGACCCTTTCCCGCTTCAGGTCTTTGCAGCTCCCACAGTCTTGTCCGAAGTCTTTTTCTTGATGTGGTGTGGTTGTGTAAACAGATATCTGTACCTACCACCGGTCCTCCCTTGAAAATGGCTAGGAAGGAGGTGAAGAAGCAGGGTGACCAAATAAATTTGAAACACAACTAGGGACCTGCCTGGCTGAAATGCCTCCTTTCAGTCTTTTCTGTGATTTTTTTTTTCCTTCCAAGACTTTAAAAGTGAGCAGAGCCTAAACATGCATTCGTGTCCTCAAGAATAAATGCAGCTAGAAGTAGCCAGGCATAGGAATATCTCGGAAGCCTTGTGTTCCATTTGTTGAGAAATAAGCCTGGTCAGCCCTCCGGGGCCTCTTTATCTCCCTTACCTTCCATTTTCCAGGATTCTGCTTTTGTGCTCAATAAACACATTCTGAAAATAAGGTCGGGTTCAAGGCTAGGTCCCAGATATCTCCCTCTGGGGTTCTCTGGTGCCGAAGTCGGCCTGCCTTCAGTCGAGTTTCCAGATGAGTTCCATAAGCTAGGCAGCCAGCAGTTTTGATGCTTGGTCTCAATGAGTGCTCTTCCACATTCACGGTCCCGAAATTTCCCTTTTACTCAAAAGGAGGGTTTTCTTTCAGGTGAATGTCAAATAGAAAGAAGAAGAGAAATGGGTGGAGGATGAATTTATCCCAAGGTTCTAATTAAAAGAGAGAAGGGAGGACAAGCAGGAGGCTGAGTGCTTAAAATAGCTGCCATCAAGGCCAGGCGCTCAGAGTCAATACCATTGCAAAGATCAAGTTGAGTTTGAGATTCCCGGGTATAGCCGTGACCTTTGGAAGAAGCAAAAGCACTAAAGAAATAACTGGCGTGAAGGTTGCAATTTTACACGAGTGTTCCTTGGTACAGATGAGGCAGAAATCTGCCAAAACTGATATGGAGGCTGCACGCCCCCATTTCTGGGCTAGACGGAAGCATTACCAGGATTGGCCTTGGGTACTAATCAAATACCTCAGGGCATAGCATCAGTAGTAGTCAGAGCAGCACCTCTCGAGGAAGCCTCCTCCTGTCCGTCTCCTCTTGACAACGTACGGTGGATTCAGGAGACGCAGGTGGAATGGCTTCTTCCGATGGTGCTTGGTGAAAACGATGGCATTCAGAAGCCCACCGTGGCTGCCAACACAAACGGCTTTAAAAGCATACCTGTTGCTAGGAAACACGAAGGAGAGGATGCCGTTCAGAGCCAGGAAATGCCCCTTCTCGGACTTTGGCTCCCAGAATCATCCAGTCAGGATAGCTGTGGTCCAAGGAGTGGAATGTTTCCATGCCCTGGTACTGTTTGTGGCATCCCATGGGGCCATCTGGCTGGCCCGTTTTGGAACGGGCTTTGGTCTCATCCAGCACAGCCGTCCTGATGCCCAGAGAGGTGCCGTGGTTGGATTACTGTGTCTTCTGGTGCAGTCTTTCTGTCCCCCACCCCACCCACCCCAGGTTTGGGATGAAGGGATTCTTGGCATTGCTCACGATATTTTCAGCACAGAGCTGAGAGATTTCTGTCGGCCTCTGCTCTCCGTGATTTGTTTCCTAGGTTTCTGCTCCTTTCCCAAGAATTACGTAAATGAGCAAAGTGCACAGGAGACCTTCAAAAACAGGTGTCACTGGACGTGATGCGAACCCAAGACAAGCAAGGCCCGAGGGGTGCTTTTCAACAAGGCGTTTCAAGCTAAAGGGGGATAAGCATCCTAGAATAATGGAGTTGGCAGAGGCCTATAAGGCCATGAAGTCCAGTCCCCTGCTCTAGGAGGCAGAGCTGAATTTGTCTGTTCTGTAAAGCCACGGCATTAAGGAGCTTCCCACAGCAAAACTAGAATTGCCTTTCTACTCTTTTACTCTGTGGTATTTTAGGGATGTTTCTTGTAACTCCACTTATGCCTCTCCTTCCTTCCACTCTCCCTCCCCTGGTTTTCTTTCTACAATGTCCTTTCCAGCAAAGCTGCTTTACGAAGCTGTGGCCCCTCCATATCCCGGAGCTTCCCAGCTGCCTTCTCTCCTCCTAGCAGGAGGTGAGCAAATTGGATTGAGGAGGGTAGAGAGAAAGAAGGAGCAGCTGCCGAGAGCATGCCAGGTCAGGCCCTGTAGAATATTTCTCCTGCTTTCCAAGCGAGATTTTGCAAGGTAAGGAGAAGAGGGCCTAACCAAGTTGACCTTGGCCTTTTCACTCTTGGGGGCAGAAGGAGGGACCTGTGTTTTCCCAGGCTAGCCAGCCTCCCACCCTCCGTACACTGGCATCTCTATCCTCCTGAATGCTAGTCAGTGCCTATAGGAATAAAGCAACCCCTTTCTCCTGATCAGAAGTCCCGAGTCCATCACTGGCTAAGAGGCAGCAAGATCCTACCTGCCGTATGCCGAATGCATGCTGGCTAGCAAAGCCTTCCTCCTGGGGTGCCCACAGAACCAGGGCTTGTTTGGCGGGCCTTGTAAGCCCTGAGCTGGGCTGTGTGCCCCGTTTGCCTGGGTCCGAAGGTGGTAGTGCCTTGAAGGAGATCATCCTGACTGTTCATCCAACAACGCAGGCAAGGGGGCGGGGGGGGGCAGAATGAGATTGGTGCCTGCACCTCTTGTGGGTTAGCACGATACACCTTTTGCTTTCATGGCATAATTTAAAGGCTCACACAGTGATTCTGAGCCTAGTATAGGATACGGCTGGCCGGCTGGTCTCCAGGGCCACCATCTTTCTTACTGTGCACGACTAGGATAGAAGGAAAGAAGGGAGTTGCGTCTCCTTAGCAGGGTGTTGTCCACAGAAAGCCACAGCTATGGATTGTGCCCCCTCGACCAACTCTATCCCCACTGTCATAAATGTGTCGGCTTGCATTTCTCGGGAAAGCAGAAAACTCGGCTTTCTGTCTCTTAGGAACAATGAAATGTCCTGCACCAGGTGGTGGTGCTCACCCTGAAGGCTGATGAGCAGACCCTTAGACTCACGGCTTCCGGAGGGGGGGCTAAGAACTCAGTGGGTGGGTAGCACCCCCATGTGCCAGTTTGGCCTCTGGCAGTTGGCACCGTACCCCTTGCCAGCTGGGCGATTGGCAGCTTGTTTCAAGGTCAGCCTTGCCTTCAAGAGAAATATGGGCAGGATCCCCGCTACGGAGCTATTGCCGAAATTCCAGGCTTCCTTCTCTATTTTGGAGTTCTGATCCTGACCGTAATACTGAGATGGGATTGACGAGGGGGGGGGCAAGTAGCCACTTGCTCTCCAAAGCAAACACCTCTCACTGTTCGTTTACCACTTGGGGAACTTGATTTTTTAACTGCCGTGCTAGGGGGAAAAACTTTATTAGGGAGTCAGACCCATCCAGATACCAAGATACCTTTCTGGCTTTGCTCCTCACCACACCACAGCTTCACCTTTTACAATGTTGTTCTCAGTATGTATGTGGAGACACACCTCTCCTTCCAGTGGATTGTGCTTTTAAAAAATAGCACCAAGAACATGTTGTTTTGGACAATGTAAAGCTGAACTCTGAAACTCTCAGGGGTGCTGAGATGGTGAGCGGTCACATCCGGTTCGCTCTCTGAGCTGTTTGCTTCCAATCATGGGCATAATCCAATTTGTCTAATAAGACAATTCCTTGCTTGCATTACCCAAATGCTCCCCAAATTACACTGTGGATTGTTGCTGTTATGTGCCGTCAAGTTACCTCCGATTCATGGCAGCCTTTGTGAATGAGCTGTGGCCAGATGGGCCTGTCCTGAGCAGCCCTGATTTGCTCTTGCAAACTCAAGCCTAGGGCTTCCTTTAGGGAATCAGTTCATCTTGGATTTGGTCCCCCTCTTTTCCTGCTGCCTTCAACTTTTCCCAGCATTATTGTCTTTTCCAGAAAGTCTAGACTCCTCCATCGGGCGCCCAAAGTAGGAAATCGGAATACCAGTCTCAATAGAGTCTGACTCCATGTAATGTGTTGATCCTTGGTTGTGGTTTTGCTTTGCACACGTGCAAGGATCCTTATTTTCCTTTTGGCCTCTTCCCTTCACAGGGCTGTCCTGAAGGTCTGGGAAAGATATTTCCCTAAAACCTTTAGTATCTTACACTTGGAAAGAGGCTGCAGCTGGAACGGGAAAGCTTTCTCAGCGGGAGGGCCAAGCGTCAGAGCTGTGTTCTTGGGGACGGAGTTCCAGTGATGAGGGGGGGAAAGGATGGGCCAAAAAAAAATCCAGCATAATTAAAAGATTTTACTGCCAGTAACGAAGGCTTAAGAGAGGTACTTTGACTTTTTAGAACAAGTGAAGGAAATGATCCAGAGAAGGAGGTGTGGCCTCCTGGGAAACTCGAGGAGGGCCAGATTTGGCCCCAGGGATTAAACCGCCATTCCCCCCCCCCACCCCTGGCTAAAGATTGGGTGGATGGGTGTGAGTATGGAAGATACTGGGTTCAATCCCTAGCATAAAATAGAGGCGCTGCTGGGTCTGTGGAAGCTGTCTGGAGCCATTTGACTCTGTATATGGCAGCATCCACGTGGTTTAGGGCTTACAGCTATCGCCCCCCCCCCTTCATCTCTTGCATTAACAAAGAAAGTTTGGGAGGGATGGCAACCCCTATGCGAGTGGAGGGGAGTCAGTTATCCTAATTCCTAGTTCTCCCTCCCTCCCTCATTCACTCACTTTGGCCCTCTCACCTTGCCCTGTCGGCTTTTAAAGGTGGAGGAGAAACATCTCTGGGCTCTGCACAGAGCTTTTCCTTCGTCCTCCTCCTCCTCAGTCTTCAGCAGCTGTTCCTTCCCTTTTAAGCCAGGGGCTTCCTCTTGACCCACTTTCTCTGCTCTTTCTCCTCCACCCCCAGCTGGAAGGCACAAGCTGTTCAGGCTGCGCCGGCCTCGTGCGCTCCCTCTCTCTCCCTCTCTCTCTCTCTGAATGGCCAGGGTGTCGCGTTTTGGTATGTTTTCTCCCAGCCCTCATTTACAACATCATTTCAATATTGGTCCTTGGCAGGTAGCTGCCAACAGAGGTGCATGGCCTCTCCTTTGCCCGACTAAGGCGCAAGGACCTCTTAGACCTGAAAGGTTGGCTTTTGCAGCCCTAAAGGATGACACGTAGCCACCTTGCAGAGTGGCATTTGCTGCTCTTGAGAGGCGGGTGGCAAATGCATAAGGCCACCCCTGTGGACGGTTACAAGAGGTGTCCTGTTCTGGGGGACTGGGAGCTGTTCTGCTGCGGCCTCAGAAGATCTGATTTCACTCAGTGAAGGGTTGTGTGTCTCACAGCAGAAGCTGAGAACAAAGACTCCTTCAGGGATATTAAAGGTCACCTCTGAGCATGGGCAGAACGCCCTTCACAGCCCAGCACTGTTTCCCACAGTTTTAATGCAGTTGGGAGACAAGGCAAAGGGGCCAACTCCCCAGTACACGTGGAGCATCCTCCTCCAGTCTGCCTCCATCCAGATGTGCAGAAACAAACCCCCATCCCCTATTGTGATCCAGCACATCTGGAAGACAACAGATGGAGGGAAGCTGGCTTTCCTCTTTAGGAACAAGCCATCACCCTCAGCCACCCTGCAATTAGACCACAGCGTTCCTTTGGCTGCTTCAGCAAGGAAATGGTCCCAGTGAGTTGCCCCTTGTGGAGTCCTTCCTTCCTGCCACCTTCTTCAGCCATGCCTCCCAGAGTGGGCGGGGGGTGGGGGCTTCCAAGCCACCATCATCCCTCCCCCTGATGCCTCGTATAGAGGATGCTGTAATCCAGGTCCAGAGGAATTACAGCTAGGCAGCTCAGTTCATTTTAAAAATTAAGTCCCTGGAGAAGGGTGTCTGGAGAAGAGCTCCAGGCCAAGCTAGTAACAGGGCAGGGGGTGTCTTCTGCATCTGTCCCTGCTTGTCTGTCTGTCCCCTCGACATGCGCATGCATGGACGCAGCAAAGAGGAGAGGCCGTCCCTCCACCCACCGCACCCATCCCCTTCCCCAGCAAATGAGATCATTGTAGAAACTGAGCAAATTCTTAAATCATCTTGTCACCTCCAATATCAACAAACAGCACACACTTCCGACAGATGCCAATATATATTACACGGGTGGGCATCTTGCCCGTCCCCTCACAGACACCGGGGCCTTCCGCATGTCTAATATTTTGAACGTGGCGGAGCCGAGGCTGTTCACCTCGGCAGTGAAAGAAGCTAGTTGGGCTGGTGTCGGGGCGGGGTGGGGATGGGGGCGCTGCCTTGGGCATCTACAAAAATCTACAATCAGTGCTCTGAGGGGTGTTAGGCCTGACCCATTGGAGCCTCCTGGTTCTGCTCCTGCTCTTTTCCTTGCTCTGGGTGGCCTATTTCCCTGTCCTGTCTTGTGAGTCATGGCAAGAACAAAGAAAAGGAGCGACAGCTTTGCTCTCTCTCTCTCTCTCTCTCTCTCTCTCTCTCTGTGTGTGTGTGTGTGTGTGTCTGAAGAAGAAGAGCAACCTAAGCAGCTGCATTGAATAAGCATGTTGGAAGGTGGGGAGAGGTAGGCGGTCCAGGAGGCCTCTCACTGTCACGCCCTGCTTATGAACACCCCACCTCGTTGGGACATCTTGGAAATGGAACATTCCCACTGGATGGGGGGGGCCTGGAAGAACCCCCCCTCGGAGGACCCACCACTGCTCTGACGGCTGAGGTGGCGGCTGCAACTCTTGTCTAACGGCAGGGCCAGCCCCGTCCAACCACTTCTAAAGCAACTTAACCGGCTCAGGTTGCAGCGACAAATTCAGAAGGTCTTCTCTCCAGGTCTGCACTGCTGACCATTACTGATTGGTTTCAGTGGCCAGTCCTGGGTTCCTAGTCTTTTCTGTGGGGCACTGAGAAAATACATCTTTCTCCACAAAAAGCACAGTTTTCTAAACTTCTTGTCAAGTCCTCCTTCTACCTATCTCTTTCCTCCTTTCTTTTCTTCCCATCACCCTCTCTCCCAGGCCCAAAGAGTTACCCTTTTCCTCTTAGCAGGGGGTGCACCAAAGCCCTAAAAGTCTTAGCAGACCTCTGATCTGTTAAACCCATCAACCCAGGAGCCCATCTCCCGAAGGAATTTTCCGATGGGGAGTCATGGCCTCTCGTGCAGTAAATAACTTTTTAAAGGAGGAGGGGATGGAAGCAGAGCCCAAGAGTCTGGACTTAATTTAAGAGAAGGGTTGTGGAAAGCGGGAGATGCTGAAGTCACACCCCGTAGCGTTAGTCTCAAAGGCATGTTTCTGTATACACTCGGAGATTCTCTCTCCATGTAATGTTTGAAAAATAGGATAGATGAGAGAGAAAGGGTGGAGAGGGCTTTGGTTCTCAATCTCTCTCTCTCTCTCTCTCTCTCTGGAAAGGGTCTTGCTTGCTTCATTCCCCCCCCCCTCCAGTCCATTTCCTGCCTGGCCTCCCCAAGGTAGCACTTTCTTATAATTGTGATCTGGCCAGCTGTGTTTCAGCACCCAGGACAGCTCCGGTGCTGGCCAAACAATGGGGCAGAGCATTGGAGGAGACTTAGGGGCCCTGGTCAAATTCCTATCCTGCCAACGGAGGCAAGGGAAAAGAGAGAGGAGGCTGGGTAGCCCTGCGAGATGGGGGCAGGAAGAGAGAGGACGTTGGCCCTTTCTCGGCTCAGCCTGCCCTTTCGTGCCTCAGTGTCCTTTGGGGAAAAAGCGGAGCCGGAAGGGCCTTGCTTTAAGGTTGCAGCCTATACAAGTTTGCAAGGGTGCAGCCTCCTGAACCTTCTCCATCTAATTGCCAGTGGTTTTGTGCCTTCACTCATGTTACCGTCCTATGGAATTCCATGCCACCAGCTCCTTTAAAAAAAAAAAAAGCTTAAAAAGAAGAAGAACTTGTTGGCTTTTATTGAAGACACCTCCTCTCCTGATTCCGGGAATTTTTGTTAAGGGAATAGAAAGAGGAACAGAAGATGTTCTCTGGAGTTGGCCAGTTAAGCTGCATTGGGTCCTTTTGGAGAGAAAGGTGGGATAAAAAATTTTTGAGTGGGTAAGTAAATAAATAAGGTCTTTGATTTTTTTCCCCCTCTGCTATAGCTTTATTTTTTAATATATATTTTTATTTAACTATAACATAAACATAAAATACATAAACCAAAATACAAATTAACTGTGTTCCCCACCACCATAGTCAGGACCTCTTGCAATAATCTTCTTCCTCCATCTATATTCTTCTTCATCCTTTATTGTCCTCTTTTCCAGAACTGCATTGATTCTTGATTTGGAGCTTTCCCTTTTCCTCTTGTTAACACATATTCCAAAAATCTGCCCCATATATCATAAAAATTATTCTTTTTCAAATAAGGTCTTTGAAGCCAAAGCATTAAGTGTAACGATATTATTTTTAATGCTTCTTTTTAAAGCATTTTCATGAGTTATCATGTTTTCCCCGACAACCTCTGTAAACTGGTGTTTATAAGCTGAGCAACCCAAATCAGTATTCCAGTGATACTTGGACAGGATGTTTTTTGCCTCTGGTGAAGCAGTCAGAAAAACTACATTCTGAAATTTGGTGTGGAGCACTCAAATCTGTCATGTCATCATTGGGCCAAATTTTGAATGGATTCTTCCAGAAATAAATTACAAGCTTTTCAAATCACTTTTCTTTGTCTGCCTTTCCCCTTTGCAGCCTTTAAAACCTCACCGTCATTCCCTTTTATGTTGTTTTTCTTATCGCTTTAAGTGCATCCCAAAATGCCAAAGAACAATAAAAGACTGAGTTCTGAAAATTTTGCAATTTATCAAATTACATGATTTTTAAAAAACATGAGGTTTAATCAGTGCATTTTTTTCAGAAATGATTGTTACAGTGACCCAATCTCTGTGGCTCATTTTGCTCTTCTGGGTAGAAGTAGAGGTATATTTATATCTCTCCGTCTGTATTTATATCTGTGTCTCTAGACAGGTATAATTGCTTCTCAGTTTCCAGTTTAAACTTCGGCGTTTCAAATATGTTCTGAGCCAGGACATCTTAAATTAAATCCAATTTTAATCACTTTTTAAAATTCACATAAGCAATAATGTATTAGCCAATGTGCATTTCGGGACCTTGAAACATATTTGAAGCATGGAAGGAGATACACTGTAGCATATAAATTGAAAATAAAATATAGGCTTATTAACCTGGACCCAACTTTGAATTGCTGACCAGTGCAGGCTTGTGAGACATCCCATAAGGGGTCAACCATGTCTGAAATCTTGTCTTCTTTTTCAGGTTTCTGAGTTTTAGCTTGGAAGCTCACTATTGACCAGCCTAAATGCGGGAACCTTCACTAGTGATTTTTGAATCTTGGGAATTCAGTGACAAGAAAGAAGAAGAGTCAATCTGGAGTAAGTAGATGAGCAGTGGTTCAAGGAGGAACGTTGGTTATTCTAGATCAAGCCATGCCTGGTGGTGCTCCTTTGGGGGGGGGGGGGGGAAAGGAGAGGCAAAGAGAGGTTCAGCTGGCTAAACTGCTCAGTGGTTTAGGTCTCTGTTTGCAGAGCCAGAGGGTTGGGAGTTCGATTCCCCCCACTGGGCCTTCCGAGAGAAGAGCCAGCCTGGGTGGCCTTGGGCCAGCTGCACAACTGTCCCAGGTCACCCCTTGAAGAAAGGAAGACCAAAGCCCTTCTGAGGATTCTCTACCTGGAAAACCATAAGTCAGAATTGACAGAGGATGACTGAGGTTCCTAGACCTTGTCTTTTGACCTGAAAAGAACTCTGGCTGGCCCATTTAGCGCACGGTCTTTGTTTATGTCAAAAGACCCACGCGACGATTGATAAATACATTTATGAATTTTCACCCAGTCATGAGCAGTGTCTAGAGCATGTGGAGCAGGCCCCATCAAGTCTTTCAGGGCACCTCTTGAGGGGGGCACAGGCTACACTGACATAGGTGTAGAGTTGCAAAATACTGTCCTGGCGCAAACAACAACATTGTTTTCTTAGGTTCCTTTAGCCTGAGGCAAAGAAAGGGAAAGAGTAGGGCAGCTGCTAGCTGCCAGAACATGGTTTTTCTTGGCTATACATCCCATATCCTACCACCAACATGGCCATAGCCACGCTTCGTTCGAGCATTCGGGAAATCTTTAACAATCCCCCCCCCCAAAAAAGTAACATCTCCAGCCTCTGCTAGGAGTAGAGCTAGCCTTATTGATGGATGCAGTGGTTTCAGATTATAGTTTCTGGGTGTCATGAACGGGCAGTGAATTGTTAGTTATTTTGTCGTGATTTTATTGTGATTTCTTACTGCCCGGAAGGATGAGAGGGTGGGGTGGGATCTTCTTTTCTGCTTCCTTCTTGCCTTGCCTTGTCTTGCTTGCACGATGTGGGTCCAACCAGGTGCGAACCCTTTGGAAATCCTCTTGATTGTTCTCTGAAGTCCCGCCAAGATAGACGTGATGGACCTTGTGATGCATAACCCAGTCAGGTTGTCCAGAGCTGCTGTTATCCAGTTGCCAAGGAAAGAAGGATAGATTTTCTCCTCTCGCTGAGCTTGGGGGGAAAAGGAAATGTCAAGTCCTCTTCCCAATTCACTCAACCACCATGAAGGAAACCAGAGCATCCATCCTCTGTCCAGAAAGTGCCCTGAATTTTCTTCAGTGGTTTTGGAAAACGGAGGGAAGGGAACAACACAAGACCTCCTTTGCTGGTTGAAATCCTTGGTTTCCCCTCCTGGTTTGTGCACCTCTCTCTGGTCCAGTACTTTGTTGCTGGTCCCTTACTCTGACATGATTATTAGTCAGGAGAGGAGGGCGGGGGCAGAGCAAGCTGGAGGGTCGGGTTTTTTTTGTTGTTGTTGTTGGTAAAGAAAAAGATTTGAAACAGAGCTCAAGATCCATTAAAGGCAGGGACTCTCAGACCTGCAAAAGCCGCTGAAATTGAGGTTTAGGTGGGGCTGGGGGGGGAGGGAAGAATATTTTTTTTAAAAAAAAAGAAAAGAAAGGGGGTGGGAGGGGGAGAGGAAAGCGGCAGGCAGGGTCAGCTGGAAATGTATCAGTAAGCAAGCCAGGGGAGAAAGAGAAAAATCCACAACACACCCAAGGATCTCGACCTCCTCAAGGAAAGTTGATCGATAACCTAATTAACTGCTTGCAAGCTTCGTAACTAACTGCTTGATCAGAAGAATTAGGACGAGGGCTCGGGGATTGTGGACCATCCAGGAGTAAAAAGGCCAGATCACACAGAACTCTCTCTCTCTTTCAGCTGAGTACCTTTTGAAATATCTATATATGTAGAAACTGAATTTTAGGTGTGGTTGGTTTTTTTTTGGACCAGAAAAGAAGAGGAAACCATCCTTTAAAAAAAAAAAATAGTCGTCGTCGTCATCATCCTAACGGATTTGGGAGAAGGGGGAATAGCCGCTTCAACTAAAACAAGACCGGAGGGAAATTTTGCCTCGCAAAACCGCTGGTGGCTTTTGATCTCTTTGTCTGTTTTTGCCACTCAAGAAGAAGGACCGGCAAATCCAGATTAGGATTTCAACCATTTTATTTTATTTTGATTCCAGCATCTTTTTTTATCAGTTGGCTTTTTTGTTTTGGTGGGGGTGTTTTTTGTGGGGGGAGGTTGTGTCGTGGGTTTTATTTTCTTCTTCCTTTTGGGTTTTTTTGGGAGGGGGTTGGTTTGTTTTTCCGAGGGTCACCATTCTGAATTTGAGGCTTGCTCCCGCTTGCTCCTCTTTGGACCAATGAAGGAACCAGACGCTATCAAACTTTTCATTGGACAGATCCCCCGGAATTTAGAGGAGAAAGACCTGAAGCCCATCTTCGAACAGTTCGGCAAAATCTACGAGTTGACCGTCATTAAGGATAAATACACCGGCATGCATAAAGGTAGGGTGCACAACACGTCTCTCCCACAATGGGAATATTCAATGTTTGTATCCCTGCCTGTGTGTCTGTGTGTCTGTGTTTGCTTGAAGTGAAACAGCTAAGGAAGCAGTCTAAAACAAGGCAAGAGTGGACCATCTTGGGTGGGTGAGAGATGAGGAGAAGATCCACCATTGCCAGGAATTGCATTGTCCAGAGACAGCAAGACAATAAGCGAATGGAGGAAATTTGTAGTTTTAGAAAGCTGCGAATGGACTGATGGGGGGGGGCCTCCTCATGCTTGGAACTCTTAGCGTTATATGAGGGCTGTTGAAAGGAAGCATGTGAGAATAAGCCCTTTCGAAGGGAGGGGAAGGGAGTGGGGGGTTGAGAGTCGTGGCAGATGGCATGAGGTCCGGCTGGAAGATTTGCAAAAAAAAAAAAAAAGGCATCGTGAATAAAAAGCTGGGTGTTTAACGATTCCCACAATGGGGTTAGAGATGCAGCCGATGACTTGGCTGCTGGGGGGTGGGGGTGGGGGAGGCTGGAAACAGAAGAAGGGCGTATATTCAAATATTCCCATTTCATTGAGCTGGGGGACAAGGTGCCAAACCAGCTGGAAGACATGGAGGGCTCAGCTCAACTTACTGAGTATGAGACGGGCAGTGGGCTGGATTGGGGGGAACCATCTATGGGAAGAAGGTTTAGTAAATTTAGGCTGGCTTTGAGTTAGACATGCCCATGAAGCATTTGTGAAACACAGGCTAGCAAGTCTTGCCTCTATTGTTGATTTGTCCACCCCTCCTCTCAATTGCTTTTTTTCAAAGATAAGAACAGAGAAGGGTTAGGCAGATTGTTCCTATTGAAAAAATGCCCCTTGTTCAAATGTGATCCTAACGCTGCTTAAAAGAACTTTAGGGTTTTTGAAAGGCTGTTTCTTTTTGGTGTTTTCGTGTTCATTCATTCGTTCGTTCTCTCTCTCTCTCTCTCACTTCGGGGAGGGAAAATGGAAACAAGTATTCTTAGCCCAACTTGGCATTGCTCTGGGGGACTTGGTCCCTGCCACAATGAGGGTTTCTATGTCTAAAAATATGCCGATTCAATAAAGCTCCTGGGACTTGAAGACGTCTTGCCTTCAAGATAGGAGGCGTTCGCCTTTCGTCAGATCGCTCTCCAGATTTTCTGGCAGAACTGCGAACTGGCGTGGTCCTCTTTCCACCGTGGACCTTCTTTATTCCAAGCTATAGAAAGGAGCCAGGTTTGCGTGCCACTCGATTTCCTGGTGGTTTGTATTGTTGTTAATTATATCCAAGAACACCTCAAACTTTTATCGATAGGAGAACTGTAGAGAGAGTGTGCATGCGTGTGCATACATGTACATCTACATGTACACATCAGTCACCTTCTTTGCCTGATGGCCTGTGTGAGGTGGTAAACCACGCTCACCGCTTGCAAAGATAACAGTAAAAAAAAAACCTATTTAATACACCTTGAAGGAACACCATTGAAAATGTAGTGCAGTTAAGAACATGAAAGTGCTTTGGCTTTGAAAAAAAAATTGGCATCTAAAAGGTCCAAAGTCTCTTCCTTTTGAAAATTCATCTGTGTCCAACTTCAGATGATGAAGAGGGCGGAAGACAGGCAGAAAAAACTGGAAGCGCTCATGCCACCTGGGTTCACCAAGCCAGAGAGGGATTAATAGATTTTGCTTGGCAGGTTTCGGGCATGCTTTTTCGTATAAAATCTTTTGGCTCTGTGAAAGATAAGGCAAGCAGCTGGACAAGGGGAAGGGAAGGTGGGCTTTTGCTGAGTCAATTTAGAGTGGCTCTCTTCTGAAAGTCTAAGAGAACAACATTGATCATTCGTGATGGTCTGCTGGGATTGCGTAACAAGGTGTGAGGTGGTCAGTTTTGAGCTGTTGCTGCTTTTGAAGGTCTGTGACTGAGAGCTTTCAGAACAGATGCAGTGGACAGAAGCATTATTGCCAACTTTTTTTCCCCTCCTGCTCTTCTGTAAACCTTGAGCAGCCTATGAACAGGTGAGACGGTGCTTCTGAAGTTCCTCCAGTTCATTTTGGCGATCAAAAAACGCAGGAGTGGGACCAGAAAAAAAAAAGAAGTTGGCCACTCTCATAAGGGGGGGAAATGAATCAGCACAGTTAGTTTTGAGGTTTCCTACGGGAGCTTTTACATTGATTTTTTTTAACAGAAAAACGTGTACGTGTGTCCCATCTAGGGGTGCAAAAATATTGCCTCATCTGGAAGTGAAAAGGAAAATACTTAAACATTCCTTTCGCCGCTGGTGAGAGAAAACAGGAGATTTCTACAAGCACAAAATCTTCCCATGTGTTTGGGTTCAAAAAGGAAAGAGAGAAATCCATTGAGGATTATTGATGGCTCCATCTTTGGAAATGTTCAGGATACCATTTAGGTGTAGCTAGGGGTGTTTCCCCAGGGCTAGATTTGTTTAGCCATGAGGAGCAGCCGCATACCTTACAAACTCATAGGAAGATGGACTGCCTCATGACGGGAGACATCTGATCCATGTCTTCCCTGCGTTTACTTTTAGAGAGATCACTCTCCTGTCCGGAGACACAACCTGGGACCTTCTCCTCTCCATACAGAGCGGGTGCTGAGTCATTGAGTTAATGGCGGTTGGACTGTCCCAAAGACCTTCAAGAGCCCAGTCCTCATGGTGGTGTGTAATGGGGTCGATTTAAGTAGGACCATGGGAAGCTGCCGTGTGCCAAGTGAGGTAGTCCCTCTGTCTGTCCTAGGACTGTCTGTTCTAGGAGGCAGACACTCTACAGAGTTTCATAAAGGGCCGTTTCTCAGTCTTACCTCAAGGTCCCGGGTGTCGAACCTGAGACCTCCTGCACACAAAGCAGGCGCACCCTTCGGCTATAGCATTTCCCCAAATGCTTCTCTCCACTCACATCGCTTCCATCCCCACCACGCCCAGCTGCTAGGTTGCAGCCCTTCGGTTCTGATTCTTGGGAAGTCACCATTTCAGGCGTGCCACAATATTTGTAACTATTGCAGAAATCCTTGGTTTTAAAAAATGGCATGAGTGTGAGTTTTCAGCACTGTCATCCTTTAAGGTGTGTCTTCCTTCCCCCAAGGGAGCTGAAATATCTCAGTGGGCAGATGCCTTTTTCAACTCTGGATGCACATGCCCATAAAAATGCATGTGCATGGACACTAAGGCACTGGGCGGTGCATAACCAGGCATTCCACACAGCCTCCAGCTAATGAAATGAATATACTGTAATATAATATACTCTTCCCTCTTCTGAAATGACTCTGCCCCTTTCTGCAATGGGTTTCTGTCACCTCGCATCCAGTACTCTACTCCTTTATTACCTATAGCAGTGATCCCCAACCGTGGGTCCCCAGGTGTTCTTGGACTACAACTCCCAGAAATCCTGGCCAACACTGTGAGTGGTGAAGGCTTCTGGGAGTTGTAGTCCAAGAACATCTGGGGATCCAAGCTTGGAAGCCACTAACCTATAGGCTAAATATGTACTCTGGTTCTCCTAGCTCAGCTCTTCTTCTGCACCCCCACTGGGGGACCTCTATAGGTATTGGGCAGATGCGATGGCCATTGTCATCAGATCCATCTGGAAAGATTCTGGTGAGCAAGAGGGTTTTCTGCATAGAATTAAGCCATGGGTATTTCCAAAGTCTAGAGAAACGTCCTCTGTGAGCAACTGGTGTTGCACATCAGCGAACCAGTCTCCCATTTTTATTATTCTGCTCCTGAAATCAGATTACTGGAGAGGTCATGTTTGTGACAGTTTTTCTGTTTCATCTGCACCAAAACATGTGGCAGCTTTATGACCACCCTTTGACTTCCGCCTGAGCAAACAGGTATAGATTACAGTCCTAAATGGTGCCTCTTTAGACGTCAGCCACACCAAAATCAGCAAGGCCTGTGACTGAGTGAATTTGTTTCTGAAGAGTTTCTTTCTGTCCTCTGCTGTGACTTTTTTAGATTTTCCTACTAATTATGTCAAACCTCCAAATCCCCACCCCCCTTTTTTTTAAAGCAGAAGCAAAAACAGACCCAAAGGTCTGGTGCTTCTAATCCATCTATATATAACAATAATATTTCAGTAATTTAAGGTGTGAAATAGGCATCCATTTCCGCAAAGCTTCTGAGGATTTGGAGGGAACTTTGTGTAGCAGAAATGGACCCCTTCCCTATTCCCAAATAAATCACACATAATTTAAATTAGGATCGCTCTTTCCGTGGACAAAAATTAGGGGCTGGGGAAAGCTCTCAGGGAGGAGGTGTGAAATCTGACAGAGGTTTCTTAGATGGAAGGAGTATGGAATATTCTTTCCAAAGGTGAGGGGAAAATACAGGGCAAATAAAGGCAAGGGTTTTCGCCTTTATTTGGTGTCCAGGGCACAGAATCGTAGGGATGCAAAGCTAATAGGGAAATTCCTGTAGGGTGGCAGAATCCCATCTTCCAAGACTTGTGTGGATAGTGGTTTCTGAAGCATTGGGGAGGTGGTCTGTGTCTGCTCCTGCCCCCTTTTGCCAACCCATCTCTCCCCTGTTTGATAAAACTGAAAAAAGGCTTTGCTCACATCCATGAAAATATAGCAAGATTGGGCATTAGGTTGGATGCGAATTAGTGTTGTCCTGGCCAAGTTCATCCCTTCCTTTGGGGTTGGAGATAGATATGGAATTCACACACAGAAAGAGAGTGAGAGCTGGAAGGAACAGCTGCCAAATTTAATCTCCTAATGGCCCCAACGGGAAGGGTTCATTATAATGTAGAAGCATGTTAAACTAATAAACCAACAAGCAAGACAGGTAGATGATGGGTTCAAAGTTCTGTTCTCGTCTTGTGATTCTCATCCCCTCCCCAAACCCCTCTTCTTCTCGGAAGCTCACAAGCACGATGGGAAGGGACCGGTTTCTTTCCCCCCCCCCCCCCCGACATCTAAAAAGGGTTTAAAAATGTCTTGTCCTCTCGGAAAACTGAACGGAAAGAACCGTAACGCGTTGGTTCACATCCACGCAGCTAATTTTCCAGCCCAGCTTTCGTGTTGGGTTCAGTTTGTCTCTCAGTATGGTGGCAGTAACCATTTTCCTGCACCACCAGAACCACTGCTTTTTCTTTCTTTCTTTTTTTGCCGCTCGTTTGGAGTGAGGTTGCCTCAGACTAGCTAGCCGATGACCCTCTCGATGAGAGATTTTCCAACTGGCCTGTGAAACTCCTGGAAAAAGAGAGGAGAACTATCGAGAATTATATTTGTGAGGATTTGAGAAAACTGTGATCCAAGATGTTTTTGCCAAGACTGGTGATTTTCATAATATGGTGTGATGCTAGTCCGGTACCGAACGGTGGAAGGAAACCATTTTCTTCATATTTAACCCATTCATACTTATGCTGTGTATTAGTTACCCTTAACGATGCTCTTTCCGTCCTCCTGAAAGGTCAGGGCCATACAAGGGCCCAGCAGCCTTTTAAAGATTAGACAAGTAGTATATAAGGTACCAGCTGAAACTCTGGATTATGCCTGGCTCTTTTCTGCCCAGGATAGGCTTCGGCATCTTTTTGTACTGGATCCTTCATATTGCAGGCCCGACTGCGGCAACTTGAGCGTCCAAGATTAGCTGGTTGATCCTTCTTATCCCCACGCTGTGAAGAGTCGCACGCGCTAATTTCTGCCGATCAGCCGGCAGCTGTGGGTGCAAGAGAGTAAGCCCAACCTGGTTTTTCACCAGTCAGTTGGTTGGCGATGTCATGTTTAAGAGTTTGGGAAGGTCTATTAGATGCCTCGGAAGATAAGTCCGAGTTCTGGATCTTTGAAAGCTGAAGAAGAAAGGGAAGCCTAACAAGAGCAAGTTTCTTCACCTTGCCAGACAAATCCAATGGGAGAACCCCCATTTCTGTCAACAGCCGCTCCCCTAGATTTGTTACCATCCTATGGAACTAGCTTGTGTTCTGCTACAGCAATAGAAGTGTAATTTATAAATGCTATAGTACTATTGATACCGACCTGCTGAGGTGCTTTGAGCTTAAAGGTCGTAGGCACCTAGTTCCCATTGAGAATGCGGGCCTGGGTCTGTGTTGTCTCGTCTCTGACTGCAGTGAAGGATTTGCATAAGGCAGTCTTCCTCCGTAGAGCATCAGTTCTTTCCACTTGGAAAGCAGCATCCGTTCAAATAAGGAGAAGCTGGCATGGGAACCTTTCTCAACATGCTCTGTTTCTAGCTTCAGGGAATATATCGAAGTGGTGCGGTTTAGCCATGCGAGCCCCCCCCCCCAGCCACAGTCCAATGAGTGCTAATCCAGGTGTTAGTCAACCAACACAAGCAGAACGGGGTTTTTGGCAGGGGACAGAAGCTGCCCTGCATGGGAGAAACTGATGTGACTGGACGCTTTGCCTAGATTTCTGTGTGACCTTCTCATTTTCTGTCTCCACGGATCCGTTGATTTCATCTAGATGGAGTGGAGTTAAATTACGTCGGTCCACCCTTGGAACTTGCCGTGGTGTGATCTAGACACAGGCTGGGTGTTGGGGCCCCCGATGCAGCCAAGGCGGACGGCTGCTTCCGTCTCCTGCTTCGTGGGCTTCCCATTTGTGCCTCTGGCTGATCCTTGCAGGGAGCAGGCTGTGGTACATACGTGGCTGTTGGGACGAGCCCTCGGTGTGTTCCTGCGTGAGTCAGCAGCCTTGGTGTGCCTCTGCATTGGGAAGAGGCAGAATCGAATCAGCAACCTGGTCAGGTACCCGGGAGGCCTCTTCTCTGTTTTGCAAACAATTGGCTGACCCAGACTTACCTGTTGGAGGGTAATGTCACATAAATTTCACTCCCAAGAAAGTTTCTAGCAGGAGGGTTGATTGACAGGAGCAAAGGTCAGAGCAGCACATCCTCTAGGCGGCTTCTCCTGGGTGAACAGTGGCTCTGTGCCCACAGGAAACTTTTAATAATGTAATTTTTTTTATCTCTCATGCCCTGCTGGGCAGTTTTCTCATGGCACGGTGCTGTAGCTTGGACCCACCTTGCCAGTTATAACAGATAAAGGCTGGTTCTCTCTTTGTTCCCTCTCTTTCCTCGGCTGTGCTCCATCCATCCAGCAGATCCACCTTTCCTTTGGGTGTCGGAGCAGTTGGACTGTTGGCAAACATTCCATATCCCTTCAGGCAGCTGAGGCAGAAGGCTGGGCAGGAGTTTTGTGTCCTGAAGAGTCAGAACTCTTAGAGTCCAAGAGCTGCAGAGGGTTTGACGTCTCTCTCTCTCTTGATCTGTGTGTGTGAGAGAGAGAGTGAGTGAGAGAGAGAATTGGGATGGGACACAATGTCGTCTTCTGTCAGATTGATCTACTTTGAGGGGGCAAATGGGGAAAGTGCAATTCTTCTGCAATTCTACTATGATTTCTAGTTTTATTTGAAACCTCCTCTCTCTCTCTCTCTTATTCTGACCTTAGTCAGTTTCCCCCAAGAGAATCCAGAGGTGTGCCGCCATCCCTTCCTTCCTACCTTCTTTCCTTTACAAACAGTTGGGCCTTATCAACAGAAGGCTGTGATACGGATTTGGAGCTGGAAGGAGGAAATAGAAGGGGAAGGCAAAGAGACCAAAGCAGAGGTTCTTTGCTAATCCACCAGCTTCCTAAACAGGCCCAGTGCCTTTTTGACGAAGACCTGCGCCACTGGAAGAGGCAGTCGTTCTGAGGGTTTCAACCTTCCTCTAGATGAGCTGTGGCTGGCCTTTAGCAGAGGGAAGGAAATGAGCACCATCCAAGCTTGGAAAAGTTGCTTTGTGGACTGCAACTACCAGAAAAGCACAGTGTCAAGAAGGGGAAATCACCCAGGCCTTTGATCTGTGAGGTGTGATCAGCAGGGGCTGTCTGCAGAGAAGATCCGATGTAGACCTGATACAGAGACTTCTCTTTTGAAAGCAGGTGGCAGTGGGATTAGGAACAAACTCATGGCTTCCGTTCACATGCAGTTCTCCTTTCTGCTGTGTTTTTGTTTCTCTCAGTTTAGGAACCACACGTCTCCTTCTGTCTTCTGTGTGTCTCCTCAACAATCTTGGTGCCATTTCTGGTCCCTTTGTGGCTCCTGAAGGTGTAGAAGGCCTTCGAGAAATGACAGCGCTAGCCCTACTTTAATCTGTGGACAAAACCTTCATTAAAGCTACATGAAACATTTTTCAGGAAAGAAAGAAAACCTGCTTTTGGCAAACACTGCCTTGCAAATGGATTTTTAAAATCCCGTTTCCAGCCATGTTCTTCCCCATCTGTGCTGCCACTTGGGTTTAATTTGTTAAAAATAACTTCCTGTGGTTTACTAATTTCTCTGAATCCTCTCCAGCCAACCCACGATCATGTTGTAAAGGCATCTTGCTCTTATGCATCCAGTCAGATCCAGCGGAAGAGCTGCTTCAGTGAGGGTAAGTGAAGGTCTGCCCTCACCATGAATGGCGGCGCGAGGGATGAGAGGAAGTCGGGTCAGCCCTCCTTGTTTTGCTTTGTTTCTCATACCTAAGCCTGGTGTGGTTCTTTCTTTCTCACACGCCAAACCAGAAAGTGCCTTAACAAGACATCAGCAGAGTTTCCTCACATATGTCGCCATGCTCCCCTGCCTTGCTGACAGAAGGAAAATGGTATTGGATCAAACCAGAAGCCTGTTTAATCGATAATATTCCATCTCCACCATGGTCAACAAGCTGCATCAGTGGGATTCCCAGAAGCGGGGCATGAGGATAACAGCAGCCCCAAGGGGGTGATAATGAGCCACAATGACTCTTAGCCATGGATCGCCTTCTCCACCATGAATTTCACTACATTGGCCACTATTACAGCATTGCTTGTGGGACTGAACAGGGTGGAACTGTGTGTGGTGGTCTAACAGAACGACTTCCCTTTTCTGTGTCAGACGTCCTGCCACTCTGTTCCAGGTTTTAAAAACCTTTTTTCAGAACTTCAGATCACCCTACCAAGCTTCTTCATGTTGGATCATGTTGGCTGTCCTTTTGGGAGGGGGAGTGTTGCTTCCCCCCCCCCCAAACATTGCAGCATCTCTTTTTAGTTGTGCGATGACAGAGGTCTGTGGCAGCACTAGGGACCTGCGTGAAGCCCTAAGGATATGAGCAGCCTTATTTTGAAAGCATCTCAAGAAGGATGGGCTACCCTTTTGCTGACCGTTTCACAAGAGTTGACAATAAGCCTGTGAAGAATTACGGAGGGCAGACGTGATTTTTACAGTGGGGTACATATCCTGCGAAGCCTTCATGGGGAAGCACCTTTTTGCCCACATTTTGGTTCAGTTCCATGTTCTGCTTTCCAGTTCAGTGATGGACATCTGCTATCTTAGGAGATCTATTTAAGAAAGCCGGAAAGCTCCTTCCTTCCTTCGCCAGTAAAAGAGGCTCGTGTGGTTGTAACGTTCTTGTGACTGAAGGAGCTGAGAATAAGAAGGTTTATTTCTATGTTGTGATTTTTATAGCCGTAATTTCTTTACCAGTGATGGCTGACTCTTCCCACCCTTCATCTGCTTTCCTGGGATAGGTTCTGTCTTTTCAACAAGAGTTGCAACGGGCCCCGAATATCAGCAGTGGGGCAGCTACATCTGTCGAGTTTCTGCCTGATGTCCAGCCATCGAAGACCTAGCAGGGCTATGGCGTTAAGATCTGAGTACCATCCTAGAGAACGTGGAGAAGCCAGGAGGGAGGCTGACTCTGTGAACATGCAAAGCGTCCAGATGGAGTGGACTACGATCTCCATTATCCCCATAGAGGCCCTTAGTTGCAGAAGGTTGGATGCAAAGCCCAGTGTTGAATTGGCCAAGGTTTTCGCACCGGTTCTCTACAAACCAGAATACTTTATGGATATAACAACAAACTTGCATGATTTATACAAGAAGCAAATCCCCACGATTTGCTGGTACAGAGGGGTTTTTGGCATTCCTCATTTTCCAGGACAGCTTTGCTTTTCAGTTGTTGACCGAACCTTTTCCCTTTTGATTTCAGTGTCTTCTAAAGTGGTCCGGGCAGCTCATTTGTCCTCTGTTTGTCTTGCGGATCTGGCCACTTTAACTTCCACTCTTGAAGTGATTGAAGCCTTTTGCCAATATTATCTCTGTGATCCACATGGTAACCCTGAAAGGTTGGCCGGCGCTGCCTTACCCCCTTTTTCACAGTAAAGGACAACCACACGCGTGGGTTCTCTCAAACTTTTTATTAGTGCCGTCGTTCACAGCATGGTCATCAAGAGAGGAACTTTGGTGAGGCACTGAAGAAGAATAAAAAGAATTATAGGACTAAAAGTGTCCACCCATAGAGGAAGACTGTCCACTGCATGTCTGTCCGAGTCAAGGTTCTGGGTCCCCATCAGCCTCAGCAGGAAGATGAGTAATTTCTGCCGCATCTCTACTCGGGTGTAATCGGAGTATTTGCTTCCCTTCTGCTCTGTCAGACTAGGGACACTGACAGTCTCCAGAGGACATTGCCTGTTGTATTTCTATATAATTCTCCTTTTTATAGTTGTGGCAAAATTTGAAGTAGAGATTTCTCAGTTTGCTGCTTGCTCTAGTTTCTAGTCCACAGTGGAATGTTTTTTTAAAAAAATAATTGTTTGTTTGTGGGGGTGTTGATTTGAATTGGTGCAGCCACAATTTTTAAAAACACCACGAATTCTCCTGTCATGGGGCATTGTTTTTCCTGTCTGGCTGCAGATAAAATTGACTCAACCATGGGGGAGCAGCTCCTCACGAGCCTGCGCGTCCCTGTCTTTTTTGTTCTTGCCCTCAGGGAAGCTGCCGCCCGTGGCCCGTCCGCTCGGCTGACGTGGCGCCGTGAGACGGGCCCACTGGAGTGTGACGGCTCTTGCTTTTTCGCCTCGCTGCTCCTCACGATGGGCTCGCTGGCAGGGAGTCTAAATATAGACTCTGCGCTGGAGCTTGCAAGAAAAGGAACATATTTTCCTCATTAATTTTTGAAAAAGGGTGGCCGGGAAAGGGAGGAGGAGGAGGAGAAGGAGAGAGAGAGAGAGAAAGGGGTGTGGGGGAGGAAATGTGGGGAGGGGGTGCAGAATCACACCTTGACAAGTTTGCTCTCATTCATACCTCACGTATATCAAGGATGACAGGCGAGAGTTCCCAGCATCTCCAGAAGATGGTGATTCTCCAGCGTGGCACACTTGCTCACTGCGCCTTCTGCCTCCGTCCTATCCATACGCCTCAATTCTCACGTGTGAGTTCTCGTTGCTTGCAGATTTAGAGGGTGCCTGCACTCTGCTGAGTTGTCGCGGCTTGATGCCCCTTCAGGCGCTCCTGAAAGAATCTCAGGATTTGTAGGTAAAAACATGCAAATCGAACGTCCCACCGAACAACTGTAGGGCGGCGTCTGATTTTTGCGCCGTCACATCAAACCCCTCATGGCGCCAAAGAGGTTGAAGAGCCCCCCGTGGCAAATTGCACCCAGGTTTTTGCAGACCTGCTTCTTCGCACAGCGACCCACCCGAGCCTCTAGTGAGCCACTTCTAGCCACCCGGGCCTAGACAATGAACCCAGGAAACCAACTGGCTGCCGGCCAGGAGAGGCTGAATAGAGAGACAAGGGCCTGGTGGAGCAAAAGGCCATTTCCGATGGTCCTGATGGAGCAAGGGCCCAACAGCCGTTGGGTAGGGCTTCAGTTGCCACGGCTCCATCCTGTGAGCTCATAGGATGCTTCAAATTTTGAGGTCCCTGCCCGGACTACGAATACCAGCATTCTCTGGGTGCCGCCTAAAGTGACCTCCAATGGCTCTTAACAAGCATAGCGTGGACCCTCTTCAAACCAGCCCCTTCCTCAGGAACCAGGTGGATGGGAGCCTTGCTTTATGTTTAGGCTTGGTGGTAGAGCATCTGTTATGTCTTCAGAGGCTTCTAGGTTCCTTCCTTCACTGCTTCAGGCTAGCGTTGTGAAGGGCCTCTGGCTTTGCTCACGAGAGCAAAGGGCCAGGGAGTGCAAAGCACTACGAGGCAGCTTCTCACTTCCGTCGAGTAACGAGCCCTTTATTCAGAACCGTGTGGGGTGGCGTATATAGTTCTTAGGAAAGGACTCTCGTGGTGGGTGAGCCTTTGTGTCCCAATAATGTTGGACGAGGCCTGTGACTGAAACCCGGAATGACCTTCTGCTTGCCACTGGAGGATTAGTTCATGAGTTCATTTATGAACCACCTTTCTCCCCATGAAAGGACTCAGGGCAGCTTGGCTATACCAAGCTAGCTGGTTCGTGATGGCCAACATTTGATTCCAGCTTCTGACACTCTTCAGCAAGACTTGCCCCTACGTGGAGAGGCTCTCTTTGGCTCTCCCATCTATCCGTGGCTACTAGAACTTGTGGCGGAGGTGGTCGTCCTTGCGTTGCTCTTGTTGTCCTTGTGCATTCAACAATGTTAATGTCGTTAGTCACCCAAGGGGCCTTTTGAAAGCCAAATGTAGAAATGGTTTTACAAATAAAGATGGATTTGCAGCCAATAGCTTTATGGTAAGGACTGTCTTTATTACGTAATGGTTTTCAGTGTCTTCAGACCATAGCTTTGCTGCGTGAATTTGCTTGTACGAAAGACACCGGTGGGTTACATCTGTTTAAAAAAAAACAAACACACGGGTTTATTCAGAGACCATTGGAAATGGAACCCCACGGAACACTCCCGATAACATTCACCCGTAGAACGTTGCTCCTCGTGGTATGTTTCATTTCACTTTTAAATGTTGTAAGAGGTTGCTGATTAATATTTATAGCCTCGCTGCTGTAATAAAAATTTTAAAAGATCATAAATGAGTAGCGTTGTGACAAAGGAGAAGAGGGCTGCTGTGGCAGGAAAGTGGAACAGGGGAGCCTTGTGCGTGTGTGTGTGCGTGTGTGTGTGTGTGTATAAAATGAGGCATGCGACTTTCAGGAAGAGATCAAGGAGCCCATTTACATGGCATGTTTTAAAACCAGTTTCAAACCTGCCTCCAGGTGCCGTTTTGTCTGCACACTTACTTCCGGTGGACTTCAGTTCCGTCAAACCAAAGCTTCTGGATTCGTTCTGTAAACAATGTTCCCTGGATGAAGCTTCATCTGGTTCCAGACCATTTGGTGTTCACTCCTACCATATTTCTATCCGCACCCCTTTCCTGCATCCTCTAGAAGTGGGGCCTATATTTTTTGGGCTCAGGGATTAGGTGTGGCTCCCCTTCCATGGAGGGGGGAGAGAGACAGGGCCTGCTGTCTCCCGAGAAGAGCACCCCACGCCCATGGCTCTGATTAAACTGCAGCTTCTTCTTCTGCCTCCTTTTTCCCCAGGATGCGCCTTCCTGACCTACTGTGCCCGCGAATCAGCCCTCAAGGCCCAGAGTGCTCTCCACGAACAGAAAACACTGCCAGGGGTAAGTCCCGTGAATTGTCTCTTGGGATCCTCACCTCTCCCCACGCCCCATCTTCTTTCTTACCTTTACTACCACAGCTTTCTCATATCCAGCCCTCTCTTCTTCCCTCCCTGGTTTGCAAATGTACGAACATTCGTAGCAATCACCAGATGGCCGTCCCTTTCCCCGTGAAGCCAGGAGAAGAGCAGGTGGGCCGATTTCACTTAGGGCCACCCACATTTATGGCTCTCCTGGCAAGGGTGAACCGTTGCCAGGAAACAAGATTATTATTATTGTTATTATTATTTACTAGCCCCTTGAGTTGCAACAGCCATGCGCTATGTGCGCGCTCAAGAACACGGTTCCTTTAAGAACAAACCAGCTTCCCTCCCTTGATATGGATTAGGAGACTCTGGTGCCGTTCTGTCCTCAGGAATCATAGCAGGGGCTTGTGTTTTAATTTAGGACTCGGTCTCTCTCTCTCTCTCTCTCAGACCTTTTCTCAAGGGTTCAGTGCATGGTTGCAGACAGGGGATGCCCCACAGCTGCTCCATGGGGCACGGCCCTCTGTGCAATCTGAACCCAGTACTTAAAGCTCAACATACCAACCTGCACCAGCTGTTTAACCAGTAGTGACCACAGAGTCAAAGAAACCGGTGCATGCAAATAAAAGGGGCCACTTTCTGGGCCCGTCCATATTTCCAACCGTGCTTTTTTCATTTTGTTCAGCAAATATCAAGTTCCTAGCCCATATGGAATGGGATGTAAAAAGTGGCTTCCCCAGCCAGGACACCTACTTGACATTTGGGCGAATCCTCACTCTTCATCTAGCCCTACCTCGCTGGGGTGTTGTTGAGGAGATCCTGGGAGGGACCCTGTATTTGCTGCCCAAGCTCCTTGGGGAAGGCGTGTGGATCTAAGCAGGATTACTAAATAGGATAAGCTTCTCTGAGGCTCAACGAAACCTCAGAAGCCAAGGAGGAGGAGCAGGGGAAGGGGGTTGAGCAGGATTTTCAGTGGCCATGAGCAAGTGAAGAATAATGGATCTTTAATTCTTATTGCACAAGCCAGTTGGCGGGGCTGATCTGGTATTTATGCTTCCTTTTACGGACCTGAGACACCTGATAAAAATATTCCTCCTGTTCCTTAAGAAAATAAATTTATCTTGATTACTGGCTGTCCGGGGAGCTTAGGAGCGATGGTTGCTTACATCCATATTGGCCAAATTAAGTAAATACTAAACGGTCCCCTACCAAAGTCAAACAGTAAAATCACATCAAGGGGTATTGCCAGTAATTTTTCTACAAGCTCAAGGCAAGGAGAAGCAAATGGCAGTCGTCCCACCTCTGCCACCCAGAGCAGGCAGCTTAAGCAGGCGCTTTGTATCACCGAGGGAGGAGCAGATAGTTCCAAACTCCGTGTGCCAGCCACACAACCTTGCCGAGGCATCACCTTAGAACTGAGGGTATCTCTTTGTGGGAATTCTGTCTCCCTGAGCACATCAAGGGAGCTGTTGTTTTCATCACCACCGGATCAGTTTTGGGGTTGCAAGATGAGGTCATAAAAGTCTACGGGAAGGTCTCGGTTCTCCTCTCATGTCTGCCGTTCTCCCCTGAAAGGCTCCGTCGTCTGCGACCCCACAAAAAATACTCCTCCCTCCCAAAGTGTGGCCCATCTCCTGGTCTACGAGACTCTCCTTTAGGCCACCGAAAGCAAGCAATAAAATCATCTCAGTATGTTTTGCACAAGATTGGCCTCCACCAAGGAGCGAGCCGAGTGCAAAGAAATCCCACCCACCACCCAGAAATCTCCGAGGGTTCCCCCTTTACACATGGCTGTCCTTAAAAGGGGACTTTTCTCCTTTTCTTCTGCCACCCTTTTCACTTCTCGCCTCCTTAGGTGCCGAATCCAGAGGGGTAAGAGAGAAACGGGGCCTGATGGCTTTATTTCCCTTTGCTTTCATGGTGGGTGTATAGAGCAGATGCTTTCCTGTGTGTAGGCTAGGAGCTCCCCCTTTGTGTGGCAAAGGCTCTTCCCCCCCCCCACATACACACACCCCATTTTCTTTTCTTCTGTGCCTCCTGCCACCTGTTTTTGCTTTCCAAGGCTCCTTTTTCAGTTGGTGGCTTATTACTATTATTCATGTATGTATATATATACGTGTGCATAGCTAATATGGCAATGTGTCGGCTGTGATTTGCAAATACTTCCCTGCCTTGCCACTCAGGCCCCCACCCATTCTCTCTCCTCCCCCTTCCCCCCCAGTCTTCCATTGAAGACAGAGGGTCTGGCTCTTAAGAGGGAAACATTTCTGAAAGAAAACCCAGTTTTCTGCTGGTTAAGAGGGCAAGTCCATTGCTCTTCACCTCCTGTGAAGTGTTAGAATGGTAGCCCTGCATCTCTGAGAAAGGTGGAGGGCGTGATGTTCAGTCGGTTCCTTCCTGAATCTTCAGGTTTTCTTCTCTGTTCTTTCCTCTCCTCTCCTTTTTTCTTCTCGTGTTTCTGGCCTTGGCGCAGCCAGAAAGAAATACTGTAGAAGGGAAGAAGTGCCATCTAGATTCTGTATTAAAGCGTAAAATGATTTAAAGATTCAAATACCGGTCACCTAATACCAGTCGAGGTTGTACTTCTTGTACTACATTTCATGGTGTAAAGATATGTCGCTTGTCCTGGTTTCACGTGGCAGCGACAACCCCTTCCTCGCGCAAGACCAAGGATGTCACGGAGGGCGGCCAGAGGTGTCCACTCGCCCCGATCTCAACAGAACAAGGACTTGAAGTGGATTCTTTCTCCAGCCCTTGGGTTGTCCACCCCTTCGCGCTCTGCATTAGGGCTTCTGGCAAAGGGGCCTCCTGGCTCTTGCTCATTTGGGCCAGTCCCCCGTTCTCTGCAAGACCCTGGCCACGCGAAACCGGGTCACGCCTCCCACATTCAGACTCAGGCATTCTCCACTTGTTCAGAGACACCCTTTCCCTTCTATTGCTTAGATTTGCAGTGGCTTATTGCGGTCGGTCCATGGCGTGGAAAAGATGTTTTACACTTTCTCGGGGCACACCCTTGTTTAAGTCATGGGCCTCAGGACCGGGTCTTGGATAATGGGCTCCGCCTGCCTTGGACGCCTAATTTCTTAACACGTTGACAAGCGGCAGGTGTTTATATTGTCTGTTTGTGTGGCAGAGGCAGCTGTTCAGTCCCCTTCTGCTCACCTGGCCCCTGCCTTTGTTTGGCCTTGCTTTCCCTCTCTCCTCCGTTTCCCAGCAGCTGTTTGTCTAGGGAGGAGGTAGACAGAGCAGGTGTTTTGCCTGCTGCTTTGGTCGTAGGGACAATGGTTACCTCTTCCAACGGGCGCACGCCAAGTCTTGGGCAACAACAACAACAACAACAGTAGGTTGTGTCTTTAGGTTGTTCTTAGGATCTCGCCTCTCAGCCCCATCCTCATGGCTGGGGCTAGTTCCATGTGGCTCATGTGTGCACACCTGGGAATAGGACAAAATAAGGTAGACTTCTTAATTTTCTTTTTCTTCCTGGGGGATAGTAGCTTTCCATAAAACAACAGCAGCGGCTACTGGGCTTCTAAGTCTTTATTGTTCAGAACATAAGAATAGTCTCTCAAACCAAAGGTCCCTCTGAGTCCAGCATCTTCTTCCCCACAGAGGCCCACTGAATGCCTTCTTGACCCTTCCTGCAATGGGAAGATATAATAATAACAGCTGCAGACCTGGAAGGGACCCTGTGGATCATCCAGTCCAGCCCCTGCCAAGGAGGCACCGTGGGGGGATTCGAACTCCCAACCTCTGGCTCGGGCAGCTGGATGCCTGAACCAATAAGCTACCCAGCATCTCTGTCAGCGGTCCTGTTTCCTTGTCCAGAAACCATCTGGGGTCGTGGGGTACATCTTGTGGCTACAGGTTCCACAACTCCGTTCTCTGACAGGTGAAAAAGGACTTTTTTTTCCCTGTCCCAAACTGGACGCTTGGTGGTTGCAAAGTTAGGAATGTCAGGTCCTCTCAGGAATCAGTCCAGTCAGATCATCTGTGCCTCGTTCCCAGACACGACATGGCTAGACAACTGCTCAGCTGCACAAGGTAACTGTGCACAAACGCCGCTGGCCGTGTGGAACCGAGCGCTTGAGAAATCAGAATCACACTGACAAGGAACAGCATTCTCATTTAATAATTTTCCTCCAGCTTCAATTACGACAGAGAAAAAGGGGGTAAAAAGCCTTCCTCGTGAATGTGTCTGTCTTGTCTGGACAAGAATGGAGTCACAGTATTATTAGCATCCTTCCTCCCATAACTCCCTGACATCTGGCCCAGATGTTTTACCCTCAGCACATCATAGGAAAAAAAAAAACAGTAACAGTTGATGATAATAATATGGACAAGGTCCTTGTTCAGCCTGCTGTCGCCTGCAAAGAGCAAAGTCGTACAGCTCGTTCCCAGATCTCTGATGGTCTCCCATCCGAGCGCTAACCAAGACTGACCCTGTTTCTCTTGCCCAAACCAGATGAAATGAAACCCATTCAAGGTGGCTGGGCTGGCACCATAAAAACGTATTGGTGACTGGAACCTAAATGATGCAAAAATACATATATAAATAAACAACATTAAATTAAATGTTAAAAAGTAATTTGTTGAATCTGGAATACAAATGTGCTCTGTGCACTTCATTAATACCAACAGCACACATTAGCAGGGAGTTTTTATAGATTGTGGCCCTGTAGAATTTTACATTTACAAAATAAATAAATGTTGCAGTCCAGGCCTGCCTTTGGCTTTTCCGCCTTTGTTCGCTTTCCCTTGCCGCCCATCCTCCCCTTTCGTTCAGGGACTTGTCTGGAAACATCTGTTATAAATATATTCCCTTCTGCTCTTGTTAGCGCCTCACCTGGGCTACCCTGTTGCTAAGTAACCAGCAGCTCTAGAAAGCGCTCCGTCTCTGTCTGCCAGGTAAATACTGGCCAGGCAGCGTGGCTCGTGGTGGAGGGGGGAGGATGATGAGGGTGGGGCAGAAGGAAAAGAAGAAGAAAAAGCAGGGTGCTGTGATCGGCAGGGCATGTCAGGGGAATTACATGCATGTCCCTGGAGACATTTCTGTCTGTGTTGATGTAAGCTTCCTGCAAAGTTCCAAGGTGAAGCCTACATTCAGTTATTTATTTATTTTATACATTTAAAAATATTTTTACCCCACCTTTCTTCTTAAAAGGGACCCAAGGCAGCTTACATCATTAAAAGACAACATTTAAAGCTTAAAAATAAGGAGTATACAAATACTAAAAAGGATCAAACAGATGCCATTCTGAGAAATGGTAAATGTAAACAAAAAGTGCATTCAAAGCAGTAAAGCACAACAATCTGTTTAACAACCCCCACTCAGAGACCTGGTCACTGAGGGAAAGGTTGCCTGGAGAGAAAGGTCTTTGCCTGCTTGCGGAAGGACAGCGAAGATGGGGCCAGCCTGGCCTCCAGTGGGAGGGAGTTCCAGAGTCTAAAGGAGCTGCCACCGAAAAAGGCCCTCTCCAAGAGAGGCGAGAATTTAGGCATCTGCAGCTTCTGCAGTGTTGTGTAAAGTTGCACCAGTGCTTTAAATTTTTTTCCCTTTATTGCTACCTGACAGCCTTTGCTCTCAGTCTGGTCTGACCAGACACAGTTCTTTTCCAGTTATCTGTAGCTCATATAAAACGTTCTGCCCTGTCAACTCAAACAAAAGATCAGTCCATCCAGCCCATCTTCTGATCCCATAGTGACCAACCAGGTGCTTCCCAGGAAGCTCACGACCGGGACGTGAAGGTAATAGCCCTCCCCCTTTTTTTTTTTAAATTTCAGAGTATACATCCTCTGAACCTCGACGCCCCATGTACCTGTTGATAGACGTACCCTCCCATGTGAATTTAATAATATAATAATCTTAGAATTGCAGACCCTCTGGATCATGGAGTCCAGTCCCTCTCAAGTGGGGACTCCCAGCCGCTGGCTCTGCAGTCAGATCTCTAAACCATGTACGCCGTCTCTTCTTAGAGTCAGCATCGCATGGTATTGGCAGAAAAGCCCATCGGCAATAGCTTCTCTCCTCTTCCTTCTTGAAAGGAGAGCCGTCCTCCTGTGTACCTGAAACATACCTAGAATATTGCACAGCAAACCTACCCATAAGGTGGCACTTCCTTCCTTAATAATGAAACACTTCTTGTTCCTGCCTTTGTTCTGGCTTCCTCTAGGCTAGACTCTTCTTACACCTCTTGGTTGAGACGTTCACACAGTTTCAGCATCTCGTACCTGAATTAGGACAGCGCCCTTCCTCTGCCGGAGAGGAGAGATTGACTGAGGCATGCCCTGGTTCTAAGATTCTGGCCTATAATTTTCCAGCTGGTGTTTGCACTTTGGAAGCTCTGTCTGTATAGGGGGAATGGCTGAGATTGCAGTTGACTAGGCAAGATGGGCAGAGCGCTCAAGATCCTATAAAGCAGTGGTTTCCAACCTTGGGTCCCCAGTTGTTCTTTATCTAAAATTCCCAGAACCCTTTTCACCACTGACTGTGCCAGCCAGGATTTCTGGGAGTTGCAGTCCAGGAACATCTGGGGGACCCAAGGTTGGGAACGACTGCTTTAAAGGACTCTGGGATGATTCAGCTTCCCCTCTGCCCGTCTTTCTCACATGGAGGTGCCCTTCTTTATACCCAGAAAAGGGACTGCTTTGTAGGATAAGGAGTTGAGAGTGAAACTGTATGACACAGAAAGGGAGATATCACATTAGCTTTCCAGAGACGCAATTCCCACCAGGACTTGGTGTCCAAGCAGACGTGTTGCGCTTATTGAGGTGGCAAGGTATTTCTGATTGAAGCTTTAAGTTCGGGGATGGCTTGATCCCAGGATATTTTGAGGTTGGCCTTCTGATTGCTCTCTCTGTCTTTTTCTCTCTCTCTCTCTCTCTCTTTTTTTTTCTCTCTCTTATCCTCTCCCGGAACCATTTACCTTGTCGTATCACCCACCCCAGGTCACCGATGCTAAACAAACAGACTGCACTAACACTGCGGTAATACCCCCCCCCCGACCGGCAAAGCATGCCGGGATCTAAGGAGATTTCAGATTGGGTTGGATAATCCCCGGATTTAGGGCCCGGCGAAGCCGAGGCAAAGTGTGCTGGGGGGAGGAGAGGGGACAAGGGAAGCAGGATTAAAGCAGGTGGCATCCAGACCGATGCCTTCTGATCTCAGATGGGCATCCTGTCCTTTCTTCCTGGGAAACAGACAAGAAACGGCCACCACCGGTGGTTCAGAGCCCACCCACCGCCTTCCTGGGCAGTGAAGAGCCTTGGGAAGTGTTGGGTGTTCCCAAAAAAGGTTTGAGGTCCCTAGTGGCAAAATTCGAGCAGTTCGCAGATTTCTCCTGGAATAAAATGTGGAAGGCTTGTTTCGGAGATTCTAGAGCCTTCCAGCAATGCCTTAGAGAAATAGGAAAGAAGTGGGGGGAAGCCCCCACGTGTGTGTGTGTGTGTGTGTGTGTGTGTGTGTGTGTGTGTGTGTGTGTGTGTGTGTGTGTGTGTGTGTGTATATATATGAGAGAGAGAGAGAGAGAAAGAAAGAATTTGGCCACGATTCACTGTCCATGGATCCCACATGGTTTTGGGAAAGATGCAGAGAGCTGAAGGAGCCACCCCCCCCCCCAATGCTGCCTTTCCCACAAGCTCAGCCTCTTAAGGCGGTGGTTTTTAATCCATGGCTCCTCTGTTTGGCCCAAGGTAACCTTCTGCATCCGACTCGCCTCCCCCCCCACCTCCAACAGGGAGCCCGTGTTAGATTAAGTGGGGGAGGGCAAGGCCCATCTGGTCCTCCCTCGCCTTTCCCAGGCCATGCTTTCAGATTTGAAGCAGAATTCTTGGGAGAGGCAGGTTTCAATGGAAGCAGGAGGTTTTTAAGCCCTAGTCCTGTGGAGTGGGAATTCCACCAGTTTGGTAACAGAGATTGTTGTTTGTTTGAGTTTTTTAAAAAGATATCTGTTTGCAAACATTTACCACTCTACGGAAGCCCACCTACAAGGCATAATGACTGTTCCCCTATTTCTTGTTGGTATCGGCTTCTTTTAAGGTACAGTGCTTGGCTTTATGGAGGTTCCATTTAGCTTTCACAGCCATCAACACCACCTGTCCTTTGAGGTGGTCTAAGTAGGTTCCAGGTATTTCATGCATGTAGAGCATTAAAAAAAAACACACACACATAGATGGAATTATCAAATTCTCGATCCCAGAATTCAGAGCAAAATGGAGCTCACCATTCATCATCAACCCCTTCCCCATCAGTTTCCCTGAGATTTTTTTTTTTATTCATTTAAGCAGTGGTATAATCTCAGAGCCAGGGCAAGGAGAGGGGACCGTCTTCTTGGTGGTGGTGTTAAAGGATTGAGAAATCCCTGTTGATCTACTGCAAATCATCCCGAGATCTCCCAGCATATCAGATCGGCCATCTGTCTGCTCTGACTCTGTGCTCACTGGCTGCAGCCTTCCAGGGTTTTTACACACTATCTCTCCCCCCCCCCCACGTGCCTTGACAGGCAAGAGTCCTGGAGAGGAAGAGAAGCTTCCCATCCACACAGAGCCCGGTCTGGGACTTTTGAAATCTGGATCTGCTTTCTGTGCATCCCGCAAAATAGGTTCCCCCCCCAAAAAAAAAAACTTGCAAAAGTGTTTATTGCAAGGATGGGACAGACGAAGTCTCTGAGTTAGGTCTCTCTTCTCCCCTCAAGCCCTCTTCCCTTCCTAAGGAGATGGGGTGGCGGTGTTGAAAAAAAGGCACGCCCCGCTCTCCCTCCACGCTAGAAAGGGAATGTGTCGGCCATCAGCTCCAGATGGCCGAAGGAAATTAAACCTGCGTCCTCGGGAGGTTGGTAATCCCCGCTCTAATCCCCCTCACGGAGGCGCTGGTGGGATCAGGAAAGGGCCTCCGAGCAGCCGAGGCAACAGACGTGGGACTTTCATTTTTCTCTTTGGGGGCAGCACAGTTGGGGGATAGAATAAAAACCACTGGCTAGCTGGGTGGGGGTGGCGGGACTAGGTGGAGCCAGAGGTGGACAGTTTGATCCCCCCACGGTGCTTCCTTGAGAGGGGCTAGACCCGATGATCCATAGAGTCCCTTCCGGCTCTGCAATTGTTACATTATTGGTGTTATTATTATTATTATTAATCCCAGGGCTTGTGGTGGGAGCCTGGCCCTCCCATTCCAATGTTTTAAACACTTGGGCCATTAATAATGCTTGAGACCTTGCAGAGTGGGATGAGATTCCCAGTTCGGTGCAGGTAAAAATAGACCAGTCGCCAGGAACTCCCTCCGGCACAGGGTTGGGGGCTCTTCCGTCTTCCCCTGGACCTGCCAACAAACACCCTTGTTTTGGGAGGCCCCATGCAGTAGGTTGAGAGCACCACCACCCTTGCTTGGAGGTGTCCAAAATCCAAGGGGGACAGGTCTCCACCCTCCAAGAGGTGACAGACTGGAAACCCCCCACCCGGGGGCGATGGAAGGGGTGGTGGGAGGTAAGCACAGGAAGGAAGGAAGGAATGTTAGATGATGATTCCCTGGTTGAGGAACCAGGGATCTGCATCTTGGAGGACCTCAGACCCCCATGGATGACGTTGGCAAGAGCCAGTGGGGGTCACAGGTCAGCCCCACCTGGAGGCCCTCTTATTCCCACCCCTTGCCTTAAAAATCAGCAAGATCCTCCCCCCTAAATCCAGGTCTCTGCCTGCTAGGAAAACCTCGCCCATTCTCACAGCACCCCTTGTCTAGCTTCCGACGCTCCACCCACCGTCCTACACACCCGCCTCGAAACCTGTCTCCGCTTAAAGCCTTAAGGACTAGCGCCTTTGAAATCTAAACGGACGAGGTTGAGAAACGCTCCTCCCCCCTGCAGTGGCCCTCAGACCGAGGCTGAGCCAGAAAACCCACGGGGGGGGGGAGGTGGTTCAAACAAGGCAGTCCAGCCCCGCGAAAGATCTCTTCTGCATCCCTCTTTGGTTTCCCGTCTGACCGCCTGACAGATGGAGCAAAGACGCTGGCGAGGTGGGTGAGCTCTCGGGCATTGCCCGCTGGAGGTTCTCTGCTCCACCCCAGAGCCAGCTGCCTGCCCCCCCCCCAACTCCTCGGCCTAAGTGCCGTTCTTTTTTCTCTCTCCCTGCCCGCCTGCTCTTGTTTGTGCCATGATGGCTATAGAGGCCACAGTGCCACACCATGGACCCAGTGGGCAAAACAAGCCTGGGTTTTGGAAGATCACGCTGGGGAGGGAGGGAGGGGGGGCTGGGACTGGGATTATCCTGCATAGGGCTTGCTTTTTCCATGCTGCGCCCTGTTGGGAATTGGGTTCTATATTTGCCAAAGCCTCTTTCCCCTGACAGTTGTTAAATGATCATTTCTTACTAAAATGCACACACACACCCCTTTTCTCCTTTTCTCTTTCTCCTCCTCTCTCTGCTCCTTTCTCTCCCTTCCTTGGGCAAAGTCTCCTGGTCATTGTTTATAGAGATAAGTGATGATGTCAGCGCCGTTCCTATGGCAACCGGATGGGTAAATTGGAGATGAGTGGGTGGTTGCCATGGAGTATATTCTCCAGTTGCCATGGTTACTGAGCATCTGCTCCCCCCACCCCTTCTTTTGCTGCTGCTTTTTCTTCAGCTTTTTTCACTGACAGAGATGATGAGGATGGAAGGGGAGCGGATTTCATAACTTGATTTTGTGTGTGTGCGTGCGTGCATGCACACATCCTATATGTTTTTCTGGAGCCCTGTAATTGTCGGTGGGTCATAGATTTCCCCAGGGGGGTGGAATTAGCATTGCCTACAGAACCAAAACCCCAGATTTATCCTACACTAAAGATGGGATAGTCCTGGGTCATTTTTGTCATAAGGCTTTGGAGGGGGAAAGGGTAGGATAAAGGCGTATCTCCCAATTCAAAAGGAAGGATTTTTGAAGGCATGAAAGCAGATGAGCTCATGTTCGGTTTAACCCCCTGTCCTCTGCAGAGAACTAAGCTGAGGCACACGTCACAGAAGAAAATTCTCTCGCCGCTGGTGGCTGCTTCCACTTCTCTTCCTTTCCCTCCATTGATTCCCTTGCATCATACTCTGTCCCCCCCTGCTAAATTTTAAGACTCTTGGGGCAGAGAGCTGTCCTGAATTTAGTGCTGGTTCATCCCGCTAAATTCTAAACCCTAAACCCATTTGGGCAAGTGCGGGCCCTCTCACTGTTTCAATTGGCCTTATTCATCCTGAGAGTGTTGTATAAGGACAGAACAAGGAATCATTCTGCAATTGGCACCTATCCATCAGATGCTGCTGGATGCAGTGTGGACTTAGTCATGGCAAATGTGGTCCTCTTCTAGGGTCTGCCCCACTCAAAGAAGTGGGGGAAGAAACAGGGCCTTCTTGGTGGCTGCTCCAGAAATTTGGGATTCCCTTCCAAAGGAGGCCAGACTGGCCCCTTCCCTTACTTTCCTCCCTGCCATTTTATTCCTACAGATCTTTAGATGCTCACTTTGCTTTTCTGAGTGCTTGTCTTTTTTTTTTTTTTTTGAGACGGTGTTGTACACCTAAGCAAATGAATAAATAAACTGACTCCTAACTTGTTCAATTATAAGCCAGTGCAGAAGCAATGCTTTTAAACGCCATTGGGCTTTGAGGTTCAATCCTAAACTCTCTTTAGGGACCGAAAATCTTGCAGCCCTCAGGTGAAAAAACCCTCGAGAGAAATTTCCCTTTTTACACCCAGGTTCTCGAGTACGGCTAAAAGAAGCATCCTTCCTGTCCATCTCTTTCTAATTCCTTGCAGTGAAATATCTCCCTTTTAATAGAAATTAAAAAGAGCAGGCAAAGGCTCTGGCATTTAACCAGGAAGATGAGGCAGGTAAGGAGGTAAAAATCGGGGATGGCCCGTGTGCACGAAGAGGCAGGAAGAAATCAAAAAGGAGTCACAGGAAAGGAAACTGGTCGGCTGCACCAGTTGCCACGGCAACTGGCGATAACCTGGCAACAAGAGGCGAAGGTGGGAGGCTGATGAGGAGGAAAGATACAGGCCCCAGACACCATGGCAACTGGCTCCGAATCGCTTCGCGGAACCTTAGTGGGCGGTTCATGCTTTGGGCACGCGTCTCTCCATCACTGGGAAAAAATATGGCCCTTACTGTACCACCTCCCACCCACCCCTTCATCTCCCATCCCTCTCCGGTAGGGTCAGGCAAGACAACTGCCTGCTGATCCCGCCCGGATGCTCTTGAAAGAAAACTACCTTGCGCGCTCGCGGATTGGAGCCAGGAAAGGCAGTGGCTTCCCTTATTTTGCTCTGGTGAAGCCGGCCGCTGGAGGGTCCCTGGATTTCTGTTCGGAGGCGAGCTCAGCCCCAAAGCCTCTCCAGATGCCTTCCTGCCCTGCAAAGTGACAGTGGCCTAGCAAGCCGTCACGTCCTGGAACCTCCTTCTAGCCAAAGCCTTTCATGCCTTCATGGGGGAAAAACACCCCCTTTCCTATCCCCCATCCCTGCTCCTCTTTTGCTGTGGCATTTTCTTCCCTTCAGAGAAGCGGCGCTGTTTGTCCATGTTCGTTTAGCGGCAGCTCCACCTTCAGCAGTTGGAATAACTGTGAACGGTCTGCAAGAATCTGGCTGCAGAAAGACTCAGGGGTGCATGCGTGTGCTCTTAAAAGAAACAGGGAAGGACATTTGGTCTATATTACATAAAACACACAGCTTCCCTCTTGCAGTATATTTATTGCATGATTTGGAAGAAGAAGAGCACACAGAATTTTAAACTATTCCTTCTTCCCACATTTTCCTCGTACAGGACAGAGTGCTTCCCCTCTCCTGCCCATCATACCTAGCTCAAACTCTTAAGATGGTTTCCATCCGCACCAAAAAAAGGAAACATACTCTGCGCGTGATCAGAGGAACCATTGTTCCCAGACAGTGGCCATGTATCCAGGAGGAATCCTAGCTTCTTGATCTTCGCAAGCCAAGCCGAAGTCTTAAAACCCAGTTCTGTCCCAGAGGGCTTTAAAGATTCCCTCGGGTGTGGCTTAAAATGGGCTTTCTCTGTGTCTTCCCTGCTGTCCTTTAACCCAGCACCCGGCTTGCCCAGCATTTGGCCGGAGGCTGCTCCTGTTGGATCGACAGAGCTCTGTGTACAGTACATTAGCAATAGTCACCGATGGGGGAGTCAATTAGCAATGTATTCCTTCCACTGATTGCACAACTTGGAGCTCCCCCCACCAAGCGCTACCCCTGTGTGCATGTGCAGGGTGGTGATGGCGAACGTCCCCAAATTGTGTGTGTTTGCGAGCAAGCAAGAGGAAACCCATGTTGGTCTTATATAGAAGGGTACGTTTATTTTTCCCCCCTCATCATTGTCACGGGATCCTTCAGGGCTGAATCGAACATGAATTCGCCCAGAAGGAAACCCACTGAAATGAACAGGATTTAAGTTTGTTCAGACTGACGTCAGTCTCATTGGTTTTTAGACAAGTTTAAATAGGACTTATGTGAAATTTAGCAGAGAGATCATGGCAGGAACAGGGAGGAAAATGAGCTGCCCTGCAAGGGTGGCATCTGTAGTAAATGTAAACTGGTGCAATCCTCCTTCATCCTCTGTGCGGGAGTCACAGCTTTCATGGGTGTAGCTCAGCATGTCAGTTTGTGGCTTGGGGATGTGCTGAGGGTGGGAAATGAACTGGATAACGTTAAACCTGGTTTAGATGTGTAGCGCAAAAGGAAGTTTGTTTACTGCAGGTGATCAAAAGGCTGTGAATGGCAAAGCATGAAAGAAGCTCTGTTCCCAAACAACTGCATCTTGTCACCCTCTTGCCCTTAACGCCCCACGTTAATCGGTTGCGATTTGTGTTTGTGGTGAGATGTTGCTCCTTCACGGTCAAGGTGCGCTCAGCACGCCTTACGATCAGTCCTCAAAAGTCCTGGTAAAGGTGGCAGTTCTTCCCGTAATAAGAATGTGGGAATCGTCCTGCACAATCCAGCCGGCCACCTTCCTCACTCAGAATCCCATCCCTTCAGATACATGGGGTACAGCTAGCAAGGTGAGAAAGCAGTGCCCCCTCCTCATTGATCCCCAACCCCTAACCTAACCTTTCCTCTGAGCCTAGCGTGCAACAGCCTTATCTCTTTTCCAGTCCCCCGTCAGCGCCGTCCGTCATTACATTTTGTAGCAGTGGGTTCCACAGGTGAATCCTGCAGCATGGTTCTTTTATTTTATCCACCTTCAGTCAGTTTCACTGGATTGAAGGCACACACGTACGCCAGTTCCAGCATCCTAAGAGAGGTTGAGAACATAATAGCTTCATTGATAGACTTGCATAAGATTCTGTTGTGTGTCCTTGGCTCTTCCCCTACCCCCACCCCCTGGTCTGAATTAAAAACAACGTAGACCTGAATGCTGTTCACCGATGTGGTTGCATAAAGGCTTTGGCGCGATCCTGTCCCCGACTCCAGCATCGTCCTCTTTGTGTGCCTGTTGACAGACTGGTTGTGCAATGGGGGGGGGGGCTACGGGAAGGGAATATAATATCCCTGCTATGCCGTCGCTCTAAAGGCACACAGAAAATGTCATGAGGACTTTGGCTTGAAACGCTGGCACTTTTCTTGGGGAGGCCGAGTGGCCTGGCCCTCTGGACGGACGGATTTCACTGCCCTGATTATTTTTGAGACAGGAAGTGTTCCGTACCGTATACGGTTATCCCAGACGCACCACGAAAAAAGGACATTGCAGCATCTTAGGAAGAACTTGTCCACGTATAGGAGCAGCAGCAGGTGATCAAACCCCATCACGCCATAAGCTCACGCTGGGAAAGAGGCGTGATGATGGCCTAGCTACACGATCAGCTTCCTTTGGGAGAGAGTCCTGTAATCCGGCAAGCCACCCTGAGAGGAGCGCCCTATTTTTAGCTTGGGATTATCTCCCTAGGGAGGAATGTTGGCACCAGCTGGCGAAGAATCTTATCAATTAATCTTAATTCTGCAGGGAGCAGTCATGGAAGACGGCACCCTGTGCATTATCCCATACTCTGGCTTTTCTCAGCGTTGGGCGAGCCGAGACAAATACAAACCAAGCCGCTCGTATCTGGAAATAGTGACATTTATGCTTTATGCTTAGACTGTTTATGGACTGCACTTGCCCTTGGTCATAGTAGTCAGGCTTTGATATTCTTAGAGGACGCCTCAAAAAGAGCAGGGGGGCCTCTAGACAGTCGGTAGATGTAGAATCCCTGGGGCAGCGAACGGTGCATGCACACACACACACAGACCCCACGTGCACACCCAAAGATGCAGACAGCTCTGCCCTGGAATCCATGCGGGAAGCTGGGCCACCTTACAGGCCACGAGCATTCAAATCTAAAAGCTTAAGTGGCAACATGAAGGAAGGGCCTGCATGCAGAGGAAGGCTCCTCATGAGCAAAGGACTCCTTACGAGCAGGGATCTCCTGAAGGGTAGAACAGTCTCTCTGAGATCCTGCAGCAATGGAATTCTGGGAGTTGTAGTTTGATGCATCTGGAGACTTCCAGGTTGGGGAAGGCTCTTCTCTCCTTCCCAAGGAGAGACTCTCCTCCTGAGCCACTACCTTCTGCCCTTCTGTACCTGGATGGTGGCTTTACCCACCTTGCACTCTCTGTTGTGTCTCCATCCCTGCTTTAAAAAAATAATAATCAAAAAAGCATTTTTGTGGGGAGAGGGTGAATATCTTTCCAAACATGAAGTAACTGCTCAAAACAGACTTGAGCAGCCACGGGGTATGAAACAGCAGGCAGCGCACTGTGGCAGGGAGCCACAGCATTCCCATGTGCATATATGCATGTGAGAGAAGCCGCTATCACCTGGCTATCCATTCAGAGGTTTAAAGGGTTGGAGCAGAAGTCGGTATTCTTTTCCCTTCTGACTTTTTTTTTTTTTAAGACTGAAGCTTCAGTGGTTGCTTGCTGTTGATCTGTCTGGTTGGAGCTTCTTGGAACTATAGTCCAAAACACCTGGAACGCCCTGTCTAGAATAGTGCTTCCCCGACCTTCGGTCCCCAGGTGCTCGTGGGCTGAAACTCCCAGGAATCTTGCCCAGCTTGTGGTGAAAAAGCTTCTGGGAGTTTTAGTCCAAGAACATCTGGGGACCCAAGGTTGGAAACCACTGCTCTAGAAGGGTGTGTTGCGAGAATAAAGAACAACAGCACAAAGGACTTATGCTAACCCTGACCACCCACTAACAGGGCATTTTTAAAGCAAGTGTGATTAACCGGAAATAGGGAGAGAGTGCAGAAGGCTAGGACGATGTGAAGCCAGAGCCTCATCCATACCCTACAGTGGCTTCTCCTTGCAGCCGCACACCGATGGATCCTGTGAGCAAAATCCATTCTTTCACAGCTCCCGGTAGCGACTGGGTTTTTCCGAAGGCTTGCCCCCCTCCTCGAAGGCTCCTTCTCACCTTTAATATGATTAAAATTTTCTCCCCAAACATCTGCCCTTCAGTTTTAAAAATGTTTTCCTTCTCTCTGTTTTAGAATCGAAGAGCTACCCATGAAAAAATAAATTCAGCTGCATTTGTGTTTTTTGTTTTAAAAGATGTGCAGTGTATTGGTGTCATCCTTTTGCTTATCAAAATATCACCTAATAAATTAATCTAACCGATTAAGCCACTAAACACGGCAGCCTTGGCATTAGCCTGTGTCTCCTTCTCGTTCCAGATGAACCGGCCAATCCAGGTTAAACCAGCAGACAGTGAAAGCAGAGGAGGTAATGTCGCCCGTCTGTGGCGTTGGGGGTATGGAACTGTCCAGAAATCTTCCATTTGGGATTCTAGACTGGTTCAGTCCTTTTAACGGAGCTGGCTTTAACGCTGCTTTCCGAGTGTTTGATCCCCAAGGTATCCCAGTGGCTCAAGCTGGTTACCGAGGTTAATTTCTTAGAAATGCATACAAGTGGGGAGCAGGAGGTTAGCCAGCCTGGCTTGGCCAGGCTTTTCACGACCCAAGCAACGTCCTCTGTTCCTCCTCCAGAAGACAGGAAGCTGTTTGTGGGGATGCTGGGTAAACAGCAGACGGACGAGGACGTTCGGAAGATGTTCGAGCCGTTTGGGAACATCGATGAATGCACGGTTCTCCGAGGCCCCGATGGCACCAGCAAAGGTGAGAAGGGACAGGGGGTCATCTCTCCACGTGCACGCACGCACGCCCCACGGCCACCTCGGCTCCCAGCTCCTGACTTTCAGCAGATGATGTCCGAGGGGCTATTCAGAGAAGTACATTAAGGCAACTCCAGAGGGCAGATTTGGGATGTATGAAGACATTTTGAAATCTAACGCACAGACACAGCCGTGCCTGCTTTCCCTCTGAGCCCTGCCAGGCTCCTCCTGCCTCTTGAATGCAGATGGCAGACCGACTCAAGAGCAAATTAGGCCCTGCGCTGTCTGCCTCCTTCAAGTATTAAAGGACTGCCTGTTCGGCATTTATTTCAAGAGTACACGTTCTACAGAAACGACGCTCTTGAAAACACAGTCAGTCCTCTCTGAGGCCCCCCAGAATCAAAAAGCCCTTACTAAAATTCCGGATGAATTTGTTTCTTCAAGTTGCATTGTTTCTCAGAGATAAAATTCAGTCGGGATGTATGAGTGAACACGGAGGACAGGTGGTTCCCTCCACGAAGGTTTTCCTGTCCGTCCTTCTCAAGCTGCCTCCTCCCCCAGTGTGGGTGAGGAAATCACATCTCTGAAAAGATCTGCCGCTTAAAAATAAAAAAAATCTCCCTGCCAGAAGATCTGGCACATAAAAGGGGCAAAGCGAACATGGACCCTTCTCTGAGTTGGCTAGATTTCTGTGTGGACTGTTTAAAAAGGGCTCTCCCCTACCCTTCTCCTGTCTGAAGGGTGAAAGTGATACAATCAAATAATAGCCCAGCACTGGAGACAAGAAACATGGGTTGCTCACACTACAGCTCCCCAAATTCTGCAGCCTACATGGTCTGGGAGTTACAGCCCAAAAAAACCTCCAAAGCTTTTGCATTGCTCCAAGTTCACAGGTCGCACTTGTAGGCCAGTCTCTCTCTCCTTCCTCCCTTCCGAGTCTTTTACATGGTTTTCTCTTCACCTTTTCCCCTGCTAGGCTGCGCCTTCGTGAAGTTCCAGACGCACGCCGAGGCGCAAGCTGCGATCAACACGCTGCATGGCAGCCGCACATTGCCGGTAAGACCCCTTGGGTTCCAGACTTTGGCACGGCTCCTTTTAAAAAAATATTTAAAAAATGAAAGAGTACTTTGTGTAAGTTCTGCTGCCCCTTGGTGGACAACACTTTCTATTACACTCCCCCAAAATTTGGGAAAAGAAATTGTACAAACGCGTTATTATTTTTGAGAGGGCGGGTGAACCGAAAAGCAGTTGTCAGCAGTTGTTTTTAAAGCAATACAGATTTTTCAGTGGGGGAACACAGATTTCTTCCCCGCCTCCCCCCAATTCATTTTTAAAAACGGAGGTGAGTTTGATATGTGAGAATCAGCAGCTAACAATGTTATTTGTAGTCCAGCTTTCACAAAATCTTTCTTTCCCCTTGGCATCTGATGCTGAAGCAGCACAAAAAAAAATAGGGGTGGCCTCCTTAAGAGGTTGATGGGCAGGAACCGGTACGTCCTGGAGAGTGGCCGGTTTTTAAACTCAAGAACGTGGCCCAGTAAATGTAACTGGGAGGTTCTGGGAAACCTGACCAATGCTTTCCTTCCCCTGCGACCTCCACCTTTGTGGCTCTTTTCTTTCCATCTCCTCTCCGACAAATGCGCAGAAACGCTGGCTGGAGAACTCAGAGCGAGGACGTCCTCCCCGGTCGCTTCAGCCCAGTGGCCTCATGTGCCCTTCTTTTTCACCTTCTCTTTTCCCACCCCCCCACCCCCACCCCCCAGGGTGCCTCCTCCAGCCTCGTGGTGAAATTTGCCGACACGGAGAAGGAACGGGGGCTCCGGCGCATGCAGCAGGTGGCCAACCAGCTGGGCATGTTCAGCCCCATCGCGCTGCAGTTTGGGGCCTACAGCGCCTACACCCAAGCGGTAAGGATCCTGCCTGGGGCCCAGGGGGGTGAGAGATGTTTTGACTGACTGGTGTTATTGTGGGTGCCTGGAAGCCTCCAGGGGCAACCGCAATGATGCCATTTTCTGTCCCACACCCTCCCCATCCTCAGCTAATGCAGCAACAGGCCGCTCTCGTGGCTGCACACTCTGCCTACCTCAACCCCATGGCGACGATGGCCGCGGTCCAGATGCAGCAGATGGCCACCATCAGCCCCAGCGGCCTCATTGCCACCCCGATCACCCCCATCACGCCCTCCTCAGGTAAGTCGGACCGAAGGGGGACGGGAGAGGGGCGGGAGGGAGAGAGATGAGATGGATTCCCGGTTGCCCTCCACCACATCTGGAGGATTCTACACCGTCCAGGTTAGCACTGTTGCGACCTGGTCTTGTACGGAGCAGCTCCCTGGTCGCCTCTGGCCCTCAGAAGACTCAGACAGGCGAACGTGGCAGTTTAATGGAAGGAGGCCGCTTGTTTAACGGGAGCGAAAGATAGGGCTAAAACGTTGAGAGGGCAGAAGCTGCAGACAGCAGCCATCCTGGTGGGACCTTCATCAGCCCTCTCTTTCCTGACAGGTACCAGCACGCCGCCTGCCATTGCTGCCACGCCAGTGTCTGCCATCCCGGCCACCCTCAGTGTCAACGGCTACAGCCCTGTCCCCACCCAGAGCACAGGGCAGCCGGCCTCGGAGGCCATTTACACCAACGGCGTCCACCCTTACCCAGGTACCTGCTCCGCCCAAGGCTCCATCTGCTCCAGATGGCTTTCCTCCTTTTGAGCCGAGGCCCACTTTTTGGTCTTCCTTCCCATGGCCTCCAACCTTTTGACTCTCTAGACGTAGGTTGGGGTTTTCTCCACCTTAGAAAAGAAAAAGAAACTTCACCCTTTTTGGGGAATTAAAAAAAACATAAAAATGCCAAACCCTAACCCTGATCCAAATCACAGGGGACATGCCAAAGAGAGCGTGCTCTTCCCTCTGTGCTGCTTGGAGCCGTCTGGCTGGCTCCTCTTGGGAACCATAGGGAGGGCTGGGCCGCTCGGGCCTCGTGCGGCTGTGGTTTGCCTGAAGCCTCACAAGCGCCTGTGTCGTCTTCTTCTTCTTCTTCTTCACCCGCATTCCACAGCACAGAGCCCGGCTGCCCCTGTGGACCCCTTGCAACAGGCCTACGCCGGGATGCAGCATTATACAGGTATGTGAGCAGTGATCACAGTTTTGGGGAGGGAGTGGTCAGCAGAGGCTGATCCAACACACATACACACACCCTTCTTGCCTGGGGCCTGTTTGTGTGTGTGTGTGTTTTCTGGCAACGACACCACCAGCCCGCATTCTCACTAGGCCCCACAGAATGGGTTTTAGGGTTACTCGGTGGCCAAGCTCCCCCAAGCTGGGCCAACGGGAGGTGCTCTGCCCCTCAAGGAGTACCCCTTCTTCCCACAGCTGCCTACCCTGCCGCCTACGGTCTGGTGAGCCCAGCCTTCCCGCAACAGCCCGCCACCATCATCACCCAGCAGCCTCCTCCACAACAACCGCAGCAGCAGCAGCAGCAGCGGGAAGGTAGGGCGGCCTCAACTCGGCCCGTGGAGTTCCTGCTGCTGAGAAAGGATGGAAGGGTCCTGGGGCGCCTCCCGAGGACCTCCTGAGAGGCTGGCAGAGATATAAAACAAGATGCACAAAGGAGGGTTGGAAAATGCCACCAGGAAGCCTAACGCAGGCTCCAGAGGGTCTTGGACATCAACTCCGATGACACTGAACTCCTAGCAGGAGTAGCTGGGACTTCTGGGGGTTGTGGACCACGGTGGTCCAACAAACCTCCTGCATCCCTAGCTTTGCTTCCCAGGGGCTGGTCGGCTCTGTGAAGTCCCAACATGGGCTCCGTCTAAGATTCTGTTTCTTCTCCTCCCCTCTCCTGCAACCCGCCCGCCCTTCCGCAGGTCCCGAGGGCTGTAACATCTTCATCTACCACCTGCCGCAGGAGTTCACGGACTCCGAGATCTTGCAGATGTTCCTCCCCTTCGGAAACGTCATCTCTGCCAAAGTCTTCGTGGACCGCGCCACCAATCAGAGCAAATGTTTCGGTACGAGGAGCGAAGCGAAGGAGGGTGGTCGCTCCTGGCAGAGGCTTGCGGTGCCACGTCTACGTGGCATCTCTCCCATGGGAGGTCTCCATCGCAAGACGTTCTGTTCGACCTTGGTTGTAAATGGTGTCACGAGAGGGGTCCCCGAAACCAGGGACCCTCAGGGCAGGTCACAGAAGTGGCGACTCTTAAGGGGCAAGTCTTTCTAGTCCAGAGAGTGGAGGCCTGAACCGCCCCACCTGCCCCAGGGACCAGAGAATAATCCCCCCCACACAACCTACAACTGACCTAAGGAAATGGAAGACCCTCTGCCCCATTTCCTCCCAGAGAGTTGGAGCTCTCTGACTGTCATCTTCTAATACATGCTTGCTTCATTCCTAAAAAAAATGTACATTTAGCTATTTATTCTGGCATTTCCTAGTCACAGGGAGTTGAGCAAAGGCAGCAGAGCTTCCTTCTCTTGCCGTTCCCAGCATGAGGACTAGAAACCTTTTAACATTTCATCTTTTTTTTTTAAATGAGAGGTTTTTAGCGCACAGACTGCCTCATGCCCTGCAGGTGTGGGGAATCTGAGCCCATGCTGGCCATCCGCCCATTTCCAGTGTGAGGTCTCAGCAGGGGGATCCTCCCCAGCCCACCCCCACACTTTTCACCCTCTTTCTCCCCCCCTTCAGGATTCGTAAGTTTCGACAATCCAGCCAGCGCTCAGGCTGCCATCCAGGCCATGAACGGCTTCCAGATCGGGATGAAACGTCTCAAGGTGCAGCTCAAGAGGCCCAAAGACGCCAACCGGCCGTACTGAATCACCACCACCCCAATCAGGTGCGTGCCTCCCCAGCTGCATGCACACACACACACCCGAGCAAAAGAGATGGTCGGGGGGGGGAAAGAGGCAAGAGGTGTCCTGGTCATTTTCCTTACCCCCACTCCCCAAGCCCCAGCACAGAGAGATCAGCCCCCATGACCGCCCCACTCCCTTGGAACTTGTTTCTGGGGGGGATCGCCATGGCCTGTGTGTGGCTACAGCGAAACTCTTTCTCAGCGAAGCCACTTTTTCTCTGGTTAGCCCAGTCGCTTTTCCGCTGCAGCAGAAACCCCTCGTCTTGGAGGGACATTTGGGCGTCAGGTCTTCCAGCCCCAAACCTTGATCTGGCTTTCTCTCACTCTGGGTGCGCTAAATTAAGCTCGTTAATAGCAGAGGAAATGGCTGAACGGGGAACTCGGTCCGAGTTTGCAGCCATGTGTGTCAAAACCCAGGCATGGAGGCTCCCCCGTCCCCTTCCTCCCCCCTCCCCCCACACACTTTGGGGGCAGATGGGGATAGTTTTGGGAAAGCGCCCCACGGACAGCTGCCGCCTTGCAGCTGTGAAAACTCCCACTGCGCACATCACCCTTCCAGTCCCCAGAAGGGAAAGGGGAAACTGAGGAAGGCTTATTGTTCGTCCCAGAAGGCTGCTGGGAAGCAGGGCTGGGGTTTAGAGCCTCCCATTCCACCCCACCCCAGGGAAAATCCTCCCCTCCTGAGAGCCACATGGGCTCTGCCCCCTCTAAAAAAGCGTCCCCAACCCATTTCACAGAAGGAAGTGTTCCCCCCTGTGCTCTCCAACCATGCCTCTTAAAAGGAAACCCCCTACCCCACCCCCAAGGGCTCCAGCCCCCTCTTTCTTTTGTTTCCTCTCCCCACTACAGGTTCACATGCGGCTTCCGCCCAGGCAAACCGCCCCTCTTCTGGGCAGCATCCAATCAGAACTGCTCAGTCATGTGGGGGCGGTTCTCATTGGAAGCTGCCAGGGCGGTGCTTCAGATTGGCTGCCGCTTTTGGATGAGGGAGAGAGCTCATTGGCGGGAGTGGCCAGCGAAGCGAAAGAAGGGCTCTGATTGGTGCCTGGTGGCTGCTGGGAGAATCCAGTTAGAAAAGGACCCTGCCCTGCATGCTATGTGTTCCCAGCCACTAGAGGGCAGCACATGCCCAGCCAAACAGCCCCTGGGAGGGTATTCAGAATCCAAAGTGTTGTGTGTTTGTGTGTGTGTGTTGATTTCGTTTTAAAGGAGACAGAAAGAAGAATATGTAAACTCGAAGGAAATATTTGAGACCCTCCTGACAGTGCAAACATTTAAGGATGGGAAGGGCAGTTTGTTCTCAAAGCCTGGTTAAACGTTTGTGCCTTTTATTGATTCTCATGGAACTGGTTAACTCAGGTCGATACGCTGACACGAATCATAAACCTCAGGCTGAACAGCCGTATTTTAAACATCTGTGTGGCTCTCCACACCCATGTATTATTATTTGTGGTTTTTTTGGTGGGAAAATGCTGCCCTTGAGATATGAGATATGTCCATTCACACAACACACACGCCCAGTTTCTTCTGAAGGAAATGAGCTGTACAACTTCCATTTTCCTATATGAAAAGCGTGGTTCAGCTTCATAGGCCTGTGGTTACGGTGGCTTTCTGGGGATTTGTAGGAAATTACTGCCTGCTCCTTGCCGGCACCCTTCGGCCCTCCTGTTCCCTCTGCGGCACTCAGGGTGGAAAAGCACACAGGAAGAGGACCTTACGCCCTGTAGCTTGAGACAAGGAATATGATAGAAGGAAGGGAAGCGAAGGCCACAGCACAGCAGAGAAATGCAACCAAGAAAGTGTGTTTTTCTGCAAAATACAGGAGATCTGGAAGACGCTCAAGGAAGGTCTAGAAGAGGGTGCTTCTCCCTTGTTTCTTTGCCCTCGAGGAGGAGAGAGCCAAAAGATGCAACCAGAGGCAAGGATGGGAGTGGGTAGAGGAGACAGGTAGATCCAGAAACCGCCCGCTGAGTGGACTCTCACCACTACAGACAGGACTCTCCCAGACCCTTAAAACCCAACCTGGGTCCTGCCACAATAGCCCTGTCCTTCTTCCCCCACCCAGGTCAAAGGCCAGAGGCTGGTGTCCACGTGTGTCTGTACGTGACGTGCCTTTGTTCTGACCATCCGTCTTGTTCTCTTGTGTGTGTGTGCGTGCGTGTTTCCATAGTTGGAAACAAAATTTCTCCTGCTGTGAAATTTATGTAGCTTTCCTTTTGACATGTGGTTGTTTTTGCCTTCGTGGTTGGTGATGTGGTAGTGTTTAGTGGGGAGGAAGGTCACCCTGGGTGATTTGAGTTAATTTCTCAAGAAGACAGATGCAGAGAGTAAAATGGCAGTCTTTCATGGCCCCGTAGGAGAAACAGAAGGGGGCAGTTTCTCCCCCCATGACAGGGAAATGTCAGTAGATGATTTTCACAAACCGCTATAGCCAAGCGTTTTCTGTTTGTAAATATTGTGGTAGGTCTCCTCTAATGACCCACAATTACAGCCGTTTAAACAGGGAAGACGGATTTCTAAGCAGGCCTCTCATAAGTTGCTTAAGGTGAGTAAGAAAAGTTTGGCTAACCAACTAGGGAAGCATTTTAAAATTGAGTCCTCTCCTTTCCTCGTTTTCATAACCTTTTACTCTCCAGAAGACTTGAATTACAGCGCCCATCACCCTTGACTGCTGGCCACTGCGCCCTTAAGAAAGCCAGGGTCTAAAACCTCTGGAGTGACCATGACTTTTCTGCCCTAGTTTTTCAAAAGCATTGTGACTGATTTTCAAATTACTAACAGAAATATATGTTTGGATATATAGATCTAGTAGACCCTTTCTTTGGAGAGTACAGACCTCTGTAAAATCTGTTCCAAAGATAAAGACACAAAGCACCTACACAGAGCGATCCAGCCATGGTCAAACACTGGCTCAAATTTCTTCAGTCTTATGATAATTTACACCTCTTCCCCCCCCCAATACACACACACCTTTCAGTGCCCATTTTAGGGTCTACCAGTAGCTCGTTTTGCAACCAGTACAGCAGCCGGGGGATTATTATTTGGACAACTGCAGTTCTATCTACTTTCACAAGGTATCCCCACCACACAAGCAGACAGGACAGGAGAACTTGGGGGAGGTTTCACCTTTGGCAGGAGTTTGGAGATGTGGATGAAACAAAGCAAGAGTATTATGGAAAAGTTCTGCCCAACTCTAATTTATGTAAGACAGTGGTAGTTCATTTTCTGTGGGGGGTTTTTTTGTAGGTGTTGGAGACTGCCCTGTACCTCTTTCCCCTGATGCCACTGAGGTTCATTGGCTGTTGATGCAACTCTGCGGTTCAGGAGGGTGACTGGCCGCCCTCTTGTACCAGAGTCCTGTGAGGCTGCAGGTATAGAACTGGCCTTGAGGTCACCCTGAGGGCTGGCTGGTTGCAGAAGGTTTTGAGCCCCGGGTCTCCTGGGTCCTGATTCGGCACTCTTATCTGCTCAGCACCCTGCTACCCCTTGGCCAGCTCCACACCCGGCTGTGATGGCTAGAGGGGTGGCGCCCTCCCAGGTCTCCATGCCGCCCGTCATGGCTGCTGGTGGTGGAAGGGAGATGTTGTTATCCTGAGAAAACACAAAATCAACCGTTGGATGAGTAAGGAAATAAAGAGGGACTTCATTTCCCCTGCCAAGAACTGCCATTTTTGTTAAGCTATCAGAAATGCCATGTTTTACACCCCACCAGTGGGTGGGCTGAAGGTCTGTAAAGTCGAAACGCTCCTGTCTTGTCTCTTGCCAGTGTGTGAGTAGTAATGTTCCTTTTATTTTGAATAAATGTCCTTTTTATTTTGTTTTTTAAAAAACCCTTAGCAAAACTATTAGTGGGTGGGGGAAAGAATTTAAATATATTTTTTTAAAGGAGAAAATACCAGGCACGCAAAAAGAATGGGAAAAAAAGAAACCAAACTCCCGTTTTCTTTCTTTGCTGCTCGAAACCGCGCCCACCTCCCGCCCTCCCTCGGCAGGGCTCCCGTCCTCTCTTGAGACGACTCTGTGGCTAAGCCACCCTTCGCTGTCGCGGGAGACCTAGCTCCGTTGCCCCCCTTGTAAGTTGCATCCTATGGAATGAACCAGCACAGTGGTTGTATTCTTTCTTCTTGTTCTTCTTATATTTCTTATTATTATTATTATTATTATTTGGAAAGACCCAACAACACGTCATGTGACCCGAGTTGCGCTCTTTCTGCATGACGTATGCGTGAACTAGCATTTTACTGGATGTGCCGTGAGTTTCTGGAACGTAGTTTTCGTTTGGTGAAGTACCGCCCTCCACCCCCTTGCTACCCCGTACAAGTGCGCCTGTATCTACAGTCTCTACAGACACCCCCACGCAGGCATGCATCCACACTGGCCATGCACACGCACACACACAGAGGCCCAAACCCCAAGCACCTTCCCCAGCCTGAAACAATGCTCTTCTGCGAGCTTGGAGTTCAACTGAGGTTGCCCCGTGGCCGCCATCTCTTATGGTTCCCACTGCCCCATCTATCTGACACACACCCTGCCCGAAAGACCCGTCTCTGTTCAGTCCCCCCCCCCCCCCCGTGAATCTGCTGTGATTCTCCCTGTAGCACTGTGGGCTGTGTTCTTTTATGATTTCCTTGCTTGCACTGTGTTTGCTCGTCTGTATGGTTTTTGTCTCTTGAGATGCGCTGGCTGGCGGGGCTGTGTGGTCGGACTGTGCTTTCCATCCTGTGGGCGAACGTCAACGTGCCTCATAGCTTCCACGTCATACGTCTTAATCCCTGCGCTCCCCTCTTAGACCTTTGCCACTTGGACTTCTAGACGCATTGCCCGCAAGATGGGTGCAAACGAGGCCTCAGTCCCTCCTCATCTCCGGCTTCAACACTCCAGATTCTGGGTTTAAAAAAAAAAAAAACAGCTCAGAAGGATTCCCACACAAAGTCTCTTGAGTGGGTCTCCAGAATCGCCACTTTAAAAGTGTGCCTTTTGGATGTTACAGGCTTGACAGTCGCCTCCTGGGATAACAGGGACGAGGGCAAGTCTCCAAATTGAGTGAAGACAGAGCTTTGTCCTCAGCCTCCTTATCAGACCGCTTCCTGCTAAGGAAGTTCTTTGAGGAAAAGGATCGAAGCTGCTGGATGTGACCCTGAAGCAGAGCGTTCGCCTCAGTGGTCTGCCTCGCACTCAGAATGGACGGTGGCGACCAGCAGCTCTTGACCATTGATGGACATTTGATTGGTCTGCATGAGTCCGCATTAGTGCTCGTGCGTTAATGCTACACAGCCAAAGAAAAATAATTTGTTAAGGTTAGAACACTAAGGATTTGTATATGATCAATCAGTCCATTGAATTATGAACTTCAAAATATCATCTAAAATAAACTGAAGTGCCCATTAACACTTTAAGAACCATTGGTGGCTGCTCAAAATTTAACAGATTTTAAGATTGTGGTTGAAAAATTGGGATGAACCGAAGACCAATGAATTAAGTTTTAACAGACTTTTTCCAAGCTCGGGTTTAGTACGAGGAAGGATGCTCCTTGTAGAGAAATCCAGTTTGGAGCAAGTGTATCTCAAAGGGCAGCCAACCCTCTCCAAAGTTCGTATTCTTCACTTCACAGCTCCCTTCGCAGATCTCAGACCTAAATCGAGATGCCGAGACGGTGGCATTGAATCCCCGCCGCCTGATCTCCCCACTCTAGCCAAGACTCTGCCTCCTCTTGGCCAGAGGCCCATGTGGCAAAGGGGGGGACCCCCAAATCCTCCAGGACAGTGCCTCCCTCCCTTGGCTCTTCCATCTTGAGCGTACGCTTGCCTGCCTCTCCATCCCACCCACATGCTTCTCCTCTCCTCTTTCTCTCTCTTGTCCTCCTGTTGCATGGAGCCCCTTTCCTCCTCACCTCCCAAGTGCCTGTTCGGTAGTGCCATCGTCATCATCCCCACCACCACCACCACCACTGCCATTTGTACCAGAGATTCCTGGTGGACCGGGTCCCCGGCCACTGCTCCCTGCGATGGAATCTTCCTTGCTGATGAGCTGCCCGGCCTGCAAGCTGTTCTGCCAACGAGAATCAAAAAGCTTCCGAAGGCCTCAAATCTCTCTCTCTCCCTCTTTCCTTTTTTTTGTCATCGTCGTCGTTATTGTCGTCCTTGTGGATTTCGCCTGTGTTTTTGCTTTCTCTCTGTTGTTGTCGTTGGTGCGTGTGCGTGTCCGTATTTCTAGTCACGAAACAGCATCGGTGGGGGCTGTGGCTGACGCCATGTGGAGACCGGACGCTTTCAGACGTGGGCTCCACAGGGCAGTTCTCAGGGATCTGTGATGAGTAATGGCAGTATTGTTACTCCTAGATTAATTGTCGCTACCCTGGAAGGTGAGGAGCTACAGTAAAACAGGTCATTTTCTACCTCCACATCCTCCCCGTCATAACTTCTAATTATTGTAACGATTGAATATCTTTTTGGATGTCTGATGGGTGATTCCTAGAAGCAAGGAACTCAAATAAGGAATGCCAATTATGGTCAGTGAGTGGAAGGACAGGAAGTTGGCCTCTCCTCCCACAGCGGACAGGAGCAGTTCCAAATGAGAAATGACCGCCCGCCTCCTCTCCACCCAGACCCTTCTGGGGTGAGGATGAGAGACAGAGAACAGAGAACAGGTTCCCGCCCCCTCCTTGATGTGATGCTAGTAAGTCCCGTCCGGATCCCCCCCAAAAAAGGGGGATGGGTCCCTCTGCTGCCATCTTGGCGCTCTCTGTTGATCCTGGAGATGTGCATCATGGCAGGAGGGTTGCTCCCCGGAAGGAGGATCCTCAAGCAGAAGGTGTGCCTCACGTTCGGAGGCCTGGCTGCTGAAATCCTGGGGCGTTGGAGGAAAAAAACAAAAGGTGGCGTTGGGGGAAACGTCCGACCTTGTTTTCAGGAGAAAAAGAGGCTGATCGAAGAGGGAGGCCTAAAAGGTGGAGGAGGAAAGGAGGCAAGAAAGAATGAACCCAGGATTCCAGCCAAACCAAGGTCCTCTCTCTGCATGTCTCAAGCTATGAGGGAACTTCTCAGTCTGCAGCCCAGCCCAAAACGGAAATTGAAAAGTTAATAGATCCTGTTCTGTGTTGTTTTGTCTTCTTCTCTTCTCTTTCATTAGGTCCACCACTCCGTGGAGGAGCAAAGACACCCCCCCCCCCGATTCTCTTGCCCTTCCTTCTTTCCTTTTCCTCCCTCCCGGTTTTCCTCTCCTTCCTCTTCCTAGATCACGGAAAGCAACTCCTCGCTCCCAGAGCTTTTGGGGGCCTTTCTTTCCCGGCTGGCTCAAAGGCTCTTCTGATGCACCGATCAGCTCCTTTTCAAGAAGGGATTAAACCCGACAGGCCTTCCCTATCTCCTCTTGTCCACCATCCCCTGGGACACCACCGAGGATCCCTGCGTTTTGTGGAGACTGGGCCTGCCCGTTGACTTGTCCAGCCCAGGAGAGACGGAAGCTTTAAAGGCAGGAGTCCCTCGTTCTGGACACATCATCTCAGTCAGGAGAGACTAGAGATGGGCAGAAGAAACACCATCGCCTTTCAGGTCCTCACTCTTCGTCCTTTCTCTTCCCCCCACCCCCGTTGTGCTGCTTTGGGTCCCTCAGCGGATATAGGCGAGTCACAGTAGACACGGAGGCTGCCAGAATTTTGAGAGTGGGGGGGGGGACATCCAAATAATCCTCCTCTCCAGTTCTTCGTGTGTTCCAGCCATGCTTTAAGAGCCCAACCGTGACCTTAGGTGATGAAGACGAGGGCAGAAGTGCATTGCTTACTGCTTGGAGGGCCAGAGGTTCATCGAGAAAAACAGTCTAAAGAAGGACCTGGTGGCAGCGTGCTGAAGAGACGAGCCGCGCAGGCAGAGTGTGAGGGGCCCTTCAGAAGAGTCAGCTGTTGCCTGTTCTGCCCTGGCTCCCCACAATAAAATTTCCTGCTTTGTATTTGAACAAGTGTTTCTCAGCCTCCCAAGTGTAAAGGGACCGTTTCCTCCGAAATCCTAAAAGAGGTTGAATCCAAGAGGCCACAAGGATACCAAGGAAGCTGCCTTCGACGGAGCCAGTCGTTCAGGGCATCAAGCCCCGTCTGGTACCCACGGGAGGAGCAGCCATGGCTCTCTGGAGCTTCGGAGAGGGTGGTTTCCCAGGTCGACCTGTGAGTTCTCTGAGACTGAACATGGGACCTTCTGTGTGAAGGACTAACTGCCTTTACCAAAACCAGCATCACCGCCAACCGCCTGCCCGAAGGACAGGCGGAAAGCCAAGATCACGGACTCATACAGGGATGCAACAGGGTAGCCTATGCTGCAGGCAGACCTTTTGGACACCAGGGGATTCTTGCCATTGGTCGTCAGCCACCAGTCGAATAATGCAGGCATGGTTTCCTTGAGATCTGGGAGGTTTGCGTTTCCCCGGCTGAGAAAAACCATCCGTGCTGAATGATCTTTTAGTTGTTCAGCTGTTCAAAGCTGCAGGAGTTCTCTTGGGAGGGGAATGCTGGCAGAGCGGCCAAGAGCCCCCTGGGCTGCTCCCCAAGGATGAAGCTCCTCAAGACCCTCTCTACCCCTCAAGCTTCAGAAGAGAATCTCCCCTCACCTCTGGGCCCACTGGCCTCCCTCTCCTCTCCTCTCCTCCTGAAGGCTGCTTTCCCGTCCAATTGCTGAGTGCAGGCAAGGAGAGCCCACGGAGTGTCAGGAGGGTCTCCCTCATATCAAAACAAAGCCAGCGCCCTGCCTTCCCCATGCCTCGTCACCACCACTTTTGTGGCTGCTGCTGTCATTCCAGGTCAGGACCTCCGTCCAACACAGAAGCCGGAGGAGGAGGAGAGGAGGAGGCGCAGGGGGCCCGACTGGACAGAACCTGCAAATGGGAAGCCAGACCTTGACCATCTGGCGCCCATGGCGGGGCCCAAATCAGCGGAGGGCAAGGGAAACCCTCCTGCCAACACTTCCCTGGCCCCATACAGGCCTCATGCCAGCAAGAAGGGCAAGAGAACAGCTGGACGAGTCCACTTCCACCCCACACCTGTCCGCCATGGGGCATCTCCCTCCCAAGCTGCAGGCATGGTTCAGTCCCTTCTGCGGCCTCAGGATCTGCTTCGGAGTCATCCTTCAAAAGAGAACACCTGCTACTGAATGGGAGGGAGGCTTGTTTGTCCCACATGTTGCCTTCCGGCTGGCCAGGCAGAGTTTGCCGCCGAATCTTCGGACGTTCGCCATACTGCCTGATCTCCGACTTGAGGCCGTTGGGAGATTTTTAAAGTTTACATCTCAGTCCAGCCCTTCCCCCAGGAGGACTCTTTAGAAAACTCTGCCCCCCCCATGTCCCCTCTGCACCCCTTCTCAAGGCTGTGCAAGCAAGGCTTTCCATACCAAATCCCCCCCCCCCAAGAAACACCCTCCTGAAATGCCGCATCCCCACGGGCTGCCAAACAGGGCGATCTTTTTTCGGTCCGTTGTGCTACAGATCACATTTCCATTCAGATCCTTTCCATCTCGCTGACTCCCCCCCCCCTTCCCGTGAGAGAGAGAGGGAGAGAAAGAGATCCTGAGAACAGGGACCCGAGGAACAGGAAACAAGAGGAAAGAAACGATGTTCACGTTTTTTGAGACATACCTTGTTTCCTGTGTTGGAACCAAAACATCCAGGACTGTGTGCACGCTCAACTCTTCACACAGCGCTCAAGCCTAGAGCTGCCATCCCAGCCTTTCCGCGTTCAGGTGGAGCTTCGAAAGAATTCCTCCCAGATTTTGGCCAGGGCTGTCCCAAAACACGGGGTATCTTGTACACCCGCCCCCAACCCTCCCTAAGATCTGGATGAATTCTCCACATCCCAGCTCCAAAACTCTTCTTTACCCATCTTGTAACAGACACACACTCCCTTGTAACACATACACACACACACTCCTGCCCCCACTGAATACCTTGGTGTGTATAAACTTAAATCCTCCAAGCTCAGAGCTGTTGGCAGCACAGGCCAAGCCTAGGCCAAAAGGCATTTTCTTCCTGCCCCGTTGTAAAGGCAAGCTGGATAAACCTTGGTCCCTCCTGACCCTCCACCAGACCCTTAAGACCACAGGGTTGCTGCTGCTGCTGCTGTTTTTTACCTTCGTCTCCATAAGGCACCGATGTAAAAATAGAGAAAACCTTAAAACGTGATCTGTCTATGCTCTGAACTCATGCCCATAAAGCGCTCTGAAATCGAGGCCCTACCAGAACGGAAGAAAGAGAAGGAAATATGTTTACAGTCTCTTTTGCTGATCCAGTAATTGTAAATAATTCCATGGCGATTAGCTGCAATTAAATTTTTAAAAGAAGGGGTTTCGGCCCACCGCCATTTTACCTTTTTCTGATTTTAGAGGATTTTACAAACTTGCTTTTTTTTTCCTCTTATCTCTTCTCATCCTGTCTCCCTTTCTTCCTTTTATTTTCCCTTCTAGGGTGGGAGGTGGGTTTACTACGCGGTCATTTTATTTAGAAGGACAAAAGAAAAAGAGAGAGAGAGAGAGAAAAGACAAAAAAAAATGATCAGATGAACTTTAGCAATGGGGAATTTAAAAAATGAAGAGTCGGATTATATGTTTCAGATGATATCAACACTTAAGTTATTGATTATTTATTGCTGTTTACTTTTAATAATTTAATTTTTTTCTGTCTTAAATAAAAGAACTGAAAAACAAACACATGGTGTTGTACATAGGTGTCAGTTTTTGATACTATAGGAGAGAGGCCAAGGATCTCCTATGAGAATGATAAGGATATCGCCAACCTCATTTTGCTGTCTTTGTATCCTCCTGAAGCAGCCGGTCATATTTAAATTTATTTTTTTCACCCTCCTTCCCTGAGGCGGTTTGAATTTTAAGGTTCTGCTGTCCCTGATCCCCCTCGGACAATAACCAAGGATATGGAAGTCAAAACACCATCAAAACAGAAAGATACCGGCTCTATGGTTTGGTACCACATTTAACAATTCTTCATTTATACACAGATTTATATAGAATGCTGAGTTCCTGAAGATTCAGATGGGGAAGGGGGCAGAATCATAATGAAAATATATCTTGAATTTAAGGAATCAAAACATTAAAAGCAAAAATACTCGTTGTCAACGGCACCGCCAAGCATTTCTTCCATCGCAAAGTGCTTCGGATGTTTTACGGCGTTTGGTCTTCACCATAAACTCTGTTTAGAGGTAGTTCAGTGCTTGCCCCCATTTCTGCAGCCCAGAGAAACTGAGGCGGAGGGACCTGGTCCAAAGCAGGACTGGACTCCTGGGCCATCATTCCTGGGGAGAGGCAGGGGCCTTTCTGAAGTTTTGGAACACAAGCTTCCCAGGGGTGGTAACACTTTCCTACAGAGTTCCCCGTCACTCCTGGTGGGAATGAAACACTTCAGCGCTGCTCATCATGTTTTGGAAGTCACCGGGTTTTAAAACAGGACTCTTGAGGGGCTCAGGGAGGTAGCAGACAGGACAAGAAGGACGGATCCTGAGGACAGCTTGAGTCTGAAGTCCTTGGCAGTGTGAAACGCGGAGCTGATCATTTGGAGGAGATGAGGAAGCTGGTCCGTCCATTGCTTTTAATCCAGGAAAGCCTGTGGGGCTTGACAAAGGCCCTTTCGGGGTGGCCCCAATTAAGTCTGCTGGCAGTGCCGCTGCGTGGCGAGGCTCTCTGTCCTCAGCAAACCTCTCGCAACCCTCCTCCTCTCAGCAGTCGAGAGGGGAAGCCAGTTTGGGTTGACCTTCCTCATGGCTAGAGAAGGAACGTGGATGCTAAGCTCTTGGGAGGGCCAGGAGAGTCACAGGAAGTCCTTCGTGATGGCCTCGGCAAAGTTGGGAGCGGCCATGAGGATGCCGATGGAGCAGACGATGTGGATAAGGGCAAAGGTGACCAGGCAGAGCCGGTCCACCACGGCGGCCGCAAACTTCCACTGGCTGCAGGCGGCCTGAGCCGCGTCCCGTCCTCGGAAACACTCGGCCACGTAACGTAACTCCTCCAAGATGCGGCTCAGTTCAGGGCCAGAGAAGAGTTCCTCGGAGGTGGAGGCTTGGAGCTCTGGGGAGGGGAGGAAGGGCCGTGGCACGTCCGGGGGCTTGGCAGGAAAAGAGGCCTGGGGGATACCCATGTACATGAGGCCACCGTTGGCCACGGCCACCACCGGGGCGGCCTGTGGACTCGGCATGGCACGGCCTTCGCTGCTGTCCGAACTGCAGCTGAGCAGGCTGGGGGTGCAATGCGGCCAGGCCACAGGTTCTTTCCCCGGTTGGCGCATGCGCAGGAGCCAGGCACCCCATTGCAGCACCACCACCTGGACCTGCACGGAGAGAAAACCCACAAGGAGAAAGAGAAGCCAATGGGGCCGAGAAGAGAAAGCGGGAGACCCTCTTTACCATGAGTCAGAGAAAAGAGGAAGAGCCGGCGGAAGAAGAATAGAGGACCTGCACTTTAAGGAAACAGGGGCCAACCAGAACTCGTACGTTTGGGAAGAATGGTTCGATTTAAGATTTCTAGTTTACGTGCAGGCGGCCAAAAAAGACAAGAGTGAAGATTATGCTAAAAATATGGAAAGTATCACCAGGAATAGTTTTAACAGGATAAGGCAGAAGGAAAGGAACATCTTTTCATCAGCATCTCACAAGATATAACCAGAGCACCAACCAGGTGCTTAGAATCTAGATTTAGACATAAAATATAGAGTAGCCTAACAAACCTGGAGGGCACCGTGTTTGCATGAGGGGGGGTTGCTTTAGATCAGAGATTGGGGGGGGGAGAGTTGCTTCTCCAGTTTCGAGGTTGCGACCCACAGAAGGTGGATCTGCAAGAGAGTTCAAAGGAGGACAAGAGCTGTGCAGAGAAAGACACAGGCAAACTCTGAAAACTCACCCATCTAGGCATGCACCCGCCATCGGGATCGTGGTGGTGGTACTGGAGCACAAAGACCGTGGCAACCACGGAGAGAGCCACCATGCCCATGGTCGTGGCGAAGTACTGCCCTGGAGGGAAAGCACAGTGGAAGGAATCTCAAGGCGGCGGATGATGCGGCACCTGTTACCGCAACGGTTCTACTGACCCGGAATTCCTCAAGAACCCAGCAGCCGGATAGAGGAACACCCCCGCCCCAGTCCCTGCCCGTGCTCTGCCCTCCCTACCTATGAGTGGAATGGAGTCGGAGGTGGCTGGCATGACCTCAGCCACCAGCAGCATGAAGACGGTGAGCGAAAGAAGAACGGTGATACCTGCAAGAGGAAGGCAGAAATAAGCCACCAGGGACCAGCTAGTGCCTCTTCCACGGTGGCACCTTCGCCCTGGCCTTGTTCCCTGTCCCCCCCTTGTGAGATTTAAAGCCTCCCTTCGCCTCCACAAGGCACTACCCACTGCGCTGCCCCCCACCCCCACTCCCCCATCTCATCTTCTTCCAGGAGAGATTTACCTAGGGAAATCTTCTCTCCCGAGTCAGCCGGCAGAAGGAAGACGAGGAAGGTCATGGCCGAGAGAAGCAAGCAAGGCACCAACATGTTGAGCGCGTAGTACAGCGTCCGGCGGCGCATGGTCACAGCGAAGGTGACGTCCAGGTAGGGCTCCCGGCAACATTCATAGAACACTTTGTTCTCACTTCCCGGTACAGCTGCCCAGGGGGGTGGAGGGGACAAGGTGGCCGTTGTCACTTGAGAGGGAGGCAGGCAGGCAGGCAGGGTGCACAGAAAGACAGGCAGACCCAGACCCCACCCCACTCCCTGCAAAAATTAAACATCTAAACTCTTGTTTGGAGGCTGCTCATGGAAATGGGTTTCCAGTCCATCCATAGAAATGGCCAGATCCAGCCTGACAATTGCAAAGGACATTTTGGGGGGGGGGGACCCTTTCGCTCACAGCATTCTGGAGCCGTCCTATCCTGGCAGTATCTTGGGCGCTTCTCAGTCAGAAGCTGCTTTATGAGGTGCAATATGGGGACTCTTAGGTGTCCTCCAGATTGACGGTCTGGGCTGTTCTGCAAACATCCCCTCAACCCCATCTCAAAGCGGTTTGAGGACACAAACCACATCTCGTGGCTCTCCTCCTGGAGGCTGGATGGCATCTTGACCTTGGACGTGAACACCGAGGTCGTCTTGCATCCCAAAACCTTTTTCAGGGTTTTTCTACTTTCTGCATTTCTTTTCCTCTTTATTTTACCTTAAATGATCAACTGTAAGGACCCATTTTTTCTCTCTCAGGATGCTGTTATCCTTTTTTTTTTTTTTTTTTTTTTGCATTTTATGGGATTCCTGGTTTCTTGGGTTTTACTCTTTTGTCTTAGTACTCCTTTGCCGGCTGCCTACTCTGTCAAAAAGGGCATCTCCGTGGCTTGGCTTGCAACTGACATGCAAGGACTCGATATAGACCAGCCATCCGGGGCTGGGGGGGGGGATGTCCCATTTCTAGCCAGTTTGGTTAAATTTTAGCTTTCTAGCTGTGGCTGTTCTGACAACAGCCTCACAATCAAGGAAACCAGGGGCAGTTGCACACCTGATACGCCTATATTTCTGCTTTGTCTGCAAATCTAGCATTTGGGCCCAAAGACTTGAGAAATGGCAGGAAGGACGCCAGGGGAAAGAGGGCTCGTGAGGCCCCAATCCCAGCGTCAGCTCAACCTGTCTCCCTTACCCACAAGGTCCCACTCGCCATTGGCAACGTAGCCCGAGGTGTCCGCATCCATCATCCGCAGCTCCAGCAGCCACCCATCGTACGTCCAGGAGCCGAACTTGAGGTCACACTTCTGCGTGTCGAAGGGGAACCAACGCACGTCGATCTGGCATGTGCTTTTCAAGATACCTGGGAAGAGATGAGGGGTAGGCAGAGGACGTCGGGAGGAAAAGCAGGCCAAAGAGCACCAGAGTTTCAAATATTCTTTAAATGCCTCCCTCGGAAAGGACAAATTTGATCAAAACGTAACGGAAAGACAGAATGAAGACACTGATTCGAAGACTATCTCAGCATGCCAAACCATTTTTATAAACCGGCAGCAGGTGGAGCCCTTGCTTAGTTTAATTCTTCAGGGTCACCTGTTGTAAATAAGATTACTTCAAAGTATATGTGGCATTTTTTTTATATAGACTGCTTTTTTTATAGCAAAAAAATTGTGAACAGCAGCTGTTGGAAGCACCGAGGAGTGCAATCCCACCTTTTATGTAGGTTATTCCCTCTTGCACTATTCAACATCTCAAAATACCCAGTTCCCAGTAAATACTTTTGGCAGTCTATGCTGCTCCTGGAAAATTCAAGAGGCAGAAAACCAGACAGTCACCATACCTGTTTTTAACATCTACCCGAATGATTATTTATTTGCTTTTTCCAAATGTCCCCCTTTTGTTCCCTATGGCACCCCATACCCGATGGGCATCTCACCTGGGGGCAGCCACTGGCAGTAGCCGCTGGAGTTGACCAAGACATGGGTGTGGAAGGTAGAGTCGAAATCTTGGTTGGCACTGAGAAGAAAGGAAGGAAGCGGCAGAGGAGGAACAGGGAGAGGAGCGGGTCGATGGGCAACTTGGCAGGCAATCACAGCAACCCAAAAAATCCACCCGAATTTATGCTCCTGTGGTCACCCTTCAAGCAAGGGCGATTTGGAGGGAATGGCAGAAAGCCACCGGCCTCCCAGGGGACAGAATGCCGTACCTGTTGTACAAAAGGATGTCAGGAGTCCAGACGTGATCGGGCAGGAACCGTAACGATTTCACACCAGGATATTCCGATTCGTTCCATTGCAAATAATGATCGTACCAATACTGGAAGGAAATAAAATGGCATTTAAAAAAGAAAATGCTCATCAGCTGTTGGTTTCATTACAACAGAAGACACTCCTAGGATGAGCACCAGTTCATCAGCTTAGCTGATGAACAAAAGAGGCAGAACCCAGGAAAGAGACACAGAACGTCAGGTGCCATTTTACTGTAACTTGGAGCACAGAAAGTAATCTTTTGCAAGAGCTGAGCTCTGCCACCATTGAGGGGGAAACAAGGTGGACTGGGCAAAACCTGAGCTGCTGAGATGAAAAGCAGGGCTTCTGTGCCAGGCCTGCTGCCACAACTTTAGGGTGTGACAGGGACTTCCGTTTTGGCACATGGGTTTTCTGCCCTTCCGTAATCTTACCATTTGCAGCCAGACGTTGGTGGTTAGCACCTGGTTTTTCTCATCCTGTGGGGGGAGAGAAAAAAGGAAGAGTGCAGGCGGTTAGAAGAACAAAAGAAAGGAACTAGAAAGGAGCCGGAGAGAGCAAGTTAAGGGAGAAGAGGCATCCCATAAAAACTGGGAGAAGAAGCATTCCCACCTCTTCAAATGCACAAAATGAGAGGGGATGGGAAAGGAGGGGGGGCAAAAAAGCCTTCCTGTGTAGTACAATTTGGAAGCAGTTCTTCCATACATACACACCCTGCCTTCTGACACAGCCTCCCCCCTACTCTGCGTCTTCTCAGGAGAGAAGGCCTCTTTCATGGAAGCACCACAGGATCTGTCCTCTAACAAAGAAAAGAGGCCTCTTGTTTAACACTCTTCTGTCATCAGCACCATCATTCCTCTTTCATTAAAGCTCCCCTGATAAACCAGTGATCACCTTCCCAATCAGGTGACCTGCTGAATGTTTTCAACGGGACTGTGAAGCTGTGAGCTGCATCAAAACTGGCCTGTGACTCAGATCCTGGACATCCTGCTGCTTTCCAGAAAAAGACTCCATTCCGACCAGCTTGGCAAAAGCAAAGTCAGTGGTGAAAACACCGAAACAGTGAGAGCAAAGTGATGAAATCTTCTGGAACGGTGCTTTATGGAAGCAGGGACGCAGGGTACTAACCCCAGGCCTGATGCTACTTAGCTTCCAGAATCCACCGAGGCAAGGGAGGTGCTGGCGGTAAAACTGCCCTTTGACCGGCTGCTTACCACGTCCATGATCTGCATGAGGCTCAGAGTGAAGTGGACGGTGAGGGGCTGGGCATCATCCCCGACCGGCCTTTCCAAGGGAGTGTAGTCCTCCATCAGCTCCTTCAGCAGCTGCCGCTGGTGGGCTCCTCCGTGGGCGCCTGCAAACCCAAGGGAAGGGAAGCTCAAGTCAGTTCTCTTTCCACCCACGAGGGCCGTCCGCACAGGAGGCTTCGGCCGAATCAAGGACCTCCTGACCCCAAGATAGCTGCTTGTTCAAGGACCCGCTCTTAACCATCCTCCTTTCGGTTTGTTCTTTTTCTGGGGCTACTCCCTCCTCCATCTCCCTCCTGTCCAAACTGGTGTGCAAATCTCTGCCTCCCCAGCGAATGCTTCTCGCCTCTGCGGAAGCGAGCTGCCGCTCCTGAACGCTTAGGTCCACTGGTTAGTCTCCCGGACGGACAGCACAAGACTCTCTTTCCACCGCAACAGACCCGACCTGGCTCTCCTAGCCTACAAAGTCTACACCTGTACGTCGATTGACAGGGACTAGCATTACCTGCCTTTGACGGAGTGGACTCTCGTTCACACGCTCAGCATATTAAAACACAACAACAGAAACAACAGGGGCTTTTCTGATGCTTGGAGAGTGAGCAACAGTCCCCTCCCCATGGGACCTGTGGGCTCCTCTTCCTCTTCTCTTTCGGCAACCTGGTACATCTTCACAAACAAGCATTCATGCTGATATTCAGGTTTTTTTTTTAAATGAAAATTGGCATTGAGATGCTTTTGGTACTTTAATGGTGCACACAGAAACTGGCCTGCAAACCAGAGGGGCTGGGCTTCCTTCTGCATCATAATAGCGGGGGTCCTGCTTTTACACTGACAATCTATGATTAAGCCCCATTTATTTCAGGATAGTTGTGCCTCAAGGATCGGCAACTGTAGAATCATCCTCAGGGAACTAGGTTTGACTTCATTATCCGGGGGGGGCATCTTGCTCCCTTTGTCATCACCCCCCCCCCCAATAACTCCTTTGCTCTGGCAGTTTTCCTGGTTTATTACCTTTTAAATTGTATTTTGTTCCCAAGTTTATTACCTTTAAAACTGTATTTTGTTCCCAAGTTTATTACGTTTAAAATTGTATTTTGTTCCCAAGTTTATTACCTTTAAAATTGTATTTTGTTTCATTTTTATGGTTATTTGAGGAGCTGCTCATTTTGATTTATACACTGCTCTGTTATCTTGGGGAGAAGGGCCATTCGTTTATTCCACGGTAACACCCTTTTCAAGTACTCAAAAGCCCTTCTTTCGCACTCATAACCCAGCTGCAACAACCGTGTAGGGTTACGTCCGCATAATTACCCTACGGTCTCTCTCAAGGGGAGAAGGGGCTGAGGGTGAGAGCGAGCAGCTTGCCTAAGGCCAGCTCCCAAGCAAGATTTGAGCTTCGGATTTCCCAGCTAGGCAAGACCCCAAGTAAACCGGGGAGGGGAAGCGGCCTCCACATCTTTTTCCATCTCCTTGCTGGCCTAGGGCACCAATAGCGTCCGTGCTGGACTACAGCTCCCATGATCCATGCCCATGCTAGCTGGGGATGACAGGAGGGGTGGTGGAAAGAAGAGGCTTCCTCTGGGCGCAAACCAGACTAAAACTGCTCTGTGAAAGGCTGCCCACAGATGCCACACACACACACCCCCCGGGGTTTCGCTTTGAGGACACTGACAGCAGAAGCAGCCACCGCTGAGCCTTCCAGCTGGAGCCGAGGGAGGCTCTGGGGGAGCCGTGGCCAGATGGAAAGGAAACAATCCCCCAGCACACGTGCCCTGCGGGGAAGACGTCACAGAAGGGGACAACAGAGATGAACCCTTTTACACACACACACACACACAAAAGAACAGTGCTGTATTTGTGTATCTGGATCACACTCGTTTTTTGCAATGCTTGCCTGTCTCGGCAAAAAACTGCTGGAAGATCTACCCCAACGAAGGGCATCCGCCTTTCCTTGCCCTTATCCACCATGAAGGGGGGGGGCTTCACTTCAGACGACCAAGGACAGGGGCAAATTTTGGTGCGTAGTATGGACACTGAAACTTTGTCCCCTCAAAAGCACCAGATTTCTAACACTGGCAGTTGCAGGAAAAGACAGAAAGGAAACATGGCTTCACAGGTGACTTAGGAATTAATGGATCTGAATGGGGAACCAACACAAAAGTGCTGAAGCAGATGCACTTAAAAGATCCGGAAATCACAGAACGCGTACATTTCAGGAGGAAAATGTGCCCTTCTTGACATGAAACTGCTAGAAAGCCACCAAGGACTCGGAAAGGAGTTAAAACAAAAATCGAGCAAATTCACCGAGAAGGAAAAGGATTTATCAACTGCTGCTACCCATGTCGGCTGAGCAGAACCTCCTTGCCGAACAGCAGTGTACCTCAGAATGCCAGCCCCCAGAGGAAGAAACAAGGCCAAACGAAGATCCATCTGGACTATGGCCTCACTTCCAACCCTGGACAATTAGAGGCCTCCAAGAATCCCCCTCCTCCCAAAACCAGGGCAGGAAGGAAAGACGTCATCATGACTGACAGCTGTCAATGTTCCCCTCTCTCCTTTCCTCAGTCGTATGTCCAAGTCCCTTTTAAAGCCTTCTATGCTAACGGTCTTTCCTTGTCTCCCGAGGAAACAAATAGTTCCTTCTTAACTACACCACGGGGGAAAGACAAGATGTCCTTTTGGTTTTACTGGATCTACTGGGAGCATAAGCTGGAAGGGGGAGATTTCCATGTGTTCCTTCGACCCTCCCTTCTGCTTGTGCAAAAACCTCCAGCTGTGGGCTCTGTTCAGAAGGAAGAGGAGAGAGAGAGAAAAGGATCAGGTGTCCCCCTTGAACTAAACCAGACCCTAAACCAAAGTGACAGGGGCGCCTGCACGCTTCCATTCTCCCTAGAAATGGGAGGAGATCTAGACAATTTAACCCGGCAAGCCTACCCAGAGTGGGGGGGGGGGGAAGTAGGAAAAGAGCAGGCAAATCAGTCAGTTTTGCTTTCTTTCCTGCAAAGCCTGGAGACAGAAAGAGACTGAAAACCTGATTTTTAAAAAAAGAAGCGGAATGAGGCTTACAGATCGCAGCTTTGCTGGAAATTAAAGGTGTGTGGGGGGAGAAACCACAAGGTTTTACCTTGACCAGGAAGAACTGTGGGGCAGTGACTCTGAGCTGTTATTTCTGGCATCTTTGGAGAGTAAAGAAGAAGAAAAAACAATCCTAGCCTTAAAAGCAAAAACTACCCAGGTCTCCCAACTATAATCAGGAAAGAGAGTGGAAGGCTCTCTTTTTAAAAGGTTAAATCTCTTCCAAAAGCAGAAGAGATTGGAAATGCTCATGATTGCTTTCCGCTTCATCCCGACAGCTCTGCAAAGTCCCCCACATATCAGCCCGAGGGAACCCACCTCCTGCCGGGGATTTGCCCTGTTTCCAATTTCCAATTTTTTTCAGGGCATGTTTTGTGCCAGGGAAGGGAGGGGGAGAGCACAAGAGAGAAAATATAAAACAGGCAGAACCCGGGAAGGTAGACAGCAGCTTACCTTGAAAAAGAACGTAAACGACTAAGATGCATGTCCAGACTGATGGTCCCATCTTGACCGCCGGGTTCAATTTAAAAATAAATAAATAAATAAAGAGACCCGCCAGCTTTTGGAGAGTGCCAGCTTGTCCGCTCTCACTGCCGTGCTTTGGACTGGCATACGAAGGATGCGCAGCTCACGGAGGGAGGCAGCAAGAATCTTTATTTAGAAGAGAAACAGCAGGGGAGGAGGGGAGGAGGAATGAGAGAGAGAAAGGAAGGGAGGGGAGGAAACCGAGGCTGAAGCATCCTGGACACTTTACGGGCCTTCGTTAATTCAATCGTTGGTGGTGATTTGGGCTCAAGAGGTTTTAAGAGCGTCACAAGCTCTTCAGAGGTCAGCGTTAATGGGACTTATAAGGGGAATTAATTTCACTGCATTTCTCTCTCTCTCACTCCGTCTCCCTTTAAAAGCCCATTAGAGATTGGACAAACAGATGAAGCGAGGAATAGATGAAGCGGCTCCCAGAGAGAGGCAGAGAAGGTATTATGAGCCGGACAGAATGCAAGGCAGACTGGGGTCGTGGAGTCCTTGCGCCGGTTCGCTCAAAACCGACTCCTGCTGAGCTCAAGGCAAAACCCCTCCTGAGCCATCCTGCTTCGGATTAAAAACATTACGGAGAGCTTCACAGGGAGGCAGACAGGCGGAGAAGCAAATGAAGCAGCAAAAATCAGTTATAGACAAATCATCTTCGAATCTTCTTAGAGCTGCAGAAATGGAAGGGACCCTCTGGGATCATCAAAAGCTCAGCCTCCGTCAGGGAGGCCCTGTGGGGGGGGATTTGAACTCCCAGCCTCTGGCTCCCTAAGCCACTGAGCTGTCCAGAAGTTCTTAAGTGACGTCAGGCGGAGAGACCAACAGGCAGGGCTTTGAGCAAGGGGGGGTTGCTTTGGTGGTCTAAGAATCCAGATATTGGCTGCCAACCCTAAAAAGTCAGACCTCAAGTGAACTGGCCACAACGCTGTTCCGATTAGCTCCCTGTCAGATAAGCTACTATATGCTTTTCTTACACATATTCAAACTCAGTGCTCCTGTTTTTAGAAAGCAAGTTCGGGAAGGTTTTAATCCTGAATGAATAACAAACGGCTGCTTTAAAAAGCCAGAGGTGCATTGTTTCATCAGAGAGGACTATGGAGGGCATCTAAACTATCTTCCTGGTCTCAGCAGAGGATCCAGAGCGGGGACACCCCTAGCAAGTTGGTTACTCAGCTTCTGCTTGAAACCTCAAGCAAAGCATCGGGAAAGCTACTACAGAGTGATCGGTTTCCCCACCTGATCCTGAATGGCCGCCGATCGTTAAATCGGTGCAAAGCTGACTGTAAAAACAAGTAAACAAGGCTCTTTGGCAGAAGCAGCCACGCTGCAAAGAGGTGCCAAGAATCTTTCAGGGAGGTGAATAAACAAAACCAGAGGTAGCCAGGAGAGGCCAGGAGGCGAGTTGTGATGGAAGGCCCAGGATGTGACTGATGGAAAGATATAAATGGCCCTCCAGCGCTCCAGGGGAGGAGCCCAAAGAGCCACTAAAGTGCTGAACGAGATCCAGCCACCCCGTCAGTGATGACAGCCCCAATCCCATCTCCCTTGCTCTCTCCTCCTCCTCCTCCTCCCCGATCCACTGCAATGTCTCTCCCCTGCACCACCACCACCACCCCTTTATTGCTTGATCGCTGGGCTCCGCAGTTCCCAGGACCACCTCCAGGCCGGGCAATGCAACGCAAGAACAGCAAATTGTACTTGCCACAGTGAGCCGCCTGGGATCCCCGCAGGGGCCAAAGCTTTAATTGAAATAAGGTTCCTGGCGACAGGCGAAGATATAAATTCTGAGCAGGGGGAAAGCGAAGCCCTCCCGTTCCGGCTGGTGGCAAATTAAAAAAGAAAGGGCTCAGGTTTGCTCTGCTGTCTGAAGCATCTGCTCTTGAACAGGCAGGAAGCTGGACAAACGCCCTTGGCATGTAAAGGATCTGCGTTTCACCGAACAGGGAACCACGGCCAGGGAAGGCCACAGCGGCACTGACTGCAGGGCAGAGCCCCATGGACTTTTATTAGGGTCGAGGGGCTGAGCGGGACCGGGGGGGGGGATAAGAAGGCAGCAGAGTGGAGGGGAAGCTGCTGTTGATCCAGGTGAGGGTCAAGAGCCCTGAGACGCCAAGAGGGTCTCCTCGAAGTCATCCTCCTGGATGTTCGTTGAAGGGCCAAGAGAGGAAACCCCTCTAAAGCCAGGCTGGCCTCTTGGGCCACTGGTTCCTTGCTTCCTTACCTGCTTCCTTTTCTAGGCTGTGGTGGGATTAAAAACCCAGCTAGACGATCCTAGCAGCTGGATGGCATGCCGTCGGCGGGAGCGGAATTAACCAAGCCTTAGCGAACTGCAGCTCAACAGACTATCTGGGACACCGAAATCTGTGTCTTTGAAAGGTATACAGAACACGAGAGCATGAATACTTTAAAACTGTTAAAACCATTCCGTTTCTCCGCGACAGATCTTCCTTTCCCTGGCCTCCCGTCTCCTTTTCTAGCTAACGTGGACTTTCCCTCCTCCGCCTTCCTTGCTTGGGAACCCGTACCGATTTGACCCACATAATCGTAGAGGGGGAAAAAAAAAGCTTTTGGCTGTGACTGGCAGCTGAGCTCCAGAGAAGGAAAAAGAACTTTATTTCTGCTCTACGACTGCTGTGCAAGGAAGGCCCCAGGGCCTCTAAACACGGACTTCTCCTTTTTCCTCTCCCTGTCGAGCTACAAAGTGAGGCACCCTTTCAGAAACTGCAAATAACTATTCAAAAGCCTGAAGCTAAGATATTTCGGGAAGTATTTCCTTGAACAACTACCTTTCCCACCAACCACCGATCAAGAGCAGCCTATGATGAACTGTGGAAGTATTTCTGGGAATTGAATATGGGTCCTTGAAAAGCCTGTGTGTGCATGTGTGCGTGTGCGTTTAAACAAGAGGTCAAGTTTCTGGACCTTAAGATGGCCAAGACAGGCACAAAATAATGCAAGAAGAGTCCGGCATTGATTTAGCAGGTTTTTAGCTTTCATGCTTGTGCTAAAGATACATTTCAGGGCATGGAGGCAAGCTTGAGGTCCAGGAATAGAAGAAAATATGGTTCTCTAGGCATAGAAGGTGACCATTGAGGGGTGAGGAGACAAGCAATAAATTCAATAAAACCTATACAATATCTATAAGCCTTCCTAAAGTGACAAGCTCAAAAAGGTTCAACCAAACAGAACAAGCATCATCTCATTCTGTACAGGTAAAAGTGGGCCAGCTAGCTTAGAGCTTAATAGAGACTGCAGACTCTTAAATGCTTTTGGCACAGAAATAGGTGTTGCTCAATTTTAACACTGAGTGAGCAAAGAGTGGTGGTGCTTTAGGAGCGTGTCTGAACAGGAAACCTATGTGCCCCAAGCTTCCAAAATTCTCTATCCCATCTGCCACAAGCTTACCACAAGAGCCGGAAGAAAGTGGCACCACGTCCTTCTCTCTCCTCAGCTTCTTGGCACCTCTTCTGACAGCCTGTCCTGTAAGGCAGACTATACACTGTGTAGCATTTTAGGAGTATTCGCGGGCCGTCCCTCAGACACACAGAAGGTAGCTCAAGTAACAGGCCGTAGCCCCCTCGATTTGCACCCGTGACTTTCTACGGGCAAGCAGAACTCCAGCCTAAACACCGCTTCTGCCCAGGAGGAAAACAACAACTGACGACAACCATTTCATCAATAAATCAATTTATTTAAAAGAATATGTTACAATTAGTTACACTAATTGACTTTTACCAAACAAATTTTAGAGTCGTTAGCTCTAAAGAAAAATGGAGAATGCAACACTGCTTGGAAATGGTTTTCTTTTTTCTTAAAAATTTAAAAAAAAAAAACCTTTCTTCTCTCCCCATCACCATGGCCCAAGCTATTTTTCTTCTGCTTCGCATACAGAAATTGCAGATTAAATTACAACAGATGGCAATGAAAATTACAATGAAAAACTCTTCTCGAATAAATTAAAAAAGGGGAGAGAGAAACAGGCCAACACGCCACGGTGTCCAGAGAATCGGAAGTCGAAAAATGAGGCTGCGACAGTCAAACAAACCAAAAAAATAAAATAACCCAGGACTTTTATTCAATGCAACAGAATACAGAGGAGCGGGAGAATTAAGACTTTTTCACCCCATATTTTAACAAGAGGTTGCTGGGCTAAAGCCACCCAGTTTTTCCACCTGCAAAAGGAGGAACCTCGAGGAATCGGCAGCACCCCAAAAAAGAAATATTCACGAGCAACAGGATGTGGTTTGGAGAAAACAGAGATGTCATTTCTAATGACATAAAATATATCCCTTTTGGTGTTTTTAAGCAGGCTTTATTCCAGGGTGGAACGAAGTGGGGAAGGAGACGGGGCCCGCCCTATACACCAAGCCTGCAGCCACGGGGAGGGTGGTCAGCAGCATTGCAAAGGCTGGATTCGGCACAGAGCGGAGGCGGAGGTGTTCAGAAACCAGCGAGGGGAGGAGCCCGCACATTTGCCGTTTGCCATCCGGGAGGAGTGGAAATTTTGAAAGGAAAGAGGCTTAAACTTTGCCGGATGGAGTAGCAGGACAGATGTTAGAGACGAGAATCATCTAAGCGGTAAGAGGGAGACGGCATGCGCCCAAGCAGAAGACTGGGACAGAAGAGTGAGGAGAATGCATCCTGGCATGCTGAACTGGCTCAGGACACCAAGTTGAGTCCCTGGTCCACCTCACGCAGCATGGCCAGCAGTGGCTCCCCAGAGATTCAAGGTGTGTGTGTGTGTGTCCCAAACCTGTTCCCAGAAGTCCTTCCAAAGTGGAGTCCTTCCTCCCTCGTGGACGGCACGACTTGCACCACTGGAGGTGGTTCTCCCTCTAGTACCGAGCTAGACAGACCGCTCCTGGGGGGGGGGGACTTGCCTTTTAACCCCAGAAACCATGGTTTTTGATGGATAACCAACCAGAGCAGCCAAGACACAGGGGGCCCCTTCCTGTCTCGCTTGCAAAGGCTTACTGACAGATTCTCATGTTTTCTCCCCTTAGGACTGAACTTGCAACGGGGCCCCGAATTCATTCTCAGCTTGGCTTCTATCGAGTGAAGCGCTCGATCCTTAAGGCTGGGGGCAACGTGTTGTTGAACTATCAAGATCAGATACCCACTGGCGAGTCCGAAGCTAGAAGGCGGGGGTTTCTGAGCAAATCTTTCATTCTGAAATTTATCACATCAATTTTTGTATTGCTGTTTTCTTGCATTTTCCTTCACTCAACTATATTTTTCCTGGCTCTGTAAGAGTTTATGGCAGAAATGTGCTAGCATTCTCTGTTATAACACTGAACATTAGAAGCAGAAGTTAATACTGTCTGTAGAATTTGTGTTCTCTCATGGCAGGAATCGTGGCCTTTCAGCACGTAACAGATACACCCTCCTGCATATTATCGTGACGCACTAGCATACGTTTTCAAGCAAACAAACCAGGAGATGACATACGAATCTGCCAGCATAAACAAAGGCAGGAGACCTTCCACTGGTCCCTCCGGTGTCATGACAAGCTGTTTCGTGTGGAAGAAACAGAGACCCAGAGATCTGGGGGTTGCTTGTTCGCCCATCACTTCCCCAGTTAATCAAACAGTGGCAAACCAGAAAGAGCCTTAAGGGAATGGCAGCTGCATAAAAGAACAGCAGTTGTCAAAAGCAGAAAGGATCGGAGTACCTGCCAACTTGGTTACAGCTGCTGCTTTCGCGAGCCTTTGGCATCACCCCACAGGTCTAGATGTTCCCTGGGAAGTTTTAACAGGACCCCTTTCCAGGCAGAGGGGTGGACATAACCTAGAGGCTGCCAGCTGCCGACGCCTGCTCCACGCCACGTTTGCTGAAATGTGGCCATAAAGCCTCATGGCTTCTTGGGAGACTTTTATCCTGTTACGGCTCGCTAAGAATAATCTATTCCCTCACCTGTCGCTACTGAATATTCAGATTAGAAAAACATACCAAGCGGAAGAGTTATGCCAAAAAAGAAAAAGAAAAAAAACTAACACTCAACCCTACTAACAATTCACACCCTGACCCATTTAAAAGCCAGCTTTGCTTGACGTGGTGTGTTTTGCCGCGGGTGGGGATGAGCCTCGTGAGCCGCTCTTGAATTTAAAGAAGCAAGAGAAATCGCCGGCTCGGAAACAAGAGGCGGCCAAAGGATGGTTTCTCAAAATCCCTAAATGGGATCGGACAAGCCGCCGGCCGGAACAGAGGCGATGGGCCGGGGGAATGCGCAGCAGTTCAACAGCAGAGAAAGCATGGAACACGCTCACATTTCCTGCATAATGGAGGTGGATTTCATCCATATTACAGCAGCCAATTAGCAAGGAGAGAGAGAGAGACAGACAGACATCTCGCTTGAGGCAAGACACAGTGGTGATTATCTTTCTAGTCAGGCCACTCACACATTCAGGATAGAATGATGTGCAGAGCGCTTCCTTGAAGGTTGCACGGATGAGCTTTTCCCATCCCATGTGACTCTGCAAAATCTAACTTGCCAATTAGATTTTTTTTCTTTAAAAGGACTCTACACAATCTGGGGTGGGATCGAGCCTTCGCCCTTAGGCAACGCAGTCATCCGGCCAGACTCCCAAATGGCACTGCATCGTGGGCTCCATGTTTTAATTCTGGCATCTACAGCGCCAAATCTTTTAAGTCTGACACAGTGGGGCCCTCGTTAGGGGGGGCCCTAGTTGTTCTTGGACTACAATACCCAGAAGCCCTGGCAACCGGCTGTGCAAAAGCGTCAGACTCTAGGGATTCACAAGAGAGTCAGGGAGAAAATAAAGCATTTTAAACAAAGCGGTCCCACAGTGCTCGCTTCCTAAAGTACCAGCGTCAGAAAAAGCTCTTATCACTGGATGGTGACGAGAGAAAGAAACTTGGGGAAGATAAAAAAACCCACAACACGGAAGGCAGGGACTACATCCCAGGGCTGTGTGTGGAAAACCAAGGGTAATTCCCCTCAGCTGGCGCACACACACACACACACACAACTTCCTTTCTTTTCTATCAGACTGACTTAATGGGACTTCTAATGATTCTACTTCTGTTGCAATGGTTTGTTAATTAGCTGATCAGGGGGAGGGAGTGAGAGAAACTTGCCAAGTTTGTAAGCTATCAAAGCACTTGCTGGGCCAGTAAGATAACAAGCAAGCAAATGATTAAACAATTTGCTGTGTTCATGGTTATTTTTTCCCCCTTGCTCATAGGCGCACAAACAGAGCTTTCACGCGAGGAATGAATGACGCAAAGCGAAGCCCAGGTTTGGATCTGGTTGGCTCCAAAAGAGGATTAAACCCATTCATCCCAGAGGAGGTGGCATCGCAGTGTCTGTTAACCCCCGCAAGATAGATGGAGCCTCCAGGTTCAGAGGTAGGCTACCTTCAAAGGCAGGAGCTGGGGAGAAAGAGGGCTGTTACTTTTGCTGCCAGCGCACGGGCTTCCTTGAAATGCTGTCCACAGAGGGAGCAAAGGTGCTGATCCATATTAGTTCTGGGTCCAAGCCAGAAAGGGGGGCATTTCTATGGGGTTTAGCACCTTCACCCCAAATCCTTCATGGGGTGCAGCCTCGAAACCTGCCTGGTTCTCGATGACAGAACTGTGGCAGAAGAGCAGCCACACAAAGAGAGAAAGAGGAAAAGGCACAGCTGTTCACCTCCACAAACCTACGCTTGATCTTCCCGAGTGTCCCACGGAAGGCGGGCGCGTGCGACCCGACAGCGCCGCTTCTCTGAGAGACTTGAACGAGGGCCCTGGCCTCAAACATGGGATGTCGCTCAGGCTTTCCCACCCCTGTTTGGGAGCAGGGCTGGCCACCCTCTAATAAGGCACAACTTCACGCTTCTCCGAAGCCCCACCAACCCTAAACCGGGGGTTTTGAAACACACCCGATGCCAAGGGGAAAGGCCCAGGCGGTTCAAGCCCAGCGAGAAGGAAGCCAACTCTGGCTTTCCTTCCGGGCGTTGGGGCCTCCGAAGCAGATCGGCTCCAACACATTGCATGGGAAAGCGGGTCAGATAACCGGTTTCCAAGATGCTTTTTTAAAAAGTGAAAAATCCACCTGCATTTGTGCCCGTTGCGAAAGAACAAAATTCAGAACCACCAACACTTCCTGTCGAGAGTTAGAGGCCTCTTTCACAAAGATGGCAGGACTATTTCGTTTCACTAAACCCAACACTTTCGCCTTGGGGTTTCACGTTCACCCCTTCAGCCAGGCCACACACTAAGGCAGATTCCCCACACACACACACACACACACACACACACATTCTCCTCACATCCTGGTCTCAAGGCTTCGTATCTCCCCAAAACCCAGTTCCTCCCAACACCTCAGACCTCTAGCAAACTGCTCTACAGACACTTCCGGTTCCATCATCTCTCTTTCCCTCCCCCTCAAAATGTCAACTTACTGACACTCCAGCAAACAGAGATGGTTAACTCAACTTCTCTAACTGTCCGCCAGCTGCTATTTGGCCCGCAGATACGCAAAGGGGCCTTGGGCACAACGGTGCAAGGCCTGTCCCTGCCAAACGGCCGAAGCGAGGGAAACGGGATGTTCTGAAATGACATATCAAGTGTGGAAGAAAGGCTTTAATTGGGGAATCAGCATGCAAAAAGGAGGATCTCGACCCCTTTGGAGGCAAGCTGAGGGCTGCTCCTGAGAACCTGCCAAGCCTCTTCCCCAGCGAGAGACTTTTCAGTCTGGCTTCCGGGGGATTTAAAGGGACTGCTTAAACAGCTTGCATCAAGGATATAACTGACCACCTTGAGCCACCATCCCTGTTCCCTGGTCTCTCTTTGCCCGCTTATACTGCCGGATGTTAAATGTTCTGTTCTCTGCCTTTTTAAGCTGCAGTCCTAGGACATCTGTAAAGGGTCCCATTGTGGGAATCGATGATAGAACATAATGCTGAGGCTGAAAAAGAAAAGTATGGCAGATACATGGCACAGATGTCCCCTTCCATCAACAGGCAGGGCGACGGTAGCTTTGTGTCCAGTTGGGCAGCACTACCTTCTGAAATGTCGGGGAAATGGACACATTGACTCTCGCTGATTCAGGGCATGAGCCGACCAGCCTTTGGGCAAATGGGTGAATGCCAAAGAAACAGGCAGGAAGGCCCCCTTCAGTTCAGTTCAGTCCGTCTTGCCTTTTCTCTCTGACAAAGCTGCAATATAGATAAAAGCAAAGGTGCAACTGCCTTGCGCATAGTCAGATATCAGACCACCTGCTCTCCCTGGTCATGCCCTCTCCAGACCTAAGGGAGGAAAGGTCTTCCCACCCTCGTTCTGAAATCCTGCCTCCTTCTGATCTTTTGATAAGAGATGCCTGTACATGTGGTCGGCTACCAAGTGATGGCCCTTCTTCCAAACACCTGTGTTTGTCCTTCCTCATTCCCAAGCCCCAAAAGAAAGCAAACCTTGCTTCACACAATACGTACAACTTGTGGAACTTCCTGCCACAAGAGGCGGTGACAGCTCCTGGCTGTCCTGACTTCGAAAAAAGGAGTTTTGCCAAGTTGCGAAAGAGGGGACCACCACTTTCCTGGGCAGCCTACTTCTGAACACCAAGCGGTGTGGAGCATGGCCGGGCCTTCTCAGTCTTGCTTCTTTGCTCTTGCGGTTCATCCGACCAGCCACCATGGAGGAGAATACGGTGCCAGGCGAGATGGACCGGGTCTGAAGGAACAGGACTCCTCTCATGTTCTCAACTCGAGTTCTGAAGTCACCGGTTTGTCAACTCATGGGGGGGGGGAGGCACACACCTCTTTGGAGCAGCCAGTCTTCGTTATACCCAGAGCCTTCTTGGCCCCCGTTCATTCTTGGCCAACCCTGAAGATTTCACTGTCAAACCCAGCCACCCTGGGAACGGCCACACGGCCGAGCAATTTGCTTCCGTGGCTCCAAATGTTCTCAAGAGCTGGGACAACTGAACCCACCACCTTCTCCAGAGAGTGGACACAACCCCATCTGTTTGCCCTCTTCCAGCAGCCAGGCCAGGCACAGCTGCTGTGAAACAGCTGGATGACCTGAAAGAACATCCACCCAATGGGGGGGCCTTCTTGGCAGGATAGGCTACAGCTCTCCTCTCCCTCCAGCCCTCGGGAGCAGTATGGGAGGCCACACAGTAGGAGGAGGTTGCTTTAGAACATATTTTGGCGACTGGTGAATGACCAGACCAGGGACAGATCCTGACCATCAGGAAACTAACCACAGATTCACCTGCAATGCTCTTGATGGGCTGGAGGCAGCATTTAGTAAACTCCTCTTCTTACTCCAACCGGAATTTGGAGACATGAGGGCTAAAGAAGGAGGCAGGAAAGGAAAAGCGGGCTTCTCACCCTTATTCTATTCTGCCTTGAAGGAACAGGTTAACACCGGAGGTAGGAGGGGGCAGATTTTGAAGCTATATATTCAGAAAATACAAGACGGCCAGAGCTGAAAGGAAATTCTACACTTCAGAAAAGGAAAAAAAATTATAAACCTTCGACTGAATGTTCACATTTGCAGAAAGACATACAGAACCAAAATATTCTTCAAAATGGTGGGAACAGCTTTGTCTCAATCATCAAAACGAAAGAAAAAACAAAAACCCAGATTTTGGAACTCACAATGGCATAATTTTCAGAACTCAGTTTAGATTCTGGTAGTGTTCGAAATTGGTTTCAGCTCCGGCCAGTCCCTATTTACAAAGAGAGGCTGCCCTTTTTCTGTTTTATTTTTCTTCTTCTTTCTTCTCTCTTTCCTTGTTCTAGATTTTTACAAAACATCAACAACACCATGATCAATCCAGGAAGGGAAGATACACCCTCGCATGGAAACGCAAGGGCCTGAAAGGTAACAGCCATCGATATGAAAATTATATATATGTATCTACGTGCGTGATAGTTTGTATATATAATTTTTACATACATACATATATATGTCCAAACAGTGCAAATGGATGTACATTTCCATATCCAGTTGTAAAAAAAAAAAAAAAAAAAAAAAAAAACAGAAGTGGGAACAAAGAAAAAAAATATATTCCCGCAGCGTAGTCCATCTCTGAACAACAAGACCCCAGGAAGGGGATAAACTAGAAAACAACAATTTTCATTGGCTAATAATCTGGATTCCCCACTCCCTCATTTCCAACGCCTTTGCTGGCTTCCCTGCCCCCAAATGGCTTAACATGAAATTCACAAATGGTATTAATATTTAGTTTAAGGGCTTTAATACAATAAACCATTATCTCTCTCTTTCTCTCTGATTTTTTTTGTTTTGTTTCTGTTTTTAAAAGTGTTAATTTGGGGTGGGGTGGGGCCGAGGAAGGGATAACACGTATATTTGTCCAAGGTGGGCTCAGGGCTAAGTTGTAATGTCTCTGTGCTGTGTCCGCATCATCTGAAAGATGTTCTGCAGGGGGTGACCAAGAAAGAAAGAAAGAAAGAAAGAAAGAGAGGAAGGGTGGGTGGGAGGGTGGGAGATAGGGTGAGAGAAAGAGAGAAACAGAACTAAGATACTGGAAGCAGAGACTAGCAACTACCCCGCAACTCCCACCCATGCCCCACCCCAGACCGAAAAACCGTTTTGAGGTCCACGAATCTTCCTACTGGAAGATCATTCCCATTGCCCTAATTACTGCTCAGGATGGGGGTTACGGCCTCACTTCCTCGAAGGATTACATCAGATCGGGAAAGGGTGCCTGGAAAACCCAGGACGACATTTCTGGTTATGCCCACCTCTCTCCCAAGTCCGGTGACATTCGCCAAAGGATGGCTAGTGGCAAGGGCAAAGGATGATTTCTGGATATCTTAAGGGGCCTGGGCCCATTTCTCTGTGGGGCGCCCCTTTCCGAGCAGGCAGAATCCATCTCCGGATCTCGCCATGCAGAAAAACAAGATGGTGGCCCAGAGATCGGTGAGCACCAGCCCGTCATCTCAGAAAAGAATCCCCTCCCATGGGGTTACCTTGCTGCACATGTTGTCTTTACTGCAGTTCTTGTTATCTTTGTCTGTTGCTTCTTCCTCCACCTGCAAAGAGACAATTTTTATTTTATTTTAAAGGCACAAATAAAAACCAGTCCAGGTAGGCAACCTTGAATTTGGCTCCCTTCCAGACACGATCCGTCGCCTTCCCGAAGCAATGGATGGCGCACCCTCCCATGTCACCGTGTCTGTCTTGGAAACAACTGGGAGTTGTGTGTCCTTGGTTCCCAGGGTGGTCCGTTTTTTTTAAAAGCACACTATTCAACATTTTGGTTTGCACACTCCCATACATGAAGGGGGGGAGGCAAAGACAGAGAGAGAAGGGAATCTCTCTGGCCCCCCAGCTCAGGGGTTGGCATGCACACCAGGAAGTAAATAGGGCTCACAACTCCCGGAAGCAGACAAGCAGCACATAAAAGTCTACTTCAGGGTCACAATGTGCATGCCGAGAAGCATCCATTTTGGGCTAAGCTCGACCAGGTGTGTGTGTATGTGTGCAAAACCACCATTTCGCTCTTCCCGGAGGACACACACACACACTCCGTGACGCCTCACCTCTTTCCGCCACTTGAGCTCGCAGAAAACTCGCTCAAAACACTCGTGCATGTAGTTAAACTGTGGAGACAGGTTAGGGGAAAGAATCAATCTTTCAGAACGGAAGGCCTGGGAATTTCGCCCCTTTCCAAACCTGGCCGTTGCCCTAACTCAAGCACTTCTGCTTGTTGTCCCTCTCGGTTAGGGAAACAAAAAATGCCTCCTTCCCAGGGTCTGCAAGGGCCACATCCCCTGTGATGCCCCCCCCCCCGAGCAGCCATTCAAAATCACGGCAGCGTGGCCTCCTAGAGGCCACGGGGAATTGCTGCCTCCTGGTGGCCACCCAAAATCACAGCAAGGGACTCCTCCTTCCCCCACAGAGCCACACTTACGTAAGGGGTGAAGATTTTAACCCATCGTGGCTTCTTTTCCCCTCGTGCGTATTCGAAGCAGAAGGCCATGCCTTCCTCATCCGTGTCCCACCGCTGCATCTCATCCCATTCAAAGGCTATTACCTGGTTCTGGAACGAGGCAGAGCAAGGTAAGGTCAGGAGCAAAGCAAGGGAAACCATCAGAGAATCCATGATTGTTCAATAATGGGGCAGGTCAGCCGAGGGGAGAGGGTGCCGTTGTTTCACCCAGACTGGGGTGATCTAGATGACCTCCCCAACCCAGTTCTTGATCCACGCTATCCACCCCCCGCCACTCACCTCCAGCTGGCCTTCCTCGGTGCAGGCGTGGAGTTTAAAGTGCTTGATGCTGATGGCTGTGATCACATGCCCTTTGCGGCGTGAGTCGCAGGAGCAGTGCGGGAAGATGATCTCATTGTAACCCTCGCAGGTCCGCAACATGTTAAGGTACTGCAGAGGGGAGAGAGGTGGGAGGAAGGGAGGGGCGATCCTTAAAGAGGATTCCACCCTGAAATCTTTCTGGGTTTCTCCCCTTGTGGGCCTTTCAGAAGCACCAAGACGGAAGGCAGGAGTCAGCTTCAGAAGGTAACCTTCGCAGCAGCAGCAGCTGCCTCCAGCCCAGCTTTCTCCTTGTGCAACTGAAAGACAGACTAGTAACTCCACTTTGGCCACCCCCTCCCCCCGATACTTAAAAACAGAACTCTACTAAATCTATAACTAGCTATTTATTGTGTGGTTTGTTTGTTTTTATGCCCATAAGCCAGCTCCCTAGTCTTTTGAGAACCCTCCTTACCGGGGCTAAAGGAGCAGAGCCCCCCCGGTCACCCCGCCCTGCCTCATAAATTTCCCCTCAGAAATGGTGACCCCCTTACCATGACCATTTTCCTTTGCTCGCAGAGTTTCTGCAGCTGGTAGGACTTCTCCTCTGCTTTGATGTATCCCTTCTTCACATCATCAACGGCCTACAGAACACAGAAGGCCTTCAGAAACAGACCTGGTTCATGGCTTGGAATCCCTCCCGACGCCAAGGCGCAGCTCAAGAAGCATGTCAGCCATCTTCCCCTTCAAGCCACGACTCCTGAAGGCAAGTCTCTTCATAAGATCTTAAGAGCTGCAGAGCTGGAAGGGGCCCCTCTGGGATCATCCAGTCCAGCCCCTGTCAAAGGGGCCCCATGGGGGATTCGAACTCCCCACCTCTGGCTCCGCCGCCAGAGAGACCTCAACCTCTGGGCGCCCACCTGGTGGAAGAAATAGGTGACGGCCAGGTCGTTGTCGTTCAGAAGGACTTCCTCTTCCGCAGTGAAGAGCCACTTCCGGATCGTCAGGCAGGTCCCCGGCACGGCGGACGTGTAGTTCTGCACGTAGAGCTTGTGGGGAAATTCGTTGGGAGCCAGCTTCCGAACTGTGCGTGGAGACCATAAGGGGGGGGGAGAGGGGAGGGAAACATCATCAGGACCCCATAGGCTTTGGGGTCTGTGCCTTCCCTCCCCCTGCCCCTGCTTTTCAGGTTCCTACTCAACTCCCACTGCCATGACAGAAAACACCCCACACCAAAGTAATCCTAGTATCTTCCAGCTCAGATTCAATATAAAAAAAGGGTTTTTGTTTATAGTCTTTCCATCAAGGCCAACCTGGTTTTTAAAAAACCTCCTGGGAAAAGAGACGGGCCCACTAAAAGCAGCTGGCAATGATAAGAGCTTGAGGAGATCAATGCCAGCTATGAATGCCAGTCCAAACGGGCTGGATCGCGGTTGCAGAGCCTCTCCCGTCGCTGAAACCTTTGCCCGGGACCGGGGGACCTTTTCCCTCCTTCTCACAGAGTGTTTTGACCTCAAATGCAATTAACCAGGGACCAACGGAAGGGCTTCCTCTCAAGACCAGCAGACGGTCCTCCAGCGAGTCTTGAGTCTTCTCTGCCCACTTCCCTGGGGAAAGACGCCTCTTCCTCATGCTGGACCCACTGTCTCTCCCTCGTTCCCTAACCCTAAAGGGCCCCAAAGGCAGGGCAGGGCTTCAGCTTCCAGCCACTCTGTACATGCAGAGGGGCGACCCTCATCCATGGGACTCCCCCGCCTGTCCTCCCACCCTGGCCGGTTCTTACCAAAAGAGTGATTTATCACTTCAAACAAGGCAAAGTAGTTTGCGGTTGTGCTGTCCATCCCAACCTTGGCAGCCACAGCCTGGAGCAGAAAAGAGGGGGAAAGGGGTTGGGTTCCAGGCCTTACCTTGAGCCACTGACCTACCACTACCACCACCCGCCGCCTTGAGATGGCACACCAACGTTAAACATAAGGAAATGCAGAATATCTGATAAGCATCAGGAAGTTTTCCTGAGGGCAAGAGTTGTTTGCCAACGGAGGAGACCACTTTGGAGGGGGAGGGCAGGCTCTCTCTCACTGGAAATTTTTAAGCAGAAGGCAGGCGCCCTTCGCTCAAGAAGATTTCAGCTATGACTGTCAGCACCTGCCAGGGGATGAACTGACAAACATGTGGGGTTCCTTCCAGTTCTAATATTTTACCAACGTGAGCCAGCCGCTGCTGCTGCCACCCTGCTTTCTGGCAGAAAGGGCTCTTCACACGCTGCCCACTTTCGGCCGGGCCTCCGAGACAAAAGCATCGCCTGACCTGTGACAGCAAGGGTTGCTCTTCCTGAAAGAGGCCTCTGAGGAACGTGCAGAGTGTTTCCGGCTCTAGGTCGGCTCCTCTGCCCAACCTACATGGTTTCAGTTCTCCACACTAGGAGCCGCTTTGAGCTGGATGAGGCCGTTTTGAACCCAGCGAGGACTGGCCAGCCACCGTAGGTTCAAGGGTTAACCTTTCCCTCTCTGCACACGGCCTGCTCTTTACGATCTGCACCGACTCTCCAATCCCAGAAACAGGCACAGGGGTTCGGTCAGTGGCACACAACGGCCACCGAAAACAGCCGAGGCGTCCCCTTTCTGTGTGCCTCCGTGTTCCAGCTGTATCGGTGACTCAGCAACCCATGTGCCTAAAGGGAAGGGTGAACAAGGCCCTTTGTCCCTTGTTTGGCAGCTGCAAAATCCCATAGATGGGGAAGAAACCTGCACTTTATGCTGGCCACTATGTAGGACTTGGGCGTGTGGACCGGCAGTTGCCGACCTGTCTCCAATTTGCCTGCGTGCCTCCCTCCGAGAAACCATCTTCTTCTCCCTTGGCATTACAAGGCCAGATTTCCCCTTAATTCCAGATAAGACCACGGGGTCTTACTCAAAGAAGAAAAATAAGGATACACACCGAGATTCTTTTCTTCCTTCCTTTTTGTCTTTCCCTGAGTAAACACCGCCCTTTCTCCTCACCTGATACACCTGGTCCGTGGTGCTGTTCTTCTTGACCCGAACAGTTACGGTGGTGATGTCTGGAAGAGCCACTCGAAGTTCCACGTCAGAGACACCATTGTAGTTCTGGGAGGCAAAAGCACAAAAGGGGGGAAGACTGAAAGATGAAAAGGGTTCTGTGCTCTCTCTCTCTCTCTCTCTCTCTCTCTCCAGAACGCTCAGCCACCACCCACTCCTTGGCGTAGGGATCCATTTCACCCCGGGGCAAACGGAACAAGCCATTTGGAACATCACAGAACCGCGGGAGAGGAAAAGAGGAACCCCTCAGCATGCATCAAGGGAAATGAGAGTTACCAATCCACATTTTTTCCCCGTAGAACAAAATAATTAGGAAAGGGGTGGGGAAAAAAGACAGCCCTTTTGGAAAGCACTGCGAGCAGATGCTCAGTTCTCAAGACCTAATCTAGAAAAGGCCCAGCAAGTAGGAAGGGTGTTTTTTTTTTCCCTGAACATTTCAAGGCTCAAAGTGGACAGGAAGTCACGCCCACCGAAGAGATGCCAGTGTGAAGATTTTATCCATCCAAAGGAAGGGATTAAAGCTACAGCCTTTACGAGACTCAGAAGGGCAGGATCTCTCCGAGCGCTGCATCTGCACTAGGCCTACCTCATCCGACTCAGACAGGAACTCCTGCATGACGTCGCTCTCCCCGATGACCCGGATGGAACACACTGCGGGACCAGGAAATAAGAAGCCCTTGTTAGTGACCAGCAGAGGAAGAGAAAGGGAGGAAGGCAGAGCCCACAAGAGGGGCCTGCTCCTCCAGCTACTTTCTAGGCATCCAGGAAATAACACAGCGACAACCTAATCTGCTGCCAACACGAAGCCACATCACTAAGGGATGCCTAAAGTCCACTTAATGGGGGGAAATATTCATTCCAGGTCAAATTAGCAGTCGTCAAGGCCAGGAACGGGAGCAACAGCAGCTTCCAAAGGTCCTTTTGAAAGGTTTTCACTCAGTTTAAGGAGTGTTAATAACAAATCTAGTGGGTTTTACTGGATTCTATAATCAACCAAATCGGCCAGATTTTGATGGTACAAAATGCCAGGAGCTCTCAATAATGGACAGGTAAAAAAAATGCATGCTACACTGCCTCTTAGACCAAATTCATCATCATGCATTACCCCCCCCAAAGGTACTCAATCCACCAGAACACTTCCTAATTAAGTAAATATTTTTATGCTGTAGAGTCAAAGAAGGAACTTTTAAACCTGCAGGTGAACATCCAAAGAAGCCGCTGAATTAGAAGAAGTGGCCAGGCAGAAATCGAACCCATGCCTGGCAAAAGGGATCACCCCTGCCTCCCTTTCCATCTTTCTCCCACTGGGAAGACACAACAGGTACCTTTCTCCAGGTATTCCTCGAGGCCCCGTCGCCTGGCGTCTAGCTGCTGCTCAGAGAGCGAAAACGGCCATTTGCCCGGCAGGCGGGGGAAAGTGAAGTTGGCAAATTCTCGCTTCAGGTTCTGGTGCAAGATGGCAAACTCGCGATACCGCTTCGAACAAAGCTGCCGGCCTGCCATGTAAACATTATAAACCTAGACAGGAGACAGGAATGAGAGGAGCAGTGTTAAAGAAACTTATTTTTACTCGTGCTTATGCCTCGTTTTGTAATAATGTTGGATATTAGGAAACTTGGACGTATCAAGCCCTGACCTTTATACTAACATCAGGAATTGAATGTTTAGAATACGCTGCTAGAAGAAATGAAGAAAACAAGAACGGAGTGACACGGGAAGATTACAGATGAGACAGCAGAGAGAGAGAAGCCTGAACATAAGAAGAAGTCAGCTAAGGTGAAAGTCACCTGTACCAGAGGTCAACTAGACTAGCCCAATGAAAAATGAAGATAAGGTCAGTGATTAGGGATTAGCAGGGTATATAAATGCTAATGCACATCGGCAGCAGACTTTGAGACACATTGTTCGGGGATTAACCCATGCGTACTTCTTTCGTCTGCAGGATAATTAATTAAATGCCCCTCTCTAGTGGGCATTCTCTTTTTCTCCCACCTTGTGGGTAACTGGAATTATCTGACCAGATGTTCAAACTTTTCACTTTTGCAACAGCACCGAGGCCTTCCTTGCCCACTTCCTATCAGCAATCAGGCAAATCTCTTCCTTGAAACCCTCTTTACCTACCAGAATTATCTAGGAGGCGAAGGGAAGGGAGTCGGCAGGAAGAGGGAATTAAGTTACTGTCTCCTCTTATCTATGCAACATGCAACCAAACCTTCTGCCTACGAAGCTGCTAGCCAGGGAAGCAGGGCTGGCAAAACCTTCCGTGGAAAAAGAGGATGGCAGGGAGGCTCAGGAGGACGAGCCCAGCCGGGCTGGTACTCACCACAAACTTCTCACCATTCTGCTCCACATGCTTGTACGTGGGGATGGAGATGGGCACCGCCTGCTTCTCGGTGTAGTCGTAAAAGGACTGGCCCAGGGAGTCGTCGTTGGGGTCAAGGTTGTCGGCCTCGTGGGGCGGCACCGAGAGGACCGTCAAGATCAGCTCCTTCTCGCCCGCTCGGATCAGGTCCACCACCTGCTTGTGGGTCGCCCCTTCGACGTTCACGCCGTTCCTGGCAAAAGCGGGGACAAGCTTGATCAGGTGAACCAGGGGCCTGGAAGGTCAAGACAAAGCCAACCGACAAGAATAGCCAAAAAACGGCGGCAGCTTTGCCACCGGGAATAGTTCTGGGATGTGGAAATAAATGACTTCCAAACCTCTGGGCGAAAAAGGATATTAAATGCAACCATTTCCTGCGGGCTTCTTGGAAGCATTTAACTCGCTCTTTTTTTGTGAGTGGACAGGCAATACCACAACTGCTGCTACCAAAGACTGCTTGAGACATCATTCGCTTGCAAAAAATGTATGTATTAGGCCAAACAGCTAACAAACTGATTGCAGAGTAAGGCATCTACCGTTCAGAGCGTTTTCCCTTGCCCTAACATCCAGGCCATGCTCTCTAGAGAGAGAGGAACAGAGAGCTCTCCTTATTGCAGTTACCCATTGAAGAGACAACTGAGGAACAGAAAGAGGGGGGGGGTTGATCTTCCATCCCATCAATGGGGAGGGGCTCCACCCACCATCTTCCAAATCATCTAGTGAGCCGGGGGTTGGAAGCTGCCTCTCCATCTCAAACACAGGTGGCAAGAGATTACCAAATCGGAAATGCTGCCCCCTTTGCAAGCAACCTTCTTTTCTACCCCATTTCAGCTCCCCCAGAGCTGGACTGAGAACACTGGAAGGGGAAGTGAGAAGAGGAACCAACGTTTGCAGATCCTGAGAAAGGAAACCCGTCTCCCCATCCTTTGGTTCAGCCCCCGGGTGAGCTAAGGCAGACCTCTCTTCTTCACAAGCATCGCTAAAGTTGCTCAATGCTGGCAAGAGACCGCCAAGCGCTGGTCGGATCCTGCCAGGGACCAGTCCAGGACAGCCACCTGAAAGCAATCCAAGAACTGCGGCAGAAGAGGCCATGCATTGGTTTCCGCCGTTATGTTTTTGCCCCCGTTTGCTCAGTTAACGGAAGGGCCCCAAAGGACACAGGAGGCCCCGTCGCACTTAGGAGAAGAACCCTTTCACGCCGAGATGTCGCCAAGGTTGGAAGGAGAATGGTGATGAAGAGAAGGGGGAAGATGGAAGGGAAAGGTGCAGATGTGGAACAGTGTAAGGAGACTTGTTTTTTAAAAGACTTCTATGTTGTCTTTAAAAAATGCTCAGCTTTTCCAGATCATATGGGGATACTTGAAAATACAATTGTGGTATTCAAATTTCATGGGCATTTTTAGCAGCATCTATAAGTATTGAGCCTTTCCCAGAAAAAAAAAATTGAGCTAGGAGGCTGTAACTGCCACACTATTCTACATATTCCCCCAAGAAGTCAAGATTGTTTCACCAGCAGTGTGTGACGAGGCGTTGTCATGAAACAGGATGACACCTTTGGAGAGCTTTCCTCCACGTTTTTCCTTGATGTTTTACCTCAACTTCATCAATAAAGTTGCATTGATGGTTGGACCCTGTTGGAGGTAGTCCACCAGCAGTTACCCCGTTTGCCCAGGAAATCTGACTCATTTCTTGCAAAATGTTCCAAAACAGCCACCAATGACTCCACACGTTTCCTCTTTGGTTTGGTTGTCAAAAGTTTGGGGATCCACTTTGCTGCCAGCTTTCTCATTTCCAAGTCATTGTGAATAAGGGCACCAACTCTCTCACGTGATATTCTCAGATATATAGCAATACTTTTGTCTGATATTCGGCGGTCCTCCATGATCATGTCATGGATGGCTTTCACATCTGCAGGCACAGAGACAGAAACAGGCCTTCACTTTCAACACCGAAATGGCCAGTTTTAAAATTGACAACCCAACATTTAACTGTTGCATATGAAGGGCCACAGTCACCCATAGTTTGTGACATTTCATCATGGATCTGCTTTGCACCTTTCCCTTGGAAACAGGAACTTGATTATGGTCCTATGCTCTTCCACACTGAACTTTTCTGGAGGTGCTGCCACGTTCACTTTGGACCTGAACATGAAAGATAAGTTAAAATCATAGGTCGTTGATTTTTGCACCAGCTTCCTAGCTCAATTTTTTTCTGGGATGGGCTCCATACTTATCCCTTGTAAACGTTCAAGACTGACTCTTTTCAAGACTCTTAGGAGAGGACTGGGACGCTTATGGACACCAACTTCAAGTGTGATCAGTGGATGATGGGAGTTGTAACAGAATGCAATCTGGTAGGTCACAGATTTTCTGTCCCCAATTCAGGAATTAATAAATACCATTTAAGAATCCCCTAACGCAAGCAAAACCTTTCTGCACTAACTCCACTCAAATATCTACGCTCTGCACAGAGATAAGGAGCCTTGCTGGACAAATTTTTTTGAAAAAAAGATCTCAAGCTGCACTTTGTTTCTACCACTGACCATCTGAGGCTACTGGGCAGATCATAAGCAAAGCCACAATTGCCTGTAGTTTCTGAACTAGTGGGTGAGGAATTAAAAGCACTATCAACAAAGCCTCTGAGAGACCCTCAGCTTTTAGCAGCACAGGGAATTTAAAAGGCACAGAACCCTGATGAGTTTTTGAAAGCAAACGTGAAATCGACCACAGCAAAAGGAAGGAACTGTGAAAAACAGCCAACGGAGCTGGAGCAACTGGATCCAACCCCTTTTTTCCTTTCCTGTTCTTTGCCTGGAAGACTGAAGAGATACAGCTAGTCTCTGTACCGTTGTGTTTTTTTCTGGCTGCCTCCCACAAGCTGTTTTAAGCCGTACTCCTGCAAAACCAACAGCAGCAGAAAGCAAGCCTCCAGTATCTTCTGATTGGAATTTTTAGCCCAATCCATCTGCAAGGCTCCGGAGTAGGTCACCGGGAGTTCAACACAACCCACAAGGGCTTTGGGTTGAGTTAGAGAGATCAGCTGGAATATAAACTAGGAATCTGGACAGATCCCCAAGGATATGGTTTGGAAACCCATTTACTCTTCATAGCTAGGACTCGTCTGAGGAAACCCATCTGTCCTGCTGCCCTTCCCCTCTTACATCCATTTCATGCGAATGGAAGCAAGCCACCTGCTTTGCATCACCCCTTCCGAGAAGTGGAACCTGTCATTTTCATGACTCAATGTCCCTTCGCCATACTTACAGCTGGATACTCCATGTTCAGGAGCAGTATACCCCAAAACGGTGCAGAGGACAAGCAAAGGAAAAGTCTCTTTACTGCCATACCTAGCTTGGCAGTGCTTCTGAGGCAAGGAGGCATTTCACCGTCCTTGTATTAAAAAGAAACATCCTGGGAGGGGTTGTTGCTTTAATTCAGCAAGGCAGGGTTTGTAAGTCTGGTTGCCTCACCTTTTCATATGCTCTCAGGACAACACAAGTCATGTACTAAAAAGTAACTACTGTACATTGACAGCAAAGGCACTTCTGTGTCATCACCTGGGTTCCTATCCTGGTTTTTTGTTTTGTGTGTGTATGTGTGTGTTTTTAAGGAAAGTGATGCAATATATTGACCCACTGTCTTGTTTCATCAAACACTTTTCCTGGCACTCTCTATGAAAGCCAGACATTGCAAAATCCCCAACACCACACACACACACAGGCCACCTTGTTTTCACAGGCCAGTTCTGTGCTTTCACACCATCTCCTCATGGCCTCGCGTCATTAAAGCTGTGGATGAAAATACACACCACTACGGCTGAATTCCTGGGCTCCCTTTCGTGGAACTCATGCCATTCCCTTTCCAGCTAAACAGGTCCTAATGAGGCTGCAAAGCTCAGAAAACCACTGTTCTGGTCTAACATTTCAGAGAACGTGAGGATGGCCATCAGAAGCTTTCAGGGGCTTCCGCCATCCCATAAGCACTGGAACCAGGATTGGTGGGACCCAAGGAATCCCAGCCGCTTCCCATCACCGTGCAAGCTAATCAAGAAGCTTCACAAGAGTAAAACTCCCATTAATCCATCATCATCCATACTATGCCACGGTCACTAATAGCTATTTTGATGGCTATGGAGCCCAGAAGTGTTTGTGGAAATCGGCCATTTACAGAAGCAGGAAAAAAACCAAAATATTTAGGGGGGGAACCCAAGAGGGGACAGTTCCTCCTAAAACCCCAATCAGAAATCATCATGCAAAGCAGAAGGAAAGATTGATTAAATCTACCTTCCTTCCTACTCCCTTTTTCACATGGAGAACCTCTTCCAGAGATGAATAGGAGAGGACCACACAGTGCATAGAACGTGTTGCTGCAGCAGGTGAGAGCCTGTACTAGAGATGAGGAAGGACATTCGTACTTGTGTATGAATATGAATACATACCCCCCACCTCTAGTCTGCATGCAAGGGAGCGCCGAGCTCCAGAGACTTAAAGAGGAAGGAGTAGATCTTTGTAACGGGTTCCTAAACCCACAACACTAGGAGACAGCCTATATACCAAGAAAAAGGTCCTTTTGGGCCCCATGATTGTTAGTTATGCTATAGGTAGAGACAATATAATTGCCTTCCACAAACCCGACACAGGAGCTTCTGCCTGAGGGAATTCAGTTTATCCAGATCTCGGTTACACAAGTAACCTTCAGAACCTCACGTTCTCCCTCAAAGAGCCTCATACTCACTTGCCTGTAATGCAGGATCCCATCCAAGTAATACCTGTTCATGGAGGGAAGGGGAGTCAGAAAAAATCATGGGAGGAGCATCCCCAGAATGAATGGACCAGATCTCATTCATCAGCAACAAGAGTGGGAAGTTGGGGGTTCAGGCTCTTCACTCATCAAAGATGGAGGGGTGGACAGGCAGGGGAGGAAAACATGAAAATAATTCACTGTCTCCAAGTAGCTGTATCGGAGAAGGGGGTGCTGGTGGGATTCTTCCATCATACAGAGAAGGCCAAAAGCCAAACCGGGGGGGGGGGGAGAGAGGGGAGGACGACAAAACAAAACAGCACCGTCCACTTTGTATGCTCGGTGCTGCTAGAGCAAAATTAACCCACCCTTTAAAGGATGTGTAGCTTTGTGTTGCATGATAAAGAGGGTAGCTTTTGTTCCCTTGCACTCGCAGGCAGGCGGCCGCACGATTCACCGTACCCATCAAGGACAAGCCAGGAAGCAAATGGGGCTTTAAAGCAGCAGGTTTGATATCCTAGCTGCGAGAGCTCTTTTGAAGACCGGCGCGTCTCTGTAAAGAGGACCCCGGAGGCTTCTTGTTCGGAAATTTCTAGACGTGTGAAGCTGCTGCACCAGGTATGAAAGCCTAGCCTTGTCTAATCTGACATGTTGGAAGCGTGGAAACCACAGACCACCACTGTGGATCAGTCTTCCCTGTACAGGCGCCCCACGGTTAGGTTTGATTACGGTCCACAGCCCTGCATCTAGGTCTAGTTCAGAAGGCTAGGTGACCCAGTGGGCTACATCTGTAAGGAAAGCTGTTTTACACATAGGACAGTGGGGTTAAGAATAAAATCAGGTGTAGATCTAGACCTGATCCTTACCCTACCCTCAAAAACAAAACAAACCCCACTCTCCCCTTCCAACAAGCTGAAGCGAGGCTGCCCTGCTCCTCCACCCCAACTTCAGGGAATGCAAGGTAGAAGGAAACTTGGCAGTCTTCACAACTGAACAAAAGGAAGGGTTGCCAAATGTAGATGCCCAAAGTTTGGTGGACATTCAAAGGTTTGCTGAGAACCTCTACAACGCTATACCACTAACAGCATTGCATGAATCGCCTTTCAGGCAGCCAAAAAAGTAAAAGGAAGATGTTTGAAAGCTGAGGATCACATCCACCAGTCTACTATTCAGCATTAAAAGGCAGAGAAATAGATAAGGTCTGGGAACTGACCTGCAGGCTATCTGCCTCCCTCACTGAAAGACTTCACAGCCACTTTAAAAGATGTTCTTTGCCATCTTCCTACACAGCCTGTAAAGACACTGTCCTCTTTTGCCCTGTGACTCTTCCCCGTTTTCCAAACAAAATCTGTTCTCTGAAGGCATCCTGGGGCCCACAGATGCTCAGAAAGGGTTAGACCAAATGCGGTATGAACCCACCCCTGCCCTCCACTTTCCGTTTTAGGCATTGCTTTACGTTTAATTACACCAGACCCATTCCCTTCTCATTTCTCTGGCTGTTCCTTCTGGACACTCCCTTCAACTAGATTCTTTCTCATGCTTAAGTGGATAAACAATCAATGCATGCAATTAACTCTAAAAGGAAACGGCCCTTCTCAAATAACCTAAACGTTCTCCTCTTCATGCACCCTCTCTGCATCTCTCGAATTTATTTTTATTTTAGTTTTTAAAGGCTGCAAATTTGGGAGCAGGGGACCGTGACATCTCCCTACCTCATTTTAAGCTCTTAGTAAATAAATGGCAATTATGACAGGGTCAAAGCAATCAGTAACCACTTTACTCAGCAGCACAATCACAGGCAGACGCACACATACTTAAGATGTTGTGTGCTCTCTGGACGGAAGAGGAACAAATTATGTCCTAGCTTATTACATTTTTCCAAGCCTAGGGCCCGCAGAAGAAAAGCACGAGATATTGCAGCCAAAACCTCCCTCGGGGTTCAAGTAAGGCTTCTCGGAGAGCAAATTCTACCGCTTTGGAAGGCATGGCTTCTCACAAGTAGGGCAAGCAACTCTTACTGAGGGAAGGCACCGAAGGGCTAGCAGGCAAATCTTTGCAAAAAGGGCCCGCATGAAACTGGGACAAAATACAGCAGATTCTTTTTTTAAAAAAAAGTTCTGTGACCTGAATCAACTATTTTTTTATCGTTTACCTGACTTAATGGGGTTTTTTAAAATCACGCTTTATTTAGATTTGCCAACGCAAGATCTCTGGGCATTCTGAAGCAGCTGCTGGAGGATATTTAAATCAAATCACTCTTCTATCATGTATATTCTACAAATCAATTCCTCTGAACCACTGGCCTTTCCACAAAACCAGTCCCCGCAAATGTGTTTTGTTTGATTACAATTCTTATCACTAACATGGCTCTCAATGATTGTGTACAATGATGGGAATTGTAGTCTTAACACTAAGAGAAGGCCCAAGATTAGGGAAGTATGCTCTCCCCTCACCAGGCAGGCTAGATATGAGCCACGGCCGTATCCATTCTGAGTCATATTTATGAAGGCTAAAGCATACAAAACGCTTTAAGCTTTCCTTGCAGGCTATTTATAAACTTTGGTCAAATTCTGGCACCAACAGCCAAACCCAAGGCAATGGACCATTATGAACGAGAAACAAAAGGCTAAAGAAGGTTCCTCTAAGGAAGGTAACAAAGCACTGGCCCATTCATACTAGAGAGAGAAAGGAGAGAGGGTTAGCTGCCGTTTCCAACAGGAATTTTGTTTATTCATTTATTTTGTAAATTCTGCACAAAAGCAGAACTGAAGTGCCACATAACCAGGGTGTGGGAGAGAATCCAACCCTGTGATGCACCAAGCTAATTCAGGTGAACGGAAGGGATATCAAATAAAGTGCTGCCCTGAAAAAAACAGTTATATGCAATTCTTCAGAAGACACGAAAGACAGAAGTAGGTTTCATTTTGCCAAGCTAGGCATGCTTAGCTAGTATGTGCAAATATTTTCCTAGTAATTTCAACTAAACAACAGCAAAATCCAAAAGAGGCAGACTGCAGGATGGGGTGGTTAGTTTCCAACTGCTGAGCAAAAACCAAGCCTTCTCAAACCCTAACCCCCTGTGAAGATTCAGCACCATCTGTATCACAGATTTGTTACTGATGCTGATACGAAGGCATTTAAAACAGTACAAATAAATTGTATATTTGACTTTTTTTTCACCAATGGAGAGGGAAGTCTGCTTTGTTTCTTTTTACTGAGTGTGGTAATGATGTGTGATAAGAAAAATCAGACTCCCCAAAGTTTAGATCAGGGTCTGATTGGAGTGAATCCATAGGAGCCATCATCCTGACTTCAAGATGATTCTGTCTGATTCTGTACCGCAGATTGGGCCCGCACTGTGGTAGCTCCATAGTATTCTTTGGCAATGGCCACCTCTTCCACTTCCTATATGGAAATAGAGCCACTCAGTTCCTCACAGGCAACCATTAGTGTTGAGTTCAAGACGGAAGCAGCGCCCCTGGGCCACAGCAGGATGAAAACCATGACCCTCACTGAAAATGCTGGCCATACCCGGCTTAAGACACGCCACGGAAAAAGCAGTGGCTTTTATTTCCACCTGATGGGAAGACTTTGCAAATCAAACAGGGACACATTTTTTTCCTTCTGCTAACGTGCTGAGAAAAAGAAGAGCATTCCTTAGATCTGAAGGTAGCTACTTTCACAGCACAGTGGCCTCCGAGGCAACTTTTAGCCAGCCCCCCCACACACACACACACAGCAAAATGTCTTAAATGATGCTCAGCCAAAGAATGAGATAGTATGGTATTTTAAACTGCTTTAAAATGCTGTTCACCTTCTAGTAAACAGAGACATGTTTTTTCAGTACATGCCCAGTATCCACATCAAACCAGTATCTTGATAAGTACACTTCTGTCAAAAAATGAAAAGGGGGAAGAAGTGGTGGGAGGGGGGAAGCCACCCAAATGACTGACTCACCAATCACAAGTAAATTTGCTGAGAAAGCAAGTGAAATATCTTGTTGTACTTTGACTGATCTCACATTTTATAACTCTTGCTGTTGTTTAGTTGTTGTGTCCAATTCTTCGTGACCCCATGAACCAAAGCGTGCCAGCCCCTCCTGTCTTCCACTGCTTCCCGAAGTTTGGTCAAATTCATGTTGGTCGCTTTGGTGACACTGTCCATCCATCTCGTCCTCTGTCGCCCCCTTCTCCTCTTGCCTTCATACTTTCCCAACATCAGGTTCTTTTCCAGGGAGTCTTCTCATGAGATGGCCAAAGTATTGGAGCCTGAGCTTCAGGATCTGTACTTCCAGGGAGCACTCATTTTTTTATATATTTTATACTCATTTTTAAAGTGTTGTTTTATAATTCTACCTCCTAGGAAAACAGGCTGAAACCTGTAGAGAAATACCTGTACTCTACAAGGCATTGGAAAAAGTTTTCTGCTCATTTTTAACATACACCTGTCCTTCCTTCCAGTTTTCAAGGTCTTTTCTTGTGCGCCTGAGAAAAAACTGGATGCTAATGACAAGAAGTGAGTCGCTAACAGACTGATACTTGGGAGCAGGTAAGAGGATCCCACCATTTTATTCCTCTTTTTTTTTAAAGTGGAGGGGAGAAAGAGACCCTGAAATTTCTAAACCTGGGCAAACACAAAAGGAATGTGAGAGGGCACTAAGAATGACCCGGGGTGGGTGTGGGTGGGGAAATGGAAAAAGAAAAGGCTACAAGATACAAAGTCTTTCTAAATGACCTGACATTTGAGAAAGATGAGATTTTTTTGTTATTAGGATGAACTTCCAGCTACCAGATTAATTAATCTTTTTAAATCACTCTACATACTTTAATACATTCTGGCATAAACTGCCTCCAGCTAGCGGCGAGGGAAGACATTTTAAATGTTTTAAACCAACACTCATTGATGAGAGACTTAAACAGGCGCCTGGAAGAAGTGTCTGGCCTTTACCTGACACTTCTTATGAAGGGCAAAAAAAAAATTAAAGGAGAAATACTTCTACATGAATCAGAGCAGACGCCTCAGCTCAGAGAACCCACTTCATATCCTAGGCTGCCATCATAAGCTTCAACAAAGCATCATAAACCGTTCTAGCCTATGTTATTCAATTTTTTAAAACAAATTAAAGTAAATAAATAATAAGCAATTTTGTAGTAAGGTAGGTGGGCTCACAGTTGCATTGCAAAGGAGCAGAAGGTTCTCCACAACTCTGGCTGCTGGGAGTGAGAACCTCATAATCAGAGGTGGCCACTTGTGCCCCCCCAGGTGTGTCACCAGAGTGACACCCTCATGAGTCTTAGCCCCCCCCCCCAACTTTGGAGGAAAACAAGCTTCTTCTCACCCCTGCTCTCTGGTCTACAAAGCAGATGGGGCATATTTTGAAGAAGAAAGCCTCTCTATATCTGCCCATCAGCAGCCAAGAGCCTTGAAAGATCATCATATTAAGAAACGGCGAGTACAAATCATGCTGTAATGTAGAAATATCATCTAAATGCGAGGAAGGGTAACAGAAGGAATAGAACAAGGCTCCTTGGTGTACTGGCTAGAGTGATGATGGGCTGGGACTCGAGAAACCTGGGTTCAAATTCCCCCTCAACCCACGGGGTGGAGATTGGAAAAATAACTTCTTAAATACCTCATATACCTATTAGGGTCACCGCAGGTCAGATGTAACTTGGCAGCGCATAACACTCATGTAATGATATATAATTATGTAAAAGAAGGAACACTGCATAGTTTTTTTAACAGTTGGGCAAATCCTGAATGTATGATTTTAAGTAACAAGATGACCTCTGGAATAATCTAAATTAGATGCTCAAGACTTTCCACCCTATTTTTCTTTCTTTACACATCCCTTCAGAGGGGAAAACAATCACCTACCATCCTCCTATTGGGGGCGAGAACCCAAATCCACAGCTGGTCAATATCTTTGTTAGGACCAATCAAAAAGAATGCAAGTTTTCAATGTATCCAGAAACCCTGCTCTTTTTGTGGCATTTTGCTTCATCTCGATAGAAAGATTGCCCAGCTATGAACCTACTTTTCTCTGGTGGACCTCAACAGCAAAATATATACGTATCTATGCTGTTCCTATATATATAGATAGGAACTGTCTCTCTCTGACTGCCCCGTCCCACAAGCTGTATTTTGAATATTATTATTATTATTTATTTATTTAATTTATATGCCACCCACACTACCCAAAGGTCTCTGGGCACACACATACAGTATATATGAAATAAGAATACAATTATGATACACTATATATATAGTTTGTGTGTGTGTGTGTGTATAAGAGTTGTGTTATATAGTTAGTTACATACCTACACACACAGAGAGGGAAAGGTATGAGATTCAAGGTACAGCTTGTGGGACAAGAGGGCCGTCCTACCTCAAGGCCTGCAGCTCCTTCGCTGGGAAACCCTGAACCTTACTTAGGAAGTAACCTGAGCAGGGAGGTTACCTTGTAAGGTATCTTAAAACTGATTTTAGACTAGATTAGATTAGACAGATAGATAATCAATCAGCAAAGACACCTGGCCAGGTACCTCGGTGTGTGTGGGGGGGGAGGGGAAAGAGAGACACACCTCCCTCCCCCATCATCCTTCCTTCCCTCCCCCCCTTCTCTCATCATCCTTCCCTCCCCCCTCCCTCCCTCCCCCCCGGCGTACTCACACCTCCAGGATGCGGTCCCCTTTGCGGACCCCGGCGCGCTCGGCCGCCCCCCCGCCCAGGACGGCGCTGACGTGCTGCAGCGGCGCGTAGAGCTCCCCGTTGATGCTGCGCAGCTGCCCGCCCTCGCTCACTTGCCCGCGCACGTTGAACCCGTAGCCGGACTCGGACTTGACGATCCGCACCACCCGGGGGCCCGGCGGCGGCGGCGGAAGGGGCGGCTGAGGCGGGGGCGCCGAGGCGGAGGACGGGCAGGACGAAGAGGGCGGCGGCGGCGGCGGGGGCGCCAGGGGACCCGGGATCCCACCGGCACCACCACCACCGCCAACAGCGGCGGTGGCGGCGGAGGGAGAAGGCAGAGGGGGCGGAGGAAGGGCCGGGGCCGAAGAAGACGAGGACGAGCCGGAGCTGCTTCCTCCCCCGCCGCCGCCGCCGCCGCCCGAGCTGCCGCCCCTCAGAGGGCCCGGCAGGACGGAGCGCGGCAACCCCTCGCTCGCCTCGTCCGCCATCTTGGCGCGAGGAAGCCGCCGCCGCCGCGGCAGGTTCTTTTTTTTTTTCTCCTCCTCCTATTCCGCCCCCCTGCCCGCCCGCCTCAGACTCGCCGCACGCACGCACGCGCACACACACAAACGCGCTCGGATCCCTCTCTGTGCGCGAGGGCTGTCACGCGACCGGCCACGCCCCCCGCCTTTCCCTTCGTTCCCTCATCCCGGCTTCCGTAGGCGGGGCCGTCGTGGCTGCCGCCGCCGTAGTACGGGGAAGGTCCTTCGGAGCGCTTGCGCGTTGACGTGCTCTTCCCTCTCTGCTTCAACCCGAAGGGCATCATGGGAAATGTAGTTCCCAGGTGCTAATAACGAGCGCGCCGGTTCTAGGAGGAGTAACGGCAACAGTTCAACTTTCAACCCTTGCGGCAAGGCCGGATGGAAACCGCAGTCCAAGAGGGCGCCTGTTGCGGTTTTTTTTCCCCTTCCGGCAATGCTTTATGGGAGCTGTAGTTCTCTTAAAAGGTTCCAAGGGGGGGAGAGCTCCCCGTGTTCCCGCCCCCTTTCGGCGCAGAGGCTCAGGGGAGTCGTAGTTTTGCACAGATGCGGGGATCCGGTTGCTACAGGCAACCGCAGTATCCGAAGGAGATGGGGAAGGGGCCAGAAGCTGCTGGCAAGATTTGTTTTTGCACCTTCCTGAGGCATTTTATGCCACTTCTTATGGCAGGGTCATTATTTTGGTTGACTCCTCCAGAGCAGGGCTCAAGTTCATGGAACCTGATGGCACAATGTAACATCCACCATCCTTTAAATTATCATTTTTTTAAATTGATGATTATTGGAATAGAGACTCTTTGCACAAGAGGGTCTTCCTGAAATAGCCCTGGACTTACACTCAAAGTCCAACGGGCATTAAAATTACCCCATTGTTCTCTTGCGCTACAGCGATGCCTTTATGGACTATTTTGCTTTGTAACTTTCCCAAGTTTCTGTTGAAATAATGGAGGTTGAGAGCAGCCCAGCCCTCCAGAGAAACTCAAGACTGGACCATTGTTAACTTGCAGAGGGGACCGATTATGAATAGGGAGAAATGCAAATCTCCACAACATTTCTTTGTGATTAAATTTCACTGTACCAAGACAAACTTTTGCATTTGCACGCACATGAGTGCAAGGGGTAGAGAGAGGGGAAAAAAACTTGCTTCCACAGAGCAGTGAGAAGAGAGCAGTCATATTTATTGTCAACGCATACGGGCTGCTGTGGAACCAAAGAACGTATGGCTGTGTGTGGTCACAGCTGTCGCTTCTAATCCTCTTAATTCGTAATCTTTTGACAGATTAAAAATACACTGAAGGTTAACAGGTTTATCATTTTCAAACAGTACAGAAGGAAATTTTTAAAATTACAAGCGGAAGGAATGCTTGAGCAGAGGCATCTAAAGCAGTGGTCCCCAACCTTGGACCTCCAGATGTTCTTGAACTTCAACTCCCAGAAATCCTGGCCAGCAGAGGTGGTGGTGAAGGCTTCTGGGAGTTGTAGTTTAAGAACATCTGAAGGCCCAAGGTTGGGGACCACAGATCTAAACGACAAAATAAAGATGTCTCCCAAGACACTGGAAATTGTATTTTTTTAAAAAAAAAAATCACAAATGCTGCCCTTGTCCAAGCTACGCTCTTTACATGCAGGCAGCTGAGCACCTTGATCTGTGTGCGTTTACTCACACTAAGTCCCCTCTATAGTCACTGGGAGTCAATCACAGCTGAGACCTCTTTCCCAACTGCAAGGTATCCCATGTTGCTGGCCTAACCCTAATTCCCATCATCCCCCTTCCGAAAGGCCCCGCCACCTCCCCCTCCAGGAAGGGTCGCAGCCTGACTGAAGTTGCAGGCCAACTACGGGGAAAGAGGAACAGGAATGGGAGCATGACAGCCCTAGTAAAATACAAGCAAATACATCAAATGTGAAACCCTCTGGAATCAGACAACAAGCCTTCCTGGGGGGAGAAAAAAAGACTCCTTGAAAAAGAAATGGTTTGGGTTTGCTTTATTGAGCGCTTGTTATCACAAAACCATCCATCAGCCACGACAACTCTATTCTATCAAATATTTATTTTTCTACTGCAAAGAGGAGGTTGTATTGCTGCCTCGTATTCACAGTTGGGGTGGAAGTGGATCCAGTCTCTCTCTCTCTCTCTGGAGAGATTGACTCCTTAATGCCAGGGTATAAAGGGGGGGGGCAAAGGGTTAGGATTAAAATACAATGTTTCCCCGAAAATATGACAGGGTCTTATATTAATTTTTGCTCCAAAAAAAACTCGTTAGGGCTTATTTTCAGGGATGTTTTATTTTACAGTCCTGTCAGCTTCTGGTTGCTGCACAAGGGTGGAGGGCGGGGGCTTCACTTAACTGGGGCTTATTTTTGGGGTAGGGCTTATACTACGAGCATCCTGAAAAAATCATACAGCTTATTTTCAGGGAAACGGTACGAAAACATCAGAATGTGTCTGGTGTTCTAGTTCACCAGTATCTGGAGGAAAGGCACCTCTTGGAAAGACTAGAAGGCAAAAATTAAAATCAAATTAGGGAATGAAGCCATGGAGGGAGTGGAAAGGAGATGCTATGGGAAAGATGCCACACAAAGGGGATAAAGGTACAAATAAGGTACAAAGGCCAAATGTGAGCCACCATCCATCCACGTGTCGTTGAACAGCCCCAGGCAGACCACCTTGTGAAGGGACTGTTCCAAAGAAAGCCAGACTACCTTGGCTTTGGTCGGATCCAGCCAAAGGCACTTCCTAATGTCCTGAAAAGCAAACACAGATCCAGACAATCCTCCCCCCCCCCCCCATACACACACATATACACATAACGGTACAGCAAGGATCCTTTATACTTCCAACTCTCATTACCAATCTGAAGATTATTGGGTCAGAAAACCAGAAGAGGTTTAAACCAGCTAACCCTACTCTAATGGAACAGAAGCCATTTTAAACACGACTTGCCATATATTTATATTTTACACACACACACTCCGCTAAATTACACAGTATAGGCCTTTTCCTCTACCTCTTGCCACAATGTGACCTAACCAAAAAAACAGGGATAAATGGGGACTTTTCTGAGCTCAGTGGATCAAACAACCCCCTTTTCTCCCCTGACACTCAACAGGACACTTCAGTTGGTAAATATTAATTTGAAGAATGCCCCTGACAGAAGAGTAGCAGTTTACATATGAATCAAGCTACAAAAAAAAGGAGGGGGCCCAGAAAACAATCTAGCACGGGAAGACATATTGATAGGGTAGAATTAAAAAGTACCCCCCCCCAAAAAAAAACAACAACACATGGCCAGCCATATAGAACTATTAAGAAATATAAACAAGAGAATCTTCTGTGTCCAGCCTTTAAAGTGGCACTGTCTTTTGTGCGTTCCCACGTCCCGCCTTGTCGAACACGATCCAAATCCTTCCACGTTTTGAGCAGGCTGTGCTACCGGCACCCTCCCAGGGGCCGTCCTGTGCGGAAGAAATTAGGTTCCCTCTGCGGGGTAAAGGAGATCGAGAAGCAGCAGGGCGAAGCGGCTGGTCGAAGTCGGACAGTCCAGCAAGCTTGTGGCCGTTTCTACTTCAAAGGGGGGGGGGGGCGCGAGGCAACGGTTTCCAGGCTCTGATTCATGTCTCCACCACTCTGATGAGGGGCAAAGGTTTGGGGCCCAAAGGCTTGGTGAATCTTTTGCTGAAAGAGAGGGAGGGGAGGGAAGGAGAGGAGGGGAGGATGATTCCATCTTTTTCTCCTTCAGTGAATAGATCTCAACAGATGAGTCAAAGGAAGCTGTGGGTTCAGAGGAAGCCTCTGACATATTAAGTCTTGGGGAAAAAGGGCTTTGGGTCCCAGGCTGGATGGCTTCCTCTAGTTATCGTTTCGCCACTCAGGGGGTCCTCCTACATCCCCTGCTCGTGGAGGGGTGGGAAAGGGGGAAATGTTTTAGGATACATGTCCAATACGTGCCGACCAACATGGCCAACGGCAAAGGATTAGAGAGGCTTCATCACCTTCTTAGAACTGTGGCACTGGAAGGGACCTTTATAGAATCGTCAAGTCCAGCCCCTGTCAAGAAGGTTAAAGTTCAAACTATCCAGATGGGAATTAAAGTAATCTACTTAACGTACATAAATGTGTTTAAACATCGAAATTTTGGGACCTGTGGCTGGGAATCCTGACGTAACGAGCAAGCAGCCTTGGAAGGAATACCAACCAAGAGGGGACACGCCAAACCCAGCATGGAAAGGGAAGACCCGACTGGGGTCTTGTGGCTGGAGGGCGTCCCCCACAGACCACCCGACTGGGTCTGCGCCTCACCTGCTGATGAACTCAGACTTGGATCGGGGCCTGGTGCTGTGGGCTCCCGGGTTGGCTTGCTTCTCAATGAGGTGCTCCATGCGATCATGCATCTCCAGGTTCTTTTTGAAAAGAAAAAAAAAGAGGGAAAGAGATGATGGAGGGAAACAGACAAGAGGTAAAGCTGCCTGTCTCCAGCAACGGAAGGGGGGGGAAAAAACTACCCAAGTCTCCACTCCCCAGTATTACCAAACAGGGGCTTAAAGTCCTTTAAGGTAAGAAAAATCACAAATCATTCTTAATTCTGCCATCAGTGGGAACTAATCAGTCATAAAGTCCATTAACACCAGCCTCTGTATGTGTGGCCTTAACCCTTCATAAGGAGAAGACAGACAAATATAGCCAGTTAAACAAATATATGAGCACCTTTAAGTTGGATTACAACTCTTTTCAATTTTATAGTCAGTGGAGCTGTTGAATACCCTAGGTTTAAGGGGATGTTCTTTCCCACCTTAACCTGGAAACACCTCTCCCAGTTTCCCCAGTGCAAAAAGCCCTGCCCAGCTGCTAAAACTGGGTAACACTGGGTGTGTTCAGGGTGATAAGGAAACTACTGTCAGACACACTTGGAAGAAGCTGGTATAAGGGCTCCTTTTTCTCCCCTGTATCCTACAGTACAGCGACATCGCACCAGAGGGCAGCACCGCAAAAGGCTCGCTTTGGAGCAGCCCGGCCTCTCTTGGAAGGCGAATAAATATGTAACTCCAGCTGTGGGACTTTGACCTTTCTCTCTTCTCCCTCCCCCACCCCCAAACACATTAATTCTTAACCACTGAGATTTTAAACTATAGTGAGGGCTATATCTGACTGTTGCCATAAAATGCAGGAATGAACACTGGCTTAAAAAGTAGGAACCAGAAAAGTTAGGGAAGAATGGGCCCTTTATCGACTGCTGGGGACCACGCCCACACTGGATGGAACCTCCTGGTTGAGAGATAGTCTATCTTTTTTTTTAAACAGCTGCTGTTTTATGGGATAAAAGAGGAGAGTTGCTTTCATTCCCTGGTTTCAAGAGGCATCCAAATGGTTCCTTGGAATAAGGTAGCGATGCTGTTTTAAGAAATCGTCGCTACCTACCTCCGCTTCCAGGTAAGCCACTCGCTCTTTGAGTTCCTGAATGATTGCGTCCTTGGACTGGATCACCGTTTTGGAGTTCTGAAGCTGCGGAGAAAAACAGCACGCAGAATTAGATTCGGCCCCTAGAGAGAGAGAGACCTGGTGTGAAGCAGAGAAGCGAATAAGCACCACTACAAAACTGGATGATAAGAAAATCATCACATCAGAAGCAGCATCTTCCAAGCCTCCATCGAGTACTCTTAACCCATCGCATCACCTCTCAAGTACTTGTACTCAGTTTTCATTAGTTTCTCTATTTTCTCCATGTAGACTTATTTTTAAAACCTGCTGAAGTTTTAATTTCCAGCCAGGCATGCCTGGAACTTTCTGTATGGCACACTAGATTTAAAACAAGTCTATTGAAGTCAACCATGTCTCTGCCTCCATGAGCGCACGTGAAATCTTCTTCCCCTTCGCAATACAAGTGGACCAACAATGCACGGTGAGATGCAAAGCCATCCATCAGGAAATGGATCTTAAATCAAAGACGCTGCTCAGGACGTCACTCTTCCCCAAGGCAGGCAGAGAACATGGCTTGGCTTCAAAAGCAGAGAGACCCGTTTCTAATCTTGCCATCTGGTTTCTGTTACGTTTTGCCGTTATCTTCTCTTCCCCTTCTTTGAATCCATAGAAGGAGTTAGGAGAGCTGCACAGCACTGCTACGCCACACACACCTCAAAAATCACAACAACGGAGGACAGCAAAGCAAAGAGAAACCTGAAGGGCTTTAAAAGGAGAACCACTCAGACGCTTGCCTAAAACGTTCATACCTTCTAACTAAAGAAGGGAAAGCAGGGCAAGATTGGAACTCAGGATAGCAAACATGGGATTCCAGGAGTTTTTCCTGTTTAGGCACTGAATAGATCTGGATTCATCCTGCCACCACCTAAGCAGCTGCACGAGACGCTCTCACACAGCACGTCCTGGAACCGGGCTTTAAATGTGCATTCGACAAACTCACAGAGGGGGTGGGTCCACTGGCAGAGAGAAACCAGGATGGCTAAATCAAAGATGCTTGTCTAAAAACAGTTGATGTCTTAATGCAGCTGGCACATGGTAGGAAAGGGCAATCACCTTCCCTGGGTATCCTCCCATCGTGGTATTGCAAGAGGTGGTCACAACTTGCCAGAGTACCAGAGGAAGGAAATTCTGCCCTGTGGCTCCCAAATCATGCACAACTCATCCTCTGTATACTGACCTGTTCAATCATCTGCCGGACTTTGCGCTGCTGGCTCTTGAGCATGTCATCAAGATGATGGATTTTCTCCCGCAAGGTGGCAACTTCCTTCTCCAGTTTGGCTGACCTGCAAGAAGAGGGTACATGTCAACCATCATCAGAAAAAGAAAAAGGTAGTTAAGAAGAACAAAATCACTCTTTTTATTCCACTCTAGCCAGTAAAGCTGCTTGTTCTCTCTCCTCCTAAACACGAGACTATACGAGAGCTACTTCAGGAATTACACTATACACCTTGATAGCCACAAGAACACAAGGCAATGCCATAGGAGATCCGGATTCAAGTTCCACCAACAACAACTTGCAAGAGGGCTTGCGTGCAAGGTATTGTCAAGGCTGTTTCCAAAAACATTTCCCTTCACTCCTGGCCTGACAAGGGTTGCCTGCATTTATAGCTCCATTGTGTTCTTCCAGACATGTGCCTCAAAAACAACAGTGCCTTGAGAAATTCAGTCACCGCTAAGGACAGGGTCATCTCCAACTAGGTTTCTCCACACTGTATTGCCACAGAGTATTTCTTATACATCTAACTGCCCCATCACGTTACTTTGAGAACATTCATGTTTTTCCAAAGGCATCGGCCAAGGGCAACCAAAGCCGGCTTATTTGGGAGCTGGTTTTGTTCTGGCACGTTCCAACTGGCAAGAAAAAAAAAAACCACTAACGAGAGGAGCTTTTGCAGCAAAAACTGAACATGCAACCCCTGATGGATCAGAGATTGAAAAAACCTCCCTTTGTTGCTTGACAACTCCTAGTATTCTCCCATACACACAAACACACACACCGGTATTGCTGCCGGCCACATTGGTTCAAGGAGGCTGGGAGCGCTGGTCGGAAAAAAGTAATGCCTGAAAGTTCTGGGCCAGTCGTAGCCTTGCCAACCCTGAGTCGTGAGCTGATCAGACATTGCCAAGCTGTCCACAAGGAGAATGTGAAGGCCACACCCCACCACCACCGCCACCTTCAGCAGCTGGCATTCAGGGGGGCAGGTTGCTTCTTGACACCCGAGGTTCGACCCCTGGCGCCACCTCCTAACTTCTTGGATTGGCCGCAAGGCCTCGGAGCTGAACACCTTTCTAAAGTGGTCGGCAGGATCAGCCGCTGCACCAAGAGGCTATGACCGACAAGAACTAAATCCCCTCCAAAGGGGAGTAAAGAACAAGTTCAGAACAAGTTCAAACACCATTTGCAGCTTTTTTGGGGAAGCTGCTAGACGGCCACGGCGAAGCCTCCTGGGGCCTCAAGAATGGGAAATTAGATGCTCGCTCCTTCAAGGCATCAGGCCAGGTTTGAGGCGTACTGTCCTCCTGAGAGCTACGCCCAAGGCTTGGCCGTCCCCCAAATTTTGGCAACCACCCCCCAACACACACACACCCTCACAAGCCAGGCGGGCTCACCTTTCCTGTTCTTCCAGCTTGTCCCTCTCGGCTTTCCGCAGATGCTCCAGCTCCGCTTCCCCTTCGTTCATCTTCTGCAACAGAACCTGGTGTTCCTGCAAGCAGGTCGGGACAAACGCCGTGAGCTGCTGCTCTCACAGCAAGAGCACAGAGATGCCCAGAGAGGGAAGGAAGCATCTGGAGCCCTGCCCCATCCAGGCTGCCTCAGCTGGGGGGCCGGGGGAACAGGCGCAAGAAAGCCACGAGGGGGGGACACACAATTTCTCTCGCACGGGTTCTCGGATCACAGGGACGCTTCTGAAGCCGTGCCTCGTCTCTGAAGCCTGATCAGGAAACCTTTTATCGCTAATTGATTATTCCCCTGTTGGTTGGAGAAAGGGGGCATTGGGCAGCTAATTGGGGGTAATACCTTATAATCTGTAACCATCTTAGAACTGCAGAGCTGGAAGGGGCGCTACGGATCGACTTCAGCCCGTCAAGGAGGCCCAGTGGGGGGAATCCCAACCTCTGGCAGAGAACCTCAACCCCCCAAGGCAAGGCATACAGCAGCTGGGATGCCCCCCCTTGCTTCTTCCTCTCCCTCCCCCCCCCCACGAGGGCTGTTATCAAAATGAGAGGACATCTCACAGGCACTGAAGGATTTTTGGGAGGGGTGAATATGTAAACCATGCAAGACTAGCCCCTCTATTAATAAACGAAGCCAAGAACTAAGTGGGAGACAGGAGTAAAGAAAACGTTCACTCCTAGCTAACGTACGAGTGGGAGGAAGGGGTGGGACTGCAGTACCTTCTCCATCCCCGTTAAGAGTCTCTGCAATTCATCCAACTTGAGATCTTTTTCCTGCAGGTCCTCTTCCGCCTTCTTGAGGGCCCGGCCAGACTGGTCTGCCTCCCTCCGGTAGTGCGAGATGGACGTCTACATGGCAAAGGGGGGGAGGGGAGAGTACCGAGACTGAGTTTTTCTCCCCCTCCCTCCAATATGGAGCAAACACTAAGCAAGGCACACAATGGGGCGACCCTGTGCGGCACCTTGAGGAAAAGAAGGTGTGGGGGGGTCACACTTTGTGCCATCAAATTTTTAACTGGAATTAAAATAGGAATTTAAGGACTCCATAAATCCCTAGAAGACATAAACAAACCAGAATTCCTAAAGGGCTCAACCGTCGTTGCCATTGGGGGGAGACACTTGAGGCAACTCCAGATAGAGCTGTAAAAAAAAGAAAACTATCCCCCAATTCCAACACGACTGGTCAAATCGCCAGGACTTTGTTAGCAGAAGCACCTTCAATGGTACATAAAACTCTGCGCCTGGACTCACGAGGGGCCACCTGGATTCCTTCCCTGCAGCTCCCTGGGGCTAACCTCATAGGCGGCCCGGTCCGACTGGTGCCGCTTCTCAGCCTCCTGAAGTTTCAAGAAGAGCCGCTTGGTCGTCTCCCGCATGACTGAAATGTCTTCTCCAGGATACACCGGCTCATCCTGCAAGAAGGTCAGGGGGAGAAAAGGTTACCACCAGTGTTCAGGACAGAAAGCACGTGCCGGCTGCCCAACGCCCCTACAGAATCCCCTTTCTGCTGCTAGTCTGGAAAGTGGGCGGGGGTGTGTGAAAAAGGACGTGGAAGGACACCGTCTTGCCATCCAAACACGAAGTCTTCTGATGCCTTTTTCAGAGAAGCTGAAGGTGGCCAGTAGAATCCTCTCCTCCTCCCACGAATCCTCAACAACCTTACGAAGTGGGCTAGGCTAAAATAAAAATACGGACTGGCCAGTAAGCCAGCGCATTTCCAAGCAGAGTAAACCCACTTCAGTCCTACTCTGATTGACACTCTACCCATGACAACATACAAGCGTCCCAAGTTAGAATGTAAAGTGGGACAAAGAGGCCCTTCATTGTAAGAGTCATTTCTCTCCCTTCTTCACAATAAAAGACTAGCCTCAACTACCCCTTCTGGGGCCCACGGACTCGTCCTACTAACCTGGCTCGTAGACAGGCTGCGATACGAGGTAGTTCGTTGAGGATGGATCCCGTTGTTTTTTTCTAGAGGAAGCTGCGCGGGGGAGGGGGGGGAGAAAAAAAAACAGGCAGGCCAATTCAGAAGGTCAGCAGAAGGAATCAAAAGCAGCAAAAGCCACTGATTCAAGTCCATCCTCAGGACACGCTCTGGGACTCTGCAGCTCTACCACATGGTGCCCGTGACTTCGCCCCCTGCGTTGGAGGGCGCGGGCAGAAAGGCTGACTTGTAAAATAGGCACGTTACAGAATTATCATTTGCAGAAGAACAAGCACAAGGAGGCTCAGCGAAAGCAGCGACTGAACCCTTTTGAAAGCCACCTATCCTAATGGACCTAATTGCAACTTATGGAAGCAAATCCCCTTAATCAACTCTGTACAATATGAAGCAGTTCCTTCTGCCTGTCCAGAAACATCCCGGTAGTCGTTTCCAACAGTCAATATTGACACCTCTTCATTCCAGTGGTTCATAAGGGGGCCCCTGGACGAATCCCCTTCGCAGGCTTGTGATGAGGGTGAAACACAGGAGGACTGGGCATTCATAAGACCCTTGGACTTCTGACCACAATTCAGAGATGCAAAATTCATTTTAAAAAAATACCATTTCCTTACACTTCTCAAAGTGTCAGCATTTACTCTTTGCTGTTGCAGAAGAGCGCCTGACATCTTTCCCAAACACATGCACTATTGAAAGAACTGAATTAAAAAAACATCACACTTTCCACAGTTATGTGCCTGGGAAATCCTGCAACCTGGCCTTTTCAAAAGGGCGTGGTACAGGTTGGGTTAAATGGGTGCGGCCCACATGCCGTTAAGACCAAGGAATCGGCTGGGGGCGCAGCAGGTCCTTGTAGATCCCTTCCAGCTAGCAAAACAATTAGGAACTTGAATGCAGCAGCGACTCCAGGCGGGTGTGAGTCAGCGAGCTACAGGGGCGAAACACGCCGGTGTCAGAGAGGTGGAAGCTATTTTCTAGCTGTGCTCAAAAACACAAGATCTTCACTAAAACAAACACATCTGAGGGCTTCCTGGCTGCTAAAGGATGAGATGAACTCTCCTGCAGGACAAACCTGGACAGGATGATGGAGAAGTGTACGCAAGAGGATGGGACGCAGATGTACAGAAAATTTCTGAAAAGGCACACTTTGGTAGGAAGCTAACCCCTTCAGATGCACAACATGTTTTTTAAAAGTACACAACTCTGGTGTTAGCAGAGAGCCGAGACTTTCAGTGCTCCAGCTGGGTGCTCAAGTCCAGGAATTTTGCTACCGTCCTCACCAATTTATTTCCATTTTGCTTGCCAGCTCGTTTTATCCTGAAAAAGCCATTGATTACCTCTTGGCCATGACCGTTCTCACTCTTCAACTGATGGAGGCTCTTTTCGTGTTTCGCCCGGTCCTCGGCGCGGGCTCTGAGGTATACCTGAGTCACAGAGGAGAAACCACAACACCCATGAAGAGATAAAGCCTCAGAGCTGAGGAGCGAGACCAGACAAGCACGGCAGCTCCAAAACTAGTTTGAGAGCAGAGCACAGGCAAGTACGGCGAAGGGGCTGATCCGAACTTTCAGCAGGCGGGACGACTCTGGTGAGCCCTATTCTGCTCAGGAAGGAGAGGGCTATTCCAACCCTGAAGGTTCCACATCGCTGGGTGTTTTTCAGGAAGAGAATAAGTTAGCTGCTCTCCCTATTTCAAAAGCAAAGTCAAAAACGAGGAGCAGAGAAAGCAAACGCACCGCTTAGCTTCCCAGAACAAACATCTTAGCTTTTACTCACTCTACTCCCATACTCGTGTTCGAGATTGACTAGACTACACCCACGTCTCATGACTAAGCCCAAAAATCTACCTAGGCATGCTTTTATCTCTCCGTGACGAATGCAGAAGACTTGTACGACAAGCTAGCCGTTGAAAGTGTGTTTCTCCCCGAGGACACCCAGGGATTTTTCCAACTGCCTCTCTGTCCGAGTAGAACCAACGATGGCCAAGGCTCACCTTGATGATTTCCTCGTCGCCATTGTTGGACTTGATGCATTCGGACGCCAGCGTATGACTGCTTGTGGGTCTGTTGGCCACCATGGCAAAGGCTCTTCCTACGGGCTGCAGCACGAGAAGACGAAACAAGAGGTAAAGAGGAGGTTCTCTGCCAGGAGGGGAAAGGGAAAAATGGCCCCCGTCATGCTGAAAAGGACGCCCACCAACGTTCCCTTCTGTTCCGACGGCACCACAACCAAGAGATGGGAAATTTGGGGTCAAGAGGGGACGACTGCCATTCGCTACACAACTTGTAGGGGTTTCCCTTCCCACAAATGTTTTTTTTAAATAGGGTTTCTGTAGGGAAAGAAAAAGAGCAAGCTGCACCTACTTTCTCCTTGGTTTGGTCGGGTCTCTCCCCAGGGAGGTCATTCTGCAGCGTTAACCTTAATATTTTCACACTGTCCTGAAACAAAAAGGAAAGAGAGAGAGAGAGAGAAGAGGCAGTTAGGGGGATTCGCCGTGTTCATCATGGGGAAACCGACAGGGTTGAAAGGCTAAGCGCTGCAGCTCAGCGCCCGCCTAGGCCTCCTCCGCTGTTGAGAACTAAGCTGCCACAAAGAGACGCCTTCAAAATCCCTGGCACCTCTTCCCCACACACAAAGAAATCACGCCTTGAAAGGAAGATCAGCCCTGGAAGCTCTGCTATGGGCAGGGGAGCAAGAATGGCTAAGTGATATATATCCCTGAAACTGGAGCCAGAGTGTCTGGGGGACTCGTAAGGAGGAGAGAACTACAAACTGGTTATGAATCAAGAAGAGAAGCGTTCTTGACATTTATGCACCTACAGGAACATTGCGAACTATTCCTTGGTCTTGGATGCCTGATCCAGAGTGGGGGGCCAAGGTCACATCTTCAAGGTGCCAACATCACTTGGGCTCATTCCCACGTTTCCATGGCCACCCCATTTTCGGCCTAACGAAGGGCCTCTGAAGACTCACATGGCCTGAAATCCCGCAAGTGGCGTGGTCTAGCTGTCGCTGGCCTGAGCTAGGAGAACCAATGGAACATCAGCCTCCAACAGGACGACAAAGAGAGAGGCACTCCGTTTTAATTCATGGGTGGCAGCTGGCAGGAAGGACCCGTTTCCGCCGCCTCGAATCATCTGAAGTAGGTGGATTGGTTTTCAAGGAACAGGCTGGGATTTTGTCTACTGCACCACCATCCAAAAAGTCCAGCATCTTGTTGCTGGTCTTGTAAACAGGGATTGAACAGGGCTTATTTAAAAACAACCGCTGTGCCCCAAGGATGGCATCCAGACACTAAAGTGCAGCTAACAACAGCAGCACCATCATCCTCTTAGAACTGCAGAGCTGGAAGGGACCCTATGGATCATCCAGTCCAGCCTGTCAGGGAGGCCCAGTGGAGGAATCAAACTCCCGACCTCTGGCTCTACAGTCAGGGATCTCAACCTCCGAGTTATCAATTTAACTTTAGAGTGACAGAATCGCAGAATGACAGAACTGGAAGGAATCTCAGAATCTCATTTGGTCCAGCTAAGTTGTGCTACTGGCAGCAATCGGACCAGTTTGAAATGTGCTCATCATCTGCAGGCCTCTTCAAGGGCGTCATAAGTGACAGGTTCCAGAGTCTCAGATTAACATGACTGGTTCTTATAAGCAACATAAATTTGACACTTATAATAATGGAACTTACAGCGATGCGTTAACTACGAGAGCATCGCTCTACCTCTTTGATGGGTTTATTGACACATGTACAGGAAGAGACCATTGCAGTTGCACTGAAACATGTGGAAAGGAGACGACTATTTTATATAATACTCGGTTTTAGTTTTTACATTGTGCTGTGACAGTAAGTCCAGATGAGCTCCCTTGCCCCAAAGAGTATGGAATTTTAGACCAGGGGGAGGAGGGAAGAGGAGAAAAGGAGGAAAACAGGAAGAAAAACCTACCCAACGGAGGCAGAGTGTGCCTGAAAACAGTCTGACACCCAGAATTGCATCATCCACATATTTCTGTCTAGGACACCCGTAGCCCCGCTTCGGTGCCTCTGGGGCTACAATTAGGGCCGGCACTCTCATTCGCCTGCTTAATCGTCAGTAATTTGTACAGGCCCGGGGAACACATATCACCATCCCTAGACCTTCGGTTCCAGCCGAGAAGCTGACAATGGGAGGTGATCCGGGAGGAGGGGACGGACTTTTAAACACTCCCATCTTTCAACAACAAGGCAGGTTTTAATTGCTTGTCAAACAACAACGCCCATCAGAGCCTATTAAAGTCGTTGCTTCGCCAACAAAAACCACTCCCCGGCCATGTTTGGATGAACGATCAGGGACCAGGCTCGCATAAGGCCCTTTGCAGCACAAGCCACACAGCCTCAGCCCACGCAAGTCAAGGGGACCACCTACGACAGGTCTTCAAGAGAGAAGGAGCAAAGGATGCTACCTTGAGCTCTCTGGAAGAACGCGGGACGGAAAGATGCTAAATAAGCCAGCCTTGTCTCCTCCTGAAAACAGCTGCAAAACATCAATTTCGAAATGTCGGGGGGCAGGGGGTGTAGTTACTCATTTTTGGGTCAAAATTGGAGCCCATGGGATTGACTGCAAAAAAAAAAGCTTAGGGGACACACTCTGGTCACCTTACGGGCTCCAAAGTGGCATCCGCTTTCTGGTAGGTGGGGAAATGGAAGCCTTCCCAGTTCCCTCTGGATTCGACCTGGGACTTTTCATCACAACAAGCCTGCTAGAAAGTTCAGGATCAACAGCCACTAGGGTGACGTCATTGTCCCTGAGCCATCATCCAACAGGTACTGGGGATTTCCTAGCTCACCACTTGCATATTTTGGCAGATAGATAACTTCACCTCTCCGCCTGGACACCTATCATCGATATGAATAACTGCGTATTTGGGGTCAAAAGCTTCCTGGGGGATTAGACCCGGGATTAACCCAAACCGCCGAGCATTCCAGGGGTGTGACCGTGTCAAACACTACCATTACCCCAGTCTCTATAGCAGCAAACTCTCCCCGCACAGAGAACAAACATGTGCCATTCTACAGCCGACCCATATAAGGAAGAAGGAAAGAAAGAACTTCCAGGATTCCGTAAAAGTTTCAGAAGGTGAGTCACCCCGAGTGACAAGACCCGCTGGTGCAAAAGGAAGAGCAACTGTACAGAAAAGAGACCCAGAAACCAGGTGGTTAGGTTATAAAAATGTGGAGACCTGCAACCACCACGCTGTGGAACGAAGCCTTCCTGCTCGGGGCTTCAACGAGTCCCATCAGGTTTTTTTATTTTCAGGGGGGTTAATTCCATTCGTCTCCCAATCATCAAAATTCCACAGCTAATGAACTTGAATCCACGGCCCTTCTGTCTCGATTCCAGCCTCCTATCGCCTGCCTCTCCTACACAGATGGTGCCGTTTTCGCTGTATAAGGACTTTGTTTTGACGTTTAATGATATGACAACAAATAAACAAAATGCCACTAACATAACTTTAAAAAGGAAGAAAAGGGAAGCATGATTGTAATACACATTTTCAACTCCATCTTTCCTACCACCCTCGGGACTGGTTTGTGTATTTATTTTACTTTATCTTTTACAACTGCCCCATTTCTCTCCAGAAATACCTCCAGGGCTACCGGCTGTACAAGGACTTAACCCTCATCCACCCATGAATTTTTACTTCTTTCAAATGTGCATACTTCCAAGCACCCATGCCAAGATAGTGACTATAACGTTTCCTCCAGGAAGAAAAACACGCTGCGTCTGCAACCATTCCGATTAGTTTGCCTCTCGAGTAAGGAGCATTCATTTATTCTTTGCTTGGAATGCTAACACGGGAAAACTATGTGACATACAGTACGATCCCAGGGATATTGACTCACGAGTAAGCCCCAGACAGGGTTACCCTGATAAAAAAAAAGCACAAGACTATGGCATTAACATGTATTGGGCAGTTTCGCATCTAATTTTTCTTTATGATTTATGATTTGAATTTTAAAAATCTGCATATGAATATATTTTAAATAGCAATTTAAATTGATTTTCATGCACTCTGGTCTGGGCCCACCTCCGTTTGTCCACGGCCCAACCAAACAGCTCAACCTTTTGAAAATCATAAACAGACCTTCAGGAAAGCTGTCAAAGATTGCTTGTATCTGTCATTTCCACCCGAGATACCTTCAGCCGAACGCAACTGGAGCCGGTCAGGATCTCAAGCTGTACTGGGCTCTGATGACTTAAGCCCAAAGGGGGGGGGGGGAGAGAAGCCAGCCAAGCCCCTGTAGATGCCTTGATGACACAAACGCAGCTCTTCCCAAGCCCCCCCGCGGCACAACTATCTACCCACGGAGAGGCATGTTAAATGTTACTGAAAGAACTGAGAGCCATTTCCAGTGTGGAGAACAGAATCACCTTTGCACCTATGATTTCATCAAGACCCATTTGACTGCACCCTAGTTGGAGTTCGTCAAGACGAAGGAAAGAATTATTTTTTTTCTTTTTGCAAAGCACTGGTGGTGAAAAGCAGCAGGTCAGAGCGATAAATAGTTTTCAGGCCAGTAATAGACAAATATAACCTGTTTGCGGTGTCTGTCCAAGGGACAGGAATGTAGGGAAGCAGTTTGGTGAGGATGTCAATTTTATTTGTCACTGTTTTCAACTGCTCCAAACTATTGACAAACCCTTTCATTCAGCTGACTGGCCTCTTTTTGACGGACTGTCTTCTGATTGTCCTTATGGCTCATGTGTAGCTAAAAATCACACATCCTCAGAGTGCCCGCAGGTTGTCAGTGGCCAAATTTTGTAACATAACAGTGAAAAAAGTGGTCATATAGCAGAATGAAATGTTCTTTTAGTTCAGTGAGTCCCCAGATGGTCTTGGACTAAAATTCCTGGGAATCTTCACTATTCGCTGTGCTGGCCAGGATTCCTGGGATATGTCACCCAAGATCATCTGGAGACCCCAAAGTTGGGAACCTCTCGTTTAGTGGCTAAGTTTGCAATTTTTTCAAAAAATCCAGAACAGGTCCTACATATCCGAGGCACAGGGATGGCATAGGAGACACATGGAAACTGAAGATACAAGGCATTGCAAACTGATGGAAAGAGAGGAAGGGAATACACTAGAAAGCGTGAGTCATGACATAATTTCAGAAGTCCGACAGCTGACAAGGTAAATGCGCTCATCATGCCAGGTAAGCTACCAAGGGTCAAAGTGGATTATAAGAGCTCAAAACTTTCTTTCTCTTCAATCTTTCCTGAGCATTCATTAGGGAGGGGGACTAATCCAGGTCCTTTTTCACCCACCAGAAAATATCCAGCTGCCTAAGGGTCAAGAGGTGAGCCCACTGCCTGTGGTCAAAAGTCTCTAGTCTTAGCAAAACCTCCTAACGGGAAAAGCACAGGGCGTCTGCACAGATCAGTACTAGAGCCGAAATACACGGACACCACAGCCTTGATCTTAAATTTAGATTTGACAAAGCAACAAACTGCCCTGGTAAATATGGTCAACTGTCCAGCCGGGGGAATCCCTGTCCATGATCCTATAATTCCTGAACAAGCAAACGGCCTCTTATGTTTACGGCTTGCTGGACGCCTGCTTATGGCGTGCAAGCGAGGACCACAGAGCCAAGGGGTCCTGTTCAGCATTCCAACCTGCTTCCAAAAAACTCCAATCCGCCCATGTCTGGCAGCATCTTGAGGCTGGCGAGCATAAACTGTTCTCATCAGGCTATATGAGGGGCTTCCCCCTAAAACATCTTGCATATCTATAAACTTTTGAGCTCTCCCCCAAGCCTACTGATGCCCTCCTTAAGTTTGTCTGGAAGCTCTCTATTTTAGACACACAAGGAAAACCGCAAGGAGTTCATTATTAATCTATTTTTTTGTTGCTGCAGCTTATCCTTTTTTCCCCCCTAAGAGAACTGGGAGTTCAGGATGCTGTTGGACTGTTGTTCTCATGATCCCCGACTATAAGACACCCCTGCTCTCCCCAGTGAGAGCTGGAGGGCCATCAGAACCCAGCTCCTGTTTTCAAATGAATGCTGGTACTCCAGGATCCACACGAATGAGAAAAAAGGAGGGGAAAAGACCTGTCCATTGAACTGCTTATATTAGAAACCTTACAAAGCACTGTTCAAAGACTGCCTTAACAGATTTTTTCATTTATCACAGCAAGTGACTTTCTTTCTGTATGCAGAAGCACCAAGCCTGTGGACTTTTAAAAAAATCACAAATTTTTGCTAAAATGAAAATACAAAGAAAAGAGGAGATAGAACACAAACATAGGCAAATTACACCATAATGTGTTGCTACCAGAACAAGCAGGTTTCTCTTCTGGGTTCAGAACATCCCTGACTTAAGAGGACATAGAAGCTTTTCAGTTCCACAGGACATGTTCCCCTTTCGTAAGATAAAGCTTTCAAAACTACATACTGTATATTTACTACAGGAGATACCATCTCCAGAACACATGCTCCTGGTAAATTCAGAATGGGAGCCTAAGACTTCTCTATTCTATATCCCACTTTTTTTCTGATAAACCATCCAGGCAGCCTAACTAGGCAAGCTATACAGTAACATTATCTATATAATTACCATTATATAATTAGATCATCTATGTGATTCCTCCATAGTTCCTGCTATTTGAGAGAACATTACAATGACTGAAAGCCACAAACAAAACCCCCAAGGATTTTATGCTATCTACTTAAAAAATAAATAAACTCCCCTGCATTTACCCATCCTTATTTCTCAGTCTGCTAAATTGCAAGCCTGCTGTACTCCACGCCACTCCTAAACTGAATTTATTCCATCCCACCAAATTCAACAAGAACTTACTTGCAAGCATAACACAGGACAGATGAGGCGGGGAGAGGGTCAATTAAAGATAATCCTTTACCTAAACAGGCACAAGCAACTACAATCTTACCCTCTTTAATTCTTTTTTTGAGGGTACAGTAGCCTTTTTAAGTCTGTTCCTGAAAAAATGAAGAGGGAGCCCTTTAGCAATTTATTTTCATTTGACTTCATTTGTTTAATGTGTGCCCTTCACAATTAACACTGTAAACGGCCCAGAGAGTGCTCTAAGCATCATGGGATTTCATATATGAACAGCACCCTTTGCTTTTAATGTTGAGACCACTCTTTGCTCCAAGATTGACCCAAATGAAACATGGGTGTCCCACCACATATGAACTTTTGCCATCATTCTTGAGCAAACTCACCAAAAACCTGAGCAGCTTGCATTGCAGAGACAGAATCTGGGAGTTCGATTCCCAGGGACTGGACTCCACTCTGTTTACTAGAAAATCTTATAAATTGAACTGTTTTGGGAGGAGGGAAGGCAGCTTTATCTAATCCATGCTTCAAAATTCCAGAATGAGTAAGGCTTTCAGTAAAAACTTTCGAAAAAAATGTTGAACTTCAAGGTGTGTTCACGCTGGGGATTCACAGGCACGGGGAAATACAAAAGAGATTCAGTTCCCATCTGTAAAGGCTACAATTCTGCACCACTTTGCTGGGAGTAAATCTCCACAAAATGAGCTCACTGCCAAACACCCAGATCTCTAGGGATCGGCTGCAAGACAGGACATTTTTAAAAACCCACACCTTTGGCGGCTTCCTTCGTTTGCCCTGCCAAACGTCCTTATTGATTTCCACCTACGATTTTAAAACAGGATTTTTGGCAGCCATCCCTCTTCGAAGAAAAACAAAAAGGAGGAGGCAGAACCTTTTAAAAATTATTATTGTTGTTTTGCAATGCGACTTTATTATCGTTTCTGTCTGTGACTGATGACGCAATTAGTCCTAAACCCCTTTCTTTCCCTCCGAGAACGCAATTTAGAAAAGATTTTACAACTACATTTTTTAAACATACACATAAACCTGAGTCAGATTTTTTTTAAAAAAAATGCTTGTTCATAGGTCCGCTTGACTTTTTTTTTTCTTATTTGCTGCTCCCCCGTAAACCGAAATATGAAGTCTTCAAAGCGGGAATTTAAATCCACATCAAAATAGGCAATGCAGGTTCTGTTCAGGGGCTGCTTTTGTGCTTTTAAGGGGCGTCTTCAAGCAATGCCGAGAACCCTACGCAGTTTCTTACCGGGTTGTCGCCCTCCTGCTGCAGGTCCACCAACGTACAAAGACTCCTCGCCCCGCTCATCGCCACCTCCCAAGCCGCCGACGTTCCGCTCCGACTGAAGGCGGAGACAGCCACGCCCGCCGCTTATATATCAGCCACGCCCACTTCCACCCCACCGGCGTTTCCAACGGCGGCAAGCCACGCCCAATTTGCCTCGTTCGGATCCTATATCTGGCCACGCCCACTAAGGATAGAAGCTAGCTACGCCTCTGTCTCTGAGCTGGCTCGAAGGCACGCCCACCTCTTGTTTCTCTGTTATGTTACTGCCCCTTTTTGCCTTTATTCACTGCGCATGCGCGTCCTACTGTGGCTTTTTGAAGTCTCGTACTGTACAATTTATTGGTTTATTGAGGAATTAATTGTTTGGGGGGGCGATCTTCAAGCTTGCTCTGGTTGCATTTAGAATTACGTCAGTGAAGGGAAAAGCTGAGCAAACTCCTCCATGCGTGCTGCCCTCCCAAGACGCTTGGAATACAACCCCCATTATCCTTTTCATTGCCTGAGGATGATGGGCGTTGTAGTCCAACAATCTCAAGCATCTTGGATGACAAAGTCGAGATGCCTGAAATCGGCAGTGACACTTGTTTAATAAGATGCCTTTGACGCCTATAAAACCTTTGTTTTTAAAGCCGGCTGAATAACTAACTGGCAGTAATTATTAATTATTTATTGTTTACAGAATACATTGTTGTGAAAACTACCCTTAATTATAACAATGATCTGTGCTTCTTGAACAAGTAAATCATTTATAACAACAAATGATAGCGATCACAATTATGTACACTATAACAATATAGTTTACATAAATATAAAGCATAAACATACTATAAAAACAATCCCAGCAGCAACAAGAGCAGGATTTTTTAAGTAAGAATGTTTGTGGTGAATCAGAAAGAAGATACACCACATCTATCCCTATGCCTACAACAATGACGAGCTAAATAACTCCAAGAAAAGGTCATAACCCTTTTCTTTTTCCTTACCTACATTCCAACATCTGGCCCCAAAATATAGACTGCCCCTACATCTGGAAGTTCCATTTCCCCAACCTTCAGGAACAGCACTGTGGGAAACATCTGAGCAACACAAGAACTGGCCCAGCTGTTAGTTAGTTGTTTGTTTGTTTTATTTACATTATTCCCATTTCCCCTGTCTCCTAAAAGGAGGCCCAAGGCAGCTAAAGAAACCCCCAGGAAGCAGAGTGAGCAAAGAAGCTGATATTCAGGGCTGTCCCAAGCCATTTCTCCTGAGCGCACACACCCAGCGTTCATTCCTTCTGAAGAACAGCAATCCGGCAGATTGCCATCTGATAATAATCATAATAACTACATGCAATCAAGTTGATTCTGATTTATGGGCAAACCTTTCCAGGATCTTGTAAGTATAGAAATATGGAGAATATATGGCTTTACCATTCCTTTCTGTCTGGACACTGCAGCTTGCCTAAGGTTACACTGATTGGTTCTCCTCCCTGCAAGTACACAGGAGGAGGGGGGACTCAAACTCCCAACCTCTGGCTCCACAGCCAAGTACCCAATCCACCAAGCTGTCTAGGCAGTGACTGCCCTTTGCTTAACACCACAAATTCTGAAGGCAGTCTGTTCCCCTGTCAAAAGGTAACACAAGAGTGCTTCCCCCAGCTTTCAGTCAAATTTTGCGATCCTACAATTTCTGCACTTCTCTGTTCCCCTCTGGAACGACTGGGTCAAACTTTGCCCCCCCCCCCACAGCACTCCAAATTTAGGTGCATAACCTATGGCCCATGGACATAGTCCCATGTAAGCTCTTTGGGGCTCAAGGTGGGAGAGCGCTCAGGAGATCCCACCAGCACTTGAGAGATCAGGCGCGCAGGAGATCTCATAAGTACCTACCACATACCCTCACAGGTATCTGAAGGGGAAATGTTGGCCATAATAGCATAGATCAAGTACTGCATGTACACCATGCCTGAAATCACACCATTGTTTCAACACTGCTTTTTTGCACTGAGAGTAGCAGCCATTGAAACATCACACACGCATCAGACCAAAGAACAGCAAACAGGAGATTTCTCTGACATGAATGCACTCACGTATTTTGTTGCTGTTTGTCATTACTGCCTCTGCCTGAAAAGCACCTGTCGCAAAAGGATCACTTAGCTACCTGGCCAGCCAAGAATAAATTACAGGCCTTACATGCCACAATCATAAGGTTTTTTAAGATAAAACATGCGTTAGAGCCTTCCTCTCCATCTGCACTCTCGCACAGAGCTAAGAGGAAGAAAATCAGATTTAAAATGAATGAATTCTCAGGCTCGGATTGGAAATTTGATTTGGGTGCATCTGGAAAGGAAACTGAAGTTGAGGAGTGGTATCCACAAATAAACAAGGAAAGCAAAGAGTTTATTCACAGACAGCGGCAAACAAAACAGAAGTAGTGGCAACCACTACAAACAGGCAGAAATTAAATAAGTTAAGTTTCTCCCCTCATCACTGCAGTTCCATGGTAAGACGAACACTTCACCTGTTGATTTCTTTTTGCCATGAAAAGCTCAGAACAATTTACATTAAAGGTTGGTGATACATGTGGGGAGATTTAATAAATCTCCCCACATGTATCTAAGTATCTAAGCTGCTTTGTATACTTTTAAAGCTGAACTGGATCATGGGTTATAATTTTAAAACAAATAAATTATTATCTGAGAACAGTGAAGAGGGAAAGCAATTACACTTGCTTTGATAAATTTCCCTCAGAGTTCATAGGTGGAAATATCCACACAAAATGTTCTTCAAGATATACCGTATTTTTCCATGTATAAGACTATATTTTTTCTATAACTTTTAGACTAAAAATTAAGGGTAGTCTTATACATGGAAGTAAGCTGAGGAGAGTACAAAAACAAATGGAGGAGAAAGCAGGGATCAAATTGTTCCTGCAGCGCTTTGATCCCATTCCCCCTACACTTGCTAAGCCCCACTTAGATGTCTTAATTTTGGGTTAGAAAAGTGGGGGGGTGTCTTATACATGGAAAAATAGGGCATGTCTAAACTGAAATCCTGTGACAAAGAATTCCCAATATTTGGCTGCTGAGACATGAGTTGCCAATTTAATTTTGGTTTTTTATTAGCTGAGCTGCGAGTTCAAGTTATGCTCATTTATTGCACAAGCCTATTACCAACCTGGTGAGTCACTTACCAGTATAGGAAAAAATAAACATTGAAGATGGGACTCACCGGATGAATATTTTTAATTCAGCTAAGTACATAACACTACAAACCTCCTTTTCTAGGACAGAATATATTGATGGCTTGCCAAAATGCAAATAGAGATAATGGATTGATTAGTGTCTTAAATTGTATATAATTAGCCATCTACAAATTTTTTAATCATCGGCTGACATTATTGAAAACATGTCAATCATATACCGGGGAATATTTATAACAGAGAGCAGAGGTATCACTTTGCCATCACTGAAAAAGGAAGGTTTATTTTACGTTCAGCCAATTTAGCAGACTAGATATCTCAATAAGCTATAAATACTATACATATTTCCTTTTACAACCTTATCTACTTTTTAGCAAAGTGTTTCATGGCACCTTTAGATCTAGAGGAATTGCAGAGCCAACGGTATCAGATGGTAGAAATTGCCGTCTAAAACAACCCACAACTCAAAAGTCCCTCTGCCCTTCAACAAACATTATTCGGGACCTAGTTTCTGTTTCTAAAAGACAGTGGAATAAATCATTCCGCAGACCCCAGATTTTACCACCTCCAGTTTGGAAATAAATAGAGAGGAATATTTCTCTAATCAATTATAATTGCTTGCCAGAGAAAGAGACCTTGGGACGATGGAACCCCTCTAGGGACTAATTAGCAAAGGCAAATAAGGGACAGGTCATGCCCTGCTGTGTCTAGAATTCAGAGGGTAGACTTTTCCTGTTTATGGAGGTTCTCTTCCACTACCTTTTTTTCTTTCTTTCAAGGGCAATGCAAGCCACCCTGAGTTAAGACCAAATCCTTCGGCTGTTCTCTTTTTGAGGAGGACGACTCGATGAGAAGAGGTCACTCAGGGACAATCACACACCATGTATCACACCTCTGTTCATCAGGATTTGTCTTAGAGCTCGTACCTAAGGATGAAGGAAGCAAAGCAAGCTTTCTCGAAGCTTATCCTTCAACGACACCCTCCTGGAAAGCTTAATAAAACCTCACTGCCACCGAGTAATCCATTTTTTCCTCTGCCTCTGATAAGAGGACTTAATCCGTCACAAGGTCGGCCGGCTCCCAATCCTAGCAGCCTTCCTGTTCTCTTTGAAGACATACCTGGGAGCAAAACACTCTTTCCTCCTTCTCGGTACCCCTGAAATTAAGATGCAGTAAGTTTCCACTTGCTCCAGCCGGCATGGAGAGCCTCCTCGGACGTCTCCAGAGGGCCATCGCTTCCCTTGGATGAGGAGCATCAGTTGAGGACTCCTTCTCCTTCTCGCGCTACCAAGCGGAGGAGCCGGTCGGTCGCACCTCTGCCTCTCCTCCTCAGCGATGAGGTGTGCCTCTTCCCCCGTGGCGGCTGCATCACTCTCCACTTTTCGGGAGGCTTTTAATTGCTGCATTCCCAGGAAGTTAGCTCATCAGGGGCCAGCAGCGAAGTGAGAAAGCTTTAGTTATGAACCAACAAGTACGACCGTCCTCCCACAGCCGAGCTTCAGGGAAAAAGTCACTCTCCAGATGTTTTGGAATGCAATGTGCAGTATCCAACCATTCGCCCTTGGCCATGCTGGGTGGGAATGATGGACGCTGGAAGTCAAAATGTTCGGAGGGCACTTTAGGTGATGTTCACGCCAATGGATACCAAACAAGTACGTACCTAGACTTCCAATACATGCAGGAACTCCAACAGAATGCCTCTATGCCGATGGGTTATTTTCTGCTAGTGGCAGAATATGAACTTTGTCCTAAACAGCTGGGCAAACATAAGAAATTCCCGGACCAGCTTGCTTTGGGCTACTGGTCGCCATACCTGATAACTTGGGGGTCAGCTGGCAGATTTTCAAAGTGGAAATAATCCATTGCCTCTCCTGCCATCTCTCTGAGTGAAACTGCCTTGAACTGATAAAGGAAACTCCAAAAAAAACCAAAACAAACAAACAAACAAACAAAAATCCACCTCTGGGTGATATGGATATGAAGCTTCTATGGCTAGGGTACCTGTTCTCCATCTTCTAGACGTCAACCCAGATGGTCTGAAAAGACTCCTCCTCTGTGCTCGGTTCTCCTCTTTTCATCCCAGGTTAAGCCCCTGACATGGGAGTGTCTCCTAATAGGGCTGGGAAAGACACCTGCCTAAAATTCTGGCCCGTGGCTGCCACCAAGTATAATTATCTGACGGACCAAGTTTTGTTGCTTGCTATCTTGTGCCACTCAGACAAGAGATTCATATGTGCATGTGCAGATTATCCCTAATAAAGCGCTCAAGGGATACAGCGCAGCGTTGTCTATGTCCCATAAGCTCCCCTTTCTCCGATGGCTTGGTTAACTCCAAATCAGGATGTTTCACCAGGCTCCACTTAGTGAACCTCACGGTTCCAGTAAAAAGACAAAGTTCTCTAGGCTAGTAATAGGTCCTCGTCTTCTTCATGGTAGCTCTTCCTTGCATGCTATAATTGAGGGACGCACACACCCCTTCTTGTTGCTTGTGGGTTTTTTTTCACATCGATCTTCTGCACAAATAAAAAAACAGTGTGAGCTTTTCTAGTGTATTGTTTAGAAGAAATATTCCACCGAGGGTGGTGTGCAGCCAGCCTGAATTTCTTGACTCAACATGGTGGCACCCCACCATGAACATCAGCATTGCAATGAGACTGGAGGATCTTCCATTACAGCCCTCATTCTTTGATGCCTCAAATGCCTTCCCCTGCTGCATATAAACGGATTGTTTTTCTGTCTGAATCACACAAGGAAATGCTCCACATTAGGCTGACGGTGGCGTTTACAAGAGGATAATGGAAACAAAGCAAGGAGGACAATTAGGAGGGTTACGCACACAAGGTGTTTTGTATGCATGAGCTGTCTGGACCTCAGAATTCAAGAGAAAATTTGTTTCTAGCCAGGGTGTTTGGAACAGGTGAACTAGAAGCTAAACCACCTGTTTAGAACAAAGGTGCTCGGGAATATTTCCCCGGTACTCCAGAGCATACTTTTAGAGGTATATGGCTCCAAAAGGGAGACTGCTAATTGTGGCAAAAATAATGATCCAGCAGAAGTACATTGTGGGATCCAACCAGTTGAGTGACTTGTCCATACTTTAGTTCCTTTCCTCAGTAACTAAAGTGTAACAATATGACTGTCACATCACAAGGAGTACTGAAACACCTCTTTGTCCATATCATTAAAACAATGAAATGCACTGTTAACTACTTTAAGGTCTTGGACCTTAGACCTATAACAACCATCAATGTACCTCTAAATGTTTTTAGACATACTGTATCTCAATTTGGGCACCTAATTTTGTAGATTAACCACAACCAAGGTGGAAATATTGCCTGCTTCAAACTAACTGCTGCTAATACTGCCTTTAAACAACAGGTGGGTGTGCAAACATTACTAGGTGATAAGATTTATTTTCTTGCTTCAGAAGATTTAGCTTCCTGATTGTTGAGGAGAAAGCAAAGGCACAAAGGCAAGCTGCCCCACCTGAATCGGTTGGCAACCCACACAGGGAATCTCCATATATGAATCGTGACCGGAACGAATGCAAAGCACTGTCAGACTATCTCTACCAAAGAGCAAAGTCCAACGTTTTACAAAACCTAGTTTAACACGGAACTCTTGATCAACAAGACAACCAGGAAGGTAGGAAAGGAAGATACACCTAAGAGGTAGTCATAAAATTTACAACACGACAACAGAATTAACAAACCAGCTTAACACATCTCTAATAGCTAGGAAGGATACAAGCAACCATATCCAATTTTGCCACAGCAAGCATTTAATGAACTATCTAAAAATCCAAAACAACCTTACAAGAAGCAACTAAAAGAACTGTAACTTATTTTACCCAAAGGAAAGGCAAATCCAGAACTCCTGGCCAGCACAGCTAGCGGTTAAGGCTTCTGGGAGTTGTAGTCCAATAACATCTGGGGATCCAAGGTTGGGAACCACTGTTTTAACTGCTACAAGTATGCTACCACCCTACCTCATCTGTTTCTAGGCTGTGTGTTAGAAAGAGCTCCTTTGTTTCAGTTTTAAGCCCTGGCTGTTTGTTAGGCAATACCCTAAAAATGCAAGCTATTATCCTGCAGAGATACCACCACTTCAGATTTTACTCTGATTTTATTTCTACCACAAACCAAAATATAATGCTAATTAACCTTGTTGGCTTGGTATAATCCAATTCTGAAGAACCTGTATTCTTCCAGATATTGTTGGATTTACATAATTTCCCATCAGCCCCAAGTATCCTGTCCAGGGGTGAAGGATGATGCCAGTAGGAATTAATCAGCCACTAATGGCACCATGCCCCCACCATTAGCCTGGTTTCTCTGTCTCTGGTGTAATACATACTGAGATCACGGATAGGAATGCTGAATATTTTTAAAAGGCTATAAAATGCTAATCATTATGTTTATACTGGTAATTATACTATTGTAACATTCTAGTAAAAAAAGAGGTGCAATAATATATGATGGGCAGGATGTGCATGTAAAGGGGTGCAACAGTATGTCTTTCTGTAACCCATTAAGATCTCAGCCAAAAGTGGCTGAAAAGTCAGACTGTTGTTGCAGAAACCAGAGCTCATAATTTGCAGAGGGATTTTTAATTTTGGCCAGGAGAGACATTAAATTTTGCATAGGTCCAGACCCCACTTTGAAAGCTGTGAATCATTAAGTAATGGGGTAAGCCACTAACGGCAACAATTTTAAGTAAACAAGCTTTCGGCTGCAGTTTGATTAAGAATGTGGTGGAGCTTTGGGAAACTGGTCAATAAACTGTTTCTTTAAACTCTTTCCACCCTTTGTGCAAACTAAATCGGTTGCTTAATCGAATGATTGCGATAAACTAATTAAGATTTCTTTGACTGGGTAACACAGACCAAGTATCACTGGGAGATGGTGTGTACTAGCACAGCACGGGCAAGATTAGAAATTAAAAAATGTGCCAAGTGCAGCTCATGGCTTCTCAAATAAGAACTGCCCCTAAGGGACACTGTGACACCAGTCAGTATAGCTGGATGATCCAGTACGTTCTGGGAACCAGATGGAGCAGCCCCAGACTGGCTCCACCAGCTACCAAGTTGTCATATCTGAGCTGAGATGCTATTAATAAACCCAGATTCCTGGTTTCTGGGATTCTGGTGGTCTCCTAGCAACCAGGAATGTGATGACGGTACCTTTGGCCAGGTGCAACCCGGAGCAAGGTGGATTTGACTGTACAATGTTTGCTTGCAAAGTCCGACGGCAAGCAGAGAGTCATGCAAGTAACACCTCAAAAGGAAGCCGTTTTGTAAACAGCAAGTGAAGGCCTTTGAACGCTTTCCCGGGAGGCAGAAGCACGCCAGGAGAGGCAATGCTACTTTGAACTCTTGACTTGATTTGAGAATATTCATTTTCCAATTTGTTAAAAAAAAGAACAATAATTCCTCGGTAAACTGACATACATCAAGCACTGCTCTCTGTAGACAAAGGAGTGCTTCAGGATGGGATTGCATGTCGGTTTACTGAGGAATTATTCTTTTTTTTTTTAACAAATTGGAAAATGAATATTCTCAAATCAAGTCAAGAGTTCAAAGTAGCATTCCCTCTCCTACGTAGACATCTATGTCTGGCTAGCAATCCACCACATCTGGATTGGTTCCAAGCTGAGGAAGCTGTAGACCATGCTTCCTCAGGTTGGAACCAATCCAGATGTGGTGGATTGCTAGCCAGACATAGATGTCTACGCAGACCCGCGGTTCCCAACCTGGGGTCCCCAGAGGTTCTGGACTTATAACTCCCATAGATCCGGGCCAGCCCAGCTCGTATTGAAGGCTGCTGGGAGTTGTAGTGCAAGAACCTCTGGGGATCCGAGGTTGCGAGCCATGGTGTGTGTGTGAGAGAATGATTTAAGAAATACAGTAGGTAGATAGCTAGATAGATTTTAAACGTTGATAGATTTTTTTAAAAAGTAGATAGAATATGTTGGAAGCCGCCTAGAGTAGTCGCAATGACCAGATAGGCGGGGTATAAATAGAATGAATGAATGAATGAATGAATGAATAAATAAATAGATTTAAAAAGTAAACAGGTACAGTAATAGATTTTTAAAACTAGGTAGGTAGACTGTAGAAGTAGATAGATAATATTTCATGATTTTAGAAACAGGTCTTTAAAAGGATAGATAGATAGATAGATAGATAGATAGATAGATAGATAGATAGATAGATAGATAGATAGATAGATAGATAGATAGATAGATAGATAGATAGATAGATAGATAGATAGATAGATAGATAGATAGATAGATAGATAGATAGATTTTAAAGGATGGAGGGATGCAGGCGATGGATAGTTTTGCCCGTCCCACGTTAACCCTCAGGATCAGAGAAGGAAGGCCAACAAGTAGCCTCAGGTGATTGCAATGAACCATCAACCCGCTTTTCCAACGGCTTTCCTCTCAAACTCCCCTCCTCTCCCGCTTGCTTGATTGGCGACTTGTCTCGGAGACCCCTCAAGGCGGACCCACCGTCCCCAACGGAGCTGCGACCGACTGCGGCCATCCGTGGCAAGGCCCTTCTCCTTCTCTCTCTCTCTCTCTCTCTCTCTCTCTCTCTCGCTTCCCCCCAGCCCTCCGCCTGAGGGAGGAAAAGTCGCCCAGGGGAGGAAGGGCCGGGAGGAAGACCGACGGCAGCCTCGTTTCTTGACATCCCCCCTCCACACTCCCCCCCCTCAACGGGAGCCATCTTGGCCTCAACGGGAGCCATTTTGGGCCCAGGGGCCTCGAGACCAGCCCTGAGGGGAGAGTGCCTCGAAGCCGGGGGGGGGGGGGGGTGGAGAGGCCAAGGGCGTGGTAGCGGCTTTATTTCCTCTTTCTCATACCCACCCCCCGCGGATTGTTTTTTTTTTTAATTATTTATTTTATTTGTGTATGTATGCATTTATTTATTTGCCCTCGAGGGAGGGAGGAGGGGGGGAGAAAAAGGAAAGGAAGCCGACGGGCGTCGTGAGGTAAACTTATAAATGTATTTATTATTTAGAGGAGTTGTATGCCCGCCTTTCTCCTCATGTAGCCAAGGCGGCTGACTGTGTTTAAAAAAAAAACAATAAAGGGGGCAGAGGCCGTGCTGGGGAAAGTACCTGAGGTAATATACTGTATAGGGGGAGGGATATTGTCACTTTTAACAGGCTGCTCCGAAGACTCCCTTTGAGGAAACGGGGCAGAGGTAAAATGAACATGAACTAAAATAAAATAAAAGTGGGAGGGAGGGGGAGAACAGGAGAGGGAACTTTTTTAACACGGGGCTGCCCCGTTACTGATGTGAAAATAAAAAGGGAGGTGAGGAAGGCCAAAGAAAAATATTTCCTCAGGGGCAGCAGCCCGCCCGCCTGCCCCTAAAAAAGGGCGGGAGATTCCTGAGGAAAGGCTAAGATAAAATGAGGGTGAGGGGATACTGAGCTCGAGCACATTCCTGCATAGCTTTTCTGAGGCGATGTGTCTCTAAGGAACGAAAGCTCATATTAAAAAGATAACAGTCTTCTTTAAGGGGCCACCATGTTTTTGTCTTCTTTATTTTTAATTTTTACTTCCTTTTACCCGAGGTGGTGAAGAAGAAGAAAGGAGAGAAGGCCTTTCTGAGATGCTGCTGAGGTAAAAAAAGGGCAGAAACAAAAAAAGACAGGAGGTAAGCATAAAATAAAATTAAAATAAAAAGTGGAAGACTGGACTCTAAACCCAATGTTGGTAAAAGAAAGCAAGAAAGGGGCATAAGAAGCATCCTTGTGAAGACATGTAAGTTTTTTTTCTTTTTTTCTCCAGGATGGATTTTATATAAATCAAATAGATTTAAATCACAGTTTTATTTAGACAGTTTAAAAAGACTGATTTTTATGATTTACAGCGATTAAAAAAATAATAGATGTTTATCCAGGTGGTTTTAAAAAAGGAAAGAAAACAGGGCAGGGGAATAGGAGAAGGCTACCTGAGATCACATCCTGCTACTAGGATTTTATAGGGTTCAAGAGCAGGTAGGAAAACAGAAGCACTCCCCATGCCTTTTCCAAGGAGAGAAAAACCCATCCCTTTTATAGCAAATGTTGTGCCATGTAAATTTGCCTATAAAAATGGAACTTTGCATGACTAGTTTCTCCTCTTACCTTGCTCTTCAGTTATGAAATACACAGTAAAATGTAGGGTATCTACAGTATGAGTTTCATCCCCCTTTCATAATAGCGGTATAGTTATGATTACTATGCCAAATAAAGAATTATTTCATTCTTTCTTTATGATCAAGGAGAGACTTTTCTGAGTCTTTTTTTCACCCTGAAAATGCAATGGCAGGTCTGTAAAACACATTAAATATTGCAGTATATTTCAATTGTTCTGGTCTCCCCTCCATTATTTATTTGCTTTCATAAAGTTTTATCTTCCTCTTCCTTCAGGTCATGTCCCAGAACTGTCTGAAATTAATACTACTGAAAATACAGTCTATATTAAATTTAAATGACAAAAAAAAACCATCTACCTAAGGTTTTAGCCACAATAATTTGAGAAGGGAAGAAATGAGGTCGGAAGGCCAAAATTACATAGGACTTTTTATTTAAAAAAATCAATGTACAAGTTTTTTAATTTTTTAATAAAAGGAAAATAAATCTGGAGGGAAATCAAAAGTTACAAATAATAAAAACAATCCAGATCACTTTAGCAGCCATTGCAAAACTGTACAAATCTATTGTGGTAGGAGATGTCTGCACAATCAATAGTAAACATTCCAACTTGATCAGTTTTCTCCCCACTACATTATATACGTCTAAATTACTGCATTACTGTTTAAAAAAAGTGGAGGTTCATATTTTTCAAAACATCCACTTTTAAGAAGTGAGCTTTGACATTGTACATCTGGCCCCCAATAAACCACTTCTTATTGACTGCAAGATCTATTAAGTACCCAGAACCCCACAGTTTGTTATTATAGTATTATTTTGTTATTGTGATCCATCATCTGTGAGTGGTTCAGTTGCTTGGAAACAGTGTTGGAGTAGGAAACACTACCCCGGATCTTTATGATCACAAATGCATAAACAAAAACTGATCTCAGGTGAACAGCTGGAACAGAAAATTACTTTTTCTAAAGGATTATTATCTATCTCGCCAAATATGCAGTTTAAAGTGAATCATGTCATTTGAGTACGTGAGTCAGTTTTAAATAATTGTTTTTCTAGCACGCTTGATAACAAAAGACCCACGCTGGCTTTGTGGATCAGGTAATTCTACTGAATTCCCAATATGAGAAAACTTTTAATGTGCTTGGGCTTAGAATTTTCAGAGTATTTATGGGGAATCTGTAGTATGAAAACATACAAGCAATAATTATAGCCAGGAAACAATGGGACAAGTGACCTCTTTCTTACAAACACACTTCAGTTGCCGCCATTGTCATGGACTTGTCTGTTTTGCCAAAATTCAAGTTATTGCAAAGTGACACCTTGCTGATGATATAGGGGAGAAGCAGCTTTCTACCCCTGGACGTACAGGATCACATTCTTGCAAATATGTTAGACAAGTGGCATATGCACAAGTAAGATGGTAGGTCCACTGTTGACACTGTACGGTTACGTCTCCGAGTCCATGCATAGTAGCTACCTAAAGGTCAGTCCTTTTCACAGTAAAGAAATGGGGTGGTGGTGTCCACCCCTAATCCTGGCATATTTGTCTTCCTCCAGCAATTACAGCAGGAGGAAATGACTTCCATGCCATCAGTACCAGGCTTGGACCCAGGAGCACCTGCTCTGGAAAATCCAGTGTCATTTTGGAAATAGTATCCCTCATCACCACCAGAAGTTCAAACATTAAGGCGCAGTTACAGAATATGATGTGATAGAAGGGTAGGTAGCAAAGGCTAGCCTTTCAGGATCAGAGGACTTGTTTTAGAAAATAGTTTTTCTACCCTCTGTCTCCATCCTGGCCAAACTCCTAATCTTCTGCAACTCTTCCTAGAGGTATATTCCCAAAAGTTACTTAGTTTGCCAGCAGCCTATCAAAAGCAATGGCTATGTAGGATTTAATCTTGCAGTATTTTCTGCAGGACATATTTCGTCTCTTTAAATAAATAAAAAATCAATTAAGTTCTAGGATTGCCTTCAGCAATATCCAAATTACCTATGCAGTTGACCATCACATCCTTCACAGTGACTCAGTTGAAGTGGAAAACAGCTATCCAGGCAGGAACCTGAACTTCTCCCTCTTTGAAAAAAAAAGTTTATTGCTATAACGAGAGAGACTGTAATGCCACATTTTAGGAGGGGAAACACAGCAAGACTGCGTTCTTCCCTGGTGTAAAAGCACATGTATGTGCAAATGCTACAGTATTGATGTATGTTATGTCAACAATATTTCAGTTCCCAACATGAACCATACGGTTTGTCTCCAGTTCAGAAAAATACATTAGAAGTGTTTCCCCTCTTGGGACAAATCAACAATAAGGCACTTGGTGCAAGGCCTGGAAAGATAAAATAGGGATATCTGAAGTGGATATTTTTAAGAAAAATTAGGATGGGTAAAGCAGCCCTTTTGAAGATTTGATAGCACAGCTGTATTCTACCAAGCAGCACAGCAAAACACTCTAATACCCAGCCTTCTGGGAAACTGGGATTACAAAGGGAAAGTTCACATAACACATGGTCAGTAAGGTGTCCACGTGCAGGGACCAATGCTCAATTTACCATCCTCTAAACCCAGCTTGTGGAGAGAATGTGTCAGAACAACTGGGGATAAAAACAGAGAGATTAATAACTGTTCCAAACATGCTAACACTCATAAGAACCAAGAGAAATGCCTTGGTATGAGGCTTGTCCACATTTAATATCAGGCCCACTCAAAACAATTTCTGTCTTTGGTCATCTGGCAGCCTCTATGCTAAGTGAGGTTTACTAAAGCTTCTTCTGTCCCTTCTTTTCTGGGCTATATCAGATTTTTTAGCTCCCTCTGCACAGTGTTTCCAGACTCATGAAGGACACCTGGAAGTACACTTGCATTCAGATGGGAAGCAACTTACTGGCATCAAGTATCCAACCATGTGTCAGTATGTTGGAGTGGAGCATGCCTTGAAATCCATGGCAACGAGTTAGCTTTAGAAGATGTGCACAGAGACAGTCTATGAGAAGAACATATTGACAACTGTCTGTCTCCAACCCAGTTGCAGGGACCTCATTCTGAGCCTTGCTTTACTACTGCTTTAGGAATTAGAAATGGAGAAACAAGACAGAACATGATTTATAGCGACAGACACAAACGTGCATGCATAGCTGGTTATTCCAACAGCCTGGCTTTTCTCTTTTAAATTTCCACATTGAACACAGAAGCTTCTGTGGTAGAATTAACAGCTAAGAAGGCATGCATGCTTCATGACTGCAAGCTAGCAAACGTACAACATTTATCTTGGCAATGCAGTTTTAGTTCCTGCTGGCTGTGAAACACTTTCTTCCTTTCAGTCATTAGGCAGACTTCACAAAGTGGGGCTCTCCAGTTTTTTCAGACTCCCATCAGTCCTAGCTGTTTTGCATGATGGGAGTTACAGCCTGGCATTATCTAGGGAGGACCAGATTATTACACTATGCAACCACTGTCCACTTCATCAAAACAAAGGACAGTGAAGTGCTGCAGATGCCTACCTGCCGCCCTGAATACCAGGTCAAGAATTTCCATTACAGACTGCTGTCTTTGCCCCTGAGGATTTGGTTAGGAATCACGTTCAGGGAAAAGAGACATGTATCTGAGAACATTCGTGGGAAACCTAAGAAAGAAGGCATGTCTGCAAGGGAAAAGCAGGAGCCAGTTTAGAGAATCCGGCAGAGAAAAAAACCAAGCCATTAAGAAAAGTTGCTCAACTGGAAAATCTCATACAGTCTCTTCTACTTTAGGCACCTCCAAGAAGAATCAAATGTCCACCATCACAGGCAACAATGCAACAATCAACTGAATTGATAAGGCCACCTGAGCATCTGTATACTAGATGCCAACATGCATGTACTGAGTGGGGGAATCCAGCTGTCCCCCCAAGACATAGTCATTCATTTTCCCAGACTATCCTTTAACATTATTGCACATCCATTTCATTACACATGCAATCTACATACATACATAAGCCCTATATACATGAGCAAGAAAATTAAATTTTGGTTAAAAAATAGATGCAGAAGATTCTGTTTCTTAATCATTCACCAGTACCCTGAGAATTAGATTAGGGGAAGCTAGGTGGGAGGAAAGGTTAAATATATATATATCTTTCATTTTACACTCAACCTCCCTCCCAGAGGCCTGCTCCCATTGCTCCTTTGCAAGTAAAAATCAAAATCTTTCCTTCCTATTGATAAAGAGGTCTGTTTTCTCTACAGGCATACAGCATGGTGTGGAGGTCCATCTGTCTTCTGGTTTCTTGCCAGAAGTTTACAGATGCAACAGTTTGCTGGATTTCAGTGTGTTAATTTGAAAGAGCTTTCAAGAGATAGCCGACAGACCATTCCTTTCCCTGCCATCAGACACAAGCAGAGGGTGCTAGCAAGAACTTGTCTGGAGGTTCCCCTCTGTCAACAGCGATGCAATGGAAGATGGGCCGTAAGCACTGTCAAACTCTTCATCTGAGCTCAAGTGGTCATCCTTCAAAGATGATTCAGCAGTGGAACGGGCTGCCTTGCGCCTGTATCAAAAGAAAAAGCAAACAAACATAAATTTGCATCCTGCTAGCAACATGGTAAGTGAGAACATTCTCTGCTTCCAACTACAGCCAGGAGTTACGAAAGGTAAGGATTATAACTTGTTGCTAGTCCTCTAGTTGGCTGCCACTTCATACTGGGGTTCCATTAAGCTTTCATGGCCAGTAACTTGCCAGCTTCAGACTCTTCTGCTTTGCTGGATCAGCCCAGGATCCTGTTCTGAATCGGTGGCCTCTCCCAATCACTTGAACAGAGCTCATAAAACTAGGCATCCAGTTTGCCCACAAATCCAATCTGCCAATCTGAGGTCTATCAGGCTGTCTTGGGCTTCCACCCTGAACCGTGCCAGTATGTCCAGTTATGAATTATGGAAACCAATTTCACGCAACAACTGGGAGGGGGAGGGGTGGGGGAGACTGGAGGACTGGGCTAAATGTCTTTACTCTCTCTCACACACCTACTGCAGAAAAGAGAGACTCTTAGGACAGCTTTAAGTCTAACATGTTCTGTTTGGCTTGTTTAATGGACTTGCAACCCTTTCATTACTCTGGTCTCCGACTTCTTTCTGTCACCATTAAAACTAACAGTGGTTAAGTTTCTTAAGTGACTTGGACAGAGGACTTGTACATTAAATGATGGGTCAGTGTGTTACACACACACCAAAGAGTACGTCAGCATCCTCCCCCCCCCCAGATATAGAAAAGGGGCATCTAAGTACACAAAGGGGAACAGCCCCTGGCTCCTTACCAGAGGTCCTTCTCCAGGGCCTTGACACGGCTCTGCAGCTGTTCATTGATCTCATGCTGCTCCTCCAGTTCCCGTTGGGCCTTTTTCCGTGCGGACTCCAGACGCTCAATCTCCTCCTCTGCCTCGTCCACTTGTCTCTTCAGCGCCTTCACCCGTAAGCTCAACTATGTAATTAAAAGGGAAGAGGTGCTAAGGTTTGCTTCCTGTTCGCTTTGGCTCCAGGAGGCCACCTAAGAAACTGCATAAATTGGAGGGGCCAGAGAAGACAGTGCAGGCCCAGTATTAGCTATTCTGACAGAAAGCAGCTCTCCAGAGTTTCAAGTACAGGACTTTCCCAGCCCTGCCTGGAAAAGCTAACGCGGACTGAACCTGGGATCTTCCCTGTGCAAATTCATTTCACCAATCCATTCTTGAAACCACAGTTTTCTTTTTGTGGGTTTTAATAATGTTTGAACTGCAGAGCTGGAAGGAACCCTGTGGACCATTGAGTCCAGCCCCACTCAAGGAGGCACAGTGGGAAACTGAACTCTCAGCCAGGGACCTAAGCCAGTGAGCTATCTTGAGTGCTTGAAGCATGCAACAGATACCTCCCCAAGATTACTGGTGCCATTTTCTTATGGATCTGGCTCTAATACTTCCCTCTGCTACATGTGGCAGGAGAAAAGAAGCCAATAATTCTGCTCCTTTTCCAACTCACCTGGTCTTTTTGGTCGTTGACATGTTGCCTCTCATCATCAATCTGGATGGTAAGCTCCTTTACCTTGCGCTCCAACTTGCGATTTGAGGACACCAGCATACTCTTCTCTCTGAAAAAAGGGGAGGGCATGCATCAAGGCTTATCTAGTTCAACTGGTGTGTTTCTCATGGCATCAGTACACAGTATAAAGGAGCCCATAAGATTGGCAACTTCCTGGGCCAGTTTTTGCTTGTCAGGGAAGGGAAGAGAAAGAGGACTGCGACAGCTGTAATAAAATTGACAGAGATTTGGGTCTGAGGCCTTGGCAAAATAATATGAACCCACAGAAACTTCAGATACATTGTTAACTCGAGTAGCACCTAAATAAAGGAGATTACTGATGGAACTCAAAATAGTAGGGTTCCGAATTGAACTAGAGAGAGGCTGAATGATTTTCAGCTGGTGCAACATAGAACCCCAGGTGTTCGCTTCCAGAGGAAGGTGAGGATATTTACCTCTCTTCAGCTTGGAGCTTGTCCTGAAGCTCTTGGATGTGTGACTCCAGTTGTGAGATGTTGGCACTTGGCTTCTGGAACCCTTCAAAGCTTGTGAGGCGGCTTTTGAGGTCTTTGTTCTGGAAAAGTTTTTAAAATATGATTGAAAATAAAAGAAGGGAGTGACAGCATATGATTGATGAAGAATATCTTTGTGACCCAGAAGGTTTTAAGAAAGAACTTCAGAAACCAAGCTTCCCTTAGAAAATTAAGCTTTTACTTGCTCTCATGGCTCCAGAAGGAACAGTTAAAAAGGAACATTTTCACAATAAAGTGTTGGGACTGAAATGCATCTCTAAGCTCAACCGCTCACCACCCTCTTCTCTTAAACTAGAATACTAATTATCAAGTGTCAGACAAAGCACATTTACTCTGGAACAATCCTGTTTCTCACATATTCACTCTGGCATTCAAAATAGGTTCTAGATGACTGCAAGATATGTTTATTTTTTAAAACTGAGCTAAATACCTTCTGAATTGATTTTTTAAAACAATATCTTCTGAATTGATTCTGTCAAGCAGTCCATTACATTTTTGATACAGGTACTAGAAAACCACGTAGTAGTTTCTCCTACCTTGAGGTATTTAATTTCTGTCCTACAAAGGAAAGGCTACCTCTTCTAAAATAGGTGAGAATGATTCCTCTATAATTCTATTAGGAAATAAGTGTTCTCCCTTTTATTCCCACAAAGGAACCAATGCCTGTTTGAAGATGGTGCCTCCTGTGTCATATGCATACATCACATAAAAAAACGAAGGAAGTGCATTTTCTTCTAAGCTATTTATTTCATTCATATACTGTACTGTACCCTGCTTCCTCCTCTTCTGTTGCTTGGAGCTTCACGTGCTGTCTTGAGTCATCAGAAACTATACATAATTAGCGAAGCAGCCTGACAAACACATACATTCTTGGAGGCCTCCATTCATTACAGGAGATTAGTGCTGGAATTTCTACAGTCTGGAGCCATTTCTTATACAAGTGATTTCATGAAGTCTTTGCACATCAGATGTATTTGGATGGAAGGAACAGCGCTGGATTAGATGGTGGGGTGTTGAGGAAAGATGCAGCCCCAAAAATGTTGAAGTGAAGCAGCCCGCCTGTCTCAGCCCACTAGCTACCCTCACTTGGTCTTCCTTGGCTAGACACTTGTTTTAAAAGCATTTCACCACAGACTTCAACTGAGTCAGCAACTTGCAGTTAAAAACAACTAGAATTATACACAACATGGTGTTATGTAATCTTCCAAACCAGGTGGAAAAAATCCATCTCCCCCTCACAACCTCATCAGCTTCTCAATAGGAAGTTTCATTAACTAAGTTATATAAGAGTAATTATGTCTCCATTGCAATGAAGTGTGGCCAAGCAAAACAGACAGAAAAAAATGTGCAGAGTTCCAAGACTGCTATAAACGGCTCCCACTGTTCAGACATGTTTTGGGCAGCAGCTGTAGTACAGAACCACAGATGGGAAAAAGAAGTTTCCAAGTGAGGAATGTCAAATTTATTTGCCTTGGCAGGAAGCTCAACACTCCTTCCACCAGATCCTTTAGAATTCTAGCATTTATTTTTACATGTATGTTTAAATCAGCCACAAATCTCTACAGTAGATCTTTCTATTATTAAAAACAACCAGCTGAACCCATTCCTGCAAAAACACGTGTGCTTTCCACGTAAAGAACAGAAAAGCAGAGAGAATGCTCCAAGTTAGCTGAGATGGCAAGATATTGGAAATTCACCCTATCCCAAAGTATTTGGGTATCACTCTGGATTAAACCATCATTTACAAAAACATTGTCTCCATATCAAACAAAGTTTCTGCCAAAAGTAAAGTACTTAGGCCATTGGCTGGTTCAGACTGAGATGCACACCCAGAAACAGGAAGAACAACTGCTTTGACCCAATGCTACTCTATAGCTGAATATACATGGTATAAATCAGTACATGCCAAACAAGTGGATGTAACTCTTAAAGAATCATCCAGATTATTACTTGCTGATTAAAACCTACCCCCATTGAAAAAAATCTATCTGACTGGCACTGATTCTCTGGAAGAACATTGAGAAGTGCTAGCAAATAATGAACAAAATAAGGTGATGCAGCACTAAACCTGTCCACTTCATGGACACCAACCACCTGGATGAAGGATGAAATCAAGGGAAAGCTTTCTGTATACCTCTGAAGTTCTAAATCTTAGCCAGAAGAGGCTAGGTTAAACCTATGGTTTAAAACACCTTGCCTAGTGGATTAATGCCAAAGAGGAAAAGATTCTGGCTGAACTATCTGGAAGCCACTTTATAGACTTCAAAGTGGAGTCAGAAGATCAAAGAATAAGTAGTATAGAGTTACTTAAGATACAGGACACATTTTCTGGGAATATGGAAAAATTTAATCAATGTAGAATTCATGTGCATGCAGTTTATGCCCTACCGCATGTCCTGAAAAAGATCTAGTAAATGACCAAGATAATGCTATTGAATGTAGCCCTTATCTGGTCAAAAATAATCTAATTATTATAATTTGAATGTTATTTGTATGTTATATAAATAATGTAATACTGATACAAATAATGAAAGAATCAGCCACAAAACTCATAGTGTGATATCCTTGAGCCAGTTGTTGTTTTCCAGCCTAATCTACCTTCAAGAATTGTTACAAAAATAGTGAAGGAACGGGATGGGAACTATGAATGCTACTATCTCCTTTCTGGAGCAAGGGCAGGCTCCAGAAAGTCTGAAAGGATCTAGTATGCCAGCCTTACTGAAGCACTAGTTGGTACCTGCACAAGAAAAAGGGAACTTAATGTATTAAATGCTAAATTATACCTGGGAAGTAAAACTGGAACTTTTATATAAAATAAAGGCAAAATTGGCAGAGGTGGAAGTGAAAGGAAGCCAAAAGAGCTAAGGAAAGGTGCTACACACCAAGGCTTACCAAGTGCCCAAACTGTCTGGTATCCAAGCCAAGTGTCATTGGTTTTTGTCTTGCCTTGGTTAATTACACAATGGGAACACAAACAGCTTGAGGAATCTTGGTCATTAGAAATGTTTCCTAGATTGCTTATCAAGTGGTGTGCAGTTGTGCCCTGTACAAGCCTGCATAAGGGTGACTTCACGCAAGAACCAAAAGCAGAGTTTGGGAACACTCCAGATCCCAAGTTGCCAGCAAATTGGGATTTTAAAAAATCTGCACAAATCTGCCTGGGTTACAAAGACAATGTAAGGGTCTCAGTGCAAAAGCTGGTCTGGTGCCTATCTCTTCACTGGGATTCATGGAAAGATACAAGAAAAGCTCTGCTGCATCAGACTAAAATCCTATCTGGTCAAGCCTCCTATTTTCAAAAGTAGCTATCTGGATATCTTTCTGAAGCCTCCAAACTCAACTCATCTCTGTTGACTGACTATCCATAGTGACAGGATTCTTTAGCTTCCAACCAGCTAGAAAGATCCCAGCTTGAGAAGCAGAAATAGGGCTGTCAAGGTGCTATGGTTGCAAATAAGTACTGTACTGGATGCAAAGTGCAATCGGAATCTTAGCTTCTGTTTTTTAAAATGGAAAGGTTCTAGTCTTAACTTGCTGCAACACTCTCAGAAGCCAGAGGTGGGCCTAATCAAGAGTTCCAATTGTCACAAGGTGCTATTTTTCACAGTTCCTTGACCTTCTCTTTACAATGAATTTCAATCAAATCTATAATTACTGCCCATTTTGCTCTCTAGCAAAGATCCAGAAGACAGAATCAAGTGTTCAACCATCTACATGTATTTAGAAGCCCAGCAGTATTCAGTGGGGCTTACTACAAGAGTAGCAGGCAGAGGACTTCAGCCTTAATGCAATATGTTATGGGACAGGATGTAACTTCTTCATAGTTGTGCTCACATGGCTGTGCTTCTGCTTATTTTAGCCCCAGCATCTGCTGAAACCTAAAACCTCTTTTGGAGCAGATAGATCCATTCAGCCTTGCTTTTCTCAGCCTGCCTCGTCCCATATGGACGTTATTTTCAGCCAAGGTCCAATCTATGTATTATAAATGGCCTTCTTGCTAGGAGCTTGAAACCCATTAGGTAAAGGTAAAGGTTCCCCTTGACATTTAGTCCAGTTTTGTCCGACTCAAGGGTGCGGTGCTCATCCCCGTCTCCAAGTCGTAGAGCTAGCGTTTGTCGGTAGACAGTTTCTGTGGTCATGTGGCCAATGCGACTAGACATGGAACGCCATTGCCTCAGATATGTATCATAACAGTCCATTGGTACCTATTTATCTACTTGCATTTGCATGCTTTCAAACTGCTAGGTTGGCAAGAGCTGGGACAAGCGACGGGAGCTCACTCTTGTGTGGATTCGATCTTACAACTGCTGGTCTTCTGACCTTGCAGCATGAGGCTTCTGTGGTTTAACCTGCAGTGCCACCACGTGCCTTGAAACTCATTAGTGTCCCAGAAAAGAGATTCAGACAGACTTCTGCAATGCAACAATCGTGCCTGTGAATGGAGTTAACAGAGTACAGTAAAGCAAACTCTGGCAGCTGTGGAATATTTATGCTGTGACAATGAAATGTCTTTCAGTACTTAAGGCATTCCATTTTCTAATCACAGTTTTGCCCTCAGAGAAAGTGTACAGCATTTGTATCTCTGCTTGAAATTCTTTGTTACTGCCTACTGGACGCCTCCTTAGAACAAGGTGGATTAAGCTTGTCATATATCATCATGAGGTCACCACTTTAGCCGATGCCATATGTAGTCCCTCTACCTCATCAGGGAGCTGCAGCCATTGCCTTTTGGCTGTGCCACATACCCCTTCTCTCACAGGAGCCATTAAAGAGAGCCAAAGAAATGTGTCAAGCAGCAAACAGGATATTCTTCTTTTGATCTGCATGCACAAATCATAAGGATCTTGGCAACTTGGAAAGTAAGGCCAGGATACATTTCACCCCTTACTTGTTGCCAGGTAAGCTCTTCAGAACTCTGTCTTGGATGTGTATCACAATAATCCATTTGCAAACAAAACAAAACCCAGGAAGAAAGGCAGGAAACTGCAGAGGCATACAGGAGCAGCCCTGGCAGTGAGTCATCCTAAAGGACAAAACCAGTTTTGCAGTCCTACCTCCAAAAGCAGAAAGAAGTTCTTACAAGTATGCATGTGCATATGCATGTGAGACCAAGAAAGCCTTAGGAAGTCTTAAGAAATTACAACAGGTCTGGAACACAGCAGGAGGAAAGTTCTGAAATGGTGTTTGTTGCTTGGATGATTTTACTCCATTAACTTGCTGTTTTTGCTGTCAGTTGCCAACCCTAGAGTGTTCGCAATGAACAGATACGCAGGGTATGTTGGACTTTGACCCCCATTCCACTTGTTTGGCAACATTTAGACATTTTCCCTAACTTGGTCATAGAAAGACTGATGCAGGCTTGCTCCCCTCCACCACGAAGCCTAAGCCACTGCTTTCCTTTTTCTTGCCTTCAAAAAACCTGGCTGTTGGATGGGACAATATGGAGACACAAGACTCACTTTTGTTTTCCCACCCTTTTAGACTAAGCCATCTTAATCTCCAGCCAGTTAATTAACTCCATGTATGTCTCCTTCCTAATCCAAATGCTTCTCAATTTGCTGACAACAGCTATCTTCTTCCCGTGTGTTTCCCACCACCACTCCCTTAAAAAAAATTCCATCTGAAGATATTATTTAGAATTGAGTCAAATCAGGGTTTCCTTTATGTTTCTAGTCCTGCCCTACCATTATAAGCTGAAAATATAGCCATTGCTTGCAGCTGGTTATTTGACTCATATGCAGCCATTGGTGGGACCGCTGCATGAGGTCACAGAATGTTCAGACGTGGCTATAAGAGAAGAGTGGCAGGTGCTAAATGCACAGCTTTGTGAAGCAGGCATGGACTGGCTAACTCACCAGAGGAAGAACCTCATACAGAACTGATGGCTTTAGCCATAATCTAATTTATTAGGAAATAGAACACGTGATATATATATATATTTTTTGCCACCACAGAGGCCAACACATTTACTGTAGAAAACATTTATGCTACACTACAACCGTTTTTAGCTGAACAGACTCTTGCCATTTTGAAAATATGTGCCTTTTTGGATAAAGAAAAGACTGGGACTTGAAACTGGAACTACTTTCCTGAATCCTTTCCTTCCCAGTAGGAACAGCAAATGAGCTTCTGGCAACTGCTTTTTGAGCATGGACTGAGATAAGCTAAAGACTATAGGAACAGATAGTAAAGATGCATCGTGGGAGAGCTCAGTACAAGCTTCTGTTGATGTCAACTCTGCACAGAGGCAAAATGAAAGAATCTTTGAGCAACACCATGGAGGGAGCTTCAGTGGAACCAATGCAGAAAACACCAAAGACAGGCGATCCAGCACCCTCCTAATACTTTGGATTGTGACTCCTACAATATCTGAGCAAGGGTTAGGTCAAATAAGTCTCAGGAGGATTGGAGTGCTAAACATATAAAGAGCACCAAATTGCTTAGCCCTAAAGATTTAAATTTTCCCATTGGGTATGCAGATTATGTGGAAGTTTCCATACTCCTTAAGAGATGTGCAACAAAACAACTCTAAACCAAGTCCCCATTTGTTGATCACAAAGAACCTGTTAGTCATATATCAGATGACTGCTGAACAAATTCTATTCATTTTGGGATTGAAAATAAAAGATTTTGGCATAAAATATGATCAGATATGAAGATGAAAATATGAATTCCCCATATATTTTTAACATAACTCTGGAAACCAACTTGCTTATCAGCCTCCATTTAGCATTAGCACTGCTAATGGGTAGTGACAAATCACAGAAATCAGGAATGTTCTAGCAGACTCTCGGGATTTCTGATGCAGCAAAAGACACCTGATCAAAAGTACTGCAGCATTACCTGTCTTTCCAGTGAGATTTTATCGCATTCCAAGTCCTGGCGAACAGAACGCTCTTGTAACAGCTCAGCCCGCAGTTGGTCAATCTGAAGGGAAAGAGAGTGAATGTAAACATGAGCCTAACCATCATCCCACAGGCCACGACTGAACAAGATCCCTATAAATCTTGCAAGCAGGACACAAAAACCTGATGATATCCACCCAGTTCCTAATACTTAAGGCTAAATTTCATCTGTCTATGAGGGTTTGCTTAACATGGTTTTTAATATAATACTTTATTGTTGTTTAGTTGTTAGTCATGTCCGACTCTTCGTGACCCCTATGGACCAGATCACACCAGGCCCTCCTGTCCTTCACTGCCTCCCGAAGTCGGGTCAAATTCATGTTGGTAGCTTCGATGACCCTGTCCAACCATCTCGTCCTCTGGTGTCCCCTTCTCCTCTTGCCTTCACACTTTCCCAACATCAGGGGCTTTTCCAGGGAGTCTTCTCTTCTATCAATGGCCAAAGTATTGGAGCCTCAGCTTCAGGATCTGTGCTTCCAGGGAGCACTCAGGGTTGATTTCCTTCAGAATGGATATGTTTGAACTCCTTGCAGTCCAGGGGACTCTCAAGAGTCTCCTTCAGCACCACAATTCAAAAGCATCAATTCTTCGGCAGTCAGCCTTCTTTATGGTCCAGCTCTTACTTCCATACATCACTACTGGAAAAACCATAGCTTTGACTATGCGGACCTTTGTCACAATATTTTATACCGTGCCTAAATTCTACTGATTTAATGGAAGTCAGCAGTTGGATTCCAGCTTGTATGTTTATGTAGTGCTTTTAAAAATGTATAGGACCGTTATAACACCTCCTGAAGGAAGACAACTTTGGACATAATGACAGTGATGCAGGAGTTCTTCCCAGGGAACTAATATGGCTTTGCAAGAGGAAGCTAAATATAGTTATTGATGGGTTTTGTGGAGAGTCAAGGTCAATCCTTAAAAGCCATAGGAAAGCACACATCTCTGTGACCCTTGCTAACACCTGCAAATTCTACAAGGTGTGATCTGGAGAGGATGCCAGTACCTATTTTGCACAAACAGAGCCAATTGACAAAAGTCCCTACGCCATCTCAGCATTTTTTTCCTAGTTGCAAATCAGATGCAAACCAGAAAGTCATATAATCTGCTGCAAGCTATATTGTAAAGCTGAATGTCCATCTATGCATATATATTTCTTTTATATATTAAAAGACACTGGGGCTAGGAAGTGAACCGAAGGCCTTTGTAGTGTCTGATAGCCATCTGCCAACAGGCATTAAGGACACCCCCATGCCTCATTCACTGCTCATCCACTTCCATGTGGTACCCAGATGACTTCTGTCAGAAGACACTTCAGGCCAGTACAGATATCAGTTGAAACAGCAGTTTCTCTGTCCACCCTCTGTGATTCTGCAAGTGGTAAAAAAGACTTCAGCTACTGACCTGGTCTCTTGTTCGGTTGATCCTCTCCGTCAACAGCTCTACAGTGTTCCTTTCCTCTTCAAGCTCCACTTCAAGGCGCTTTGATTTGTCCTGTAATGTCATCAGCAAGTTTATCAGATGCTTTTACACCCTGTCCTTCCAAGTAACTGAATTAGAAAACAGCAAGAAGTCATTGTCTTATACTAGCTGTAGAAAAGTTGCAGGATTATGTAGGACAATAAACCAGAGTCGGGCAAAGTGCATCCACACCCTAACCCTCCACTGGGCCATTTTTGCGGTTTCAGCCCTTGCCTGGTGTCCTTTGTTTCCCTGGCAGAAAAAGGGAAATTATGGATCTTGGCACTTTCCAAGATGGGCAATGAACCTTTTAAATAGGTCAAAGAATCTTCTCAAAAACTTCTCAAAACTAGAGATGGATCTGTGTTCCCTAGTTACAATTTTTGTGATATATGTAGCCACCAGAGGCTCCCACGAGCAGATAATTTGACTGCTAAAGGGGCCCACAAGGATAGGCAACCTGCTGCCTTAAAATGCTTTAAGCTATACCTGTCTCAGCACCAGCTAGCATGGTGACTGGTCAGGGACTCTGGGCATTATAGTCCAAACATACTAGAGGTCAATGTGTTTCCTATTTCTGCCAAAGAAACAGAACAGAACCCAAAAATCTCTGCAAAAAAAGAATAATTAAAATACATATATCACTGCTTGGGAGATAAAAGAAATCCTTGTAAGATATCAGTATATGAAAACAGGATTTGCAGTACCCAAAGGATGGCAAAAGCAAATTAGGATGTTTTTCGGTGAGAAGAGTACAGGAAGGAAATATATTACCTCCCTTTACCATAATGATCCTTTCATATAACCAAAGCAACACAAGAATACAGTAGGGAGTTAATGAAAAACAACGCTGCCCCCTGCTGTTGGAGAGAGGTTTTTTTTGCCAATTCTGTGTACTGCTGCAAGGATGGCTGCAGAAATTGACCACAAAGACACAAATGGGACTTTGCCTGCTCTTAAGTCAATGACTGCAAGAACCCTTCTCTTTTTTACCACGAGACAAGCATTCACTTGTTAATGGTAGTCCCAGCTTGCTTTAGCACTACATTTTCTATTCTGAAATTTTCAAGAGTATGCTGAGTACTCTATCCAGCTATGTACAGTAGGATATACGTTAGCCGTGGGTCTCAAGACCTTCCCTTCACCTTTCTTTCCCTTTCTCTATCGTTTAAGAGAATAAGACAAGTCTGGACGAAAGTAGGAAAAACTACTGGGTGAGTCATGTATAATCTAAACCAAATCCGTTATGAAAACAGATTTAAGGAACTCACTTTGGTGGACAGAGTGCCTGAAGAACTATGGATGGAGGATCATATCACTGTACGGGAGGCAGCAACAAAAACCATCCCAAAGAAAAGGAAATGCAAGAAAGCAAAGTGGCTGTCCAACGAGGCCTTACAAATAGAGAAGAGAAGGAAAACAAAATACAATGGAGATAGGGAAATGTATTCTCGAAGGCTTTCACGGCCAGGATCTGAGGGTTGTTGTGGGTCTTTCGGGATCTTTCGCCATGTTCTGGAGGTCGTTCTTCCGAACGTTTCGCCAGTCTCTGTGGCTGGCATCTTCAGAGGACAGGAGTCAGAACTCTGCCTGTGCTCTGGTGCAGTTTGTTTGGATAGTTGAGTATTTATAGCTGTGGGATCGGCTTTTGTCCTTTTCAGGAGATGGATGATTATGGTGATCAGGGTGTTTTTTGTTGTGGGTGTATTGTTGTGGTAAGGAGGAGAGATTATTTGTCATTGTGATTGATGGGTGTCGTTAGCTGGTCTTTTCTGTGCAGTGATCACTGGTACTTGTGGCTGGGTAGAGTATGTCTACCTTTTGCAGGCTGTATTTTTCAGTGCTGGGAACCAGGCTTTGTTGAGTTTTAAACTTTCTTTTTTGTTGAGGCTGTGCTAGTGTTTGTAGATTTCAATGGCTTCCCAGTACAGTCTAACATAATGAGTGTTAGTTTTGTCCAGTACTTCTGTGTTTTGAAATAGAGTTTCATATCCAGCTTGTTTTAGGGCATGTTTAGCTACTGCAGATTTTTCCGGTTTTTTTAGTCTGCTCTCCAAACAAACTGCACCAGAGCACAGAGAGAGTTCTGACCCCTGCCCTCTGAAGATGCCAGCCACAGAGACTGGCGAAACGTTCGGAAGAACAATCTTCAGAACACGGCCAAAGAGCCCGAAAAACACAAAACAACCATGAAATAGGGAAAGTTACAGAAAATGGAATGCAGACTTCCAAAGAATATTGAGGAGAGACAAGAAGGCCTTCTTAAATGAACAGTGCAAAGATACAGAGGAAAGGAATAGAAAGGGAAAAAACAGATCTGTTCAAGAAAATTGTAGGTGTTAAAGCAACATTTTGTGCAAAGATGGACATGATAAAGGACAAAAATGGTAGGGACCTAACAGAAGCAGAAGACATCAAGAAGAGGTGGCAAGAATACATAGAGGAATTATACCAGAAAGATGTGGATGTCCCGGACAAACCAGATACTGTGGTTGCTGACCTTGAGCCAGACATCCTGGAGAGTGAAGTCAAGTGGGCCTTAGAAAGCCTGACTAACATCAAGCCCAGTGGAGGGGATCGCATTCCAGTTGAACTATTTACAGTCTTAAAAGATGATGCTGTTAAGGCGCTACACTCAATATGCCAGCAAGTTTGGAAAACTCAGTAATGGCCAGAAGATTGGAAAAGATCAGTCTACTTCCCAGTCCCAAAGAAGGGCAGTGCCAAAGAATGCCGTAAGTACCATATAATTGCACTCATTTCACACGCTAGCAAGCTTATGCTCAAAATAGACCGAGAACTCCCAGAAGTACAAGCTGGATTCTGAAGGGGCAGAGGAACTAGAAACCAAATTGCTAACAAGGCCTGGATTATGGAGAAAGCCAGAGAGTTCCAGAAAAACATCTACTTCTGCTTCATTGACTACACAAAAGCCTTGGACTGTGTCAATCCCAACAAACTATGGCAAGTCTTTAAAGAAATGGGAGTACCTGACCACCTTATCTATCTCCTGAGAAATCGATATGTGGGACAGGAAGCAACAGTTAGAACTGGATATGGAACAAGTGATTGGTTCAAAATTGGGAAAGGAGTACGACAAGGCTGTATATTGTCTCCCTGCTTATTTAACTTAAATGCAGAATACATCATGCAAAAGGCAGGACTGGACGAATCCCAAGCCGGAATTAAGATTGCCGGAAGAAAGATCAACAACCTCAGATATGCAGATGATACCACTCTGATGCTCTGATGGCTGAAAGTGAGGAGGAATGAAAGAACCTCTTAATGAGGGTGAAAGAGGAGAGCGCAAAAAATTGGTCTGAACCTGAACATTAAAAAAAAAAAAAAACAAGATCATGGCTACTGGTCCCATCACCTCCTGGCAAATAGAAGGAGATGATATGGAGGCCGTGACAGACTTTACTTTATTGGGCTCCATGATCACTGCAGATGGTGACAGCAGCTATGAAATTAAAAGGCACCTGCTTCTTGGGAGGAAAGCAATGACAAACCTAGTCAGCATCTTAAAAAGCAGAGACATCACCTTGCCGACAAAGGTTCGCATAGTCAAAGCTATGATTTTTCCAGTAGTGATGTATGGAAATGAGAGTTGGACTATAAAGAAGGCTGACTGTCGAAGAATTGATGCTTTTGAATTGTGGTGCTGGAGGAGATTCTTGAGAATCCCCTGGACTGCAAGGAGATCAAACCTATCCATTCTGAAGGAAATCAACCCTGAGTGCTCACTGGAAGGACAGATCCTGAAGCTGAGGCTCCAATACTTTGGCCATTGATGAGAAGAGAAGACTCCCTGGAAAAGCCCCTGATGTTGGGAAAGTGTGAAGGCAAGAGGAGAAGGGGACGCCAGAGGACAAGATGGTTGGACAGTGTCACCGAAGCAACCAACATGAATTTGACCCAACTCCGGGAGGCAGTGGAAGACAGGATGGCCTGGCATGGTCTGGTCCATGGGGTCACAAAGAGTTGGACACAACAACTAAACAAAAACAACAAGAGAAGTGCTATTGCTGTTGCACAGTTGCCTGACTGCTCATCAATATATTTTCCTCCTGAAATGTGTTTCTAGCTGTAAATGGCCCATTTCAATACAAATGGAGTCCCGCAATAGAGAAGTATCACATACAGTCCTTTGGGACTGACCATCAGAAAGTGAAAGGGCCTATCGTTAAGTACAAACTGAAGCAAAAAATGGCAGGCCCAGTGGAAATATGTGGGGCCTCAGGGCAACTCCCTCTAGGATCAAAGGAGGACATAGCATCAATATGTTCTTACAATGCCAACGTACTGTTGTCCCAGGGCAATATGAAAATTAAACTGGGGATAAGACATATGAAAGCAACTGCAACACCTCTAACACTCACAACCAGTTTATGGTCTGACAAAGAAGTCCAGAAGAAATTGCTGATCTTATAAATTTTTCAGACATGGAGTTGGCTCTGATTGGGAACAGAGGAAATACCTATCTGGAAACAGGAAGTGGAGACAGAGGTTGCTAACGCCTAACCAGTTAATCACCCAAATCCCATCAGTCAAAACCAGGATTCTCTTGATTGGTATTCAGTGTTGGAAGAAGTATGGAAGCCATTATTATTATGGGCATTTGAACGTCATTGGGGATTGGCTACATAGCAGCAGGTTTTCGGCTGGTCTTTGCCATTGGCCATCTTATTTGCTTAGCACTTCCAAGACAAAAGAAGAAACCAAAAGAACCCAAATCGAAGGTCACTCAGGAATCTGTATAGTGAGAAAAGCCAGATGGAAAGAAAAAAAGGATGGGGAAAAACACGAACCTCCAGTGCCTTGATTTGCCGGGATCGATCATCCTGAGACCGCCGCTTGGACTCCATCTCCTGTTCCAGGCTGTGAAGGCGCTGCGCCAGCAGTTCCTTGTCCAGTACGGCATTCTCACGCTCAGCCTGGCTGTCCTGGAGGGCCTGCTTGAGCCGCATTACCTTGGAGGAAAAGAAGCAGAGGCAGTTACATGAGCAGAATAGGCCTCTTGAAGGATTCAGGACCAGACATCCAAGGTTTACTCTGATACCATCTGTCCATTTACCACAATATGACTAAGAAATGGTATTTTGGAAACTCAACCTTTTCTTGGGGGCGGGAAGACTGTAACTCCAGATAGCATGTTTTAATCCTTTTCACCACTTGTTGCCCTTTACACGTTCAAACCATAAACAGTGTCAGGCTGCTAGCCCATCTAAGTCTGGCCTTGTCCAAGCTCTCATAGCGCCCACTTGTTCCAAAATCCCATATATTTATTTGTTGTTATTTATCTACTATTTCTCCAATTCGTCTCTCTGTGGATTAAAAACCAGAAGTGCTATAGAACTGAGAAAGAGAATGACACACTGTCTCTCTCCCTTACCTCATCCTGCAGCCTTCCCAAATTATACTGCATCTTCTCCACTTCAGCATTTCGATCTTTCGCCTGTTTTTGAGAGTCTGTGATCTCCCTGCGGGATCTCTCTTTATACTCCTCCAGTTGTGACTGCAATTCGGATAGAGAGTTGTGGGACTCTTGGGACATCTGGTCCAGCTTAAAGAAGAAGGGGAAATCTGGATTAATTACAAGGCAGTTTTGAACCATGTCTTTTTTTTTTTTTTTTTTTTTTTTTTTTTTTTTTTTTTTTTTTTGCATCCCAGTTCCCATCAGTGGTTGTGCTTCAAGGAAGACAGCCTACTGTTACTTCATGTCAGGGACCAAAAGATAGCTAAGGAAGCTCTCTTCAGTTACCTGAGATATTTATCATTTTCCTTTGTTCTTAAAACTTTCTGGCACCATCAACCTTTTATATTTAATTGGATTTGTATAGGAAGAATTCATAAAAGAAAATGAAGGATTGTTGGGGATGAAGTGGTATATCTTGCGGTACAAGCCAAACTGAATGCTGAGCATTCCTTTCTGCACCACAGGCCCACTGCATGACCTTGACCGAGTCACCCATTCTGACCTTTCAGTCCAAGGGCCAAATTCAAGCCTTGAAGAAGGTTTGAGAGCTTGCATTCCAGTAGCAAGCTGGGCCAAAGGCAAAAAGGTAGGACCAAAAATACCAGCAGATTGGACCTTCAAGTTGTTACTGCCAGCAGCTGTGTCTTAAAAAGAGGCGTATCAGTCTTCTAGGATGGGAAGGAACCTGTACAAAACACAGGAATCCACCAAAAGATGTCACCTGGGAAAGCTTGGAGGGCCAAACCAGAACACCAGAAGAACCATATCCAGACCTATTAGGTTTTCCTCCAAAAGCATGTGAATGCGAGTAGATAAATAGGTACCACCATGGTGGGAAGGTAACGGCGTTCCATGTCTAGTCGCGCTGGCCACGTTTGTCTAGGGACAAACGCTGACTCTATGGCTTGGAGACTGGGATGAGCACTGTGTCTTAGAGTCGAACATGACTGGACTAAATGTCAAGGGGAACCTGTACCTTTTCCTGTGGCTTAGAGAGTGTTAAAACCTTGGAAGATGCAGGTTTAAAGTCTCCATCATGGAAAGAAGGGGTATAAATTTAATGAAATAAGTAAATGTTTGAAATAAATCCGGGTCCATCCCAGAGCCTACCTCTTTTGTGAGTTTTGTAATGCTCTTGTCCAGAAGCCGCTTCTCCTCTTCCAGCTCACTCTTGGCTCTCTTGAGCTGCTCTTTCTGCTTCACCTCTTCATGATACAACGTACTTAGGTCCTGATGCTCCCTTGAGAGCTTGCTAAGACTTCTCTGGGCCTCCTCCAGTCGGCTCTCCAGCGATCGTTTCGTCAGCAGCAACTCCTGCTCTTGCTCGGTAGCATCCCCCAAAGAGTCTTCCATCTGCCTACGTTCAGCCTAGGAGCACAAACAAAACCAGAGGACAAGAAGAATATATGTCACAAAGGAAGTTGTGACAGCTCTTCAAGACAAATGTCATTATTTGTGTTTCAGATAAAACAATACACACACTACAGTATGCGTTACAGTGTACAGATGGAAAAGTCTCTTCCCTATTAACTATTAACTATTAACATCTTCTGCCTTGTTTATGAAGGATCATGCCAGCAATCTTCCTAGCAGACAGTTTATAATGCAGTCAAACCAAGTTGTCATTTTGGAGTTTGAGTATCCTACATTTCGACCATGCAAGCACAGAAAGAGGCCAATGATTCAGGATCTGGTCAGTCTTCATATTTAGAATCAGATATATTCTTCTAGCCTTGAAGATCCCCAAATAAGCATGGAAATATTAACAGGATACCAGAGTTATATATCTGGTTTAAAAACTTTCTGAACCAGGTCTGACCTAGAAGCAAGAAGTATTTTGCTCACTCATCATCAAAGGATTTTAGGATCCAAAATTTGGAGAAATCTTTGCCAAGTATGCAAGGCCTATTTGTCAGTCTAATCAAAAGTTTACTTTAGCTGGGAAGACTGTTAAAGGAGAGATTATCCTATTACCTTCTCTTGCAGAATCCATTGTTGCCAAGAAACCAAAAAACTGATGATAGCACTATTAGAGAAGTGCAACTCCAAACAGGACAATAGCTAGCTAAGGAACTGAAGATGCTTCTACTAGGTCATCCTCCAGCTAAGACACAGAAGTGCTGATCAGCAGAAAGCACTGTCCTGAATAAGATTCTGCTTCTTTTGTAATTTGCATTTTCTCTGAATTTTTGAAGGGAAAGTAGTTGACCAAAGAAGTGTCAAGAAGAGGAAAAGCTATTTCAGATTTAGCCATTAGAAACCAACAGAGCACCCCTCTATATCAACTTTTCCAGCCTAGTGCTCGCCAGATGAAGTAAACTGCAGCTTCCAACATTTTCACCCTTCAAAGGCATACTGGCTACTGATGATTGGGGTTGTAATCCAACACTTCTGGATGGTACCCAAGTATGGTCTATTTTAAAAATGTGTCTGAAGTCCTTCTGTGGCAGTTTGAGTACCAGAATTTGCTGCTGTCATTTTGTTTTCTCTGTATTTGAGTTATCCAAAAGCTGCCTTGTATGATTACCAGAGCATCGTGTTGTTATAACAGTGTCCATTTACATGTTGTTTAACAGAATGCCCTGAAGGCAGTGTTAACTTTGATTCACACTGAGGGAGTGACAGAGGGGATAGCAACATCACAAAAAGGAAAATAATATGAATTTTTGATAAGTTGAGAGAATATGTTGGCCAGGGAGCCATTTAGATTTCTCAGCATGCCTGGATTAATGGACATACAACATTTAAATAATTTAAAATAAAAACAAAGACATAGAAGAATAATTCCCATATTCTAGGAATCTCTATGCATAACTGCACTGTCTCTGGAACTAAATGCCCCTTAACACTACTAAACAAAATGGCCTTATTCTCAGCAGGGCCTAGAATCTGAAATTCTGTCTCCAGTCCCCCCCCCCTTCATCTACTGTATCTAACAACATTTAGGATCTACTTGGTGCCACAGTATTAAAACGAAAAGGCCTATGAGTGAAAAAGAATCAGGGGAACTGGTATTTTTTCTGCCATAGAGTACCTCCAGCTTGGCAATTTTTTCCTTCAGCCTTGCCTCTGTGCCCTGCCAGTTGTCAGCAAAGTGCCAATACTCTTTGAGCTGTGTCTCCAGGCCCAGGATCTTTCGTCGGAGGTCATCATTCTCTTCTTGCGTCTCTCTCAATGTGGACTCTACAGCTTTTTTTGTTTGCTCAGTTGCCTCTTTCTCACTCTCCAAGGCAGCCTTTACCTGAAAAAGTGAATGGGAGAGAGGGAGAAAAAAGAAGAGAGAAAAGAAAGAAAAAAAGTCATGTGGATTATGCTACTGTACAAGCCCTGCCTTTTAAAGCCCTCAGGTTACTAGTCCTCAAAGTTTTAAACATAACATTTTGTATCTTGCTAAATGTTGGAAAATTTGGTCTAGGAGACATAAATGAAGCAAGAGAATGGCTCATAGAGTTCTGCGAAGCCAACAATCTCTTATTGCAAATACATCGTTCAAATAACCAAAGAGATGACTATAGACATGGGCATAACATCCTCGTGATCAATATCATAACCAAATAAACTATGCAGTCGGAAGCAGGAGATGGAGAAAACAAGGCAAAACAAGACCAGGAGAGGTTGTGGTATTGATTATGAACTGTTAATAGCCAACATTAGGGTAAAGCTGAAAAAGAATACGAGAAGAATCATGATGCCAAAATATGAAGTCCACATAAAGAACAACTTTGAAATACAAAACTGAATTGACTGTGAACCCAAAGAACTGTGGAGCAATAGAGATATTGCCAGGGAAGAAAGCAAAAAGAAAATTTGTGTAGTAAAAAGAAAAGAAAAACCTTGATGGAAACACTTAAAATTGCAAAGGACAGATGAGGAATGTTGAAAGACAAGCAGGGATGTTCTATGTAGAAGGGACAAAAGTATAACAGATTCCTTTGAAGAGGAAGCCTATGATGAAGAACTTGCACTTCTAGAAAGTGAAATAAAAGGTGCTCTGAAAGCATTAGGAAGAAATAAATCACCAGGGATAGATGGAAGACTGATGGAACTGTTTTAAGCTACAGAGAATGAAACTGCAAAAATTCTAACAAGAATATGTTAGTAGGCATCCCTCAGTCTCGAGGGACTATGGTAACGTGCTCTGAATACGAGACCTCGAAGAGGTCCATATCATATGGAAAGCTGGACTACATTCAGATGAAGGACTGAAAATTGGTAGAAGAAGCATCAAGATACACAGGTGACACCATCTTACTGGCAGAAAGCAGCAATTACATGAAATGACTATTAGGGAAAGTGAAAGAAGAAAGTGCCAAAGCAAAACTGTATCTGAACATGAAGACAAAAATCACGACTAAAGAAGAACTGCATAGCTTTGATATTAACAATGATATTAACAATGAAGAAATTGAAATAGAGATTTCTTTGATCCTTGGTTCAGTCATCAGTTCTAATGGAGACAGTCAAGAAATCAGAAGACTGAGGCGAGGAAGGGCAGCGATGAAGAAACTACAAAAAATAAGGTGTAAGAATGTGTCACTGGAGACTAAGACCAAGATCATCCACATTCTTGTATATCCCATCACCATGTATGGGTGTGAAAGCTGGACACTTAAGACAGCTGACAGGAAAGAATTTTTATTTTTTTTTAAAATGTGCTGAAGGAGAGCTTTGCGGATGCCCTGGACTGCCAGTAAGACAAAAAAGTGGGTTCTCGATCAAATCAAACCTGTATTATCTCTCGAGGAAAAAATGCTGAAGCTGAGGTGGTTCTACTTATGATCTTTTTCAAGATTCTCTGGAAAAGATAATGCTAGGAAAAAGGTGGAAGGCAGCAGGAAAAGAGGAACACCAAATGCAAGATAGACTGACTCCCCAAAGGAAGCCATAGGCTTGAGTCTGCAGGAGCTGTGCAAAGCTGTTGAGAGCAGGACATTTTGGAAAATAGCTCTCTGCAAGTTAAATGTCCATCAGGGACATTCCAAGACATCCAGACTGCCAAATCCTTGCCTTAAACGTGTCCTCATAATCCTTCCTGAGCTGTTTCAGGTCCTGCTGGAATTGCTGCTTCAACTCTTCCACCTCTTGGTCATGACTGTCCCCCTCATCTTTCAACGCGTCCTTCAATGCAACCAGCTCCCTCTCCCGCTGACGGAGCAGCTCATCCTGGGTCTGCTTTTCCAACGTCAACTCCCTCAGCTGTTCTCGAGCCTCACGCAGCTCCTGCCAGGAAGAATAGGACTACTAGTTAACAAGATACTCCAAGAAACAAAGCCAAACTGGTTCTTTATCCTTGTTCAGGATGTCTGAAGCCACCACATACAACCTACTTCACTTTCACAGCTGAGCAAAGGAACGTATCTGAGAGCTGGACACACCTTCCTAAGGGTACTAGCTTCTCCAGCATCTCCAGTGCCACTTCGGGCTTGTTCCACTTCCTGCCTCATTGCAGTAAAGCGCTCACGCATCTCCCTCAGTTCTTCTTCAAAATCTTCACGTTCCACCTTCACCTGCATCAGCCTAAAGGAAGAAAAGAGGAGATGGGGGGGGGGAAGAGCAGTTAATTAATCTGTCATTCAGTTGTGGGACCTCAGAGTGTGTAGGAAAAACTAGATTAGTTCTGGTGGGTGAAAGAGAAGCTGCTGTTGAAGGGTTGCCACTTTCAGGAAAGTCCAAGAAATGGGAATTGGTCAGGGAAAGTCAGGGAAACTGGTCTGAAGTCAGGGAAAGTCAAGGAAATTGTGATTAAAATATATTCAAGCAGTGGATTTTTGACCTGCTGCTGTAAGAGCATGATTTGCTTTTGTGGCAACTGGGATAAGAAGTAGCAGAATATAAGTAAAACTTAATGATGCCCTTTCCCAGCTCCACCCCCCTAGCAGCCAGCCTAATGTGTTTGTTGAGCTCTGTCCCAGCATGGTTTCCAAGGTCTGCCTGTAGCATTTGCAAAGCAAGGCTAGTTTAAATGTTTAGCAAGATACAAACTTTAAACGTCTAACTATCTTCATCCCTACCTGCTAGTACTGCATTTAACTTACATATAAAGATACAGTAAGCATGTTTTGGGGTCAAGGTTATGTATGGAATGGAGGTTTTGTCTCCTGCTAAACCCAGCACACAGGGATCGCAGAACCCTCTGTGCTGCAAGGTGAGAAGACCAGCAGACGTAAAATCAAATCCACGCGATGGAGTGAGCTCCCATCGCTTGTCCCAGCTGCTGCCAACTTAGCAGTTCGAAAGCATGTAAATGTGAGTAGATAAATAGGTACCACCACGGTGGGAAGGTAACAGTGTTCCGTGTCTAATTGCACTGGCCATGTGACCACGGAAACTGCCTACAGAAAAATGCTAGCTCTACAGCTTGAAGACAGGGATGAGCACCATGCCCTAGAGTCGGACACGACTGGACTAAATGTCAAGGGGAACTCTTACCTTTTACCTTTAAACCCACCACAGAGTTGCAAATGAGTTTTTCTGCTGTTGGATTTCACAGTCAGCTAACACTTTCTACTCTGCACCATGCAAAGTAAATTTTTCAAATGTGATTGCTTGTTCCTGCTAGAGTTTACAGAGTACCAGCTCTATCACCCTCGTCCCTGACTTCTCACATGCATAAAGGTTGCAAATGAGGGTTGCCTGCTTCTCTATATTGTAGAAATGATCTGCAAGCGTTTAAACTCCTCCTTTGTGAAACTTCCGAGCTTTGTAAAGTTCCTGCTTGCCAGAAAACAGATCAGCTAACATCTTGGTGTCAGGCACGTGGTTCTTTGTACAGCTTTATCTTAAACCACATTTTAAAGATGGCTTCTAAGAGGACAGTTTTTAATATACAGTGGCTGGATTTCAAACTTCATCCTGTCTTCGTTTCGCAGCTATCAACAGTTGCTAGAGACAAATGCAAAGGTTATTGTAAAGTGCTACAAAAATTTTGAACTAAGTAATATGGGGCATTTCACATGCTAGCAAGATTATGCTCAAAATCCTACAAGGTAGGCTTCAGCAGTACGTGGACCGAGAACTCCCGGAAGTACAAGCTGGATTCTGAAGGGGCAGAGGAACTAGAGACCAAATTGCTAACAAGGCCTGGATTATGGAGAAAGCCAGAGAGCTCCAGAAAAACATCTACTTCTGCTTCATTGACTACGCAAAAGCCTTTGACTGTGTGGACCACAGCAAAGTATGGCAAGTCTTTAAAGAAATTGGAGTGCCTGACCACCTTAGCTATCTCCTGAGAAATCTATATGTGGGACAGAAAGCAACAGTGAGAACTGGATATGGAACAGTTGGTTGGTTCAAAATTGGGAAAGGAGTACAACAAGGCTGTACTGTATACTGTGTTCCCTGCATATTTAACATATGCAGAATACATCATGCGAAAGGTTGGACTGGATGAATCCCAAACCGGAATTAAGATTGCCAGAAGAAATATCAACAACCTCAGATATGCAGATGATACCACTCTAATGGCAGAAAGTGAGGAGGAATGAAAGAACCTCTTAATGAGGGTGAAAGAGGAGAGCGCAAAAATATTGGTCTGAAGCTGAACATTAAAAAAAAAAAAAACAAGATCATGGCTACTGGTCCCATCACCTCCTGGCAAATAGAAGGAGATGATATGGAGGCCGTGACAGACTTTACTTTATTGGGCTCCATGATCACTGCAGAGGGTGACAGCAGCTATGAAATTAAAAGACACCTGCTTCTTGGGAGGAAAGCGATGACAAACCTAGACAGCATCTTAAAAAGCAGAGATATCACCGTGCCGACAAAGGTCTGCATAGTCAAAGTTATGGTTTTTCCAGCAGCGATGTATGGAGGTGAGAGCTGGACCATAAAGAAGGCTGACCTCCAAAGAATTGATACTTTTGAATTGTGGTGCTGGAAGAGACTCTTGAGAGTTCCCTGGACTGCAAGGAGATCAAATGTATCCATTTTGAAGGAAATCAACCCTGAGTGCTCACTGGAAGGACAGATCCTGAAGCTGAGGCTCCAATATTTTGGCCATCTCATGAGAAGAGAAGACTCCCTGGAAAAGCCCCTAATGTTGGGAATGTGTGAGGGCAAGAAGAGAAGGGGACAACAGAGGATGAGATGGTTTGACAGTATCATCGATGTGACCAACATGAATTTAACCCAACTCCAGGAGGCAGCGGAAGAGAGGACGGCGTGGCGTGCTCTGGTCCATGGGGTCACAAAGAGTCGGACACGACTTAACAACTAAACAACAAAAAGAAGTAATATGGGAATTAGAGCTGTGGAGTCTCATGAACAAGGATCATTGCATTGGAAGAACCTGAAAATTAAATCAAGTAAGCAATCCATCGCAATATGTTTAAGTTCAAATGCAAGTACAAGTTGAGATAGTAAAACAAGAGAGGGTGAAGAGACAACCCCTGTGAAAACTGGAAAACATTATCAGGGTGATGGAATAGGCATATTCAGTTAATAAGTCAAATTTTGAGAACTTGCATGAAGAAACTGTTTGTCAACATCCGATATATCATGCTGTCTTGAACTGTGGAGGACTTGCATCTATTGTAATTGATATGAATCTGTTGCAGTCAGTCAGGCATGCTGACGCACGCTACACAGATGGAGGCTAAACCCCATAAGCAACAAGAAGACATTCAGAAGAAAGAAGAAATTTGAGGGACAAATTAAATATCTTGGAAATGCCAAAGATAGACTGAGAGAAGAAGCCAAAATAGAAGAGGAAACAATGAGAATAGCGCTTGATTCACACAGTGTGCGAGTAGGAACGGGAGAGTAATTTTCTAGACTACAACTGTCAGAATCCACTGTCTGGCAGAGAGGGGAGGGATTTTTGCAAGTTATAGTAAAATATTTGCTTTCCCGAAGCGCTGTAGGTGGACAGAGAATGTCTTACTCTTGCTTGGTGTTTCGCAGCTCTTCTTTGTTCCTCTGGAACATCTCTTTCCAGTGTGCTGTCTCCTCACTGCTCTCCTGCAGCTCCCGCTGGAGGTTTCGCACCACAGAGTTAATCTTCTGCCTCTCAGCCTCCAAGCTGGCCTGATCCTGGACAAAGACAAAACAACTTGCAAGTTCAGATGGGGAAGAAACATTCCAAGATACATGCACTCAAGGTAGGATCTGGTGAGGGCCAAGTAATTTCCTAAGCACCACATAACTGGGGACAGCTGGGTGTGTGTGTGAGGCAACAATGTGTTTCCAACTCTTCTGTGGGACCTTAGTGGTTTGCGAGTAATAGCTACACAGTTGTTTAGCTTTTAAGCCGCAATAGAGTGTTCAGATTATAGATGAGAAAAGCTCCTTCTTTGGACTACAACTTCCAAATTCCCCAGGCAGTATGGCTGCTAGCAAGAAGATTTTGCGGGATGTTTGTAAAAACATAGTGGCACTGACTTGAACAGGAACATTCAAGGGCTGCCTCCGACTGAGTGAGACCCTTGGTTCATCTAGCTCAGGACTGACTGACCTAGGAGATTCTCCAGATGTTGTTGGATTCAACACCCCAGAAGCTCCTGCCAGCATTGGCAGTGGTTAGTTTCTGTAAGTTGTTCTCTGACAACATCTAAGGTTGGGAATCATTAGTCTACCCTGATTGGCAGCAGTAGCTCTCCAGGTAAAGTAATCCTGAGTTCATCTTTTCAGACTGTAGGTGAGAAGCTAATTAATAAAATGTTCCTTCCAGTGCTTTGAAATGTTGCTGTTTAGGGCAACTGCTCCAAGAATCTCCAGCCATGAGAATTCTGGGAGGTTTAGTTTAAAGCAGTACCATTTCCATGTTCTGTTTCCCCCATCCCTCCACTCAAACAAGCATGCCAAGGCAGAGTGTAAGGCTAGAACCTGTCTTCCTGCTGTGCTAGTGTTCTGTGTGCAAGGAACTCTTTTGGTGCAAAACAGAGAATCCCATCATAAGAAACAAACATCACAAGTGAAAAATTGCACAGTGTGGAAAAAATTTCATCCCTCTCCAGTGCTACCTGCTGTTTTCTCAGCCCTAATTTTGTAAGTGCCTCTGAGGAACCACACCAGCTCATACTGAAAATTTATTTGTTCACCTGTGACACATTTTCCATATTACGCCTCAGTTGCTCCATGTCTTGCTGGTATTCCTGCCGGACACGATCCAGCTCCTTGTCGTGGTTGGCCACCTCTTCCTTCAGGGCCCCTTTCAGAGCTGTGAGCTCCCGTTCTCGTTGGCGCAGCTGTTCCTCTTGCTTCTGCTTCGCCCTCAAGATTTCTTCCAGCTCCTCTCTGGTTTCCAGCAACTCCTAGAGAAAGAGCAAGGAGCCTTGAATCAACTTGCAGTGAAAAGTTTAAGTCTCGCTGCCTTCCTTGTAAGATAGTGCCCTATATGATTCTGTAATACAAAGATGTGCAGCCTAGAGGCTGAAGAAAATCTCTCAATTCTGGGGCAGTGGGCACTGAAATATAATACATGTTGAGGTGAAAATCGTGAACTTCACATTTAAGCTGCTCCTGTAAAGAAAAAGTGAAGGAAGGGGAGAAGAGTCCCTTGAAACTAGAAACTGGGATAAGTTGAACAGCATGAGATTGAACAGCATGAGGTTGAAGATAAACAGAAAGAAGATAGTTCATATAAGTACAGAGACAGAGTGTAAATTTGATATCATGAGATGAGATGGTAGCCCAACCTAGACAGCATTACATAAAGAACAAAGCTACCATAATGGACTAGTCCTGATGGTGATGTATCACCTCCAATGCTACAACTAATGCACCACTCAGTACCAGCTCCTGGGGAACACATGGGGGTGTTGCTACCCTCATGTCTTGCTTTGCAAACTTCCTTTGGAGCATCTGATTAACCACTATAATACAGTGTGACTCAAAAGGCCTTTGAACTGATCCAGCCGGGCCCTCCTTCAGGCACTTACTTTCAGCAACTCCTCCCTGTCCGGAGTGCCTCCCATCGGCTCTCGGAATCGATCAAGCGCTTCCTGCATTTCTGTCAGCTGCTCTTCCAAGTCAGTCAGCTTGGATTCTGTTTGTTCCTTGATTGCTTTCACTTCTTTAAGCCTAAAAGTGTTATTTAATACCAGAGTAACAAAAGATAAAGAAATAATGCTTATAACAAATTTATGAATTAAACAGACATGCTGTGACTTAATCTCGGTTTGACTTGGGCTCATATCCAGTAGTGGTATAATGCCCAGGAAACTTTTTTCTGCCTTTTGGAAGGAAGAACAGGGCTTTGTCCCTAAACAGACATAAACTTACTCCTCCAATCTGCTATGGAGTTCTTGGCTCTTCTTTTCAAAGGCCTCCCTGAGTCGCTGACACTCCTCTTCTGATTCCTCCAGGCGGATCTCTAGCGTGCGAGGGCTACCATTTTGGCGGCTATCATGTGAGACTTCCAACCTCTGACGGAGCTGCTTTGTTGTTGTTTCAATATGGAAGAAAAAAATGACGAGAGAAATAAAAGGTCTCAGCATATCTATTATTAGAATCCAAGAATGATACAAGAAATAGCGTTATTCATATTCTCAGGGATGGGAATAGGAAGAATCCAGCCCAGATAATCTGAGCATAATAAGATTATATTTCAGAAGTAACCGTGTCTAGTCACTTTCAAAGCTACCTTTTAGGGCATTTCTAGCCATTTTTAGAGGCACATGGTTGAGAATATCGGTTTTGGGACATGGAAGATCCAAATTCAATCCCTCACAGGGCTGTGAAACTTACTTGATGACTATGGACCAGCTATAAAGTGAGGAGTGTGAGAGCCACATATATAGCTATGCAAGATGGGATGCAAACATAGCAGTTAAATAACATGTAAGGAAAAAAGACTCCAAGGCCACCTTTGTTTGCTCATCTAGTTTCGTCTGCAGCTCGCTGACCTTCTGCTTCAGTTCATTTGCTTTAGCCACGGATTCTCTTGACTCTGCCGGAGGGACAGCCTGCATCCAGCAACAAACCCAGCACACACAGAGAAATTCAAATCGCATCTAATGAGAACATACCGTTAGTCCTGCTGACTTCAGTGACTCTTCCATCGCATGACTGTCATTTTACAACCCCTGTTCAAACAACCCCACAGGAAAAGAAATCCCAGGAAAGTCCTGCGTCTCTTTTATCAAGATTCTGACCCATAAAATGAGTAACTAAAATAATGAAAACTCATTCAAAACAATTCCATTAAAAACTAAGGTTAACTCTGGAACATAACTAGATAAGCATTTGACATTCATTTGGCAGCAAAAATATTCAAAATTCGGAGAGTCTGGATTATCTCAATTATCTCTGTTCGACGTAAAAGGCCCTCCTCAGTGCAAGCAAATGAACCTCACGAGGAGCTCATGCATTGTGAGGGAGTACAGTGGCTGACCATTATTGGAGCCAGGATGTTAGGTCCAGAGAGCCTTTGCTCTTAAAATTCAGCAGGCTCTTCTTCTTAAAGAAAAGAGTGGGATTAAGAATGTGGCGTGATCCACAAGAGAGGACAAAAAGCAGCAAGGACAGTCGGAACCCAAAGCTAAAATAGAAGGGAGAACAACTGACCAATCAGTTGCCTTCTCTCTCTCTCTCTCTCTGCTCCACCCCCTCAGACCTCACATACCCAGATTTTAGCTTCCACTTGTTCTGATTTTGAGAAGGGGGGCACGTTTATCTCTCTTGTCTTTCTCTCTGTGTGAGAAAGAAGCATCTTGCTTACACCAATGGCCTACAGTGTCCCTCCCACTGGAGTTTCTGTTTGGCCCTGAGCAGCCAAGCTCTGCAGAATGCCAGTTTCAATTGATTACAACAGAAAGATTCCTGTCATCTCTGCCTAAAACAAAATTGGATGGGAAGGAGGAAAGGATAGAAGGTATGTGCAAAAAGTCACTAGAACAGCTCTTTTTAAGAATCGCTAGAAGTGGCAAAGAGAGGGAAAGACATAGGGAGAGGACTGTAAGGAAAAAAAAGCATTTTGGCTTCTTATGAAAATGTGCCAACCGGGCCCTCCAGCTTGTTCTCAAAAGAAACCCTGGAGTATCAATAGTCAGACAAGATTAAAGGAGGCTCCACATGAATTGTTCTGAAAGCAGATGGCAAGAGTTCTGGAAACGGCAGTACCTCCTCTATCAGAGAAAAAAAAATCACAGATCTCACTTATGTTGCACATCTCATCACAAGACTTACAGATAGAGCTTTGATTTTCTCAAAGATAAGGTTGGTTTTCCTCTTCACTGTGGCATCACTTTCCATGCTTCTGAAAAGTGACAAAACAGATCAACTTAGTTTATAATCAACTGCAGAGGGTGTATATCTACATCAGTTTGTTAATACACTTCAAAAATCTCTGATTGCCATGTGATTTAAACCAGCAGCTGGTTTAAAGACTGTGCTGTGAGCTACTAAGCGTGAAGATCAGCCCCGTGGGAGAAGCATGCTGGAAAGACAACTGCCCAGTATACTCCTGCAACATGTGGCTACAGGAAACTGTTGGGTTGTTAAATAAAAGAGGAAGATAAGAATTAATAGAAGAAGATGAGGAGGAAGCTATCCTAATAGCTAAAAGGACCCTCCATATACAGTAACAGTTTATCGTTCAGTATTGCCAAGGACAATACCCTGTGCCTGATCTGCTGGTTTTCTGGAGACATCATAATGGGAGGCAGGAAGTTAGACTAGATGGAGTAGGGGAAGGAAGAACTTTCCCTGGGAACCAAACACTGATTTTGGAAGTTTTGTGGTTTTCATTCCAGCAGCAGGCAGTGCTAATGGCATGACGTTGAGCCAAGCAAAGGGTGGGTGTATGCAGAAGTCCACTCCAGAGGAAGTTCCTCTACAACTAATGTCAAGCTTACAAAGCACGAGTAAGACAGTGCTTTCAAGCATGCAAGACACATACTGACTTTCTGCAGCATATTTAAAATTTAAATGCCTTAGACCTTCAGATCTCCCACTGCTGATTTATGGTCAGAATAGTAGATGTCGGAGGATTGGATAGGAAATCCCTGAAGGCCACAGCTAGGATAAGGACCAAAGATTCCCCATGCCAGGACTGGTAGAACCCAACACAGTTCTGTCTGTGGTCTTTATTAACAAACAAAGTTTTTGAAAGAATTCTTCAATCATGGACACCAGAGTTCTTTAAATGGTGCACAGTTTACCCCGATACCAGTATGCAATGAGATGCATCAATCATTGCAAGCTAAAATCCACAGAAGGGGCAGCTGCAGTACTTCAACACTCACCCATCCTTCAGGATGTTGTAGATCAACTCCTTCATGTACTCACTACTTCCAGGCTGAGACACCTCCTGCTGGTCTTTCAGAAGGTCTGGAGTAGACTTTAACTGTAAGAAACAGCCCAAAGGTGAGCCAGAGCTGTTGACTTGGGGGTAGCCTAGGAATCCAAATGTCCAGTTCAAATAAATCAGTTCAGGGGGATTCTGGGAGTTGTAGTCCAAAAAAAAGTAACACTCCCAACATGTGGAGAAGGTCATAGGAGGCAAAAAGGGACAAAGAGTCTGACCTTACTTGAGGTTGTTTCCTTTGAAATCCACTATAAAGCAATAGAAATAAAATTATCCTGATGTAACAGGATACAATTTTTTTTTCATGGAGTGAGGTCTGAAATACTTTCTAATCCCAATGGAGTTTCAGTGTACTTAGAATTAACTGTAATGTTAGCATTGTGATTAGGATTAGTAGGATGCATAAAATATACATACCATGTATTTCCTTGTATATCACTTATGATTCTTGTGCAAGCAAACAGAATGGGATTGATGGATTGATCGAGTGTTCCAGTATATTATATTGGCTTGAACAAAAAAGTACCCCAATTACAAAATGCACTAGATTTGCTGAGACAATGTTTGCCCATCTGGTGTTCGTCTGTTAAAGAACTGGGCATGTTAGTGATGGAACCCTTACAATTTTTAGGGTGACTATGTCACAGAATACCTATACTGCAGTTCTCACATTGTATGGATTCTGCAAGAAAATGTGACTCTGGAAGACAAAAGTATCTTCAGAGGAAAATACCCTGCCCTGAGCTGGTGCACGCAGGTTAACATATTCCAAAGTCTGGGAAACAAGTCTCTTCCTGCTAGAGGAGGAAGCACTGGGATGATGCTAAGATGCCAGACACACAAATACACACACCCCAGAACAGGCAAGGAGGCATTGTACGTGTCATCTTTCCATGCCAGAAGGACACTGGATATTCCAGCAATCTCATTCACTATGCTATTCTGGGCTTATGTTGTTCTGTGTTGGCTCTGCCAGATCTCTCTCCACCCCACCCCAAACTCTTTTGTGTTTGCTGACATCTTACGAGAAGAACAGTGTAATCTGGTGGCAAAGAGGGATCTGACAAATTGCTTTAAAAAGTAGGAGCAGATGAGCTGCTGGCTCAACAAGTGGCGTGGCAGATTTTCCATGCCATTTGTCACATCACAAAAGTGACTGACAATAGGCCTCCTGCCAATAATGATGGCTGCAACCCAATTACAGAAAGCTTAAATTGATTAAAGAAAGGTGTTTTAGCCAAGGAATTGAATCCATTAGGAACTATATGGGGCTTGGGCCAGTATTTTTAGAGCAAGGAACACACCATCTTTATTTTCAGACAGTGCACAAGCATGAATGTAACACAGACACTCCTTCCTAGTGGGAAAAAATGGGCTCAAACGCCTCTGAGGATGCATCTGCCAAGAGGAATCTGCTATAAGCAGTCATATTAAAAAGTAATATGTTCATATACAAACTCATGTTTGTATACACACCTATGCAGGGTAGACACACATGTACATCTTTTCATAGATTGCTTCTTTTAAAAACCTGAATAATCTTACTTGATTACTATGACAGTCCTACCAATAAACTGCCACACCCTCAGCTGACATCCTGCATCCCTCTTTTATGTAACTCTGGGCCAAGAAGATCCTGGGATACGAGGACGAGAGAATGATATGGAGAAGCCCACACAAATCTGGCCATGAGATACTACAGGGTATTACCTGCAGGTCTGACTCTACTTTTCTTGGTTGCTTCTCCACTCTCTGCTCTTCCAGGCTCTTGTTGACCCAGTCCCGGGTCAGTTTTGATTTATCCAGTCCATTCTCCTTTAACTGTGGCTCAATGTCCCTAGGGAGGCTTCTGCTTCCCAGGAGGTTGGCTGAGGTGGGCTGCTTCGCTGCTGAGGTGTTTGCTCCTTCTCCAAAAATCCCCTGAAGCTCATTGTTCCTCAGCTCCCGGCTGTCAGCTGTGTCGTGATATGCCGCCCTCCCATCAAGGCTCTGTGAGCGCTTCCGGTCCTCTAGGGAGATGCGACTTCTTCGAGATGCTCTTCCTCTGTGCTGGGCTTTCCCATCGAACTTGTTTATCAGCGAGTCCACTGAGGACAAAGGCTTTGTGTCAATGTCACTACCACCCGTATTAGTTGTTTGGCCAGGCTCAGCTGAGTCAGAGTCTGAGGGCAGCGACTTACGGACAGGCCTCAGACCAGAGATGCTGCCAGCATCCTCCTGAGAGCTAGGCAGTCTGCGGCCAGCAAGATTCATCAAGCTAGTGCTCCTCGCGGTGGCTCCTGAAGATAGAGCCTGAGAAACATTTGTCGGTTGAGTCCTAGAGGAGTTCGGTTCTGGAGGTTCATCTGGCTCAGTGCTGAGCAAGGAGCCATAAGACTGAGTCCGCCGCAGTTGCTCCCCCAAAGCCTTCTTTTTGGGAAGTGTCCGACAACCACTCTGAGCAGGAGAGGCAGCATTGCTCCGCGACAAGTGAGCTCCATCCAAGCTATCTGTTTTTGGCACCCGCTGCCTCGAGACTTGCTCCTCATCTGATGTGCTATATTGGGAGCTGTATAGAGAGGGTTTCATGCCATACGGATTCTCCGGAAGGTCAGAATCTGAGCTGATGGACCCTGAGGCATCCTTAGATGATGACGCAGCTCCAGGGGAACCTGGAAAGGTCTCTTCGAGTGGCTGGCTCCGGGACGGCATACCATATTTGCTCTCGCCTTTGATCTGCACCCCAAAAGAGTCCCCTCCTTTCTCGCCACTATTGAGGACTACAAAGGGCTGTCCGTCAATGCCCTGGACCCGCACTGCCACCCCATAGGAGCCCGGCTTAGAGGTTTTGGAGCGTAGCTTCTGGGGCTTCCTGGGCTCTTTGAGGTCATTAATGAATCTGATCTGGACTCCATAGTCTATAGGGCTGTGCTTCTCAACCGTAGTGCCATTCATGTGGTGGTCCATTTCCCACAGGTCTGGAGTCTTAAAGGATCCTGCAAAAGGGAGATGAAGAACACAAATTCACGGTAAAGACACTGAATTGAAAAGTCAAAAGCTACTCATTTCATCCAAAGCATACTTGCCTCTGCTGAGGTGAGCTGCACTCCACAAAGACTGATGCCAAGTAGAACTTGTTATTCTTAAAGTGGCTACATGGGACTCTTTGTCGCATTTGTCACAATATATTGATACAGCAATATCACACAAAACTACTTCTCACTGTATAGTTTTCATCATTTTTCTTTGATGGCTGTGACCGAAAACCACATAAGCATTCAGTGTGGATACAGAACAAAAACATTGAAATCAGATGGTTGAAAGGTAGCAACATGAATCCCTTCAGAAGACTGAACAAGTGGGACCAAGCTCTCAAGGTTCAACACAAGGCTTAGGACTGTGCTATCCGGGGGCTCCCTGGAGAATCTTTGGTGTTGCAGAGGCAGATTCAGATGTTGCTAAATCACATGGGTGACTAGGGTTGCCAGGTGTGAGGACACCAGCTGAAGTCTCCATGGACTGCTGTGTTTAGATGAATCTCATGGCAAAAGGCACTGGAAAAGGAAAAGGTTTGGGGAAAGGGAAAGGCCTGGGCACCCATTTCCATCCATTCCAACTGGCATTGGGGCCTACTGGCTCAGCACAGAGATCCTTGTATGTGTGTTGCACTTGTGGAACATCAGCACATAAAAAGCAAAGGAAGACGACTGGGGAGAGAGCCAGAGCGTGCATGCACTTGGGTCCGTTGTTCCACTTGGAGCAAGGCTGGGAATCAAGCCAGACAGGAGCCCCAAATGGGACTCAGACTGTGGGCCCTAAAAGAAAGGATGTTCGCAGCTTCTATATCCCATCTTCCTGTTCAAAACAACACTTCAAAGAGGCTTGGAAAAGTTGTGTAACACAAGCAGAGCCAAGTAATAGTTCACTATAAAAGACAACCATGCACACAGACACACATCTAAAATAAATCTACATCCATTTATTTCCGTTCTGACGCAGAGGCGCCAAGTCTGCACTTTAGCCTCCACAACACGCCTGGCTGGCAACTCCCTTTCCACAAGAGAGGGAAAATATGCAAACAGTCCTTATCAAGCCAAAACACGATGGGATGTAGTTGCAAACGCTTTCATTCAAAACCATTACTTCTGGAACTGTCTGCTAGCAAGAATGCAAAGAGGGCAACAACATGCAGTGGAGAGGAGTGGCTCTGGAACCAGTCGATTTTGGTTTGGTTTTAACAACATCCACTGAGACTACAATCTCTCACTTGCCTGTGGCCAGCATGGAAATCGGAGAGCCAGTGTTGTACAGTGAAACTTGGCTGGTCCAAGTTCTAGTGCTCACGGAGCCCTAAAACTCACTGGGAGTCCTTGTCCCTGCCACTTCCAATCAACTTATCTTGCATGGTAATTGTACGGATAAAATACCAAGAGAGTGAGCCGTTATATGATTGCATATCTTTAACCCATTGGGAAAGGCATACAAGTATTGCTCATAAATAATGAAATTAAACAGAAAAACCCTTAAAAACAAACTTAGACCTGCTGGCTCAAACCAAAGGCTCACCTATTTGGATAAGGATTCTCTTTCCCACAGTGGCCAACCTCCTGTCTCTGGTCAACCCCAAAGCAGCAATTCTGTCCCACTGCTGTTCCACCACAACTAGATATTCAAAAGTGACCGATTTTGGGTCCTGGAAGGAGCATACGGCCACAGATGGCTTCATTCTTCTGGAAACTGTCCAGCTTTCCTTTAAAGTCATCAAAACTGATGCCTTTGTTGCAAATTCTTGTGGCAATGAAATCCACAGTTTAGCCAGGTCACCTTGCAAGGAACTGCATTTTATTCGTCCCAAATCAATTTCACGGAATGATTCCAAGTTTCAGTATTATGAGAGAGAAAATTTTGCCCTACCTTTTCTCCCTACCATGTATTGCTTTCATAATCTGTCATGCTTCCTCTTTTTTGCCTTGAAGCTCCAAATGTTAAAAAACCTTTTCTTCATTAAGACAGTTTCTTCTCCAGCCACTAGAAAGTTTTGTCTGCCCTCTTCTTGCCCCTTTTCCTGATTGCCCAATATCTTTTTTGATTTGCTAGTGATCAGTATTTCAATGGTGGCCACCCAAGACCTCTTACTCAGTCTGACAATTTAACAGTGGCTACTATCCCCTTCACGGATTTCTGCCTTGTCATGGCGAAGGGACTTGAGTAATTCAGAGATGCTATGGGCTATGCTGTGCAGGGACACCCAAGACAGAAAGGTCGTAGTAAAGAGTTCTGACTAAACGCGATTCACCTGGAGCAGGAACTGGCAAGCCACTCCACTTCTTTGCCAAGAAAACTATGGACAGAAACAAAAGGCTAAAAGATATGACGATGGAAGATGAGCCCCTCAGATTGGGAGGCATCCAACATGCTACTAAGGAAGAGCGGAGGACAAGGTCAAGTAGCTCCAGAGCTAATGAAGTGGTTGGGCCAAAGCCGAAAGGACACCCAGCTGTGGACGTGCCTGGAAGTGAAAGGAAAGTCCGATGCTGCAAAGAAAAATACTGCATAGGAACCTGGAATGTAAGCTCTGTGAACCTTGGTAAGCTGGATGTGGTCAAACAGGGGATGGTAATAATCAACATTGACATCCTGGGTGTCAGTGAACTAAAATGGACGGGAATGGGCGAATTCAATTCACACAATTATCATACCTACTATTGTGGGCAAGAATCCTGTAGAAGAAATGGAGTAGCCCGCATAGTCAACAAAAGAGTGGGAAAAGCTGTAATGGGATACAATCTCAAAAATGATAGAATGATTTCAATACGAATCCAAGGCAGATCTTTCAACATCACAGTAATCCAAGTTTATGCACCAACCACCAATGCTGAAGAGGTTGAAATTGATCAATTCTATGAAGATTTACAACACCTAGAACGGACACCAAAGAAATATGTTCTTCTCATTATAGGGGATTGGAATGCTAAAGTATAGGGAGTCAAGAGATAAAATGAACAACAGGTAAATTTGGCCTTGGAAAAAACGAAGCAGGGCAAAGGCTAATAAAGTTTTTTCAGGAGAACAAGTTGGTCATCACAAACACTCTTTTCCAACAACACACGAGGCGACTAAACATGGAAATCACCAGATGGGCAATACTGAAATCAGATTGATTATATTCTCTGCAACCAAAGATGGAGAAGCTCTATATAGTCAGCAAAAACAAGACCTGGAGCTGATTGTGGCTCTAATCATCAGCTTCATATAGCAAAACTCAAGCTTAAACTGAAGAAAGTAGGAAAAACCACTAGGCTAGTCATGTATAATCTAAACCAAATCCCTTATGAATGCACAGTGGAAGTGAAGAACAGATGTAAGGAACTCAATTTGGTGGACAGAGTGCCCGAAGAACTATGGATCGAGGCTTGTAACATTGTACAGGAGACAGCAACAAAAACCATCGCAAAGAAAAGGAAATGCAAGAAAGCAAAGTGGCTGTGTAACGAGGCCGTACAAATAGCAGAGAAGAGAAGAGAAACAAAATGCAAGGGAGATAAGGAAAGTTACAGAAAATGGAATGCAGACTTCCAAAGAATAGCAAGGAGAGACAAGAGGGCCTTCTTAAATGAACAGTGCAAAGATATAGAGGAAAAGCATAGAAAGGGAAAACCTACTATGATCTGTTCAAGAAAATTGGAGATACTAAAGGAACATTTTGTGCAAAGATGGACATGATAAAGGACAAAAATGGCAGGGACCTCAAAGAAGCAGAAGACATCAAGAAGAGGTGGCAAGAATACACAGAGGACTTATACCAGAAAGATCTGGATGTCCCGGGCAACCCAGATAGTGTGGTTGCTGACCTTGAGCCAGATATCCTGGAGAGTGAAGTCAAGTGGGCCTTAGAAAGCTTGGCTAACAACAAGGCCAGTGGAGGTGATGGCATTCCAGTTGAACTATTTACAGTCTTAAAAGATGATGCTGTTAAGGTGCTACACTCAATATGCCAGCATTTTTTGAAAACTCAGCAGTGGCCGGATGATTGGAAAAGATCAGTCTACATTGCAATCCCAAAGAAGGGCAATGCCAAAGAATGTTTCAACTACCGTACAATTGCACTTATTTCACACACTAGCAAAGTTATGCTCACAATCCTACAAGGTAGGCCTCAGCAGTACGTGGACCAAGAACTCCCAGAAGTACAAGCTGGATTTCGAAGGGGCAGAGGAACTACAGACCAAATTGCTAACAAGCACTGGATTATGGAGAAAGCCAGAGAGTTCCAGAAAAACATCTACTTCTGCTTCATTGACTACGCAAAAGCCATTGACTGTGTGGACCACAGCAAACTATGGCAAGTCCTTGAAGAAATGGGAGTACCTGACCACTTATCTATCCCCTGAGAAATCTATATGTGGGACAGGATGCAACAGTGAGAACTGGATATGGAACAAGTGATTGGTTCAGAATTGGGCAAGGAGTACGACAAGGCTGTATATTGTGTCCCTGCTTATTTAACTTATATGCAGAATACATCATGCGAAAGGCAGAACTGGATGAATCCCAAGCCAGAATTAAGATTGCCAGAAGAAATATCAACAACCTCCGATATGCAGATGATACCACTCTGATGACAGAAAGTGAGGAATTAAAGAACCTCTTAATGAAGGTGAAAGAGGAGAGCGCACCTCCTGGCAAATAGAAGGAGAAGAGATGGAGGTAGTGACCGATTTTACTTTCCTGGGCTCCATGATCATTGCAGATGGTGACAGCAGCCACAAAATTAAAGGATGCCTGCTTCTGGGGAAGAAAGCAATGACAAACCTAGACAGCGTCTTAAAAAGCAGAGACATCACCTTGCCGACAAAGGTCTGCATAGTCAAAGCTATGGTTTTTCCATTAGCGATGTATGGAAGTAAGAGCTGGACCATAAAGAAGGCTGACTGCCGAAGAATTGATGTTTTTGAATTGTGGTACTGGAGGAGACTCTTGAGAGTCCCCTGGACTGCAAGGAGAACAAACCTATCCGTTCTAAAGGAAATCAACCCTGAGTGCTCACTGGGAGGACAGATCCTGAAGCTGAGGCTCCGATACTTTGGCCATCTGATGAGAAGAGAAGACTGCCTGGAAAAGCCCCTGATTTTGGGAAAGTGTGAAGGCAAGAGGAGAAGGGGACGCCAGAGGACGAGATGGTTGGACAGTATCATCGATGTGACCAACATGAATTTGATCCAACTCCGGGCGGCAGCGGAAGAGAGGAGGGCCTGATGTGCTCTGGTCCATGGAGTCACAAAGAGTTGGACACAACAACTAAACAACAACACTATTAGGAGACGTATGGATTAGTTAGCCAGATGTCCTTCTTTTAAGGAGATGAAAGAGAAAGCTCGACTACTACAAAATCACAAGTTTTGACTAGAAGAAGCAAGCAAGGACCATTTTCCAAAAGACAGGTAGTCAAGCCAAATTGCTTACTAGGGATTTGCTTAGCAGAGATTAATGCTCAAGCCCACCATTTCTCCCACATACTACAGCCTGGCAACCCCAGATATTTTGAACTGAATGTCAATCCATCCCTGATCGCAAGACCTCCTATCTGAAAGACTATATATACTTGCAAACAAAGAGGATTTTGAATCTATGTGTAATTGCGGAGCACAACGAGGCATAACAAGAGGCACCTCACAAACATAATGAGTGAGCGAGCAGGCACAGGAATGCCTGGCCTTGCATAACTTGTTTTACATATCCAGAGGGGGCCTTGGGAAGAAAATCAGGATGACAACAAGCTTAGCTGGACGGTAATAATATTAAGAGTAATAATTGCAGGATTCTTAAGACCAGTTTGCACTGAATGGCCAAGCCTGCCAACTCTTGCCTTTAATGAACACCAGAAACTCTGAAAGTGAGATGTGGGCCTCTAAGCCAGCCTAACCACGATGACAAGTTACAGATCCACAAGAATTCTGAAGTTGCTTGCCAGTCCAAACATAACAGTTCAGCTCTCTCGGGACATTTTAATTGCTGGGACACACTTGTAAAGCATTAGCTTATTATATACAGAAGTTTCTAGGTTCAATCCCTGGGCATGTTCAGACGTATCTCAGAAGAAAAAGACTACCACTGGAATCGCTGGGAAAGAAGCTTTGTATCATTTGGTGGGTCAAAAGATAGCAGCTTCTTACATAGACAGGGAACCCACCCAAAACCAGATTTGCAAGATATTCCCTCCCTTCTCAGCAGCAGTCAAAATTTCACTCATTGTTATGGGAGTTGCCGTTTAATAGCATGTTCTGAAGTGACAGGTAAACTGCTTACATTTGTGTGGCCAGGTAATGTATACGTCACACATGGTCCATGGCCCCCACCAATTGCCAAGGACATACACACAACAAACAAACACAGTGCTGGAGCTCACAAGGATTTATGGCATTTGCCCTTGACAACAATGATGGACCTGCGGTTGACAAGTTGGGGACCAGTCTCTTCTCCAGCTATCTTACCAATGGTAATCTGTAAAAACCTAACATCAATCCTCCTAGCCCAGCACAAAATTTTCTAATTGCCTTTCCAAATGTAACCAAGAGAGGGGTCTCCTCATCGAAGAATTGCTAAACATTCAGCATCATATGAGGGAGCACAACCTTTTTGGGGAATCTCGTGTCCTTACTTAGCCTTCCTGAGCACAGCATCATATGTACATGTACAACATGTAGCATCATCCCAAGGCACCATGGAAGTTACAGCCTAGCATATTTGCAGGACATGGAAGTTGCAGAAGTATTACACGTGAAAAAGAAGAAATGTAACGAACCTCTAACATTTTCCCCCTTACTTACATTCACACCAGCACCATAAAACTATCAAAGTAATTCTCAACTATCATCCTAACAACCCTGGAATATAGGACATCACCATCTACCTCATCTTGCAGGTGACAAGCCTCCCAAGTCTAAGAGAGAGTGGCTCTGCTAATACCACATAGTGAACCTCCGTCTCAGATGGAAGAAGATTTGGACATAATCATACTGGACCAAAAGTACCACTAGCTGTTTCCAGATGCCTTCAGGAAGCCACTAAGGTGGGACAGGAAGCTTAACACCACCCACAGTCTCCCCCTAGCATTTCAAGATACACTGTTCCTGAACATAAAGGCTTTCTTTAGCATTTACAGGTAATGCCACTGCTTCCAGTCATCTCTCCAGTGTTCAAAGAAAGAGAAAAGCAAATAAGAAGCCATACAAACTAGCAGGAATAATTCCCACATCTCAAAGCAATAGATTCCGTAATTATTTTGTTGCATGATTTCAGTCTGTCTTGAATCCCCAGCTGAGCACTTCGCTGGATACTAGGCAAAAAGGAAGGAGGAAAAAAGTCTCTGCATATACCATTCATCATTTTTAAAAGAAAATTTGTTTTTACATCCTATCCCCTTATTGCTTCCCAGGGAAACCTCCTGGCTCACATTGTTAGCTGCCAGGGCAACTCACATGTTCCCTTATGCTCAGCTTCATGCAGCTGCTATGATTAAAAATAAGGAAGTATAGTAGAGATACTTCCAGTCTGGAAATGGGTTATGTTAGAACTCTTTTGAATGCACGAAAGTCGCAGACAAAGAGTGGATTGTTCTCATAATGAGGAAGTAAATGCCAGATACTCCAGTGCAATCACCCTTGTTCCGAACCAGCTCCCAGAATGAATTAGTGGCGGGTGATCCGGGCCTGAAAAGAGCATCAATTAGAAGACTGAGCAGTGTCAGCAGGAGACAGGCAAGTGGAACCTTACAGGAAACTAGAGGGAGGACTGGGGGATGAGGAAGAGAGGCAGAGCAAGCAAGAAGAATAAAAGGGGGTGCATTTGTGGGCATATTTCAAGATTGAAAACAAGAAAATCCAACGAAAAGTGCCCATGAGCCTCAGATAAAAATCAACTATGGCAAAACTGGCCACCCAGATCTGCCCCCTTCTCATGGCCCAGTGGCATAATGCTGCATACTCACTGCGACTAGAGCACAGGAAACTGGATGACCTAGTGTGCATGCATGATGTTGTGTGTCCAGAGAGGAAATCAGTCAATAAAACCATTTAAAAAAAAAAAGAATTGTACTAAGCTACAGCATGAGATGGCATCTGGCATGACAAAGGAGTGACAGAACTTTGCCAGCTCAAAGACTCACTTGCATCCACACAGACATTTTGAGCGCAAGGTGATGCAACGGCAGCTTGGCGGCACATGGCCGGGCTGCATCGTGGCATCTGTTCCGCGGCAATGGAGGAGCCAAGAGTCACTACCACCGACCGGCTCCTTCCCTGCGGCAGGCTCCGGACAGATCTGGGCAAGGTTTCTGGCAATGGAAAACCTGCTGGGGAGGAAGTGAGACGTCCTTGAGCTAATGGGCAGCTGAAACGTTTGCTTCCCTCCTCCCTCCCCCTCCCTCCCGTATGCCTCCTCTGTTCGAAACCCGGCTTCCAAAGGTTTTTGAGCTGCCAAGAAGGAAATAAGAAAAGAAGGCGGTGGCAGAAGGCGGTAGCACAAAAAAGATCTTCTCCTACCTCTGGATCCGCAGACCGCAGACGGCATCAGAAGCTGCTGGGACAAAGAGTGGAAGATGCTATGAATGGAAGAGGCAGGAGGGATGAGGGGGAGGGGGAGGGAGGGAGGGTGGTATACGGCCAGTTACATGGATGCAGAATTCATATGCCTGGTAACTAACAGGAATGGGTGTACAGAGTAAGGGGCTTGATGACAGATTAGGAAAGGAAGAAGAGGAAGGTAGGAGGGATCAGGGTGAAAGAGGGTAAAAACAAAGAGAAAGATGTTCAGATCAGGCCTTTTATTGTTCTGGAAGCAGCAGCAAAGTTTCGAGAGCCAAACTGCCTCTTCTATCCTAGACAGTGTGTAACCAGCCAACAGCGCTTTGCTCTGCCCTTCTGCAGAGTTGACCAGAAATGGAAAAGGGGCAGAGTAGAGAAACTGAAACAGAGCTGCCTCTTTTAGGAAGTAGGGAAAAAAGAGGATTAACAGAGCTGAGAGATAAGGCATAAGATAAAATGTCATAAAGTATCCTGCTCAGAAGATAAATGGGGGGGGCAGAGGATTCTTATCTGGAGGGCTGTGGGTTGGGAAGAGAATGCTAGGGTTGGCAGATGAGAAGACACAGTAAATAACAGGGCAAACAGAACTGAAGTCCTTCACAAAACAAACAAACAAACATGATTTTGGAGTCCATTGCTTCAAGCTATAGTCACTGGCTACTGTCTTAGTACTTTCAAAGCAGGATTATTACAAGGTCACGGAGGAAGGCAGATCCATCAATAATAATTTTTAGCCATGGTGGCTGTGTAGAGCCTCTACTTACAGAGGCAGCCTATCTTTGAATAGCAGTTCTGTTAGAAGAGATTAGCAGTAGAACAGGGCCATTATTTTCATACCCTGCTTATGGGCTTCCTGGAGCTATCTGGCTTTTCTCCATCAGAGAATGGACTATACTAACCATATCTTTACTATAAACCAGCAAAATCTGAGGCATAAAAATACCAAGTCCCAAATATAGGGAGGCACCTCATTTGTCAGATTAGCAAATACTTAGTGAGCTTTCAGGTGACAAGGACTTCTATATGACTTTTCTTTCCAAAGCGTGAGTGTCCCAATTCAAAGACAAAATTAAAATTGGGAGCTTGAAGCAAAAGTCACGCACTTAAGCTGATGTTAACACATTACTGTTACATCTGTTAAGCTAAAGGGATCTCCTCTTCCCGAATTTGCTGTTTAAATAAGAATTCTTGTACCCAAAGAAAGAGCCTTGCATGATTTGAAACTTTACCTATTGAGAATGCTCAATTTCAATTAAGAGATGAAAGTTCAAATCCCATATGGGTCATTAATCGCAATGTTGCCATGCATGTGTGTGCTCACATGTACACTGATAGCAGGGAAGGGATTTAACAAATAGCTGCCAAGATTTCGGCCCCAGTAAGAAACCTGCATCTCCTTTATTCATTTGCTTACCCTTCACACATTGAATTAAATCAGGAAATTAAACATTATTTGTTTTTTAAAAGAAAGGAACAGAAGCAATTGTGACAAGGGGGAAGATGTTTGGCTTTTCCATAAATGTCGCTGACGTGGCTGCTAACTTCTCGTTTAGAACAAGGTAAGCAGCTGAGCAGAAGGGCAGCGCTCCTCCTGTTTCCATTCAACAATCGCTGGGCCCGTGCCAACATTGAGTCAGCCAGAGAAGGAGGTGGCAGGTCAGATACCCTGTAGGAAGCTGGCATTTTCTCCCTGGGCCAAGCAAGCAAACAAAGAGGGAAACGGGCGCCAACCCTGCGGCTTTTCAGATTCCCTTTCCCTACCTATTCATTTACCTGGTCAGGTGACCAGTGTACTGTATTTTGGAAGAGCCAGGAAAGTTGGTAAAAACCAACAGCAGTCAGCACAGGAATAAAGGCCCTTAGGAGCCTCACCGCCCACAGCAATAAGGCAGAGGGCTCCTTCCATTTCTTTGGGTTTAACTAGAATCTCTGCAAACTACTGGTGTCTGAAATGGGTGAGATTAAGATGCATGCTCAAAATCAAAGTCACTCCTGACTTAAGGCAGAACAGATCTGCATGTAGCGATCCCAGGAATGCAGGAACACAAGCTGCCTTCGACCACGTCAGATGATCTGGTTCAGTTTCCACTGTGACAGGCACCAGTGGTTCTTGAGCTTTTTAAGACAAGGATTTTTTCCTGGCCCGACCTGAACATGCAGGGGATGCCCTAGCAGCGTTCTGCTCTGCGTGCAAAACTGCTTCAAGCTCCTGCCTTCGGTCTCACTTTAGAGAAAGAAATCAGATCAACATTTAGCTAGCCTTCTTTTTGCTTTCTTTCAAAAAATCAGAAGGCTATTGCATAAAAATCATCAATTTTTCCTAATAGAGTTTCAGATAAATGAAGTTAACATGGTTCAGAAACCGGGGGGGGGGGGGGAGAAGTTGAGAATGAGTGATTTTTATCACTCGCTGGTGCAAGAATTCTAGCAAAAGAGGGTCGACTATGTAAGCTGCCTTCCACCTGTGCAGCTAATCATATGCACCATAGAGGATATACAGGCAAACTGGGCAGAGAAGGCCTAGCAAAATATTTGCACTTCCTTATGGCTAGCCGAGGCAGCTGAATGAATCAGAAAGTGACTCCATCTGAGCCCTGTGGAGCTCAAAGCCTAGGAAATGAGGCCTCTCCCAAGAGAGGAGATAAGAGATCCTGGCCTCCTTACCAATACCATAATCTACAAGCTTGTTATTTCAATCCCCTGTAGATCATTAGGATAATGAGATGAACTCAACACAGACCCATGTAGCCTCTCAGTCTGTGAGTTCATGTTTGGTGGCAGCCTGGTGTTCTTACTGTGGACTGGCCTGCTGCCCAAAACTCCCGTAGAAGAAACTGGTTTTAAAGTTGGCTCTTTAAGAGCTCTCTCTCATTTGTTTTCAAAGGAGGCTGTGTTTTAAAACTGCTGTTTAATTTCTTTTTTTAACATTACCTTTTTGTCTCTTAAAAAAGAAGTACTGTATAACATAATCCTCTTCTTATCACTGTGCCTCTTTCTTCTTAAGACATCTAGGTTATTCCATACCACCATATCCTGTGGCAGTGAATTAATGATTACACACTGCACAGAGAGGTACTTCCTTTTGATCCACAAAGAACACAGATCGGATCAGAACTGGGAAATGTTATTTTTTCAGACTAAAATTCCTGGATTCCTTTAGTCAATGACCATAAAAGATGGATGGCATCCTATGACTTAGAGCAACTGTCCTAGTTCTGAGCCAGATCCCACTGTTTTTCAAGTCCACTATGCAAGCCCCACATTCTAGCTTAGAAAATTCTAATTTCTTGTAAATATCAAGAGACCCACATTTGGAAAAACACAAAATGGACAATCTCCAGGGGTCCTTTTCAGGTCTCCCATTGCCTAAAAGACCTCAGATTTTGCAAAGCAATTCCACTCCAACACATATCCTCTGTAAGGGTGTATGTTTGCCATAGGTACCCCCTTCTGGGACAACCTCTGTTTAAAATCTGCTTGTTAAATCTGCCCAGTCAGACACAGCTATTGATCAAAGGGATTCCAAAAACAGGACATGATCAATGAACCAGATTGGCCTCCCTGGTATCTTCACAAGGTTGGCAGAGGACTGACAGAGGTGGGCTTGTTGTCCGAAATGGCAGGGATATCAAATGGCAGCTGATGGGGTGTGCAGGGGCAGAGAGACTCTGCTAAGCAACTCAGCAGCCTGGAGAAACCTGAAACTGACACACCTGAGATTACTTCATTGATCCATACCTGCAGGTGCAGTGGGCGGAATGGAATTCGAAGGGTATGTGCGGCCGCTGCAACCTTTCATCTCTTGTGCAAGGCTAAGCTGTCCCAGGTAAATAACGTTTAGCGCGACAGACACGTCCTTGTTATGGAAAGGAGGTTATTTAAGAGCCATCTTGTGTCTGGTAAGTAAGATTGCTGTGCCACAGTTTGAGGTAAGATTTAAAGATTCTTTCATTGCCCTTCCTTCCCACCAGAAAAGCCCTGACTGTGTAGCGATGCATACTGATTCTTTTATCTCTAAATACACTCTCTAATGAATTGAGGCCCCACAGAAAAACTGCACACAGACATTTTGATGAGGTCTACACACCTGAAAGTCAAAGCATGTGCAGACATTTTCATGGGGCTTAGAAGCTTGGAGTCATTTAACATTTGAACTCCTGCTCCAACTCCATAAGGTGAATTATGTGAAATACGCTAACTACGTCAGCATTTTAAACGTTCTCAATAGTGAGCACTGGTGTACAAGCTTCAGTTACGGCAGCTGAAATATGAGGCTGCTGAGGAACAAGAGAGAGGCGTCAGCAGAGTCAGCTTAAATGGAAAAACATCTGCAGAAGTGGAAGGAATCATCTTTAGGAGAGAAAAAATGTTAAAAGTCTAAGGGGAAGAAATACTACCTCCACAAAACACAGGCCATTGAAGCCTAAATATGTCCATGGGCTATAGAAACATCATTGCGTGTGCAGGAAAGGGATGAAATGGCCTGCCTGAGAGGTGGGCATGGCTGGCCAGAACAGTCAGCACTGTGGAACCCACTTGCTCTCATTCTGTGCAGTTATGAATAGCAACCAGTCACTTATGAAGGCATTTCCAGAGGATGAGCAGCCTTAGCCTGTTGCAGGAAAGAAAGAAATCATGACCAAGCATCTTGTGTGACATTGAAGGTTGAGAGATTTATTGTGGTCTGAGCTTTGCTGGACTTGGCCCCTCCTCTCACACAGTTACAGAAGTGACCCATCACAGCATCAGTCATTTTGCAAAGAAGGCTCTAGAACAGAGGTAAGCAATGGTCCATGGACACTAGGAAGGCCTGTGGATGGGCTTTGGGGGAGTCTTTCAACCAGGCACAAAAAAGAGAGGTTTTCTTCAATCTCTTTCAGCTTCTCTGTCCAGTCTCCCCTTTCGTGTCAAATATAGTCTGCATTCTTTTTGCAATGAAACCAAAGATGCAGGAATGATGACCCCAGCTAAAGAAACATTTTGCACTTAACCTGACTGTAAATATCTGTATAAGACAGCAAGCTTTGTTATGCCAAGATTCTAAAGGAACAGATAACCTATCCCAAGAATTTTGATTTTATTTGCTTTCAAAAGGGGAAGAAACTGATGTTTCTAATCCTTAAGAAGATGGTGAATTCTCAGAAGCTGAAGTGGGGGGAGAGAAATCTGGTGGCTGGAAGGGAAGAGGGCCCCTTTTAGCACTCTGACACTATCCATAGGAAAACTGAAATGAGAATGCTTCCCTTCATCCTCCTTCGTTTGCACATCAGATTTAGGTTTAAAAATTATGTGTTTGGATGCCCAAATCTGGATAGTTTGGCATGCAATTGGGGGAAAAGGCTTCTATATATAAATGTAAAGTTTTGGCTTAAGAATATGGATAAGTGCACCTGCCCTCCCCAGAAAATCCTTTAATGTTGTGTTTTATTCTGAGAGCCCACATCTGAAGCGCTCAGTGTCATTTACAAGCTTATGCTCCTTTTGAGAGTCGATCTTGCCCTCAGTTGCTCTCTGCAGATTTTCACCCAGCACTTTCAGTGAGGCAGCTCAAAGCTGTGATCTCGCAGACTTGACGTTTTGACAAGACACTTGAATTCCTATGCAGCCCTCCCAACCAGTGCACTAGGATTATGGCTCCCCAATTCCAGAGATTCCGCATCATTAGCTTTTCAAAATCTCGGCAGTTAAATACAAGCATGCAGAGAAAATCAGAATCATAGAAGAATGGAGTTAGAAGGGGCCTATAAGGCCATTAAGTCCAACCCCCCGCCTTCATGAATTATTTTCTTTGCCTTTTATGCAGGCCTATTCAGACACGGTTTTAAACTGTCTTAAGTACAGTTTGGAGAACAGTGTGAGGTCATTGTCAGGTAATCAGACTGCGTGTTCTGTGCTATCAAGTCAGAACCGACTTACAGTGGCCTTCAAGGTTACTGAAACATTTCAAGGAGTGGTTTTACCTGTTCCACCCCTTCATCTCCTGTGACTTATGAGCAGTGATTCGAATTCTTGTCTCCTGTTACTACATCCACTAAACCATACTGGGTTTCCAGACGGAAGCATCCAAACAGAAGCAGAGTTTCTGTATTCTCCCAACAACCACTTTTCAAAGTGCATTTACCAACCATAGGTTGTTCGAACCCCAGTTTGGCACCACTTTTGTACCGAGATGGGCTCTGTTCTCATCTTGTGCTTGAGCAGAGTTTGGTACAGTTCCTTTTTACCAAACTGGGGGATTCTGGCATAAGTAGTAGTAGTAATAGCTTCTTCACACTCCCAGGCTTAGAAGAACAAGACTGCTTTAAAGCCATTAGAAAACCATAGGGATTCTTATACATTCATTTCGAGTTTGTCATTCCACAGGCAAGGAAATTAAACATGAAAACCTGAAGCATAGTTAATCATAAGCCAAGCTTTCAGAACATGAAAAAAAAGGCACCTGAAGCACATACACAAAAATAAGAGCTTGCCAGGGTACTGTACTCTTAAAATCATTATTTCCTCAATCCACTTTTCCACCAATTAAAGCATCTACCAAAAGTTACAACTTTCAGCAACACAGGTAGATAGATCCAACGGAAGTGGTTTGGGCTTGGAGCCAGTAAACAAAAGTCCAGAACCTTGATCAGCTTAAAGCTACTAAGGAAGGACTGTCTGTGGGATTGCTGCCGTAGAGGCATGGATTCCTAAACCAAATAAAGTTGGAAACCTTGACTGTAAGACTGCTAGTCTCAGATAAGAGAAATTCTGCTGGCCACATTGTTAAGCTAGGGGCAGGAAGACCTTTGGCCCTTCAGATATTTTGGACTTCAGTCCCCATCAGCCCCAGCCACCCAGGCGAAAGGAAAGGGATTTGAGGCATTGTAGTTAAAAATACTTGCCTCTTTTTCCACCCATGCGCTTTTCTTACAAACTCAGTGGAATCATTAGAAAGATTTATACAAAATCGGCAAGGTGACATCACTTATTTTTTTTAGTTTATATCCATTTTGCAGTTCATAGGGGTGGCGTGAGGGGCCAGCAAGGCAGTTATTTAAACATTCATCATCATTAGAAGGATGGAAAAACCTCACTGTGTTTTGGGGTCATGCAGCATTCCAATTAAGAACTTTTCAGCTGCATACCTGGCACTTCTTAAGAGCTCCATCCAACGGAAACCGGAGCCTTCTCAAAAAAGCAGTCTTTTAACAGGCTGGAAGAAGGATTAAAACTAAAAAATTGTAGGACAGGAGAAATTAGGCTGAACAGAAAAGAATCTCGGTTCAAAAAACCAGCAGTATTTACTTCAAACTGGTACTCTAGGGATTATCAACTGGGATCTGGAAAACTGTATAACCATTTCTGGGTGGGCAAGGAAGTTTTGAACTTTTTCCAAAACAACTAATCTGCCTCTCTCCCAAACATACAAGGGATAGCAAAACAATCTTGCAAATTGATAGTAAGTTTCAAAAGTCTAGCCATCTTAGTCTGTTTTAACAAAAACAGAAGAATTGCAGCTTCAGTAAAAGCAGCAAATATATTTCAGTGTGAGCTTCTGTGGATAACAACCTATTTGTAGTCCACAAATGTTTGTCTCAAAAAGTGCATTATAATTCATAAAAGCTCACACAATAAAATTGGTTGTTTAGTTTAAAAAAGTGTCACAAAACAACTATTTCATAATTTATATTGCTTGTACTGCAGTACAGGAAGACAAGTCCTGCCCATGGGAGCTTACAAAGCTTGTACAGTTTAAAAATGTTTACGAAGGGCAAAACGACGGAGGAAGGGCAGGGAAATGGAGGCACAAGTAAAGATAGAGGAAAATGTGTGACTGTTACAGTGGCACATACTCAAAGCTTAGATTCCATGTGAGATGAGCACTAAGAAGTGAGTGCCATACATGTCTCAAAATGGGTTTGGGGGGAATTAAAAGTGGCAAGGCATGGCACTGTCCAGATGTTATGGGAAATAGGAACAAGTATTTAAAATGGAATAATTGGAGACTTATTTGATCCAGCTCAGCATAGGTTCTTCGATAAGGGCAGAGCATCTTTAATACCCTGTGAACATTTTTTTAAAAAAACCACTACATGTTTTTAAACCAAGCATGAAATTTTTAGTTACAACTCTCATAATCTAGCCAAGATGGGGCAATCTGAGAGCACTTTGGATTTTTAATTCCCTAACCCTAAGAGTCCCTTCTCTTATGCCTGCTGCCTTGAATTCCTCTGTAATCACCCGTCTTCCACTGACCTCCAAAAGAAAGAGAGGGAGCAAACCGTCTGTAACTAGTTCCCTGGTTTTGAAAACACGTAAGGAGACGAAATCCTACCATGGAGCTGGTGAGACTTCTAGAATGGTTGCAGCGCAATCAGAACAAAGTATGTGCACGCTGAGGGGCAGCAGCAAAATATTCTTTTTTCCATAACTGTGCTGTTACACATGCACATGCCGCAAGAATCAAGATGCATTTTGCAAGCACCCATGAATTTCATGCCAGTGGGTTGATGCAGGAGGAATAAAGAACAGTAGGATCCAACTGCAACCATTTTTTAAGATGGCAATCCCTACACACAACATCTCTTGTGACTCCAGAGGAAGAATCTACTCAAGAGTTTTTTTTTTCCTCACAGACTAGTGGAATGAATGCCAAAGTCGCTTAGCTCTACAGTCTCCTGATCTATGAAATGGGTTGATCTTTTCCTTTTTTTAAATGAGGACAGAGGATGAATGGGCAAAAAAGAATGAGTTGTCCGTCAGGAAGCATTAATTACAGAACAGTCAACATGAGGAAGGGCAGAAGACGAGCTCGGTTCTGCAACCTCTTCTGATGCAGGGCTAAACGCTAAGCAAACGCCGCCCAGAAAGTATGACACTGGCGCCACCCTTAACCAGAACTACCAGACCCGTCACTCACGAAGGGACAACTTAACAGTAGAAATAAAGCCACTTTTCAGACAATTCTGCTGCCCCAGTGGCTCAGGTTGTCTTGTGCTAGAAGATCGTCCACCAGAACGTCGAGCAACAAAGCGAGGCCGCCCAAGAAATGGCTGTTAAATGTTTTAAAAGCATTGCATTACAGTAGGAAGCACAGGTTTCACTTAAGCAGGTCTTCAGCCCTAAAACAAAGAAGCGAGCAGTGGAAGTGGAAGGCGATGCCACTGATCCAGCATGGAATACATTTTCTGCACTGCCAAGCAATCTTGGAAAGTCCCTTTCACAGCCGGGATATAATTTATAAACATCACATTTAGGATTTGCATGGAAGCAAGTTATACATAGGTATGCACAGTAGTCTGATCATCATATATGTGCTGGGCACAGTGGCCAGCTTTTTAGGGGGAGGCAGGGGGTCAGGTTTTTAATTAGTTTGAGAGCAAGTTCCAAGCCCGTTTTTGCCAAGGAAATGGTTTGGACCCTGCCCCACCGCCTCACTAATTGCAGGTGCCCAAAGGGACTTTGGACTGGAATTTCCTGAAACAACAAGCCCACCTAAATAGCTCAAGGCTGGCATGTCAGACACAAAAGCCTGGTATTTTGGGGGGACGATCTGAGGGTGCAAAGAGGCAACCCCCATAAGGCCTAGGAGCTCAATTTTGCTAGCCCTGTTTGTTTATGACACTTATTTTTAAGAATCAGTCGGCTTTGCAGGGCAAGAATCAATATTGACTGTCCTTTTTTCCACCCCGCTTGTCTGTCAGGTGGTGACTTTTGACGGCGCCCCCAGATTCACTGAAATCTCCAGAGGCCAGGGCCCTTTTGGAACAAGGAAGGCGGAAAAAAAGGTCAGTGGTTTACTTAGCAAGATCTAAGTTTTTCCTTCTTCGTTTATCCAAACAGGACTTGACAACAGTCAGATTCTTTCCAGCAGGGACCAATTAAGCAACGAAGTCTGGCTCCTATGGAACGTGCGTGCTTGCGGGCCTCCCTCCCCCCCCAGCCTAGCAGTTCTCGCAGACACAGGAATATTGTTTGCCCTACATGGGAAAAAAACAAGAAAGTGAAAGGGGAGTTTCAGCTTTTACTCCAGTTTCCATCAGCTGATAGAGAGGGTGGGGAGAGGAAGGACATAAACCCTGCAGGTGTAAAAGAAAACCACCAGACAAATAAGAGGAGAGGGAAGAGGTCAAGAGTCCTGCTGAGCCAAAGCACTGGGAAGTGCCAGTCTTCAGAATACCCTTTGAATGCAGGAACGGGCTTGCGTTCCCAGGCACACCTTCACAAAGGCTGGCTGGCATTAAGCAAGTGGTTCTCTCCCTGCAGACTTGAACAGAAAGAGGAAAAAAGCATTCCTGAGGGAGGAGAAATTATTGTAGAATAGCAGGAGGAAAAGGGGGTGCGGGCAGGGGCTGTGGCCCCCTCGCTTGGACCTCCTCCTGCCAGCTGGAGGTGAGGGCAGCTGTCCTCGGACCCCTGCAGGTGGGAGGCGGCCCTCGGTCTTTGCTCTGCAGCTGGCTTACAACATCTGTTTGAAGAGGACGGGGTGAAATCCCTCACGGAGCCTTGCTCGCCCCCTTCTTTCTTTCCTACCCTTATCCAGGGCACAGAGGGGCAAGGCCCCTGCCTTTCCTCCCCGAAGTGAGCAGGGATAGGAATTGTTTCCTTATTGGGGCCTCAGTGAGTGGAGAAAACACTTAAAAGAGGGCGGCCAAGGGCTCAGTTCCTCCACATCAGGGAAGGGGTCTAGTAAGACCATAGAGCAGTAATCTGAATTTTGAAGTCATATGAGTTGTGTTGCTGCTACAGCCGAACCCGACAGAAACAGGAGAGTTCATGGAGGACACCTCTCTTGGTGGCGATCAGCAAGGTATCTAGACGGAACCTCCATGTTCAAGACCAGTAAAACTTTTGATTCTCTGGCCAAGCAAACACACATTGGGGAAAGGACACCACTTTCATGACCAGCCTTACGGGCTTTCTTGAGGCATCTGATCGCAAATAAGGATACAAAGGACACTGGATAACAGAAAGATTCCAGCCTTTTACTTGTATTTCATAATTAGTCCCTCACTTTTGTGTTACTTGTTTATCCATTACATCCTTTCCCCCCTCCATTCTCCCCAGTGGAAGAAGGCTGTGAGATTCAGTTTTCGTACACATTACCCCATGCATCTAATTTTACCCGTTTTACATTTCCTCTACTTCAGACATGGCAATCCTCTTTACTGAACCACCATGGAAAATTCTGTAGTCACACCTCTTACACAGAATCCTGGCTTGATTTTTCTCTGGTAAAGCTACCCTGAAAGGGGGGGGGGGGGAGAGACATGTTGCTCTCCTAAAGCTTTGCACAGGTGCATGCACGCGCACACAACTGCCTCCCATCTGAATCCTCCCCCACCCTCCTCTGGGTTTCCTTCTGGTTGTAAACAGAAACCACCACCTCCTTCAGGTTGGGTGCCGCCTGCTCTCCTCAGCAGCCACCCCGAGTCCCGCATGCCAGAGACCTAGAACTGTGGGACGGCAAACCCCCCCCCCCCCCAAATCACGCAGACTTCTCTCAGTCCCTGGATTGCCCTGGGTTCAGGAAGAAAGTTTTGAAAAAACCCAGGATTGCCCCGGGTTGAGGAAGAAAGTCCCGAGAGCGCGCCCAACCCCAGGGAGCCCAGGCTGCTTCTGGGGTTCCTGGTGCCCGACTCGGCGGGAGGGAAGGGGACTGGCTTTCCCTCAAGGCCGGCCCGCCAGCAGCCAAGGAGGGGAGCGAGAGGGTTGAGGCGCGCGCTGGAAGCAAGGGTGCGGACTGGGAACGACCCACCACTGGAAAGCGGCAGCCCTCGACATGCACGAACGGATGCGCCACTTTCTTTCTCCCCATCCCTTTACGGGGCAGCAACGCGGGGAGGGGAATCGGGCCGGGGAGGGGGGTCCCAACGGACCTAGAGAGGCAACCCGGGTGGAGAAGCATCGCCGGACCGCCGCTTAAAAGGAGGAGGAGGACAAGAGGCTTATCGTTCAAGAAGAAGCAAATGGGGGGGCGGTTTTTTTCCCTCACCCCATCCCGGCTTACCCGTTTGGTTCCTGCGGGGCCGCCCCACCTGTCCCGCCGAGCACCGACCGCGTCTCCCACCTTCTCTGCCTCTCACTCGCTCAACCTGTTACCTGAGCTTCGCGCGGCAGTCCCCGCCCCTGCCCTTTCCCATTGGCTCTGCCGGCGCCGTCGGGCCCCGCCCACTCCCGCCCTATTAGGCACGCCCACACGCGCGCTCCCTCCCATGCCTCTTCTCGGCCGCCCTCCCGGGCCGGCGCTTGATTCGCCGGGTGGGCTTGGCTCTGCCGTCGAGACGTCATCAGGCGGGAAAAGCCCGGGAGCGGAGCGGAAAGGGGCGACGGCGATCAACATGGCCGCCGCGTTCGGAGCCCAGGGGGCGGGGCGCGAAGGGGAGGAGCCTTAGTAACCAGGCTCCAACTGCCGCCTCCATAGCAACCAGGCTGCTAGGTGAGTTTATGTAGATGTTAAGCCGGACTCCTTTTCATAACATCCTGATACGGAAATTTTGAAGCTTTCGTCAATTTTTGTGCATGGTAAGATTGATGGAAAGCCGGCCCTGGTATCATCCTAATGGTTAACTGCCTTTAAAACGATCATTACAGGTTTGGTTTTAAAGCCATTTATATTTGTTTCTTAGTTTAACACTCCCTTTTACTTTAAGCATTTTCAGTATAAAGGTTTTTAGGGTTTAGTGTAGGGTTTTTTAACCAAATCCAATAAGCATTTTAAACAGGGGAGTTGCATTAAATATTGCACACGGTTGCCTAAAAGAGTAACATCTCTGATTGTTGACACAGGATAGAAGACCCAGCCCAAGCTAAGTCCTGTTGGATTGCGGGGCGCCAGACAGTGGTGCAGCTAGCAAATATTTGTGCCTGAGTTCCTTTTCAGGTGGATAAGGATCCGACTGCTGTGTCATAGAACTGCCCTCACTCTATTTCAGATATTTTCCTGCCACAAAGTTGCTTTTGAAAAATAAATTTCTTGTCCCTGGTTGCCAGTTGCCAGAGTTGGACGACACAAACGCGCACACACACTGCACACACGCATTTAACTCGGGAGCTGCTGGTCAAGATTTCTGCTTTGCCGTTGCACCAGCCACCCAAGTTCAAAAACAAAAACTTCATAAAGTCAATGGGCAAAAGAGTATCTTGGGACAGCTGGCGCTGGAGGGAGAGGGGAAAAAATTTTTCATTCATCCCTCAGGTCTTCAAGGCTGAAACCTCTTCTGCTCAAGATCCATGTATGAACTCCGATCACCCTTTGCAAACAAATGACAAGCCAAAAGGAAAACTCTCGTTCCCCCATGATACAGATGTGGCTGACCATATAAGTACGTCAATTAGATTTTGCGTAGCACATCCTAGAATTAAGAAAACAAGGCCCTGAGCCACCGTGGAGGATGTTTTGGAGTGATGAGATTAGAGTCTTGATGGGGAAATCTGAAGTCTAAAGAGACATTGCCAGAGAAGGCTGCCCGGCCAATTCTCCTCTCTAGCTGTGACCAAACATAAGATTCTTCTTGACACTGCTTAGAAATGAACCAGTTTTTTTCCAAGGGAAAAGCTTCTTGTTAACCATAATGCTTTATTTTTCCTTCAGGCAACCCAGGGCAGCAAATGTGTGCTATACTCTTCCTTCCTTGTAACAGCCCCAGCAGGGATATTGGCAGCGGGGGGGGGGGGGAGAGAAGCATTTTTGCTTATTATATGAGTGTAGTACTTAAATTTGAATCCAGAAATTTCAGTTTTTGTTCTGCATTTGCAATAGTTCACCCAGTCCTTTAATCTTTGACATATTTTCTTTTTTAGTTTTCTATTAGCATTTTAATGTTTATTCATTATACTTTAAATGTTTACATCTCAGTTTGCTCGCTACACTCAGAGTCACAGTCGGTTCTGTTCTGCCAGATGAGCAGCTTCTCCATAACTTAAAAGCAGACCGACTTTCAAAGATCCACATGAGCCTATATTAGCCCAGTCAAAAGGAGACACTGTCTCCTCATTTTGAACTAGCAGAGGTATACAGACCTTTCCTGAGTTTAGCAAAGCGAAATACTGTGAAATAGCCCAGCTTTGAATGTTATGGCTCCTGACGCTTGAGCGCATAGCTCACCCCACCCATTTCCCTTCCAGGTACCAACAGGAGGCTGAGACACAGTCACAAGGTGTTCTTGTCGTGCTCATCTCTTGCCTTTGCGCTGACCACTTGCCACCACCACCAAAACTCCCCGAAGGCCCGTTTCTCTGCAGCCAGCAGTGGAAAGAATGGCAGGAAAGAACAACGAGGCCGACAGGGACAGAGGCCAGGAAAACACAGGTAGGGCTTCTACTGGATGAAGTAGGCCAGTGTTTTCATGGAGGCTGAGACCCCCAGTGTATTGTGTGCTCTGCCCTCATGATGGAACAATAAGCTCCATTCATTCAAAACTTTTTTTTGCTGGACTTGCCAGAAGGCACCCACAAAACAGAATGAGCCATTTTGCCTGCCATGGAGTGTTATTTCTCTTTAAAGAGGAAGAGGGGCCCAAATTCTAATCAAGATCCCCAGTTTGCATAAGGTTTGACACTGTCTGGCGAACACTGTTGATTTACTCAACAATAATTTGTTCTGTACTCTTAAAAAAACCCAGACAGAATAAGAACCACGTTCACCATGAAACAGTCCAGTAACAAAAATTATGACGGTCAGGGAAAGATAATATTCTAGAAACATTGTTGATGAGAATGCAAAAACTGCTGCCACAAAACCTTTCCGCCATTTGTTATATGAATTAAAACAGAAGGCACTTAATGAATTTCTTCATTTTCTTAATACTGTAAATAGTTTTGAGAGCTTTATTGAACAGAGTGGAGATACAGGCTCCTGTACAAATGGTGTCCTGTCCATGACAGATCATCAAATTTAAGTTCAGAACTCCCTCAGAGCACAGAACACACTTGGAGAAAGCAGGTTAATGATTGAACAAGCCATACCTCAGCCTTCCTGAAGCTGGAGCCACCTATCTGGGGAGGGGTGATTTTAGGAGAGAGAGAGAGAACCCTTCTATAGGGCTTCTTTTTTTCCACAGCTTTTCCTTCCAGTGGACCAACTCTCAAGTCCCATCACACCCCCAGTCCTAATTCCTACACAGTCATCACTTTCTGGTTCTGTACTCTCTCCACCCTCATTTCACAGGGATGAAGAATCCCGAACCGGACGCCACTCGGCTCCTGTCAGCTTTCCCTCAGGATTCAGTTTAAAAGCCTCTGTGCCACCTTTTCAATGTTGAGTGCCCGCAGTCTGGTTCCGTGACCGTTCAAGTGAAGCCTGGCCCTCTTGCCCAGCGTGTCCCAAAACGTTCCCCAGTGCCTAATGAATCCAAACCCCTCCCCCTGGCACCACCAGGGGAGCTCAGGGGTCCACGCATTGAGACCCCCTGAGCGCCGCCTGCCGAGCTGGCCCTGCACAGAGAACAAGTAGTGCTTCTGAGAACACTCCGTTTGGAGAAATACCTCTGATGCAAGTAAATGTGTTGAGTGTATAAGGACGTGTGGACTTTCCAAATGAATAATATTAGATCCATTTGTGCCTTACTCCAAATATACTCCAGAGCCTATGGGGCTTTTTAAGGTCAAGCCACCACTGTGGATCGTTCCAGACTGATACATGCATTTTAACAAGCAATGGGTAGGGAATCTTTGTTTTCCTCCCCTTGGGCTGTGGGAAACATCACTGTATCCCACAACACTTTGTGACTTTGCTCCTGGAAGATAAAGGATGGGAGCTAGCTTGGGGGAATAAGAAGAAAACAGCTTTCATTCTTCCCTAACCCTGGAATGAATCACAGTGGCATGCCATTCCTGGAACTTTGTCACCCAAATTATGTTTTTCACTGGGCAGTCAACAGCTCATTAGCTTTAATTAGATCACTGCTCTGTCATTTTCTTTTCTGCTTGGGTAAGGCTGTGGAACAAAAAAAATACTAAACTTGACACAGAATGTTAAGAGCCACTGAGCTGGCAGTCATGGGAAATCCTCTTCGGCCCTGCCGGCGTTTTCTGGATGGCCAAGGTCCAAGGCTTTAATTGGAAGCAGGAGTTCAACAAGAAATACCCCAAGGGGTGGCAAGAATTAAAAAGAACCAAGTTGAAAACCTGTAATTTTGTTTATTGCTTCTCTGCTTCTTGTAAGCCTTAGGAGCATCTACTGAGACACGATTCTCTGCAGAGAGAGAAGTATGATGCAGAAGCTGCTAATGCAGAGGGGCTTAAGTGAAGCAGCCTGGAGCAGGAAAAATAGCCAGAAGAATAATCGCTGGTTTGTAATGTAGTGTCAGTTCTCCTCACAATGCAAGGAATATGTTGTTGATGCACAACTCCCAAGTTTTTTAAATTCACATTTCCTGAGAATGGAAGAAGCTGCTTTATTCTGAGTGAAATCAGACCCTGGGGCTCACCTCGCCCAATTACTGTGAAACAAGAAATTTTTAGGGCTCATGGCAGAATTCTTTCTAAGCTGCATCTGGAGGTCTCTGATGTTCTCTAGTGGTCTCCCATTCGAGGATTAACCAGACCAGACCCTGCTCAGTAGACAGCCTTGGCCAAGATCTGTGCATTCAAGGTGTGGGAAGGTGTTGTGACTGGCTGGGATCCAGCTACCAAAATGTTCGTCTCTGGGTTCACCTGAGGATGTCACGTGGGCCCCACCTAGCAGCCAGCTGTTGAGCAAGTAAATGTTCCTCCTTGGTGTCTCTGAACAGAAATTATTCAACCTTTTATGCAGTTCATTGCTAGAGAAGACTCATGACCAGCACCACCTGGCTTGCTGGCCACACAGTGGTGCCCACCAGAACCTTGGTTACAAAATGCCAAGTGTGTGCAGGGAAGGAAACGGTAATCATGCTGTTTTCACCCTTGTGGGAAGTGGCAAAAAAATGGGGTTAAGTTTGACCCTATATCTTCTGGATTGGAAGAACGCCTGCTGAACTCACTGTGGCCCACTGTTGAGTCAGTGTGAGCAATACCATAGTACCATGCTCTCTATTCCTGATGTACAAGGAGCGGATCATCTTCATTCTTTTTAGAGGCAACTGTAACCCTCCAGATGTTGCTGGCTCCCAGGATTGCTCATCATCCTCTGGTGGCTTGGCTAGGGCTGATGGGCATTGTAGTCCAAGCCCATCTTGATGGCCACAATCGCTTGGCCCTGTTCTGAGAGGGTTAAGTTGTTTGTCATGTAGCAGCACAAATATGTTTCAAGGAAAGGCTTTGAGGGCCTCTGGCAGCCACTGAAAATTTAAAAATAAAACACAAGATTGACACATACAGGCTATGATTCTAGAATTTATCAGGACTTCTGATTAGATGCTCATTATATTGTTTCATGCTAGAAGCTTCCTTTCTGGTTATATGAGGACAGCAGGACTAGTGAAGTGTTCTGAAAGACCAGCATATCCCAGCACTGATTTGTGAATGCTGTCTAATCTGAGTCTGTGTCTTCTTTCATCTAATAAAGATTGACCTGTTGCTTCTGCACAGACTGCAAAGCAGCAGCGCTGGAGAGTGGTAAGAAGGTCTAGATCCTGACCCCTTCACGCTGCCGCCGTCGTTACCAGGTGAGTCCTCTGGTAATGTTTCCTGTGGATGCTGCAAATGTAAACGAAAGAGAAATAACTTTATAGGTCAACTAGAAACACACGTTGAGCTTTAATTCAAAGGTGAACCTCAACTGAATTAAAGTTGAGTTTTAATTCAGCTTCTCCCATAACTAGCGCCCAAACATCCTTTTCATAAACACGTCTTGTTCCCAAGCAGTAAAACAAGCGACGAGTGTTTCACCAACCTGAGAAGGGACAAAAATAAACTAGGACAGTTTTTTAAATCTACTGCACCAGGACCCCCATTTCACAAAAGGCAAAGAGGTGAGCCTGAGACACAAGAAACAGACCCAAGGAATGGAGTACAGGGTGAAAGTTGGGGGGTAAGGAGCTCAAAGGGCCCCCCAAAACTCCACTGCTCCTTTGATCCCTGATGTGCTTTGTAGTAATGCACATTATGGATAAGAAGAGCCGATTATTTCTCCATCAAGCCTTGTTTAGTACAATTCACATTAATAGTCAATTCCAATTCTGTTGTTTCAATTACTTTCTATCCCACTTTAAATTAATATTCCAATCATAGAATAGTGAAGTTGGAAGGGGGGGCTATAAAGCCATCAAGTCCAACCCCCTGCTCGATGCACGAATCCAAATCAACCAGGTGGTTGTTTGAGTTTCTCTTGAATGGCTGCAGTGTTGGAGCGCTCACACCCTCTCGAGGGAATGGGTTCCACTGTCTTGCTGCTCTAACAGTTAGGACGTTTGTCCTGATACTCAAGTCGAAATCTGGCTTCCTGTCACTGGAGCCCATTGTTGCGTGTCCTACTTTCTGGGATGATCAAAAGCTGATCCTGCCCCTCCTCTGTAGGACAGCCTTTCAAGTATTTGAAAAGTGCTATCCTATTCTCTCCCCTCAGTCTTCTTTTCTCAAGGCTAAACATGCCCAGTTCTTTCTGTCTGTCTCTTTCTTTCATTAATTAATTAATACCCCACCCATCTAGACCGAAGTCTACTCTGTGTGGCTAACAATAATAGATAAAATAAAAACATATAATAAAATAAAAAACAACAGTAGTAATATGGTTCAAGATGGGGAAAAATATTCAAGTGGTGACGGGAGAGAAAGCTTGCCTAAAGAGCCAGGTCTTAAGTTTGCTCTTAAATAAAACACCCAGTGAGGGAGCCAGACAGATCTCTGGGGGCAGGCTGCTCCAAAGGCGAGGGGGCACTACCGAAAAGGCACGGTTTCTTATTCTTTCCCTCTGGGTCTCCCTCGGCGTTGGGCCCCTCAGCCGCCCTTCCTGGCTGGAACAAGTGATTTGGGTAGATCTAGTCTTTCCTCCTAGGGCTTGGTTTCCAGCCCCCTGATCATCCTGGTTGCCCTCCTCTGACCTTGTTCCCATTTGTTGCAATCCTTCCTGAAGTGCCGTGTCCAGAGCTAGACTCAGTACTTAAGCTGTGCTGAATAGAGGGGAACAACAATGAGAACAACATATATCGTTCTACAGTTCATTAAACCTGTAGCGATATCCCACCCAGTTCCAAATCATTCCCAGGATGTCCATTCATCATTCAGTTTTTCTTTTTACAATGTTTGAAAATAGTGTAGTCCTTTAAGGCAGTGGTCCCCAACCTTGGGCCTCCAGATGTTCTTGGACTACAACTCCCAGAAGCCTTCACCACCACCTCTACTGGCCAGGATTTCTGGGAGATGAAGTCCAAGAACATCTGGAGGCCCAAGGTTGGAGACCACTGCTTTAAGGAGTGAGGCTGAAGTGTTAAAGAACAAGCCACTCAAACCTCTGTAAATTCTTCTTTATGCATTTTCCAGAGCATTGGATCCAGATCACTCCCATATAAGCTTCTGCCACGTTTTACTAAAGTGCTTTAATAAAAGCATATAAGTTTGAACTGTCCACCAGAAGTAGATAGGGAAGTTGAATTATCATCAAAAGCTTGCTTTTCCTTCCTTCCCTTTCTTTCTTTCTTTCTTTCTTTCTTTCTTTCTTTCTTTCTTTCTTTCTTTCTTTCTTTCTTTCTTTCTTTCTTTCTTTCTTTCTTTCTTTCTTTCTTTCTTTTCTTTCTTTCAACAACCTAATAAAAATACCCCTATTCCTGCATTTGTGTTGTTTTGAGGACCCTGGGGCTTTATCCTGATTGTTTTCTTAACCAAGTTCATAGTGTATCCACAAGTGACTCGGGGGGGGGGGGTCCTGAATGCAATGTTCTGTTTATAGCTGATGTGCTTTCTGAACTCTTGTCATTTTAGTTTGGTTGTGCATTTGTAGCATAACTGATCTGTGTTTTTATTTGTATCTGTTTTCCAGCCATTGTGAACTGCTCTTGTTCAGCCAAGACAGCTGTACCTGGGCAGAAAAGCCAGGCTCTCTCTTTCTTCCCTCTCTGCACAGGCCGCCTCCTGCCCCCAAATGCCCCACCAGCCGCTCATAGGGGTGGTCTTCCCTCAGGACTACAACTCCCAGAATTCCTGGGGCGCCAGCTGCTGGGAGTTGTCCTCTAAAACCACGTGGCACGCCCGCCTTGCTGAAAGCCCGAACGGGAGTTTGAAATTCCCTCTATTAGCCTTTGGTCCCGCCTACTGCGACTGCGCCTTTCCCCGGGCGACCGCTCTAGGCGTTCCTTTCTTTCGTAGTGCGCCGCCGAAAGCGGTCGTTCCGTTGCTCGGCCGGAAGTATCGCTTTCGGGCAAGGTTTCCGTCGCTCTAGGCGGCTTCCTCGTCAGCCACACTCAAGATGGCGCCGCAGGAAAATCATGTCCTTTACTTCGAAGGGCTCCACCTCTCCACACAGTTCTTTCCCGCAGGGACTGAAATTTTTTTACCCCATTTAATCCACTGGGCCGCTTCCACAGAATAAGATTAAAATAAAATACGTGTTAGTTTTGCCCCACGTACCGTGGCGGCTCGGGGTTTTTTCTACGGGTGGCCGCGAGGGTCAATCCGAGGCGCGCGTGCGCGGTGGGATGTCGCGTCGGCCACCTCGGTGACGAAGCGGCTCGTTCAGTGTGCAAAAAGGAAAGATGGCGGCCTCGACGCCTGTAGGGCCGAGGGAGGCTCCTTCGCCGGAGGAGATTCACTCCCTGCCCTAGAAGGGCGCCTCTTCCGCGGTAGGTAGCGCGCCGCGGCTTCTTCCCTCGGGCCTCCCCCGGGGCGGGTTTCCTCGGGAGTCGGGCCCTCGGCGTGGCGCGGAAGTTGCTTCTCCCTGCCCGTGGGGGAGGGGTTGTGTGGATTAGTTCGTGCGAACGGGGCCCTGACGCGTGTCTCGGGCTCTTGGGGGCTCTTCTCGCGTTTCCTCGCGTTTTCCCAGCCTCGGCTTTTAAGGAGAGATCTTAATTTTTAAAAAAATTCCTAATTGCGAGCCGCCTTTCAGTTTCCCGAGGCGGCTTTCCTGTCGCCCGCCAGGCAGGAGCCCCCGAGGAAGGGTCCCGGGTGCGGGGGGGGGGAAGGAGGAAGGGGTCCCTCTCGCCCCCACCCTGGGCAGGTCTGTCTGTGTGTGTGGAGGGGGGTCCCCTTTTGTTCCCTCCGAAAGAGAGGGGGCGCCTTCCTTTCCGGGTCTTCTCCTCCCTTCCTGCGGCCTGCTGTGGAACAAACAGGGCTGGATCTCGTCCACCCATCAGCCCCAACTGGCCTGCCCTGGAGGAGAATGGGCGTTGTAGTCCGGCTGCCTCCGGAAGGGAGCCTCCCGCCCTCGGGGGCTCCTTCCCTCCCTTATAAGGAAGGATTTGTTTGTTTTTCCAAGGCAAAGGCCCCCGATCCGGAGCTGGGAAAAGAGAGCAGGGGCCGCCCCCCGGGGGGGAGGCGGGCAAGGCGGGCGAGCAGGGCAGGTTGGGCAAAGGGCCGTTGAGAGAACAACATCCACAAGGTCTTGTAAAAAAGCTTCTGGAGACTTTAGAGAGATTTTTTTTCCCTTAAGAAAGGGAAAGACCTCCCTTCTTCCCGTTGCTCTCCTGCTGGAGGTTGGATGATGCATCATCGTCACCGTCAACCCCCCCCCCCCCAGAGACAGAGGGGGAGCTGCTCCCTCCTCCCGTTCCTGCTTCCCTCGGTTTCGCCTCTCGGTTCACCAGTTATTGTGGGGCTCATCCTTGCTGAGATGGTTTTTCCTTCACCCTTTTTTTGTTAAATCTGGTTTATTGTACCTGTCACATCGGGGTGTTTTCTATTTACATCGTTGTAGAGTTGATGTTATGTCCCAGTAATAAAATATTTTTTTCAATAAACACATTCGCTCTGTAGCAGAAGCTTTTTTAAAACAGAGTACGCTTTATTTCAGGTGACAGACAAAAGCTTGTAATAAGTAGGTGGTTTTTGGAGAGAAAGGACTCTTCACAGGAAGATGAAGAAAGAATAATGCAATTTCTGGCCCAAAATCCAGGAGAAAGGCCGTTTCCGTCCACACCAGTCCTAAACTTTCTTATGGGATGTGGAAGGGAGAGAGAGAGCGAGAGAGATCCCGGCGTCTTGATTTTGTCCTAAGTTAAGCAAATCAAGCATAGTAATGAATTATCTTTGCCACTAGAATCCCAGGCCGGGGACAGAGCCTTGGACACACACAGACAGACACACACACACACACACCCCGGCCTTGTGAGAAGCCACAGAATAAAGACTCCGAATTCAGGGTTTCTCTGCAAGGGAAAGTTGGGCCGGTTGTTGGTTTCCTTGCGGTTGTGAGTTCGAATCACATATCAGGTGCAGCTTTTTCTTTCCTAGCTCAGTCCCCAAAGGTGCCTCTAGTAAAGCCTCTTTTTCTTTTCCCCCCCTTTTTTTTTTGTGGCCTGTGCCCCCTCGGAAGCAAAATTAAACAAATGAAAACAGTCTTTGTCAGCCACTAATTATCCAAACAATTAAGCATGTTAAAGAATTTAAAAACATTATGTATTGGAAAGAAAGAGAGGAAAACATAATAGAAACGTTTTCTTGCAGTAGAAACTTAATAGAAAGGTGAATTAGCTTTGCTGTATTTAAAAAAAAAATGTTGCTTTGATATGAAATCAGGACTTCCGAACATTTGCATTGAGATTTAATTAGTGTGTGTTTGTGTGGGTTGTAGATATTAATTTGTTTTATTTTTAGCTGGATAACAATTGTGGGCCTAAATGCCTACTAAAAGCAGCCTGAGCTACTGCCTGGAGCAGCCGGTCAAGAAGCTAGTCTTTATGACCCTTTAAATCCCCCCCACCCCTGCAGCTGCTTGTCCTTCGGATTTTTCCCCCTTTTTCAAGTGCAAATCCTATGGCATTACAGATGATGATGATTGTAAGTTGGGATGTTCAAAACGACCAGCGGGGCGTCCAATTTAACTCCTGGATTTCGCCCCAGGGGCGAAGGGGCGGCTCTTCCCAGCGGCGAGTGCAAATGGGGGGGGGGGGAGGTTTGATGCATTTAATTGTCCCTTTAATGAGGAACGGCGTCGGAGCCTCAAAATCTGCAGGCATTCAGAGGCTGGCTCGGCCTTGGGGGGCGCGCGGGGGGGGGTTCCTTATTTTGCAAATTGCAGCGCCTCGGGGGTGGGGGGTCGTCAACGTGAATTGAGCTTTAATTGGAAACGCGCCACGCGAGGCCAACTTCGACCCGTCCTTGGAAAAGGACACGGATCGTTATTGCTACAAATTGGATGCAACAGAAGGAAAGCAACAACGTAACAGCCATTGGAAAGGAAACTGCGGCCTCAAAGGCAAAGGAAAGGGCGTGACGTCATCGGCCGAGATAGCGTGGAGGTTTGGCCCTATTGACGTTTCCAAAGGGATTTCGGCGTCTCAAATATACCAGGAGCCGTGTAAAAGTCAGTGGCTGAGATGGCTCAGCGGGGAAAGCGCTTGGTAATGTGATTTTGCGGTCCCGGTCGACCGCTAGTTCGAATCCCCGCCGGTGAGCCTGACCTGCTGCGCGTAGCTGGTTCTTTGTTTCTGGGCTTGGGTCCTGCCGCCTGTGCAACCTTGGGCAAGTTGCACAGTCCTCACTGGCCCCCCTTGGCAGGACCGTCAGTCAGGGCTTGGCAACTCACTCGTAGGTAGCGCAGGCAGGAGGACCCGGGCCCAGAAAAGAGAACCACATTTTGCAAAATGGCGGGCGGGCCCCGGAAAAAAAAATTAAAAAATCTTTTTTTTTTCTTAGGCGCCCAGCGGGGATTCGAACTCGCAGACCCCGAAGGGCCTGTTGTCTTTGCAGGCGCCTAACCTACTGAGCCACTGCCGCCTCTTGGCTCCACTCGCTGATCTTGGTATATTTGACCTCTCTACCCCTAGAGGCCAAAAGCTGAAATAGGAACAGAGGGGATTCGAATCAGAGAGTTCAGGTCTTCTACGTCACTGAATTTACCCCTAGGCTAATCGGGAAACCGGAAGTAACCTTCGGGAATCGACCCTATGTTTCTCCAGCGAACGGGGCGCTGCTCTAAAGCCATTGCAACCTGCGCCCCAGCGTCCGGTCCCTGCTCTTTAATGCGCGGGTTTCTGCCTTAACACGTAGAAAATCGGCGCTTTGGAGTTAAAAGAATTACTAGCAGCGGCTTTCTCACGTACAAAACGTACGGATCTCCAACTCTTGGCCGGAATATCTAAAGTTGAAGCTCTTGTGGGCGGAGCTGGAAAATAATTTTTTTGAACCTGGGGACTCCGTACTTGGGAAGCAGCCCTTTGCCTGCTACGCTACCGGGCCCGGCGGGATCGCGCCTTGGAATTCCTGCCCTCTTGTCTTCGGCGCCAAGCGCGCGCTCCCCCCGCCCCCGCCCCCGCCCCCCCCAATCCCGCTCACTTGGGAGCCCCGAAGCCCGTCCTACCCAAGCGGTGCCACGCGAGGGCGACAAAGAGCCAGAGACGCCGACGCCGCCCCTGCCTTGCAGCTAGGGGTGCCTCCCGCTGGACGGCGCCTCTGAGCATGGGCAGAGTTCCTTACTCTCGGGAGGAGGCCGCTTTCCTGCTGCTTTCCCCCCCTTACCCCCCCTGCGCGCCCCTTGTCTGTTTTCCACTGTCGACTAAAGATGGTAAAATAAATGACTTGCACAAAAGACTCCCGTTTCGGTTTGGTTTTTTCTCTCTCTCTTTAATGTCATCGTAACAAACAAAGCGCTAAGTAACAGGACTCACACGAATGCAAACACACCCAGGTTTTGATGCATTTATTTCGCGTTTTACTCCTGGGGCGTGTTCACCATCTGATGCACTTCCCACGTCTAGAAATAGATTTTTTTTAATGGGGAGAAAACTTTTTTTGGAAATAGACATTCCCCCAGTCTTGGAGCCCTGTGTTTTTTCATTAGGAAGATTACCTTATTTGCATATATGCAAATCAGGACTAGGGCAGGCACCAAGCCCTCCCACAAAAAGCTGCTGCATCAGAACCCCTCTTTCAAAAGCCCTCCTATCTTGCCATCCAGATGCAAAATACAAGTACAGCAATTCTCCTAGGCTTCAAAAAGTAATTTACTGTATTTGTTTTTGGACTACAACTCCCAGATGGCCAACAAATTTAATAAACTTTATGCTGTCCCACCCTCCCAAAAAACCTTAAAATTTCAGCTGGTGTCAGATCTAAGTAAGAAATACTTCTGGGAAACATAACTTCCAGCATCCCTCAGCCAGTATGGCTAGGGGATTCTGGGATTTCCAGACTCTGTAACTCACTCACTCACTCTCTTTCTTACACAGCCGCTGCATTTCAAACAGTTTCTATGAAAGCCCCACCTTATCAGCGTAGGCATATAAAGCAATATCAAACAACAGTGTCTCTGGGCATATGCAGAGTGGTTTCCACTAAAGTTCCAAGTTAGCAGATGTGCCTCCGAAGCCTCTCTTTTTAAAATTCATCCACTGAACAAAATCGTCCTGGTCAAAGGGGAGGCTTTGTTTTCCTTCGTTTTCATCTTAAAAGCTGACTTTCAAATGACAATTTTGAAACCCCTCCCCATGACCCTGGACAGTTTTCACCAGAAGCATTTTTCATTTTTAAAAATAGGTGGGTGTGTTTGAATCTGTAAAAAGAAAATTAAAACACTGACCAAAGGAGTTAGTTTGCCTGTGAACTGTGTAGGAAAATCCTAAATGGCTTTACTTCCTGGATGGAAACATCAGGTTTTCTCTCCATGCCTGTTTCAAAGAAACAGCTGCACACACATGGCCTATGCTTTGTTTTGAGAACTCAGTTCTTACACTCACCCCACAACTGCAACTCTAGACTTACATCTAAGAGAGAGGTGCCTGGCTAAATCCATCTTGCCATGAACCTCCAGACTTTAAGCTCTGCATACTGGTAGAAACCTGATGAAGTGTTTTTATCCACAAAAGCTTAAGTATTAGTATGTTGATTTTTTTTAGTGGTCTATTAAAGTACTGCTTATTTTTGCATTTCTATTTCATGCTGGGTGGGAAGCTTCCCCTTAAAAGCACAAGTCCAACCTGCTTCAACAAAGTGTGAAGCCCGTGCTCTTTTCTAGCCAGCCAGCCACGTCCCCTCCCAGGAGACTCCGTCCCTTCCACTTCCCCGATGCTCTGATGCCCTGAAGGATTGTTATGTTCTACACCCACCGAGAATGCCCTGGACGATGGCTGAATAGCAGGGAAAAGAAGGGATCCTGCCCTTAAATTCCACCCCCCCCTACAATTCTTTTGAATGTTTTGAGCTTCAAGGGCCAATTTCAGCATTTATACCCTGTGACCTCACAGTTCAGACCCCTAATGACATCATCATTCTTATTTTTTAGCAGCTCCATCTAGACATGGGGCTTGTCAGGTAAGGCCAGGGCTACATGGTGACATCGCTAAGATGATGCCATTAAGACCATAATAGCCCTTCTCCCAGACTCACTTCTTGAGGGACCCAAAAAAGAACACATCAAATACTCACTGGCAGACACAATCCGGGATGTGCACCTGCTCCACGGGGATCCACTCAGACAGCTCATCAAGACTAGCCACAAACTGCACTTTTCGGCTGAACTTGGAACTGAAGAGAGAGATGGGGAAAAAGTTAAAAGAGTCTACGCAGGCCAAGAGTTTGTGAACCACAGCAATCCCTGCCAGGAAATAAAAAGAAAAATTCTTTTTTATTTTTATTATTATTTATTATAATTATCATTATTATTTATATTTTAATATAATAAAAAGTTAAATGACAAATATAATCATAACTCAAATATACAGTGTAACCCACCACTATATGCCCCATCTCTTTTCAAAAATATTTTTGTGTTGGTGTATAACCTTTATGTTTTGTAAGTAGATATTCTAGATAAGGGTTCCAAATCCCATTATATCTATATTCTTTCAATAATCCTTTTCTAACTTCCAGTTCAAAAGCTACTTTACCATCAATAGCTAGATTCCATATCTCATTACAACATTCCTCCAACATCAATTACTATTTTTCCAGTTCCTTACACATATCAATCTAGCTGCAATTAACATAACAATTAGTTCCACTTCTGCCTATCTGACAGATTCCAAATACATTTAATAATGCTAACGTTGGGCATCTTTGTGTGTCTGTCCCTAGAATTTCTTTAATCTCATTAAATACAGTCATCCATTCCTTCCGTCTCTCTTCACCTGCCCACCATATATAATCGTATGTTCCCCTTTCTCTTTTACATCTCGAACATACGGATGATCTCTATTCAATATATCCAGTTTCCATATTACTTTATAAAAACTGACCCATTTTTCATTATCCTTTTCCTCCAGATCCTCTTCCGTACCTCTCCACTGATTTCTTCATTCGAGTCTCCTTGCCTTTTCTGTTTCAAGGCTATTGTTTTATATTCTCTACTAACATGTGTTACACTTATTATCTTTTTTTTGAATATTATTACAGAAGGAAAACTTCTAATAAATCATTCCAATTAATTTACCTCCCACAGAAAGCGCGCTTCGGGTCCCCAACGCCATATTGAAATCCCATCCAGTTCGTTCCACATCGATTTCCTTCCGTGCAGTTCCGGAGGAAGCGGACGTTCCGTCGCTGGACCGGAAGCGTCCTCCCGGAGATGTCCCCCCTCAGCCACACTCAAAATGGCGCCGCCACCATTTCCTGTTCCCCGGCTCCACCTCCTCCGCACAGTTCTTTTCCCGCAGAGCAGTGGAGTTCGTTTCCCCCACCCATCCACCGCCACTTTATCCACTCGGCCCCCTCCACAGGAGAAGGGAGATGAAAATAAACCGGATATCACCTTTGCCACACACAACATGGCGCCTTCCGCGGGAGATTTCCCTTCCTACGGGTCGCCATGAGGTTCAAACCGCCTCGCGGCGCGCATGCGCAGCCAGGCGTCGCGTCTTCCTGCTTCGTGACTAAGCGGCGCGCTCGAGAGGAAGATGGAGGCTCCGTCGCCGATGGAGGGGCTGCCGCCGTTGTTGCCGCCGCCGTTTTGGGCCGGGGGTCCCTCGCCGGGGGAGCTCTACTCCCCGCCCTGCCCGGGCAGCGGATACGGGCTGCCGGCCGGAGGAGTCACCCGGACCCTGTGAGGGAGGCGAGAGGAGCCCGCTTGGGCCTCTGAGGGGGGTGGGAGGAGGGGGGGACTGACGTCACGCCGCGGGGGGGAGCCTTGGGGGGGCTAGGAAGTGGGAGGGGGGCCCTCCCTCTCGCTTCTTTCCCCCCCCCCCGGGCAGAGAATTAGCTGTAGAGGTCCTTTGGGACTACAATTCCCATGATCCCCCTTGGCCTGTGAGGGGGGTCCTGGGAGTTGTAGTCCGAAGGGCCTGCTCACGCGGCTAGACAGGCTGAACGTACAGACTGGATTCAGAGACAGAAGGCGGTGGGGGGGGCAAGGGGGGCTTGTCTGAGGTTTGGGGGGCATCAGAACAACTCCAACAGGCGCACCCCCCCCAGGGTGTCTGGTTTTTAACTGAAAGCCACCCCCAGAAGGGAAGGGGCTGACGGATTCTGCCTTCCTTCCCTTCCCCCCCCCCCCTTGTGTGCTTTCTCTCCTAACCCCCAGGAGCCCCATGGTGACCGGCACCTCCATCCTGGGGCTGAAGTTTGACGGCGGCGTCATCATCGCGGCGGACATGCTGGGTTCCTACGGCTCGCTGGCTCGCTTCCGCAACATCTCCCGTGTCATGAAGGTGAACGACAGCACCGTGCTGGGGGCCTCGGGCGACTACGCCGACTTCCAGTACCTCAAGCAAGTGGTGGAGCAGATGGTGTAAGTCTTTCTGCCCCGTCATTCAGGCGGCCACCACCTTCCTGCCGTGGAGCGCTTTCTTTCCTTCTTGAGGTGTTCCGACTACAGTTCCCATCTGCCCCTGCAGTGATGGGGCTTATAGTCCATACAGTAGACTTCCTCCAATAAATCAGTAATTTAATTCTCAGAGATTGCTGCCTGCGGAATGATTGGGACTACAACTCCCATTGGCCCCAAACAGCATGGCCAGTGGTCCTGGGTGGTAGGAGTTCTGCTCTTTTCTAGGTCTGTATGTATAGGCCTAGAGGCATTAAAAGTGCAGCGGAGGGTGGATTGGTAACTCTTTCCCACATTTTACTGGTTTGGAAGTCAGGCCGTTCAGTTTTTTCTAGGCCTTCATATCCCTCCTCAGGTCCTGTGTACCCCCCCCTTTATTCGCCCCCCCGGGCAGTCAGCTCGTTCTGTCCTGAAGGTACAAATCCCTTGCACATTGTGGACCTTTGTTCACTGATTATTAAACATCACAGAACGCTGCGGCCAGTCATGGCGCCTTGGGTGAGGAAGCTAACGTTCCTTCTGGGGCCCCCGCAGGATTGACGAGGAGCTCCTGGGCGACGGGCACAGTTACAGCCCCAAAGCCATCCACTCCTGGCTCACCCGCGCCATGTACAACCGCCGCTCGAAGATGAACCCCCTCTGGAACACGGTGGTGATTGGCGGCTACGCCAACGGAGAAAGGTGAGGAGGGCTCCTGGCCCAGAAGCTGTCGGTGCAGAAGTATCTTCGTTCCCAGCAAAGCCACAACTGGTTATTAGCCAGGGTCAGGCCAATACCTGGGAGAGCTTGCTCGTTTTCAGATGTTATTGTTAGTGGGCAGCTGGGATACCTCACTGGTTGCTGGTTATTTCCAGTTTGGTAAATTCCAGTACAAGTTCCTGCTGCTTCGGTTAGGAAAACGGTGGCTGCTTTGGCATGGGAGGACCTTTGAATCTCATGGTGCTAGACCTCGGGCGTTCCTGGAGGAAGCGGAAGAGTAAAAAAGCGTTGTTCCTAACAGAACATATCATTGATCGACACACGAGTTATGTTGCCTTCAGAGTTCTGTGGAGGGGCGTTTAGGGCATCAGTAGAGGAACACAACACTTAGCGGCTGAAGGCTGGCGGAGAAAGCGAGGAAATACTTCTGCTCCCCACAGGATTCACCAAGCCCTGTCCTCTTTCTCAAGTTTCCTAGGTTACGTGGACATGCTTGGGGTGGCTTACGAAGCTCCTTCGCTCGCCACCGGATACGGCTCCTACGTGGCGCAGGTGAGTGGCTGAATTCGGCACCCATGTTCTTGGGGGGGGGGTGTCTCCCGGACATCTTGCGGTCTTGTCTCTGGTTCTGCAGCCGAGCTCTCACTCTCCCCCTGCAGCCCCTGATGCGCAACGCCCTGGAAACGCAGCCTGTGCTCTCCCGGCAAGAGGCCCGCACCCTCATAGAGCGCTGCATGAAAATCCTCTACTACAGAGACGCCCGCTCGTTCAACAAGGTAAGTGCCCAGCTGACCGCTGCGGAAAAGGAAAGGGCTGTCCCATTTAGCTGCTGGACCAGAAAGTTCTGGACTGCCTGTGTGTCTTTCCCGAAGTCTCCTTGGTGCTTTGCAACCTTGGGAGAAGTATAGGCTGGATAGATGCACGTTGCTTGTTTGTTCACAACCTCTGAGCCTATGTTCAGCCTGAGTGTTTATTTTTCAAGCCGTACCTGAGCTCAGTAGCCTTTTACGTACGCAATCACTCCTGTCGCCACCCTCTGGAAAACTCCCTTTTCTTTGAACAGTCCAGGCAGAGGGAATTGGGGTGGGGGGTGTTGCCACCCGTGAAGCTCCGAGGGGAAACATCCTTGGCAATCTCTTGCTGCTCACCCAATCCCCCTCCTGCCCAACGCTCCTTTATAGGCAGACGTAAGGCACGGGGCTCACCGTTTGCTCTCTTGCTCCACAGTATGAGATTACGACAGTAACGGAGAAAGGCGTGGAAGTGGAAGGGCCCCTCTCCTTGGAGACCAGCTGGGACATTGCCCATCTTGTCAGGTAAGGACACGGGTGTTTGGGCTCAGTTTCACCAGAGTTAACCCCACTCATTGGCAGTCCAGAAGACCCCAGGTCTGTTGGCCCACACTCTTCTGGGGGGTCAAAGGCCCTCTTGCCCCAAAAGGCTGCAGGCGTTGCATGTCTGGGCCATAGTACTTTGGAGTCCAAAGAGCGAACTTTCATATTGGTTTTGTCTAAAACGCTCCGCATCTAGTTGTCTTCTTAATTTCAAAACAGTTATTCCACGTCCAAAATATTTCGTGCAGACGTCGTGCAATGTTGTCTACTGCAAAGTTTGTTGAAGCATACCAAATTTTTCTTTCTTCTCTTGTAGCGGCTTTGAATGAAACTGGAGAACCTGCTCACGTCACGTCTTTCAGGAGGTCCTAATCCAAAGTCGTGTCTAATTCTGTTTTGTGTCCTAGTGGTGGTAGGAAATCTTTAAAACTTTTTGTAAACTCAATAAACGAAGTTGAGACTCTTGCCTGGTATTGCTACTTTTATTGAAGTTGTCATTATTAATTTTCCAGAAGGATCTGTTTCTCCCCTGAAACTTCCTTTCAGTTAAAGTTACAATTTCTAGTAATGGTTTATTCTTTTAAGTATTCCAGGCTTGTATACTTTGAGCGAGTTTACACACGCAGAATAATCTTCTAAGGTCATTCTTCCTGGCACTCTTTAACAGGTCAGAACACAAGGAGTGTTTTAGTTTCTTGTGTTTATGTATGATTAAACTGTTTCATGCACACACAAAATAGCTTTTCCCCTTCCTGTCCAGCTTTCAGCAGGCATGGAATTTGTTCCTTTTTCTTATGCATCTCCCTTTCTCATCTCCGCCCTGGCCTTGTCCTGATCTGGTCTCTCTTCTTTGAACCACAGAGGCAGAGGAACCCAGCCAATAAATACTGTGACAGGATTCACCGTGGCACAGTCCCTTTCCAAATCAGGATAAAAGACTTTTTAGAAAACACTTAAGATATTCCTGCTCCCTCTTCCTGTTCCCAAGGTGTAACAGACGTGGTCAGTGTTAAGACAACGTCATCCTTGTAGCGAGCAATTAAGACCAGGAGCAGGCAGCAGGGTCAGATGTTTCATCTTGGGTGCAGGGATTGGGAAGAAGTGATCTTTGGGGCCCATTCCTGGTGAGATTCTGCAGAATTACAAAACTCACAACACTGTCAGTAACTGGCCTCGTACGCTGGCACTTCTTTCACTACCTCACATCTCTGGACAAAGGAAGACATCTTAAGCTGGACCATGGGTTGTTCAAAGCTTACTGTCCTTTAGAAATGGTTTCTCAAGCGCCACCTGAAAAGCTTCTGGGCTCTGCTCTGAGGTATCTAGTTAAGCTCCCCTCGCCCCTGAACAAAGCTTTTTAGCAACACTCGTTGTCTAAACCCACCTCTGCCAGTCTGCCCCCAGCCAGCCTGGCAAATGAAGACACCCACACCCTGCAGGCAGCAAATTAGGAAGGGCTGTTCTCCTGGAAAACACCAAACACTGCCCCTCTACATTTTAGCAGAACCGTGAGCGCTTCAGCAGAGATTTCGTCAGAGAGGCCTGACGGAGACACCGAGAAGTGTTCAAAGAACCCCGGAATCCAATTTCGAAGCTCCTGGTTTATCTCCTCAGTTTCTGAGGGTGGGGCCTGTGTGTGTGAAACCGGAGCAGTCTGGAAGCGGCTTCTACAGGGAAGGCAACGGGGGAATGAGATACAACAGACTTCGAAAAGCAGGAAACATCAGCACCTTCAAGCACCTTTTAAGCGTTTATGGCTTGCACTTATTTCACACTATCCTTTACGGGTGCAGGGAGGAAAGAGATTGGGCCCCAGGTCTTTAGATTATAAGGTGGATGGCCCTGTGGTTTGGCTTTCTGGTTGCAGAGCCTGAGGTTGGGAGTTCAATTCCCTGCTGTGTCTCGTCCTTGATGATCGAGAGGGTCCCTTTCCAGCACTGCAGTTCTAAGATTGTTATTATTATTATTTTCCTGGAGTTCACTTCTCAACCACCAACATAGCTGTGAATACAAAACAACTTGAAGGACATATCTTTAGAAACCAGCAGTTCAAAACAATCCCAGGGTTGTGCAGAAGGGCGAGGGGGTTCTCCTCTTACCTTTCACTTTGGTTTCGCTGCTTCTGGCTCCAAGTCGGCCAAGGGAGGCGGAAGATCTCTGCTGGTCCCGGTGGCCCCTGCAAGGCGAAACGCAAGACCAGGATCAAGGCCTGGCTAAGCAATAATTTCACAACCATCAAAAGGAACGCCCAAGAGCTGCTGCTGCTGCTGCTGCTGCATACTCACGCTGTAGTTTCCTGCATAGGGGACGCTGGCTGGCAAAATCAGGGAGTTTCCACTTGAAGCTGTCCTCGTTGCCCTCTCAGAGTGCTCGCTGACCAAAGTCCCGGACGGTGGCATTGCAACAAGAGCCACTGCTGTAACGAGAAGCGACTTTCCAAAATAATTAATCAGCGGAAGTAAATCACCTCACACAGTCCAGAGACTCTGGACCAAGGGAGAGGAAATGGACGTTGGAGGGGGAAGGAGATGGGATTTCTCTCTGACCTTGGTTTCTTGGTGAAACCCAAGCTCAGGAGGAGCAGGAACCGAGCCACAAAACTTTCCCTTCTCCATAATAAAAACACATGTTTATAAATCCATTTCCCTGGTTTTATTAAATGTTCCACATATGTACATTTTAATGATGAACCATTTACAGGTCAGTCCCACCCTCTCCTTCCTGCTTGCCTGGTGGGGTGAATGGGGAGGGAACAGGGGAAAGGGAAACCTCAACAAAAATAACAGAAAAACAGTGTGGAGGGGCGGGGGGAGGGGGTCCCACGCTTCTGTGGTGTCCAAAGGGTTTCATTATTCAGACCATAATACGTTACAATTTTTAAAAAACTCTCAAACATGCAAACAGTAGAAAAAACATCTTTTTCTTTTTTTTCTTTTGTCTCTATACGCTGGCAGTGAAAAATAAAAACAGGAGACACTCCCTTGTTCTTGTGCATGTCACAGTTTCTGTTCTGAGGGGAGCACTCCATCCGGGGAACATAAGTGTCTGGATGCCACGGGAGAAAGCTGGCTTCGGTAGCTAGCGATCCGTTTAAAAACAAAACAAAAATTCCCCTCAAAGATTAAGTCACTGGTCCGTTAAGAGGATTAAGCTGTCCGTCAAAATGCCGCCACAGCCGGGCTCAGATCTTCCGCAAACAGACTCTGGGGACAGCGATCTGAAGGCCAACCGAGGATCTAACCAGCAGAGGAAGAGACACAGCGAGGTCGACTCTCTTGAAGTCCAAGTAATTTTCTTTCAAAGGATCTTTGCTTAACCTTTTCTCTTTCATTTCTTTAAAGCACAGGACGACGCAAGTCCAAAGATCCATTTGCTGGTGACGAAATAAGGTGGGATTTGCTCCCTCCCGCCTTCCAATTGCTGTTTTCTTGCTTCCTTGCTTCCCACCCCCCAATGGGCAGCTATCGAATCTGTCACATTGTTAAAGTAATCATTCACACCTAAAAATAAAAAGGTTATTTTTTTTTATTTAAAATGGGGTAAATGTAGTTACCCCCAGAAATCTACATTTCTGGGTCCAGGGGTTAAAGAAGAAGAAAAAGTCTGCTTTAAAACAAATTCTTAAAAGAGACAGAAATTTGGAGATAGTCAATAATTAGCTACATACGGCTTCTCCTTGTCTTAAAAAAAAAAGGTCACATTGAGGATGTAGGATAATTAAAAACTTTTTGCACCGTATAAAACAATCAAAATAAGGAGAGAAAAAAAACATGAAGCCCAGAAACTATAATACATTGAGGTAAAGAAAAATGCCAAAAAAATTAATAATAAATTCACCCACAAAATATCTCCAGAAAATATCAACACAGTGATTTAACAAAAAAAAAAAAGGAAACAAATTAAGCACTTTTTTTTAAAGAAATGGCTATTAGCCTGCATGTTCACCTACTAAACTCCTACACCCACAAATCCACAGGGAAGTGAAAATGGTCTCATCCAACATTGAAAAACAAAACAAAACAAAAAGAAACAGAAAAACAGAAAAAGCACTCTCTGGGTTAGTGGAGGTTCAGACTTCCATCAGATCCAAGTCTGCATCCTCGAAGCCGTAGAACGATTCCGTCTCGCTCTCCCCTTCAAAGAGCTGGTGGAGGGTCTCCGGGGTGGCCGACTCTTCCGCCGTCCCTCCCTCGCGGGGGTCGGTCTCCTCGTCCTGCGACTCGTGGCTCAGCTTGAGCTGCTCCTCCAAGGAGGCCATCAGCTCCTCCTGCATGTCAGCGTTGCGGGCGGAGGTGTTGGCCGTGCCGTCGGGCCCGGGCAGGACGCTGGCCACCAGGAAAGACTGCTGCACCAGTTCGGGGCAGTCCCGGATGACGTCGAGGGCCTCGGCCAGCCAGCACAAGACCAGCTGGAGGAGGATGTCCGAGTCGCAGGCCGAGTCGGCCATCTCCTTGGCCTGCTCTTTCCACTTTTTGTGCACAAAGTTCTTGACTGTCCTTTTGATGCAAACGTCCAAAGGCTGGATTTTGGAGCTGCAGCCGGCCGGGACCACAGCCGGCAGGGTGCTGGTGGAGCTCAGCACCGAGAGGACCTCTTCGGACAGGTGCGTCCGGTGGCAATCCAGGACCAGCATGCCCTTGCTGTTCTGGCTCCCCAGGTGCTTGTGCCACACTTTGGACGACCACACCTCCATGACCTCGTCGTCGCTGTAGCCGTTCTCCCGCGCCTCCAGAAGGATCGTCTCCGGCACGCCGGCCACCTGCTCCACGCGGCCCCGGTAGACGACAAGGGTGGGCAGGACACTGCCGTCGGCCAAGATGGCCAGGACCACGTCACACCAGGGCTCCCCCGTCCCCACCGTCTGCAGGGCGTTCTCCTTGCGGTCGTCGCTGAACAGCACCTCCACGTCCAGGAAGAGAGAGATCTCGTCAACGGCGGCGATGGTGGAGAGGGGCAGGTCCTGGGTGTGGATCTGGCGCTGCACAAACTCAATGAAGCAGTTGGCGTTCTCCTCCACTTCCTTCGGGAGCGGGTGAGCCACCGCCCGGCGGTTGTGCGTGCTGAGGTTGTGTCGGAGCATAAACCGGACCGCCCACTCATAAGAGATCTTGAACCCGCCCTCCAGGGACCGCCCAATCTTGGTGGCCTTCTGGAAGAGGGTCTCCTCGTTGACCGGCAGCTGCTGCTCTCGCTGGGTGAGGACCCACTCTGCCAGCTTCTCCTCGGCCTCTAAGCTCAGGTACTTGCCCTCGGACAGAGAGGCCACGTTCTCCTCCTGGAAGGCCTGGAACCTCCGCAGCCAGCGCCGGATCCGCCGGGGAGGGTTCTTGAAATGTTCCGCTGCCTGCTCGGTGTTACAGCAGAGAGCAAAGAGAACCACCCGGAGCTTTTTCACTGAGAGCTGTTCCTTTTTACCGGCTGGCTCAGGCACCTCCTTGGCCGGAGGCTCCCCTTCCTGCTCATCGACATTCAAGCACTCTTCCTGCTGGGCCGCCACGGCAGGTCTTTTGTCCACCTCGGCCTCCTCCGTGGGCACCTCCTCGTCCTTCTCGTCTTCGGGCAAAGGAGAGGGCACGTCCACAGGAGCAGCTGCGCTTACGGGGTACGTGGTGCCGGCAGCCTTCACGCTTTGGTCAAAAGGCTGAGCAGACCTGATGGCAGAGAAAGGAAGAGAGTAGGCCACACCTTGAGAAAGGAGGGAAGGGGAACGAAAAAGAAAAAGGGCAACACAAGAAGAATAGACAGAATCTGTCAGATGAGGAATTTAGGAAAACATACCTTGAATGGGAAATCCAAGTCGGAGCTCCTAAGGGGTTGGGGAGTGGGGGGAGAACAAAGGAATAAGATGTTACGCTTGGCAAGAACAACGTAAGCTCTTGTCCCTCATTCCTCGCCCAAACAAGAGTGCTGGAGGCAGACTCGCAGCCCACGCCTCAGAACCTGTGGCCGGCGCCTGGTTCCTCCCCTCCCAAGGAAGGCCACGGGCCTTCTGAGAACAGAGAAGCAGGCCCTCCATCAGCAACGCCCTTGCCTACACCGGCCACTGCCGTTTTGTGTCACCGTACAGTGTTCCTCTTCAGAAGGCAAGAAAGCATCAACCGCGGAGAGCTCACAGGCTCTTCCCTCCCTTTTGGCTGCCTGCCTTGCCTGTTGTCCCACCTCGCCTGCAAGTTTAGTCTTTCTCTTGACTGAGCTCCCTGGAAGAGGGCTGGGCTCTTTTGCTCTTGGCACCATGCGGGTGGGAAAGGCCCCTGTCCAAGCAGGCGGCCTCATCTTTCCCTCCTCTTCCCATCCGGAAATGCCACTGCTGCCTGAGAAACTGAAAGTGAGGAAAGCCTCCAATCTACCCAGGGGTGGGGGTGGGGGTGTTTGGCAGGTTCTGAAATGGAAACCCTGCTTCAATAGGCTTCAAACCCACAGAGTCTCAAAGCAGCTTCCTGCTGCAGCCCCCGAAGAGGCAGAAGCAAAACAGCAAAGTGGTGGGGAGAAAGGCAGCCAAGAAGCAGAGCCGCTAAGGGTGGCCCCGGACAGTGTGGAGCAGACGCCACGAGTGAAGCACGCAAGCATGCCCCAAAGAAAGAGGAAGGCTTCTCTTCTCTCCCCCCCCAAAAAAAAGACAGGGGGTGGAGGGTGTTGGGAGCACTCAACGGGTGGGGATTCTCGCCTGCAAGCGGGGGAGAGGAACGGGAGCAGCAGGAAAAGTCCAGGTGCCGGTTCTGTTCAAACTGAATTTCTACCTCAGAGAATTCCTACCTCGGAGAATGACGTTGCTGAACTCATGCGAGGGGTTGAACACCAGGTGCTTGGCCATCGCATCGCCTTCCGACGTGGCAAAGACGCAGGCCGAGCAGGCCAGCCGCACGCCGCTAGGAGAAGGGAACAAACGGGAGAGGAGGGTTACTGCTACTCAGCTTGCTGCCAATGAACCACCACCATGCAAGGGCACTTCCTTCTCTACTGGTAAAAAACATTTATGTTCCCTGCTAATACATTATCTTGTTCCAATTTAGCTCCATGAAGACAAATTACAACCGGGGAGGAGGGGCTGCCCTTAAGACCCTGAGAATTTCAGTGCCCCTGCCAAAAGCCTTTGTCTCGGTGGGAGGGTGCAGTTTTCGAAAATGATGGCTAATTCACTGCTAGTGATCCTTGCTTGCACCTTCAAGACCCAGTTCACTGGACTCCTTGGTGAAAGCAAAGAGTGGTTGGATCAGCGTTAGGCCAACAACACAGGGTTTCGCAGGAGTCCCACCGAACAGACGCGCAGGGTGAGGCTGCCCAAGGATATAGAGACAAAATGCTCCCTTACCAAGCAGTGTAGTTTTTGAACAAGGCCAAGTATTTCGGACTCTTGCGAGGAACGTGGTTGCTGTGAGGAAGAACAAGAGCACGTAAACAGAAAGAAACGGAAGGATGGCTTATTCTGCCAAGTGTGGATCCTCAGTCCTCTTTCCTGCACCGTCCGGCCCAAAGTGGGACTGGCAAGCTTCCAAAGGTGCAAAAAGGCAACCTGTAAAGATGGGTCAATGGTTGGGTGCAAGAAGCCCCAGGCTCCTGTCCCCACGAAGGGAGAGCGGTGGCATCAGCAGGACAGAAGAAGCTGGTCGGGTCCCCCCCCCAACGGGACGACACCCCCTGAGGACACACAGCCAGATGGCCTTCTCTTCCCTCTGCCTTTGGGGTGACTCCTGGGAGAGGCAGAAAAGCGAACACGGGGACCTGCCGGGGCCCAGACCCCTCTGCCTCCTCTATCGTGTGTTCCTGAAGAAAGAGAGAGAGAGAGAGCCAGCCCGCCAGCCAGCCAGCCCGGGCTCCAAGGTGGGCTGCTCTGCCCTCCAGGCAGCAACCACCTGCTCCAGGACATCGCCCACAAATCCTTCCGAGGCACCATCGCTTAGCAGTGGCAGAGGCCATGGGTTGAACAGCTGCCATATCAGGTGCCGGGCTTATTGAGAAATCTGAAGCAGACCCTCTTTCTCCAATCAGACGGGGAAAAGGATGGTGGCTGGACTGTAAAACTCCCATCCGCTCTGGCAACCAGCCTTGCTTGCTAGGGCTGATGGGAGTTGTTGTACAACTGCACTTGCACGCCACACCCATCCCTCTCCTGGAGCCTTCCTCCCTCAAGCCGAACGCTCTTCTCCCCGAGAGTCCTCTAGCTGGCTAGTCTGCTCGGCTGGCCTCTGCCCTCTTGGGCCACAAGAGGGGGATTCCCTGGGCCGGCTGCTGGGGGACCGAGCCCTGGGTCCTCATCCTGGGCTGCCTGCAAGACACGTACTTGATCATGTGGTTGGCGTAGGCGCGTGAGCAGCAGGTGCTGTAGCGGCAGAGCGAACAGTGGACATAGGTGGGGAAGTGGTTGGGGAAATCCGGGATTTCGAAACTGCACTCCAGACACGTCTGCCGGCCCAGGACGCTCCTGCGGACAAATGGTGGGGGGGGTGTCAGCCGAGTCAGGGACCACTTTTTGCTGACCTCCCAAAATACTCCATATCCCAGCATCCCCAGGCAGAGCTGAGAAAGCCTCTTGCCTTCCTCCTGTCTTCATGGACAGCCTTTGGCCTAATGGGTCAACACACTCTGGTTTCTGAAGCCCTTCCTAAGTTCCCCCCCCCCCCCCCGCAGTTCAGCTATTTTAAGGCTAACATTTAGCCTGGATAGTTCAAGGGAACAGCCCACTTTCTTTTGAAAAGGCCCTTCCACTTTCATTTAAACCCTGATTCAAACAGGCAACCTGGACCCAAGAGACAACCACCGCCCGCAGGGACCCTGTTAATCAGAAACATGGGACGAGGTGCTGACATTTTCCTGACGGCTTTCTTCTGGACGTTCCTCTGGAAAGGCGGGTACGGGAAGTTGGGCTGGGAATCCGAGGAGGCCGACAGCAAGGCAGGGTCCTGCAGGAGGCCGGGGAGCATGTCGCTGGCCGAGAGAGGCACCGCCCGCGGTTGTCCCCTGGAGGCCCGGATGGTCACCTGCCCCAACCAAGAAGGGGGAGCGTCAGGAAACAGAGACCCCAAAACACAGCCTCACACACACACACGGAAAGTCCAATCTCGTCAATAGTGTATCCAGGCGAAAAGCCGGTGCCTGGATATCTACCCCTACAAGAAGGGGCCACGTGAATATTTTCTAAATGCGGTTATAACAGAAAACTAATACAACAACAAAAAAAGAAAAGGACACCAAGAACTGGTGAGTCCTTTGGGGGGGAGGGGGGAGGAAGACCATTCGCAGGTACGACGAGGCCAGAGCAGCGGCTCCACAAGCGGGCTAACCGCCCTGCCTGACCACCTGTCCTGTGGCTGAATAATCCTGGCTCGCGCCCACCACCACGATCAGTCACGTTTTCCTCCAGGAGGCGATCAACCGTTCCTGGGCGCCCCCCTCCCCGCCAATGCTCCCCCCACGGACCCAGCCCCACAAGCCGCGAGTACCTTGGTCCCTGGCTTCAGCCCCTCCAGCTGCTTGGGCTTGCGGAAGGTCTTGTGGTGCTGCAGCTTGTGCTCGATTTTGTCCTTGGCAAAGAGGAACTGCAGCCGACACTTGTTGCAGTGGTAGACGCTCTTCTTCTGCAGGAGGAGGCAGAGCGGAGAGTTGGTCCCTAACGGTCAACTCAGAGGCAATAAATTAAAAAACAACTCTTCTCGGATCTGGACGGCAATGATCCTGACTGCCCGGCCCTTGTGGGGAGACTTTGGGCTGCGAGGAACACAATTCGGACCAGGGGCCCATCGGAACCAGCACGGCAATGGGACAGCCCCCTCCCTCAGCCCCTGCCCCCCGGGGGCCTCTCTCTCCTTCCTGCCCTGCAGGGGAATCCTCCACCCGCTGCAGCAACAAACGCAAGCTTAGGCCTTTGCCTGCAATACTGGCTGGCCGGCTGGCTGCTCCAGTTTTTCCCCTTCCTCTTAAGACTTCCTGCCCAGCCAATGGTGGAGAACAGACTCCTAAAGAAGGGCTCCATCGGACACAGAGCAAGGCGGCACCTCTGGCAAAAACTCAGCAGGACCCGGTGGCTGTGGCTCGTTCGTTCGTTCGTTCGTTCGTTCGTTCGTTCGTTCGTTCGTGTGTGTGTGTGTGTGTGTGTGTGTGTGTGTGTGTGTGTGTGTTTGTTTGTTTGTTTGTTTGTTTACCTGATGCCTCATGAAGTGCTGCTGGAAGGCGTTGCCGTTCTTGAACACCTTCAGGCAGTAAGGGCAGAGGAGGTGCCGTGTGTCTTCGTGGACCATCCGGAAATGGCTGTCCACCTCGGAGTAGAGGGACGAACGGTACTGACAGACCTGGAGAGAACCAGGAGCAGGACAACCTTTAAGGACCCAATGTCCCCAGCCTCACCCCAGAGGCCCCCCCCCACGCCCTCTCAGGAAAGAGGGGGAGGGGCAGCCCCTTCTCAGGGGTGGCGCTTCCTTGGCAGAATCCCCTCTCCAGAGAAGACCGCCTGGAAATAACATGGCCATCCTTCTGGGGCCGGACAACTGGCCTTTTTATTCTCCCAGGCACATGCATTTTCTGATTTTTATCATCTTCTTTTATGCCTTTATTTTGCCCTCGGTTTTTCTAAACTACCCAAGAAGCTCTACTGAGCGATGATTGAGATATAGATATATATACTGTATATGCCTTTTAAACCACTGGTCAGCAACTGTGGCCCTCCAGGTGTTCCAAAATCCATACTGTAGTCAAACTTTTGCTCCCCAGAAACACAGTTACGCTTTATGCAACTCATGGTCAGAGGTTATACTGCCCGAGCACGCACACACACACACACAGAAGTTCCATGGCTAACGTTTATGGATTTGGATCCCGGCTGGTTTCTGGTTTTCTTCCTGCCGGGGCCACCCCATACCTGGCAGACGTAGGGCATCTCTCCTGGCTTGTGGGTGTCCTTCATGTGCTGCAGGAACATGGGCTCACTGTCAAAAGCCCACTCGCAGATCTTGCATTTTGCTGGAACACAGAGAAAGCAGGAGAGATTTGGGGGTTGCTATAAACCAGGGTAAACTTCTGCAAACCAGTTTCACGTGAGGGCTGAGCCGAGCTGGGAAGACTCATTTTTATGATCTCACACCCCCTCACCACTTTAGTAAGCTTCTCTGGCATTAAGAAAATTAAAGTATGCAAAAATTAAAGAGAAAGCCATTTGCTTAATGAATACATGGTAGTGCAGAGAAGGGCTTCTTTTAAGGTTCCAGACCCAAAGGTAACCTATGACTGAGTCTGTCCAGTTGAAAAATGTATCTTCATTCCATGTTTATCCTGGTCTGCATCTCCCTCTTCCTCTTTCCTATCCTGGTTCTCAAATGCCAACTTTTAGACAAACAGATTTTCTCCACCACAAAGGACAGGTGGAGCTTTGTGGTGCGCACGGGGGGGGGGGGGGGGGGCTCCTGTCCTGCATACCAAACCTGACTGGAGAGGCAGCGGCCCGCCCCTTGCCACCCGCCCCATCCTGACCCCACTCTCCGGGACCAAAACCTACTGGTCGATTCGTAGGGGCTGTGGACATTTTCCAGGTGGCACTGCAGTTGGAAAGGCGTGGTGAACTGCCGGTAGCAGTGCTGGCAGATGGTGTGGACGTCCACCTCCCCGTTCTGCTGATCCAGTTCCACATGGTGCTTCATATGATTCATAAACCTGCCGGTCAGAAAAGAGTCGCCTGTGACAGCCTGCACGGGTACGCTCGCAGTTCTGTGGCTCGCCACCTTCCTGGCTGTGTCCAGTTCATCCGCCCCATTTTGCCCCCGGAAGCACATTCCCCTCCTTGGAGAAAAGGCCAAGCAAAGGCCTGGCACTTGTCTGTGGCCGCTGGGGGAGGAGCTCTTTCAAAGCAGTGTCCGAAGGTCCGAAGGCCGGACGGGCTCCTGCAGCCCCTTCACCTCAGGGGCGACAAGGCTCCATCCACTGCCAAACTTTTAAGAGACAGGGCTGGGAAAACAGGCTGCTCCTCATGCCACGACCAACCTCTTCCTGAACATGGCCTTCGAAGGGAGAGAAGCGTCCCTGGAAAGCTTCAAGGCTGTTTGCTTTCAGGAGCCTCAGCTTCAGAGGGCCCCGTGGGTCTCTCCCCCGACACCCCCATCCCCAACGCCACCCCCCACTTTCTCCCGCTGCTCTTACCGGATGTTGTTCTTGAGCCTCTTGGTGCAGTGCGGGCAGCGGAAGGAGGTGGGCACTTTGGGGAAGCTGATCAGCTGGCTGACTTTGCCGCTGTCCCGGCCGTAGTAGAAGTCATCCACGAGCATGATGAGCTTGCTCTGCGCCCCATCGCCCAGGCCGTCGCTCGGCTCCGAGACTTTGGCAGGCGGGGACAAGGCGGGGATCGGGGTGGAGGAAGGGGGAGATGCAACTGCGGCCGTTTTCTCCGGGGAAGGAGGCTTCGGGGTTTGGATATTTGGTTCTGACTCGAGGGGTTTTCCTTTTTTCAGGAATTCCACCATCTCAGGACAGCAGTACTGCAGGGAACAAGAAAAAGCAGCCCCTTCAGCAGTGAAGTCGGAGGTGTGAGGCATATTCCACACGACGTCTGAGGTTGGTGTAGCAGCTATTCACATCAGAAAGAGAGACAGGCAGAAGGATGATGCCTTTGGCCTTTGGTCTGCCTCTGCCACCTGGCATTCGTGAACGCTCTCTCTGTAAACAGCAGCTCTACACAATCATTGTGGGTGTTAGCCACTGGACATCTCACTGGCTTTGGAAAATCGCTACAACAAGCATCAAAACCAACACACCCTACGGAATCCTCGCCTCACCTCACCTCCTTTTTGCTCCCAAATGCACCACAAGATCTCACCCGGAAACCCTCAAGGAAGACACACGGGCAGCCTCCTCCCCTGTCCCTGGCATCTTGCATAGAGGACAGACAGCCTCTGACATAGATAAGGGAACTACAAAGGGAAGAATCCACAAGCAGGCCTATTCTACGAAACCACCTGCTTTCCAAGGTCACCCCAGAGAAAACTCCAGGTAAGGATCCTGGCTCTCTCTCCCTGCCCCTCGGAGCTGCAGGATTCCAGGCTCGGCTGCCTACCCCAGCCTCCACTTTGGGGATGCTCTTCGCTCGGCCACCATTGTAGCGAAGAAAAGAAGAGAAGGGTGTTACTTACGCACATATGGCCTCTTAAAGCTTCAGTGACTCGAAACTGGGCATTGCACCGGGGACAGACTTTCCGCCCGCTCTCCTGCAAGTCGAAGGCGGGGATGGGTGAGGAACTGACTGTAAGGAACAGACACAGAAGGAAAGGTCACAGGTGGAATTCACAAGCTCTGGCATCCTTTTTAAAACTTCTTATTCAAACTGGTTTTTTGTTTTGTTTGTTGTTGTTGTTGTTGTTTTGGAAGGGGGAGGGAATATTGCTCTTTCGTAAGCAGGAGGGAGGCCCAAATGTAACAACACCTTCTGCTGCCCCAAATCAATTCCAAAAATTCAAACTGAATCTTTGAAAGAGTTCCAGTTACAGATGGACGGCTTCCAGCCTTCACAGGTGGAGAGATGACAATATAAGCCTCGGGTTATAAAGCCCCTGATTCAAATCCTGTCTCTCCCACAAACATAGCAGTTTGCCTTTTGGCAGGCCAGCTTCCATCAAACCTTTCAACGGCAGAGCTGGAAGGGACCCGAGGAATCATCCAGTCCAGCCCTTCTCAAGAAGGCACAGGGGAGGAATCAAACTCCCAACCTCTGGCTCCGCAGCCAGAGACTTGCGCCCTTCCTCTGTCCCAGAGCACGAACATGGTTACTGGCAGAGGATGGAATAGACCGACCCGTGAGGGACCTGGTCAAGAGCAGAGGAACAGCCTTCGGCCCCTCCCTTCTTGGGAGGAAGGGCGCCCACTGAGCAAACCAATACATAAGGGAAAATGCTGCCGTGGGAATCTGGCAGCCTGGCCAGGTTGACAGAAAGGCAAACTGGACACCCAAGACAACACGATACCTACTTCTACCCTCCTGAATTGGGGCACGGCCCCATCCCTCTTCCTGGACGCTTTCCAGCCTCTGCTACTTCCCTGCTGCAGGCAGTCTGTTGAGGTGCCTTTCCCACCAAGGTGTGGCCACTGAACAGACTTAACCCATTAGTGTGCATTCAAAGGCCACAAAAGAAGAACAGCCACGTTCACTCACCAAACCGGGGCGGGGAGGGGGGAGAGAAGGCTCCAAAAGCACCCTGCCTCTGTGGGACAAGCAGGGCTGGCACAGGGCAGGGAAGCATCCATAGCTCCACTTCCAAGATGGGAATGAGGAGTCCCTCTCCCTCCCCCCTGGATCTCTCCCTCCCCCCCACACACACACACCTAGAGAGAAGGCCCAAGCAGCACAGACTGAAAGGCAGCTTCGGACACTGAGGCGGAGGGCCCTGTCCCTCTCTGGGCTCCTCAACGCCTTCACCTACCTTTCTGTGATGAGGAGTCGGAGGCACCCGCCCGCTGGGAGGCATGAGCCGGGCTGTTGTTGGAGAGGACGATGGGGCCGGAGCTCTGGCCGAGGGAAGGAACCGTGTTCAATGTGTTCACCAGCTTGGCCACCTCGTTGTTGTTCTCTCCGGTCACCCCGGGCCTTTTCACCGTCACAAAACTTGCAATGCTCACTGAGCCGAGGGGAGGGAGGGAGAAATGAAATGAAAGAAAGGAAAGATTTTATTCAGTGAAGTAAAAAAGATGGCACAGAGGTAGAGTTATACCCAAAATGTCAGTCCCAGTGACGCTCTGCAGGAGCCATACAAGAACGCTGCCTTTTGTAAGTGTGAAACTACCACAACTGCAAGAAGAAAAGGTCCCCTCCTGGTCCTGTGATCGCATTGTAACACAGCAGCTGGGAATCAAAGCCATCTTCAAAAACTCATGGCCCTTCACTTTCTGGCTGGCTGAACTATCAGCCAGACCCTGGGGTCCCTGAGTCAAAAGCCCTGTTCAGCCTCGGGTATGAAGACCACCGAGAGCCCAGGTTTTCTCTCTGCCGCCCAGCTGACCTCACTTCTCCACAGTGGCCAGGACAGTGGGTGAGGAGGGCAGAAGAAAAGAGAATGCCCCAAGGTTTTAAGAGGGAGGGCAATACGCAGATCAAAAACGGCAAATATTTTAAAACTCGGAACCCAATTAATATTAACCCCTGAAATTGGTAGCTTTGCATACATACACATTAAAAGAAGCAGGAGAGCTTCATCATAATTACTGTTACTTCTCCAAAGGACAAGAGGCAACGATGCGACCTTTGCACAGTAATGGAGAGACCCTCACCAAAAAAAAAATGGTAGTTTTGAAGTCTGGTCCATCTCTGCCACTCATTGTGGCTACTTCGGGGTTGTGAAAGGCAGATGGGTGAGTCTCCGTGTTTCCTTTCTGTTCCCCACCTGAAAAGTGCGCTCTGCACCACTCAAGAGCAGTACGGGACCGTCCAGCTTTTTTCTCAGAGGATGTTACCACAAACCAGGCACAGTGGGAGACAGCCACCCTCAGCTGACAGCCCAAATCCCATGCCCTCAGGCAGAGATGATGAGGATGAGGAAGATGGGGATGAGGATGTACCTTACAATGGATGGACTTTGGCGGCGGCAGGGGGTCAGTCCCAGCTTGTTTGGATGTATGATATAATGGGGTGTGGTTTTTTGTTTGTTTCTTTTTTGGTTTCGTTTGAGTCGTGTCATGTTCTCCCCATGGGGAATCTTACCTAATTTAGGGTTGGGAGCTTGAGTGGACTGCCCTGGCTGTTGTACCGTTAACGGTCCCAGCGCGCTTGGCTGCGTTGCCGTAGGAGTGGTGGAGGTGCTGGGAGAGGACTTACTTTGTGGCTGCGCCTGGGTCTGCGGGACCGTGCTCCGGATGGTCAGGGTGGCCGGAATGACCGTCGTGAAAGTGTTGGAGGACGGTCGGACCGGCATGGCTGGGCTAGGTCTCACCTGGGCCATTTGGGAGAAGACCTGAGGGACGCCGACGGTGGGTTTCACAAACTGAGTGCCTGGGGCTGCAGGAAGCGAGACGAGGAAATATTGAAATTACCGGGGCTGCCCATGTCGGATTGATTAAAGTGGTTAGACCAGCACGCCCCAAAGGGCGACAGGCCTCCGGGGACATTGGGAAGACAATTCCCATTCTTCCATCAGCCCAGCCCACGTGGGCACCAGATGGAGTAGTCCGGGCTGTGTATGATTTACCTAAATCCCTATGCGTTACTTAAGGTGTTCTTTGGCTGCTGCAAAAGGGGTGGGTCCACCTGCCCTTTCTGACATGCACCTGCCTTGCGGGCAGCCGTCTTCCTCCACCCCCACCCCCAGCTTCCTCGCTCGGGCTTACCTGGGACAAGGGTAATGGGCCTGACAGTCTGACCCTGTTGTACATTCAGCACGATCCCCACCTGATTCATGGTGTTTTGCACAGGCCGGACGTTCCGGACAGGAAAACCCTGCATCACACAAAACGCAAACCCGTCTCAGCATCAGAAGGGAGTACACATTCAGTTGGTGCGACCGCCAGGGCCAGAGTCAGTCCGCCCCAGGAGATCGGTCGGTAAAGAAAAGGATCAGGAAGGTGCTGTTCTACCATGGAACAGAATACCGTGTTTAGCGGGGCCTTCGGCCTCAACCACCAGAGATCCTCTTACATTTTTCTGGAGGGAGATCGCCTGACTGGCTGGCCTACGGTAACTCTGCAACCACACAGGCTGCAGAAAAATTAATCGTATCTGAACTGAAAAATAAAAAACGAGCTGGTTTTTATCCTTTTGCACATACATCCTGCCTTACCAGCTGTGAATAACTGCTTGAAAAAATATGCCAGTTCAGAAGCCAGGCTTTACTGCCCGTACGGCTCCTCACAACATGCCAAACTAACATGAAGTAGCAAAAGGGTAATCACGCACTGCTGTAAAAGCCATTTCTTCTCCTCAGTGGCAGGCCGCCACAAAAAGAAAATGGCAGGTTGCACAAAGTTTCAGAGTTAAACACAATTCAGATATATCTTTTTAAATTGCTCAGAATTTTTTTTTAAAAAAAAATCAGTATTGACAGGGGTGTATTATCAGTCGTCACCCATGTCAGGTCTACAGTCAATGACATCAAACATTTAGAGACTTTTAAGGAGACACAGCTGTGGCAAGCATAAACTAGGCGCCCCTGGTCATCCCCAGGAAGCAACCGCAAATTCTGGATTTGCTTCCAAGGTCCTCTGCTCTTGAGACTTCTACCTCCAGTGGTTTGGTGAAGCCACGTGAAGAGATTCTTCTGGCTGGAGATCATCTCTGACAGGTAGATTTGACTGGCACCAATTCTTATCAACTTGGAAACAGCTTACAGCTTGCTCTGGCCCCCAACACTTTTGAATCAGGGACTGGTGGCTCCTGCCTTTAAATCCTAGTGGCATTTTAATAAATGCTGTTTCATTATCTTCCACTGCCTGTTTCATACCAACATTGTTAGTAGACTGCTCTAGGCACGGAGAAAGGTAAATCTTTTAAGTAAACAAACAACTTGTTTGCATCCCTGTTTGGCATTTAATCAGCCAGTCCTACTTCTGACTGCAACTGGCAATCTTCCAGAAACTGATGAATGAACTTGCAGCCGGCTCCCTTGGGAACTGGGAAGCGCAGCATACACAGAGGGCTGCTTCCCACGGTTCTCTTCCTATCTGAACAACAACAGGGTTTCCCAAACCACAATCCAGACTGACCTCTGTGGTGCTTTTAAGCGCATTACGACCCATGCTGTTTCTGACACCAATTCCGCGAGCAAGTTTCCTTCCTTTAAAGCCCTAAACCCCCTTCGGATAACTGAAGGACTGCCTTCTCCTCCAGACAACTACCTAGCCAATAAAAACGACCAGCCAGGAAGGTCTTTCTGCACATCTCACCTGTTTCGGAAGAATATTTGGTGCCAACTAAGGGCCTTTTCTGTGATTTAACTCAGATTACAGAATTCTGGGTCCTTTTAGGAATAAAGGCGGGGTAAAAACATTTTAAATAAGTAGCATTTAAATAAATTCTTTATCCTACAAGCAACATATGGCATCTTCCTTGCTATTTTTCCACCATTCTGAAAACATTTTTTTAATTTTTGGTTGACGTCTGTTTGATTATGTATAACAAGTTTTATTTCTTTTTCAGTCTCTCTCTGTGTGATGTCATTATCCCAAAGGAACAAAATTATTTCACTGTATCTTTTAACTTAATCTATGTCAGTGTTTCCCAAAATGTGAATAAGCACCAAGAACTGGCTCACAAAAGTTGGAGAAGCCCACAGAATCACAACCATTGTCATAGAAGAAAACCTAGAGATTAAATTCAGGGGTAGAACAGGGAACGAGGCAGCCCGTTGTAGCCCAGACTAGAAGCGCCCGCAGCAAAGGGTCCCTGCGATGCCCACAGAGCCTCAGGGAGCCTAGGGAAGCTGGCCTCACCTGCGTTGTGATGAAGATGGGCTGGCTGGTCACAGGGGAATTAGTAACGTGGTTGGCATTCTGCATCACCTGCACGGGCCGGAGGACTGGCTGCGTCACTACCGTACTTAGACCCGAGGCTGGGTTCTGCGTGAGGATGAGCGGCTGCCCGCCTTGCTGAACGAGAGGTGTGCCGGCTGGAAGGGAGAGGAAAAATGAGCCAGCTCCTCACGCGAGACGGTGACCTTCCCCTCCCCACCCTGCACAGTCACATTTTGGATCCTCCATTCCAAGGGTCTTCCGAAACCCAGCTCAAGCGCTCTTTCTCCTCACCGCTGTTGTTCGCAAAGAGTGTCACCAGGGTCTTCTTGGCGCTGTCGCTGTTGGGCGGCATGCTGCCGCTGACGGACGTGGGCGTCGGCAAGCCACCGCCGATGGACGCGTGGGCAACGATGGGCATTGGGGTGGCAACGGGCTGCACGCTTACTGAAACTGCCAGGAAGGAAATGCAAAAGGGTTATATATCGCCTGCAGGGGCACCTCTGTGGAAGATCCACGTAGGACCCTTTCACCTGCATGGATAGTCCAGAGGCAAGATGGTCACTGAAAAGTGTGGGGCCTGAAATCAGAGGGGCAAGACTGGGCCCGGGTTTGAGAGCAGGCCCACAGGCACCAGCCTTAACTCGGAATCACACAAGTCCCACCCAACAGTCAGTCTAAAGAATTTAGAAACCTAACTCTGCACATAAGAGTTTATTTTTATTGCATTTTTATGCTGCTTTTCTCCCAGACTTGAGGCATCTCAGAAAGATTCCAGAATACAGCTCTCACTCTCATGGTGTGCATTTTTTTCTACATGCAGGGTTTTAAGGCATTTTTTGTACCCTACATCGGAGCACTCACTCAGGGGACACCCTGATCCCCAGGTCCATCCGCCGCAGTACATCCTGAATACAGTGCAACCCACCATCAGCACCATCTACTGGGCATCAGGACTAGACTGTGTATTTTCCTCTAAAAGGGCATCCACTTGTTAAGCTCAAACTGAAACTGTTCTTGACAACTGCCAGAAGGCAGGGAAGGAGCAAATCGGAGCAGCCAGACAAGAATATGAGCTAATAAATGTACCAATCTGTTACACCCACAAGGACAGTCATAGCCAAGAAATAAATGTGGAGGTTTTTTCCCCCCTTTGCATGCCAGACTCAAGAGTATGAGATGAATCAAAGTAGAAAAAGCAACTAAATGTTTTCCAGGGCTTTCCTGAGGTCCCTTCTTGCCTGAGGCTTTCAGCAAATTATACTCTATAGAGACGGCAGATCACAACCATGTCCTCCACTAAGGCAGAAGACACTGGAAGATCTCTTCCTCCAGGGCTCGCTCTCACTCTCCTTTCCTCACTCTGCACCGCTTATATTTACACTGCATTAGCCATTATGGCGGGGGCTATAAAAAGGGCCACAATTCTGAAGCCTAGCACTCAGCACCCCAAGAATTTCCTTTCCTCTGACCACTTTTTAAATTATCTCCAAAAAGCTCTGTTTCTAAACACATGCTTACTTTTGTCATCTGACTGCAGATGCCATGATTGAACTGGGGACCTTCAGCTGGCAAAGCTCAGGCTTGGAAACCAAGCGAGCACCTGATTCCCAATCTATAGTGGCAGCCATTGGCCTTTTTCTTTAACTCAGGGACAGAGGGATAGGTTCAGCTTGGGGGGGGGGGCGTCAAGAGGGGTCCCAGGAAAAGCAGCTTTCTGGAAGGAAGGGTCTCAGTTACATTAACTATTACAAGTAGAAGGGAAAAATAAGAGAGAGGAGTGTGGATAATTTACCTTTGTCGTTTATTCATATCCCATTGACCCTCACAAAGAGCCCAGCACATCTAAAAAAATAACTACTTATTTTCTCATTCAATGTCAATCAGCCATTATATGTTGAGACCACCCTTTTCCACAGCTCATAAAAGGCCTATATAAAAGACTGGAAGTTCCACATGAACACACAACACAGAAACACCATTAAGACCCTATTTCTAAAATCAAAGATAGTAAACATCTGAAGTGTCAGCCCATCTGCTTTAAAGTTCGCACAATCAAACATGTTTTCGACAAACAGCTAAACAACAGTGCTGATGGAGAAGATTTGTACCGACAAGTCATTCCGCCGCTGGCGTGCCACCACCTGCGAGGCCCTGACGCCCAAGGTTGCCTTACAGCCCATGCTCACCCAGGGCACAACGAGCAAAGTTGCTCTGAGCAGTTCCAAACCCCAGGCTTGTTAGAGAAGGGATGGGAGCATTTCATCAAACAGGATTTTAGCTGATCATGGCCAGCATCACAAATGAATTGCTCAGGCCAGACTCTTGTCCCCCAAAGACACAAAAATACCTGTGCATTTTGAAAGCAACAAGATTCAAAAAAACAGTACTAACAGAAACCATCTGACGATATATACACCCTGACAACTGGAGTCTTTATATTTGGTCCACTTAGCAGACTGTTTTATTGTCCTCGGATATGAAGCTGACATGTGACACAATCTAGCAACTGGGTATTGTTTGATTATTTTTTTGTCGTTGTTTGGAAAAGGGGGAATAAAAGGAGGGAAAGGATTGTTACCTGTAGCAGTTTTGTCCACTGAATTGTAGTCTTCGACCACAGAGTCCTCGATCACGTCGCTGATTTTCTGCCACGGCTCCAATTCTTCCTCCTCACATTCCATAAACAGGTCGGTGTCCGCCATCCTTGAGTGAAAGATAAAAGAGAGAATGGCTCAGTGCACCTTTCTTTGCCTCATGAGGGGCCGAGGTCTCAGCTTAGACGGGTCTCTCTCTCGAACCACCGGTCCCAAACCTGCAGACTGACCACAACCAGCCTGCAGATCACTAAGAGGCCTCTGGCTTCTGCTGCCACCAACTACAGTCCACCCCAAGGTTTCTGAACAAGATCTGTGTGCCATTTGAGAAATGTCAAGGGGAATTGTTTGGTCATTTATTTTCATCCACTTAAACCTTACCAATGCTACGAAAGGTAATAAAGGAACTGATTACTACTTTTTATATGCTACAAACCACCTGTAATGTTTCTACCAGCCATGGTTTACATTATGCTCTATGCCTCCCGTGGAGGCTTCAAACATCGCACAGAGCGGCCACGGACATGCTTCCAGTCAGGTGGCAAGTCCTAGATCTCTCCTTACACAAACTCTGCAACTGCTCAAATTTTTTCTGGGAAGGTGGGCAATGCCAGAGTAGAAACCAATATATGACAGCACTGTTTTTTCTACCATATAGCTCACTTCCATCTGATCCGTGAAGCATTATTCAGAATTTAAGGTTTATCTAGAGAACACATGACAAGGGTGGAAGTGCAAAGATGTGAGCTCAGAGAGAAAATGAATCCAAAAAGTACTGATAGTGGCAACTGCATTATCTTCCCTGGGCTAGTACCTCTTTTCTCAGCCTCACAGGATTGTTGTGAGGAGAGAAGAAGGGAGAAGAGGCCAAGATGTGCCGCCTTGGGCTTGTGCAGGGAAAGACTACAAACAGAACACATAAATGCATCCACGTGCTGCCACAGAGAGCCACAACTAACCTCGACAGAAGTCTGGTACTGGAGCAACCCGCCTGCTCCCCGTAGGCAAGAAGGAACTCTAGGCAACACAGGATTGGCGGCAAAAGGAGAGACCACTGTGGAAAAAGTGTGGTGTGTGCACCTTTAAATTTTAATGCACAAATAAATGTGAGCCTCAGGCCTGAAATACTCAGGCACACAAACCCGCATTGCTTTAGCTCACCATGAAACACATAAGAAACACCTCTCAGCCATTCCATTTATGTTTTTTCTCCTCTGTGCCCATTTCTGAGATCTCAAAACTCCTATGCTAAATAAAATGATTTAATCTCACTAATAAAGAGTCTAACATTAAATCTTCCATCTCAACACCAGACATTCCTTCCTCTCTTTTTTTTTTCCTGCCCTGTCTCTATACTGCGTGCCCTTTCTGTTTTGTCTCCTACTGGGCCTAATTCCACAATGGAAATTCTGATGGGCCAAGGTGGAATCTGTTATATTCATTTAGAAATAAACATCCATTCTTCTTCTTTCTCCACTGCACTCTCCAATGCCAAATTGGAGCAATTGGAGCAATAGCCCCCTCCGCATGCAGTGAAAGCGTTATAAAGATCAGCACAAATCATCTTTTGGGGTCTCTGTGGCATCCCTTCTCTTGGCCATCCTGCAAGCGCTACTTAACAGAAACCTCAAAACACGCAGATGGGACTGGCAAAAAGGCACACTTGATCAACGGAACAAGAAGCCCAGGAAAAACACGAAAGCAACTTTGGAGCCATGAGCCTGCCAGCCAGCCAGTCTGTCTAGGAAACTGGCACTCCTTTTCCAGCAAGGAGAAACCATGCCAGTCTGCTTTTCAGATATTAGAGCCAGGATGAAGAAAAGAGATCCAGGCTATGGGAACATCTTAACTCAAGAAGCAACACAGCCAAACCAAAAAAAGGAACCGCTTTGCAGAGAAACATATTTTCCAGCCTATAAGTCCTACATGCAATACAAGGCAGAGTGCATCCCTTGATCTTGCACCTTCCTGCTTTCCTAGTTTTACTACCTTTCCCTGCATAACTTTCTTTTCCATCTTAAAAGAAGATCCAAGCAAAAAAGAGAAGGTACAGATAGCAGAGGGCTATTCTCCATAGACGACATGCAACACACTGGATACCCCGTCCAGGGATCCACCAGGCCAGGGACAGGGAACAGGTGACCCTCCAGGTCTTGTGAGACTGGAACGCCCAGCACCCCCTAATATTGGTTATCCTGGGTACAGCAAATGGGAACTGCAGTCCAGCAGCCTCTGATTCCACAGAATTCACCAACAAGAACATCCAGAGGGATCCCCGAGTAGCAACCAAATATTCCGCAGCATCTTAAATATAACCAGATTTATTGTAGCACAAACTGTTGTGGAGTAGAGATCTGCTTTTCCAGACTTGAGAAAAAGGAGCCACAGTCTGTAAAAGCTTCTTCCACAGGAAAGACAGTAATGTTTAAAACACCTCATGACTCAATTATTTTAAATTTACAGCATGGTGATCATTTCAACCAATGTGCCAGCTCCCTAAAATACAGAACCTTTTTTTTTACTGAAAGGTAGCCTAGAAAATTTAAATGTCTACAGAGACCTTTTTTCTTTATTTATAAAACAGCCACTAACTTAAAAAAATGTATGTGTGGTTCCCCACCCCCTTCCTTGTGCAACAGAAAGGAAAGTATGATAATTACGACCATCTACGGATGCGTTAACAATGTTATAGCAGCCAGCTAGGTATTACAGGGGTGAAGACAGAATAGCTCTCAAAAGGACAAGACCATTTCCAGATCAAGTTCTTGATGTAAATTTCTGGAATCAAAGACCCAAGAATTCTACAGAGTTCCCATGCTACCTTTGGGTCACTTGAATTACTTACCCAAATATTCCAGTTACCAAGAAGCAGCTTCAGTTTCAAAACATACACACATTTATGAAACAGGCTTAGAAGAAACTGTCATATGATAGATGTACTTCTGGCTGAAAATACGCACTTGAGAGCACTAGCGAACAGGACACCTGATACTAACTGCACATAAAAACAACAATACAGTACACTCCTATGCAGGTTTATTTATTGGGAAGTTCTACTACATTCAGGACTAGGACCGAAATGAGCATTAGAATAATACAATCCAGGATCCAGTAAGATTCAAAATCTATATTAATGACCTATGGACCAACCCAATTATGTTACAGCAAGACATGCAACCACTTTTGAAGATATGCTGAAAATTCAAAATGATCTGAAATTAAGATATCTATCTAGAACTAAACACAAGGGCCAAAATCTTATTGCTTACATATGCTGAGGTAGGCCTATGGCACAAATCAGCGATTGGTTGACAGCCAAGAAGCCGAGATGTATCCCCTCTTCGTGCAGCTGCCATGCAGTAAGGAAAACAACTACACAAACATACTTAAGCAAGGGGATTCTGGCCCAGAAGAGCCACACAATGGAAAACCAAGTGGGTTGGTGTTGTGAGATGAGGTATACCATATCACCAGCTATTAGGGAAGGATTCAGGAACTACAGTGAGGTAAACTGAATACAGTGGACCCTTGACTTACAGACGGCTTGACTTGCAGACTTTTTGAGTTACAGACTTCTCTGGCCGCAAAATTTAGGTTTGACTTGCAGACTGAGATTTGACTTACAGACCAGAAAAAAAACAAAATGGAACAAAAACGGCCTGTTATGGGATTAATTGGTTTTCAATGCACTGTAGGTCAATGGAGACTTGACTTACAGACTTTTTGACTTGAGAACCGCCTTCCAATACGGATTAAGTTCTCAAGTCAAGACCCCACTGTATGAGTAAACAATAAGTTGCTATGATACCAAGGTACAATGCCACATTAGGAGGCATCTGTGGAAAATCAGGAACAGGACTCCAGAAGCCACGCGACCGCCCTACGCAGGATCCGTAAGACCTCCTCTGCAATAAGGTATTCTGTAAACTGGGCCCAGTAGAATGAGCTACAGTAACTCCCTATATGATTTTAGATAACCTAGCATTTTGAGCATTCAGGAAAAATGTTACACAATTATTATGTATCCCTGGGGACTGCAACTTATGGCAACTGTATACGCAAGTTTCCTTGGCGAAAGGACACAGTGCATTCTTTCCCCCAGATAATTAACACAGGGATACTTTCTCCCTATGGGGAGAAAGGTGGCATATAAGTAATTTAAATAAATCATAAGCATGCACTTGTCCCATCACAACTTAACACAGATAGGAAGCTGTTCTATGGGTCAAATAGCAACAATGTGCAGTTTGTACACAGCGTAAGCCACCTGCACAACAGTCACACCTCACAATTTCTACCCACAGGCACTTGGTGGTTGGTGCGTGAGACTTTGGGGCATATTTGTTGCAAACTGACATGGGAAAGAGAGATCCACATCACATACACACACATATGGCAGCAATGTTTCAACCTGGTGCTTAAGAGGGTGCACTGGCCTGGTCAGGGATGATAGGCTTTGTAGGTCTACCCACCTGGACAGCACCAACAGGGTGAACAAGTGGTACAATGAAGCATCTCCACTTTTGTGCCAAGGATCAAGAGGGAGCTTGGAAAACACATTAACTTCTTCAGACTGTAATTTCCAAAGTTGATTCTAAGGGAAGGGGCCCCCGGAAAGGAACATCCCCAGCTTCTTGGGGACACCGTTTCCGCCCCCCCCCCCTTGAGGTCCCTGATCCTAATCAGGTCAGATCAAAGGACGATGGTGGGTTCTTTACTTAATTTGATTCCCGGGAGAAAAGGGGGCCAGCCAGCCTGCCAGGATCAGGGCGACAAGCTCTCTTCTCCTCCTGCAAACCCTGCCATGCCAACAAGGCCCACCACCCCTCATTTGTTTCTTCCTGTTCAAGATAAATTCAAAGCCCCCCCACCGCAATAAAGGGCCAAGAAACCATCCCTTATTCCTCACAGGGTCAAAGCAACATCTATTTTTATTTTTCAAAAGCACCCACCCACCCACCTACCTCACGCCCCCCCCCCATGTTTTATGGTGTGTTGTGTGTCTTGGGGAGGGGGGGGAAGAGAAAATAATCCGTGGCCAACATGGCCGCCCAGCCCAGGTCTGAGTTGCAGAGCTTAGCAAAAAGGGGGGGGGGGAGAGAGACTGAAGCCCTGCCTCGTTCCCGCAAACTAGGGGGGCGCAGACTGTGGTGCTAGCCAACGGGTACCTCTAGTTTTTATGCTGTGGATCACTTCTGCTTCACGACCACCGAGCCCCTCTTAGCAACCGTGCTAGGTCTGAAGGGGGGGGCTAGAAAAAGAGGGCCGGCCCAGAGAAGGCGGAAGGAGCCGCAGGGAACCAGGCCGCTTCACCCATTTCGCTCTAGTCCCGCCCCTCGAGGCGGAGGAGGAGGAGGAGGAAGAGGGCAGTCCCGGGTATCCCTCCGCGCCCTCCTCTCGCAACCACCACGGCGCCTCAGCCTCTGGGCCAGCGGCGCCCCCTAGCGGAGGGAGAAGGGCGAAATCCACCACCACTCAGGGAGGAGAGCGAGAGGGGTGGGAGGAGCTCCGCCCCCTTCGCCCCGCCTCCCGGCCCCACCGCCCTCCAATCGCCGCCCGTTCTCTCCCCCCCCCCCGACCCCCACCCCACCCCCGCTCCAACCGGCTCGGAACGTCTCGCGCTCGCGGCTTTGTGTGCGCGCGCGCTCATGTAGGTGTCTGCCATGTACGCGTGCGCGCTACAGCTCTTCCCAACTGTCTCGCTCATGGAGCTCTATATCCCCCACACACATACAGTACATATATACGTACAGTATATACACATATAGTCTTCTTTCCTCCCTCTCTTTCCAATATAAAGGCAATATTATAGCGGGGGGGGGGGCGGAAAAGGAGGAGAGAAAAAGAAACGAAGGGGGGGCGGCGGTTGGAACCGGTTCCTCAACCGCCACCTGCCTGCTGAGGGGAGCGCGCGGGCGCTGCTCCCCGAGCGCGCACGCGCAAAGCGAGGCACCCCCCTCCCCTCCCCCCACACCCACCTCCTGTTCTCGGCCGCGCCATAACGGGACGGGGCGGCCCGGCGGCGGGGACTCACCTTCCAGCCTTGCCGCCGCTGTGGTCGCTCGTTCGGTGGGAGGGCGAGCGGGCTCTTGGTTCCTCGGAGGCTCCCCTCGTTCCCCCCCCCCCCCAGCGCCAGGCCCCTCGCTTTCTCTCTCCCTCACACACACACACACTCTCTCTCTCTCTTAAAGGGACACACACCCCTTCCAGCGGCGGCGGCGGCGGCACCTCAGAGCAGGGCGGCGCGCCTCAGCCTCCCCTCGCTCCCTCCTCTCTCAGGATGGTAGGATGGCCGCGGTTATTAATTACGCTCATTAATTATTATTTTTTTAAAATGTGGTAGGGGGCGGCCTCGAAATATACACACACGGAAAGCCAAGCCCCCCACCACACACATACACAAAAAAAGGGGTCCTGGCCGGCGGAGGGATACGGCGATGTCATTTCCTCCGTCCCGCCAGCCCGGCGCCGGATTGGCCTGGCGGGCGTGACGTCACAGGCGGGCCGGCACACCCTAACCCAACCTTGGTGAAGTTTGTCTGAGGCAGACGTTATTTGGGGGGGGGTGGAGGGAAGAGAGAAGCGGTGGGGGGGCGGCCTTCCCCTCTACCCCCCAATTGGTGGCTCCCAAGATTGGGGGGAAATGGGGGGGAGTCCTCCCCCCACCCCTTTTGAGCCTCAGCCAGTTGATATCTCATTTATTTATGTATCATTTCATTTATTTCCATTAATCTATCTGTCCTATTCATAAAATGGCACAAGGGGCGGGGGGGGGGGGGAGTGAGTTCAAGGCTGGCTGTTGCTGGCTAACCAGGAATGGCTCCTGTAGGGCCAGGGCCACCCTCCTAACATACAGGGTGTGGGGGGGGGGCTTTCCTTTCCACATTTTAGCTCTCAGGGTTTGACTCTGCCACCCTATGGCATTTCAAGAAAGAGAAGCTCCAAAGGCTGGCCGCCCAACGTGGAACAGCAGCCAGGGTCCAAAGCAAAGTGTTCGAATCCAATGCACCCCCCCCCCAGTGGGACTGTAATCTGGGCCTTGCCTATAAAAGCATCTTTTGGCAGCCCAATCCATGGAGGTGGCCGGAGCGCCTGCCGTTTTAAATGGGTGTGGTGGGTGAGGTTACTTTTGTGACTGGTGGTTCGGTGGAACGTCCACCTCCATTTCATAAAGGCATTTGTCCCTTGCTTTCGCACCCGGGGTTGAGGCCTTCAAAAGTGGTTCATAACCACCCGTTTGCAAGGCAGCTGAACCCTTTGCTGACCTTCACCAAATCCCAAAGCTGGTCGGTCGCTTTACGCAGCGACGGGGCCTCCTTGCCCTTGATCGCCATGGCTGGCAGTTTGCGGGGGACTTGCCTATAATTCCCCAGGTGTTCTTCACAAGAAGCAGAACACAACAAACAAGTCAGTGACCGGAGACACCGTTCTAATTTAGTAGCAGAAGAGCGTAAGGCTTTTTGTTAATTAAGCCACAAAATGGATAATAAACTCCCTTGGATAACAGCATACACCAGGGGTTTCAAAATTCTGGATCACATACCTGGATCATTTATGTTGTCTTTCTACCATGAATGGGACTGAGGTGATTTGTTTCCGATGCAAGAAGCAAATTCTGCAAGATCAACAAATGCACATTCAGGGAAGAACATTTATCAAGTTTAAATTCAGTTTTATTTTTTAATTTAATTCCCAACATAATTCTAACATAGTTATCACAAAATATATTTGTAGTTTTCTACCAAAAATGGTTAGTGGAAAATTGTGACTTTAACACAGATGAGAATTAGAACACGGTATAAAGGGAAATTTGGAGGTCATGCCCACCCACTTAGTGTATATGTCATTTCTTACCCCATGTGTCAAAATTAAAAGGACTATAGTTATATAATGTATGCCTTCTGGCATACACACATATATAGAGTAACTGTATTTTAAAGTTAATTTACACAGTTAAATTATTGTGATTATTAGCTACTCAGCTCATTTCAAATTTTAATTAATTGCTATAGTTTATTTTAACTGAAGGCAGCTACAAACCAATTCAAATAAAACACTCATATAATAACAGTAACTGCTCCAGTGACTAATCACAAGAAAAATTAAGTAATCATACAGAGTTTTACAATTAATCTATTTCAGTCACAGAATTCCCAGCAAGACCTCCAGTTTTAATAATTGTTTAGTTATTCAGTTAATGTCTAAATTTGAATACTTAACTAGAAAAGTAAGTTATCCCAGCCTAAAGGCTTTGAGTGGTTAAAACACATCCGAGAAATAAATTGTTTTTGTAAAGAACAAAGGCTGCTATCTCAAGCTTGTTTCCATTAGAGTAAGATCCATAGAAGTCAGTGGAAGTTACTTCTGGGTGAATGTGCCTACAGTCTGACAATTTTTTTTTATTATAATGAAAACCTTGCATCTGCCCAGAAAAGTCTTCCCAAATTTATATCTACATGAGTTATCTGTTTAAAGCTAGTTTTCAACCTTGGGAATGCTAATGCTGGATATTAAGAGTTAATTTGGTTGATCAGAACCATAATAGCAAATGTCTAATTTTGTAAATTACAACATTTACAAAATAGTTACAAAATACTTTTCAGTTTGTTTCTGATTTTTCTAGAGCACAGCATTCAAAACCATTGAACAAAACCATTTATCAAAGCACAGGAGAGCATTTCATCCTGATCCATGCATAACAACCGAAAGCACTCAGAATCTCTAACAGAAAATGTACAAGATTAAAATTCATAGATATTGTGAGACAGGAATGAAATCAAAATCCTGGTGCCATGAAAAAGAACTTAGGAACTATCTAAACATCTCAACAGAGTGGCAAGCAAAGTGGAGTTCCCATGGAGGAAATTCCATAACGTGTATATCATGTTAAATTCAGATAAAATGAAAGTGCAGTCCGTGGCTAAAACCAGTTTTCATGCCATTCAGAAAAGACCACTGAAATAAATGGGATTTATGTTACTGTTTATTATTAGGTCCCATTTATTGCAATTGGTCTACATTTAGTTGGGACTAAAATTAGATCTGGCTTCATGGTCTGGACTAGCTCAGAGACCGACAACACACCTCACATCAAAATTAGTGGGGCACACACACTATCAAAAAACATTATTGCTAGGAAGTAAATTTGGTTGAACATTAGCAGGTTTGCATTATGCTGGAGCACATCCTAAAAACTGCAGTCATGAAATATATTAAAGCATAAATGCATGTATCCAGTGGCAATGTCATGTCTGCTAAAAATTCAAGATGATCTGCAGGACCAGCTTCGGCCTTTCTCCAGAAGAGGTTTGAGCTTTGGTGAGGCAAGGAAAGTTATTGAGTCTTAACGCAATCCTTATCTAAAATGCATGCATGATCATGCATATACACAAGCAGTACTGAAGGCCTTTGAAGTCATCAGCTTTAAGATGATTTAAAGGCAAAATCCAAATAGCCAGCAGCATAAAAATGCCCAATTTAACACGCCATTATCTAACAGAACAAAATGAATGCTTTGGGATAGCTTTTATACCTAGAATGGTGAAGAATCCATTCAAACAAATTAGTTTTGAACAGGCAGTGTAATAGCCTGCATTTTACTGTTTTCTTATCTGCCTCCCCAGAATCAACAAAAACAAATGAATAAAAACCGTTGAATTGTTTTGTTCTCTGCTGCTGGTGTTATCTTGGTTTTATCTTCTGCTGTTTCTAGCCATGTGTTTTATCATACTACTGTTGTATTTCGTATTGTAGGAGGCTCCGGGAAACCCTGAGCAGCCAACAGTTTAAAAGTGAGATAAAGAAAGGAACAAAGAAAGAAGAGCCACCCCACCAAAAGATGCTAACTTGCTACTATGTGCAGAACTAACAATTAAAATAATAATAATAAAAGGATGATTTTTAACCATTAATTCAGAGGAACAACTCCATCCAGCAGAGGGAGGTAATACACAAGACATTTGGTGCCCAAAAGGTGACAGAAAATTCAGAAGTAACTGTGCAAACCTAACGTAGGAGAGGTTAACTGGAGAAACCATTTTAAAGTCTTTTGTAGTTCTTGGGTGTCACAGCGTACTTTTTAAAAATAACATAGCTATGAAAGGGCCTATATCTCTAGCTATGCACCTCCCTGCTGCATCAAGATAAGATGCCCCACAGTTGACCTAGAGGGCTCGCTAGTCCTCGTGAAACATTTGCCATAACAGAATAATTTGTGTCTTATGTTGTCAGGGTTACACTGGCCCTTCAGGGCAGAGTGAGATAAATCGGCATTAATCATGACATATCTTACTTGTGTTTAATTGCCGGCCTGTTCACATGAAACAAACTGTCCAGAATCATAAGACCGCAGCGAACCTGTGAATTGGGACAATCATCCTATGTTTGTCTTGTTTTTTATCTACAGTATTTATTTTGGGGTGGCAGTGTTTCTCTCACTGTTCTCTCACTCAAGAGCAATAACTTAGGTTCCTTCCTATGCCTGTCCTCGCTTTGGTTGGGCCAAGAGACATTCCTAAGTTACAAGAAGAAAATTAAAGTGTCAGCCATGATTTAGGGCCAAGGGTTGCAACAGCTGGGAAGTCACGCAACAAACGAAGAATTGCTCAATTCTGTTCCCTTTGACATTGTTTGGAGGGTTCCAAATGAACAAATGGCTGGTTTGAGCTTGGCAGAGTCGAAGAGACAAGGCCCTGCCCCAAGGAGCCTCCAATGCAATTCAGGGGAGACAGGAAAGGGAATGACACCAGAGAAGGAAGACGCATTTGTATCCATTATGTATAGTCAAGACTTTCTTACAGTAGGAAAAACTCCTTGTTGAAAATACTGTTGCTGCAAAACAACATATACTGAACAATAAAGTTAAATCAAACAATATCATGCTTTTTATAAAAGAAAGCAAAATGCCCAACATGCATCACAAGAAATCCTGGTTCCATGCCGTTTGTAACCAAATACAGTGTTACTTCTCACGGAAGCCACACACACCATATCTTTACCAAGCACAATTCCATGCAATAACTTTCAAGAAAAGTTATCTACTCTTACTTATATATTAACAACCCTACGGGACTGTAGTAGGTGCTCTCTTCCAGGGCAGGAATACTCCCCGTTTTGCTGGGACTCTTTAGCCTCACTCCTGCACGGTCGATTCCTGGGGTCTGCCCGTTATTATTTTTACGGCTGCACCAAATATTCACTTCCTTGCGCATTTTCTCTCTCCCCGTAACTTTCATCATTCAGTGCTGCAACAACAAATAGGTTTATTGTTCTCTGGGTGGATGCCAGAACCTTACAAAACTTGTTTGAGCCATTATTTGGGGGGGGGGAAGCTGGAGGGGATCACATTTTGAAACACCCCCCGGGGGCCAAGAGTTTGTTTTTAAAAACCCAAGTGGTTTTCTTTCTGCTCCATCTCAAGACAAGCGCATGATGCTTCTCGGACTCCTCAAGCCAGAGGAGGCAGCTGACACAGGCTGACCCTCAGGATGGAAGAAGATAAAATGCAATCCAAATCAGAGGAACCAACGCTCCCCTGCCTGGCTCCTGAAAAGGGAAAACCAACCAGATTTCGGTGCCAGGATCCCTCCCACCGTCAGTCAGTCCTCGGGCCAGCTTCCTGCTTGGAGAGTGTTCTCAACACACCTCTTCCCCGCCCCTGGAGCGGAGGCATATAAGACCCTCCGGGGCACTCCTTTTGGGCTGCTTGCGGGGATCTTCCTGGCAGCAGGATTCTTCAGGGTCCGAGCAGAGCAAGAACTAACCCACGTCCACCATGGGTAAGACGCACCAACCCTTCTCACATTTTCTGCGTGCAGCCCAGCTTGCCAAAAGTAACTTTACTCCCTTTATGAAAACTGTTTCATCTCCCCGCTGCTCCTCACGTTCCAGCCCTCTGCGCAATCCACGGGGCATAGGTCCAAGGGGGTGGGGTGGGCTGGGGGGTGGAATTCATTCTGCCTCAATTGCAGCTCAATCAAGCAACCTGTTAAGAGAGAGAGGAGAATGTTTGGATCCCGTTTGTAAGGCAAAAACATCCTGAATTTGCTTTGGGCTGCAAGCACAGGGCTTTTGGAACGACAACGGTCGGTTTCCTACATTCCGGGGGGGGGGCACAGTGGCTTGAGGTTTTGGAGAACTGTAGTCCCAGAAAGTAACTCCCCACCCCCACCCCCCCAGGATCTGTGCAAGCAAGCATATGTTTCCAGAAAAATAGCTCCCGCTTTCTTCCAACTCTCCTGACTTCCAACGATGTCTGTTTAGGGTTGCAGCCTTAATCTCCAGACCGGTATATGTATGAACAATAACTGGGCTTAGGAAAGATGTTCATACTGTTTTGTTGTGCTTCCCCGACCCCCCCCCCCCCCGGGATCCTGTGCAGGTCAACCTGAATACAAGGTTGTGGAGCCAGAGGTTGGGAATTCGATTCCCGCACTGTGCCCCCCTCCCCCGGGAGTGGAGGCAACACGGGTGGCCTTGGGAGACCTGCACAGCCCCACAGGGCACCCCTGGGAGAAGGGAAGGGGAAACTACTTCTGAGTATTCTCTACCCAGAAAACCCTGGAAAGGGGCTGCCGTAAGTCACAACTGACTTGACGGCACATTATTATTATTATTATAAAGTCCTCTCCCTAGCAAGCGTGTTTAGGATTGCAGCCTTAAAGAAATCAGTCATTTCAACATGTTGGTTGTGGCTGAAATACTGAACCTTGTATCTTCCCAGTCTCCCTGAGCACTGTGGAGTCTCCGTCCGAGTAAACCTACACAGGACTGTGCTGTTGGCAGTGTTTCATCAAGGGCTCTTGCGCAGCAAAAAAAAAAAAAGAATTGAAAGAAAGTGAAAGGACTGTAAGGAAAACATTGCGTTTGCCAAAGGCCTGATAGGAAGACAGTGTGGGACAGTGGTCACAGACAGTGGCAGACCAGGTTTGAATCCTGATCAGTCATTAAAAACCCACGGCTGGATCTTGAGCTGGAGACTGCTTGTCAATCAAAGCCATCTGATGGATTGTCGTGGGCTTAAAAGGGATCAAGGAAGTAATAACCAAGGAATCAAAAGACAGGGACTGGGCATCATTTGAGGAAAGGTTAGGTTACCCCTGTCAGGACCTCAAACACCATGTCAGTCATAAAGCATTCCTCAAATGAATTGCAGACTTTTTAGGATTTTAATGCTAAAATCAGGAGGGCGGGGTGGATTTCAACTGCCCTGCTATCTGCTGGGAGGTCGCCTCTGCTGAGCTCAGTATCGCCAACAAATTCCTGACACCCTTACATGCCTTAGGAGGGATCAAAGGGGATGACCCTGGCTTGATCTTAATCGATAGGGAAGAAGACATAAGGGAATCAGATAAAGGCACGATGCTGGAAAGTGACGTCAGCCGTGCATCCTTGGTTTCAGGAACGCTGAAGTGAAGGCACCCCACTCTCCCATGATTTGTCCCGGAAGAGCTGAAAGGGACCACCACCTCGCCCTGCCTCTGGTCAGAGGATTGAGGGACCCTGGGAGCCTGCTCCTCCTCTCCCCCAAAGAGAATATCACAATATGGGAAGACTAGCTTGGTCCTTGGTCCCACTGATGGGCCCCCAAAAGACACGCCTATAGAAAATCTGCTTCCCTCTTCCCTGCCCTAAAGAACCCTTACAAGACCTTAGAAGTTAGGAACAAACGCCCAAACTTGCTTTTTTCCTTCTCCCTCCTGAGTCCTCTTTCCTTTTATGCTGACTCTTACTTTGCAAGCTTGAAGCCAGGCAGAGAGAGCATTATTACTGAACTCAACACCTCAGAGAAGAGAAATACATTCAGAATAACTAGAGGGAGAAACTTAACTAAAACTAACGGAATGAAATTAACCAGAAACGAGCGTGCTGCCTCTGTCTGTCTCACTCTTTTCTTATTAACAGTTTCAAATGTTTGAACTTAGCTTTAAAGCTAGCTTCTGACCCAGCTTTAATTGGGATATAAGCCTTTGGCTTTATTGCTACTATAAAGCCATTTCATTCCCTTCTTTTAAAAAGTGTTGGTTAATGCCTTACTTGTTAAATCAAATAAGGCTGCTACGGACTAAACCACCACCACCTGGACCCTCAACGTGTCTCAAACCCCACCCCTTGCCCATTTATTTTTCACCATTGTGGGTAAATGCAGCGAGATGGAGAGATAAAGCAGACACATGAGGGAGGACACATTTCAAGGGATCATTAAAAAGCATGAGAGATCCACAGGGGTGAACTGAGTGAAGAAAACTAGGAGAAAAAGTCAGGGCTCAAGGCCATGGGTGATCGGCAACTTCGAGGTCTCCTTTCTCGCTGGCCATGTTTTCACGGGGACTTTTCCAAAAGCTGGCCTTCTTGTTAGAAACAAATAGGCAGCCCTCTCTTTATAGCTTCGGGGGGGCTGAATTACCCCCTCCTCTTGTCCCTTTTATTTGCAGAGATATAAAACGAAGTGTGCAACTGGGTCCACCGGCTAGCGTGACAAGAGCAGCTGCTGCCTGGCTAGCCTTTATAACACCATAAACATTTTTTTAAAAAAAGCAAAGAAAGGGTAGGGTTAGCATGAACAACCGATCTGTAAAACTGAAAGATGTATTCCGGGCCCAAATTCCACCTCAGCCTCGGAAACACTTCCACTATCAGTAATATTTACTTCTTTTTAAAAGAGAGGAATGTGAACTCACATTTTTCAGATCTTAACCTCTTTTAACTTCTCTCCCGGCCATTTTTATTCACAGCCGAATGTGGGGGTTGTGGCCCCGGATACAAATCTCCGCTGGAGGCAATGAAAGGTAAGAGAAGCCCTTCTGGGGCATAAAATCCAGACCCTTTTTGTGTTTGTTTGTTTTCTTTTTCTGGCTAACTGGTTTGGGGGACCCCCAAGTTTGGAAGCACAGCTGTTTCCGATGACCACTTGGTCTCCTTTTCAGAGACTGTGTGTTTTGCTGGAGGTCTGATACGCTTTTAAAAACTAAATTATTTCCACAAAGGGCCCCGGGAAGAGATCGTCTACCTGCCCTGCATCTACAGGAATACTGGGATAAAGAAACCAGATTACCTGGCAACGGTGGATGTGGATCCAAAGTCCAAAACCTACTGCCAGGTATCCATTGTTCGGTGTCTGAGGGCTAAAAAAAGGCTTTTTGTTTGATTCCCTCCCTCTGTGCCATCAATAGCTCCTGGAGGCCCGCTCTGCCTATTTGCAAGGGCTTCTCTTCAGTACGAAAGGGGAAGGCAACCACGTCTGATCCTCAGATTTTATTTACAAGCCCTTGCTGTGAATGAGCTTTAGGTCACAGGGGTCAAGGGTCCCATTTTTTTCCCAAGGGGTCAACTGTGCAATTATCTCCCCACAGAAATACAGCCTGTCAGAAGGGTGAGCTCCCTTTTATGCTTTCTAATTTTTTTTAAAGTCTATCTATCTATCTATCTATCTATCTATCTATCTATCTATCTATCTATCTATCTATCTATCTATCTATCTATCTATCTATCTATCTATCTATCTATCTATCTATCTATCTACCTACCTACCTACCTACCTACCTACCTATCTATCTATCTAAGGCAGCTTTCAAAATTGAAATTCAGCTTCCCGCTCTTTGAAGCGGTAGGATCCATTCTACTCACCCCCCAGGAGTCTAGCATCCCTTTGGGGTCACCTGGCTCAGCAGCAGATCTACACAGGGCAGGTCCCGGAATGACCTGTGCCTCCCCCTCAAAGGTATTTAACGACATGAGAAGGTATCACTGTCAGAAAGAAGAAGGAATTAGGCAGTGCATTCAGGGTTTTCAAAAGTTTCCTACGTTTTATCGCAATAAAACGTCCATGAACCCTACAAGATAGAGCAGGATGATGAAGGCCTGACCGGAGACACAAGAGGGTGAGACCAGAGCAAATAGCCCACCTCAGGCCACCTCGACAAAGGCTACCTAGAGTCACAGACCTGAAAGTAGCATTCCCATGTTTTCGGCCGCTCCACCTTTGCATCCATACGTTAATCCGTAAATGCAGAGGAAAAAACCCGTAGGCTTTTCCCAAGCTTTAAGTTCAGGGTTGGAGTGTATTTCCAGACTGATCAGCAACCCTGTGCTCCTCGAAAGTTTATAGCCCTGACAGCTGCTGTCTTTTGCATTTGATGGGGCGAAGGTGGGCAGCCCTTTGCTACCTGCTGCTGATTCGCACGTACCCCACCCAGAACATGATGAGGCGGAGAGTTCCACAGGACGGGAGCACAGGCCAGGGCCCTGGCCTTCAGCCCATGCTAAGGGAGCAAAGAGGATGAGGGAAGCTGGATCTATTCTGAGTCTGTGGCAGAGCAGCATCCAAATGGCCTTCATAAACTAGCTGCCACTGCATTCCGGATCAGCTCAAATGTTCAGCTTCTTACACCCAGAGATGGGGAGCTATCAAGGATCCGATCAGCAAACAGTTGCTTCCAAGTCTGTGGGCTCTTCCTCTGCATGTAGAAATCACAAACCAGCTGGTTCAAGCTGTCGCCAGTTGTTATTTGGTCTAATGGCATGACTGACAGCCGAAGAATGAGAACATGTTGCAGAGGGGAAACTCTGTAAACACTTGGGCAGTTCAAGTTGCTAAATCTTTTGTTCGGTTTTGAAAACTAAGCATAAGATTTGGAAGCAGATGATCTGGTTCGGCTAGATAGCTTCCCAAAGCTTGAGAAAGAGGGTTTAGAAGGATTTGAAATGTAAATAATTACCGCATTCGCCTATGAAAAAGAAGAGTGCAAGGCCCTTCTGAAGGTCAGCTGAGACGTGTGAGGGCAAGCTTCTGAGTTCAACAGAATGCTTCTGCATATTTTAGATGACAAGGACTAACAAATACAACCGGTTGGAGCAGAGAGAAAGCATTAGTGTAGCGAACAGGTCATTAGTTGGTACGGTTTTTGTGCTTCTGGTGCTTGGGATCTTTACAAGGGTGGCTGAGTCGATCCAGAGGATCCACTTCAGGAAGATGACCGATCAAGGTGATTTCCTGACGACTCCTGGAGAATCTGCCCCCTCCCCACCAAGGGGTCTTCCATCACCTTTGGAACTCACCGCAACAGGAGGGGAGGGTGTTGTCTTCCCTCTTATTTTTCTGCCAGCAGTCAAAGACCTTTTTGGACAATTGACTTTGCTGAGCTGTGGCCGGGTGGGTGGGTGGATGGATACTGTAGATATAAACTGCCACACTTGAAGTTTCTTTCATTCATGCTCTGGGTGAACAAAACTTTCAAATTAGCTACCTTGAGCCCTGTTCTTAGGAGAAATATGGGACAAACACTGAGTAAAATAAGTAAACCGATAGTGTATATCTGTTAGTTTGTTCAGGGGGAATCCCCTTGTGCCTAGCATGGTTTACTCCGTGGTAATCATGCTCAGAGAGATGGGGTATCATCGGAGGCAAGAACCTTGCTAAGGGTGGTTTTTCCCAAGGGTCTGGTCCTGAAGCAGCTCTGCTGACAATCTCAGGCAACAGGGGATGGGCTGCTCCCCACCTTCACTGGAGGAAAGTGTGGGGTGGGGGTGCTCTGGCGTACAGGGCCGGGCCGGGCCAACCGTCCTTCCACTGCTCCCCAGGTCATCCACCGCCTGCCGATGCCCAACGTCAACGACGAGCTCCACCACACTGGGTGGAACGCCTGCAGCAGCTGCTTCGGGGACACGACCAAGAAGCGGAACCGGCTCATCCTTCCGAGCCTCATCTCTTCCCGGATTTACATCGTCGATACGGGGACAGATCCCCGTGCGCCCAGGCTCTATAAGGTAACCAGCGCTCCCCTCCTGCTTCCCAGGCCGTCCCAGAAATCTCAGGCTCCACCTCTCACTCCCCTGACAAGGCCCGGCGGGTGCGGGAGGGCTGGCGGGGATCCAAGAGCGAGCACGGGAACGTCTTGGCCTGACCGTTAATTCTTACTCAACAGGCGTTAAAAGCCACCCTGACGCTTCTGTGTCATTCTGCGCCTCCCTTGCACCACGTACAGTACTTCTCTCTACAGTTTGTTTTTTATTCCCTTTTCTCCGAGCTTCTTTCCGAGGTATTCGCCATTCTCAAAACCACACTCGCCAGATGTTTCACAGTGAAAAACAGGAACCCTTCTTGGGTACTTGAGAAATTCAAGAGTCGACTTGGTGGCACAGAAGGATCCTCTCGCTTCTAGACTCACCTTCTCTGTCCCCCCCTCCCTCTTTTCCAAGGCGATTGAGCCCATCGACGTGTACTGGAAATGCAACCTGGCAAATCCCCACACCACACACTGCCTGGGCAGCGGAGAGATCATGATCAGTACCATGGGAGACCCTTCTGGCAACGGGAAAGGTACGTAGGTGGCTCTTGTGTCCTGGCACATCACCTCCTCTGCATGCCACAGGGCTCCACCTTTGACCACCGTCATCTTCACTAAGGGCTAGGAGAGGTGCCCCCCCCATCCAAAACCCTGCAGGGCCATTTCTGATCACCCTACCAGTGGAGCGTGGTGTTTCTAATTTCAAGGGGGTCCGCTGTGGGATTTTTGCCAAACTTTCAAGAGTTCTGGAGATTTTGAGTCTGGAGATTTTTTGAGGGAAGTTACTCCCTGAAAAGCATTGGGACTACAAACAGGAGCAGGTTCACTGGGCCTGCAAAGCAGGAGCCACCGCTATCCTCCAGGTGGCAGCACTGAACCAGGTGGACCAAGTATCTGGTTTGGTTTTAGTTCTCTCATTTTGAAGTGAAGGATCCCAGGCAACCTTCTGAAGAAATGGCAGAGAGTAACGACACTCAACCAGTGGGTTGTGCATACAGGTTTAACCTCCTTTGTATAACTAAATCCTGAACGGAGAGTCCCGAAGCTCTGGAAACCTGCTAGTTGGCTGAGTGGTGCAGCAACTCAGATTCCAATGGGCATAACCCACATCATTGCATTTAAAAAGAAAAAAAGAAAAAAATGAGTTTATACACACAGGAAAACTTAAATGCTGGCAGGACTTTGGTGGAGGTATCCAAAGATACCTTGTAGTTTTCAAAGCAAGAATAATCAGCAACAACGATTCGTATTTCTCTCTTTTCTCTCTCTCTCTCTCGCTCTCGCTCTCTCTTTCTTTCTTTCTTTCTCTCCTCTTTTTGTGCGACCAGGTGGCTTCATCCTGTTGGACGGAGAGACCTTTGAGGTGAAAGGGAACTGGGAGAAAGGCAGCAAGGTCCCCCCGCTGGGCTACGATTTCTGGTACCAGCCGAGGCACAACGTTCTGATGAGCACAGAGTGGGGGGTGCCGAAGTGCCTGGTAGAGGGGTTCAACCCGGCCGATTTGGAAAAAGGTGAGAAGACCCCCTGTGCTGGAGTGGGGCAAGACTTTACGGGCAGACACCCAGGGCTCCGGTTCAGGAGAAGCCCTGACTGGTTTTCCATACGGTGAAGCAAAGGGTCCCACGTGGATTGCTACTCAAAGGGCTGTCTCCTCCCAACGTTTTCACATTCGGAATCCAAAATTATAGAGATGTGGCCCGGAACAGAGAGTTATAACGCTTCAGAAGGGCAGACAGAGAGAGGTCAAAACTGGGCAGGGTTCAGGTCACCATCCAAAGCAGCATTCAGAAGAAGGAAGTGGTCTGTCACGTTGTGGGGTAGGGGATCCATGGGGTAGGTAGCGGGACAGAGCACAGATCTAGAACTCGGCCCACCTTTTCTGCTCTTTCTCCTTGTTTTTCTACCCACCTCTTACCTCTGAAGGTTGCTATGGTGGGAACATTAACGTGTGGGACTGGACCACCCATGAGCTCATCCAGACGATCGATGTGGAGAAAAACTCCATCCCCTTGGAGATCCGGTTCCTCCACAACCCGGACGCCGCTGAGGGTTTCATCGGCTGTGCCCTCACCAGCACCATCCATCGGTTGTACAAGGCTAAGGTAACGGCGGGGCTATGATCAACGAGGACCTTGCTCAGGGTCAGGAGGACTGACATTCTGTCCTTGACATCTCGAGTTAAGGATCTGGGACAGCAGGATTTCTGCAAGTTCCAGGAAACTGATGCACCAAAGCTTGCACTGGAGTAAATCTGTTAGGTGTCCCTGTATTTTCTCTTCCACTTTTAATTGGTTTTTTACTAGATGTCCTGAGACAGGCTGACCTTTTTGAAAAAGCATGCATGGAGAAGTTGCCTCTTGCACAACATGGACTGTCAATCGATGCTCCTCGCTGCTCCTTCGAGTAAGGAGGGGGTCATCAACACAGATCCTTCCCCTCTGGCCAAATACAAGCAGTCACATCCTCCCAAGGGGAAAGGGCCAAGGCCACAACCTTTGATGTAGGCTAGGATAGGCCTGGCAGAAGCCTCACATGGTGGGACTTCGTCCCTATAATCTGGCCGCAGAAGTAAAGGGAAGATTGTGAGATGGGACTATACCATGTGGATGAGCCCTGCTGAGTGATGAAACGAGCCTGAGTTAAGGACAATGCTTAGAGTTGTGACGTAACTGATCTCTCTTGTACGGCTGCTCTTCTTGCAGGATGGGACTTGGGCAGCAGAGAAGGTGGTTCAAGTCCCCAGCAAGAAAGTGAAAGGCTGGCTTCTTCCTGATATGCCAGGTTTGTTCAAATATTTAAGCATAACTATTACTTATCACAAAAAGTATTTGCCCATTGCTTTTCTGCACATCAGGGCTTCCAAACTGATGCATCCCTCCAGGTACGCAAAACTTTCAGAGCTACTTGCCTGAGTGATCAGGCACGCAAACAAAGCTCTTGGTGACCAGTTACAAAACACAAAAGCAAGCGAATGGGCCAACGGCAGACTGAGGCCAACCGTTCAATGCCACGATTCCATAGCTAAGTTTTTTTTTTCTTTATTTCTTTATGTTCTTTTTAAGGTCTCATCACAGACATCTTGATCTCCCTGGACGACCGATTCCTGTATTTTAGCAATTGGCTTCATGGAGACATCCGCCAGTATGACATCTCTAATACCCGGGAGCCCAAATTGGTGGGACAGGTAAAAGCAAGGCTTCTGTCGTCTTACCAGGACCAATAACATTGTTTAAACGAATGTCAGTGGTTGGGTTGTCTTTTTGATCAGCTCGGAACCAGCAAGTGAAATACCAAGATGTAAAATGGAAAACGGTCATGCGGTTGAAAAAGAAAAGGCGTGGGGGTCCTTAGTAGGTCAGGGGACCATCATTTCAACTTGTGGAGCTGAATGAAATGCTTCTTAACTGCTAGTGTTGCCCTTAATTCCAAGTCACCACGCATTTTTCTCTCCTTTCTTTTTTTCTTTTTTAAAGTGTATTTGTTTCATCTAACCATTTGTTTTCTGGGTTACATAATGAACTCAGCTCTTGTTATTTAACACATCAGTATTTTAATCTAAAGGAGACATGTCTCAACACCGCATGATGTTGAGACATGGAGAACACCCTTCTCCTGATCTGGCTACCACGTAGAGACTCTTAACACGGACCATTACGTGCAAGGGGGTTTATATGGGACTGGGCAGTCACCACGACTCCTGGTCCAGAGATGGTTTTGAGCCTAACCTGAATCCTGTTGAGGAGTAGCCTTGTTCCTCTTCGGCCAAGCATCTCCTCCTCTCAAGCAGCCCTGGAAACCCAACAACAACAACAACACACCACCTAACTAGTTTGTGGCAGGCCCCCCAATTGGTCTCTCTGATAGATCCGTCGGGGAAAGTGGCCAGCTTGGACACCACCTCCTCGGTGCTTCCTACCCTAGTATTTATTTCCTCGCAGGTGTTTTTAGGCGGCAGCATCGTGAAAGGAGGGCCTGTCACAGTGGTCGAGGACCAAGAACTGGACTGCCAGCCCGATCCGTGCATCATCAAGGTACGGCCTGATGGCTGTATTCGCTTCTTATCAGTTAATTATTACACTGATATTATTCTTTTCCTTTCATACATCTCAAAACCCTGTGCCTGGCTCTTCCACCCGCCCCCAACTTTCCGAGATGCTGTTTGGCCCAAAAGAACCAGCAGAGTTTGCATCTGAGCAGAGATTAGAACCCGGGCCTCCCGATGGGTTGTCCAGTCCTCCAGCCATTACTACGTCACACTCCCTTAAGTTTTTGTTCTCTGCCGCCTCCTCGTCCCATTACGGAAAAACTATGTGCCACATCCAAATGAATGCAAAGCAGTTACATGGAGCCTTGGTTTGCCCTGCTTTTTAAATACACGGGCAGGCCTTCGACTACCCAGTTATCCAGGCTTACCTATGAGTAAAATTCATCAGGTAAGATTCCTGTAGCACTTGTGGCCATTGCTACATCTGGTAGAGAGGAGTTCCAGATGCTCCTTGATGAACTGGGTGAAGAGAAGTGGCTCTTATTTCTTTTTCCATCTTCCAGTTTTCTTGGATAATTCCAAGTTCTAGATCTGTAAAAGAGAGACGGATTGCACAGGGTTTAATGGTAACAGCCTTCCTTATTCACCCACACTTGCACCTGCGCATGCATTTAATCCTCTGGCCTCAAACTGCCATGAATTCTTCCAGTCCTCCTGGAAACTGTCTCAGCTGGCAGCCAGGCTTCCATCCTGTGGCAGTGAGTTCCACAGTCCACAGGCAGGCAGTGTAGCAAAGTAAGTTCACAGTATCCGTTGATGCGCCTCCCTCTGTGGCAGCTGCGTGTCCTTCATCTCTGGCTTCTCTTCCTTCGGCAGGAGAAAAGGGTCCAGGGGGGACCCCAGATGATCCAGTTGAGCTTAGATGGCAAGAGACTTTATGTGAGCAACTCCCTCTACAGCGGCTGGGACAAGCAGTTCTACCCTGACATGGTCAAGTGAGAAGCTTTTCCTTCTTTCCACCTTTTTTTTTTTAATATTTGAAAAGGCCAATTCATTAAATGTTGATTTATCTATGCCGATGTGTATTAGAAGCCGCTACCACGTAGATGGCCCAGATAATCTGGATGGGTCTATCTTTGGGACATCCTTATTTATTGTCAAATCCGGGAAGAGGCATTGCCCGGTCCTTATCAAAATTTCCCCCTGGACCTCTCAGCAAGTGGGGACCAGCAGGAGGCGGGCAGCCGAGTCCTGGATCGCACAGATTTAGAGGCATCCACACAAGAGGGAAGATGCCTCAGCGGCAGGGGATGGAGTTCAGGTCCCTGGTGTTACTTGAAACACTGCCCCCCCCCCGCCCTGCCTTCCAAGGGTCCATTCTCTCTGCTACTTCTTTTCTTTTTCCAGGGAAGGCTCGGTCATGCTGCAAATTGACGTGGACACCGAGCACGGTGGCTTGAAGGCGAACAAGCACTTCCTGGTGGATTTTGGGAAAGAGCCGGAGGGTCCTGCCCTCGCCCATGAGATCCGCTACCCGGGAGGAGACACCACCTCAGACATCTGGGTCTGAGGGAAGGTCCCGAGAGAGCAGAAGGCCGCTGTGCATAAGATATGAGCCCCCTTTTCTAACGCTTTTCCTAACTCCGGGTGTGAAAATGGATGCAGGTGGGCCTCTAAACTTGATGAAATGCAAGCTTTCAAACCACTCTGAGACTGGTTTGGTGAGCTCTAACCTGTAATTTCTCCCCCCCTCAAAAAAAAAAAACCTCTATTAAACTAAATTACAATTCCCTCTCCAACAGGAGAGTCAAAACAGGCCTGAAACTGATTTAAATTGTGTGATATGAAAGTTTTTTGAACTTTCACACTCCGAGGCTTTGAAAACAGCAACTCATAGCACTTTCTATAGGGCCTGTAGCCAAAACTTTTATTTCACCTAACCACCACGCAGCAGAGGAGTTTGAAGAAACTCATTTCACGTGGCCGAGCTCGTATCTAATGAGAACGTATTCTGAATGCATCATCCCATTTGTTTCAGCCGTTCAGCATAATCCAACTCATAATCTGAATTTGTAATCTGAATGTCTCTACTTCATTTCTGAAATTCAGCACCTTCTATGTTGCTGCTGTTGCTAAAAGAAAGTGGCTCAGAAAATTACCTTGAACAATAAAAGTTTGCTTCCAGCTGTGCTTCTGTTTCGATTTGTTGGGATGTCGCTCTGCTTATGTGCTAGAAAACATCTCTTGTCGAAGCAGGTGGCACGAGAGGAGGACTTCATGGCTACCAGCCATCCAAAACAGTCAGCGGTCATGAATTTAAGCACAATGGCAGGGCTTGGGCTGCTAAACCCTACCCCACACTGATTCATAATTCATACCTGATAAAAGACAAACAGAAGGGAGAAAAATTAAGTCATCCTGGAGTAGAAAGAAAATTCTCAACTAGGTAATCCCTCAATCGGCCCATGGAAAACAAGGTGAGCCACTGAGTTCTGCAAAGTTCTTCCGAAACCATAGGGGTAACCTGTCCTACCGCTGAATTATATACCACCTACATCTGAAGAAGCACTCTGTAGCCCTCAGAAGCTCACTCTGTTTGGAAGGTTCTTGAGATCCAATAAAGGTATCGCCCCAATCCAGCACGTTGTGAAAGTTTTACCAAGAGCATAAACAAAGGTGTGGGGGTGAGATTATTGATTCTCCCTCCAAGGATCAGAACCTCTGAGTCATCCGAGGGCATTAACTGTGTGCAGGTTCAGAGTCAACAACAGGAAGGGAACTTGGCCTGCTGGATTAATCTGTGCCGCACATCACCAAAGGATCGCTGTCACAGAGTTTTTGGAGAAGGATGTGTGCACCCAGACAGACTTATCATAGGATTTATTATCAGGAACTAACAATACACTTCCCCTCCCCAAAACGACTTCCCAGCTTCTGGATCACCCTAAAGAGGCCGGCAAGGAAATGAGCACCTCTGTTTCACAGAGGAAGCGTCCGGCTACGCAGCCAATGTAGAGAACTCTGGGGAAAATTCTTGGCCTGAGCGGGCAAAAGACCTTGTGCTTTTTCTTCAGATTTAAATGCTACTTTATACGTTTTCATAAAAGCAGGTGTCACGCTATATTACATTTGACAGTGGCCCATCTGATGAAGTGAGCGGCAGGTGACATGAGAACATGTTTGACAAGTCAAACTGGCTGTCTCTGGTGCTGGTTCTAACAAGCCTGCAGCCCCCTGGTCATTCCTTCTCACCCCCCTCCCTCCCTGCCCCGACTCTGCTTTTCATCAGATCAGAGATCAGAAACATCTCTCTCCCCCACCCCCACCCCTTTGCCTTCTCCTTAATTGGGATATGCCCAAAGACGCTGAACTCATGTTGGCAAGGAGCACCCAAAATTGTACATTTTGCACATCCTCGGTCTGGTTTGTCTGGTGGAGCTCTCAAACTTGACTCTTTTTTTTTCCTTCAAAAGAGCAGACACCTCTCTCCTCTCCAACATGTCAATTCATGCCGAAGATTGAGATAATTTCAAATATAGTTTTCTAAAAATTTTTTAATGGTGTGCCATCCAGGCTGCACCAACGTGGGATCCCTGCTAGGCTGTCCTAGGGATAAAGTACTCAGAAGTGGTTTGCCATTCAAGCTACAAAGAGCTGTGGCTAGCAAGGCATCCTTCTATCCCTGGCCCGACTTGAGCGTCTCTCTCTCTCTCACACACACACACATCAGAAATGTGGTGATGACTGGACAGCAGACTGAGGGGACTCGGGGCAAAGGGGCAGTCAGTTGAGATGGGCCCCATTCTGGGGAAAGGGTGGGGTGTGCTCATGTAGGATGTAACTAAGAAGAAACTGGAAAGAATAGGATCTAAATACCACCACCGCCACCACGATCATCACACAGGCCATCAAATCAATTCCCATCGATGGACCCTTCCCAAGGTTTTGTAGGTAGAGAGTACTCAGACATAGTTTTCTGTTCCCTCCTTCCAAAAAGAGGGTGCTCTGGGACGGTGCGGTTGGCCCAAGGCCCCCCAGGCTGGCTGTTCTCCTGGAAGGCACAATGAAGAATCAAACTCCTGGCCTCTGGCTCTGCCAACAGGCCCTCCAACTCACGGGGTTATTCAGCCAGCCAGCGGGCACAGAAGACGAGTGTCGGCTGTTGAAAGGGAGAAGAACATTTGGAGAAGAAAAAAACAGCTCAGTTTATAGTCCGTCACTATCCTCTCAACCCGTGTTTTTTTTTTTTGTTTTGTTTTGGTTTTTTTTTTTTTTTTTTTTGAGGAGTTAGCCAAAGCAAATTGGGAAACTTTTGCCAAGTCACGTTAATTTCCCAAAAGCCTGAGTCACTGGAGCGACTGCTGTTATTGTCACTGTTTAATACCAAGAGCAGCAAAGAAATGACTTCCAAATAACACTCAGTGGTTTAGGTCCTCTGGCTATAGAGCCAGAGGTTGGGGGTTCGATTCCCCCCACTGGGCTTCCTGGGAGAAAAGCCAGCCTGGGTGGCCTTGGGCAAGCAGCACAGTCCACAGATGCCCCCAGAAGGAGGGAAGGGTCTTCTGAACCACTTCCGAATATTCTCTAGTAGAAATGCCCCCCCAAAAAAAGGCTCACCCTAAATCAGAATTGACTTTATGGCACATGAGGACTGTTGTTTAATAATGAGGACTTGGAAATCCCTGCTAGTCACTGAAGACCTGCTAGCAATTTCCCAGCACATCTGGATCCAACTTCTGCCCACCCTCAATTGAGAGAATCAGGGCACGGGGCATCCCCACCCCCACCCCTGCTATAGCTTCCCAGAAGTCCACAAAACTGGGAAACCAACTAACCAGCAGCCGGGGGGTGGGGGGGAGAGGAATTAAACCAAATAGGGACATCTAACCACTAGGCAACACCTGCACTCCAGAACATAAGTAAGAGCAGGTAGCAAGCAGTGGAACGATTCCATTCCTTTTCTTGGCTGATAAATTTGAGATATCAGGGAGGGGGGGCGTGATCTCCCAATTGTGCTCCCCAGCAATGGATGAGGAGGAAAGAGGCAGTTCAGCCATTCACATTTTTTGGAATCGGTCCTTTTTTTTAACGAGCTCCTCCCTGAAACCACACCTTCTTCCTCCACCTGTCGGTAATCTACTTAGACACACACACACATACAGACATATATATATATAGGATAATTTGGGCTACAGACACATCTTGATCCTTCTCTTCCTGCCCTTGGACAGATAAAGGCCAGGCAGTGTGAGGGGAAGAGATGTCGAAACACCAGGTAACCTCCGAGAAGCCAAGCTGTAAGACTGCAGGCAAAGGTAAGAAGGGACCTGACCCTCGGGTACCAACCAGGAGGATTGTCAGCTGCCTGTCCTAGTTGATTATTTCACTGCATCCGCAGCCTTCTTTTCTTTGATCACGGGGCACCAGAGTAGGGTGCCCAGGTGGTCTCAAACCTATTCAGGTGGGGGGGAGGACATTGGGCTTCCCAGGAAAGAGTCTCCTGGCAAGACAAGTCAAAGTTAGGGCAGAGATTGGGGTTAGGATGATATTTTTCATCAGGTCCCAAGGCAGGCTGCCTATGGACCACTGAGGGGCTGCCTTAGCAGAGGGTGGAGGCCACCCGAAGCCTTATGGTCAGGGGAAGCTGACCACCCCTCTCAACAGACCCCTTGCCCAAACTGGGCAATGCTATAACCAAGGGAGGCTCAACCCGCCATTCCCTCCTGAGGACTAGCCTTGCCTTCCTGCAGGTGGTTTTTCACACGGCCAAGAGGAGAAGACACAAGAGAGCGGGGCCGGCGATGGGGGCTCCCACCCTTCAGATTATTCTGGAGCTCTGTCAGCCAAAGGTAAGGACGGAGGTTGGTCAAGGCGCTCAGGGTTGGTGCGGGGGCGTCCTCCGGCAAACTCCTCAAAAAGGTCCCCTCCGAACCAGGCAAAAGACGGCTTCTTTCCCCTTTCTGTAAGGGTTGTGCTGCTTTGATATATATATTACACTCCAAGATAGGTTTCCAGAACCCGGTGCCCTATAGAGGTGCCTGGACATGTACTCCCATCATCCCCATCTTTCAAAAATGGGAGCTGTGGTCCAACATAGTTTGGGGAGCATAGGGTGAAAGGTAAGAGGAGCCCCTCGGTGCCTCTCTCCCGCTACGCCCGTCCCATCCCTTCTCTCCGTGGTCCATTCCTATTGTTCCCCTACGGCTGTAGCCATCCATCCTTTATCAAGTCCTCCCCTGCCTTCCTCACCTGTTGCTTGGATACGCCGCCTGGCTTTTAACAGATGAACATAATGTACCGATTTGAAGCCTCTAAGTCATGCCAGGCAGAAAAAGGGGTGGCAGAAAAGGGATCTTTCAACACATCTGTTTTCCAACAGCAGCCCGCCACCGAGAGGCAGAAGGCTGCTCTAGAATGGCCCCCGGGGGTTCGGCCAAGATTTGTAGGGTTGGAAGGGACCATCAAGGCTTATCAAGTCCAGTCCCCTGCCGATGCAGGAATTGTTAGCTGAGTCGTCCCTACAGATAAGTCACTCCACCTCTGTTGGGAAAAAAAAACAATAGCGACTTCGGCACTTTCCAATTCTGCCCATTCCACCAGGAAACAGTTATTTATTTGTCTTTTTGTTTAAAATATTTTTATCCTGCCTTTCTCCTGTAAAAAGAACCCAAGCTTCAAAAAGTTCTAATTTTTAATTACATTTACGTAGCTGTAACCACCTTTCTTGTATTGTGAATCCGCTGGTAACGAGGCAAGTCCTAATCATCTGACACTCCCCCCCCCCGCCCTCTTCTTCTTCCAAAACTACAGGGCACGAGGATTCGTGTGAATGCCACGGTCCCGGCTATGCGTCTCCTTTGGATGCCATGAGAGGTGAGTCCATGTGGACGCTTCCCCCAGCACTGAGGACCTCTTTTCAAATTATTCAACAAGGCCCAGTTTATCTGAATCAGGCCAGCACTGCCTTCTAGGGAGACCAAGTGGATCAGAAATATACATGGAGATGGAGAAGGCCAATCAGCGTCTGCAAAGCATGATGGTTAGATGGAACCTCCATGGCCAGGGGCAGGATACCGTAGAACACCAATGGCCACGGAAAGTGGGGAAGGTGGAGGTTTAATCTCTTGTTTAAACTTAAACTCTCTGATGCTGGACTGGGGAGACTTTTCCCCCCTGAAATCCAGCTTGGCTCCTCCCCCCCCCCCCCCCCCAGTTTAGATCAAGTTATTCTGAAGCCTACAAGAATCCAGCAGTGGGGGTTTAAGTCCCTACTCAGCCACAGAAGCTCACTGGGTGACTTCAAGTCAATCATTCTCACTCAGAACGGCCTACCTCACAGGGTCGTTGTATGGGCAGAGACAGGAGGGTGGGAAGTCGAGAGATCAAAAGGACCCAGAAAAACTGTTAGGTCAGCATTACGTTTCTGAGATCCCTTCAAGGCTTTCCCCCCCCCCCTTCAGATTACTCTGGGAGAAGAGTGATGGGATAGCTAATTAGCTATAATCACACCTTTTTTAAAAAAAACAACGGCGGGACACATCAAAGCATTTCCCTGGGCCGACAGACAGAAAGATACCACAAATTATTTCATTCTCTGAGACTCAAAATATGGAGTCAACATAAATGAAAATGAAAAAAGCGCCTGGAAATCAGGAACCGAGAGCATTTAGCCCCAAGGGTTCCTGCACCCGGGGCCTGAAAGATTCTTGGACTACGGCTCCCAGAGGCCAGAGCAACCCCAGGCGATGGCCGGGACCTCTGGGAAGTGTTGTCCAAGAACAACAAGGAGCCCTAATAAGTTTGTCTTACCAGCTCTGTGGGTCCCGTAGAAACCCTGAATCCATTATTACAGAGTTATGGAAGAGTATTACTTACTTATCTTTTGTGCACTCGCCGCGTGGTGATCCAATGTGGGCATGATCACAATACCAGCTTCTTTGGCAAGGTGGTTTTCTGAAGGGACTGCCAAGCCCTCTGAAGAGGTAAACGCTGTGGTGAGTATATACAAAGGCACAGGCTTTGAAAAAAAAAGATTTACCTGCCCTTCCTTTGATGGAGGCTCAGAGGTCTGACGGACTCCCATCCACGTAATACTAATGGAGGCTTTTTTTTTCCAAAGGCCCCCGTGAGAGGATCATCTACGTACCATGTATCTTAACCGACTCGGGGACCCAACAACCCGACTACTTGGCCACGGTAGACGTGGATCCAGAATCGCCATGCTACTGCCAGGTACCACGCTCAATCTTAATGTTAGGGGAAACTGGGTTTTTTCACCTGGAACGATCTTCCATTTCTGTTCTTCCCCCTGAAGAGCCAGAAATGGAAGTCAAGTAAGAACTTGTGCATCCAGATCAGACATTAGGTCTCTTTCTAGCCTGCTTCTTCAATTCCAACAGTGCCCTTATAGAAGCTCTTCTCTCTCTCTTTCTCTTTCTCCCCCCCCCCAGTCCTTTTATTTTGTCCCCCAGTATTTTGGCTCCCCAAACCTGAGACCTTTTTGAGTTCTGCGCATGCCCCACGTAAAGACATTCGATTTAACAGCTATAATCTTAGGGCAAAGAGCCCTAATCTTAAACTTTAATCTGTCCAACAGCCTTGCCATTGTAAAAAAGCCAAACCAGATCAACTACCGTAATATAATTAAGTTAAAAGCACAGTTGGAAAAACTATGCAAAACACAGTTTTAAAATGTACCACATCTGATGGTGAGATCACCTGCCAGTAAAGCCTGCCTGGATGTTACTTTACTACCTTCTGGTTGAAAGACAACAGCTTGAGGGGACAGCTGAGTTTCCCTGATAAGAGATTTCCAGAGCTAGGTATGGAGCCCGCAGTGACCAGCCAAGATGCTTCCACACAAAACAAAAGAGTCATAATCTTCTTCCACTTCTCTCCTCTCACACACCCTACCCCACAACTGACACTGAGAGGTAGACTGCACTGACCTGGGAAGCTCCATATATCCACTGATGGCTCACTCGTTCGGGAATTTGTCTAGTTGTATACTGTATGTGTTGGGAAGACAGAGAAATCCCCCCTTTCCTCTTCTTTTTGCTTCGAATGGGAAAAGGCAAAACTAAAAATATCTTACTACGATCTGGGAACAATTTCCCTTGAGTCAATCCCAATCGGGCACAGCTTTCTGCCTAGGGCTCATTGATAAGTTCATAAGAAAACGTCTCGGGGCGAGCGAGCCTCCTTTCATTTTGGCCGTGTCGCCACCGAGATCTTCGGCAGCCTCTCAAAGAAAATACACCCTGAGCAAGAGACGTCAGTAAGGCTGGCGTCTCACCCTGGGAACTGGGAGGTGCCCAGGCACTGGAAGGGGATCACAGCCAAGGCTGGGCCATGTCGGCGGCTTGAAAACAATCCAGGGAGAGGCCAGCTGGGAATGAAAGGAGGCCTAGCACATGGAGAGGACTCTGCTGCCCACACAAGGGGGCCAGGGGTGGTGGGGGTGGGGGTGGTTTTCTCTCCATTGCCCTAGACCCCGGATGATGAGTAGGACATGGCTCCCCGTGGGGCACTGCCCAAGGGGACTCAAACTCCCACCCCGCCACCCGGAGACACCCCTCTGTGCACTCTTCTCCGAGAGCCCAGGGGGTGCAACGGGAAAGACGGGGTGAGAACAGGCGGGAATCTGCCCACAGCTGAAAGATGGAAGGCGCAGGAAACCAAGAAGAGCCAACGATTATACATTTAAATAACACGGGAGGAAGAAGCAGGGCTCATTACGTAATTAGGGTTTGTCACCTGCCATGGTAATTAATCCATGGTGATTGCCCAAGTGTTTTTTTTTTTAATCTGCTCCTCCCGTTTGAACCCATCCCGTTGATCAAGACAGCCTTGGGCAAACTGGCACTATCCGGCTCTGTTGGACTAAGAGATGTGGATCAATGGAAACATCCTCTTTTAAGGGAGGATAGTCCTCATTTGGAAGACCTGCCAGGAGATGATCCTCCTTTTGGAGGTGTCCTCTGTTTAAAGGGCTATTCCGTCCAACTTCAAGATATTCTCTCCCTTCTTTGCTTCCTTCGTTCGTATATATTTCGCAAAGCCTTGCTGAGACTTTTGGAAGAAAAACATCGAACAGAGGACCTCCCTAAACATCAAGAGATGCTGCTCACATTAGGTTTGTGTCGCTGCCGTTCCATGCCACCAAGTTGCTTCCAGCTTACTGTAACCCTATGAATGAGTGGCCTCCAAAAGCACATGGAGAAAGTACAAACTAGGGGTTCCCAACTTTGAATCCCCAAATGTTCTTGGACTGCGGCTTCCAGAAATCCTGGCCGGCACAGCGAGCGCTGAAGGCTTCTGAGAATTTCAGTCCAAGAACATCTGGGGACCCAAGATTCAGGAACTACCAACTGAACTGAACTGAACTGGATGGATGGATAGATGGAATAAACCCCTCCTAGAAACACAACGCCTTCCTTCCCAACAGGTGATCCACCGCCTGCAGATGCCCTACCTGAATGATGAGCTCCACCACACGGGCTGGAATGCCTGCAGCAGCTGCTTCGGAGACACCACCAAGAAGCGCAACAAGCTAATCCTCCCCTGCCTAGGCAATTCTCGCGTTTATGTGGTGGATACCGGGACTGATCCCCGGGCTCCGAGGTTGTTTAAAGTAAGTTGATCCCATTAAGGATACAAGCAGAGCTGAGGGGAGGAAGGCAGAACATGATCGACAGGATCGTTTGTGTTTTTTCCCCCCCTATCTTAGATTCTGCTGTTAATTTGGGTTTTATTCTTAGTACATTTATATTTTCATAGTTTATTTCTTACATGTTGTGCAAGAGTACACATGTTCTAGATGGGCAGTATATAAGTTTAAATAAATAAATAAATAAATAAATAAATAAATAAATAAATAAGGGGACAAGGCATCTGGGAAATGAGACAGCGGAGAAGGAAGGAGTAGAATATGGAGGAACCACATACAACAGAGACTAAAGCTGTTATACATTAATCCATGCTCAGATTTATGATAAACAAGGAATCCACAGGGTTTTACCCAGCGAATTACTATATTTTTCCGTGTATAAGATGCTCCTATATATAAGACACCCCCCACTTTTCTAATCCAAAATTAAGAAATCTAAGTGGGGCTTAGCAAGTGCAGGGGAAAAGAGATCAAAGTGCTGCAGGATCGCTTTGATCCCTGCTCTCCCCTTCACTTGTTTTTGTTCTCTCCTCAGCTTACTTCCGTGTATAAGATGACCCTCAATTTTTAATCTAAAGATTTTAGACTAAAGTATAGTCTTATACACGGGAAAATATGGTAGTTCAGCTCACAGTTCTAGAAGTGACTAAACAAACCACAGACCCTTCAGTTGTCTTATTTTCACAGGTTCTTAATCTGCAATGTTGCATTAACATATGGAATAATTAGTTTTACATGGGACTTGGGTTTGCAGTAGAGATGATCCTGAACCATTGTTTCGTCGCTTCATGCTGGTTTGTTTAGTAGCCAAACAGATGTTCAGTGCTTCCCAGCCCAGCCTCCTCTGGCAGTCAACCTCTCAATGGGCAATTGCTGGAGGAGGTGCCGCTGAGAAGTGCCGAACATCTGTCTAGCCGATAAACAAACTGGCACAAATCACCAAACCGGCAGTTTGTGCCCATCTCTAGTTTGTATTTTCAGGATCAGCTTCTTCCCCCCCCCCCCAAAAAAAAAAAAACAGCTAGAGAAATATACCCTGCAATCCCCTACCACAGAAGATACATCTAGCCTGTCAGGCGAGGGACAACCCGGAAAGGCAACTTCCACTTGGACTAAATGCCACACTCAATAAAAGGCAGAACAAAAGTCAACATAGCATATGAATTCAACCCATGGATAAGCAGTTGATCCACACATTCATTAGCTTTCCGGCCATTGGCTGCCATCTGGGGAAGGGGCACGCAGTCCACCAAAGTTGGCACAATATAAAACTTTTAATTTTGCTTAAGGTTGAGACTTGAACCCTGGGTCAAAAGGTGGGAGCCAAGGTCATGTAGAAAGCCAGGCTACCCAAGGAAAGGTTTAGGGGTGCCATTAAGTCAGGATGAGTTTTGTTTTGGGAAAGAATTAAAGAAAACTAGAAACTTTCTCGGAAAAAAAAAAGGTAGGGTTCTTTTACCAAGCATTTATTGACCCAGAAAAGGGGCTTTAAATACATTCCTGCCTGGAGTAAAGTATGAAGAATGCAATATTTATTTCATTGCAACAGATGACGAAAATAGACTAGGGAGGATAATAGGTTAATGCATAATTCATGCAAAAACAAAACAAACCAGAAAGCTGTAATTGGGAGTAAATGATATTGCATTATAGAGACTTACAGTCAGTGAGACCTCCCCTCTTGTGTGTGGGTGATGGCATTTTTATTTTATTTTTTTGCTATGAAAGCAAAGACTCTGATGATCCACACATCAGAAATATGGTAATGGACCGGGCAGGCGACCTGCACAATGCATGGTGAAGAGGCGATCAATCAGATTCCGTGAAAAGGGTGAGGGTGTGTTTATCTAAGATGTAGCTGATGGGAAACTTGGAGGAAGAGGGTTTAAACCCAACACTATTAATAGTATTTATGCCCCATCAAGCCAATTCCAAATTGCGCCAACCCTTTCCAGGGCTTCCAGATACAGAATACTCAGAGGTAGTTTAGCATTCCCTTCTTATCTGGGTTTCCCTGGGACTGTGCAGCTGGCCCAAGGCTGCCCAGGCTGGCTTTTCTCCAGGCAGTCACAGCGGGCAATCGGATTCCTGGCTCCAGGGACCCTACTCACTGAGTTATCCAGTCGGCATGAAATACAGTCATACAGAGTCAGGGACTGAGACACGATGGAGAACTTTAAAAAGAGACTTCCCCAAGATAGAAACGAAATAAGCAGTTGAAGAGTTACTCCAGGTGCAAACATAATGTAAGCAGGTCAGGCTCCTAATAGGGCTGTAATATGTAAATCATCACATGCATTTTAACAAGTTTAAATCAAATTAAAAAGTGCCCTAAAGTAAGATTTTTAAAAAAACTGTGATTTGAAGAACTAGCTGATTTGACTGAATCTTGTTATTTTTTTTTTCTTGTCCATGACCTGAAACTGCAGGCATGCTTGTAATTCTCAAGCAACTGCGATGGTTTGATTTACAATCACCGAATTCTAGATCCTGATTTTATATTAATGTGAGGATGAAAAGAAAACAGTGACTTACTTAACCAGCTTTTTCTTGTGGACTTCCTGGCAGGTCATTGAGCCCAGAGAGATCATTGAGAAATGCAACTTATCTTTCTTACATACATCTCACTGCCTGGGTAGCGGAGAGGTCATGATCAGCGGCATCGGAGACGTATTTGGCAACGGAAAAGGTACAGGCCACTAGACATGGATTCTGTGGTCCAGTTTTCAGTGGGGCTGGACCTGTGCAAAACAGGGGTGCAGAACGAACTCCACTCCAATACGGAGAAAAGCCACAAGGCCAAAGAGTAGGGAATCCTTTACAGCAGGTCTCTGCAACAGCTCCATAACCTACTAGGCAGGCACCCCCTTTCTTTTCTAAGGGGTTCTCATCCTATCTAGGCTTGGGCCCTTCTACAACAGCCATGGCCACGCTCGCAAGGGGGTTTTTTTGCACCCATTTCAGTTCACTTGGTACACTCCGCCCGCCATTGCTTTCATCCCAGCTGGCACAGTTCACCCACGATCATCCCTGGGAAATCCACGGTGTTCCGAGGGCAGTGGCTGACTGGCTTTGTGGTCCTTTCCACCAGGTGGGTTCGCCATTCTGGACGCGGAGACCTTCGAAGTGAAAGGGACCTGGGAACGACCTGGCGACGCCGCCCCCCAAGGATATGACTTCTGGTACCAGCCGAGGCACAACATCATGATCAGCACCGAATGGGGAATTCCCAAATACTTTGTCAACGGGTTCAACGTGGAGGATCTGGGGAAAGGTGAAACCTTTGTTCTGTTTACCCAGACCAAGGCTGAGAGTTGCTTTATCTAGCCAACAAGGGCTGGATGGTGCCTCAAAAAGATAGAATCTTAAAATGGATGGGAGCCTTTTAGAGCATCTACTCAAACTCTGTCTGATCAATGCAGGAAAAACCGAAGGTTGCCCCCAATTTATGGTAGCCCAAGATCTTCAGGGAGGGAAAAACATCCACATCCACTCTGAGTAAGACAGAACTGTTGCATATCAGTTGTTGAAGAATGTGAGGCATGGGACCAAAGAGAGAACCTCGATAAGCTAACCCTCCAGGCCTTGTCCTACATCTTCTTCCTATGTTCAGTTAAAGCCTGGGGTCCATCAGAGCTAGACCAGCCGTCTTGGTTAGGAGCAGATCCTCAGTCTACAAGACAGCCCTTTCGGTACTGGAGGTCCATTTGGGACCACGGCACCCCGACTGGGTGTTCTGAATTGCCCCTTTCCTCGTGCCATCCCCAGAGTCGCTCTTCGGTTTACACAGTTTTTGTTGGTTCGTCTGCAGAGCGCTATGGCCGTCGCCTGAACATCTGGGACTGGACGACCCATTGCCTCATCAAATCCATTGACGTCGGGGTGGACGCTACCCCCCTCGAGGTCCGGTTCCTGCACAATCCAGATGCTGCCCACGGCATGGTGGGCTGTGTGCTACAGAGCTCCATCCATCATTTCTTCAAGGGAGAGGTTAGAACGAACGGAGGGCTGGGGAAGTGCGATTAAAGGCAGCAGCCAGTGCAAAACTGAGATCTGGCAGCTTTGCAGATCACTTCAGCAACACACAAGGGGCTTGTGGCTGACTGCTTCTCTCCAGCAAGAGTTGGTACAGATGGGCAAAATAACCTTTGACGGATTGGCTTGTGGTACAAGGATCTGATTCTGCAGTTAACCTCTTGCCTTTCCTGGTTACTCAGTTTTCTATTCCCCTTTTTAGAAAACAAGTTCTAGAAAACGAACTGGAGGACCACCTGCCCCCCCCAAAAAATAGCCCAGTGAACACCGAGCATGCTCCGTGGCCATGGATGCTAATTCACAATTTAGCAGGAAAAAGAAAATTAAGAACTTCATCATGGTGGTAGAGAGAAATGGATCAGATTGGGACCAAAACCCATTTTGTTGCTGGACTTGCTTGTCTCTTTCTTTTGCAGGATGGGTGCTGGGTGTCTGAGAAGGTGATCCAGATTCCGAACAAGAAAGTGTCCGGCTGGATTCTTCCTGAAATGCCAGGTGAGTCGAGCGGGAAGGGAGGTTCTAAAGTGTTCTTTGCCAAGCATAGGAACCCTGATCTGGGCTCTCCTCCAGCCACACTTTCTGCACTCCTGGCAATGGGTTTGGGTAAAAGATAAAGGTTCCTCTTGACATTTTAGTCAGTCGTGTCCGACTCTAGGGGGCGGTGCTCATCCCCGTTCCCAAGCTGTAGAGCCAGCGTTTGTCCGAAGACAGTTTCCATTGTCACGTGGCCAGCGCGGCTATAGACAGAACGCTGTTTACCTTCCCACTGAGGTGGTACCTATTTATCTACTCGCATTTACATGATTTCGAACTGCTAGGTTGTCAAGGAGCTGGGACAAAGCAACGGGAGCTCACTCCGTCACGTGGATTCGATCTTACGACTGCTGGTCTTCTGACTCTGCAGCACACAAAGGCTTCTGCGGTTTAGCCCGCAGCACCACCATGTCCCACAAGGGGATGGGTTTAGTGACCGCTAAATAAAACTGACCAGCTTTGCCCAATATCCCTGCTGGATCGACCACATGAGCTGGTGATTGATATTGAAAATTAGGAGAAATTGGGTTTTTCCCAAGTGTCTTAGTCTATACATTGTCTTCATAACTTGTAAGATAAACAAGCCCCAGCAGCCTAATCCAATGGAGCCCCTGACCTCTTCTGGTGTTCACCGTGTCCCTCTCCAGCGTTCGTCGTGGACATTCTCATATCAATGGACGACCGGTTCCTCTACTTGAGCAACTGGATGCATGGTGATGTCCGGCAGTATGACATCACCAACCCCCACTGCCCAAGGCTGGTCGGCCAGGTAAGTCCACAGAGGAGAATAGCCCATGGATTCAAGTTTATGGGAGCGGTAGTCCACAACGTGGAGTGTTGGGCTGGGGGGGGCGAGGCTGCAGAAGAGAGTCTCTCCCTACGAAAGCCATGGTACAGACATGTCTCTCCCCAAATATCAGAGTTCCCCCTCCTGAAGAGGTGATACAACAGGTGAGGTCTGTGGCTTTGTACCTCACCTGTCAGCTCTTCAGAAGCATCTGACTGCACGCTGCTAGGAACAGGATGCTGGCCTGAGCACACCTTCAGACTGGAAAAGCAGTTGTTGTCTTGCCTTGCTTGCAGGCGACAACACCGGGGAGCCCAGTCCCTTCTCAACCCTGCTGTTCCTTGTGCTCATCTGACGGCCCCTCTTAGGGACAGAGCTAAAATTTGTTGCAATTGTAGGTGTTCGTGGGCGGCAACATCTTCAAGGGTGGGGTGGTGACCGTCCTTGAAGATCCAGAGCTTGACTGCCAGCCAGAGCCCTTTGTGATGCACGTGAGTAACAGAGTGGAACTTTATCCACCAATTGCTACACAAATCCAGGGAGGGCTATCAGCAGGATCCGGCAGCCGCTTCTCTCCTGTTCTGAAGGAGAAAGGATGAGCAGGAAGACTGTGCAGGGTACGATCCAGCACAGCTGAGCATAACACAGTTGCCAAACCTTTTGACACACACAAAGTGGGAAACAGTGGCCCCACCTCCCAAATCATGCTCCTCTCCAGTGGACTGTATGTTCCCCCTGAAGACACCTGGGTGGGTTCTTTCCCACTGGGTCTCTCTTAGATCTCTCCGACATCGCCATTCCACCCTGCGAGGTAAGGCCACTCTTGAGGGGGCCTCCCGGGCTGAGGGCCACCACCAGTTTTCAAGCTGTTTGATCTTCCTGCTGCAGGTCCAAGCACCGGACCCCTAATAACAAGGAGATGTACAGAACTCTACTTGGGGTCTTCCCAGTTTGCTTTTCTCACTCTCCCCATTTTGCTTTGCCCTTAGGGAAAGCGGGTCTACGGAGGACCCAACATGCTTCAGCTCAGCCTAGATGGTTGCAGGCTTTACGTCACCAACTCTTTCTACACAAAATGGGACAAGCAGTTTTATCCTCAGATGGTGAGGTAAGAACCCTTCGAGCAAGATGAAACAACTGAGCCACAGGGATCTTGCCCCCTCCCCCTCAAGGAGAATCTATGTAGGAAACCGAGATCTGTTCCTGTGATTGCAATCTGCGAGGATTCCTCAAGCAGCCCTAACCAATACTAGTAAATATATCAGATCATTTTATAGTTAGTTGCTTATCCTTAATAACAGGAAAGATGAACCTTGCCACATTCACAGCACCGGGCATAATTCTGTTTTAATTCCAGAAGTGGCTGACCAAACATTTCTAGAAGATCCTCCCTTCCTTTGTGCTCGTGTCCTAGGGGTCTTAATATTTCAAAGTCCACCACCTTTGGGCGCGGAGGTTCCATCCCACCACCGCAGCAAAAAAAGAGCTGGACATTCCAAATCCTGCATGGATTTGCCTAAGGAGTCCTCTGGAAAGCCCCAAGATTGGAGGTTTGTTCACCCAGCTTCTTGTTTCTAAATCTCCATCTTCTTCTGTTCCAGGGAGGGTTCAGTCATGCTGCAGCTGGATGTGGACACGGAGAAGGGCGGCCTCTGCGTGAACCCAGACTTCTTAGTGGATTTCGGGAAGGAGCCGTTTGGCCCTGCCCGTGTTCACGAGATGCGCTATCCAGGGGGTGACTGCTCCTCCGACATCTGGGTCTAGCACACTTTCGCGCCTTTTTCTTCCTAAGCTATCTCCGCAGGAGCCGGCACGATGCTCGGAAAGCACAGCTGGATAAAGGGTTGCCTATCTTGCTTCGCAGACGCTGCCGCTTTCAATTCACATTTTTGTGCTGATCCCCAGAATGATCGCTGACTCTTTAACTCAGGGGCACTCTTTAACTCAGGGCTGCTCCCCCTGATTCCCCCACACCAAAACGTCTTGCCCTGCAATTTCATGAGGTCGCAAGGCTCCTCTGCATCATTGGAGCACCCCCAAAATTTGCTAAATTGTTTTTACCAATGTTGCAACGCCAGAAATGGACATCCGGGGAATTCCAGTCTCATTCTTCATTTCAGGGGTGGGAGAGGGTGTTATGATGGTTCCACATAGGATCCCAGGGTCAGTGAATTGGTCCCCAGACCTTCTGGAACTGCCCCCACAGGCTTTAGCTACAATGGGTTGACTGCTGGCCCGTATAAGGATCCCTTGACCTACTCCTCTTGTGTTCTGATGTAACCCTTCTGTACGCTGCGCCTACCGTGGATGGGATTCTGGGTGCACAAGATTGCAAGACAAAATGCTTTATTCAAATCCACGGATGAGGCATGTCCTATGCAAAATTCCCACTGACCTCCAAAAGGCTAGGGGCTTTGCTGCTTCCTTTTTCCTTCTTCCCTCCTTTGCTTTTCTTGCAGACCTTGTTTTAGGAAGGAAGTTCTTAAATGGAGCTCCTTTTCCCTTTTCACGGATGCTGCAGGACACTCCCCTGGCATCTCTGGCAGCAAGGAAAACCATGCACAAAAGCCCACGGGCATAATAAAAGGGTGTTTCAGTCACCACTACAGAGCTTCTGTTGCCCGTTCTTTTGAGACATGAAGGCTAACCAAGTAATTTGCAGCCCGTTACAAGCCACCCTCGGCAAAAAGCAGGTGTTCAACTTCCTTTAATGGTTGTCTGTTACTGCCGGCGTTGAAAGCAATATACTGTAACTCCCAATACCAGTTGCAATCTGGTGAATGTGGGAACGACAGGGCTCCCCCTCCTGTGTGGGAGCTGCCCCGGAGGGCCACGGTGGGACCAGAGGACAGGGAAGGTGTCGTCTTGCGCCTCATCCCGCACGGCTCTTCTGACATGCTGTGTATTTGTGCTTTGGACACAGCTAGGCCCAGACGGTAGATTCCGGTTCCAGGCACCGCCGAGCTGTGAAAGTTAATGAGCAACCTCAGGCACAGCCAGTCCCTGGCTCTCAGCCCATCCTACCTCGGAGGGTTGTTGTTGGGAGCACAAAGTGGAGAAGGAGGCTGGCCGCCACACGCTCATTGGAGGGAAACACAGAGTATACGCAGGGCGGATAATCGCTAAAGTACACGCGCAAACCGTGCACTGCAGATTGTCACAGGAAACGAACCAGCGTCTCACAGCACCAGAAAAAAAAGGAAGAGACCTTATGCAGGGATCCTCAGCACTTGAGTCCACTTTCTTAACGGGCATGAACTGTTTTCTTTGGCTGCCAAGTCCTCACAAAAGCTTGGGGAAGGGGAGGGAGTGACCCGAGCAGCCACGAAAACCAAAAAAAAAGACCAGCTTGGGACAATTCCACCCAAACCTCTGTGGCCAACAACATCTCCCCACCTTTCTTATGCAAAACTGGCACTTACAGTGGGGCAGAAAGCACTGCCTTGACCCAGACTTTAACCAAAACACTCGGTTTCTTAGTCGGTTCTCATTCACAACATAACTCACTGCTCTTTCGTGAAACTGAAAAAAATCCACTCAAGATCCCTTTCTGGGACCAACTTCAAACATGCACCCACAATACTGGGCATCTCCTGGAGGTCTAGGACTCGTACCTACGCACGCACAAATCATGCTCTCTCCCCTCCAAACATTTTCGTGAATTATGTTTATGCCCCCCCCCGCTGTTCTCTGCCGAACTCTCTTTATTCACGTGCAATAATTAGTACTAAGCAACGATGTTGCCCCCCAGGCGGTGGAGCCCGGGCAAAGGGGTGGGTGAGTGGAAATGCCACAGAGGAGACATCCCTACAGCCGCGGTATCCCCCTCCTCATTCCTCACCCCCCTGAGGTCCTGATCCGCTGCTTCTGGGAAAGCCTCTCTGGCTCCGAGGACTGGCAGAGGATCCCCCCTGCAAGGGCTTGGCTTGATTCTCTGTGAAAGCCCCAGGTAACTGGGGGGGGGGGGGGGAGGCCAAAGCAAAGCAACCTGTTGGGAGCCATGTGGGAGGGAGGCAGCACCCTCTTCCGGCTGCTTGCAAGCCAGAGCTGCCTTCCCGGTAGGAAGAAGCTGCCACCACATTGTTGTTGTTTTTTCCACTTAGTTCCTTTGCCTAGGAATGGGAACTGCAGAATTTTAGAGCAGCCAGGAAGAAACTGGGGAGGGTCCCCTTACCTAACCCTCAGCACCCTGCAGGGGGGCACCTTAGTGTTGGCACCCCAGGGCCCCTGGCTCCAGTCCTAGGTGGGGTTTTTTTAAGCCACCGGCTCCTGAGAGACTGGGCTTCCTTGCCCTGCCCAATAATACTCCTTATGAAGGAAGGGGAATAATAATAAATACTTTTCCCAAAGCATCTCTCACCCCCCCACAAAAAAAACAATTCATGCTACAATTATTCATGCTACAAAAAAGGAGGAGTTAGCAACAGCCACCTATATGCTTTCAAAAGGAATCTATCTAATCATCATCAGCACCACCACCATCATCAATAATATTAATCACCCCTAGGCTTTTTTTTTGGGGGGGGGTCCTGGATTTTGGGACTCAGGACCCCCGAGCTCTTGCCCTGCCTGCCACCAATCCTTCAGGACCGAGGCTCCCGCCTCTTTGGCCCCCAAACAACCAAAATGCGGATGATGCTCCCGAGCGTGCGTGACTTACCCCGCCCTTCCTCGCCCCCCTCCTAAATTGGCAGACTCCGGGCCAATCCGCGACATGTTGCTAGGCAGATTTCCCGGAACCGCGCACCAATCCGGAGCCCCGCCCAGCTTGTATCCGGGTGGAAAAACACCCGGCAGCCACTGGCATTAAAGAACAGCCCAGTATCCGGGCAGAGCCGCCCGATGGTAACCAATCAGAGAAAAGTAAAAACACACCGGCCCCGCCTCCTCCCCCTCCTCCTTCTTCTTCTCCCTCCCCGGGGTTACTTTCTTTTTCTGTTTTTATTTTGCAATGGGAGACGGCTGGCGTGCGTGGCAGAGCAGGGGCTGAGCCGGGGAGGGGGGGGGGCTTTGGCCGGCAAAGGGGGACCCTCCCCTGGAGAAGCCCCGGGACCGGCGAGGGAAAAGGCAGGATTTATTAACCCTTGGGGGTTTGGAGGAAAATACAGAGTAGTGATCCCCCCACCCCACCGAGATGCACTTTCTACAGTTTTAACCCAGCTTTCCGCAAGAAGAGGAATTCCCCCCCCCGCGCGCGCCTTTCTTGGGGAAGGTGAGTGGCGTCTTTAAATCGATAGGTGCATCACATGCCGAATGCAGATTTTTCTTTCCCCTAGTAGCTTGGGTGGAGAGTTAAAAGATTTTCTTCCGGGGGGGAGGAAATCGGACTAATAAAGAAGATGAACGTAAACGAAATGCCTCCAAATTAAATTCGAAACTTTTGGAAAATGAGGGCGGGAAGCTTACAAACCCTTTGCAAAAATAGTGCGTTGTGGGAAGTGCGAGATCTTGCAGAGCCTGCATGTTTTTAAGAAAGTGTTTTTGGTTTTTTAAAAAAGAGGAAGGCAAAGTTGTAAAGACAAAAGAAACTGTTTTTGAGAACAGTTTGGGGAGGTTGGAAAAACAACGGCTCCTTTCCCATCTCGGCTTCAAACCAGCGCCAGGAGCGTCCCCGACAGTCTCTCTCTGTAATAAAAATGCATGTTTGCCGCCCCAGCTGCTCGGATTTTGAATTTCCCTCTTCCTGAAATTCATTTTTTTTCCTTTTTACTACTGCTGCTGCTACTACTACTACTAGGATCACCTCTTAGACACTGCAGATTGCAAGGGAATCTCCGGTAGGTGCCAGGGGAGATTTGGGGATTTAAAAAAACTCCAAAGTCTGGACCCTTCCCCAAGACAAGAGGTAAACAGCTGGAAGAAACCGTTCTGATCCAGGCCAGTTTTTTCTTTCCTTTATACAAAGTCGGGAAGAACATCGGAAGCCAAAGTCGGGAAGAACATCGGAAGCCGGCGCATGAAAGGTATGATTGGCTGGCGCATGAAAGGTATGATTGCCTCCGCTTGATGCACCTTGACAAAGACGCGTGTCGATTGAAGATCTGACTCGATTCCGTGGGGGAAGCTGGCATTTAAAGTCAGAAATCAGCCCTTCCATCATTTTAAAGGGAGCAGCTGCAGGGAGGCGAGCGTCCGTGCAATTAATTCTGTACTGGAAACGTCAGGTTTTTGTGCATTTCTCAGTAGGAGCCAGAACCATGTGGCCCGCCAGAGGAGATTCAGTGTGGATTATGGGGGTTGTAGTTGTGCATCCCCTGGAAAGGCAGAGGGTCCTGCAGCTCCTACAGGTTGTCCACCCATTCTGCGGTTTTTACTGTCAACACAGTTCTCCGCCCCAAGGCGCCTGCTTGCTCTGCCCTAAACAGCGAACCCCCTTTAAAAGTTGTCTGCATGCCCCAGGAGACGCAGCAGAGGCGGATGGAGCCACCCGGATGGGCCATGCTGGAGGCCAGCAGACCAAGAAGATGTGCCAGGGCTCTGAGAAGCAGTGGAGTGTGGGCACTGGAGTCCTTCTTGAGTCCGGCTGGACTCGGTGGGGAAAATGTCCCCCTCTTTTTGCTTTGCCATGTCGGAATCCCATCCAGATAATGACCCCTTGCATCTTAGCTTCTGAGAAGACCAACGTGGTGCCGTGTTAATTAGAAAACTCGTTTCTGCTCAGTTGTTGGGTGCAGGGCGAGAAACCACATCAGACTTCCTAAAGCTTCAGAGAAGAATGAAGCCGGGTTGGTTGTCGGCATGGAAGGATCTGGAATTAGAATTTTCATGGATGATGGGCTTAGGAGTTACATTAGTTGGCTCTGCATACTTTATGCCAGGTTGCTCATTCTGTTTCTCCTGTCTTGCCATTGCATGGAGGTGCACTCTGTGTATGCTCTGAAGCTATGCAGCACTCCATGCTAGTTAGTATTAAATAGAGAGCTTAGATTTGTTGTTTCCCTGTTGTGGCATTCTGTTTTTCTCCAAAGTTGTCTCAAAACGTTTGCTTTTTGAGTTTCACTTTAATAAATATAAAAATCTTCTCCACTTCAAGGCTGGGCTATTCACTTGGAGTCCCATGGTGCTAAATCCAGCCTTGGTCTCCCCAACTACCTAATGAGCCCACTCTGATGTGTGTGCAATGGTACTCCTACCCTGCAGGGCTGGTGTGCTAGGAGAAAAGGGCACAACTCTGTGGATTTCTGGCTTCCTGGTGGGCACCACCCGATCCGTTAGGCTGGTGTGCCAGGAGCTGGGTTTTCGGGCAGGTTCTGTCGCTGGCATCACAGCTGACCCTCCTTGGGTCTCGCACATATTCGGGGAATAAAGGGGTGGTTGAGCAGAGAGGGTGTAGCAGGATTCTCTCTGGCTAGCATGACCAAGGCGGGGCTCATTTCTTTCTTTGAACCCAGGAAGCGCCTGTCATGGCAGAGGACAATGACCTCGGTGCGAAAATCGTGGAAAATGGGAGCGACGCATTGGAGGCAGATGTGGAGAGCGCCGCCGCCGAGCCAAGCACCTTGCTGCAGAAACTGAAGAGCACAATCTCGTAAGGGGTGCCTCTTATATTTCTTTTCTACCTGTGAGGGCATTTGGGGGGGGGATAGTGCCCATGATGTCAGAAGTCAGGGTCATTCAAGGGAAACAGCAGTAAATCCAGGACTGACCACAGAAAAAGTCTTTGTGTGAGACAACTAATGAACTGGTGGAACTCCCTGCCACAGGATGTGCCAATGGCTATCAATTTCCCAGATTTATTTTAAAAAGAGGACTAGATAAATTAACATAGTGGGGAAGAGAAGTCAGGAGCTGTGAATGAATCCTTTACGGTTTGGCTATTTAAAAGATTGGTATACGGAAGATGGCCACGCCCCCAGGTGTAAACAAAAACAAAATAAAATTAACAGTTTTATCATGAAAAAGGTTAGATAACTGAAATGAGTGTTCATGTATAGATTATAAAGAATGTCGAAACGTTAAACAGCCAGCGGAGAACTTGCAGAAGTACAATCGGATATAAAAGTCAAGGACTGACGACCTGCAGAGAGAGGAAGGAAAGGCAGTCTCGAGGGAAGAGTCTGTTGTTGAGGAAGAGACCCCAGGGGTCATCTGGGATCATGTCACCAGGGTGGGATGATTACAAAAGAAAAGCCTGACCTAAAAGGACCTTTGGAAGGCAACTCCTAGTAAAGAGTGCTTTGTCTTTCTGTGTTTGTAACAGGAAATCAGTCCAGAGTAAAGTCGACTGCATACTGGTGAGTGACTGGCCGGATCCTTTTAAAATTCTTTCAAAAGGGACGGTCCTCCGGATTCTTGCGCCCCACCTGCCTGAACCCCCCATCAGGGTGGCCGGTTTTCCAACCAGCTCTTGCTTCTAGGCAAAGCTCTTTGAGTCAAAATCAAAGACATACCATGTCTTGGAACAAATCCTGGTCAAAACCCAGGAGAGCTCTTGCCGGCAGATTCAGGCTGGGGCGAGCAGCCTTTGGCCCCGGCGCGCTCGTCTTGTCCAGAGCCATTCAGAAGCAGAAAGATTGCAGCTGTTATCCCGAGTAAATTCCCTAGCTTATCTTTCTCTTTTTATGATGCAAGTGAAACTCAGAGTTTAACCTCCAACTAACATTTGGGCATATGTGTCTGTCTGTCTCTCTCTCTCTCTCTCTCCTTCCCTTTTTTTTTGCTTTGTGTAAATTACAGCAAGATGTCCAGAGGTTTTCCGATCCTGCTAAGCTTTATCTCTACCTCCAGCTGCCTTCAGGCCCAAGTTCAGGAGAAAAAAGGTGAGTGAGCACCTTTGGGTATCCCCTTTACTGACTACCAGGGCTCCCAAAGTAGATCAGAATGATTAAAAACAGATTTAAAACATTTTTTAAAAAAACAGATAAAAATATTGTTTAAAAGACGGTTCAAAAATTATCTGAAAGTATTTTACAGAGTTCCTCTCCAATCTTAATTTTTTAATGTATCATATAAAACAGAAATAATCTGCAAATGACGTGAGGTAGAGCTCAAACTTTGGAAAGGCACCATTACCAGAATTTCTTAAAAGAGAGAAGAAATTCAAATAGACCAGGTTGTGTACATCCTGCAGGCCAGCATTTAGCAAAATCTAGAACTGCCTGTAAATACCAGCAGTTTGAGAGCCCATGATAGAATTAAGTGTGCAGTCAAATGGGATGTTTTCTAGATAATTTTTGATGCTTTGTATGCTTTTCTGTGCAGTAGAAGCAAGTGTCCCTGAAAGATGTAGACATGCGGGTGACCCATGCTTGAGACTCTGTAACTCTAATTTTAGAAGAGATACAGGTGTTATAGTCTGCTATGGTTTTAAGAGACCAAAGATTTGAAACCACTAACTTTGAAAATGCGAGTATCCAAACCCTAACACCTTTTGCAGCAATTCCTTTTTTTATTTATAGGCCACCTTCCTGGTGGCTTCGAGGTCTAACAGACAGAAAATGAGGATGGCCTTTGGATGCAAATGCAAAAAATAGGCCTTTGGATATCAGGCAGAAACAAAAGAAAAATAAATAATAAAGAAGACAAAAACATTGTGGTACCTTAAAGACTAATTGCTATATTTCGTGGACGAAAAAAAAAGCAGTTAGTCTTTTAAAGTGCCACAACATTTTTGTCTTCTTTATTTTTTAAGTAAACCGAATGTTGTTTAAAATTAAGATTAAAAGTCACTTAACAGCTCCTGGGACAGGCCGGGACATGCTAGGCAGCCATTTGGCTTTGAACACCGGAGCAGCACGTGGGGTAACACGGCGTGACGGAAAAGCTGGAGGGAATGTTTTTCACAGTTGTCTCTCCTCTTGGGTCTGCCAGTCTGGATCTTGCCTCCTTGAGCTCCGCCGAGCACATGCATGCTTGCACTTGGATCCAGAACCACCTCGAGGAGTACCCGGACACCTGTCTGCCGAAACAAGATGTGTACGATGCTTACAAGTAAGTGGCAGGAAGCAGAATGGGGCCCTTTGGGCTGATACGTTTCTCTGCAAAGCTAGTGCCCTGACGGAGATGCAGAGAGATTTAAACAGGAAGGAAGGAGACCCCCCCCCCCAGTGGGTTTCCCGCCAGCCTCCTTGATGCTGCGAAGTCCTGGAAGGGGCTGTATGTACTCCATGCCTTTGTAAAATCAGCTTTTTCTTGTCTCCTCTGACAGGCGGTACTGTGATAATCTTTGTAGCCGCTCTCTGAGCGCAGCGAATTTTGGCAAGATCATCAGGGAGATCTTTCCAAACATCAAAGCAAGAAGACTGGGCGGACGTGGACATTCAAAATATCCTTCTGATACATGGCATCACCAAGGGGCAAACCAGAAGGGTTTTAAGTAGGGTCAGTGGAAAGGGACACCCTCTTCCCCATATATAGTAATTTCTGCCCCTCCCCAAGCTACCTATGAATTGACACCTTGAAACGAGAGATCTGCAGAAGCTTTAAACACCCATATTGTTCTCTTAATTCCCGGTGTATGGCTATTGGGTCATCGTTTTTACTACACACAACGTAACACCCTCTCCCCTCATGAGGGTGAGAATTATATACAAATGCAAAAAAACAGGCCTTTGGATAATCTCCTTAACTCTGCGCCCAACATATTGCTACAGTGGGATACGGAGAAAGACGGTGGTCAACATGCCGCCTCTTCCCAGCCTGGATCTGAAAGAAACGGAGACTGTAAGCCCCGTGGAACTGTTGCTGATACAACCATCATTGTGTAGATGTGCGAGTGTGTGTTCTCCAGGAAAAAAAAGTGCAGCTGGCTCAGCCTCCCATTTCTAGTAGTGTAGCCACTGCGACACCACAAGTCAGATGGAGTTGTGGAAAGGGTTTTTATCCCCAGTAGCTGGGGTTTCAAGATAGACTGCTGCTGAACACAGAGGTTCCACTTGGAACACAGATGGTTCCCCCTCCATGAATTTGTCTCCTCTAACCTGGGCAGTCTACTCAGGGCACAGAACTGTCAGCTAGCATACAATTATGGTGTGTGTGTGTGTGTTATGGAAGTGGGGTGGTGTGATCCTATACAGCTGGCTGCCAAACACACATCCAGCCCAAGGTGCTGAGACTAGCTGAGCATCTTCTCTAATATCATCCTAACACGTCTGCCTTAGTCTGAGATGCAGAGATGAGATGGAGGGCCCTTGTGATGCTGTTTCCCCCTCCCCCTTTCACCTTCTGCAGCCGGAGCGGACGGAGGTGGTTCAGTCCTACAACGACGAAGTGATGGACGCAGCCTGCGCCTTGACCTGCGACTGGGCTGAAAAGATCCTGAAGCGGTCCTTCAACAACATCGTGGAGGTGGCCCAGTTCCTCATCCAGCAGCACATCATCAGCTCCCGCTCGGCCCATGCTGACCTTGTCATGGCCATGGTGATCTCAGGTAAGGCCCTCTTCCCTTTGCTTCCTGCTCGGATCTCCCTCGGGGTAGCCTCAGAGTCCCCAAACCTGGGGCAAAATGTGCTGCACAGCTTCTGAAAGGATGTTTTTCCAGCAAACCAAGGGAGAGGACCCTCCATTTTTATTCTGGCAGACGAGGAATGCTTTGTGATTTAGTCCATTTACAAAGTGTTCCTGGAATTCCCTCCATGGCAGTTCAGCTACTATGAGCTTCCATCAGGGTCGATTTCGGAACAGTGGCTTGGTGGACTACAGTTCCCCGTATGCCAAAAGACTTCCTTGCTTGCAGAATCTGAGAACTATAGTTTAAAAAATTGTTTTTAAAAATTCTTTGCTTTGTTCTAGGGAAGACAGTTGAATAGCATTCTTAGCTTCAAACTGTTATTTTCTAAACGTTTTCGGAAAGCTTTCGTCTGTGGCCGTTTCAAGAGCTAGAGAACAGAATGTGAATTTGAGGGGGAAAGGAAATGAAGACTATTCCATTGAAGTGTTCTTTTTCTTACATCCTGAAACTGTTTAGTGGGGAAACGCAAGTCTGATTTTGTGACTAAATCTTTTGGGTGACAGAAAATGCAGAAAGCCACAGGGAAAAGCGGCCTGCTCCGAATGTGAAGAAGAATGAGCCGGAAGCCCCAGAGAATGCAGCCAAAACCCAGCCACAGGTAGGAAAAAAAACTGCCCAGAGAGTAGAGAAGTCGGAAGCAAGATGATGTTCGGTGGGGTTCAGTTCGTAAGGACTAAGATCCTGGTGAGGAGGGCGGCTGATGTTGCCCCGAGGTCCTCTTCAGAGGAAAAAGCCACCCTATATAAAATGTCACAAATTCTGTCCAAAGACGGAGGGAGTGCAAATTTTAGCATGAAGAAGAGGCAATAAAAACTCAGGAAGGGCCTTCCTAGATGGGGCTTAAAGGTCCAGTTAATTGGCTTTCCTGCATTCCTGTGTTGAGTTGGGAGTTGACTTCCACGTTTCTCTGTTTAGAGGACGGAAGGGACGAGGCCGTTCCGTGTTGGGGTAGCAGAAGAATTCAGCTCCTGAGACTCATGGGAGTTGTAGTGATCGGACATGGGAGTTGTAGAGATCAATTTGAGAGAGAATCCTCTTTACCCTGTGGTCGCTCCTGCCCTTTCCTCTTCTTTTTCTTGCCTTTCAGATGAAAGCAGAAAACAACTCCAAGCCCTCGCCTGCCCCTCGCAGGAGTGAAGTGAAGAAGCCCGTGGAGGTTTCCACCAAGCCGGCCAGTAGCCCGCAAGTCAACGCTCTGGTGGCCCGCCTGCCGCTGCTTTTGCCCCGTGTCCGCGTCCAGCCTGGGGACAGATTGGTGGTGTCCCCGGCGGCCGTACATGCGTCCCCGCCTGTGTTGGCGCCCAAGCTCACGACGACGCCTGTGGGGGGCACGGTTAAAATGGCTCTCTCTGTGGGCCCGCCGCCCTCCTCGACCCTGCTGGCCCCAGCCGTGAACGGGCCCCCCGGTCTGGTCGGCCCACAGGGTGCCGTGCCGGTCATCAACATGATGCCGGTCATCAATGTGGCGGTGCCTCCTCCTCCTCCTCCTCCTCCCCCCCTCCCGGAGATCCCACCCAAGCCCAAGAGCGGCCCCAGTGGCGGAGGGGTGAATGGAGGCGAGGCCGGCCGGAGCCCCTGCGAGCCGCCGAAAGCCAGTCCTCCCACCAAGAGACCCGCAGATGCGCCGGGAGAGGTGGTAGCCGTGAAGAGAAAACGTGGGCGGCCCCGGAAGAAGCCGGAGGAGCCCGAGGCCTCCTTGCCAGACAAGGACGCTGACAAAGAGCAGCCACCCGGTGCCAAGGAAATCTCGAGTGTCATTGCTATCATTGAAGCTCATACCGCATCCCTGTCTTCTTCCAGCCAGAAGGGGCAAGGGGAAAGCCCCAAAGGGGAGCTGCCCCGCGAGGGAGCAGCCAAAGGACAACCCGCCAAGGTCACCCCTGGGGAGAGCCTGCCTCCGACCGGCCCCTTCGTGGCGAGTCCTCCTGCCAAGCCTGTTGTCTTGCCCTCCCAGGTGAGTGTCATCAAAGGCTGGCAGCCCACCCCTCCTCCGGCCCTGGTCAGGGAGCCTGGACGCGCCTCCCAGGAGCAGCCCCTGCAAGCAGCCGGAAGGGTGCCGGCGCCAGGAGGCGCTGCTCGGACCGCCACCGCCAGGGACTCCGAGAAACTGGAGAAATACAGCTTGCTGGATCCAGAGCTGCAGCCCACGGATCTTTCCATGGGCAAGGGACGGCCGGCTTCCTCCAAAGGTCGCCCGGGTGTCTCCAGCCTGCCAGCATCCTCAGTGCGTTTGCACCAGGAAAAATCGGGGGAGGCTGCAAGTCCCCCAGCGGCATCAACACAGGCCCCGAATCGGTAGCCATCCACCTACCCTTCCAGTCCTCCTCCTCCCCCCACCAATCCCCCAATGTGTTTATCTCAATGCCAAGCCTTCCTATTCAGAGGCATTCCAAGGCCGCCTGCTTTTCCAAATTCAATGCACGCATATAGAAAGAAAATAATTGAAGACATGAGCTTGCCAGCCCTTTTGTTCCCCACCCCCCTGTACGTCAGTCTCCCCAGTCTTGTAAGGTGATGCCCTTGAGAAGCTGCTTGGCATGCGCCACCCAGCCTTACTCATCATCATATCAAAATCTCCCCCACCCCTTCCCTTGCTGAAAAGTTGGAAGTGGGCCCTGATGTTTTTAGCATTAGTTATACCTGCCCCTCCCTGATGCAGAACGTTAAAGCAAAACATCCCAGGCAGAGTGAGATTGCGCAGCAGATCAGGAGCGCTTTCTGAAATGGGGAGTAAAACAGCTCATATCTTTGGCAAGGGGTTATTGTGACCCTCGTCTTGGTACCCAAAATACACGCCCTGAGACACACACCCCTGGTTCACTGCAGCCGACGTGCACTTTCAGGGCCAGGGGTGGGGCAAAAGAAAGTGTTCTCCACATTTTGAAATTCAAGGTGAAAATTTCAGGTTCTCGGGGTGGGGGGAGAGAGTGTTGTGTTTCACATGGAAATTTCCCTGCCCCCATGCTCTGATGTTTAGTGACAATCATCTCCCAGCCAGCATCCCAAAGACTTTTACTTTTCTTATTGCTAGCGCTTCCACTGACGTTAATGCGATGTTTAAAAATGGGGTTGCCCTAGCTCACCCATTTACTTGTTTTGAAAAAAAAATTCCTCGCCCCCTTTCCTCTTGTTAATGTTTTCCTTTCCCCTTTGTTGGTTTGGCTATAAAAATGCTGAATAAACATACGCACAGTTTTTTTTTTAAAAAAACAAATGGTTGTACAGCTTCTGTTTTACTCTGTCCTGGACTAAACTGCATGCTTTTTGGAGGCTGCAAAAGCAGCTAATCCAAGCAGGCCAAGTGGGGGCAGCTGGGACCCTTACCCCACCCCACTGAGCCTCAGCAACAGGCAGTGCCTGTGATGGGTCCAAGCTCTTGGCTCCTTGTAAAAAAACAACGATGGATTTATGATATATATGACATTTTCCTCTACGACACCAAGCCACGGATCCAGCTAGTTTGGTGGTGTCTTCGCTGACTGGCCACAGAGGTCTCTCGGGCATAGAAGAATCTGCCTTTTAGACCACGTTTGAATTCAGAGGCGGCTCTAGTCCAAAAGCTGCTCATCGACCATCTTTCTGTGGGGCTCGGTGGTACTGCCGCTTTGAACCACTGGGCGTCACCAGACTACCAGGCAACATCTGAGCAGCTCACCTAGAAAAAGGGACCAGTCCCTCCCTGCCTTCAGCGCCAGAGTTTAGGAAACGCAGGTGGTCCCTCTTGGTCGGTGGAGGGAAATTCCAGTGTTTTTCAGCCGAGCCTGGTCTGTTCTCTGTGCCAGGAAGGTGAGGTATCTGCCTCCCTTTCTCCCACAGTCGCCTCCCAGGGGCCGAGGGGCATAGCCAGTATTGTCTCAGCAGGGACTAGAAAGAAGTTTGTGCATGCCCTGGGGCAGTCTTGTTACGGCAGGCACAGAAGGTCATGCTTTTGAGAAGGGGCATCCCCCATGTGCTTGGGCAAAGAGGGGAGAAGGTGCCTCTTAGAAGCGAGTGTTTGCTGTCCGCAACGGCTGACAGGTTAACCTCGGAGGCTGGTTTCCACTCAACTGGAAGGCTTCGAAATCAATCAACTAAACCCAGCCTGAATGTTAAGGCCAGGCTTCCCAAGCTTCACTCCACACTCTCTTCCTCCAGGGCTGCGTCTCTTGGAGAATTTCACAAAGGAGAAGGTACCGTTTCAGCAAGGTGGGGCGGGGGGAAAGACAGAACGTCCACCCTTCTGGGTCATCGGGCTGGCTGTGGTTTCCAAACCAATGCTGGGAGCCAAATTGGCTGAGTGGAAAAATTAGGAGAGGGTTAATGTTAGACTAGCCCCCAAATGCAGAGCGGATGATGTTTGCTTGGCTCTTGCCTCTGTTTTGAACATTATGTCCCCGCTGAGATGCATTCCAGAGGCCTGAATCAGCTCTGGCTTGCCCTAGCCAGATCCAAGGTAAACAAGCCGCCGAAATTGGATTCCAGCTTGGCTTTATACCTGAATGCACCCAACCAGCTTTTCAGGGAAGAGGAAAGGCATGCTCCAACATGCTGGAAACCAGCACTGTGTATGTGTGAGATACAGAAGCAAAGGGGGGGGGTTTGAGTTCAACATGCCCCCCCAGCCTCACCATTTCAAGCATATTTTTTCAAAAAAAAAAAAAGGTTGATGCTGCTTTTGAGTTTTTCCCCGTCCGCCAGATTGATTGAACGTCTACAGGGAGCTTTAACGGCGAAGGTGGTGGGGATTGTACCTAGGCCCAAAATACTTCTGAACATGTACAGAGCATCTTCTCACTTCTGTCCAGAGAGGCTCCGTTCCAAGGGATAGCAGTTACCTAGCACGGTACTTTTTCAGACCAAAGATCGGCCGCCTCTAAGATTCTGTTTTGCACGGGGCCACCACCGGACAGCTCTGGAAAGTTCACGGTACAGTATTTTGTTCTCTGGAACTTAGGCTGTAAAGCTGCACCTCCAGATCATGAGGTCCATTTAACCATGACTAATCGCCATAAAGTCCTCTTTATATTTCTCTTGCGCCTTCACGCTGACTCAGGTCTTTTGAAGCCACTCAAGGCATTTGTCACGGCCAGGCCACAGGTCTGCCAATGCGTGTGGCGTGGCACAACAGGTTAAAGGCCACCCCTCTCTGTGCAGCCATCTGCACCACGCCGAGTCTCCTCGGGAATTCAGACCACAGCCCTCTAAGGCAGGACAGGAGAAACAGCTCCTTTATTACCGGGTTGGGCAGGGACGGGCTGGATTTGATGGGTTACAGCGATGCCGTCACTAAACTGGGCTCCTGGCCAAGGTGAGATCGGAAATGACTCCCTGGTTCCTCTTCTTCTGCAAGATACAGCCGTGTTCAGCTCAAGGAAGCAGGAGGGAGGGCGGCCAGGGGCGAAGAGTGTCTCCTGGGCCAGGAGGGGCAGCACTCAACCAGGGGGGAAGGCCCCATTCCACAGAGCCACCAGCGGGTTTCCACATCTTCCCTCCCTCCACCCACGCAATTTCCTTTCCCTGCTGATCAAGGCCCTCCACGGATAGGGCGGAGAGCTGATCGAGCAAAACAGCCTGACGGGGGGGGGGGGGGGGGCGAAGTGCTGAATCTGCTCACAGGAAAACACCCGCACACGGACGGCTGAGGGTTAAAAGTGCACCCACAGAGAGGGTTATCTGGGTTCTATGACAGTCGGCAAAGCACCCCTGGCCGGATCCACGACATAAACAAATGGGGAGAACAAGGAAGCCTGCAGGTCACTTTTCTCTCAAGCCAATTCAGGGGGAGCCGTGGAGCTCCTCAGCAATGGGGGACCTCTCCCGTCCGTCTCCTCTGAGGAGCAACCCTTCTGCTGGTCACTGTCCTGGTCTTTTGACCTGGTTTAAAATTGGGTGTCTCTTCAGGGTTCAGTTCTCTCCCCAGGAAACATCCAGACATTTCCTAGAATATAAATGACAGAACCGCCCTATTTGCCTCCTTAACAGGGCAACAAAGGGAAGTTATGGCTTGTTGACGGAAGCAATGGCATTCCCTGCTCTTGTTATCTCATTTCCTTTTCCTGAAGATCAGGGATTCCTCCCTCCCTTAAATCGCTACCACAGAAAAGTCCTCATAACATCCGGACTATAAAATGTCTCTGCAGACCTTCCTCCACTCCAGTCGCTTGGGGCGGACGGGGTGGTGGTGGCCGCCGGCTACTGGCCACCTTTTATCTCTTGCTGCACTTGACAGATAAGCCCGCACCCGGGCCGGGTTCCCGAGCATCTTTTTCCAGCTCACCAGGAGTAGAAACTTAAGCGGCATTTTAGACCACGAGTCGCAAGAATCCAAATCCTGTACTTTCTTAGATAGCCCTGCCTGAGATTAATTGTTGAGAAGGTAGGGGTTGGGGAGAGAGTGGATCAGATCTGACGATGGAGCTTCTTCCTCATGGGTGCAAAAGTGAACCACCAGCACACCCAAAATGGCAAGACCTCAACGCTTTTCCTTCTGGGTAATGATAAAATGCCTTCTTTCTCCTGATGCAAATCTTAAGACAGCCCTCGACCCACCATGTCGGGCAAACAGAAGAGTTTACAAAACCTGACTTATAAACTGAGAAAGGACATAACCAAGGTCTTTCCTGCAAAGAGGACATTGTCAGCCACGTGGGAATGTTGGGGGGGGGGGCTGGAGCCAGGCAATGGAACTGACCTTGAGGACGGCCAGCAAGGAAGCCCCAAGCCTTGCCCCCACCCTGTTGCAATCTCCAGTGTTTTGGTGGCGGTGGCAGCCGATTCACAGAGCTACCGCTCATGGGCAGGTATGCTGGGAATGCTGGCCCTCCCTTCAAAGGCTCTGGGAGTGGGGGGCAGGTCCACCCCACCTGGCCGAAAGAGCCCCAGGTTCTGCCGAGAGCAGGTTCTGGGAGCAGGATTGAGCCGGTGCAAGGCGGGCAGGCGGGAGGCAGCAGAGACAAGAGAGGCAAACGAGAGATCAGCCAGTCAGGCTGATATGCATCGGAAGAGCTGTTCTGGCCTCACGTGGACCTTCGTGGTGAAATGCTCCACTTCCCATTATCCTACCAGAGTTTTCATGAGGGCTGACCTCCCAACACGAGAGGGATGAGGGTTGCTAAGGAGATTGAGAGAGAAAGGCTGGAAGAACTAGGAGAGCTGTCCTTCTTCCCAGCGTGATGGTGGAGAGGACGCCTCCAAAGGCACCAGAGTAACTTAAAAGAAGCACGTACCTGCCACCTAGAGCGATACTGACCTCCCCAGTGGATGTGTACACAGCACACATTTTTGTGCATTTTTAGGAGAAACATTGACCTTTTCACTTCCCTTTTCTATCCCAGATTCTCCGGGCCAGAAAAACAATGTTCCTGTCTCCTTTCTTCTGCCCCATGACCCCTGATCTCTCTCTCTCTCTCTCTCTGAACACCCCCACACAGCTGCACACTTGGCCTTGCTCTACTTCTGACGGTCTTCTTGTGACTTCTCCAAGGTCTAATGGTCTGGAATTTTTGGTCCACCCAATTCCAGTGGGGTTTTATGAATATAAACAACTTTGCTTTGAAAACACAATACGTGATAAGAACATGGGACTCCAGGCCTGTCAGAAGTCAAAAGGGTTTGTTCTGTGAAGCTGAGAGATTCCAGTTCAGGTCTGACAGCTGGCACGACGTCCCTTAGGAGAAAGTCATAAGGTTTCCTATCAGTCTTCTGTATGGAAAGCTGAGGATACTAATTATCGCCTGCTATGTAACACTAATCAACCCTGAGTGCTCCCTGGAAGGACAAATCCTGAAGCTGAGGCTCCAATACTTTGGCCATCTGAGAAGACTCCCTGGAAAAGACCCTGATATTGGGAAAGTGTGAGGGCAAGAGGAGGAGGGGACGACAGAGGACAAGATGGCTGGACAGGGTCATCGAAGCTACCTACGTGAATTTGATCCAACTCTGGGAAGCAGTGGAAGACAGGAGGGCCCGGCATGCTCTGGTCCATGGGATCACGAAGAGTCTGACACGACTTAACGAAAAAACAACAACAACAACATGTAACACTAAAGCAAAGTATAGAAAACTCTCTGAAAGCTTGGAAGTGCCACGCTGTGGGGTGCAATCCTGCCTGTGTAGATTGGAATGTTTCCCTATGCTCTTTGGACTTCACTCCCCAGTCCTCTATGCCTCAGTTATTTGCAAAGTTATTAAACCTCCTGACCCTGCCTTTTCCGTGGTTACACCCTTCCACCCTTGCTTCCATTACGCACAAGACCTCAGTTTCCAGGTGGATTCCTTGGCTGGTCTCTTCCCATAGCCCTAAGACCTGGACTGGGAGACTGAAACACTAAATGCCTTTCATGAGAGAGGAAGGCCCTCTCTGCCTCGAAGGAGGAAGGCATAAGGACCCTGTCAGATAAGGCACAAGATAAAAACAGTTCTCAGGAAGCTGAAGATTTTAACAAGTGTTTGTCAAATGCATAGACTCCCATTTTGCAAGGAGGGCTCTGTAGCTACAGCGACTCTTGACCTAAATGGTTTTCTAAATCCATCTTGATCACATTTCAGTCCCGGGTTTTTCCCACCCCAGAAACAAACTACCTAGGATGGATGACCCAAGAGAAACGGGACCTGTGATGCTGATTGGTTCTCCCTAGTCACTTGGTTACGTTTGGTATTGGCAATCTTGGTGTCTACTTGGGGTCAACTTAGATCAGTGGTTCTTAACATGGGCGATAATGCCCCCCCAGGGGGCGATTTCATTTTTCAGGGGGGCGGTAGAACGAAAAGGGGCGGCGTGGGGGCGCTGGAGCAGAAGGGGGGCAGTAGGGGGGCGCTGGAGCAAGCCAAACCTGTGAAGATGGCTGCAGCCTTTTTACAGTGTGCATGAATATATATTTTCCTCCAATTTTAATTTAGTTTCAGACTTTTTGTCTTGAAATTTTTAGTTCCTGCATTTGTTTTTATGACCTTTTTATATTTCTTTTTGCGTCTTAAAATTCACTTGCAACTAAATCATTAAATGTTACTTTTTGGGGGGCATTTCATTTTCTTGGAATTTAATTTTTTTTTCAGGGGTCATTGGATTTAAGTGTCTTAAATAAATAAATAAATAAATAAATAAATAAATAAATAAATAAATAAATAAATAAATATCATCACCGCAGGGAGGGGGGCGATGATAACTTCCTCAATGGCTCAAGGGGGCATTTCTTTCAAAAAGGTTAAGAACCACTGACTTAGATGATTGATTTATTTGGCATGCAGGGCCTTCTGAAGTACTGAAAGAGATCTTTTGTCCAACTGTAAGTTTTTCTTGCCTCCTGTATCTTGCAAAGGAGATTCCTTTGTGACTGGTCACTAGAAGTAAAAGTTAGTTTCATTTACAGGACTGATTACTCAGGCCATCCTTCTGAAGAAGCCACTGAAGCACAAATGGGCTGTTGGGGCCACTGCTGGCCAGTTCTGCATCCCACGCCATTCAATCCCCAGACTGGCAGGAGGAACAGGCAACTGGATGCAGAGTGATCCAGCAGTTGTCGTCCCATCAGCCTATTTGATTCAAAGGGCAGGTGTGTTTAATGCACAGCATTGGTCCTATCAGATTTCACATGTATGGATGCCGCCAAGCAAGAGGGCTGGTGGCAAACCGAGGAATCTGAGTTCCACTCATTCAAGCCGTTGGTCTGTGATTTCCCAGGACAGTCTACGCAAGTGGCAGTTATGGCCCCTCCAGCGGTTCAGAAGAAAGTCGAATCCCAAATCTAGGAGTGTTGGTTTGCAAACCATCTTCTTGGCCACTGAGCAAGAGCCCCATTTTCTCTAGTGATTACAAATTTGGTGCCACGTAGGTGCCTTTTGCTTTACAAAACTTCCTAAAACTGACAGACAGCACAGAGAGAGTGGATGTGGCTCACAGCTTTACATTTGTATGTGCAGATGTAACCGGTCCCATTTTCATCAAGTCGGCAGGCACATCTTCCTTGTGTGTTCTCTGTTTGGTTTAGCTTTGTTTTGTTGTCCTAAGAACTTGTAGGAGAGAAGCAAGCTAACAGAGCGAATGTCAGCACCCACGGGGAGGACTGTGTGTTCCCAGCAAAACCAACACGTCTCTCACGCATAACTGGCCAATGGATTGTCCCAGTTCCGCTGGGGTGAGCAGTGGCAGGAACAGGCATGTGGGCGCAGGCAGGCCCCGGTTGTATAACCAGCTCTCCCTTGACTCCGTGGCAGAGAATGTTTGGTGACAAGGCTGGGGCTTGTTTCTTGGAAGGAAAAAAAAAGATACCGAAGGGTACCGAAGCTGCCTGCCCCCTCTCCCTCAGAGCAGACATTTGGCTACCCACCAGTGCGGAAAAACCATTTTCACCCACGGGCAGAAGGACAAGGTCCTATTCCCAACTATCTGCTGTGCTGGATGCAGGTCCTCCTCTCCTCTCATTCTGCTTCCGACAGCCAATATCTCCTTCGGAGGGGAAATGTCAGTCTGTGCACACTTACAAGCACATTGTCTTAATAGAATTGCTGGTATTTTTATCTGGAGAAGAAAACCAGAGATTTTGAAAGGACTGGACACAGCATTACAGTTTTCCCTAGCTTGGAGGTTCCGCTTCTCATGTTAAAAATCCCCTGCTAGATTTTTGCTTAAGACAGTTTGTGACATATGACATACGTGGGTTGGAAAGGAAAGGCTTGTGTTTTCCAGTGGTGTGAAGAACAATAGCTTTGCTTTAAAAAAGCAGCCTTGTTACTTTCATTTCTTCTCATTTTTCAGACAGCTCAAGCCAAGCCCAGCCCCCAAAGAAAGGCAACAGACTCTCATAATTAAGCTCCACTGACATAATTGGGCCCATTAAACGAATGTTCTTTCCCTCCCAGTGGACTGTGCTCGTTATAAAACCATAATGTGTATTTTCCCTACCAAAAACATGTACTTACACATACACAGAGAGAGAAAGAGAGAGAGAGAGAGAGAGAGAGAAAATGCCAACCCTGCAGAGAATCTGCTTGGAATTTCAAAGGGAAATGCATTTTCTCTCAATGGCAACCGAGGAGGCTTTGCTCTCATTCACCAGCTGGTTGCTCCTGGCAGGAGATTCCCGTCTTTGTATGTATCACACACACAAGGCCAGCTGGAACGGCACCTGCCGGCAAACGTGCTTTGACTTAGCATCTTTCTTACTCATTTATTTATCTGCTATACCCTGGCTTTCGGGTGCAGTTCAGCCCCCTTGGAAGCAGCCATGAAGGAGGTGGCCCCTCCGACCGACCGTGCCCTGAGGGAAACGGGAGGAAGCGAAGCAGGAGGCAGGCTCCGAAGGGAGAGTCATCACAGGGAAGAAGGGTGTCCTGGAAAGAAGCAACCAAGATTTGAGGCAACCTCGACAGCCCATCATTCAACAACATGGGGACTCCCACCACAATGGACCCCCAGCAGATCCGTGGGAAACAAAACGCACAAAGGAGCTCGCGGGTAAGGTTACTGGCAGCGTTGCAACAAGAGTCGTGGAGGCATCTTTCGCTTTCAAAGGGGACGGGATCCCGTGAAACCGGCTGGGCCGTGGAGCTGTTACAGGCACAAAGGATCCAGAAAAAGAGCTGGGGCTGGCCAGTTGTTGTTGTTGTTTGCCTCTAACAACAACTTGATCCTATTGAGTGGAAAAGCTTTACCGGGAATGGAGAGGAAGACAACAGCCAGCAGAGGACCGTATTTCTCGTTAAATTTGGAGCGAAACGAGAATCCCTGCACAGAGAGATGCAGGCTGGCAGGTCTGTGGAAAGAAGGGTTCCGTAAAAAACCCTGAAACCGGGATGTTGTGCCCGAACAAAAGCAGAATTAAAAGCAAACTAAACAAAACGCCCAGACTTTTGTTACCTTGGGATCAACGTGACTTTGTTCAGACTGACTTCTGGGCAGGACGTGGTTCTTCTGGTTGGTCAGGCAAGAGAGCCGGGTGTGGGCAGCCCAAGCAGGCTGGGCCACGTTTCTTGGGTGGTGGTTGGCATGCTTGGGCTGCCACGTGTCCTAGAGAGAAAACCGTCCTCTCGGCTCTTTTCCCCTAAAGCGTACTCTCCCCCCCCCCCCCGAAAAGTCTGGCCTGAGTCCGGAGGTGCTTCTCATGGGCAGGAGAGGGTTCTCCTTCACCATCTCCGCCGGGGTGACTGCAGCTCACGTCCTTTAAACGGTCTCCCCAAAAGGAACTAGGAACTTGGGAGTGGTTTCTTTAAGGACTCAGCCATGGAGTCCACGGGGATCTCCCTCATGATCTGCCAGATCCAGACGTGCGCAACAGACATTACTTGGTGGTGGGTGGCCTTGGCTTGACCAAGGGGCCATATTTACTGGTCGGTCTTAAGGCAGAAGCAGTGGAAAGCGTTGGGGGATCTTTATGCGTGGCCTGTTAGAGTGGAACCCCATGACACCTTTGCTTGTGGGGTGCAGCTGCAGGAAGACAAGGGGTTTGGTTCCATGCTTGGATTAAAGGCACGGGGGGGTATGCTGTTTTCTGTAAGATCCCTCAGCTAGAGGAGAAGGCATGAGCTAGTAAAAGTTGGACAGGTGGGGGGCACTGGGTCTTGTGGGTATTAATCTCTCCACCATCACCCTACGATCTGCACACTGCAAGGGGTGCATAACAGAGGCAAAAGTTAGGAACCTTCCCTACATCAGTTTGCCTTCAAGCCAGGAGACGCTTCCACAGGAAAAAGGGGCCACCCTCGCCCAAAATGGAGCCAGGGACGGCATGGACTCTCAGAGCAAGCCCTCCACAGCACCCTGTTTCATGTTATCCCCAGCTCTGCAGGTCTAAGAGTATTATTATACAGTATTGCTCTTCAAGGAGGAACAGCCTCCGAAGAAGGAAGCCTTTAGGACGAAACCGGAACAGATTGTATTACACAAGGAAACAAAGCTGCACCCTCTAAACACACAGCCAAGCAAACACTCCCATCAGCAATCTGGCTTCTAACCTCCCTTTTATGAGGCTCCCAGGAACTAGCAGAAAGGGGCGGGCGGGAGGGTGTGCGTGCGCACCAGGAAACAGTCTCAATTGCAGGAGGAAAAGATCCTCCTCCTCCTCCTCCTCCTGGGGTCCCTTTAGAGTTAGGAGCAAAGCCCAAACTCATTACACCAAAATCAGGGGGAGAGAAGGATGGACCGTCCCTGATGAAGAATCTGGCCCCCACCGACCCGGAATTTGGAGACATCTTGTGTGGGAACCTGTGAAAGGCCCATACAATGGCTTCCCTTGGGCAGAACACCAGCCTGGGCGGATGAGCCCGCGGAGGGCAGCTGCGCCTCGGTCTCCCTGGCACTGTTTACGCCAAGGCAAGTTGGCAGTACTTCCCGGTTCCTGTCAAAGCCTCGAAGCGTCCCTCGCTGGAGCACAAAAGCCACTTTATGCTCCCCCTTCTCTCAGATGAAGGTCTTCCTTGTTCATGTTTCCTTTGCTAATCTGAAACGGGCCCTGAAGTGGCTGGTGCTGCTGTTTCTTTTAAAGGACACAGAAAAGATGGCCCCCGGCCCCCCACCTTCCATAAAGGAAGACTTCCTCGTTTCACATCTAAAAGGGAAAAGGCCAGCATGTGTGCGCAGAAGAAAGCAGGTTCTGTCTAAAGGCAGTCGGATTCCACAGTTGCGCCAACAGGAACGCTCGCCGCACATCCTGTATTCACTAGCATAGGCTCAAGTCCCACCAGAAGCGGGTCTCCTGCTTGCAAATGCAATGAGGGTGGCAGAGGAACCGACTCCTCTATCTGAAGCCCTAAAATGTAGCAGAGTTGCCAGAAAATTATCTATGACAAAAACTCTCTTCCCACCAGCAGTTCAGTGGAGGCCACCTAGGTTGTCGTTTTGACAACTCTGGCTAATGTCAAGATTCTTAGGCCCAAGATAACCGTAATGACATTGCCAACTGCCCAGAGAGTGCTCTTGCAATATGGGGCGGCATAGGAGTCAAATCAATAGGAAGTCTTGATTTTGGGTGTCCCTACAGTACATCTGGTCGCTCTCTCCTGGCAAGGAAACAGAAAGACCTGAAAGAATGAAGTGATACGACGCACACAGGTCCTCTGGACTGAGTTTTCTAGAGTAGTGTCATCTTAAAGCCTCCTGCTTCCCAGGGTGGCCAATTGGAGTTGTACAGACAGGAAGGCAACCGCCCCGTCTGCCCTGTTGCATTCAAGCAACTGGTGCCTAGCAACACTCAGTGCCTCTGAATCCTAGCGGTTCAATCCAGCTCTCAGACCTAACAGTTGCTGGTCCTTTTCCTCTGTGAACTTTCTATTTGTTAACCCCATGGAAGCCAGTGACCATCAACCTCGACTGAAGTGACTGAGGTGTGAAATCCAAGTCAAAATCTCCTCACACACCCCCAAACAGTTTCCAAAACCAGCTCCCACACAACTGGAGTTGGAAAAAAATGGGATTCTGGTTGTGAGCAAGGACAAGGGTTGAAGCCCACTTCAGCTCCAACCTTCTTTCTTTTCTCAGGTGAGGGCAGAATCCTATTACTTGTCTATTCCAGACAAGCAACCCCAGCAGTGTAAAACCTCCGGGGAGATTTGCTGCTACAGCAGTTAAGAAGTCAAAGCTAGTGCTTCTTGTCATGCAGCAAGTAATTTGGCAGGTTTACAACGAGAAAAACAAACAACGACTTCTTAACCAGGGACAATTTGCTCTCTGGTATCTACATTGTTGGACTTAAGGCCAGAGTAAACAAGTAATAGGATTCTGGCCTTAAACTTTACTATTTGTTTGGGAAAAAAGAAGATACTGCCAAAGCTCTCTAACACAGAAATGAAATCAGACACTGAACCAGTTCCAGCAAGACAGGGAAGGAAGAGAAGGCTACCATCATTCTCGGTTGGCCAACTTTGTGTCTGGTTTCTGGGTCTGGTTTTTTCTACAGTTTGATCTGCACCAAAAGGCAGGAGATATTTTTGAGCTACCTGCTAGAAGCAATTTCGCCTGTAGATCTAAACATGACTAAAGGGGACAGTACCCAAGTAGCGGGGTTTCTTTCAGAAACAGTCACTAGCATTAAGACAGCGTCAGTACACTTAGAATACAATCTGCTAGCTTACAGTAACTAAAGCTGCCTAAAGTCCTAAAGAATGTTGATATCTGGATTGGTAGGGGTTACTAGTCCTCATGGTCACGAAGAACTGATGACAAGCTTGCAGGAGGCAGATTTGTTCCACCCCTTTGCTGCAGTGCTAGAGCAATGGGGTCCTTAAGAGAAGGCAGTGGATTAGCCCACCCAACCGCTCCTGTTGAATTTCTGCCAGCCGTGTAGCCATGCTAACCCTTCCTTCTTCAACAGACCTTTCCTGCGCTCCTAGGAGTGAGGCCTCACAACTCAAGAAGAGTCTTGAACGGGAAGGGAAGGACAAGAACCTCAGCAAAGAACAGGCTCAGAGGCAACATACACGCCCCAGCCCAATACATACGCCCCGTTCTGCCTGGCAACCGAGACAGTTATAGCACACATTTCAGGGAAATCATCTGTGCTTATGTGTGCCCTTTTTTTTTTCCTTTTAAAGAAAACCACACTGCACAAGAGAAAATAAGTTGCACTACCAAGTCTACACCCTGCATTTCAACAAATGGTGCTGCTCCCAGGACACAGCCAGACTTGACAGGACTGGGAAATATTCCCTTTTCAGTGGGGAGCAGGAAGGAATTCCTTAAAATAAGCACCCAGACCTCTCTTCTTGGGGCATCCTAAACGGAAGGGGACAATAAAAAAAGGAGTTGCTGGAATTTCTCTTAAAAGAGTAATGAAATACAGTTGGGTCTTTAGGAAACAGCACAAGCTGGAAAATGAAAAGCATTATCCCTTACAGCCTACCGGAAGCCACAAAGCCTTCCTACAGCCGAGGCCCTCGTGCCCCTACCTACTCCATGATGCTTTGCCCTTTTTTTCTTTCTTTCTCTCACTCTGTCTCCCTTCCCACCTACAAGCTGGCTGGGGAGAGCAGAGGTCGCCTGGGGAAGAGGCCTGACTTGAAAATTCCTTGCACAAGAGATCTGACGTCAGGGCCCAAGGACCACACACAGGAGGGGGGGGGGGGAACCTCCACATCCAGTAGCAAACAAGCTTTCCCATCTTTTATATGACAGCCCTTCAGAGATCTCAAGACCACCATCTCATGTTCTAAGTCTTCTTTTCCCTTAACCCAAACCTACTCTTTTCCTTCAACCTTTCCTATTAGAAGACTTCCCTCTTACACACTCTTGTCTTTACTGTATTTTGACAAAGCTGTCCTTTTTTTGCTCTGCAACATCCAAAACTACACTCTAGACAGGGCTGCCTTTTAAAGTTTTGTAGCTTTGACTAGACATTTTCAGCTATGCACACAGACATACATAGCACACATACGTACAAGCGCTGGTGTATCTGATGTTTTACTGTGAAATTTAGTAACATGACACTTTACCGCAATAAACAACACTTGGTGCTCCATAATAATCAACAACCCAACACGTGATGTTTCACAGCATAAACAAATCAGGGCCTCACTAGGCAATTCACCTGTTCCACCTCTGGACACAGAATGCCCTCCTTGCCCGGGCTGCGTACTCGTTCGCTTGGGAGGCTCCTAGAGTTTTGTTTGCAAATCTGATGTTTTGGCACTCAGAGATCTGCACGCTGGCGGGGGGAGGTCTGCAGGGAATCATGTGAAAAGAAGCATCGGCAGCAACAAGCTTTGCCTCAATGTGCAACTTGACTTGAAAACTCCTCTCCGAGGGCCGGGGGGGTGGGGTTTGCTATATGTGGACAGCGATCCAGCTGGAATGCGGGCGAATGGTGCCATATAAATAATATGCAGTCACGAAGAAGACTGCCTGTCAGAGCTGAGCCCAGTTATCAAAATAGATTCCCAGGGTGCTTGAGTTTAAGCCTCTGCAAATGCAGCCCCACTTGCAGACACAAACTGTACATCTAAAACTGGCTTCCTGCAACTGGAAGAGGGAGGGTCTGGCTTAAGAGAGGGTTAAAATAGATTGCACAGAAAAGAAGGACCTTTACAGCAGGGGCTGGATCCCAGCAAATTTCACAGTGTGGACCAGACACACAGACAGCAAGAGAGAGAACCTGCCTAAACATAGATGGGGAGAGAAGCACCTGCTACCAGGGAATCTCCTTCAGTGTCTTATTCCAGGCATACATTAATAGCTCTGGGAACTCCCCCTGCCTTGGCCACTCTTCCCCTTCCCTGTATCTTCTGCCCAATAAGTGGGATTAAATTTAGAGTGTAAACTCACAGGGGTGAAGAATATCTTTGGGAACACTTCTGTAGGGATCTCTGGTAACCAGGATTGTGCTGTAGTGGATTGTGTTGAAACTAAATTACAGTGACCCTAATACTCGTAGGGGTTTTCAAGGCAAGCGAGATTCTTTAGGAGTGGTTTTACCTATGCCACCCTTCCTCCCTACCTTACGTTTCCGTGATTAACTAGGGATTTGAAACCAGGTCTTCTGAATCCTACACATTAGGCAGCCAGGAATGCAGGGGTACTAAATACAGCAGCAGTGCAGGGTTTAAGCGCAGGCGACATATGCGAAGCAATAGAGATGAAGGAATTTCTGAACATGTTCACATGTATCTGCCCGATGGCTGGAGAAACCTCCTTGTCAATCCTGCACATTCCTGGCCGCTGCTGGCACAAAGATTCTCTGCACCCTCGACACACATGTGACAAAATGGACTGTTTCACCTTCTGCCAGGTGAGGAACAGGGGCAGAGATTATTAAGACACCATTAAAACCTAGCATTGCCCTTCCTGGTGGCAGACTCCCCCTCCTTTCCTTTCCTTTCCCCTCTGCTAGGTTGGGGGGGGTCAACCCCCTCTTGTATATTCACCCCAACAAAGGCAATGGAGGGATCAAAGGGTTGCCTGCCGGCTTGGCTGAATGTTGATTTATCCAAGAGATCAGGCTGCGGAGGTCACGTCCTCCCTCTCTCCCTCCTGAGTAGACAAACATACTGGCCAGCCAAGGGACGGGAGGGCTGTGGCGGAGAGGAAGTTTAGCCAAAAGGAAAGAATGCATGTTGGAAATGAGAGAATTCTTCTTCTTTTTTTTTCAGCCTCCCCTCCTCTTCCTGTGAGAAAATCCTTATCCAAGGCAGTAAGACATTGCCACAAGATAATCTCAACCCTGAATGTGTTGAAATCTTTCTTAGCTTCAGTTATTTTTTGGGGGGGCGGGGGTGGTGGTGGTGAAAAATTAAAAGACTTTGACAAAAGATGGCAAATGGACATTCCTCCTCTCAAGCTTCAAGTAACACAGGTCATGGGCCTCTTCTGGAGATACGGTTTGGAGATTTTTGGAACTGTTTTAGAAAAGTAGTTAGTGCTGCCTTTGGTTAACAGGTGTTAAAAGGTGGATGAAGCTCTGTAAACTGGAGGAATGTAACTTAAGAAACAGATGTAGAAATATATATAGGACCAGGATCCAGCTTCTCAGACCCTCTTTACAAAAAAGCAAGGCCACCATCAGCAACTCATCCTTCTAAGAAGCCAGCCTCAAGGAGTTTTGCCTCTCTCTGAAAACCTCCCACTGCCAGGAATCTACAGAACTTGGAAAAGTGAGTGATGTGTTTTTTTTTCCCCTTGTCGCTTTTTCCTTTTGTGCTGTGTCTTTCTACATCATAAACTCAAGAGCCTTGACCTTTTTAAACTAATATGCAAGACTTTTCAGCTGTGGAACACAATCTTGAAACTAAAGGAATAAACAGTTTTCAGAACTATGGGTTACATTCAATGGATCCAAGTTCAGGACTGAGTCAGCTGACAGCTTCCTTAGGGTTTTGGAATTTGAGACAAGTGATCTGTTCTGGGTTGTTATTGTTGTTTTCAACTGAACTGTCTTCAGCATGAGTTTAACAGCCTAACAAAAAATAAAAAGCACATCTGGGTTAAAACCACAAATGCGAATTTTAACAATTGAACCTTCCCCCTTTGTTTCCGGCTTGCAGGAATGAAAATATTTGTGTGGATGGAAATTCTGAGTTCTGCTTCTCACTGAATCATCCCCACCAGTTCAACAGATCAAGTGACATGTGCGCCAGCTTCAGTACAAAATGACCCACCGAGAGAGGGTGATTAGGAGATCAGCTGCCCCATGACATCAGGGAATCTGCAAGCATCGGAAAAGTGAACATCCAAGACTCCACCGAGAAAAATCTAGAACTGACAGATGGGAAGAGGAAGCAGAATAAGTTATTGTGAGCATGACAAAGATGAGGATAGGGCATAAGATCTGGGCATGAGTTTGAGTTTTTTTAAAAAAAGTGGGGGAAAAGGGAAGCGTTGAAGAGGAGTGCCTACCGTAGGAGACCAAAGGGCTCTTGAATGGACTGTCCTGCTTCCCAGGTCCCTCTAGAATGCCCAAGAAGCCGACTTAGAAGGCTAAAACCCTCCCCACTTGCAGAGCCCTCAGAAGCAAACTCCCCAAACACTGGGGCACAGACTAGGAAGGGACTCCCAGGGTCATCTAGTCCTTCTATTGATGCAGGGAAAACAAAGGAACTGGAGATAAAAAAGAGAGGGAGAGATCCTTAAAGTCACTATTTGTTTCTTTGTGTGTGCTGGCATTTGGGGTACCTTTTAATTGAGTAAATCCTTTTCTCCCTCCAAACCAATGAGGTACCTCCTGGGATCTTTTTTTTATCGGGGGGGGGGGGTTATCAGGGGGGGTTAGAGAGACCATCAGCATTCTTTCAAAGGGAGATGATTGTTGACAAGAAGAAAAGGCACTTTGCTTTGATAAACCTGCTGGTTTGCTCCCTGCAGGCCCTGCTTTCTGTGCCTGTTTTCTTCTCTTTGCTCAAATACCAGGGGGAGGGGAATGAGGAGAAAGGAATGTGCCTCCTCCTCCTCCTCCTCCCCTTTGTCTCAAGGCGGCAGGCATGTGGTGGCCCTATGTGGACGTGAGATGCGTGGCGGCGCTCAGGGACAGCTGAAATCCACCTAAAATGGAAGTCTATCCCAGAGAGATGTTTAGCATTTGAGCCTTAAAGTAGGAGGCAAGGATGGCAGCCTGTGTGTCCCCCCCCCAACAAGACTTGAGGGGGCTTGCACTGACAGAATACGAAGAAAAGGCACTCAGCTATTGCTCTGGCGCATTCCTGCACCCCTAGATTGTTTCCACAAAACCTTTCAAGACAACCAAAGCCACCTCTGAATTCCAGGAACAAGGGGTAGCCCAAAGGGAAGCCTAAGGACCTCCATGCGGAGATAAAAGCACCCCCACGTCCCTCTGCTCAGACAGGTGGAACTGAGCTGGGTCACTCCGTCTACGGCCAGAAAAGCGCTTCATAAGCTCGAGGTCTCAGGGATGTGGACAAAACGTTGGGAAGAACTTCCCCACGGCATGAGATGTTCTGAGAGCCACACCGACCCCTTGAGAAAGCAGCAGATGCTCATTCGTTACAGATTTTCAAGCAGAGGTTGGGAAAGCCACCCATGAGCTTCCCTGGCATCCTTTTTCTCCATCTGCAGATAAGTTACAGTAGGTGACACCAGAGGAGCCTTCCCACGACTCAGATTCTGAACTGAGGAATCAGCAGAGGCTACAGGGTTGCACAGGCAAGCAAGCAAAGCAAGATATAAACATCCTGCCTTCAGAAGCAGGTTATCTGCGACCGACACACACACACACACACACACGTACTGCACACAGGAGTTGGTCGGCCGGCAATCTGGACTCTGCCTCCCTCTCTTTGCTTGAAGGAGCCTTCTTGGCCTGCTGTGTGTGTGTGTGGGGGGGGAGACCCTTGCCGTGGGATGCGTGTGTGCGTGCGTGTCAGCAGGTGTTTCCCCAACGGAGACCGTGCTTGTGCCAGGGCTACGCCTCTGGCATAAGAGGGGCAAACAAAAGGAGCAGCTGCCAGAGACAGAGCCGTGGGGCAAAAGGGCTGCCGGAGAGCAGATGGCAGGGCAGGCCTTGACGCCTCCCTCGCCACCTCTTGCCAAACGCAATCTGCTTTCAGTCCACCCTCCAAAAAAAGGCCGCTTTGTCTTGCTTTCTCTTTGGAAGTCCACTCACCTCTCAGGGCTCTGCTCTTTTGTAGCTCCCCATTAACCTCATTGCAGAAGGGAGGTAAAGCCCCCCCCCCCCCCCCCGAAAACAGAACAGAGGAAATCCGGAGCCAGACCGAAAAGAATTCTCGTGTGGTGGGAAATGCTACCCAGCCGGTCTCCCTGATACTTCAGCATGCTAGCCTGAGCTGAGTCATCACTGCAGAGAGCAAGAATATGAAGGCAGGGTCAAAAGTGTTGCTTGCTTTTGTGAAGACACATTAGTTTATCCCTCTATATTAAAATGGGAGCATGTGGGAAACAGTCAGGACTTCTCATATGCATGGGAATTCTCTCCAGATCTTGGCCTAGATATTTTGAATATTGCATTTACTAGCCACACATTTGCAATCTGGACTGGGGCACTAAGAGCAATCCTGCAGAACCTGCAACCCACCGAGTAAAACAAGGGCTCCATATGCCTCCCTTTTCTGCCCTCCAGGATCAGAGAGCCCACATAGTGGGCCACGGAGTAAATTTAAATATTTAAAAAATATTCAATGGTTAAGAAAACTTGGGGGCTTATATTTTTTTAAAATAATGGGTTTATATTTAAACAACATCAACAACACTGTAAGCCATTTACATTTTTTGTGATCTCAATACAAGCAAGCTGAATACGCAACAATACTTTCTTAAAACCAAGGGCTCTTTGGTTAGTTTCCTTTTCTATGAAAATAAAGATTTACGATAGAGAAGCACCTTTTTTGAAGACAAGCATTAACCATGCAGCACAAGAGAACAAGTGCTACAGCAACAACATAGGCTTTATCTTCAGCCAGACTGTCCATGAACTTCTGAGTTCTCCCACCCTGCAGCACACAAAAGACATTGTCTCTCCATCTGCCCTGCCCACAAAAACTAGCTTTTTGCCTTTGCTTTGGGAATATTACTGAAAGCCCTTGTTTGTCTCTGAACAAAGAGGACTCATGGGCAGCAACAAGCAAATTGGATGCTTTGATGAGCAGCTTTGCGTGGGGTGTGGGCATGATCAGGCTAAAGAGGAAGAAGAAATGAAACTGAAAGCAGAGACAGAGGAAAGCAACACAAACCTCCCAGAGGGATGGAGCAGGTACAGAAAAGAAGGAATTAAAAAAATTAGCCAGGGGGGGGAGACGAGATACACAGCATCTTCCTGGCAAAGATTTCAAGAGGGGAAGCCGACTGTGTTTACAACTCAGCTGCGGCAAAACTAACAAACTCACATTGTCGCATCTCAAAGTTTTATCCGGCACAGGATTTTCTGGAGGGTGGCCCACTTCTTCAGATACCTCTCTCAAAGCGGGGTGCAGCAACGAAATTGGATTTGTAGACGAGAAGCGTGTTTGTTTCAGGGAAGAGAAGAGGCCTCCATGGGACACCGTGGGTTTCTCAAAGAGACGTTTGGATGAAAATCCTGGTCGCTCCTGTGCCCCTTAGGAACCAACCGGCAAGAAGCAAGACAAAGCAAAGAAAGATAAATAGTTCCTCTGGAAGAACCCTGATAGAGATGCCTATGACTGTGGCAAGACCAACAGAGGGGAAAATTTGCCCACTCACAGGAGTCTAGACAAAAGCAAGAGGTTCTTCGCATACTGTTGTACTAATTTGCTGAATCTGTTCCCTCACATATGGCAAAAGCTACTGGTTTAAACAGCTTTCCCTCATGATTGTCTATATTTATGGCGAATCGAATTACCAAATGGGATGGACTTTGTACTGATAGCTCAGTGGTTTAGGTATAGGACTGTGGAGCCCAAGGTTGGGGGTTCAATTCTGCACTATTCCTCCCTGACCGGGGCTGGCCTCGATGATCCATAGGGTCCCCTTCCAGCGCTGCGATTCTAAGACCATGATTGCCATTTATTTCCACATCTTTTAAACATTTCTGCAAACTGCCCGCAGTTGCTACCAGCAGCATCAAAAGGGACACCACAGCTCTAACTTCACACTCCTTATGCAGATGGCTGATAAGACGTTTTATCTCCCTGGGCTGCGGAAATGAAAGGCGGTCTCACCACAAAGGTTACGTTCACAGACCACTGCCACCGATTTCTAGGAAAAATAAGTTCCTCTAGCTCATACCAAATTCAAGGAAATTAATATGCAGCTGCAGCCAAGAGATTTGCTAGCGGACACAAACAAGACCGTTCTTCCAAGGACAGTCTGTTACAGCTCCCTTGGAAACGATCGGAAGGACAGAAGACTCCAAATAAATCCTCCATTGCTGTTCCCCACACCTCTAGGAAAACAGCTTAGTGCCGTCAACCAAAAATGCTAACCAAAATGTTCAACAGCTTCCAACATTTGGTAGTCACTAAAGCCGTGTTTTGAGAGCTGACTTCGCTAGAGACGGTTCTTCTAGGTTGGGTTTAGCTACCTCTGTCTTCCTTGACTAACTCAAGCAACATCTGAGACAAAAATTTAAGAAGGCCACTTAAGTGGCCGACACTCAGGAAAAACTCATGCTACCTTAGATTTCCTAATCTTCAAGATGTCATAGGGAACTTTGTTTCTCTGGTAGTTATGCATTATGTATTTGTGTTATGTGCATCAAATCTAACCGCGGGGGGGGGGGGATCTGTGACTCTACAGAGGCAGGTGGATTCCCACAGCCACCAGTCCCAGTCGCACTCGTCCATGGTGAGGGATTGTGGGAATTAAAGTTAAACAGCAAAGGGGGAAACTCCAAGTATGACATATGTATTCTCCTCATTAAACTACTGCTTCTTAAAGAAAAACTACACAGAAGGAAAGGGCAGTTGTGAGGAAAGAAGAAACAAGGAAGGAGCTGTTCCAGCCAGACTTCCAGGTCCTAAACCAGCAGGAGGACCAATGGGAGACCCTTAACCGTCTGGTTCTATTAGAAGGGAAGGGCAAATTACACCATCTGGACATGACACACAGTCATCAGAAAAGAGGTCTGTTTTTAAAAGCAGCCACTGCTTTGTCATCTGAAAAAGAATGCAACAGAAGCTGATGGGTTCACCACAGGCCCTGAAAAAGGTGATGAGGGCTGGAATTCTTTTTTTCAAAACCCCAGCAACTCAGGCCACTAGTCATTCTCAGAAAAGAACAGATCATTTATTTCTTTTTTTAAAAGGAGAGTTGTTCTCCTTCGCAGAACCTGGCTGAGGCCCAAGAGTGAGTTCATGTTTGCGGAATGCCGTCTCCCGCTGTCTGCTGAGAAACCCTTTCCGAGACTCTGACGGCCTCATTCATGGTCTTTTTCGGGTTGCGCAGCCAACATGGCAGCCCAAATGCTGTTCCTGAACAAACTCCCAAGGAAGGGAAAGTCCTTTTCTCAGGTGTGCGTGGGTGGGTGGACAAGGAAGAACTCTGTGCATTGTTAAGAACGGCTTATAGAAGGAAGAGGGAATTATACGTTGCAAAAGCAGCAAGCTGCTTGACTGCACTGTCATCAGCTAAACCGTTCCCACTCAGAGTCTCTTTGATATTTCATCACTAGGCCACAGGGAAGCTTGGTCATTCGACGGAAGCAGGCATGGTTCCAGGGCAAAGAGTATGGGCTCCGGAGGTTCCACGGCGTATAATGCTGGGAAAACATGGGGCATCTCAAGAGCACAGATCCCCTCAAGGGCACTAAGGAGGCCTCTCACAATGGCTGCCTTGTGAAACCTCCTCTCCTCCTGCTGCCAAGGCAGTTTGCTGGACTACATGTCCCATCACCCTCCACACCAGTCTGACCCCGGGTTGGGATGGGTGAATACCTCTTGAACAAGGGCACCACGTCGGACAAGGCTGACCCAGGGTGCTTTCCACAAAAAGACAAATGTGCAACTTTCAGTCTTGCTTTCAAGCTTATGAATATCATCACCAAGGCAACAGAGCTTAACACAGGAGCACACTTGAGGTACAAATGGCAGCCTGCTCTCCTCCCCCTCACCCAAGCAACCAGGTTATTATTAGGTGCCTTATAATGCAGCATTAGCTTTTAAAGGTGAGGAATGCAATGCCATGCACTACAAGGAGAGGCAAAGTTTTGCAAAAGACCAGGCACAATAGTGAAAAATCTGCAATTTATCCACTGCCAACTAGCCACAACTCCTGAAAGACAATGCCAGGAACAATGGGAAAAGGCATTTGTCTTTAGCCATGCCAGTAGGGTTTATGGCTGGTTACCTGGGGGAAGAGCAGGATGAACATTTGGGGTGATGTGGCAGATCTCTTCCCCCTTTTCGTTGTCATCTGGGAAGGGAAAAGCCACATCAAGAGAGTATGTCCTGGAACTCCCTGGTCGTTTATGAAGCCTCTGACTGACTGTAACAGGAAGCAGAGGCTTAACTGCGAAGGCCATTGGTCTGTTCTAGCTTTCAATTCTAAGACACATTACAAATAAGCTCCAGAACAGAAGTGGCAACTTTGCAGGGTTTCAGGAGACAATCTTCTGCACCTGCAGCCTTTGGGGGGAACAACAGAGACTGGCAAAAAAAGAAGAGGCAGAAAATGAAAGAGGCAGGAGAGGCAAGGCATTCGCTTCCTGTTTTCTCAAAATGAGTGTTCTGGGTATTAAAACAATGCAGGCGAGGCTTTCACCCCTTGAAAAGATGAATGACAATTCTTGGAAGTTTCTGAGAGACACAATTTACTTGTCACCATAAAAACTGGAGGGGGCAAGCAAGGGCCACACTTCACCCATTAGTGAGGCAGGAGAATAAAGCAGGGGTCCAGCTTAAGCCCCTCCCGCCCCAAAAAGGTATACATTTTCTTTGTAGCACAGGTAATGATGCTCTGGATGGTGAGACTGCTGGCATGATTTCCCAACACCATGTAATTAAGGGAAGTGGCCTAAAGAGGCCAAAAACTCCCTGGAGGGGAATGTACTTCCCATAAAGATGTTCTTTGCTTTCTCAGGCAGCCCCTAAAAAACTCTCACAGAATCCTTTTTCTTGGATAAAAGCTTTCCTTTCATTTACAGTATTTATTGGTAAGGCCCCTCATGACAGGAAAAGCCACAGCAATGACTTCAGCAGCGAGGAATGGTGTTAATGTTCAGAAAGTTTTAGGTCTGGCTTTTGGAACAGAAAGTTAAAAAAAACCCACAGCTGTACCAAATGTCTGTGGAAAATGCTGGATCCTATACAATTCAGCTAGATCCCAGAACAAGGGAGGCAAAAACAAACACTCGCCCAAAGCTTGGAAAAGAATCAACAAGAGGTGCAAGAATCCCGAGGCAAGACCACAAGGGGCAGCTCTTTGTAGAGCCATTAAGATTTCAAAGACTCAGTATCCTGATTTTCTCTTGAATAAGCTTGAGTAAGGTCTCAAGATTTATTCCTATTTCAAACTTCTTAGGATAGCTATATCATGATGGCTACAAATATATGGTGAAAAGTTGTGGTAGAGGAGAGGCCAGGTGAAACTGGAGAATTCAAGTGTTGATGAATAAGATTATTAGGGGTATGATATTGTATGGCTCTGGGTAAAGCATTACTTCCTTTCATCCTAGAGAACAAACAGAAGCAGTATCAACGTGGGAGGCATCTACCGCCTAGGGGAAAAAATGTTTACTTGATTTGTGGCAAACACCATTATCTCTGTGCTGGAGTGCTATTCTCCAATTCCACAGCTAAGTTATCCCACCTACAAGAAGTTGAACCAGATGCAGCTGAACAGTGTACCATCACAGAAAGCTACCTCACCAGCAGAAGAATGTACTGTACTGGGTTTCTAGTATTTAACAAAGGCAAACATAAAATCCCCAATCTTGGTTATATCCATCATAATAATGCTTAGGCCTCTTGCATATAGATCATGGCACAAACTTTAGCCCCCACTGTATCATTCACTAGATTTTTAAGAACCTGGGAAAAAAAAAAGAGAAAATTCCAGAATTGAAAATGTCTTGAACTTCCAAGAGACACCTACATCCCTCGTGGATGGGCAGAAAAATGTGAATAGCAAGGAAAGCAGTTAAATCATGCAGTTTGTTTTTGTTCATATGAACACAGTGTATTTATTACCAGCATAACCAAAGGCTAAATTTGTAAGGATTGAAATCATAGGCCAAAAAGATTGCAAAGATCCATGTTTGTTTCCTGTGGGGATAACTCTTACATGCATGTTTCCCCCTTCATTAAAGAAAACACACAGCCTTTTGTCTTCACTTTGAAGAGTCAACAGCAAGTGGGAGCTCCACGTCCACACCAATTTCCAAAACAGCTCTGTTTATTGCAATATTGAATAAGGTTTGTTCAGTTGCATAAAGACTCATCTTTGAGGACAGTGAAACTACAGCATGTTAAATTGGACCAGAGGACAATCAAGGGTGGGATCTGGAAAAAAAAACATGAGTTGTTTTGGGAAACTAGGAATTCCCCAATAAATCACTCAAAATCATGAAAGTAAATGCAATTTCCTCTTCTTAGTCATAAACAGAGAATTTTTTAAAAATAACCCATTCCTCTTAACATAAGAGGCTTGTTAAGTGATTAAAATGCAAACACACCACACAATGATAAATATTCAAGATTGTATACCCAAACAATCTGGGAGTAGGTGGGCTGACTTGTTGGCTTGAATGCTGAACCACATTATAATTCTTCCTGCGGATGGTCATGAATAGGAAGCTGAATGAGTTTTGTGCATTAATTGCTGAGGTCTACCCACAGTGAAAAAGTACATTCACCTGAGGTATTAAGCATCTAAAGATTCAGATGACACCTGCACAGCAGGTGACACATGAGCTGTGTTGGGGTAAATCTGGAGATCTATCAGCCATAAATCCTCTTTTAAAAGAAACTCTATATAGACAGGGCTTAGAAAGATGAGCAGGAAATTGGGTGCTGATGGGATTAAAGTACTTCAAAAATTAAAATTAAAAAACAGCAAGGACAGATTACATGCAAAGAGTAACAGGTTGGGAAAAGGCTGATCTAAAATCACTGGTAGAATTGTGCCTCTTCGAACCATTTTTCTGAGTAGACTCCAGAAACAATTAAAGCAAGAGACTCCACCAGCAGTTGTCAAGTATAAGGTAGCAAAAGGAACACAGATCAACAAAATGCTTCAAACAGTTAATTAAGCAAAAGGATTCCAGCTTCATACTCATCTGCAGCCGGTCTCTTTTCACTTGACCCAGACTCCCGAGACAAAAACCATCCCAGAAGTTTGCTAGGCCTGGACTAACCATGAAACCACTTTTGATACAGTGCACAATGACCCAGAAACAGGACCCTGCAAAAGTGAGTTTGCATATTTCCAGAGCAAAGCTTTGCATAAAATGCCAGACTGTGCCCTAAATAAAGGCAGGACTTTCAAAGACACCTTGGAAATGCTTCCATACTTTTAAGTCACAGCCAACAGATCTACCTAACCCTGAGCAAAACACTCGATAGCCATGCCAGGATTCCTTTTAATACATTGCATTGTGGATGCTCCTTCACAGTATACTCTCCCTTCCCCCCTAACATGTGGTTTACAAGCAAAGGGAAGCAGGGGGACCGCTTCACATGGAACTAGCACAACTGATCTAAGAAGGGCACATGGATCTTGATCTACAAGGTGCAAATAATGCAACGTGGCAATCCTATGCTGAAGAGTACAAGGCAGAGTAGGGAACCTGTGTGTCTCCAAATTTTAGTACCATCATTCCCTGACTATTGACTATGCTGGCTGGGGCTGATGGGAAAGGAAATCCACCAATATGTTTAATTACACAGGTACCAGAGTTCCATCATCATGCACAAACTCCTTCTTGTGGCTGAACAGCCTTTTGGTTTCATCGTATTCCAGCAGCCAATCTGCTTTCAAGACAAACAAGCCAGTCTGAAGCATGTCCACACCAACTGTAAAGTTTTACTAGCAACGGATAAAAAGATCAAAGGAATGGGGTCAGCTGATAATAACTGGGCCAGAGACAAGACAAGATGCAAATATGACTTTTTGCTCAGATTTCAGGGTTTCTTTTGCCTCAACAGAAGCCACACACGACACCTATTAATTGTTTTATTAGCTGGTTTATGTAAACAAGCAGGTCTGACAGTAGCACCCTTTTATTCCAAGCCCTGTTTTTTTAGATGTTCGCATCTGCCATAATTTGGTCTAAACCAAGCTAATGGTACAGTGAAGCCTAAAAGCAATCTAGTCCAACTACAAAACTGAGCGCTCCTGCTTCTAAATCTGAAGCTATCCGCCTAATAACAGAGATCAAGAAATGCAAATCTACAAGCCAATCTCAAATTCTCCCTTCTGAGATGGGACTTTACACTGCTATCTCATGGAGTCTTGTTATTAGTGAAAAGAAGCATGACAGTCATCTGCACATTCAGCTTTAAAATTTGACTTTAAAAACTATAATGAAGAGTCAAAATAAAACATGAAGGTAAAAAAAACCCTAAACATTCAGTATGTCCCCCTTTTCCCATTCAGAGGAAACACATTTATTTTAAAGGTGTCAACACAGTCAACTGATCAATACAGTGTAATCACTTCCTTGAGCCAAGAAGTTGTTACATGTGCGTACAAATTATAACTTTCCAAAAGGCCAAGATAGAGTATGTCTTTTAATCAGGACAAAAGGATGCAAATCTTGACTCTGATCATATTAAAAGAAACTTTACAGCTTTTCTGAAAGATAAACCTCTTTGAAATTGTACAAAGTGTACATTCTTAGACATTTATTTACATCATTTCAATTAGCTTCCTTGAGGAATTGTATACATATTTATAGGCCATGATGCACATTTGTGTAGCTGCATGTCATCTTGGGAAGTATGGCAGTGTATGCTTTCAAAGACACAAGACAACAAACAGAACTGAAGGGGGCACACATACAACAGGTCAAACCTTGGGAAGGATACAAAGGAGCTGGTTAGATTCTCAAAGGTTTTCATTGTGAAGAACTGGCACACATTGGTACCAACCAACAGTTAAAGGCCTCTGCAGTGTTTACCTGAAGGTCCTTATGTGCACATTGCACAAAGCATGGTTAAGCCTTCAGCCCTAACAAAAGATGGAAAGTTAGACACCATCTGGCCGACAAGCACAGACCAGCACGAACAGAACACTACCCAATACATCCAGCAGTTCTTGCACCAGGCCCAAGGCAGCTGCAAGTCAGTCCAGGAGCAAAACTGCAGTGGGCAGGGTTCAGTCCACTTTTAGGTTTTCGTCACGTTGCTTCTTGTGGAAGCAGAGCGCACATCTCTTCACTGGACAAATTTACTCCTGTCTGCAATACATCCGTGTTGGGTACAATGCTAGAACTGAGAGGTCACATCAAACCTTCCATGGGATTGCCAGGTGTTGCTTCTCCCATCAACTGTCAAAGAACAGCTCAGTTTTCTAGTTGTGGCAGGAACAGGAATTCCAAGTTAGCTCCACCCTGGGAGCATCCTTGAGCTCACCGGATCATGTATGCCAAACCCGCTCCTAGTCCAGCAACGCCTGCAAAAGTCATCAGAACGCTTCTGATGCCGCCTTCTATGTCCTCTACATGGAAGAATTTAACAAACCCCTCCTAGAAGAAAAAATTGAATGGTTAATGGCTTTCGTGTGCCTGCTGTGCCAAGGGTGTTCCAGACAGCTTGAGAAAATTCAAAGCAAGCAAGAACGAACCATGTAAAGACAAAGAATGTAATAAGCACATTTTACATAGATCTCTGCTGGACACCTCTCCTCACCTTCACTTCAGTGACTCGGCACACATTTTTATTCCTTTGTGGGAAACCAACCTGAGAGCATCACATTATCTAACATCCCCACACATCTTTGTTCACATATTTCTCCTTAGTAAAATGGGTGACTCCTCTGAAGCTTTATACAGTTCTGCTCACTTAACGCAATTTTAAATAGGTCCTTTAACCTGCCTTTCCAAGCACTCCCCCGCTTGCCAACTCCCTATAAAATCTATGGCACTTCTGAGACATTCGTTTAGAATTTAGAGGATCAGCTGCAAGCATCAAAGGACACTTACCCAGGCGTTATGAGAGACTAGCCATTCTCTTTTCTCCGTCACCAGCACATCAGTGATGATCTCGGTCAAGGTATTGATGCTGCTCTCTTGATTTATGCTCTTCAGATGTTTGGCAACAAACGCACCAAAAGAGATGAGTGTCACAATGCGCCCCCAGTTTATTATGCCATCTCTGAAAACTTCTGTTGCCACTTCTGACATAGTCTTCAGGTCCTCTTCTTTCTTGATTTCCATTTTTCTAAGCATTCCTGAATAAGAAAGGATGATGTACACTTTCAGCAAGCACTACAGGACCACAGACCATGGGAGAGGAACAAGTGTACCCGCCAACCAACACAGCTGTAACAAACACCACTGTCTTTTTCAAACAGAAATTCTGGCATTGCTAAATACAGATTTGATCCCAGAAGTTAACAGGATTGATCAGTTCTGTGCTCAGCAAAAAACTCTGGGTACTTAAAAAACTGAGTAGCAATTCAAAAATAAAAAGGAAGTTACATCCAGGAACAGGGAACTCAGAATTCATATATGGCAGTTTCCTCAAACCAGCTTTGTTATTCCATCTGTGCAAGGCTGTTATTCATAAGGCTTGAAGCCAACCAGTCAATATTTACCTATGAAAATTTGCTTCCATGGAACGGAGTGAACCAAATACTAATTTCTTATTATACTAGAAACAAACAGCATCCTCTAAAAAGTCCATGTCCTAATACCTTCAAGAGAGAAGATACATTATATGGGGAAAAAAACACTTCCACATTTCAGAAACTTTTGTCTTAGCAAGTCTTGAGTTCAGCCATATGGTTGACAGGAAATGATAACTACTATCCCCTGAAAAAAAAAGGTAGAAAACCAGGGATGTCCATGATTAATGTGCCAAGACTGTTCAAACTATTGTAGGGCTTTTAAAAAAAAAGATATTCTGTAACTCTTATTTAAAAAAGAATAAGATACTAAGGCAAATAGCTAGCAAATAACAAGCCTGTTCTACAGAAGAATCCTACTCATATATAGCCACTAAATCTTTTATCACAGTGTTTACAGTGAGCTATTTTTCACCTGCTAGTGCAGAGCAGGATGTGAATATGGGCTAAACCTTATCTCTAACCCGATTAGATTTTCTACATGAAAGGGTTTTTTCCTCCTCCCCCACTATCTAGAGTACAAAGTTCAGTTTCGTTTCTGCTAAGCTGGGTGTTTTCCACCACCCTCTTGTGGAAGAAGAAAAAGGGGGGAGGCAGTCAACACTTCTGGCTACCAGGGTGGTCACATCAACAGGACCTCCCCTCAAGAAGAGCCCCAGGTCAAGAAGGGGGTGATCAACCAGGCCCAGCGTGGGACAACCTCCAACAGAGGACAACCTATCAGTCACTCACCACCCAGGGTCATAGTCCCTCTCGGCCCCTCCACTGCCTTTCCTCCCCTCAGACAGCCAACTTATTCCCTTGCCTCCCCACTTCCTGCCAACCCCTCTGCTCGCTTTGGTTCCATTCCCCAGCTCTTATTTTCTTCCCCCTCCAATTCATGCATCATCCAGGGGCTTCCCCCCACACACACACACACACAATGAGGGACATGTACTCCAGCACCCACTTCCAGCCCTGGGATCCCGGCTTGCCTTCGCTGCCCTGATCCCGGGGGCCAAAGGAATCCCAGGGTCTGTTGCTTGGCAAGGGACAAAGGACCCTCTGTCCCAGCCGAAAGGGGATCAAATGGCTTCAAAGGGGCTGTTAGCTCCCTGGAGCAGAAAAACCCTCACAGCCACTTACTTCCCTTCTCAAGTTCCTTCCCTCTCCCCTCAAGCCGCCCCCCCCTCCACCCACCCACCCACTTCCTCTCCTCCCCCCCTCCTCACTTCTCCACCCACGCAGTTTCTCATCCAAAGAAAGAGAGAAGGAAGATGTGATTTTTCAAACACCCCCAACCTCCCCTCTTCCTAAGAGGGGGGCAGAAGGATGTCTTAACTCTTTCCACATCCGTTCCCTGTACTTATTGATATTGCCCTTTCCCACCCTGAGGGCTTCCGCCCCTCACTTGACTGCGCGCCAAAGGGCCATAAGGAAGAGCCAACTGATAAAAATGCTTTACATTCTTGCTCTCGCTTTAGTTCCTTTTTTAAAATACGGCGTTTCTCCAGCCTTTAATCCGTCGTGTGCCGCCCTGGGTCCCCCTGTGAGGAGAAAGGCGGCCTGCAAACCGACAGCCGGCGAGGGAGGCCTGTTCCTCCCCACCCCCCCACCCGTATCTTTTCCCTTCCTCTTTCGCCTCAGGAACCTGACTCATTAATTCCGGCGGAGGGGGAAGGTTTCCTGCTTGAGGCGAGCAGCTCCTCTCCAACCCCCGTCTCGTCTGGATTTTGAGGGGGGGGGCAAGTGCCGCCGCCGGGCCCCCCCTCCCTTTCCCTCCTCTCCCTCTTCCTCTCCTCCTCCTCCTTTACCTTGGAAAGCCAGCTGGTGCTTCTCGAGGATGCCGTCGCCCACCCGCCGGAGCGTCTCCAGGGCCCGGGTGGCGCCCGCCGCCTCGCCCTGGGTGGTCCCCAGGCGGCTCATCAGGCCCTGCAGGGAGAACTTGGGGGCGCCGCCGCCGCCGCCTTCCCCTTTGGCCCCTTCGTCGGCCGCCTCGCGCAGGTAGCGGCCCACCACCTCCAGCGTCACCCGGCGCAGGTCGTCCTGGAGGAGGAGGCGGCGGCCCGCAGGGGCCTTGGCCTCTTCTTCTTCGTCCTCGCCGCCTTCCTCGTCCTTTTGCTTCTTCTCCTCGGGCTCCGAGTCCGGCAGCGAGTCGAGGGAGGCGCTGGGCGAAGGGACCCCCTCGGCCTGGGACGCCGCCGCCACCACCTCGTCGTCGTCGCCCGAGTCCGGCTCGCAGCCGTCCAGCTCGCCCTCGGGCAAGGCCAGGGAGGCGGGCCGGGGGGACCCGCTGGGGGCCAAGGCTCCCGCCCCGCCGCCCAGGAGCGAGCAGGGCCCTTCGGCCAAGCCGTGCGGCCCCCAGACGTGGCCGCTCCTCCTCAGCGGCCACGACGGGCCGGCGGCCTCCGGGTGGGCTCCGACGCCGACGCCGCCGGCCCCGGGCGAAGGCGGGGCGTTGGGGACCAAGCTCGGGGCGCCCCCGTAACACAACACCATCGTTTTCTTGTTAAACATGGCGGCCTCCTCGACGCTTCGCGGACTCTTATACGACGACGCGGAGCCGTTGAGAGGGGAGCGGCGCTTCGCCGGCGGGCCCTTTATATCAGCTCCGCCGGCACGTGATGTCGCGAGACGCTGAGGACGGGGCGGGGCCTCCCGCCAGCCTGGCAGGGGCGGAGGGGGCGGGGCGAGGAACAAAGAGGAGGGAGCTCCCCCCCATAGACTCACGAAACTGGAAGACTTGACCTACCCAGGTTCCCTTGCCCGCGCCTGTCTTTTAAACTCCCATTAATATCAATAGGGGAAATGAAGGATTAAACGCCGCAATCCCCGGTGCCAAAACAAACTATATCCGGCTACAGAGTGCCATTCAGTTAATCGCTTCGAAACTCGTGTTTCGTGCAAGGACCTCAAGGGAACCCTCAAGATCTCAAGGTTTCTTTTTTTGGGGGGGCGGGCGTTGTTTCACAACACCCCTGTGAGGTGGGGCTTCACAGCTATAGGAAGCTGTTTTGAATGTCTTACTTGTGAATGTGGTTATTCCATCCCGGATTTCATTTCATTCCATATGTCCGAAGAAGTGGACTTGATCCACAAAAGCTCACACCCCTCTTTGGATTTTGCCTAATTGCACAATCAGGAGGAAGGGGCGTGGCGAAGGGAGACCAAAGTGAGTTAGCATCTGTACACTTTAAGATCCATAATCTTAGAACTGCGGAGCTGGAAGGGACCCTCTGGATCATCCAGTCCAGCCCTTGTCGAGGAGGCCCCGACAGAAATCAAACTCGCAACCTCTGGCTCGGGCAGCCAGAGACCTCGACCACTGAGCTTGTCCAGCTGTTCTCCCAGGGAACGCATGACTCGTGGGACCAGGAAAGGAAGGAGAGCCTCCACCCAGGTCTATCGGCCAGATGCCCTTGTGTAATAAAAGGATTACGAAAAGGGGCGGTGAATAAACAGGGCTCGTTTGGGGGAGGGGCCGGAAGCAGCTTTCCCACAAAAGCAGAACACAAACAAATGCTGGGAAGTTCCAATAATCGATATCCAGATAAAATGAGACAAGAGCAAGGCCAAAGCAGAAGACATGTGTGTGTGGGGGGGGGGGGGTCGGAAGCATATTCAAGGGAAAGTGCCCCTTCTTGGTGCGTGTTTTGTGGCCAGCAGGCTGGTTGTGGGGAAGGGAGGCTAGGCCAGCATGTGCCTCCTGCTCCCAGTCACTGATGTCTTTTTGACATGGAAGTCTAGACATCCAGGATGAAGGTTCGAACCCTTGAGCCATTCGGAGTCTTGAACCTCCGCTCCCCAAATCACTGACATTTGATGGGCCCTGCTTGAGGATTCTGGGGGCTCAGGTCCCCCTCCCAAAAAACAGGCAGCTCAAATGTCCCCATCTGGGCCAATGGCCCAGACTGGTCCCCAGTTCCACAACTGGACACATCCTTGGGTGGCAGGAGGCCAGGCACCTCCTGCTGAAAGGACCGGGCAGGAGGGGATCCAACCCTGCACGAGGCGTGGCTTCCCAGCTGCTTCCCACAGAGTCATGCTATATCAAGGGGACTCCATTGCCTGCTCCAAAATCAATCTGCAACTGTTGTGTTACCCACAAAGCGGTAGCTCATCACAACGGCAACAGCTATTTTCAGTTTAAAAGAACAAATACAGTGTACACGCATGACTACTTGAAGCTGTGAGAGCTTGGGTAGTGCTGCACACAAGACAACTGGACAGCCATGCCCTCTGCACCCCCTTGGACATGAAAACACATACATCTCATCCCAAAAGTCATCTCTAAGTACGACCAGATGTGGTGACAGCGGCTGTGTGAAAAGTGGATTAGACAGATTCCTGGAGAGAGAAAAGGCCTATCGATAGCCATTAGTCACAGAGCTCAAGGAGCCTCCACCTTCAGAGGCAGTCTACCAGCTTAAGGCCAACTCTGGAAGATCCAGAGCAGGAGGTGGATTTTGGGGAGGCCAGCTGCCAATTCTGACATAATAAACACATTGCAAAAACCCAAAGGTACTTGGCGTCTTGCTTTCTCATGGAGCGAAACGACCACGTTGACTGGGGAGGAGTCTGCGGGCGCTGTCTTGATGGCTGCTTGTCTAGGGGATGGAACCCTCCCACACTCCAAGGCGCAAGTAATGGGCAAGCTCATGCCTTCTAGAGGTTTGTCTCTTTCTTTCCAAACAAGTTTGTCTCTGAAGCGAAGCTGGCTTCAGAAATAGTCTGTATTTAACATTTTAATAGATTTTTAACATTTTGCCTATAGTTCATATACATCTGCAGTTTTAAATTGTGCAACACTCTGAAATGAATAAAGAAAGCAAGTTGAAAACTGAGCTAGAACAAAAAGCTGGAAGTGGAATTCAGCCACCTCTCGTTTTGGCCACCTTCTTATTCCCACCATTCTCGTACTGGCTGCATTGGTACAAAGGTAGGAAGTCTTTTCTGGAGATGGGACAGAAAACAGCTTGGACGTTGCTGCCTGGGCCAGAATCCGAGCTAGCTTCAGTGACCAAAATTCAGTAGAATTTGGTTTCTGCTTTTCTCCAAAGCAACCGAGAGTCAGACAACAGGATATCACAGCTTCTCGGGAAGTGACACATTGCTGACTTTGTGCAATTTGACCCTACCCGCAACCACCAGCTGATTTTCCAACTCATTCTGCAGAAACAGAGGGCAGGGCATGCAAAATATACCCAAACAAGATCTGTTGTTATGTTTCCCTCTTAGTGAAAAAGCACATTATCGTCTCCAGATGCCCGGAGTTCTTAATATTAGACAAAAAGCTACACCAGCCTCCCACGGCATCCCAAAGCAAACACTCTCTTTGTGAGACCCAATCTGCCCCCCCCCCCGGTTAAAGGGCAACCTGTGCTGAGCTTCAGCTGCAGCTCAAAGCCCCAAAGGGTGAAGTGAGTCAGTATTTACTCCTCAGATTTTGGAGCATGTCTCCAAAAAGTCATGCGCTTACATAATCGGATCATCTAAACCGGTCACCTGTGATTGCATAATAAACCTGTGGTGGGAGAGGATTTGCGGAAGAGCTAGGGGGAAAAAACACACCTTGTGCACACAGGCGGCAAGGATGTCAAACCACAAGCCTAACCCTGGGGTGGACAGTGGCCAATGGCAATCTCTGGTTTTAGGAAAAATGCAAATATAAATTAGCAAAACATAACATCTGTTGAGCGTCTTCCTTTTCCACCTTAGAGCACTTCAGGAGACCCAGATCTGATACCCAAGAGGGACTTGGACTGTCTTTGGACAAAGGGGGGGTTACGCACTCTGCGCAATACTGTGCCAGCCCATGCTTTCCAACGCCAAGATCCTTCTCATCTCAAATCTAGAATTCCACTGGAGGAGGAAGGAGCCGCTGTGAAAAATCAGCAGCCGTCAAGTCCAGGCTAGAAAAGAATCTGGAAATGGTGCCTGCATTTGTGGGGAAACCATCCTCCAGCTGAAAGGCAGAAATTCAATTCTGTACATGCTCTGAGGCACTTCTAGCAAAGCAAACTCAAGTCGGGACCGTACGTGAGACTAAATGCTGGGGCTCGTTGGACTGTAAAAGCTAGGGAGAGCTTCTGGTCCTCCTAAGGGTACCACCTGTTATCCCTACCCCATGCCCAGCCTCAGAGGGACATTTCTCCCAGATCTCCACCCCTTCCCAAGCCTGGAATTATAATTTTTTCCCCACGAAACAGCCCCTCATAAATATCTTTATGACAACACATACAGAAGGCAATTGAAAAAGGGCAAAGTGTTCTTTTAGTGGACAGCTGCGGGGAAATTACAGCTAACCTTTGAATGATAACACTCAGGCGAAATTGTTACCCTTGCCCTACAATGGGCGTGTGTCACATTTGCGTCAAGCAAAATTCATTGCAGATTAGACTGAACCGGTTCCAAGGGGAGGCGCATACAGTAGTCAAGCTCTCCGCCTGCCTTTGTAGTCAGCCAGCTGCATCCCCCTCACCATGCCCGACTCTCTGGCCCCTCAAGATCTTTTCCAACACCACAGCTGTCCCAACCCTTTTCCTGCCCTGGAGTAGCCCAGTAAAGGCATTTTCGGAAACGGACATCGGGACGCAAGGGGGTGGGGGACACAGCTACCCTTTCTTTTTGACCAATGCTTTTTAAGATGACAAAAGCGGTAGCCTTGCCTTTGCTCCGTTCTGGGATTTGGGTGGGCTCCCCTCCTCTCAGACACTGTTTAGTGCTTCTGCCTGCGGACATCCCACATGAGGCCGGCCAGCCTCTTCCAGCAAGACATTCCATTCCAGTTATTTTCAGGCTAACAATCAGCAGATCAGGGAAAGTCACTTCCTTTGCAGAAAAGACAATAAACAGAGGAAGACCTTGTGATCATCTCCCCACCCCCTTCATCCTTCCAGTTCTAAAAATCTGCATCCCCCAGGGCTGAGGAAACCTCGGTTCCTGCCTGGGCAAACAGACCTAGCAACTGCAAGCACCCTGGAGTGGTGGGAGGGGGGGGGGAGGCAAAAGATTATCAGTCAAGACAAATTCACCCAGTCCTGAGGCACTGTAAAGTGTCCAAACAGCTTCTTCTCAACTTAAGGCATTTTTTGGTGTGGGTGGGTGGGAAGAGACAGGACTCGCCTGCCTTATAAACTGTAGCTTTTAATTTTGAGCAAGGCTGCCTATTTTTACCCTGTAACACTTACCTAAGGGAGGAAGCTGACCTATTTCAGGCCAGGCCCGCTCTCTGGGTCTCACCGACCTGACCTCTCAGGGCTTGTTGAGCTGTGGGGAAGAATGAAGAGTCGGCCACTGTAAGAGGGAGGGCAAATACAAGATGGACTGATGTGCTGAAGGAAGCCACAGGATTGGGTTTACGAGAGCAGAGCAGGCCAGCTGAGGACAGGACCTTTCGGAGAAGGCTCATTCGTAGGGTCGCCATGAGTTAGAAGTGACTGAACAACTGTGCCCTGTTTTGAGCTCACCGGAGGAAGAGCAACACAGCAACTAAAATGAATAATCATCACCCTGTTCCCAAAGTTTCCCTCGCCTACCTAGATGAACCCCCGCCCCCCCCCTTCCACCCTCCACCTTCCGGCAGGCCTGAGTCAGCCGACCATGATGGCATGACACACTCCAGGTTAATAACAGGGTCCAAGAAAGAACCTGGAGAAAAGAAAAACGGTGATTAAGTTTTCAAAAGCAAACAGGAGAGTATTTATTTTTAAAACACACACGCGCAGAGAAGACTGCCCATCCAAGCCTGGCCTTCAAAATATAACAACTGACCGCTGCCACTATATACAATAGACTTTTTGGAAAAGCTTTTTAATGAAGAGCTTCTTCAAACAGCAAGGTATCGGTGTGTGTATGGATGTTTCGGAGCAGTGAGGAACAAACTGCAAAGGAGATTTGGCTAAAACAGCCTAGGAGGTTCACACGTCCAAATTTTAAGTGGAGATGGGGAAGGGCTTCCGTTTAAACACGGATTCCCTGAACCTTGCAGACAACGTGGCCCATGGGGCGCTTGGAAGGAACAGTTGCCATTTCTGACTTTAAATGACAAGGAAAGAGACTTCCCAGAAGTGTGCTTGTTTTTGAAATCTGTTTTGAAGTGAGAGGGGAAAACCCCAGGTTCGCCAAAGGTGAGACGGAGGAGCAACGAGAGAGGCTTCCAAAGCATTCAGCCACGCTGTTCGCCAGCACCCAGGTTGCAAAGCCAGCACACCAGCTGGGCAGGAGCCAGGCTTCCCACCATCCTCAGCACCCTCCCCTGTCTGAGGGTGCATTCCCACACTTTCCAGACAGAACACGATGACCTCAACTTTGGAAAATGCACAGCAAAGTCCAGCTGACGTTGGCCTCTCCCCTGGTCAGAAGCGAGGCATGCAGGCTACCAGCCCGGTTCGGAAAGCTCCTTCTGCCCTCTGCCGGTCACAAGGAGGACGCCAACGGGGCTGCTGCCCCACCTTCTCTGTGAGATCTGTGTTCCAATTAGCCACACAGGGTGCAAATCAGAGGACTGCAAAGTTGCACACAGAGGCCTCTCCCTTAAAGCAACTTTTCCATCTGCCAGAGAATGGCTTCAGCCTGGCCGAGAGAACTAGGACCCCTACCCTCTGGAACAGAAATGGCTACCCTGGGCATGGATCAGGGTCAGGTTGGAGCACACTTCCCTGTACAATTGTGTGATTGCTGGAAAACAGATTGCACCAGACCACTCCACAAGGGGTCCAAACTGCAATCTAGGGGATAATAAAAAAAAGCATCAACTCTATAGGTTAAGACAAGGATTATTTTATTTCCAAAAAGTCATCAGTTAATTTTCCACACCCAGCTCTCTTCCTTCGGCTTCGATCACAACACAACATCTGGAACGGCCCAACACCCAAAGAAAACCGGAGGACACAAATTCACTCCCTCCCCACAAAAAAACAGCAGCTTTAGATGCCAAGCCTGTTGCATGAAGGCTTAACAGGACAGCCGACGGACAGTCAGTGGCAGGCAAGCGCAGGTGGCGAAGGGTGGTGGCCGGGGGAGGGGGGAGGTGTCTCTTCTGGGTGATGGGGTGTACTTTTTTTGCCACCTTTGTTTTATTAGAAAAAAAGCAAACACTAGAAGATAGAGATGAAGACGATGTACAAAATTATATATATTTATATATTTATATATATATGATTCATATCTATTTACAGTATGGCTGGGACAGACAGCAGAAATGGTTGAAGAGGCCATCGAAGGCTCAAAGGACTTGTAAGGAGGAAGGATTTGGGAAGCAGCAGGAGTACCTTCGAAAGAAGAAGAGGAGCCTTGTGAAAAAGCAAACCAACCAACCAAGAGTCCACCTCCCGGGCAACCAGCTCAGCCCTCACAGTGAGATCTACTGAACAGATGTGCCAGGAAGGGCACCTGAATGTGACAGAAAAAGAGATGAGAGCTCTAAGAAATATCAGAATACAAGGGAAGAAATAATCCAGATAAAATAATTATTTTGTTAATAAGTGGAGTTCTTCTCGTGATTATTAGTAGTAGTGTTGTAAGCAGCCAGGTCTGTGCTACGTAAATAAATAAGACAGAACGTCCACCTCTGGATCTGGAGTGGAGCTACCATCCATCAGCAGATAGGTTTAGAGCCCCACCTCAGAGGCCAGAAGGAGTGCTAGAAGACCCTTTTTTCCCTGTGGTACAAAATCGAGGAAGATCACGTAGAAACCGAGACTATTCTTTAATGCAGTTAAGACAGTAAATGTTAAGGAGCTGTACAGCAGCATCAACGGAAAGAAGGAAGAGGGGAACAAAACCTGAACCAGGTTCCCCTCGACTCCGCTTGGCGCTGGCTTCCCGTCCACACTGGTCACCTGCCTTCTCAGCCCGAGAGGGGCACCGGCCACCGTTGCCTTGAAATGTTCTGCCCTGGAGGCTCCACCAACCCTTCAACCCCATGGGAAACCCCCACACTGGCCAGAGTGGCTTGTGTATAAAGTCACCATAAGTTACTCAAGGCTCCGAGCACACCACTCTCACACTTGGGTAGCGTCTTCCTGGCCTTGATTCCAGCACTAGCTACACATCCCTGTCAGAGGGGAAGGAGAGTCACTCTGCACAGGGTTTTGATGGAGTGGAGAGAGAGGCTGCTCTTGCTGTCAGGCAGGACATTTTAGAATGGGTTGCCCTTCAGTGGGCAATGATGACCTATTAGCTTTCTGTTTGTTTTTTTAACCTCCTGACGGAGGGGGAAACAGCCAGAATTGGTTTATTGATCTATGGATCAATCCACCTGCCCTACATTTTCCGGGATCTCATTTTGGAGCCCCTTACCTCTGCTCCACCGCCCTTTATCCCTTGCTTCTACCAGGAAGACTCATGGCCTGCAGCCTGACAAAAGAGAAAACTAGTACATATCTAAGGGAGGAACCCCTGGCAAGGTTTTTTGGAGGGAACCTGGAAGGAAGACAGATATGGAGTGAGGCACGATGAATGAACGGACGAGTATGTGAGCACACACGGCCTTGGAAAGCACATCCACCTTTGCAATCTTATTTAACAGTCATCACCTCACTCTGTCTTCTGCCAGCTTGCGACAGAATCACTCTTTTTCATTTTTTTTACTCTTTAGTTGTTTTTTCCAGTGAGATTTTTGCATTCCCCCTTGAAAACAAAAGACACACACAAAAATACCAACGAACAGTTGCGCTGTTCATCTGAAAATCTCCAAACAAAAGATAATAAAATTCAAAGGTGCCTCTTTCCCTCCATCACTAGCCCAAACCATCTGATTGGCTTAGAACTGTTGAAGTTTAATCCAACAGCCAGAAAAATAATTGTGCATACTGAAGGTAGATTCTTGGGCCAAACAGGCTTGTTTTTTGCCCAGGAGAGAGGCCAATGGTGTCAGCCTGCCCTCTAGACCATAATCCAAAACACCTAATGGAAGGTCTTGAACCTTCGCTGCTAACTGGCAGGTAGAGCTGGGAAGCAGCACCAAATAAGTTTCTAAGATGGTGAGCTGAATGGATCTCAAGCCAAAGCTTAGCTTAGTCCTGGAATCCATTCCTGGAAATGATAATTGTTAAGTTTCTAGTCCTCAGGGGCACAAAGTTACATTTGCAAGAAACATGGCCACATGTAGTGAAAACCTTCATAGTACAGAGGAGTTGACAGGACTGTTTTAGTCAAGGTATCAATGCTCCTTCAGGGTGACTCATATAACTAAAGACCAATCTGAGAAGGCAGAAAGTAAGAAGAGCCTTTTTTTCCCCCTAAGGAAATGATCTGAAGAACTTTTACAGAAATCTTCACAAGCCCAAAGAGACTAATCATCACTGATTGTTCTCCACACTCTGGAATTAGTTTCTTTGTCTGTGCTTCAGTTTTATGACTAAACAACGGGAGTCAAATTAGGCCTTCTGTCTGGCCAGCTATTGTAGGCCAGTGATTTTAGATAAGAAACTTCTGAGGAACACCTGCATGTGTGTAGGACCCGATGCCCCCTTTAAAAATGTTTTGTGCACCACTATCTTCCTATCTTGGGCATTCTTCGACCAGGAACTCAGCTTTTCTGAAACCACCGCTATGCAAAGCATTCCAAACATCTTAAAAACTTGCTCCTTTTTACCGCACCCTAAGCCAAAGGCATAATTTTCCTCATCCACAAGAACTGAGAACAGCTAAACTCCTGCCGGGAAAAACATGGGAAGTGCCAAAAGGAAGAGAAATGGGTTCAGGCTCTGTGACAGCCAGCCCGACTTCACTCTGAAGGACATGATTTGGGTGGCAACCCACCATAGCTAAATAAACAAAATTTTGCCCATTTGAAAACCAAGAAAGCACCACAGGAGATGCAAAGAACGGATTATGTATTTTCACATGTGTGAATCACACCGGGAAAAGATTTGGGGGAAGTATGGAAATGAGACCGTGAAAGGGCCAAACACAGCTAACGGAAAGCATCGGGGCACAAATGGGGGGGGGGGGGGTTGCCGCTTGGTCACAGTCAAAATGAATCGTCAAAGCGAGCCATCTTAAAATTTTGATAAAACAGAATCTGCTCTTGTCACCAGAACCCTTTTTCAGATGCTTGACCATAGATAAGGTTCAGTGGCAAGACCCTACTCGATGCCTCATGGGGTTCTCTTACACAGCTGCCACTCCCTTATCACTTCTCTGACCACATTCATTTCATTACTGAGTGCCTCTGCTGTATACTTGTAAACAACTCCGGGGGTTGGGGGGGTGAGGTAAACAATTAAGAACTGACATTTAAAGAAGAAAACTGACACCAGGGTCACTTCTGAACAAGTCGGCTTCACAGGGCTGTGGAAATCCTGTGGTTTGGGATCCGACACGGTGGGGCAGCAAGCACCAACTGGTAAACCAGCAGGGCTCTCTTCTGATGAGAGAGAGGAGGAGCGTGGCTTGAGAAACTGCTAACTGGTTTCTCAAAGCTGTCACACCTTCTTGGGCCAGCCTTGAAGCCCTTTTCTCTCCTCAGCAGTGGCACACTTAAAAACACACACACACACACACACATTACCACCAACAAGGGGATAAAAACACTGAGCTTCCTTTGCACACACCCCCTCAGAGATATTATAAATCCCAAACTTTGTTCCAATTCTTAAATCATGCGATTTGGTTTCTGGGCTCCCTTGGGTGCTGCTCACAGGCTGACCCCTCCTTCTCCTTTTCATAAGTTTGCAACACAGAACAAGCCAGGCAGATTTTTTGAAGTTTTTCCTTCTCTTTGTACAACAGAGAAACTGCAAGCTAGAGAAAAGCAGGTTTGACCTGGGACGATCCAAAGAGTAACACCTTGCTGGCTGCAAGAAAACTCTGATCCAAACTGCGAATCTGCGTCTCGGGTTTTGACTACCATCGTTATTTCCAGGGGCTACGAGAGTTCTGTGTGTCCCAGCCCTATGACATAGGAAAGTTCAACTGCGTGACAGAAACAACAGGAAAACAAAACCAGAATCCCAAAACAAAAGGAGGAGGAGGAGGAGGGGACAGGGGAAGGAAAGGGGAAAGAAAAGAAAAAGGAAAACCCTCAGGAGGCAGGTTAACCTGCCAACTTGCTGGTGACAAGGGAGGATTTCCTCTGTGGAAGATCTTGCGGAGTAGGGATATGATCACCCGTCACCAGGTTCTTATCTGTTCCTGCAGTTGGCAGCTGTTTGTTCTTGATTTTAGCTTTGGCCATGTTGTAGTCGCCGGAGTCAAAGTATTTTTGCTGGAAGATGGAAAGAAAGAATGCCAGTGAGATCTAGAGTAGAGGTTGGCAACAGGCAGACTTCAGCCAAGCTCAGGCCAAATCACACACGCCCCATTTGGCCCACCAAGCAAAACCAGAACTCTTTGGGAGGCTGTCCTACACCTTTCATCCCTCCCTGAGAGGGACAGTAGGAGGGAACCCGCCATAACCCTAAAGCGTTAGGGGGGAGCCGAGCAGTTGCCAAGCAACTGTTTGCATGATGATTCCTCCCACTCCCCCACCACCTTTTGGATGAGTAATCTGGCTGGCTACTGGAATCAGCGGCAAAACAAGTGACTGCTGCTGCTGTACGCATAAGGTGACAAGGACGCAGAGAAAGACCCCAGTGCAGGAGAGACGCCCGCGGTTTTGAAAAGGGAAGGAAAGAAAACCGCCATCCTACATTTCACCCTAACCCCTCTAAGGGCCAATCCAGGGTCTGGGATCTGGCATTAAAAACAGAAAACACATAGACCACATTCTGGGTTCAAAGGCAGGAATGGGTCAAACTATTCTCACGGCCAACGGGTGAGCATTTCCTCCGTCCCTGGGTAAAGGATGGAAAAGCTTTTCTCCCAACCTACTCCTGCTCCCCAAAACCCACAATATGAACCCACAGTTGGCCACCTGGGTGGGTCACAGGACACTTGTGCTCTTCAGATGCTCTGGACTACAATGCCCATTAACCCCCAACTACTCCCCAAACTAGCTAGCAGGCATAGCAGGGCACTAAGCTGAGGAAGGCTGGTAATTGTAGAATCATGGCGTTAGACGGGGCCTCAAAGACCATCCAATCCAACCTCCTGCTCAGGGCAGGAATCCAAATCAGTGCAGATCTCTTGGCTCCGGGACGCGTCCACTCGAACCAACCGCCCAGCTCTTTGGGCAGAGCAGTTTACCTTTTAAATGCCACTACCCAGGTGGTGAAAAAAACAAGCTTCCCCTCTTCATAACCCATCTCTACACCACCCTGAGCATTGAGCTTTATCCATAGGAAACTGTGCATTTGGTTTACCCTGGCTAGCAGACAACACCTGTCCCTCCCTGACAGAAATCACTTCTCATAAGCCTCTAGGGTTTATAAATGAGTTGTACCCCTTTCTGAAGTCGCTTCATCAAGAAGTCAGAGCCACCAGGCTTCTGAAGTCCCAAGTTCGGATATTTGGCTTTTAGTTTCGCCTCCTCTGCTCTCTCAGGGATGACCGCTTCCTTCTCTTGCGTGTCCTGAAAGAAAATGCAAGCAGGAATTCAACAACAGAGGCTAGTAACGTGTGCGACATGTCAGAGGAGTGGTTGATCACTGCCACTCCCACAATGAGATTCTACAGCGAAATCAGGATTGGAAACCACGCTTCCTGGGTCTTAGACCAACACTCTCACCACAACATCACCTTAGCTTTCTCCAGTATGTGACAGATCATCAAAGCCTTTCAAAGTGGGTCCCCAATCCATCTCAAACACCAAAAGCCATTCTGAGCCAGCTTTACCACTAACAGTGCTGGAAGGTGGCATTACCACCTGAAGCCCAGCTTCTGCCAATGACTCTGAGCGTTCATCACCTTTCTTGAATTGTGTGCCAGGGGTGGGGACAAAAGCTGCCTTTTATGAATATATTCGTACCCACCTGGCACCTTTGTCAAGAAACCAAATGAAACCTCAAACAGAATTCATTTGTTTTCAAATGGAGGAAATTTTTCCAAGGCAAACCCACTCATAAACCATTCTTCCCTGCACACACACATGTTGTTTCACTGACTCAAGAAGACCAGAGCTGATCATGGGACTCCATACTACCTATAAACAGACCAGGAAGTCTTCTGTATGGGATACCAGTGAGCACAGATGACACATAAGAGGACCAGGAAGAAAAAAAAACACAAGACTGAGGTGCCCATGTTGATCCTGATGGCATCAGGCATTGAGGTACATCACTGGATTGCGGCCAGAATTTTCAGCCAACGTAGACATTTTGTTAACATATCCCTCTCTCTGCCGAATACATTTTAGTTATTAATCTTTCAGGCTCCCGAGTATTCCCTGTACTAATTAATTCCTGTATTCCGAAACACTGGAATAGATACTTTTGTTTCTTGACCCACGTTAAACTTGAAAATTGCCAAGGGAAGATTGCCAAGGACTGCTGCTTATAAGAGCAGGCTGGAATACAGGGAAAAGGATAGAAGCCCTCTGAATGCTGCAAAGCAATTGGATACTACCCATGTAGTGTGGCCAGACTGAGCCCTGCAGAATGTCAGGACAGGCCTGGAGGTGGACGCAGCCAGGAGACGTCCAAAGGGCAATTGGTAAAAATAATGCAAGGAGATGGGTCCTCACCCTTTCTGCAGGGGAAACGGATGTTCGGACACCTACAGACCTGGCTGTTATGGCTCTCCTCAAGGACGGGACAAAGAGCAAACCAACTTAATCCCTGGAAGAATGCAAGAGCTCAGAAACAGGGTAGAGTCAAGCAACTTCAGCCCTCCAGGTGGTTTTGGACTATAACTCCCACACCAGCCAGCAAGGTCGGACAGGACTGGTGGGCTTATAGGACCTTTCTTGCAGAAGCAGCCTCCAGCCAGCCTTAGATTGGAGAAAGGCATAGGAATGGAAGCATCTGGGGACAGTGGTCAGATCTCCCCAGCACTGCCACTCCCGTGTAGCTACTGTGCTTCCCCGAGAATAAGACAGGGTCTTATATTAATCTTTGCTCCAAAAAACACATTAGGGCTTATTTTCAGGGGATGTTTTATTTCTTTCATATACAACAATCTGTATTTGTTCAAATACAGTCCTGTCCCCTTCTGGTTGCTGCACAAGGGTGGAGAGCGGGGTTTCACTTAACTAGGGCTTATTTTGGGGGTAGGATTTATATTACGAGCATCCTGAAAAATCATACTAGGGCTTATTTTCAGGTTAGGTCTTCATTTCGGGGGAACGTTCGGGTACTTTGAGGCAGAACAGGATGAAAGAAGGTACCATGTGCATTTGCCTCTCTGCACCCGTGCAGCTAAGGATGTGATGCAACTGTCTGTGTCCGTGTGTAACTGCTGGCATGTTAGAACCCTCCTTGGTTGGCTTGGTGGTGCTTTCAGTCAATGCAGCCTGGTTTTTCAGTGTCAAAATATTCCAGAGACTGCTTGCATATTCAAACCTATGTGGAAGGCCAGACGTTTCTGCAATGACGGAAAGCTGGCATGTGGACCTGGAACTGAATGCCCTGCACAATCCTTTGGAGTCTTTCCTACTGTAAGAGTTGGTTAAAGCAAAGGAAGAGAAAGAAAGATACCTCATCCACAGGAAATGCTGTAAATCACCAAGCAGCATCTGAGTGCCACACTATATTGTGGGCAGCACTCTGAAAAAAGGAGATGACTCAGAGGAAAGTCAAAATAAATAAAAATAGTAATGCCAAGAGAGAGGAGGAATTATGTGGGATAACACAGAATAGCTTTTCCGGCAGAGTGGGCTGGCGCTGCTGCGTCAGCACAAGCCTCCGCTCGGGGGACACAGGTGGGCAGGCGCCCGTTCAGCCAGCCAGCCATCGCAGGCCTTCAGGCAAAGCTGCTCTGACCCTCTGCTTTTGCACAAGGCGCAGCAATTTGACAGAGCTCGTGAATAAAGATCCAGCCATTCTGTTGCTTGAGGCACCACTTTCATGACGAAGAACCAGACCTGCAAAACATCTCTTTTTTTAAATAACACCGAGAGTAACCTTCCCAGTTTAAACCAAAGCAACCTTTCCTCCCCACCCTGGAAAACCTTCCTGTCTCTAGCAAGGAGATCATGAGACCCATAACTGAAGGCCTGGAGTCCCTCACAGAAGACAAGGACAGGCAGGAAGAATGGAATATCCCCATGTTTTTAAACACATTTCTAGCACTACATAAAGCTCTTTTCAATTCTAATGTTTTCAGTCCACTGCCATTTAGTTTTGCTGGATGATCCCAAGTTCTGTCACTGTAGGCGAAGGAGCAAAATGTCTCTCTCTCTCTGTTCACCTCTCTATTCAAGACATCACTTTCCCATCTAAACTGAAAAGCTACAAATGACTTATCTTATTTCCACAGCACAGATAATCCAATCCCCTGGAAAATGAAACAAGAAATGTATTTTCCAAAAAAAGGAGAGAAAATAGGAGTGAGACGTGAGGGAACAAAAATGAAAGCAGGCATAGAAGGTGAAGCCTACAAGTGTAAATTGGGCAAGGTAACCTGGAGAATAAACACTAACAACCAGCGATAGTACTAACCCCCATCCCCTTGCAGGGATACACAGCATTCCTGAAGTTTCTGCCACCTCCATAAGGGCTGGAAACTTGGATTCTCTAAAAACAAAGACTCAAGATTTCAGATGTGAGTAACCATGTTAAATTCTACCAATTTTATGAACTGTCTAGCATCACATGGCAAGGCTGGAGAAAAAAAAATGCTACAGCTTTCTCAACAGCAGGCCTTGTGCAACAGCCTGAACTATCCAGGCTTCCCCAGATCGCTTCAGTAACTCCACAGCCCTTACATGCTGGGTGTAAAGGCCAAAAAGGCTCTTATAATTAAGGATCAGGATCAGCACTATGAGATACTTTCCCTCCCTTTAAAATAACAATAATCAAACAGGCTCAGCTTTCTTTCGCACAACCTTGATCTCACCTTACTCGTCTGTTGTGTTTACAGGGTGGCAAAGTTAGAGACTGACTCAAGCTGTCCTGTTACTGCCCAGGCGGATGCCCTGTTGGCTCTCCTTGGTGCCTTAAATACCACTACGACTGCGAGCTTTGCCCAGCCTTGCATCATGCCATTCAGAGTTGGACACAGATGACAGTTCTGAGCCATTTATTTGGGAGTTCTGAGTAAGCCATGCCTGATGGATGTCCATCAACTGCCCCCTCTCCTAGCTCTGAGAGTCTGGCTTTGGAGGAAGGCTTCCTGTTAGTCACCATAGATGGGCATGACATATTTACTGAGAACAGGACCCAGAGCCTGTATGAGATTAAAAGGAGGAGAGCCTCCAACGGGCTCAGTGCAATGATGGGACCCATCTCTGCTACAGAATCACAGCAAGTTCTTGACTGAGCTGCTTGTCTAAGTGGCAGGCCTTGTATTTGCTCTCCAGCGGTAACAAGCCAGAGAGAGGACACAGCTCAGAGGGAAGGCACAGGCCTTACACAGAGAAAGTCTCCAAGCTCACACTTCAGCCAGCAAGGTTTGAGGGGGGGGGAAGCTCCTCTGTCAGAAATCTTGGCAAGTTCTCCTGGACAGAATAAAACAGATGAGAAAAACTCCTAGGGACACTTCTCAGAATCCCCTGGCCAGTGTGGTCAGTAGCCATGTTGCCTAGGAGATTCGCGGGGTGGGTGGCAGTTTACCCTCCCATGGTCCCCAGAAATGTTCTAGTACAGCCTTCGTCAAACTGTCATCCTCCAGTTGTGTCACAATGACAACGCCCACCCAAAGCATCACACGTCTGAAGGGCACCAGGTGGGAGAAAGCTGCTTGAAGAAAGGGAGAAAGCAGAGAGCTGCTCAGCAGTGAACCACAACAGGCACTCATATCCAGAGGAAGCCCAACACTCTGTGGCACATCCCCCATTTTGGACACCAACGATGCCAGTCTGTGGCCCTTGCAGCCAACAGACAGAGGAGCGACTGCTCAGTCAGCCCGGGATCAGGCAGGACAACCCCAGTCTCAGGCATCAGTCACCTGGTTGGAGATAAAACAACAGCAAGGGCTGGACCTCCATGCACAAAGGTGCCTACAAACAAACATGACAGGACCAGCTCTGTAATCCCTGCAGCCATCCTGCATCCATCCCCACCTGAGGCAAACGAGAATTTCTGACCCAAGCAGGGAGAAGCCCCTCCTCAGAGTCCTCTTAGGCACACAGCAGCAACTGGGCTGGAAAATCTGGCATGCTTGAAAGACATTCTTGGCTTGTCCCTGCAGGCAAGAGACCCACCCATTCAAAGGGCAAAGGACTTGGTGCTACCATTGGCAAAGCAGCAAAACAAAGACGCTGTTTCTCTGCTAGGCAACAGCCAGCACTTGCACAGTACCCTCATCATCATCATCATCATCTTAGAACTGCAGAGCCAGAAGGGACCCTATGGATCGTGAAGTCCAGCTGTTGTCAAGGAAGACCAGTGGGGAATCGAGCTCCCAGCCTCTGGCTCCACAGCCAGATGCCAACAGATCTGGTCAGCCATGGCCCCAATTCACAGCAAGAGTGTGCAGAAATAGGGGCCCTTTTCCCTAGACGCAACTCCATTCCAAACTCAAGTGTGCGAGTGGTGATTCCTTGTGCAGTTCTTCAGCTGACAACCCTCGGCTGAAACGCTCACTGGGACACACCAGTGAGCATTTCAGGACTTCTGTGCAACTGGGGAACCCCCTGAGAGAACACCAGTGAATTCTGTCAGCCATGGCACAAACTGAAGGCAAAAAAGGATTTGCCCTCTTCTCTGTGTCTCCTCCCTTCCAGAGGGTGTTGTAGGACTAGTTTCACACAATTTTTTTTTGCCTACACACGTGTACCCATGAGAACCATCTACTAACACGGCAGAACTGATTGTGCCTGTCATGCATTTAACCCTCAGCAAGCGAAGAGACCTTGAGGACTACACGCACCATGCACTGGGCAGATTTCTTAGTGGTCTTTTAAAACTAGTCTTCGGGACTACATTTTTAAACTAAAGCTCTGGGACAGTACTCCATCATCCTCTATTTTAAGCAACACAGTCAACTTGCCAGTCACCCAGATCCGCAGGGGATTTCTTAACCCTGTCACAGCAGCGTTCCCCAGCGTGAAGCTCTTCTGATGTATGTAATGACCTCAGTGGGGAATGATGGGGGTTGTAGTCCACGAAGGATGCCAAGTATTGAGGCAGATTCTTTAACCCTATCAGTCATTCTTGACTCTTCGGTCCCAAACGAAACCTTTTCAGCTCTCTGACGGAGGCACTTACCAAGAAGGGGCAAGAGACTTCGCATCCCTGCCACCCCCAAGCCCACCCCGCAAACAACATACAAACCTCGATCGCTTTACAACCGGAAGAAGAGGCTGCGTTACGTCTCCGGCTTAATTTTCTCCCCTACTACTCTCTTTGGTCTCAACGGTCCCAAACACCGGAAAGCCCGCCCTGGGAAAAGCAGACGACCAATGAACACCGGCCATGGCTCCTAAGCAGCCAATCGGAAGGCAGCATTGCCACGAATGGCAGGAAAGCGGACCAACCAAAGCTCCCTCGTCCCTTCCCACCCAAGTCGGAGCCAGGGCGCTCTCGCCCTCCCCGCCCGGCCTTCCACCCTCACCTGTTTCTCTTCACCGGCCTCCTCCGAACGGCCGTCGCCACCGAGCGTGTCAGACATGGCGGAGCGAGGGAGAGAACAGGCCGCTGGGCCGAGGAAGGCGAGGGCTGAGGCGCGCTGGGGCCAGGCGAGGCCGGCGCTCCTACTCGGGAGCCCTCTTCCCCGCTCTCCTGTCACTTCCACAGCAGAGCCAAAATGGCCTCCTCCGCCACCGCCTCCTTTCCAACGTTGGCCCCGCCCACTTCGTGCGCGTGGGGGGGCATCACACCAATCGCATCGCGGGGCAAACTCAGGAGGCGGGCTGTACCGAAGCCGACCAGCCGGATGGCTTCTTAGGAGCCGAAGAAAGAAAACTCCCGTGGGAGGAGGAGAATTTCAAAGCAGAAAGGAAACGTTGGAATAAGATGGGCGTCTACCTGAGCCAATAGAAACGAAGGAAGCGGTCGGGCGGACCAATGAGAGTAGCCATTAGGGAGGATCGTGCCCCAATTACGTTAACTGACGGAGTGGGTCAGTTAAAAGTAGATTTTTTTTAAAAGGCTCGTGGAACAAGCTTCTTTCTGCGCATGCGCAGAGTGATGGTTCCTTTTGAGCCGAAGGGAACGTTAAAAAACCCATGTAGTGTTTCTGAGCATGCGAAGAGTGCTTCTTCATTGAACTGACCAAGTCCGTTTTAAATAAATTACCTCAAGGGAAGTATTTTCGGTCCATGTAGAGAGTTGATTCCTTGCACTTCATTAAAAAAAGAATAAAAATAAAAGGGTCATTTAAATAACTAACAATGTGTGCCACACAGTGAAGTCCATTTGCCTTCATGAGTCCCGTTCCTTTGAATGCCCTGAGGAAGCTGTGCTCAAAAGGGCACTTCTGTGCTCAGCTTTGGTTAATCCTAGCTTCGGTTCTAGCTGGAAGATCAAAGCAGAGCCTCCATGTACAAAACCAGTCTACCTCTGATGACCAAGGGCTGTGCATCAGCCCCAAGGAAAAGCAGCCCCTGCTGTGTGCTTCCTGTGGCTTCCTGCTATTAAATCTTTCCCATTGGGAGAAGGGGAAGCAATATTTATCTGAAAATAGCCTGAAATGAGGGGGAGGAAAGACTAAAGAAGAAGCGGACAAATGTTGACTTGAGGTATTGAAAAATTGGCATTTTCTGTGTTAAATGGTAATCCTGGTGGTGAAGGTCTGGATAATTCAAAAAGTAAATTGCAGCTCCTGGAAGCTTCTGAGGACTAGAAATCCCCCCCTCTTTTTGGCTGGAATTTATTTCTTATGGGGGGGCCAGCGGGCCAGGAAAAGGACTCTCAGGCAGCACTTTGCCCATTTCGGTTTTAAGAAGGTCCTGTGGCACCCGCTCATTGTGGCATCTGTGGCTTTCAAATACAGTATTTGTCCTGCTAAAAATTCATTTTAAAAGAAGTCTTTATGGCACCGCCAGACTCTCCACTGAAAATAAGCCTAGACGGCCTTTTGGTCTGAAAAGTTGTTACCACCTTGCAAGGCGAGGAGAGGTTGCACTCAGGAAGCCTAGCCACGACATGAACTCTGTGCATGCTCAGAGATACTGCCTGCTAGCACAGAATGGGTGATTAAGCTCAGGAAAACCCATCCAGATCTTTCCTTGGAAATGAGGGCCTTGTAAAATGGGGGGCGAGTTGACCTTTGACCTCTCACGGCCAGTCCCCAACGGGCCCATTAGCCGAGGCGAGGAGCGAGGGTGGATAAAGAGCAGCCGCCTTTTGCAGATATCCTCCGAGGGCATCCAGAGAGGCGCCTTTTCACCGCGAAAGGAACGGGCCCTTGAAGAACGTCTCTCCGGTGGGACCCTGGACCACTTTGCCACCTTTTTCAAGCCTTCCGCATGGGTAGGGAAGGAGAAAGGGCGGAAAGGAAATCAATGCACGCTTAATGGTCCGTGCGCGATGCAGGGTTTCTATCTTATCATTGGTCGTTAGGGCGAATGAAAGACCAGGAATGACGGCGTTGTCAATGGCCAGCCATTAAACGCACACACACACTCCCCACATCCTGATTGGAGGTTTCATTCTTAACGTTTTGTATCTGGTTATTTAGTGCCAAAAACTGAAGTGAGAGTTCTATATAAGTATGGGAGACAAATATTGTATATATTGTATATATATAGAAGTCATTTATATATATACAGTTTTCCTGCATCTCAGATCCTGACTTCTGCCAACCTTGGAAATGCTTTGAAGTTAAAGGACAGCTGATTCCCAACATCATTGTAATTCACAGCAAAACCACAGAGATATGAGGCGGCCTGTTGTGCCTCTGAGGGAGTGATTCATCCAATCCTGTCTGTTGTGTCTCTGAGTGACTCCCTCCCTCTGTCTCTAGAGCCTCTCTTTCAGTCTGTTTCTCCTGTCTCCTTGGATCCAGTCCCAGCTCCTGGATGCTGTCCTTTCTGCCCCCCCCCCCCGGGGCTTTGCAGACACTCTCCAAGGTGCTGAACCCTGTTCTCCAAAATACAACAGGCTCAACACAGTGAAGAAGGTCTATAAAGTGCCGACTAAAACCCAGAGTGGACTCATAACATCTCTGAAATAGGAGTGACTGGCGTCCACTGGTGTCTCTTGCTTTGGTGGACAAAGCACGGCTTTCATAAGCATTTACATGGAAGCTTCCCCTTTGGGTTTTATTTTTATTTTTCTTCCTAGGGCCTGGAAATGTTGCCCCCTTTTTTGGACCACCACTCCCAGAATCCTTTGGCCAGATTCCAGCAAATCCTAGGCTGAAGGATGTTGAGGCCAGTAGTCCAAAAATTAACTTTCCAGGGTCTCTCTCTCGCTTTCGCTCTGTTTGGCACATCTGCAGACCTCAGGGTTTCTGCAAAAGGATAGATACTCTTGTTACCCATCCGCTCAGATCTGGTCCAGATCCACTGTCACTCAGTTTGCTCTTAGAGAGGGTATATTGGTTATTTTGAATTTTTTTACATACTTCTTGATCTTTGCCTTAATATTGCCTGCTAATGATCTAAGATGCTTCCTTACACATTGCTTTTAGTTTTAAATATTGTTTCTTAATGATGTTAACCACCATTGTATACTCATTGTTTTCAACTTTCAACTTTAAATATTGCCTTTCATTTTTGTAAGCGAATGCGGGTCTGTTTCAAGGAGAAATGAGGGGTAAAATATTTTAAATAAATAAATTTTCCAAATACAGCTTGACACCATGTTTTGTCCTACAAGATGGGCAGGTGTGCCTTGCTAAACATCCACAGGGCAGAGCTCCCTTCCCTATTTATTGATTTTGCCCAAATGGCAGGAAGCTTTCTCCTGCCCTTAAAACCCGCATCCGCTCTCTCGCCAAAGCCCAAATGACTTCAAGAAGGCCGTTCCACGAGGCTGCACTCCCGGCGTGGGCCGCCAGAGGAGGCCAGCATGCTGCCAGTTTCTCCGGATAACTCATCTAAGTTCAACACAAAGTTGAGATAGACACAAATTAAAAGCCAGCTATTAGTGGTTCTATAAGCCAGGGTAACCAGGCAGACAGAAAAGGAAGTTAATAATTCAGGCAAACACCGAGCTGAACTGCTAAATCGAGGGGTGGTCCTCTGGCAAGCACCTAAATTTAGACTCCTTCAATAATGGGAGGCAGATGGAGATCCGCCCAGGCTCTGTGGTGGATGAATCCATCCGCGGCCTGATATGTCTGAGCATGGGGGAAGTACCACAAGAAGCCTCAACATTCGCCCCAACACTTCAGTCTAGCCTCTAGACATGGGGTGCGAGAATCCTAATTGGATTCCTTTGTGTGCAGTTTGCAGGGGAAACTGAATCAGGTTCTTTAAAGGAGATGGTGGGATATAACTAAATAAATTTTTTTTCTTGCAACAAGGTGGCAAAGTTTATAAGGTTTTTTTCCTGTCTTTCTTTTTTCTTTTTGTCCTCTTCAGAAAATATTGACGTTTGGTGGGGTTTTTTTGTATTTTGTTTTTCTGTATTTAGAAAAACGTACAGTATTTTACTAAATGCACTAAACACTTAAAAGATGATCTCGCTAGTCCTGGATCCATCTTGGCCCCTGTATCCCAAGGCCTTGCTCAGGTGTGGGATGAGCCACGGAGAGCCTACCTGAGGCGGAGGTGCTGGGGGTGATGCAAACTGTGTAGGAAATGGGGAGGGGGCGCAAGAGAGGGAGTCGGGCTGTGGAAAATGGCAGGGAGGGGCGGCGTAGGGCGATATTGATTGGTGTCTGTCAGCTTCCCCGGCACAATGGCCGTGCCTCATGTCCAGACACCGCACCATCGCGCAGATCAATGGGGGAACATCAATACACCCGGAATTGCGCTGCAGCTATGGCAACGGGGAAGGCAAGAATTAGGACGGTTTGCTGGATGGCTCCAAAGTTCTTGGCTGCTAGGGAGCATTCGATAAAACATTTTCAGCAAAGAGGAAGAGAGCAAGAGAGAGAGAAGGAAAGAGAGAAGAGGGAGAGAGATTCCCCCCAAATATACTGTAGACTGGGGCTCCTCTTTTCTTTCTCCCTTTTAGCTAAACTGACTCCCTTTTTCTCAAAAGAAATGCTGGGTTTCTCTGTTGGCATCAAGAGACGAACCTGGGGACACCGTGAAGACCTTCCTTCCATCTGATCTGGTCTCAGCAGGAGCATCATCTTGGCCACCCTTTGGGGGTAGAGTCCTTTCCCTACTCCATGTTTTAAACACTGAGAATAAATAGCATTTATTGCAGTGTCCTATGAAGAGGGCCCCTCCACAAGGCCCAGAAGGCCACCTTCCGGAGACTTCCAAGAGCCGAATTTCTCTCTCTCTCACTCTCTCTCTTCCCCCCCCCAATAAAAACATCCCATTTCCAAAAGACACAGAGCTGGTTTTTGGGAAGCTGCTGGAGGCCCTCCCACAGGCTACTCTTCTCCACCCCGGCTGTGCTTTGCCACATACAAAAGACTGCAGGCAGCCATCCTGCATGATAACTAGACCTGGAAGGAGCATGTTTATTTCTGTGATGGGAGTGGCTTTTCCCACTGTGCATAGGAAATTGCATCATGATTTTTTCCCCCGAAACATACAAAGAGGAAATGAGTCGATTCCAATCCACCGTCCATGGCTGTTTGCCCTCCTTCGGCTGATACATCCCAACAGTTTGCCCTTCCTTGCTGCAAAAGGCGGAGCGCTACTACAAATTTTAAAATAGATTGAGGGTTCAAAATAAAAACTGCCAGGCGTTTTAAGATCCTTGGGGCTGAGATGGTTGGAAGCCTGGCTCAAAATGACTCTTAAAATCAATATGATGGGGGGGGAGAAGAGAAATCATTTCACTCCTCCCACAGCACTGCTTTCAACCATCCATCTAGGATGAGTTTGAGAAGAGTCGAGGTTCAGTAGAATGCGCAAACCCTCTCTCTCTCTCTCTCTCTCTGCACTGGAAACAACATGAATGGCAGGGATGGCCTTACTCTTAGACAAAGCAAACACCGGCCCTGACACTGGCCCCACATGGACAGATCTCTTCTGGTTGGTGTCCGCCAGGACCCTGAGAGGCCCAAAAGCCTCACATTTTCCCCTGGGCTTGTAATGGAGTACGGTAGCCTTATTAGGTGCTTTTTGTGTCGAGGGTACAGGTCAGAAGGTTGGGTTTGCAGGCAGGTCGTTTTTGGTGTAATGGACCACCCTCTAATTAAAACAGCAGCAACCTAAAACATTTTAAACACCAGCAACAAAAATAACAGAAACAGAGAACCACAAAGGTAGAAATGGCCTCCAGGGTCACCTAGTCTAGCCAGATCCACAGATCTTCATCTCAAAATGACAGACGACTACCTAACCTCTGCCGAAAACTCTTCAACTAAGGAAAGGTCACCTGCTACTCAAGTAGCCCCTTCCGTGTCAGACCGCTCCTACCCCGAGGAAGCTCCTCGCAATGTTTAGTCAGAATTCCCCTAGTGATATGGAGCCCTCGGTTCAGGATCTCCCCTTGAGGATGTCGGTTCTATCTTTGACAGAATAGCCCTTCAGATCTCTGCTGTTCCACCTCTCTGTCTTCTCTCCTTCAGGTAAGCACACCGTTCCTCAAAGGACTTGGTGACCTTCCCTTTTTCCATCTTGGCCACCCACTTCTACACATTTCCAAGACTGCCAACATCCTTCTTAGGGTTACTGGTCTCCAACTTGTTCATGTCTTTCATTATCAAGCGTGTTCCAGTCCGTCAACAACCCTTCCTTCCAAAATGGGAAATTTCTCATGAAAGCAGAATGGAACCGTACTGATACTGCCCCTAATCTCGTTCCTTTACTTTTCTGGATGCTGCCTAGAACTGCCACAGCATCACACTGTAGGCTCATGCCTGCTAAGCCAGGTGTCCCTTGTCTTTTTTTGTCCCTCTTGAAATCGACCATTAGAAAATAAAACGTGGGCATTAACTCATTTGAAAAGCAGACTATACTGCAGCATCAAAGTTGTTGAAGTCCATGGAAGCACCATCAGGGAGGGAGCCATGGGCACATCGGGGTGTGTGTGTGTGGGTGCACAGCAGGAATACTCCATAGGAGTACCCCAGAAAAGTTGTATATATATATGTTGTCGCTGACAGCTTCATAGATCTTAAAGATGGATGCACACAGAGCACCACCATGCCCGAACGTGAGGCCTGTGCAGGTTCAGAGGTTCAGGTTATTTTAAGGTTCCTTAAAATAACTGGATCCTGAACCATGTATAAACGGTTTAAAGGGTGCCCCAAACCCACTCCACCATACCTCCTGCTAATTTGGCACTCTCCATACCGTAGCGAAACACTTCGTGACAAATAAGCGTAGCCGTCTTTCTTTGGGTGACCCTGGAAATGGGAGTCATAAACCTTTCCCACCTTTACAACATGTGGGACGTGGGCCATGTCGCACCATCTCCTTGTCATCAAGAGCTCTGGAGCTCTCTATATGCAAGAGTGTATTAAAGAGAGAGAGGGAAGGAGAGGGAGGGAGGGAGGGAGACCGAGAGAGACAGACAGCGGGAGAGAAAGAGAGCATGTTTGAGTGTGTGCCACATGGGTGAATCTCCCGCTCGGCGTATTGATTGGGGCCGCATTGATCTGGTGGAAGGGGAGGGGGGAATTAAAATCAATAACCACCCTGCAATATGTTTCTGGGTCTCGAGGATTCACTTGCTCATATGCCTGTGCCACACTACAGCTGTTTTAATTTGCCAGCAGGACAAAGTGTGTGTGTGTGTGTGTGTGTGCGCGCGCACATACACGCATCCCTGTGTGTCACATCAGGGGTTTGTAGGTTTTTTGGGTTGTTGTCATTTTAACGAGCAGAGATAAAATGACGAGCTAGCCTTTTTAGCTGTACATCTGGGGTGGGGTGGGGGATCCTGTTGCCACTCAGTCTCTTCTTCGGGGCCTGAATCATCTGCGTATTGTCCTCCGTCTCCTAGGCCCGCACCGAGGAAGTTCTTCAAGAAGCAGCCAGGTGAGTCAAGGGGTGGTGGAGAAGGGGAGGGGGCCTGTGCTGACCCAAGAGGTCTCCTGAACGAAAACATATCTGGGCTCCAAGGAGGTCTTCCACAATTCAGCTCGTGCATGCTCCTCTCCCATTTTCCGTAAGCCGGGTCTTAGGGGTCAACCACCCGACAGAGAGGCCTTTGGGCCATAATGGTGTGGTAGGCCTCGTGGTGCAAGAGAGTCCACCCGTGGTCATCAGCAGGGGGCGCTCTTCCTCCTGTAAAAGCTGCTGATTTGTTTGTGAGCCGAAGTCCCGGAACTTTCCAAAGCATTGCGTTAATTTTAATTATTGGGGGGAAACCTTTGGACATTAGGTTTTCAGCCTTAGCTGTCCTGTTGTTTGGGGATCAAAGGGGTACCCAAGCTACAGAAATCTAAAAACGTTTTTCCTTTTAATAGAAGCATAGGAGAGAAAGATGTTTAGGTGGAATAGAAGGTTGCATACACTGTAATTCCATTTTCCTTTCATAAACAGAGACTGGTCTGTTTTCCTTGGGAACATCTGTGGCAAAGCTTCTATTTTACACACACCCCGACACACTGGCAAAGCTATATGTGATTTGACACCTTGATCATGTTTGTATTGCACCACTATGTTCTCAACTGTTGTCTGAAAAATAGTTTGTGTTGATTGTTAGTCTATCGGCTGGTTTAAAGATTTTCCTTAATTTGTTGTCCTCCAAGGTGTGCGGGCCTTTTTGCAAATGGAGCTGTCCCATTTTTGCGAGACTTTGTTTGGGTTCAACTTTTAATATAAAAAGTCGCATTGGGATCAGCTACTCTGTCCATTTCCACTTCAGGTTCATTTTGTCAGTATTCAGTCACGCTTTTGCTCTTTCCTTCTTCTGCATCAATGTGCATTTTTTAAAAAATGATATGAAAATGTTAATTTAAAAAAAATTCTTCTGTGGTGTATTTTTGAACAGAATTTTTGAAAAACATATACTGTACATTTTTGTATGTAACTTTCCATAATACAGTATGCCAATTTTTTAATGCAACTATTCCAGAGCTCAGGGGAAATTTTTGGACACCCAGAATTCCCACACACACACACACCAGCTGATATCACCACTGCCCTTTTTCAAACTCTGAACTTCTCCCATCATGCACGTAATTTCTGGTTTGAGAAAAATTTCCTACAGACCCATCACTGAATGAACAACTCTCCCCAACACGCAAACACAATTTTGACTTCAGAACTGCATCAGTAAATTTGAAGAACTGCATTGTCTGAAAAGATCTGCATCTTAGTCCAGGAAGTGTGTAAACTTGGTGGCCCAACAAGATTCTCCCACACCTCACATGAAGAGGATTCCTGATGGATGAAAAACCTCATCAAGTGAGGACTGCGGCCCCAGGCGACCGAGTTCTATGAAACCTGGAGACTGGCCTTCAAGCTTACCTTGAAATATTATTTACAAAACAGCTTTAAAGGCTTATGTACTTTGAGCCACCTCTCAGTTTCCTCGTCAGCTTCAGAAAGCAAAATAAACTTTTGGTTTTTAGGGATGCAGACTGAACCCTACGTCACCTCCTCCTCCTCCTCCTCCTCCTCCTCCTCCTCCTCTGCCTGCCATTTGCCATTTGTCCGGGTGCCAGAAGACTGGGTGCATCGTCAAATACACGCATGCACTCTCTTGTGCGCATGCATGCATGCACGCTCACACACACACACCGGCACATGCCTCCCCCCCATATCCACACACACCTCGATTACCCCACACCCCATCTCCAACCTGGGGTTTCCATGGTTACGCCTGATGTATCGGGCTATTGATCAGCACAGTCAAAGCCTGCCGTCCACTCGGGCCTCCACAGCAATTCACATTCTCCTTCCTAACCATGGGCCTAAATCAATATCAGACACTGTTTATTCCGGATGAGTATTCTCTTCTGGCAGTTTTTTTCCTGTTTTAGTGCATTTGTGCCACCGCCGCCGCCCCCCCCCCCACATTCTCCCCCCCCCCCACTCCACCCCACCAAGCTCTGGGCTTTTGTACAAATGATTCTATGGGGAAGGTTTGTGGGTAGAGCCTGGGAGGGAGGGGCCCCTTGTTATCGTACAAATATTACTTCACAATCCACATCAACCCAGCAATGGAGGCAGGGAAGAAAACACATCGATTATATTTCTCAGCCCTTGCTTCTGTTCCACTGTGAAATTCAGGACAAGCAGCCAGGCCGCCATGATGGCAATCCTAGAACTGTGAATACAGTACATATTCACTATTCACAGAATTGTGATTCGATATTGGGAGACTACAGCACCCCAAATCCACTGGTCATGCTGGCTGGGGCATTCTGGAAGCTGTTGTTCAAGCTTGAAAGACTCTTGAGCCTTACCGTTTCTAGTTGCTGTGAACATAAGTAGGCTTTTGCTGAGCAAATGAAGCCCAGTAGTCAGCATGAGCAAACCAGTCACATAATGGGACTGCTTATATTGCAACAGCCTTCAAATGTGTCAAGGGGGGGGGACAGTGCCTGGTTCATGAAAACATACAGGCAGAAATCTAGCAGATCAGGGAAAGAGGCACACCTTTGCACCGCAGGATAATTTTTTTAATAGTGAGGAGGCTAAAGATGGTATTTTCCATCCTAAAATGGTCCCCTGATAACACTGCCTTATCTGGCATTAGCTGGTTGGTTCAGTAGTTTAGGTGTCTGGCTGGGGATGGTGGGATTCAATTCTAGGACCTCCTTGGGGGCAAAGCCACTGAGCCTTTCTCTTGAACCCACTTCCTCATTCTTCTGCATGCACGAACACTGCACACACACCTCAGAGCGTTTAAGACTTGTTGCTTCCTTAAAACTAAGATTCCAGAACATGTGGAATTAAAAGCTTCATATTTGCTTGTGCCTGTTTGCAGGATGCATACCTGGGAAGAAATATCTTCCCCTCCATGCTCCTTGGCCCTCTGCCGAGCCCACCATCCTTCCCTGGGGCAGGTAACAGACTGTGCAAAACATGAGCGCCCGAGGCAGAGCTGCGTGATGCAGGCACTCTTCGCAAAGCTGTCGTGGTCTTGGCATGGGTGTGGGACCTGGTTGGACAAACTCTGGATATTTTGTTTAGCGCCGTGTGCTTAAATGTTCTTGTTTCCTATCAAGTCAGTAAGCCTTTGTGTTATTATACAAACACACATGCATATGTACAAATGTTGCTGTCCATCATCTTCCCCCCCTCCCTCCCTCCAAGCACGGGCATGGCTCTAATTAGCTCATCTGGCCAGCCCCCTTTCGGCCCCATATGGGAACAGAAGACACACACACACACCCCTGATCTTTCACCCTCGTGGTCACCCAGAGGTCAGCAGCCCTTGGCTGATGATCGATCAGGGCAGCCACGGCTTCTTAAAAACACAGACCCTGGGACTTCTGTGCACCCAGAGGATTCGTCCGTCCCCCAAAATATATTCCATTAACGCTGGGCTGGAAGGGGCTTCGGCCAAACTGGAAAATGCAGCCTTCACCAAGGGCTACCAGCTGAGGATAAGTCCAGGCCGCAACTGGGTCAGTTTTGCCACTGCTCTGACCACATCCACCGGGCAGTGTGCTAACTCCTCCCTGATGCTGCCTGTGCCCGACTTTGCTCCTCCTCCTGATGGACCACCACAATGGTGTTGCCTCTGTTGATGGGGAGGCCATGCTTGATATCCAAAAGTAGCAGTTTGGAGCAGATCTTTGGGGGGCCAATTTAGACATAAGGACTAGAAGCTTGAGGTTAGCGAGTGTGCCCTTGGCCAGCAAACTTCAAACAGCACCTTTATGTTCCTTGGTCGTGAGACTAATCCCTCCAGACAGGATTTAGGCAGTTGTGGCTGGTTAGGCGCTGGGAGGTAAGTGACGATCCGTCAAACAGCAGCATAACATTCCTTTTCTGCAAGGTAAAGGTGGGGACGCCTTGAACCCTGAGGCCAAATCTAGCCTTCTTGAGGTTCCAGTTCAGCCCACTGGAAGGGTTTCCCTGGAAGGTTACGCGCACTCTCTGTACTACACGATCCTTTGGTGGCTTTCAAGCCTTTCTTTTGGATCGTCAACCCCAAATTCTTAAAGGTGTCTCTTTCTCAGCTAAACACCTGTGTCTCTTTGGCCCCACCTAGCTCTTGAACAACCAACCCCCTCTGCCACTGGGTCAGGCTTTGGGGTTGAAAGATGCTCTCCTGCTCTTTTTGTAAAGCTGGATTAACAGTGAGAAAGAAGGGCCAGGTGTTTGAAGTTGTAGGATGCTTTGTTTACTACCATGCATTTCGCAGGGGAGTCTGGCTGGATTGGGGAGGGGATGTCATTGGGAGGGGAGGCCTGAGCAGAGAAGAATAACAGACACAGAAGATGGTAAACGAGACACACACACACACACAGAGAGAGAGAGAGAGAGGTTGAATCTTCCCTCTGAAAAGCACTCTAGCATGGCAGCAAAAAGGCCCTTGAAAAAAGATGGGTTCTCGAATGCCAAGTTTTGATGCCGCTTCTTCTTCCAAGCAAGCCATCTAAAGTAGGGTTTTGAAGTGCGACTCAGCACCACCGGCAGGCTTTTTACCCCGCTTCTCTCTCGAGCCGCCAGCGCCAGCCGGGCCCATTAGCTCACCTTTCCGGCACCTTTCCTCTTTCATCTCAAGAGTTTGTGCTCTATGGAACCCCCACGCTCTCTACTGAGCTCTCTTAATGACATCTTCCTGCCCCCTCTCCTCCCGCCACCCTGGGCTCCGCTACCCCGGCCCGGCAGCGTGGCCTAAATGGATGACGGGCGCTCATCCTCCCATGGTAAATTAAGTGCTTAACTCGGTCCTCCTCCTCCTTCTTAATGGATCGCAGCCCTGCTTTCATCGAGAGAGTGAATGGTGCCCCCAACACCTAACTCTCAACATGTCTGGCTAGCTCTTTATCATCTTTGGATGGTGTGACTCAGTGTTTGTGTGTGTCTGTGTGTGAGAGAGAAGAATACTGCTTCTTAGAGACAGTTGGAACCATCTTCAGGAAAGATTATTTCCTACATTTAAAGCAGTTTTAAAGTTAATTTTCCAGTCTCTGTCCTTGGTTTTGTCTCTTGAGAGAGACTTGCTAATATTTCATCAGTGTGAGGGGGCCTTTTTCAGTCAGAAGCCTTCCAGATGTGTTGGATTAAAGCTCCCATGGTCCCCATTCAGAACTCTGTCTTGTTGTGTTGAAGTAAGATTCAGCTCACGGAAGGGGGAGCGGAGTCGCCGCCTCATCTTTTGTGTCGGGGATCTACAAGTCTGGCTGGAGACTTTTGGAGGCAGGCCAGGAAAAGCACCCCATGCTTTGCCTTGAACTTTACAGGAGCTGTCCAAAGTGCTGAAACTCTGCTGGGGATTGGGTTCAGCATGTTGGATAGGGCCTGTGAAATTCAGACAAAAACAGGCAGTGAATTCCCTGACCTTGTGGATCCAGCTTCACCCGCCGCTGGCCCTGCTGGAGCCACCTTTCTTCTTCCTGAGGCGGCTTTCAAGAGGGATTTGTTGACACAGCTGAGGAGGGGCCGTGGAGAGCTGCAAGTCCTGGTGACTCAATGACACCTCCCTTTTCAGCCCCTTTCGGACCAGTCCAGTTGCCACCATGAGGCCAGAGCAGAGGGGAAGAGCCTTCTTGGTTCCCTCTTTATACGGACAACAAGGCGAGCGGGCAGGCAGTTACGGCCTCCTGCTCCATCCCTACATTGTGCAGAGACAGGCTGCACACAACAGCCCCTTCTGGATGATCTCTGGTGCCTTCTCAAGGCCTTGTGGCTATCAAAGCGTTAAACCAATTACTCCTTCCCCGGCTATCCGGAGGATCGAAAACAAAAAAACAAAAACCTGAGACTCCATCAAAGAGTTTAGATGAGAAGAGGGTAGGCATGGATCAGGCGTTTTGCTCACACACACACGTGTGTGCGCGCGCATGTGTTGGAAATGGGGCACATTGTGGCTGTCCATTTATTATCTCCGCAATCGATAGGCTGGTCCTTGGAGCTGGCCGGGGTCAGATACGGTTGCCTAGGAGACCGTTGCATCCGAAGATGGAGGACAGATGATTGGGCAGGCAGGCAGGAGACCCAGAGGTCAATGCCACCGGGATTTGGGTGGTGAGAGGAGAGGTGAAAGGGGGCAGTGCAGAAGGGGGGGAAGAGAAGAGGTTTCAGTGGACAGCATCTGGAGATGGCTTTTAATGCCAGTTGGGCCAACCTGTCCTGTTGAACTCAGGGCACAAGCCCAGATCGCTGGAAAGCTGAGAGAGCCTAGGCGGGAATGGACGGACCGAGGTCTAGCCGTGTTTTTTGCATGCTCCCAAGCTTTCGACACTTAGCAGCATCCTGGAGGAACTCTGCACACCAGCAAAGCATCTTATGGGATGCCCAGCTGCATCGACGCATGCTGTTCGCTGTGGCTCTCTCTGTGCAAGCTGAAGTGGCCATCTTTTAAAAATACAAAACAAACAATCCCCACACAAGCAACCTCTACATAAACACAGAGAGAGAGGGGGGGGTCTTCCCTTGTGAATTCATCAGTCATGGGGGCAAGGGGGTTCTTTATTCCCACTGTGTTTACACATCGCAACCTCTGCCTTTCCCAAATGGGCACACCCAAACATGTGACTCACAGAGACGTCCATCGGGGATGGTGGGGACTGTATTTCCATGACTCGGGAGGGTGCCGGGTGAGACAGGAAAGGAGCGCAGTTCCTACTCCTCTCTCTCTCATGAAGCTAGGAGTCCTAGACCTGCTGAACATTTTGGGAGTGATGAATAAAGAAGGTCTGTCTTCGCATGGCGCACAAACGATTGGTGGAACGCCCTGCCGCTAAATGTCATCATAGTTGCTGAAATGGGGAACGAGGTAAAATCCAAGAGGTGGAGGCCTATCAGCATCTAATAGTTTTGAGGACTAATTGGTTCTGTGGAACTCCTAGCTGTACAAATAGTCTACCTCCAAATACCCAGCGCTCAAGAGCATTGCATGGAAAAAGGCAAATGCTTTGGTGCCTTAACCACTGGCTTACTATCGGCATCTCCTGGCTAGAATGCTGTCCATCCAGGTTATCTTCTTATGTTGTTATGACATGGCTACATCCAACCTAGGGCCTTTAGAACAAGATTGTCTGCAACATTTGATGAGTTAAAAAAGAAGAAGGCATAGGGCTGTTTTGCATTTTAAAAAGCCAGGATTCCCAAAGGAGGAACTGAAGGAGCCGGAGCACTGCTTCCACGGAGGCTTCAAAAATGGATCTTCTTCACTCTGTCCCACAAAGCCTTGGGATTCCTTAAGCAAACACATTCCTTTCCTGGTTGCTTCACACCTGAAGTACACACATGTTCAAGGTTTTAAAGCCAGCCAACACCTTTATACAGTCCACCCAACCAATAATAAGGTACAGGCTGCTGGTCGTTAGCAGTGCTGGGTAGAAAAGCAGGGAGCGGTCTGCTATCCAGAGTCAGAAAATTAGCACGGGTGGAATTTGTCATCTCCTGTCACTGCTTAAAAGGCAGAAATTAAATACACTCAGCTTTCCTTTCTTTTCCTCTTTAAGCTAAAAAAGAACGTCCACCTGTGGAATGATATAGAACCCCTGTCCATATCAATCTGGGAGCAAATGCCCGCGTCCCAATTCTCCTTATCTATTAACCCTATTCACGTTTCAGTGACACCCTCTGGAGATGTAGGCCATACTTTATTCTGCAGTTGGGAAAAGTAACTTCCTAATTCAGAGAAAAGTAACTACCTAACTTCCTAACTAACTTTTGCAGACTAGCCCTCGCAGCATCCCCCGTGAGCATAGCCATCAGCCTTGCCACCAGGGAGATTCTGGCTGGGTTATTTCTGACATGTACCTGCAGTCACAAAATAAATCTAGCGTCCATCTCATTAATAAGAAGACTTTGCCAATGCTTGGAAATAACGCGCTACAAATAATGACATTACTGATAACACATTGCTTTCCCGGGTAATGAGAGCATAACAACATTATTTTTGCAAAACATAATAATCGGCGGTAACAGGAATGCTTTTTTAAAGAAATTATATTAAATATTGCTTACTCATTACTTCTGAAAAATTAGAGGAGGGATTTTATCATTTAAGGGGGATAAATTTCCCACTTTCAGCTTGTTTCTTTTTTTTAGTACATGTTTATGAAGAACAATAATAAATTAATATGGCATGCTTATAATACGCTGCTGCTAATGGTTTCAGAGAAGTAGCTGCATTCGCCCATATCAACCACACATTCTCCCTCCCTGGATTGGCCCTTCTCTGAGGAGGCACACCAGGGATTTGAACTCCAAATTCCTTGCTCTGTATGTAGGTACTGCAACCCTCTAATCTACCTGCCACCTATTTTATTGTCCATCAGTTACATCTCCCTCAGGCCCTTCTCTTGCTCTCTGCTTTTGTCCTCACAGCAACAACCACCTTGTAAGGTAGATCAGGCTGAGAAAGGATGAGTGCACCAAGGCGGTAAGGTCTTCCCTGGCTGCAGGGAGGGGACAGGTCAGAAAGAACTATTCAGGGACCTGTCACGCCAACCCAAAATAACCATGTACGATCTAAAGCAGGGGTGGGTGAAGTATGTCCTTCCTGATATAGTTGGACTACAACTCCCATCAGCCTCAGCCAGCCCCACCAGTGGCAAGGGCTGATGGGAGTGGACCCAAGAACATATAGAGAGACAGGAACTCCCCATGCATGCTAGCTAAATGCAGCTTCCTGCGCATGTGCAGATGGGCACACATGCACATTGAGCAGCATTTCACCGGCACAATCGCTCTTCTCCTGAGCAGGAAACCAAACTGTGGTGTCTCTTTGCAAAATACCATCAGAAGGAGGAGATGGGGTGGGGGTGGGAGGATGGATGGATAAATCTCTGAGAGTTTCCACTCTGGAAACGCTCATATCTAGTTTAGGGAATAATTAAATTGGATTGTCAAATGAGCCCATCAAAACTATTTATTTTCATTAGCTGATCACACTGGAATGTCTGCGTCTGTTGGAAGGATACTGGAAGGTGGTGGGGTGGCTTTCCAAAGGGAAGAAAAAGCAGAAAAGGGAACCTGGGAAATGACAGACAGCTGGGATCATATCTTCTTGCTTTCCTTGATTGAGCCTATTAATTAGGATGGCTTCTCATTAACATGCTGATGAGCTGGGGAACAATCAGAGGAGAGGAGAAGGTAGTGGCATGGAGAGAGCAGGGAGCTTTCCAGACCTCTGGACTTCCTTGTGAGCCAAGGGGAGCCTTAGAAGTGGGCCAGGGAGGCTGTGGGGTTAATCCTCTTCAGGGCTTCCAGCACTATAATTCTTATACATGTATACAGTATATATATATGGGAACGGCAGTAGTTTCTAAGAGTGTGTGTCTACTGCTGAAGAGACAGCCGTGGGGTGGAGAAGCCAACCAGGCCCAATAAAACCCATACCGCCTACTCGAGAAGACTTATAGCATACACAGAGCCGGCCCTATCAATAAGCAGGCTGCTCTCTGTGCCATGTTGTCTGCCTCTGTTTTTTTTCCTATACACTCTAATGAATAATTGTGGCAAGTATTAGCAATTGTTGTTGTTTAGTCGTTAAGTCATGTCCGACTCTTCATGACCCCATGGACCAGAGCACGCCGGGCCCTCCTGTCTTCCACTGCCTTCCAGAGTTGGGTCAAATTCATGTAGGTCGCTTCGATGACCCTGTCCAGCCATCTCATCCTCTGTCATTCCCTTCTCTTCTTGCCTTCACACTTTCCCAACATCAGGGTCTTTTCCAGGGAGTCTTCTCTTTTAATGAGATGGCCAAAGTACAGTATTGGAGCCTCAGCTTCAGGATCTGTCCTTCCAGTGAGCACTCAGGGTTGATTTCCTTTAGAACGGATGGCTTTGTTCTCCTTGCAGTCCAGGGGACTCTCAAGAGTCTTCTCCAGCACCACAATTCAAAAGCATCAATTCTTCGGCAGTCAGCCTTCTTTATGGTCCAGCTCTCACTTCCATACATTGCTACTGGAAAAACCATAGCTTTGACTATGCCGACCTTTGTCAGCAAGGTGATGTCTCTGCTTTTTAAGATGCTGTCTCGGTTTGCCATCGCTTTCCTCCCAAGAAGCAGGCATCTTTTAATTTCGGGGCTGCTGTAACCATCTGCAGTGATCATGGAGCCCAGGAAAGTAAAATCTGTCACTGCCTCTATATCTTCCCCTTCTATTTGCCAGGAGGTGATGGGACCAGTGGCCATGATCTTAGTTTTTTTGATGTTGAGCTTCAGACCATTTTTGACGCTCTCCTCTTTCACCTTCATTAAGAGGTTCTTTAATTCCTCCTCACTTTCTCCCATCAGAGTGGTATCATCTGCATATCTGAGGTTGTTGATATTTCTTCTGGCAATCTTAATTCCAGCTTGGGATTCATCCAGTCCTGCCTTTCACATGATGTATTCTGCATATAAGTTAAATAAGCAGGGAGACAATATACAGCCTTGTTGTACTCCTTTCCCAATTTTGAACCACTCAGTTGTTCCATATCCAGTTCTAACTGTTGCTTCCTGTCCCACGTATAGGTTTCTCAGGAGACAGATAAAGTGGTCAGGCACTCCCATTTCTTTAAGAGCTTGCCATAGTTTGCTGTGGTCCACACAGTCAAAGGCTTTTGCGTAGTCAATGAAGCAGAAGTAGATGTTTTTCTGGAACTCTCTGGCTTTCTCCATAATCCAGTGCGTGTTAGCAATTTGGTCTCTAGTTCCTTTGCCCCTTTGAAATCCAGCTTGTACTTCTGGGAGTTCTCAGTCCACGTACTGCTGAAGCCTACCTTGTAGGATTTTGAGCATAACCTTGCTAGCGTGTGAAATGTGTACAATTGTATGGTAGTTGGAGCATTCTTTGGTACTGCCCTTCTTTGGGATTGGGATGTAGACTGATCTTTTCCAATCCTCTGGCCACTGCTGAGTTTTCCAAACTTGCTGGCATATTGAGTGTAGCACCTTAACAGTGTCATCTTTTAAGATTGTAAATACAGTAGTTCAACTGGAATCCCATCACCTCCACTGGCCTTGTTGTTAGCCATGCTTTCTAAGGCCCACTTGATTTTACTCTCCAGGATGTCTGGCTCAAGGTCAGCAACCACAGTATCTGGGTTGTCCGGGACATCCACATTTTCTGGTATAATTCCTCTGTGTATTCTTGCCATCTCTTCTTGGTATCTTCTGCTTCTGTGAGTCCCTCCCATTTTTGTCCTTTATCATGTCCATCTTTGGACAAAATATTCCTTTAATATCTCCAATTTTCTTGAACAGATCTCTGTTTATTCCCTTTCTATTCTTTTCCTCTGTATCTTTGCACTGTTCATTTAAGAAGGCCCTCTTGACTCTCCTTGCTATTCTTTGGAAGTCTGCATTCCATTTTCTGTAACTTTCCCCATCTCCCTTGCATTTTGTTTCCCTTCTCTTCTCTGCTATTTGTAAGGCCTCGTTACACAGCCACTTTGCTTTCTTGCATTTCCTTTTATTTGGGATGGTTTTTATCGCTGTCTCCTGTACAATGTTACGAGCCTCCATCCATAGTTCTTTAGGCACTCTGTCCACCAAATTGAGTTCCTAACATCTGTTCTTCACTTCCACTGTGCATTCATAAGGGATTTGGTTTAGATTATACCTGATTAGCCTAGTGGTTTTTCCTATTTTCTTCAGTTTAAGCTTGAATTTTGCTATAAGAATCTGATGATCAGAGCCACAATCAGCTCCAGGTCTTGTTTTTGCTGACTGTATAGAGCTCCATCTTTGGCTGCAGATAACATAATCAGTCTGATTTCGGTATTGCCCATCTGGTGATGTCCATGTGTAGAGTCGCCTCGTGTGTTGTTGGAAAAGAGTGTTTGTGATGACCAGCTTGTTCTCTTGACAAAACTCTATAAGCCTTTGCCCTGCTTTGTTTTGAACTCCAAGGCCAAGTTTACCTGTTGTTCCTTTTATCTCTTGACTCCCTACTTTAGCATTACAATCCCCTAGAATGACAAGAACATCTTTCTTTGGTGTCAGTTCTAGGTGTTGCAAGTCTTCACAGAATTGGTCAATTTCAGCCTCTTCAGCACCAGTGGTTGGTGCATAAACCTAGATTATTGTGATGTTGGAAGGTCTGCCTTGGATTTGCACTGAAATCATTCTGTCGTTTTTGAGATTGTACCCCAGTACAGCTTTTCCCACTCTTTTGTTGACTATGAGAGCTACTCCATTTCTTCTATGGGATTCTTGCCCACAATAGTAGATATGATAATCATCCGAATTGAATTTGCCCACTCCCGTCCATTTTAGTTCACTGATGTCCAATATGTCAATGTTTATTCTTGCCATCTCCTGTTTGACTATATCCAGCATACCAAGGTTCATAGATCTTACATTTCAGGTTCCTATGCAGTATTTTTATTTGCGGCATCGGACTTTCCTTTCACTTCCAGGTGCGTCCGCAGCTGAGCATCCTTTCGGCTTTGGCCCAACCACTTCATTAGCTCTGGAACTACTTGTCCTCGGCTTTTCCACAGTAGCATGTTGGACGCCTTCCGACCTGAGGGGCTCATCTTCCATCATCATATCTTTTAGCCTTTTGTTTCTGTCCAACGAGTTTTCTTGGCAAAGATACTGGAGTGGCTTGCCAGTTCCTGCTCCGGGTGGATCGTGTTTAGTCAGAACTCTCCACTGTGACCTGTCCGTCTTGGGTGTCCCTGCACGGCCTAGCCCATAGCTTCTCTGAATGACTCAAGCCCCTTTGCCACAACAAGGCAGCAATCCGTGAAGGGGAGTATTAGTAATACCACCACAATACATGATCCTAAGTGATTAGAAGTATCCTGAGTTTACCCAGATATCACTGGCTGTTGCAGAGGCACTGAAATACTGTACCACATTTCAAAGTTGTTTGCATATACCTCGTCCCTGCAGGTCTCACAACAACCCTGCCAGGTGGGCCAACTACTGCCATTCCCATATTACAGGGGGCAGGACCTGGAAAGTTATCTGATGGCAAGAGTGAAGCCAAGAGGAGAACCAGGGGGTGGGATCGCATGCATGGCCACAAGCTTCACAGTGTTATAAGTCTTCAACAAATTTAATTTCCTTAATGACTGAAAATCCATTTCTGGGCTTCCAATGGGATCTGGAAGTTTGGGGGCGGTGTTCATGCTTGTTTGCGTGTTTTTAATCCCCGGCCTTCTAGGGGCCTCATGCAAATTGTGTGTTTTGCAACTTTTATCAAGTCTTCGCTGGTCTCATGCAGCTCTTTGAAAACACAGGGAATTTGTCACACTGATTTCCCTTGGTGATCAACACAAGTGTGTGTGTGTGTGTGTGTGTGTGTGTGTGTGTGTGTGTGTGTGAGAGAGAGAGAGAGAGAGAGAGAGATGAAAATTTCCCCATCCAATGAGAGGTCAGGATTACGCAGAGCTGGTCCTACTGCATTCACATGCAATTAGATTAATTTCCTAGCAAGGCTGTGCATTAATAAGGGAGATAATTGATAGACAAACTGACTGACTCGGGGAAAGAGAGGGAGAACTCTCTGCTGTATACTCCTCCCTCCCACCACCCGCCTGTCTCTCAAGACCATTCAAACTGAAACCCTGGAAAATTATTGTCATATTCTATATGCAGCCATCAATACAGTGGAGCCGACCTAATCTGGATTGAAGGGGAGGCAGAGATTTCTGCCCTTCCTACAGCAACCACATTCATGCTCCAAAGGGAAGCAGCTCTGATTTATAGACTGTAGGGTTGGGAGTTTTGTAGGCGGAGGTGGGTGGGAATATCTCACCTGATCCTGTTTTAATACCTCTTCTGTTTATGTCACGGCCTTTCAGCTTTCTTTCAGGGACAGCAAAATGCTCACACCAAGAATACTTGCTCTCTGTCTTTCTTCCACGCAAACACCTGCTTCTCCAAGGTCCAAAACAAGCATAAAATCGGCAGGGTGCTCTTTTCCAAAGAAGCCGATCAGTTTTCCCAAGTTTATTTTGACACCCCTCTCACTCCCCCCCTCCCCACCTGGGCCCAGGGTGGTGCTTCCTCTTTCATGGGGCATCTGTGTGCGTTAGGAGGGCCAGAAATATCTGCATTATAAAAGGCAAGATGCAGGAAAGGGATCTGGAGAAGGTGGGGGGGAGGGATAAGCACTGGGTTGTGTACTACATCCTGATGAGTATAAACAAAGAAATGTGCGTTGAGTATTAACTGAAAGAAAAGGTTTCTATTTGTGTAATTTTGCATATCTAGATAGATGTATAGACATGGGTAAACAGATGAAAATACAGGCACAGTACAGTATGGAGAGAGAGATAAACAATTATGTTTCTGTTTTAATTCTTGATTTATTATATAACTCTTGATACACTAGATTGTTTTGTATAACTGTTTATTCTTTATTGCCCCCCCCGCCAAAAAAAATTGTCTGCTTTTTCCACTGCATCAGATTTCTATTACCAAATGGAAAGAGAAAAAGTTGCACCAAACCATGGTAAACAGGAATTAAATCCTCACTGTGGGATGCAGGCTAAAGTCCCTCTGCATGGCCTCTACCAGGCGCTCATCCAAGAATATCCATATTTTAGAAACTCAGTCCGGAAAGGTTTTTCGGTGATCAAACCCCCTGTGACGTTCCTGCATTAGGGACGTTATTTGTTCCCACCAGAAGAAAGAAAAGAAGTTATTTCCTTTTGCCTGTTCAACTTATCCCTCCTCCCAATATCTCACCCGCAGATAGGGAGTAAGGTGGTAATATGGAAATCGTTTTTTAAAAAAGGCAGGATACCAGTGTAGGAAAGCAAAAAAATATTGAAAAGGAAGGAAGGAAGGAAGAATTTTGATCAGTTGCCTACAGAACCTGTTTGAATTCTGCTCCTCATTAGAAAATAATAATAAAAACCCACTAGTTCCAAATATTAGGAGGTTGGTTCCTTGGTTAGCTAGTCAGATTGTGAACCAGAACGCCATGCATGTTTACTCAGAAGTAAGTCCCACTAAACTCAGTGGAAATTATTGCCTAATAAGAGGGTTAAGGGCTGCCACCCTGACATCCTTTTCCAAACTAGGGTTTGGGAGCAAGAAAAGGGAGCAAAATATGGAACTGGCTATTCTTTGGTTGTCCCCCCCCCCCCCCCCCGCTTGCCTGGACTTGGGATGGGAATCCTCTCTTCCTGTACTTAAAAGGAACTTCTCTAATTTGATAGTGAGGCAAAGCTTTGGCCCACAACACCAGGTGACATCATTGACGGTGCTGCAGGGGTGAAGTCTATGCGTTTGGGTTCAGAAATATAGGCAGCAAAAATAGCAATAATAATAATAATAAAGGTAGCGGTGGTGATGCCATCTCAAGAGAACCACCCTCTGTAAACGAGATCTTTGCCTGGTTCATTTCATCCCTGCCAGCCTTGGCAGAAAGAATTTGTTAGTTTCATCATCAGAGTAGCCCCTTGGAGAAGGACTACGGCACCACTTGCCGAGGGACCAAATAAGAGAAGGCTTTATTCCTTGCCTGCAAAGGAATACTTTACTTATTAGCAAGGGAGGTGTGCATTGCTTTTAAATGCAGAATGACTGGAGCAGAGCCGCCTCGATCTCTCTCTCTCTCTCTCTCTCTCTCTCTCTCTCCCCCCCCCCCCTCCTCTGCCTCTCACCCCTTTCCCGCCTGTCAGGCGATGGCAAATACAGGAATGTAATTCAATTTTCCCATCTTCCGTTTCCTTTTATCTGTAAGGTAAACTTCATTGGGGACAGACTTCTGGGAATAGTTTAAATAATGTTGATTAGGTCTAATCAAGTTAATTTCTGTCTCTCTCCCTCTCCTGCTCTCTCTGTTTTAGAACAGTCGCATTTATAGTTCTCCAAAGGTTAAGAGCTGATCATATCTGTGAAAAATTTCTCCTGGATTTGATGATAATTCACTTCCTCTTTTTATTAAAGCTCCTTGATAGAGAGAAAAGAGAGAGGGAGGGAAGAGGAGATGGAGACGCTTCTATGCTCAGGCCTTACATCTGTATCTGGATAGAAAAATTAACGGCTTGATGTCGGATGGAAGGAATCTTGTCCACAAAAGCTCACGTTAAAACAAATATAAAAGTTAGTCTTTAAGGTGCCACCATGTTTTGGTCTTCTTCATTTTTTTATCTTTTAATTTTTTGTTTGTTTTGTTTTCCCCTTTAATGTCTTGAATGGCTTAATTTTCAGTTTTACCTCCATGCCTACTGTCCGTCTTTCTACACGGGGGAAGAGACTTTGGGTTGGAGCGGAAACTGTGATTATTTCGCCACGATTCCCACCTCCAGAAGGCAGACAGATTGTTCTGATCGCAAAGGGTGCCGCTTCGTGATAGGAAGGCATCGGAAGAAGTCGGGCCGAAGAAGCCCGTGTAGCCTTTAAAGGTGCCACACTTTCTCGCTTTCGCAACAGGCGAAAATGTTAGCCATCCTCTATCCCGCTTTTCTCTCCCTGGGACTAGCTAGAGGCGTCCTATGACGGGTCTACCTCACAGGACCGTTGTACTGCTCCCCAGCTAATGCCATAAATACCAAGCTCTTGGCAACCTGGAAGGCTACATAAATGCGATCATCATCATCCTCCAGTCATTTGACGGTGTTTTTGAAAAGCATCTGGCCGGCGGGGAAGAGAGCGGTGGGGCTGTTAGCAGGGAAGGAGGAGTAACCTTTCAAGATTCACGCGAGTTTTCTTTCAGACGTGACGCCAACCCCAAAGACAGCCTGCGCCGTTGAACCTACCCCGAACTAAACCAAACCGACCCGAACCATTCTGGAAATGATTTAAAATATACGGATATATTTCTGGGTTTTAAAATATCATAGTTGAAGTCAGTGATGCCAAGCTACCCGGGGGCGCTCCCCTTCCGTGTTGTTTCAAATTTCTGGAGACAGTGCGGAAGGTGGCGGGTTATTATTAATTGTAAATTACCGTTAGGCGGATGAGGCCGCTGTCTTTACAGTTGTTGTTGTTGTTGTTGTTACACGTTACTATTATGATACGTCGTGTTTCTCCGCCGCCTCTTTCCAATCGGATCTTCACAACAAGGACACCGAAGGGCTAATCCTTGTAATGATAGTATTTATATATTTGTGACCTTTTTTAAAAAAATTAATTAATTAATTAATTAAAGCGAACCCCGAGAAACAGTACCGTGTAGCGCCATCGGGGCAGAGGCTGCGGCTGCCTTCCTGGGAGTTTCCTCGGAAGAGGAATCCTAAGGAATTCAAATGGGGCTTTCACGTCCGAGGAACCGGCCACTAAAATTGCACTGGATTAGAGGGTTTTTAAAGACATTAATGAGATGCTCCCAATGTAATACTTGCTGCAGCCTGCCCCTTTCAGTATCTGCCCCCCTTTTTGGAAAAAAGGCGACTCAGAAGTAAAATCCCGCTATATTTATGAGGCTTACTCCTCGGTAACAGTGCAAAGGAATGAGGATGACGAGGAAGAAGCCCTTTAGGGCTATGCCTGTTCATTTAATGCACGTTTTATTAGAGGAATGAGGTCACCTGTAAGCTGTTGGGTTTATTTCGAATTAAAATTATCGGAAAAATACAGAATCGGGCTTCTCCTGTGTAAAAAGGCTGTGAATTGATCAGTTTGGAAACTGATTAGGCAGGCGAATACGCGAACACATTGAGGTGTCCTGTATGGTGGAGAGATAAAGGAGCTTCGACCTCACCTATCTTGAAGCAAATCCCCTTTCCAAAGGGAAGCCATTTCTCTCCCCCTTTCTCGGCTGCTGCTGACCCTCCCACACTAAATTCCCCATTTCCACCTCAGTGGGGCGGGGGCCGTCCTTTCTAAAGCCATATTGAAATCTCTGGGCACACCACAAATAAAAATTAATAATAACAGTTATGACCTTCACTGTGAATCAAGGGAAGGAACCTCGAAAAAGTTGAAATACGAATTGAATCCCCTCCCTTTAAAAAAAAGGTCAGATAAGCTCTTTAAGGATTATCTGCTATCCCCTTTAAGTCTGAGGCTCCTTTAAAAAGAAAACATTAATATTAATAATTAGGAGTCCCCCTTTTGGAGTCCATGTTTGTGGAAAGAAAGAGTTCCAGAAAATTTAAAAAGAAAGAATAAAAATCGTGAGAATGATTCCATTAAAAAATAAATAAAAAGAAGTTCTATTCTTCCGGCAGCTTAACAGACACAGATTCAACAGGTTCTCCAGGAGCGATGTGAGAGCAGGTGCTACCTGTTGGATTGCTGCTTGTGAAGCGGTAGTGAAAGGCGCAGAAATCGCTGCCGGGGCGGGGTGGAGAAACGAGAAAGAAAACAGAGCCTCTTTGCTTAAAACTTGGCCAAGGGGACCGATCCCTCCGTGCGGGGAAGATTTTAAAATCCTGTCCTGATGCCAACACACGGGAGTCAATCTGCCCTGCTTTGCTCTTGTGCCTCTTCAGAAGCACTACATTTGAGGGGAGGGGGAACCGTCAGGCACCACCGCCTTCAAGGCATAGGGCCCGGGACCTGTTTGATAAGTTGGCAACCTTGGTGACCATGCGCGGGGCGCAGAGAGAGAGAGAACGAGGCCCCGGAGCCCCGCCTGGCCCTGCGCAGGGAACAAACCTCATCGATTAAGCGCGCGTGGGTCCGCAATGACCCGTGGCTTTGATTGAAGCGGGTTAAAAATAAAGAGGCCGGATCCCGTTTTCCCCTGGCAGCGCAAGCGACCCGATTCACACGTCCTCGCTTCGGAGCAAGCTGCCCGTGAAGTCGGGCAGGCTTGCTTCTGAGTAACGCAGGCTAAGATCAGGCTTTGCTTCCGCCCTCCCCTCCCGCCGTTGACACTCGCTTGCAGTTCGCTTCGGATTCAGATCGGGTTTTCTCGTCCGAATCTCTGGGGCGAGCAAGTTTCCTCTCGGCTTGGATTTACTGTATTAAATTCTCCCTCTGCAGTCTTAAACAAGACGAAGGCAAGGGAAAGGCCCCTTCAGTTCAAAGGGGGATTTTCCCTCCCCCCGGATTAAAACTCAAGCCCCGACCACACACACACCCTCAAAAAAACCCAATGTTTTTAAGTATCCGACGGGGCTTGCTCGCGAGTAAGCCTGCCTGAAGTCACTACCGCTGGAGGTCCACCAAAGAGACACTGCCTGGTTAATTTTTCGCCCCGCGCCGGTGCTTCTCCTTGTGTTGACCATCTCCTGCTTTGAAAAGTGTGTTTGAAAGGCATGGTTTTGGAGGGCGGAGGGAGGAACAGGAGGAGAGATCGCCATTAAAGAGATTTCACAGATATTTAGGGAAAGCCGAAAGGGCGACCGCATTTCTCCTATAAAAAGACCACTTAAGCAACCCAAAAAACGCCACCGTGAGCAGAATCTTTTCTGAGAAGGGAGGAACAGAAGTATTACCATTTCACCTCCGAGGCTGGCTGAGAGGTGAAATTGTAATAATTGTTGCGCCGCCCCCCCAAGTTTGTGATGGGATATTCAGAGGGGTGAAGGACCTTCCCCCACTCTGGATCCTCTCCCTAAAAATCCTGTTCTCGCCCAGGAACCCGGAATGAACGTGGGGGCCAAGAAGCACAACCGCGTCTCAGCGGTTTTCGGGGAGAAGGACCTCCCAGCCACCTCGAGGGGGGAATCCCGACCCCCCCCACCCCACCCCCGGAGGTTTGCCAAAGGCGCATTTCAGCCTCGGGGAATTGGAATCTCTTCCGTTTTTCCATTTTTTGCCCCCTATTTCTTGCAGAACATGACCTCTTCATGGGTCTACACCTTTAAAAAAACCACCGCAGCATTAATTAGAATAGCAGAATAGGGTGGCATCTCCCATTAGGAGCCTGTCCGGGTGCTAAGATCATCAGGAGAGGTTCCGCCACCTTCACAGGTGGGTCGAGTGGGGACCCGGGAGAGGAGGGCCTTCTCGGTGGCTGCTCATTTAGACTCTGGAACTCCCTCCCACTGGAGGCCAGGCTGGCCCCCTCTCGGCTTTCCTTCCACACACAGGCAAAGAAGGACCCTTCTCTTCGGGGGAGCTTTTCCTGAGCCGTCGGACTGAGAGGAATTTTTTTTAATGGATTGTTATGCTCTGCTGCCTTTAAATGTGTTTCTGCATTGATTTTATTTCCCGTTTTTAATATAATGCTTGTTTAATTCTTTTCTTAAAAAATATTTGTATACTTGCTGTTTTTAGCTTTTAAAAATAGCCTCTTTATTGTTGTAAGCCGCCTCGGGTCCCTTTAAGGAGAAAGGCAGGGTAAAAATATTTAAATAAATAATAATTAATAATGTGACTTCAAGAGCAAACCAACGATCAGGCTGTTTGGAGTTATAGTTTTTGGTTTTTAAGAATTTGACTTGGCATATATATTTCAGCCACTCTCACTTGTTTGCGTTGGTGGGGAATTCACCGCATTGCCTTCAATCGCAGGGGACCGTGCTGGGCTGGGGCGGTGGGGGAAGGACAAGAGGTAGAAATATTAAATACCACTTATTTTCTTACTGGAAAGAAAGCCCATCATGGTTGGCGCGTGAAATGTTTTTCTTTTTTAAAAAGAGCAAGCCTCCACAGCTACCCTTAAAACCCTGGTCTGATCAAGTTTTGCCGGAGAATCTTCTTCCTCCTTTTTTGCGGGAGGGAAGGCGGTGAACAGCAGTTACCTTTAATCCTAAGAATAAATAATAATCGTGATAATGAATACATCATCAAACAGCACTTTTTTCCTCTCCCAGCTCTAGAGAAATCAAAGAAGGCTCAAGTTTGTGCAGTTGTTGTTGTTGTTTACAATTTGTTTTCCTGGCATTTCCTTAACAGTTGGCAACTCATTCCTCGGAAGCTTCCCCAAAGAGAGAAGAAAGATTAAATTTATATAATGTAATTTTCATGCTGTTAAAAGGGCCTTTTATTGCATTAAAGGCGTCTTCACTTCCTCACGGCCAACGATGGGGCTGTCTATTTCTTGCTCAGTTTTCTTGTCAACAGAAACAAGAGGGAGGGAGGGAGGGAGGGAGGGAGGGCAGAGAAATAAAACTGTAGGCGTGTGTGTGTTAGTGTATATATATATAAATTTTAAAAATCAAGAGTATTTTGTGTCTTTTAATGGTTGGGAAATGTATTGAAATCTATGCAGTGAAAGGCCCCGCGTCCCTGCCAAACAGGAGATTGATCAATAAAAGACAATTAATCAACCAAATGGTGTTTTAAACTCTATCCAAGGGAGCTAAAAAAATACCAAATTGATGTGACAAGTGCGTTTAAAGAGTTATGAAGGCGCCGCCTAGGATTTCCTAGGAGGGCAGGGAAGTTTCAAAGCCTCTGGTGTTTCATAATTAGGTTAAATTGGAATATGAACTATAAGAGCATATTTCTTCTGTTGTCCAGGGCATTGATTGCTAACCTTGCATCCACTTACAACAGAAAACCCCGTGTTGCCTTGCAATTAAGCACAAGCTCTCGCTCCCTCACACATCTACACACAACACCCAGCGTCTTCTCCCAAGGAGAGAGAAAAAAATAAAGGGCTGGAAATAAAATGTTTTTTCCTAACCTATGCTTTTCAAACGGGCGTATTTACAACACGAGTTTTCTTTAGATAAGTCGGGAGAGTGTCAAATTTCTCGCCAGGTTCGCCTTGAAGTGTAGTTTTAATGGACCCAGAAAAGAGTAATATAAGTTTTCGGGGAAAGGGGATGAGATTCATAATATTACTTTCTACAGACTTCTATATCCACCTCGCCATACATAGACGTTGTCTGAACCTGTCCAGGGTGTGTGGGCGTCAGAACAGTTCCCTAACCAACACACACACACACGATATCAGCATTTTAGTATGTTAAACTGGGTTGCCCGCTGGCTCTTCAATCTCTCCGGAAAACTGTTGATTTTCCACACACTGAAGTTGTATAGATTTCAGTAAGGCAAATTGCAGGAGGGGCGGCGGTGCTTAAAGGAAAAGTCTTCCCTCTTTCTTCTAAAATAATTCTACTTAAATATTTCGGAAGAGAGACACCTGCAGAGCAGCCCCAACATTTCCTTTGGGGAAATGAATACAAAACACAAACGACACCTCCTTTTTTAAAAAAAAAAATACCGCGCGTGACCATTTTTAAAATCGCAGCCTTTTCAGCACTCCAGCGATTGGACAGCTCCTTTTAAACCCTTCCTTTTTTATCCCCCACAAGACTTGGGAAAAGGTTGTTGTTCTCCATGAGAACGCAACAGATTTCTGCAGAAATAAAACCTGTGCACATAACACACACACATCCTCACCCTCCCGTGACGAAAGTGCCTGCAACTGATCTCAAAACCAAAGCTCCCTCCTATAGGTTTCATATATAATCTATTTTTTTTAATCCCGCTAAGGATCACCCTCCCTAAGATTCCACCCCACAATATTTAGGAATGTGTTGGTATAGACATCTGTGCCCACCAGACTTACAATATAAATACCGAGACCAGAGGATGCTATACAGGAGAAGGGAGAAAACAAGGTGCCTTGTTTGTTTGGATCAGGCCCCAGAAATTATTTCTTGCTGTTAGCAAAAACATAACTCTGTTTTCTTAACTTTTATCGAGTGCATGTGGTTCTAGAAAGAAAAAGCCACACAGGTGGATATGCCCCTGGATGAGAATCACAAAAATGCTGAAACCATGATAGGATCATGGGGAATGATCATGATAAGCCACCATGACATAAATTAAGGGTGGAGTTATACAGTACTAACTAATGAACAAGTTGTGCCAAGCCCTCCAAGGCGGGTCCCACACAAGCCCCCTCTGAGAACAAGACAAACTAACAACAACTACCTGTTCATGTGCGGTTATGGCAAGATGCAGGCCAGTGAGTGGAGCGGCCATAGTTCCCAGCCACTGTGTCTGTTGGGGTCTGCAGCCAGTTCTTTGAGAAGAGACCGACCACGGTGGCCCTCCAGACTTTTGGGGGGGGAGCAGGGCTGCTATTCTGTTTTAAAAACTTAAGCTGCCTCGGTTCCGCTTTGAGAGAAAGGTGGGGTATAAAGAATAAAATGACAGGGAAATGGAATCCAACTCCCGGCAAACATGCCCAGTGGTGAGAGATGCTGGGTGGGGGGGAGATACAGACCATAAATGTCTGGAAGGCCCCTGTCGCCCAGTTCTGTCTTAGAGGGAAAAGGGAGAAGTACTGAACGGCATGCTGGTCTTGCAACGCAGGAGCCTGCTTGGCGCTACAACAGCCAGCCCGCACCGGCTGCTAGTCATCATTTCTCCCCAACATGGCGAGCCAGCATGGGAAGACCACAGGTGCCCTTCAAGAAACGGTATGGCGGGTCAGTGGGTCTGATGCTCATGGAACTGACCCATGTCTGGATAAGTAAAGGAGAAAGACTCTTGCTTCTTTACAACACGTGCGCAAGAGATACCGAGGAAGCATGTTTTTCAAACAAAATTAAATTAGAAGAATACTGTAGAGAGTACCACCTTGTGCCTCCAAACTCAGCTTCTTTCAAGATAATTAGAGAGGACCATGTGTATTTCAGATTTGAAGTGAAGCATCTGTAGAAACTTTTTATGATTTTGCTACCCTATTTCTTTCCCTTTTTTCTGTGCCTGGAAATATTTATTTAGGAAAAGATACAAACCTGCTCATTAAATACAGGAAGGCTGCAATCTTATAGACATTCAGCTCAGATTAAGTTCTCACTGAATTCAGCCGGGCTTACTTCTGCAAAGGGTTGCGTCATCGATGGTTATTTTCATTGTAATGGGCCATGTTTGATGGGTGGGGTGGGGTTGACATTGAGCTCCATTTTAAACACAGCATGTAAAGCAAGCTGGTTTTCATATTTCAGCTTCAGAGATTTGCAAAGTGGTTAGGAACAACAATTTAGTAGATTAATTCATGTCAAATGGATGTGATTAGATGCGTCTCACTGTGATAACCTTTCTATTGATGAGACGAAGGATGTATGTAAATATAACTAACCACAACAAATGTTCTTCATATACAGCCCTTGTGGTTTTTCTGTTCCACGAGGTAATCCTCAATGTATTCAAACTCTAAAATTGTGTTCTTAGTAGAAGAAAAGTCAAATCTGTACCCGATGCACATGTTCTTCTTGCTGCTTCACTGCAGTGGGGGCCTAACCAAGGCCATCCAATCTGACCCCTGATGCAAGATGGGACGAGCCCACACAGCCACACTTCAGATATATTTTGCAATGCTAACCATAGTGTGCCCAGAAACAGAAACTGGGACTTGCAGAGTAGGCTGATCCACCTCAATTGTCATGGAGACTCCATGTACATAAGGATATTTCCTACCTTCGAGTAGGAAATATTGTTTTAACACCCTGTCCGTGGGCCTGCTACAAGTGCCTACCTGGCCACCATAGAAATGGTCTGCGTAATGTCCATGAGGGGCAAGCAAAGTGGAGTCCTCCAGATGTTTTTGGACTGTATCTTCCCTTAGGCCAAGCTCACATAGTCTGGGCAGTCCCAAAAACATCTGGATGGCTGCAGTTTGCCCAGTCTTGATCTAAATAGACCTTCAAGGCTTTGAAATCAGGGGCACCCACTCTCTGCCTCCAAACACCTGTCTATCAGAAGCAAGGATAAGAAAGCTTGTGGAGGAGTGGTTGGGACTCTGCTGAAGAGACCTGTGTGTCTTGAAAGCATACACACGTCCTCACTGTCTGTGAAATAAAGCCTTTTTCAGAAAATGGATTCTTAGAAAGCAGACAAAAATGTGGGCACTAAGTGAAGCTTTGCATTGTTTTTAAACAGGAGGCAGTCACTGCTGGCGCCAACTCACTTCTTCTAGCTGCATGTGGCAATGATTCTGTGTTTTGCAGTGTTAAATATATAATGCATGTTTTAACTCCTTGTAAATCTCCTTGATTCTGCCCTTCAGAGGACAGAAATTTCGAAACTCATGTTCATAGATATGCAATACAAGAGAAAACTGTGCTAACACTAAGATCCGTCGTGGCTTTTATACATTCGTATGAGGGCAGTGGGCACTTCCTCCCGCTTGATCATTTGTTTGACGCAGGCTGCAGAGTGTGGGGATGTGGTCTTGTTTGCTGCTGCTTGACAGTTTCTTTTTCCAATACCTGGCTTACACACACACACACACACACACACACACACACACACAGAGAGAGAGAGAGAGAGAGAGAGAGAGAGAGAGAGAGAGAGAGAGCGAGAGAGAGAGCTCCCACTTCTTTCTATGGTTTCACTATTACTGTGTTTCCCCAAAAATAAGACAGGGTCTTATATTAATCTTTGCTCCAAAAAACGCATTAAGGCTTACTTTCAGGGGATGTTGTTTTTTTTCCCCATGTACAACAATCTACATTTATTCAGATACAGTCCTGTCATCTTCTTCTGGTTGCTGCATAATGGTGGAAGGCGGGGTTTCATTTAACTGGGGCTTTATTTTTGGGGTAGGGCTTATATTACAAGCATCCTGAAAAATCATACTAGGGCTTATTTTCAGGTTAGGGATTATTTTCAGAGAAACAGGGTACCAGACATTTTAGCTGCTTCGCCTCCTCTATTTTGTGCACACACGGCAGTGTTAGTCTGAGGGGAGGGACAGAATGAATGTTTTAAAATGGAAAAAATCAGGACCAGGTGTGGCGGGGTATAAATAAAGTAAATAAATAAATACCCATTTACCTGCGAGGAGACTCTCCTTGGCCAACTCACCCGCCCTTTGCCTGCTCCATTAAGGACAGGGGAGTCTCAACTGATGTTTGCGGTCTTGCTCTCTTGGCAAGCAAGACAGAGGTGCAGAATTTCACCCTTTGGCTGCTTGTGCTGCCGTGCAAGCAGGGCTTGCTGGAGAGGGAGATCTGCTCTCTTGGGTTAAAGCCTAGGAACCAAGAAGGCCTGTCGTTTTCCTACCTAGCTTTCTAAGGGCTGTGAAGAGGCCTCCATTTTGACAACCCCCTTCTGAAAACCCCACGCTTGAGCTGTGAGGAATGGCTTTTATTTTTATTTTTGTAAAAAGGTGAGCCTTCCGTGAAATGTCAAAAGTGGTGTTTTATCTCTTGTTAACGGAAGCTCAGTTTCCAGCTTTCTTGGCCCTCCCATCCCAGGCAAAAAGAGGTGATGCTTCCACCGTCTCCTCTGGAGCAACAGCTCCTGAAATCCCACAGAAGAGGCTATTCATCTAGAAGGGACAGAATCTCATTCTGAGAAAACAGCCCAGGTTATCTGGAACAAAACTCTTTTGTAGAAAACACAAGAAAAGGCACTCACTGCTATTAAAAACATACCACAGAAATGCATTTAGAACTGAGCTCCGTTTTCCTATAAAATCCTCAATAAATTGGGATTAGCTGTAGCCTTAGACTGAGGTTAAGATTTCACCCACCATAAATGTTTCTGTTATCTTGCCATACAATCTTTGGGTACTAGAAAAAAATTTTAAAAAACAAATTCTCCATTTAGTTGCAAGTTAGAGTTCTGCTGCTATTAAAAGGTGGCCTTCTTAACATATATACGCATCCCATACTAGTTAAACATATTTGTATCTTTGAATACTTCTCTCAACAGCGTATATAAGTCCTTGCTTTGCCATTTCTTATCAACAATACTTTCAGGTTGGAAGCAGGCTGTGTGGTTCTTAGAGCAACACCATTGAAATAAATGGGTTATTTAAGCTACTCAGACCATACCTCACCTCATGGATTTAACAGGTCTCCTCAAAGCATGAATAAAACTAGATCCAACTCTATATGTTTTCTACCCTTGGCAGCTATTTGTTAATTGTTCCAATATGGCGCTGCTCTAAATTGCATCCTATGTCAAGCAGGACAGTGTGATTTCATTTAAGAAACAGCTCTTCCAAAATCTTAAATAATATATATTAATAAATCCAGAAAGAACTTTGAAAGAATGCCCAGTGATTTTAAATGGCATTTAAACACAAGGTCCTCTCATATTTCTAATTTCCGTAACCCATACAAGAGTGTTGGAATATCTATCCAGCCTGAAATGCTTCTGTTCTTTTGTATTCTCTCTTGTATGAAAGGTATTCATGAAAACAAAACAGAAGAGGCCCTTAGCTTTTAGTTTTATGGGTGGAAAGACCTGAATAAATATTTTGCCATAAATATTGAATATATTTTCCTGGGAGCTTGTAAAAGGGAAGACCAGAACACACAACCCATTTTGATTTATAATCGGTATGACCTGCATTCCTCTACAGGTGGATGAATTAAGAGGCAGAAGATATGGGCATTCATATAAAATACTGAAAAATAAAATCCATATTTTAAAATTTTTTAAAGGATCTTTAACTCCCCCCACCACACCCCGATTAATTTGCTGATTCGTCCCAAAAATGTCGTTGATGCAAAGTAAGATGCAGCTGAATAGCGTGTAATACAACAGCTCAAGGATGTGATCTAGAAAACAAGAAATAGATTCAGAACAGGGATAGAGAAGACCATGATTACCAAATGCCCTATTAGCGAATTTGCCACCACAAGGTGAGCTGGTGACTCCAGGTTTATCCTGCACCCAAAGGGGATTTTAAAAAATATTTGGAGGTTTCTCAGCAGCTGTTCACCATTACAGCTTAACTGACCATCTGTGCCCATAAGCAGTCTACCTTTGACGACCAAACAATGGGACAAAGCACCAACATACACTCATTATAATGTTTGTGTCCTGCTTGTGGGTTTCCTAGAAGTGTCTAGCTGTCCACACTTGGTAGCAGGACACTGAGCCTTTGATTTTATACTGCAGGCTTCTCTATATCTATATTTTTAGAAAGGGTGGTGGTAGATTCCAGGTGTCATTAAAGCCAGAACCCTCAGAGATAAATCTGACCTTTGGGGTAATACAATCTCTTTCATAAAGTTCCCAGAGGCATGTACATATCTCCAGCGAAGCATGTGTGGGATAGAAGGCAGCCTAAGATCTCCTTTTTTGCAGATATTCAGCTATAGAAATTTGGACATCAGTCTCCTTTTTAATGGCATACAGTTTCAAGACAAAACTACCCAGAAGAGCTAAACAAAACACACTATTAACAACTGCACTAATATCAGCAAATATATTTTCCCTTTCTTTCTTTCTTTCTTTCTTTCTTTCTTTCTTTCTTTCTTTCTTTCTTTCTTTCTTTCTTTCTTTCTTTCTTTCTTTCTTTCTTTCTTTCTTTCTTTCTTTCTTTCTTTCTTTTCTTTCTTTTCTTTCTTTCTTTCTTTCTCTTCCTTCCTTCCTCTCTCTCTCTCTCTCTTTCCTGCAGCCCCTTCTTTTCCCTGGAACCAGGGCTGACTGGGTTAAATCAGGTTGGCTTCTGATTGCGATCTGTCAGATTTTTTAGGCTGGTGACGTGGGAAAAGCAGCAAGCGCGGAGCGTTTGGGTTGTGGAATCAATACCAGTGGCTTTGGGCTGGAAAGAAACAGGCTGGGGGAGAGCTCTCTGGAGAGAGGGAGAGGAATCAGAAAGAGAGAGAGAGAGAGAGAGAGAAAGCCACATACACACACGCACACAAAGAGGCGGTTAGTCAAAGCTGGACCTACTTAAACAAATAAACATTCAATGGACAGCAGCCTTTTGAAGAGGGAGTGATCACCAATTTAAGTATCTGTCTGGACAGCCACTCATTCCTCCAGCCGACCAGTTGGAAGGTCTGAAGAGAGGGACTTTTGCCTAGAGGAAATATAGACGTGGGTTTATTTCTTATCAAGGGATGGAGTTTGAATGTTGATATCCAAGATGTGGCTTTTTTCTTCTTCTTCTAAGCATCTTTTAAAAGCAGCAAAGGGGTGGGTGCATGTGGAGGGGACAGGACTAGGAAAAGAAATGAATGTGAAAAAACTGTACTGGTAGAGATTTGTTCAGTGCTAGGGTCTAACATTATTTTTTCCCTCTCTCTCTCTCTTTTTTCCTTCTCCTTTCCTCCAGCCCTACATTCCTTCAAAATGCTCAGAAATTACACTGTTCAACATTAGGTAAGCCATACTGTCTGTCTGTCCACCCGTGTGTGTGTGTGTGTGTGTGTGTGTGTGTGTGTGTGTGTGTGTGTGTGTGTGTGTGTGTGTGTGTGTGTGTGTGTGTGTGTGTGTGTGTGTGTGTGTGTGTGTGTGTTGGTACTCGCACAGTTGCACCTGGGGGGAGATTATTTGGAGTTTTGCATGGAGTGAAAGGACAGACGCTTTCATTTTCCATTTCTCCTGCGGTTCCTTGTTCTCTCCTCGTCAATCTACCTTGTGTTGCACGAGGGGTGTGTATGTGTGTGTGTATGTAGGGTTGGATCTCACTTTGCATGCAAGGGGTCTTGCTGGTAAGTCAGGGAGCTTCTGGCGTCTCCCGGCTACCTTCCTTCAGAAACTGGGAGCATCTTGCTTCTCCTTCCAGGACAGAAGTACGGTTGCCAGAATGCAATAGACTACTGGATAGGATATAAAGTTTGACCGATGCTTGTTTAATTTGACATACCTGATAAATATATTCTGAAAATACCTGCCACACTCATACTCTCTCTTTCTCTCATTCTCTGTCTCGTGTTTCTGGGTCCCCGCTTCTAACCTCCGAAGGACCTCAGCATAGCTTAGACCTTGCATCGGTCCTTATCCACAAACCAGCCTGACCCCCCAGTTAAACCTTCCAGAGGCAGCCAACTGGCTCAAGCAGTAACGGTTGGGTTGCCACGTGGACAGGAAAGATGATGGCCTAGTGGAGGCAGAGAAACCATGAATGTCCAGCTGAGTTTGGAGAACGGCGGGGACATGTCTGTCCAGGAGCAGGAATTAATGCACAGCGATACCCGGGCCTTGCATTCGGCGCTCCAGAGACCCTCTTTGGTGGCCTCTGTCCTGGAAGGAAGCGAATACCACCGGGCTGAGCATGCCTTGGCCACCACTCTGCACCCTGGCCTTGGCTTTGGGGGCGACTCCCCCACAGCCAGCACAGGCAACAGCTACACCACCTTGACCCCACTGCAGCCCTTGCATGAGAAGTTCCACCATCAACACCACCATCACCACCATCACCAGTGTTTGCCGATGGGCAACGTCATTGGGAGCTTCACCCTCATGAGGGAAGACCGAGGGCTGGGGGCCAGCGGGAACTTTTACAGCCCTTACCACAAAGATATCAGCATGGGCCAAAGCCTGTCCTCGCTGCCCAGCCCGCAGCTGGCCCCTATGCACAACTACACGGGACATTCCACTCCTGGGCACTTGGGCAATGAGAAGATGGTGATCAGCAACAGCTTTGATGCCCACTCCACCGCCATGTTTGGCAGGATGGACCAGCACTTCCCCCGGGAGATGTCTCCTTCCCAGACCTCCACCATGGCCTCCCCTAACGCCATGAGCCAAAGCCCCTATGGACACCCTCGCTCGGACATGAACGCCCGGCCCAACCCTCCCATTGCCACCCAGACCACTGTCCTCTCCAGCCAACTGGAGGAAATCAACACCAAAGAAGTGGCTCAGCGCATCATCGCCGAACTCAAGAGGTACAGCATCCCACAAGCCATCTTTGCCGAGAGGGTCCTCTGTCGGTCCCAGGGAACCTTGTCCGACCTCCTTAGGAACCCCAAGCCTTGGAGCAAACTCAAGTCTGGAAGGGAGACTTTCAAGAGGATGTGGCGGTGGCTGCAGGAACCCGAGTTCCAGAGAATGGCAGCTTTAAGGTTAGAAGGTAAGATAATTTTTTTACAGCCACCCTCAGGGTCTTGAGGCTGGAACAATACAAGGAAGTGGCGCACTGGGTCCCAAGGCCCAGGAACCAACGCTGTTCTCCTGTGCCTGTCTCCTCAGGAGTAAGCTCCGAGGAGCACAGTGGTACCAAATCTGACTTCCAAGCAGGTGGACTAATGATTGCATCATAGCAAGCCTCAATCCATACGGGTGCTTATCAGAAATAATGGCACCAGCTTCTGTAAATTCTGGATATATTCCATGGGATAAAGATGCGCAAGACGGAGGAATAAGTAGTATACCTACAAAATCTGCATTCTTAGGAACAGTTGACATTTCAGGCTTACGTAAATGTCGAGGCCTGTTAACAGGTCTTTTTTATTTTTTGCAACCTGAATAAGGCACAGGGAGGCGTAACAGAAAAGAACCAGAGGGAGGGGAGGAGTCATCGTTAATAGCCCAGATTTTTAAGTGCTAGAGCAATTAGACACTGTTTTTGACCCACTGTGCTTATACAGGTTAATTGATATTAACCAGTCTTGAAAAATGAACTGCAGGATAGCTCAGGGGTTAAGGTCTCTGGCTATGTAGCCAGAGGTTGGGGAGTCTGATTCCCCACTGGGCCTCCTTGACAGGGGGGCTGGACTGGATGATCTCTAGGGTACCTTCTATTACTATAATATTATTTTTTTTTTGTCTAGGAGACTTTTCTCCCAGGCCATACAAAGATGCCTGTGTGAGTCACAGTGGTCCCAATTTTGTGCTCACCACATCCCTGCAAGGTAGATGAGGCCGCCCATGAGACAGTACGACTAGGGCCATACCTTCACTCCCCCATCAGAGGGCTGGGCAGACGGCCTCGTGCACCACCCGGACCAAAGCCACCAAAGTCTAGCCCAGATAAGAGGTGAGGGGGAAATCCTATATGAACATCAGACAGTGGGTCAAAGCAAAGGTCTCCCTTGTCCCATGTTCTGTCCCTGCCACAATCAGACTTGATGCCTGTGAGATGAAGCACACAAGAGGGTTGTGTGGAAGAGAGTCAGGCAGGGTGGAAACCAAAAAGAAAAAGAAAGGGGGGGAAAACACCCCCCACTGAGCTAAACACACACTTTGTCTGATGGGGAATCTGTGATCCAGGAGGTGTCACTCGACCATAGAGCTCATCGTCCTTGGACGAGCTGATGGAAATCTAAGGTTCAGCAATGTCTGAAAAGACAGACACACAGACACCCCATCCTGGACAAACCTAGGGAAGGCTGACTGTAGTTGCTCCCCAAAGTATAATACACTCTTTCACAACCCACCCAGTCTTTCCTGGGGTAGCAAAAATGAGTTCTTTAATACGGGCATACAATAGTGATGGTCATAGTGGTGGGGATGTGGGTTTAACTCAGTGGCTCCCTTTGCCCACTGTACACAGAGCCTTGATAGCAATCTTGGAGTGCTGCTGATTTCCTCCCTGCTCCCCCCATTATGAACACCCACACCACAGAGATGCCTGGACCAAAAAGCCAAGGCTTGCAGAGTTAATTTCAGCAAAAAAACACACTAACTAATAAAAATACAGGGAGAGGGAAAGATCAGGAGAGAGAGAGAGAGAAAAGGTCACCATTCCAGGGATTTCTTGAAAACTGTTAAATCTTGAATATCGGAACACAAAATGAATAATCGCCTTTCTTGGATCCATTATTCGTAGGTAGCATGAATCACTATTGATTAGATTTTCTGCAACACAGAAGTATCCAATATCTATAAAGGAGAAGCAGATATGTGGGCAAAAAGTAAAAAAAAATATTTTACGGATTATTGATAGACCGATCGGCTTGGTCTTTCCTTGTATTGTTCTACGCCTCTCTTGAACGTCTTTCCTCAGGTGCTTACCTGAACCATACTGGGAATGATGAATTTATAGATTAGCCCTCAAAAAAAAAATTTCTCCACTTCTTGGTTTAACACACTGCTTAAAAAAGAAGAAGAAGAAGATGAAATTCCATATTGAATGGGAAAACTGGAATAGATAGTCTCACATTTTAAATTTGAAAGTTCTGATCGTGTAATCCCAATTAGAAATGCTGTTGGGTTTCGACAGTTGTTCTGCGTGTGTTATGTGTGTTTTGAAAGGCAGAGCATTTAGCAAACATGTAAAAGAGAGAAGACTGACACTTCAATGCTATTGTTTTAAAACTCATTTCCAAGGCTAAGGTTTTGGTCCAATGTACCCAGAAATAAGCCTCTCTGAATAGAAGGGTATTTACTTTTGAGTAGCTCTGAGAAGGACAGTGCCGTTAGGCTGAAGTTCAAAAAGCCTTGATTGGGATGGTTTGGTTAATCACCATTTACCTTAATGAGTCTTCTTTCTGACCGGCTGTACTTTGGATTGCCTTGTTTGTCAGTTGTACTAGAATTTCTCAAAGAGGCATTTCTGCAGGAAAATTGACAAAAAGGTTTCAGAAAGGATGAAAGTCACCCTTAAAATTCTGAAATGGTGCCACAGATGTTCTTAGGACCAGAATTTCATTTTGTTTTGGTTCCTCGGAAAAGCAGACCCTTACAGGTCACCTGAAAACACTCTGGGGAAGACGTAACAGGGAAAGGTGCCAAAAAAAAAGAGCCAGCAAACCCGTTTGGGGTAGGATAGTTGGAACAGGGGTTTTCTCCCCCCCCCCCAAATCAGGGAGGCTAAAGCATTTGAAGCTTTTATTGGAAAGGAAAGGGAGACATCAAGGCTAGAGCTTTAGAAAAATGTGCACTGGCTAGAATCATCTTCAGCAGGTTTCTATCCTCTGGATGCACTGACAGCCCCTCCCGTTACTCTTCAGGTGATATGGGAGTTGTAGTCTAAAGAAGCTGGCAGATGGGAAAGGGCTGTACAGAAAGAGTGGCAACGAGAGAGGGAGAGATCTGGCCATCCGATGAAATGACTGGGAAGTATAAATGCGACAAACAAAAGAATGTCCATCTCCACCCCCACCCCACCCAGTAATGGAACAGTGTTAGAAGATGGGTTTCAGTGGGGTTTGGACAAGAGACACAGAATACAGCCTATAATAGCTATTTGCTCTGACAGTTAGTTGAACCTCCATGGTGAAGGGCAGTCTACCTCTTAATAACAATATGTGGGAGGGGGCAACAGTGCCTCCTTCCTGTCCTATCTGGGGTCTCCCCGAAGGCATGGGCTTGGCCCTGTGGCGAATGAGATTTTGGGCTAGAGAGGTCTTTGACTCTGATTCAAAACAGAGGTCTTAGGTCTTCTTAGATCAGGCGTGCGGGACAAGCTATCCAAGGTGCTGTGCTTTGCAAAGCTCCCCGAGGACCCAAAGCAAACACCCTCGAAGAGCAGTCTGGTTGTTAACATATGGATGGGAGAGACTTCCCATGGGGGGACACAATGACCACTCCTGGCTTTGAACCTGCCTAGTGGCCACCCCCCTACTTCCTTATTCAGCCACACCCCCTTTCCCCGAAAAGTACTCTCGCTGAAATAGGACAGACAGGCGGGCAAGGGGTTTCAGCCCCTCTAGATTCCAAGGAGCCCCTCGCAGGGGTACCACCGGGGTGAGAATCATGGCCCTGGCAGGCAGATTTTCACCAGCTGAGGAGAGAACAGGCCTTCTTCTTTTAACCACGGCACAGATGCTCTTTATATTTCTCAACTAATTTTTAAAGAAATTATAAACAGGACTGGGCTGGGGAAATTCTGAGGCTCCAACCCTTTATTTTGGGTGAGTCGGTGTGGATCCCGGCTGGGGTAAATTGGTCTCTGGACCCCAAGAGTCTGGACACCCCGATGTGAACTCCTTGCGGGCCATTCTTTCTATTTTCTTGATAATCCAGACTCTAAAAGCTTTGTCCACCTCCTGCTCTGGACCAAGCCTACGCAGGCGGGGGGGGGGGGGGAGAGAGAGAAAGGGAGAAAGAAGAATAAGAATATACGAAGAGGAATCGATGGCTCTATACTTAGATATGCTGAGGCGTTGTTATCCCAATAATATTTCCAGCATGGCGACGAGCCCTGTCAAAGGATGGCCATAAACAGAGCCTTCACTCTGCTGACCATCGCAAATGATATATAATGGCCAAGCTTGCCTTGATGGGAAATTAAAAGATTTTCTTTAAAAAGAAAAATCACTTAGCGCTCCCTGCTTTTAACCGATTCATTAAAAGACAGCTCCCAAAGAGAGAAATGATGTTGCCATTTAATACACGAGAGAGTGACAGTGGAATAGGTCACTTCGGTACCACGATTCCTCAAAAAAGTACGCAGGCAGATCTGGTTGTTGTGGGGACATTTCCCCCTCCTCCGTTTCAGAAATGTTTCAGGTGCCTGAGCCACTGTCCCTTCCTGAGCTGTGGCAATAAATTTTTGTTCAAACTTTGAGGAAGGTGGAATTGATGGCTTATAAATTAATAGACAGCTTCGTGTTCAGTTCATTAGAATGGGATCTGATACAGCAGCATGGAGGAGATTCTAGGTTGTGGGACCAACTGTGTTTTCAATGCATCATCATTTCTAGTTTCAAAAAACAAAAACGTCCTACCAAAGCTAAAAGGAGTTGTTTTGAGATTTTTTAAAAAAATCTGAATATGGGGGGGTTTAGGGATAGAATTTCGCTACTGCAGTTATATATTCACTGGCTGGGCCCAGTTACACAGTGCTAGGGCTGGAGTGAAAAGCCTGGGAAATCTATCCTCAAATTGTATGCCTCAAAAAGGCTTTTCCCTCCCTCGTCAGCCTCTTACTGCTTCAGGTAAGGCAAAGGGCCCGAGAACCATAGCTGTCCTCTTCTTTCACCTCCCAAAGGTGAACACCCAGAAGGCCCAACTGCAGCAGGCAGTGGCCAGGGATTCTTGGAGCTGAAGTCCAAACAACATCTGTAAGGCTAAAAGGTCGGGAACCTCCAGCTGGGACTCCTCTTAGCAATCCAACAGTTTTTCGTATTACTCCTGAATTACTGGCAAGGAAGATCATCTGGCTCACACTTCACGCCTATCAGTGGCCTATGTGGCTTTCTGTCCATTCAGAGTTACTAAATCTCAAGATACTTCAGAAAACAGAACTTGACATTAATTGTGGGGAACGACCATAGCTCAGTGGAAAAAGCCCACACTTCGCATGGGAGAGCCTGCAGACTCTTCAGGTAGAACGAGGAAAGATTCCTACCTGGAACACAAACACACACACATAAACAAACAAACCCCTCTTACTGCCAGTCAAAGCTAGCAGTTATGGGCCGGATGCCCCAAGAATCAGACCCAGGAGAAGGCAGCATTGGAAGCTGCTGCTCCATTTCATTCATCTGTAGCTCCATTCCCAATCGTGGCTTCACCGTCAGGCCTGATTCCAAAGGCATGTCTGGCCCATTCTTGGATGGGGCGAAACTGTTATCGGAATGAGAGAAGAGCCATCCTGAGCATATGCAAAGAGCCTGCCCTTGAATGCCCCCCCCAAGCAACCCTAGTGCATCCTCCTTTGACATTTCACAGAGTAAAAGAGAAGAGAGACTTGTGTGCTTCAATTAAAGACTCTCCTGCTCCCCGTATATTGTAAACCTCTGTGCTATGCCACATCCTAACCTGTGCAGAATCCCACTCCTGAAAGACAGCCGATCTTTCCATTAAGAGACATACCAAAAATCACACATTATTTGTCACAAAAGCTACAAGACCTGTTCCATCCAGCAATGCCCAAAAGTTGTGGTTGCACATTGCATAGTGTCCTAATTCTCAGGACCATGCATTTATGTTCACCAAAACCCACCTAAACATTTAAGTAAAACAAACCAAAACAAACAGAGGGAAGGGGCTGAAGCCACAGCTTGGCTCCTGAAGGCTGTATTTTAGAAGCATCCTCAAATATTTCTAGGAAAGTAAAATGCAAGTGAGGAAGGCTCGGGATCCACCAGAAATAAGAGAATATGCTCCATTATCCTTATTTCCCCTGGAAAACAGTTTTATTTCATCTTTCCTTTCAGGTGCCCTGGTTTTGCTATAGCAACACTTCATCTCTGCAGAGTAGGCTGGCGTGTCCCCTGTTCTTTAACAGACTTTAATGGCTTCCTTGAGTTGCAAATGCAAATGAATGGAGGCCAAAAGAGAGGGGGGGCGAGAACCATCATCTGCCATGAAGTCTGCAACATAGAGGCACAGTGGGAAGGCGCTGTCCTCTCAGCAGTGCTGAAGTTGGCATTTGCACAGGGATCTAGGGGGCTGAGGAGAAAGGAGCTCCAACCTAGCCTTGGGCTTAGGCACCCCGATATCTTGGGCTGGGTGAGGGTGGTGGCAGGAGGAGAGCAGGCAGCCAGGATCACTTAACCAGCTCTATGGCACGGAGGGCAACCTCTCGCCCTCCAGATATTGCCAACCATGCCTGAAACACTTCAAGGTTCCCTGCTCCTGCTTTGTGGCCAAGCAGAGAATCAAACCCAGATGTATTTATTTATTTACAGATTTACAATCCGATCCCATCCTCTAACCACTACACTTCAGTTTCACACGGCTCCTGTCTTTCAACGTGGGTCACAAGCAATGCCACATACTTGAAACACAACCTCCTCAACTCCATGTGCCTTGTTCCGGCAACCAGTTTTAAGCTCTCACTGGGCTTCTCCCCCTCGCTGGCACCCTCTCATTCTCCCCCCCACACACACACAAACACACACACATGGTTCATGTTGCGTGTGTGCCACCTCCCGGGTGTCACACGGGGCAGTGTCACTTGCACTGAAAGTGACTCTTTGCTTGTTAGTGACTAATGAAGCTGTCACAGGGAGGGGGTGATAGATCCATCAGGAGGACATGCAGGCACTGGAATGCCCAAAGAAGCCAGGCAGGATGGATAGAAGCAACCTCGCTTCTCTCTTTTCTCTCCCCTCAAGTGCAAGCCGGAAGTTCCACACGGCCAGCAGCAGAGCTGGCAGGGAAAAGGGGTCCAACCCAAAATTCAGGAAAGGGATGCATGAATTCAAGGGGACGTGGCTTTGTGAAATGGTCCCTCACAAACCCTCCTTTGTTTCCGAGATTGGTTTCACTCAAGGCTGGGAAACCGGCAACTCCTGCCATCCCAGTCCATGGATCACGCTGGCTGAGGCTGATGGGTTTCAGAGTCTGGAAGCACTTTCCAGGGTGAACATCTGCCACCCCTTATTTAAATGATTATTTGGTGCGCTTACGTGGGCTGGTGTCCCACCGAACTCACATGGGGACCCTCTCCGATTGGGCCAGGTTGCCTTGAAAATTTCCTAGAAGATCTCTCCAAATATGGCACAGGCTGCCTTTTAAATCTTTCCGTCTGCTTTTGAGGAAAGCTTCTCTATAATTATAAAAGCCTATCTTGTTTATTTCAACATTTTGCTGGGAAACAGGCAAATCAAAACAACTGATTTCAACGTGGAATGGCATCAACACATTGATCGTGATCTATAGTTAACTCTATGAAAATTCTATGGATTTCAAGGAAGGGATAAATACAGTATTTTCTGTTAAAATGAATGGGACCCCAAAGTTCCCAATATTTAGTGTGTTTACTCAGAAATAAGCCTTACCAAGCTCTTAGGTAAAATTGGCTTGACTGGAAAAATGGTACCAGAAAGACTGACACAAAGAAAGATGGGTCTTTGATTTTAAAAATAAATAAATAGGAATTACAAGCATTCTCTTCTTTCCTCATTCGTATCAGAAGACTGCACAATTTAAAATTTTGAATGTATATGAAATATAAATAAAATCCAAAGAAATTAAAATATTAAAATGATTAGACTATTTTTTTTACTAGAAGCAGCCAAATTACAAGCTAATCAAGCCAGTCCCTAAATGAGTAATTTATCACCATAGGTTTTTTATTATTCTAAGAACATTTGTACAGGGAGTCATTAGAAAACAAATATTAATTGTTGACACATTTATCATCAGCAACCAAATGCATACAATATCCCTAAAATCATTGTTATTATTTGAGGAATGGGAAATTCACATAAATTTTAGCTGATCAGTCACTTGCCTCTTCAGCAACAACGAGAAATATAAGTTGCATGTCTGTTGTACCAAGATCCCAAGATTAGTGGGTTCTTTTCCCTAACTCATTTCCTAATTTGAAGGAAAATATGTCCTTCCTCTGCCATTCAAAGGCCTAAGAGATACACATCCATTACTAAGTTCAAAGCAGAGTCTTTGAGATAAAGGCTTATATTTAAAATGTATGGTTTAATAAAGTATATATATCTATATCTCAAAGACTCTGCTTTGAACTTAGTATACAGAGGCAGTCAACTGATTAAAGTTGAACTATGTTGATTAACCAATATAGACGGCAGTCTGTCAACATTTCCTTGTAAGTCCTCTTGCTAACACGAGTTAGCAAGAGGAATTAAAAGAAAAAGGAAAAATAGATCCAGAATTTTAAACAACCTTGGATTTGGCCAGAGCTTTATTTGTAAAAACAAGGGAGAGTAAGAGAACCTGTTAACCCCCCCCTTTTTTTGTCTCCTATCATCTTGGTCTGGGGATACTGGGACCACCATTTTGCTGTACGCTAGCCTTGGGAACTAGGGTTGACCAACATCGAGGGCAGTCATTCGTGAATGTCACAATGTGAGGACCTTTTCAGATCAGCCCCCCCCACCTTTGTTCATCAGCACCACTGGACCACAATGGGATATTCATGTCACAGCAGGCCAAGGGGCGATTGCATCATCTAGGAACAATTAAATAAATAAATGTATTTATTTCGGCTTAAGATGTGGGCAGATTCTGATTTTCACCTCTTATCCACACACCCTGTCCACAGCGATCTGGCATCTGTGTTGTACTGCTTGAGGTGGTGGGGAGGGAATGGGAGTGGGTTAAAACCTTCGTTCTAATTCCAGCCCCTTCTCTGCCGCCTTCAACCGACTGAGGGACTTCATATAAGGGAAGTCATTGATTTTATTTTTCTGAAGCAGAGGCAGTCACAAGCTAGCAAACTGTACCGTCCCCCAGAATTCCCTCTGCTTCATTCCCCAGGGGTGTTTTGTTCTGAAGAGCAAAAAATTGATTTTTTTTGTTTTGATTTGATTGGCCCAAAATTGCCCCTTTTTGATTTTAACCCTGCCCCCCATGTATGTGATGGGGGAGGGAGAGAGAGAGAGAGAGAGAAAGAGAATGAGGGTGGAAGAGATCTTAAATTCCTGGGTTGTTACAAATCCAATTTGACCCAATTCTTCTTGAAAACCTTTCAAATCACTTTTATATTCCCGGCACCCCCATAAAGGGCACTTTTTTTTTTTCCTTTAGAGAAATGGAGGCGGCTCTTCCACCTGCAGAAAAACTCCATGTAAGCCCGCCAAGCCTTGCTCAATTGGAAAAAGTAATGCGAGATCATATAAATAGTAATAAAGAGTCTGAGCTGATGAACAGAAGAATATGTGATAGCTCGTCATAGGATCATCCTTTATGGACGGGGAAAAACCAGGCAAAGACAGGACTCGATTGATTTTTTTTGGTGTGAGATAAAAGACTCCACTAATTGTCGAAGGACATAATTCACAAGTGCCTACATTGCCCTTAGATTTAGATCGCTCTAAAGGGAGAACTGATGGATTTGTCGAATTTTTTTACTACAACTCCCAGAATCCCCCAGGCATTTGACCAAATAATTTCCAGGAGGTTGTAGTCCAGGCTCTGCTCTACAGTAGCTGAGTGTGTTGAAGACACACCCTCTTTGAAAACCAGAGCCTGAGGCCAAACAACCAGGGATCCACGTCTCTGGCACTGGGCTTCCTTGAGAATATTCTTTCTCAGTGACAATCTGGTTAAATCACCACCAGAGGAATAGTTTGGCAAATTTCTATAGCCAGAGTTTAGACAGCATTAATACAAAAGCAATGCCGCCCAGAGTAAGACCTTTGATCTAGATGGGCAGGTTGGAAGTCTAATAAATAAATAAATACTGTAAAAGCAGTTCTTGGGGAACGTTTTGAGGCTCCTGTGATGTTTGTTGGGTTGGGAATGACACTTCCAGCTTTGTGTCTGTTTCTGTGCCCCTAGAAATTATCTGTTCAGTCTCTTCCTAGGGAGACTCTTATAAAGTTAATTGGACTACTGCTTAGGGAAGGAAGAATACAAAACAGTTCATTAAAGAGGAACTAAACGGGCACTCAGTAGCCTTGAGAATGCCCTGAGAATACTTTATTTATGGTTTTTCTTGGTCTCCCCTGCAAACAGAACCTTTCCCTGAGTGGGATCCTGGCTTTTCTCCCTCTGTGGCCCCCATCCTTCTCCTTGGCTCAAGCGTGCCACAGATCCCGCCCTGTAAGGGTTAACACAAAACTGGCTGTTCTTTGCAGCCAGCGTAGCTTGGATCTGATCAATATTTTCTATCAGCGTGCAGCCAAAGCAGAGGAGCAAAGGCGGAGGGAGGGGGACACTGGGCTCACTTGGGGGAGAGATGGGGAGGGAAGGAGGCAGAAGGGGGACTGAAGTGAGCCAGTCACGTTTAATGTGCACAAGACACAAGCTTTTAAAAAAAGGGGAAAGGGAAAAAAAGAAAGAAAGAAAGAAAGAAAGAAGCCTACCTCACCATTTTGGTGTAGTATTATCATTATAATTATTAAATCCACTTTTTTCCTTCCTTACTTCCCTTCAGAAAAATTCTGAAGCATATTACTTTCTCCACTGCCTCGCCGCTGCCCTGGCCCTGCGACATACCTGCTGTCTGCAATATTTTTACTGAATTTAAGGCTATTTTTTAAAAAATGGGTTAATTATTCACTCATATGGCTGATGAATGTTACCATATAAAAAGGTACTTCAGGTCATCATTATTTACACTTTAAGTCACCAATAAAATGGGTTATTTTCATTATTCCCTACAGATAAAAGGGAAAGAATGTAACACCCCGTGTAGTAAAAACAAAAGAAAACCAACCCCTAAATGCACACATTCATTAAAATATAATCACCAACAGTTAGGGTGTCACAAAGGCAGGCATGCTCACATCATCATTAAAACCAAACACACAGTAGGCCACTAATTAAAAGCCATCTTGAGTTTTCAGATGTCTTCTTGGCTTTCCCATCTACCAAAGAGCAGAAAAATAAAGATCCTGCAAACCTCCATGGGAGGAAAGGACAGAGAGCAGGGCCATCATCACCCAGAAGGCTTGCCCAGTTGATCTCAAAGTATGGACAGGAAATGGTGCCCCAAGAGGGCCCGTCTCAAAGCAGCTTCATAGAGACTCAAGACGGCTTATTTGAAAACATTTAAGACCCTGCATTTCTTGCAACTGGAACTGATTGTTTCAGGTTGCACAGAAAACGAGCCTAAGCTGTCTTCCACCTGCCTATCATTTCACCATCTTCTCTTCTCCAGGCTAAACATCTCCAACTCTCTCGACACTTCCTTTGCAGGACTCGGTTTCCAGACCATTTACTACTTGCCCTCTGGACATGGGCCAGCTTGTCGATATCCTTCTTAAATAACAGTGCCCAGAACTGTATACAAAACCACCCGAAGCAGAATCCAAACGAGGCAATGAACCAAAAGCCCTTCTTTCTGCTCGCTCCTGGTCAGAGTTCAATCTGCTGACAACAAGAGAGAGAGCGGGAAGGCCTTTTGGGTTGTGGCACCCTGTTTATTGATTCCGAATCTACTACTCACCGCTAGGCCTGGTCGGAAACATGGCCTCAAGCATTTGACGCAGATATTGACGAAGAAGATTCCTTTTATCTTTGTTTTCATACACCATCAAAATCTATGCCAAATTTTCATATTAAAGTGTAGATAGGAACTGTCCTTCCCCATCTGCCCACCCAATGCCTTCTCCACCTTTCCACTGGCTTTCCACTGCGAACCCCCTCCCAGCCATCAAAAAAAGTTTTTCCTCATGATTGTTAATTAAAATAAAAGACTCGTTTAGAAAGAAGAAAATGCGCAAGGTTTTAACACAATCCGATAAAACCGTAGCCCATTAAATGTTAATGGAGACCCTTTGCCAGGTTGTTTCACAACATCTTAGCTTTGCGAGATTACATCTTGTTCTGATATTATGATGGGATAATATTATTGTTCCATTCACTTACCTTTGCTTTTTATAGTACAGTACATCAGATTTTTATGCCCATTCTCCATAGCTGCCAAGAGGATGTGCCGGGATACATAAGGCATATAAAGGATCGCACATTGATTGCAGAAACTGTGGCCGTGTTCTTCTTACGCTTTTTATGCAAATCAGGGGATTGAAACTTTTCAGGGCATGAAGACAAATTGGCACGACTATTTTGAAAGGAGGATCTGCCCTCTTACCCCACGAGGGCCAGCCCCATTACTCTTAGCTATTGGTTTTGGAAACCAACAAGGTACGACCACACTCTAACTGGAAAGTCAGAGAGAGGCAGAGGACGGTAGATGGTAGCATCTCTCCCATCTGTTTTCTCATGATCCGACCAGTGGACCAGCTGCCAACACCCATGGCTTTAACTGTAGTTCAACACAGAGGAGTTAAAGATGCAGTGAAAAAGATGGCACACTACCAAAAAAAGGAAGAGCTTTCTTAGAACAAGAATATTAGATTCCAACAGGTCTTGGATGTCTAATCAATGGACTCTCAGCGCTCCATATCCACCCTGCTTTTACTCCTCCTTTGCTCTTACCTTCCCAGACCTATGGTTGCCAACATCCCACCTCAAAAGAGTTCCCATGCCTTTTGCCGTTGCAGAAACTTAAAATGTTCAGCTAGTTTACCTCATCATCACTTCTCCATCTTTGTCATGTAGTTTAAATATAGTAGAATAGATGTGTCAGAAGGCACAGAGAAGCAAGTATAAAAGAACCATCAGATGCTGTAACCTACAGTAAATGAAGCTTTTAAATCATAGAACCATAAGTAACAGATCTCAGCAGACCAGATGTCCCTTGGTCTTGTGCCTCTACCATTGGCTCACCAATGAAATCCTGCACAACGCAGAAATACTTCTTAAAAGGCACTGCTTCGGTGCCCAGCTGGAACACAGACTATCTGGCCGGTGTGTGTGTGTGTGGGGGAGGGAAGCAATAATCTCCTGTTTCAATAACATCCACAATCTTTGCAAGCAAAGTACATTATTCCAAATATGAAAACAAACATGTATTTTGCAAGGGTCTAAAGATTATGGGAGCAGGGGCGGGGTGGGGGGACAGTATGCAAAAAAGAAGGCAAACATGTCCCAAATTATGCAGATCATTCTGGAACATGCTAGAAACCCACTCAGAAAAAAAGGAAGTCCTGCACGAATCTCTACAGCTCACTTGGGATGCCAAACAGGGTTTTTCTTTGCTGCAGAAAGCTAGAATACGAAGGGGCCGAGACTCGGTCGGCAAGGAAGGAGACAGAAGACTTCAGTCACCAGAGCTATTGATTTGGCATTAAATTTCCTTGCTCCCAGCCCACAACCGCATTTTTCCTCTCCCATCCATGCCTTTAAATGCAAGCATAAAAGCAGAGTGCAATGGAGCCATATGCTTTAAGGTCATCCCTGGGCTAGAATAGCAAACTTTCTTTTTCTTTCTTTCTTTCTTTCTCTCAACACAGAGCACATCATCAGGGCCGGCTCTGATGTTAGGCAGAATGAGGCAGCCATCTTAGGCAGCTGACTTTAGGAATCATGATAGCCAAGCAAATTGTGAGCTGTTTAATTTGCAGCTATTGTATTTTTACTCGGATAAATGGGAAGAATGGCTTGTGGGTTTGTTTTGTTTTGCCTTATGAGCTAAAATGATTTGGTCAGGCTTTTGAGCACTGTATTATATACCAGGGCATAGGGTAGAAGAGAGGGGGGATTTATTTATTTATTTGAAATATTTATACCCCGCCTTTCTCCTCAAGAGGACCCGAGGCGGCTTACAATATCAGAACAATGTATTTTTTTAAAAAAAAGCTAGCTGCCTTGCTTTAAAAGAAAAACTCACCCTAGGTCGCCTGTTCCTGAGGGGGGAAACCCTGCCTTTACAGTAAATGAAAGTCTTTGCTGTTTTTACTCAGGTAGCAAAACATTTGGTCGGCCCTGAATTTACTTGTACAGTATTGGTATTTGGCAACACAGGCGTAAACACAAACACAGAGACGTCAACTATTGCGTTCACAACCTGTTTTGGTAGAAGTCTCCTCTCCTTTTCTTCCTCCGGGAAATTCAGCAGCGCCCTTGCGACTTTCCAAACAGGCGACAGGCAGGCATTCCACTGGTGCATCCCTACAACAGAGAGGCAGCCCATGTCACCCTTTTATTTCCCCCTCCCCCCCCTTTTTTTCTTTTTTCTTTTGGCCCACCTCCTCCTCCTGATGGGAGGACCTGAGGAGGGCTGAGGGAAGGAGGCCAGGAGAGCCTGGCAAAACATCTCCACCCCATGGCATTTCTGGGAATGGAAGCCCCACCTGTGGAATTTCCACCTGACCTTCATCTGCTTTGGAGACAGACAGGCCCCTGCTTTCGTGGTGAGGCCTAGTGATGGCTCCTTAATGGCAAAAATTTGCATTGTACTGTTTCATGAGGTGGCTTTGCTCTCTTCTCAAGGCCTAGCAACTGCCACAGCCTCCCTGCTGCTTAGCAACCACCTCCTCACTGCGGCCTAGCGACTGCTACAGCCTCCCTGGCAGTCTTCCTTCAACTAAGCAACCGCCACAGCCTCCCTGTGGCCTAGCAACTGCCACAGGCTCTCTGCCCCCTAGCAACACACCACAGTGTGTGTGTGTGGGGGGGTTACCAGGCAACCCCCCCACATACACATACATTAAACTGAATATTCAGAGGACAATTGTGTCTTAACTAAGTCTAGAGTCCTTGGATAATGATTATTGTGGTTGTTTTTCTAAGTGTTCTTTTACATTTTAAATATTTTTAAATCCATGAATGAATGAATTGCACCTTTTAAGTTATTTTTAATCTTCCATTTATTGTGCTTTTTAGTATTCCTTGTTTATTGTGCTTTTAGTATTCTGTCGTGAGCTGCTTTGGGTCCACTCACAGAGGGAAAGGTGGTCTACAAATGGTATTAAATAAAATGGTATTAAATAAATATGTACAGTAAATGCTTTCCCCTACAATGTGTTCAACAGCTCTCTAACACAAGGGATTGAAGCTACTCCATATTGCAAGGAGACCCACTAGGGCCCAGAGACTGTGCTACTCAGATGGAACCAGGGTTTGCCAACATCACACCCACTACCTTTTTACAAATTAAATTAAGAACTTCTTTGCAATGCCAGCCTCCTCATTGCAAGGACATATTCAGAGCGGGTGGGTGGGAATCATCACGATCGATCAATTTCAGAATTCATCAAATACCACTGATTTGAAGAGCAAGCAAATAACTGGGTTGTTTGTTTAAGCAGCAAGTTACCTAAATAAATAAACTAACAAATACCCCGTTTCCCCTAAAATCAGACCTAACCTGAAAATAAGCCCTAGTACAGTATGATTTCTGAGGATGCTCGAAATATAAGCCCTACCCCCAAAATAAGCCCTAGTTAAGTGAAACCCCCGCCCTCCACCCTTGTGCATCAACCAGAAGATGACAGGACTGCATTTGAATAAATGTAGATGGTTGTACATGACAAAAATAAAACATCCCCTGAAAATAAGCCCCAATGCATTTTCGGTTGTTGTTGTTGTTGTTGTTGTTGTTTGTTTGTTTGTTTGTTTGTTTGTTTTTGTTTTGGAGAAAAAAATTATATAAGACCATTTTACATTTAACTATACAACATTAACATTTAATACATTTTCGTATCGAAATCTCAACATATAGGTCCTAGAGAGAGAATATCATTCACTTATGATACTCATGGCCACAAGCTGTGAAGGACAGTCATGAGCTTAAGTTGGCTTCCAGAAACAGAATTATAAAAACCCACAAGGAAAGATCCGGTGAGAGCTGTTTGAATTACATATAACTCTCCTTGTACAGGGGCAATTTAACCCTCAAAGCTGCACAGTATTCAGACTCTTAAGTGTTCAGCATAAAGATGTGCAACTAGCATGTCACTGATTTAAGATTTATGTTTTGTTTCCTTTTGGCTTTTTCTTTTGCCTAGCAAGGAAAATAAGTATCAGTACAGTACTTATTAACTGTTTCCTTTTGGTTTTGTGACATCATTGACGGTTTCCTTCTACTTCCCTTCCATCCATTCCCCCTGTGGTTGCCACGTTTGGCCCATCAGCCTGCAAAAGGAAAGAGCAAGATCAAAGCAAAAGCGACAGAAACCACGTCCCTAAGCGCCACCGGCTGGTCTTCACCGACATCCAGCGCCGCACGCTCCACGCCATATTCCACGAGAACCAGCGCCCCTCCAAAGACCTTCAGATCACCATCGCCCAACAGCTGGGCCTGGAGCTCTCCACGGTTAGCAACTTCTTCATGAACGCTCGGCGGCGTAGCCTGGACAAATGGATGGAGGAAGGCCGGTCTCCTCCCTCAGGGAGCCACGCCGGCAGCGCCTCCTCAGCCGTCACTTGTACCAAAGCATAACCCACGCTTCGTCAACCCGTCCCTTCTTTCCCTTTGTTACGCCCAAGATGGTGCAAGGGAGCTCGGCCTAGATCCAAGATGGTGCAAGGAAACTCGGCCTAGACCCAAGATGGCAGAATGGGCTTGGCCAATGCATTAAAAATGCAAGGGAGGGAGGGGGAGTTGACTTAGGTTTTTATTCCTTTCTGGATTTAATCCCCCTGCGACACCAAGCTGGATCTTAAGTGTAAAGTGTTTCATTGTCTAGAGACTGTGAAGAGGGCTATGCCAGAAGAATGGGGAAGGGGAGGGGGGGAAATGGCCTCCCCTCCTGCAGAAAGGACCACCTCTCTGTTGTCAAGGCTGTTTCAAGAACTTTTTTGCTTCTTTGTTCCCTTTCGAAAAAATGTGTTCTGTGTTGATCCTGTCGAGGAGGCAGTGCCATCTAGCGGTTAACAGTCAGGAAGGGTTAGAAGGAAAGCCGGAGTAAGTACTTTTCCTCTGATTTATGGGAAGGAGGCAAAATAGTAATTTTTTAAAAAAGCAAAGTTTCCTCTGTTCCCCATGTAACATCCTACAGGAAAAAAAGCAAATCAAGAACAAAACACCTCCATTGATTTCACATTCAAAACTGAATATCCAACCCAGGCCATTGAAGATGGGTTGAACTGAATTTCCTTCCCAAAAGACAGCCGGACAGAGCTTGAGTGGGGAGTTCCCTGTCAGTCACATAATGAACATCTCAGATTTTTCAAAGGTAGTTTTTTGTGTTATACAGAGATCTTCTTCAGTCAAGGCCAGATTCAATGAGGCTACTCAGTCTTTGTAGGTCCTCTGTCTGTGGGACAGAGAGAAATTCAAAGGGTACAGATTTATCCAGCATAGCAATACAGCAATAGTGAACTTCACCTTTTGAATATCTGCCTGTTCTCACTCTCTACTCCCTGAGCTCCTTTGGTTAATCTACTTGTTTCTAGGCCCTCTGAGCCTTAATTAAAGACAACAAGAATCCAAGAGAAAAAAAAAAGAACATCCTAATTGAACTATTATGTATGCATTTAAACATGAACACTTTTTTTTTTGCTTGAGAAAAGCAAAATGTGTTCATGGTACGGAAGAACATCATCACTGATTTTATTTATTTAAGACATAATAAGCAATGTTTCAGTCCGTACAGGCCCAGCTTAAAATTTTCTCCATTATAATTTTTAAAGCCATCATTCCAAATTGTATGTCGAGAGAAAATAAGCCAAGAGGAGTGTACCAGTAGCAACCCTGGCTGAGTCTCTGCACTGATATTTTTACCCTTTCCCAGTCTCATCATGGACCAGCAGGAAGAAAGCGAGGGGGGGCAATTTCTGAAGCCACAGAAGGGCCTGCCTTTTCTGTGATCTCGTAGAGCTTATTGCAAACGCTTTAGGCAGAAAATGCATTGACACAAGGAAGTCTAGTATATTAAGCAAAGTCATGTCCATGCAGAATATCCAGTAAGTTTTTGAACCCAAACATGTTAAACTAATATAAGTAGCTGCAATCCACCCTTCTAAACTTGAAAGTCCTGTCCTGTTCTGTTTCTCTTTATGCCTCATTTCTGGCCTCGGGCACTTAAATGTCTCAAGCTGGGGCCTTGTGACAGCCAAATGCTAAGGAGTTCCACCGAAGGAGTGGCAAGCCAGCCCTGATTCAGAGGGGGGGGGGGGTCAGAGTTATACCATGAACAAAACATAAGCAATTGCTTCAACCTTCAGATTCAAAGAAAGGGAGTGTCCATCGCACTTCCCAACTCCGTAAATCCATTTCCCTTATTTCAACGTCAAACTGCAATCCCGTTTTACCTTGCCTTTGTTTCAGTCACGACTTCACTGGTCTCGTTTCTGAAATGAAACCCATGGATATGGCAAATGATGCCATGCCTAGCTTGGCATCAAGGTTCCTTCTGCATGGGGTTTAACCCATTGCACTCCTGAAATTCAGCAGAACTTTTGCCCAAAGAACACGGCAACCTAATTGTCAGGTCGCCTTAAGACTCTTCCCCCCCCCCCGTATTATTTCCAGCAAATGCATGCTTGCAGGTACTACCTGCACTGAAAGAAACTCAAGCCTCTGACAGGCTGCATCTGATTCTAATTCCAGCATTTAATTCCAGAAACTCTTGAGGTGACATCCTTGTTAAAGCTGCCAGTAGGCATGGACCCACCAAGATATCAAATTTTGAAGTATCTGCAGATCTGAATACCCAGCAGTCTGCACCTTTCCAAATTCATTCCTATTCCATTTTAAAAGGAGCGCTGGCTTTTTTTTTTGTCGGCTCACTCCATGCTGTGTATGAAACAAATCGAAAATTGGAGGAAAAAAATGTTACAATGACCTTAGGGTCCAACCCCATCATTTAACCTCTTTCCCTGAGGTAAGTCCCCAGCTTCCAATTCCAGAGAGGACATTTCAGACACATGAGGTTGACTTATTATTATTTTTTTTCAAATCCAAGCAACTCCCTTCTGTTTCATGTTAAGTGCTCTGGTCTCCTGAGCATGAGACAGATGCTCCAAAGGTTTCTCCCGGAGGGAGGGATGGGGAGGGGAGGGTTTTTTTCGAAGCTCCTTTTGACATTTGCTGTTTGAAAGACCCCAGATGGGTTGGTGGTTTCGGAGCAGGGAACAGAAGGTGACAGGATGGGGCAGGAGGCTCTGAGGGAAAGATGAGAGGATTCAGAAGAGGCCTGCAACAGAATGACATCGTTTCGGTTCAAACCCGGTGCTCTCCAAATTAAAACAACTACAGCACATACCTACCTCCCCCATCGGAAGGAACATTCAGACATGTCTCTGTTTCTACTGTATTTCCGCAGAGGTGATGGTTGTGGGCATCGCTCTCAGAGGCTGACGCTTGGAATGGTGACATCCAGAGGCACAACGGCCACCCTCCTTGTGGAGGAATGGCTTTTCTTCTGCTATTTAGGCAGAGTCCTGCAATTATCCAGTTATCAGGACAGACGTAGAACGGCCAGCCCTTAGCAAAGAGGAGGAGTCAGGAACGGAGAAGCCCATCATGCGGAAAAGCGCTAGGCAGCCTCCATAAATCCGCTGAGGACACACTTCTGTCAGTCCGGCATGGCTTTTAACTGCCCATGGCTCCATCCTAAGGAATTCTGAGTATGTGTAGCTGGCGAGAGGCTTGGATTTCTCAGCTAGAATGCTCTAGTCTAGTGCTCGTCCTTGAACTACAGTAGAAAATTCTACCTTGTCCCATCAAACCACAAATTCTGTAGGATGGAGCCACCACAGTTAAAACAGTTTCCGGTAAATATAACCAATTATCTAAATATACTCGGTGACTCCAGGGCTGCACGGGCACCTTTAATGTGCCTGAAAACTGTTCTTTCGTAACATTACGAGCAACCTCCAACATCCAGTGGGAGCAACTTCCTCAAGTTCTTCCAGAAGCAGATAAAGAGAGCCATCTGCCTTCATTCAATTAAAAGAAAACTAGACTTTATGGCCTTAAGGGGCTCACTGTCATTGTCCGCCCTACCATGAGAAAAATGTTTTATGACCAACTGCCAGCATCTGTTCCATCATTTCAATTCCCTACAGGCTGATTCCCAAGTTAAAGTGAAGTAGAATAGATCCACTGAAATCAACAGGGCATATAGGAAGAGGTGACCAAGCAACCCCATTCTTTTTAAACCTGTGTTTTTAGACTCCCCATGTGGTGTTGTGGGTAGAGGGACGGGCCAAGCCTCAGGGGACCTCGGTTCAACGCCCTGTTCAGCCATGAAAACCGAAGGGAGCTTGTGGGTGGCTGGTGGCACTTGTAAAAGCGCTCCTTAAATATAACCAATACCTTGAAAACCTTATTAGAGTCACTTTAAGAGGGAGGAGACATGCTGACACGTAAGAAACATTTAATGTATGTACAGGAGAGGACTACTAAGGATTAAACAATACCCATAAAGATGTTCACCGGTGTTTAACATGTTATCCCCCATACACCCGGATTTGAGTTTAAAGAGTAACAAAGCCAACGTTTCTTCTTCCAGTCTTAAAACCCAGCCTGAGGCACGCATCGGCCATGGTTAGCCACGCCAGGGTGGCGCAGATTCTGGGCCTGCCATGCTGGCCTCAGGTTCACCCTCCTGGAGAACACGGCGTCCTGCAAGGACATGGGACTCCTGTAAGAACTTGTCCTCCCATTTTTTTTTTCAGCCCTCTTTCGGCCTGCAAGAAATGCAGGTTATCAGCCATATGCTTTGGAAGCTTGTCTGGAAAGTTAACATTAACCTGCCTTGCTTTCTCCCAATTCCAGTATTGTTTGCGACAAAGCCAAACGGCACAGATATTGACCAGTCCTGACCCCCTTCCTTCCTTCCCTCCTTCCTTCCTTACCTTTGATTGCTGTTCCTCCAGCCACTGCCTCCTCCTCCTCCTCTCCCGGTTCCTGTTGGGTGTTCCCATGGTCTGAAATTTGTTGAAATTGCCGGAAAAAAAAATACTTCTACCTCACTTTGTCTCTTGCACCAAAAGATACCAAAGATGACTTTTTTTTCCTCGTTTTGCAAAGGAAGTCTTTTTGTGCGTCCGTGTGGGTGGGTGCACACGTGTTGGAGGATGCGTGGGTGGGTGGATGTGTGCGTCGTAATATATCTATATTTCTATATATTTTTTGCATGGCTTCTCAAAAGTACTCCGTTTTGTGTCAGAACCCTCAGCTTGCTCTGAGCAGAGAGCCCAGTCACCCTCCTATTTTGATGGATGGGCCAAAACCCCAATTTGGTCATGAAAACACCTTCCTTCCTTCCTTCCTTTTCCCAAGACTGTGTTCCTTGTGGATCCTAATAATAAAATGCACTTTAGTGATTATGCTACAGGGTTAGGAGTCTGGAAAAAGCTGTTTGAACAGGACCTAAACCGCAAAGTTCAACAAAAACAAAATAAAATAAAAGGGAGCATACTTTTTCCCCCACCTCCAAAGTATGTCTCCCTCTCCTGTAAAATTAGACATTAAATTAACCTTGTGGGGACAAAACTGCATCCTATGCCATGCATCAAGTGTCTTCTCCACCATATATGATTTTATTGTAAGGTTATAGTCTTTCTTCCCCTTTCCAAGGGAAGTGGGACAGGATCCTGGTTGCAGCTAACCCACCTCCAAAGTCCCATTTTCCCATTTATTTTGCCTTAAATGACCAGCTGTAACAATTTGTACTTCACTTTTCTTATGATATGACTGACGCATTTTAGCTTTCCTAGTTTCAGCTGTTCTAGGATTTCTTTGCTTCCACTCACTCAACAGGTTTCACATTGATACCATGGCCTGCTTGAGAAGTTTTCCTCCAAACGTTTTAAAATAAATGCTCAGGTTTAAAATGAGCCTCACAAGGCAGAAGACAACGTACCTGATCAACTCAAGCCACTTGGTACTCGTTACAGCCCTTCTCGACCTCCATTCCTGCTTTCACCCAGGAGTATCATTCTCATGATTTGCCAGCAGGGCTCCTGATATTTCTTGAATTGGTAAATTCTGCTTTTCCACTAAAAAATTGGGCTTAAAAAAAAAAGCTAACGATAAAATAATGCGATTTCAGATATAAAAACACACACCCATTAAAAACATTTCTATTTAAAAATGAGAAATAAAAGGCACCTTTCTTGGGCTCAAGTGGTAGCTGAGCACAGGAATCCAGAATGAGTGCCTTCAATCAGGAAGTGTCCAATCCTATCGAAGCCCAGGCTGGCTCACGCCCACACACACCCTACCCCCACAAGCACACATTTCAAGGTGCCAGGACTATGTGTCCTACTGGAAGCTGAGACCCTGGCATAAGTCTACCTTCCCTATAGAAAAAATAAATGAATAAATAAATGAATAAATAAAATAAAATAATTAAAATTAAAAATGGCAGCCCAGCAAAAAACCTAATCACACACTCGCATCAACAGGCAGGGGCTGCATAGTCATCCTGCATCAGTTCTGCGGAGTGTCATCTGCCTGTCATGTTTTGGTCAGTTATAGCAGGAGAAAAAGACCTAGATGTCTGATGTGCTAATTATAACCTAGCTCTCGAATATGATTCCAGTGGCCAAAAGTGAAGCTACCAGGATGTAAACAAACAGCCATCCCTGGGCATCATGACGCCTTCCCTGCGTAAGGCCATGCGAGGCTCCAAGTCTCAGCCTTGGAAGGCAGCCGGCAAAGTAGATCTAAAGTAACACCAACAGCTCAAGTTCATCCCAGCGTTCAGAACCTCGTGTTAGGTCCCTTCGTCCCTCAATCTACATTTCTTTTCCCACGAGTACAGTTCAAAGCCCTTTTGATCATTCATCCCCACTGTCTTAATATTCTGTTCAACATAATAATAGGGGCTCTGTTAGTTTGAAAATGCTCTCTTGGCTGCCAAAGATCTGAAAACTGGAACTATAAAATATACTGCAAAGTCATGTACTGTATACTTAAAAAATATATCTTTTTAAAAATGCACGATTCCCTGACTTCACTTCCCAAAATTGTTGATGAAAGATAATCTCACAGTTGGGGCTGTCATCTTTGAAAACTGGGGACTGTTCTTATGCCTTCCCACTTGACGATCAAATCAAACAGGTGAAGCTTCCCCCACCACCAACACACACACACACACACATTAAAGGGTTCACCTACTTGGTATCAGAGCATTAGGCTTACTCTTAGACACCAAATGATAGCTACCAATCTGAAAGATAAAAACCTGAAAGGGCAAATTCTGATGCATTTCCCATGACCTCCCATTCTCTCCCTAATCTTTTCCTTCTCCTCTGGTCGGTGTAAGCTGAGTGGCGTGGTCATGTTTTTAATCAAAGCAGTGCATTAACTATATATTAATAAATTGAATGTTTCTTCTTTGTTTGTTGACCGTGCTAACTTTAAAAAAGAGAGAGAGAGAGAGAGAGAAAACCAAAGTCTTTTTTTGCCTGTAAAGAAAATAAAAATTAAAAAAAAAAGCTGTACATTTTATACCAAAGTTTTTTCTTCTCGGATACCTCATCCTGTACCTGTTTGTGGTGAAATGTTATTCACAAAAAGTAAACGTCCTTAACTGAAAACATAGTGTCATGACTTATTATTTAAAGAAGACAAAGGGGAAATGGGAAGCAGGAGTGAAGTAGGCTTCCAATTAAAAAAACCAAAACGCATTTTAAAAATGTATCAAACTGAACCTGAAAGGATATAAAATCTCTAACAGGAAGGAATTTATGCTGAATAGAACAGACAATTCATGCCAAGCATCAGGAAAGACCACCAAGGAATGGTTTAGCTTTCCTAGTGATGTTTCCACACACTGGGTGTGTACTCAGCTTTTTCTTTGGCCCTGGCACCTTCAGACTCACCCCACCTCAAAATAGTTCTTTAAAAAAAACAAACAAACAGGTAAAGCCTCTCGGAGTGCTTCTCCTTTTAGATCGGTTGCAGGCCCTGCCTGCAGTGTTGTAAGGCCAACATTAATTATTTCTGTGGGAAACTGACCCCTAGACCTAGAGAAGTGTTTCCTCCACGAAGACCATAGCAGTCTCCAGGTGCTTATTCCTCCCAGAAACTGGTCTTGACAGATGTGCTGTCTTTAGACGTAACAGCTCAGAGCCTCCATCCTCTCCTATGAGTATGTCTAATCCCCTTTTTGAAATAATCTAAACTAGTTGTGAGGGACGTGGTGGCGCTGTGGGCTAAACCGCAGAAGCCTGTGCTGCAGGGTCAGAAGACCAAGCAGTTGTAAGATCGAATCCACGTGACGGAGTGAGCACCCGTCGCTTGTCCCAGCTCCCGCCAACCTAGCGGTTCGAAAGCATGCAAATGCAAGTAGATAAATAGGGACCATCTTGGTGGGAAGGTAACAGTGTTCCATGTCTAAGTCGCACTGGCCATGTGACCACGGAAGATTGTCTTCGGACAAAACGCTGGCTCTATGGCTTGGAAACGGGGATGAGCACCGCTCTCTAGAGTCGAACACGACTGGCCAAAAATTGTCAAACTAGTTGCAGCCAACTCTTATGGCAGTGAGTGCCAGAAATTAATTCTATGTTTGCGGGAAAACAGAGACACCGTGTATCACAGGGCAGAGAACCTCTTTCAGTCCAAGGGCCAAACTCAGTATCAGAGAAGTTTCAAGGGGTTCCAACTGAGAGGAAGACCAGGGCAGAAATACCATTAGGAATTGGGGGGGGGGAGAGAGAAGAGATACACAAACACACACCATTAGGAAAGCAACGTGACTGTCTAGGACCGCAGGAAGGCAAGATTCCAACCCAGAACCGAAGGCTCCCCAGCCGTGTTAAGCCAAGGCATGGCATGCCTTGTGAGGACCATGGCGTGCATTTATGCTGACGTTCTACAGGCGTGTGAAATTCAGTGCCCCCCCAGAATCTCCATTCAATTAAAATCTCCCTCTCATTTAAGCTTCTAGACCTTAAGGGTGCCTAGGGTAATAGTCACTGAAGCTGAAGAGACGGTTGAATAATATTTTTAATGGCTCAACAGCGAGATTTCCCCGTCTTTGCCTCTTCCAGGACAAGAAAACCAGAAGAAAATCATGCAAGTTAAGAAACGGAAGGGCTCTGCCCCATCTGCATACTTTCTGCAGGTCACAGAATTTATCCACTGTCAGGTCATGCATTTAGGTTTGGGCTGGAGCTGAAGTGGCCCAGCAGCCCCTGGCACCCACTGAAGTGAACGTGAATAGTTAAGTCCTACTGATTTAAATGTGAATTAAGAGCAATTAAATTTGGATCCGCTGGGGAGGCACAGATATGGTCAGTTGGAGGCATGTTCTGCAAAAAATTGATCAGGTAAGCAGAACCCTTTGAATCGAAATAAAAACCACAACAGATTGCATAGATATTTGTGCTGTAATGGTCTTTCCCAACAAAACACAAGGAGAACAGCACAAGAAAAATCAGAAGAATCTGCATCAAAAAACAAGACATGGATGAAAACAAGGTTGGGACTAGGAGATTTAAAAAAAAAAAACGACAACACACAAAAACCCAGAACAGAGAACACGCCACCGCAATCCATTCTTCTTGTACACACTCAAACAAGAGTGTTTCAATTTTTAAAAAAAGAAAGGAAGAGAAACTGTAAGCCATTTCTAGCAGTCACAGGCCTTCATTTTAACTTGGGATGTGAGAAAACTAAAAGGAGAGGAGCCAACAGGCGGGGGGAGAAACGCACAAATTTCTTTGCTCATCCTTGAAATCTAACAAGTCAACAAGTCCAAGGAAAGGAGGAGGAAGTGGTGGTGGAGGAGGAAGAGGAAGTGGTGCCGGTTTTCCTGTAACAGGACGTTGCCCACTCTTTCCAAGAGCCATAGAGGGTGGAGGTGGGCAGGTGGGTGGTCGTGGCAAGAGGAAGTCCCCAGTGCCCATGGTTCAGGAGCAGGGGAAGATTTCCTAGAGTAGAAGGTTCAGTCCTCGAGAGAGAAAGAGAGACAGACAGAGAGAGAAAGAGAGAGAAACGGGCCATCCCCACTTAGAACAGACTCGCTCAGCTGGGAACATTTAGGACTTGTTGAAGGCCGCCAAGACGGCCCAGATCATCTCCGCCCCGCTCGCCTTGGCCGCCTCGACCTCAGGGTCCCTGTCCAAAAGGTCCTTGGACCTGTTGATGGCCACGTCGTACTTCTCGTCATCCAGGCTGGCGAAGATGTTCTCCAGCACGTCGGAGGCATGGGCCAGCACCAGCAGAGCTAAGGTCCTCCGGTCCATGCGGTGGGGGTCGTTGACCCACCGGTCCAGGACGCTCTCCTGAAGCTTCTTCACCAAGCGCTGCTTCTCCGTCGTGTTGGTGACTGGGTGGGTGGTCATGTCGAAGAGGAGGAAGTTCTGCTTCTCGGTGGTCAGGATGCCTTTCTCCACGAGGTTCTTCGCGATTCGCTCGCGGACGTTACGGAGCTGGTACTGTAGCTTGAAGGGGTTCCAGGTCTCACCTACAGAAGAACAGAAGACCGTGTTCAAATGTTTCTGAGGGGGGGTGGGTCACCCTCACCCTATCTCGGGCAGAACCCGGCCCCTGTGGTTTTGCTCGTTTCTCCCTCTGGGGTTCACTAGATGAGTGGTTCTTAACCTTGGGTTACTCAGGTGTTTTTGAACTGCAACTCCCAGAAACCCCAGCCAGCACAGCTGGTGCTGAAGGCTTCTGGGAGTTGCAGTCCAAATAACCCAAGGTTAAGAACCACTGCACTAGATGACCCTGTCCCCCCTCCCCATGACAGACTTAGCTCGTGGTTTCCCAGTCCTTGTATGTGTCCCCTGCTCCCTCTTTTAAAAGACAGAAATGACATTCCTGAAATTTTGTGACGGTCAGTTTCTAAGCAAAAGTATCGGTTCCTTTGGCTCACAGCATCACTGGAAGGAATCCTTCAAAAACTTTTTTTGAAATTGAATTTGGATCTTGGGCTGAAAGAAGTTACCCAACCATGGTATAGATTGTTTAGTTTCCCCCCCCCCCCCATCCATCAACATCCACAGGCTGGGTTTATAGGAAGGTACAAGGCCACCTTTTGCTGTATTTTCCATCTTATTGTTTTCACTACTCTCTTCCATCCTAGATTTTGAGTGAAGGAGGATCTCCAAAATTTTTGGATTTATATCTGGCCAGGGCAAACGATGAGCAGATTTGTCAGCCACTGTGGGTCAAGCTCACGCTGAGCACCTTTAAACGAAATCAGACAAAGCCTCGGAGGTTGCAACATGGATCCAAGATCACAGCAACACACTCCCCCTCACCCGTGAGCAATTCAATCCAGGTCTGCACCGTCTCGGGAGGCTCAGTGGCTTTGAGATGGCGAAGCGTCTCATCCAGAAGTACATCTCCAGCTGGAGCATCTGACTTCAGAAGCACCTTGAAGACAAGAGGAGAAAGGGGTAGTCCCACTGGGCTCAACGTAGGCCGAAGATGGGTCTTTCGAAAGTCGAAACGATATCAGCCAGAGGTTGGTGGTGAAGAATCTCACCTTCCGATCCAGGAGCCGTTTCTTCCTCATGGTTTGTGGCTCCAGCTGTATCCTTCCTCTCATGGCCAGCTCAATAAGAATGCCCCCACGCAGGCCCGAGGAGATGCAGTCATTCCAGAAAGACGTGTAGCCCTGAGAGGAGAAAGGACAGATTAGCAGCCATGGACCACGGCAGCTGTAAACATCCTGTTCTTCCTCCTCCATCAGCGAGCCTCTGTTTTTTACATCTTCCAGCTACCCCCTCCTATCAAGCTGCGAGAACACACATCTTAATCACAGAATACAGAAAGTCTCCCTTCGCCGATATACTTACGAATTCCATGACCTTAACTGGGAGCCTTAACAGATACATGCGCTCATGCGTCAACAGGTACATTAAAATGGTCAAGATAGAAAAATCTCTATCGTGCTCTTCCCTTACTTATTTTTCTTAATTTGGCCCATGTTGTTATGTGCCATCACGTCAGATATGACTCATGGTTATCTTAGAAGGTACGTGTGATGTTCAAGGAGTGGCTCTGCCATGGCCACCCGCTCCCTCCGTGAGATGCCACGGACGCCCAGGAATGAGAATGCAGGTCCCTTGAATCCTAATCAGACATCTATACCCACTAAACCACTCTGGCTCTCAGACTGGGGGAAGGGAGGATGATTTAGGGAGGGCAGAAGAGAGGGTTGATAAAACGTAGCATGGGCAATGTAACCAATGGTTATATCATATACAGTCAATGAAACTAACGGATAGGTGAAAGTGTTCTCTTCAAAAAGGGTAAATCCTTTGAGAATGGCCTGTCAGAATATGTGACTCACATGGGCTCAGATAGCTAAGGTGGGGGATTAAGACACACACACACCCCTGTGAAGAATAAGCGGCCAGCCATGATGGCTTCGATACAGGTGACCTCCTGAATCAAAGTCTGCCTACTGGGAAACAGGAGGAAAAAGGGGCCTCTTGCCCTAGATGATCTGCCTATGGATTTCTGAAGAGGCACCTGGTTGACCCCTGGGAGAAACAGGATGCTGGACTAAGTGGATTTTTGGCCCTGCCCAACAAGATCCTTCTTGCGCCCTATGGAAGCAAGACGACCTGCAGACAACCAGGATGAACTAGAAACCATATTTATTGCCAGAAAGGTAAGAAAGAAAGTGTGTGTGTGTGGGGGGGAGAGACAGAGAAGGACTTCTCTAGAGGCTTTTTAAAAGTCTTTCTCTCTTAGGAATTAGCTTTTGATGAAATTGTTTCAAACTGGAGAACAACCAAGAGTCCTTTAAACAAAGAGAACAGAAGGTGCAAGGTCAAAAGAACAGCAGCTTGCCATAGGCAAAACGCATTTCCTGTGCAAATACCCATGCTTGTTTCACTCTACAAAAAAAGGGAAGTGGCGGGGAGCTAAACATCTGTTTATTTTAATAGGGTTAGGGAAAACACCTCCCTTTGGCAAACATTGAACAGCAAGCTCCAATATTGTTTTAAATCCTTCCACTTCCTTGTGCACAATATTGTAAAGGAAAATAGAAGAGCACTTTAAAAAAAAACGACCTTTTCTTGTTCCTGAACAAGTCCGGTTCAAGTCTTTCTTAGAATTATTAAAACCTTTGACATTACCAGCATGTGTTACATCAGGTTCTATCACAGACCAACACAACTCAAACAATTTTTTAATATATTTTTAGTCTTTTTTAAAAGAAGTGAAGTATGTTCCATATAAATGCTGAGTTTGGAACCAAAACAGCCTTAAGCTTTCATTTCCGACCAAACAGCAGGTCAGACCTCACTGTCGAGAACCTACCTTGAATTGCAGAAACTGAAAAACAAAATTTCATATTAAGCTTCCAAGTTACCGGTATTAAAATTAGACAGTGCCTCCCTCACTGTAGATCTAGATGTCCAAATAGTACAGCTAGATTCAGGGTTGCACACAGAAATGCAAAATCAAGGCAAACACATGTGTCTTTCAGGGAAGAGTTCAATATCAGCATCTGGACACTGGGAACTTCAAGGCTGGTATTTCATATCAATGTTTTACAATACATGTTCTGACATCAGCTGGTTTAAAACAGAATCAGCTTTAAAGACGGATAGAGCCTTACACCCAAACCGTAAATCTATTTGCTTTGCCATGGCCTGTCAATTTCAACTGAGCATTTTTTTTCTGACGTATACAGGAAGTTCATACTTTGATCTGCTTTGTTTGTAAAGTTCGCAATTTGGCTCTTGGAACACTACCTTGCCTTGGCAGAGAAAAAATGGTTGAAAAACCAGCCTTCATCAAACTATTGAACAGGAAAACCCAAGAGACTAGTTCCTGTGCAACCACCGCTTCAACACACACACACACACACACACACACACACACACACACACACACACACACACACACACACACACACACACACACACACACACACACACACACACACACACACACACACACACACACACACACACACACACACACACACACACACACACACACACACACACACACACACACACACCCCTGGGGCTGAGTGCCACCTTTCTCCCAAGTACCAGCTTCCACGTGGAGCAGACATGTCCCCTTCCTTACAAGACTAAGCTGGGGGAGATGCACCATTTAAAAACCTCTCCCCTACTCTGCTATGAAGTTCATTTTGGCCCAGCTCCCTGCTCCTAAAAGGATAAAACAAGAAAGTCTGCCGTACAAACCCTATTGAGAATCTTGTAATAAGACTTTTCCTTAAATGTAATAAATGATTATCTCCTCCTCCATGAGAACTATCTGCTTGCTTTTTCTAAGAGAAACGCGGGCCACTGGCTTTTCTATTCCCAAGGATCAAGTTGCGTTGTGCAATTGTAGAGACTCAGAGAAGCAGCTGATCCACCTCGTAAGCATTCAGTGCACACGTTGTCTCAGTTACAAGGCTGGAAAATAAGAATGGCCAACCAACCCACCTGGAGAAAGTGAGGCCTCTCAGAGCAGGAAACAGAAGGGGCCAAACCTGCCCATGCAAGAGGTAAGAAGGCAAAAAAAAAGGCTCCCTCCCTGCAGTTTCTATACCTCTTTGTCTTTCAATCCCAGGAGCAGGACCTCCTCCATAAGAGTAAGACGGATATCTTTGGAGTCCCCAGAGTCTTCGTCACCCACGCCCTTGTCCAGAACGGAGTCCTCCTCACCCTCCGCCCGCTTCTCGGCATTCCCGCCAACATCGGCACGCCGCCCTCGGTGGATTAACGTCGTCATGATCTCTCCGCTACACCTGAAGGGGGGGGAAGCATCCCATACATCACCTCGTTTTAGTGTTTACTCTCTCTTGGAGCAACAAATGAAGAAATCAGCCACACGTGTCCATCAGGCCTCAAAATCCACGCTTGGTTTTGAACCTTGAAGGTTTCAGGATCTCGTTTCCTCTCCACATGGCAAAAGCAGTAAAAGAGCCTTTCATCGCCTTAAAAGCAACCCTTTTTATTTGCTGTAGGCTCTCGTGGACCATAACCCATGTCATCAGATGCTTCTGCAGAGGCAGGCAGCAGCTGATGGAAGCAGATGCCCACTTCAATGTCTTAGTTTGTAAAGTGGCACAAGACGCTTTATTGCTTACAGGTTAACAACTACCCCCCACTCACCCACAAACCGGAAACAATGAAAGCAACAACCTTGTGTGCAAAATCATATTAAAGGTATTTTAGCATGAAATAAAAAATAAAACGTACTGTTCAGTAAAATATAAAATGTCTGTCAATGGACAGGCAGTAGCAGGTAAAACTGTCTTAGTTCAGTTGTCCATAGGTTTTACAGCATAAAACCGTAAAATAAGAAAAAGGTGTGTCTTAAGGATCCCGAACCGTTTTATAGATCAAACTCAACATTTTATAGACTGGGTCTGGACACACCCTGGCAAACACATCCAATAGATTAAAAACCAGTAATAACAGAATCATGGCACTGACTTCCTACCACTAGTACCACTGTGATAGGAATATTGTGTTTCTGAACAGTGTTCGCCATATTACTGTAATTTAGTCATGCTGCAAAACAGACACCTGTTTTAATAATAATAATGGTCTTAGAATCGCAGAGCCGGAAGGGACCCTATGGACTCCCAACCTCTAAAGTGACTGATGTATCAGGTCTGTGTGGACCCACAAGCTAGTAAGTTTACAGCAGCAGCAGCAGCAGCACTAACAGAAATGCAACCCAAACTTCCCTGGGATTTTTGGCAAACTTTTCTGGGCCTGTTGCTTTCAAAGGTAAGGGCAGCTTCTCCCTCTTTAGTAAGAGCATAACCTGATCTTCCACTGCCTATAGGCCAGATTCCTCCAGACTACACCTTTCACCACCCTTAGGACAACAGGCCATGCTGGTTGGAGGCTAAGGTGAGCCTGGGTCCAAAATATCAGGGCATGAAAGGTTGCTTCAAGGCAGAAAATGGGAGTTAGAGAAATGAAACATCTAGAAACTTTTCATGTGCAAAAACCACAAAGAAGTTTGGTAGGCAGTGGAACAGGCAAAAAATAAAAATAATAATAAACGGATCATTATAATCCTATGTGCTTAGTTGGAAGGGGAACTATTTCAGGGGCCAGAATTAGACTACATACTAATTTATTTTTCCTTCTTGGTTCCCACCCCCCCAGGGAAGTCTACAGTTTCACCTCTGCAGCAACTGGGCACAAAACACAGCAACACCACATCCTGCACTGGAACAATCCTGCCCATGCCAGCTTTTTTTCCACCCCACGGCAAGGGCCAGCTTCTCTTAGTATTTTTGTAAAAGAGTTTTTGTTCCCGTGCTCTTCCTATGAGGCTGCGACAAACCTGTGAAAGCCACTCAGGCATTCCCTGGCATGAAAACCGCATGGATGGGGCAGGGATTTACACCATGCATTCTGACATGCCATTAAGATATATATATATAATGAAAGAAACAGGTGAAGGAAAAGGAAGAAAGCAAGACAAGCATCGGCACTACAGAGCTGCTTTTTCTTCTCATACTGCAGAGAAGAAATCCATGCATATTTTAATGCTCGTTTTCTCCCTCTCCAAACCGTGCATTCTTTGCTTCTTTTATAAAAATAAACATTTAGAGACCCCTTTGAAGAAACAAACACAGCATCGCCTCTTGTTATTGTGGTTTAGTCGTTAAGCCCTGTCCGACTCTTCATGGACCAGAGCACGCCAGGCCCTCCTCTCTTCCACCAGCATTGCCTTAAAAAAAAAATTAAAATTCCGGCACTCTGTTTATCCACCTCTACAATCTGGGTTGTTTTCAGTTCCTCCAGCAAGGAGATAAATAAAGAAAACAACCCGTTCCATCTCCTAAAATGTATAACCTGAAATGAAAAGAAGGGGGGGGCGCAGCGGATGCACCCGATCTTTTAATGGTAGAAATAAATTCGTTTTCCAGGACTCACCTGTAATTCCTTACCTCCTCCTTCCTCCTGCTCCAGTCCTTTATTTGCTGTTCTCTTGATAAGAAATCTGAAGCTTGCCAAGCCGAGCAAACTTTACTTCCTGGTTCCTCTACAGAAAGGAAGGAGGAGACAAAAGAGGAGGAGAAACAGAGAGAGGGAGAGAGCAGAAAACGGAAAAAAAATACTGTACACCCTCCACACACATCAGCTTCCTGGTGTCTCCGGGAAACCTACCCCCGATGGGCGTGCAAAGAGCAAATGGAGAAGGCTCGTGCAAGGAGAGGCACCAATGGACTCCCCAGGAAGGCGGGTGTTCTCCCCTGCCCACCACCACCACCACCACCGCCGCCCCGGGGTTGCACCGGCCGAACTTGCAAAAGGAACAAAAAAAAAATGTAATAATTAATTGAAATTAAAGGCGGGGACGACCTGGTGAGCCTGACAGCCGAAGAGACCAATAGGGAGGGAGAGGGTGGCTTTCCACCCTCCCCCGGAGGAGCAAGTGAGTTTTCATACACATACACACACACACACACACACACACACACACACACAGACAAACAGAGCAGGGGCGCTGTGGCTTATATGGTGGCAAAGAGGGCAGTTTGAGGGGTAACTCGGGAGTAAATCGGAGGGAAGCCTTGCATACGGTTTAGTAGTGCAGCAGGAACAAGGTTTAATAATAATAATAATAATAATAATAATAATAATAATAATAATAATAATAATAATAATAATAATTATTATTATTATTATTATTATTATTATTATTATTATTATTATTATTATTATTATTATTATTATTATTATTATTATTATTATTATTCCCATTATTATTCCCATTAAACTGGGAAAGTCCTGAAAAAACCAGGAGGAAGGTGACCTCGCTGACCTTTGCTCTTGCTGGCTGGGGCTTCTGGGACTTGAAGTCCAGGAATTTAGCGAGCCCAGAGCCTCCCAGTTCTGGCATGGAGGGTTCTCTTGATTCGTTTTTTTTTTTTTTTAGTCTCTCTGACATAAACAGATACATAGGCATCTATAGAGACACGCACAGACATGCACACAGTCAAGGTGCAAGGATTTGCATTTTTGGAGGGCAACTCCCAGAACCCCTCAGGTGCCTGGGGGGGATTCTGGGAGTTGTAGTCCAAAACACATACACCTCTGTGCCCCTGTAATAAGCACACAGATACACTCTTAAATACTGTACATCCCCATCAATGTTTACGTGGATGACAGGCAACGAGGAGGCTGATGCCTAAAGACAGTGGCCACTAAAGTGCCTTCCCTTTCCATCGTGCAAGATCTTGGGGATGCCCGTGAGCTGGCCAATTCACCAACGTGAGGCGTCTCTATCACAAGCCAGAAGGGATGAACAGAACCTCCTCCATATTGAATGGAAGCATCTGGGGAATATCAGATGCTTATTTTGGGCCTAAGAAAATTTCTGGGCACCTGATTTCCCCTCCCTACGCACACACACACACACACACACACACACCCCATATGTGGGGTGGACACCGGTGTGGCCCCCAAAGGCTGTTTTTTCCCAACCCTCGGGCCTTCCTGGCACCTCCTTTTTCTATCCAAAATGTGGATTCCTCCTCCGGGAGGCCTTTTGAGCCGGCTGAGCAGGCTCCCCCCTTCCTTCCCCAGCCTGGTCTGACAATCTTGAGGCAACGCTTGAGTTTCTCGTGGGACTGCTTTGCACCCCTAAAAAAAGACCCCCCCTTTCAAAGATTCCTGTCAAGAAATCCCGTGGTGGTGGAGCATGGGCTTCTGACTCCTTTTAAAATGTGAAGAAAGGCCTTTCTCTGAGGGGGAACAGGGAGCTTGCCCTCGCCCTCCCTTCGGTCTGTACCTCGAGGGAGTCACGCACGCACACACGCACACCCCCATGGCACCCTTGGGGCTCTTCTGGCCACACTTTGGCCCCACAAGGACGAGGGGCCCACAGGAGAATGGGGTTGGTCCTCCTTCCCCCCCCCCCCAGGGTGTGGGGTCGCCCGGCCATGGAGCAGGGCATGGTGAAAAAGGCGGGAAAACCAGATTGGGGGGGATCGTGCGAGAGCCACTTGGGGTTGCCCCCTTTTTAAGTGTTGCCCCCTCCCTTGACCCCGGCCCTTTCGGGGCAGGCTAAGAGAGAGGCTTGGACCCCAAAAAGTGGGCCGTGCTCGAGGGCGGGGGGGGGAATCCTGCGCCCCCACAATCAGGACGAATGGGGGGGCTCTTGTGAGGAAAGACGAAAGGGTGCAGGAAGACCACAGGTGCCATGTGTGACCCATGAGGAGAGACACCTTCACCCCCACACCCCATTTTGCATCCATTGGGGGGCATTTTGAAGGTGGGGGACTGTGGAGCTCCTCACCCTCCTCCGCTCGGTGCCCCGCTTGGTTTGAGGGACGGGGAAGAAAGGAAAAGGCCGGGAGCCAGGCCGGGGGAGGAAAAGCCATCTTGCCCCAGGGACGGTGCGCTCGGCCCCCTTTCTTTGGCCTCGTTCAAGGAGGGGGGGGGAACGTAGGTGGCCAGAGGTGCCCAGGGGTGGCCAGAGGTGGCCAGGGGTGGCCAGAGGTGCCCAGGGCTGCGCCCGCCGGAGGCTCCTCCTCCTCCTCCTCCTCCTCCTTTTCTGTATTCCCTAAACCAGTTTCATTTCCCCTAAGTGCCCAAGGGGGCGAAGAATCTAGTGCAGAAGAAATAATGTGGAGGAGATATATTTCCTTCACATTATTTCTTCTGCATATATAGTTCTTCTTTCATATATATATATTTAAAAGAATATGGTCGGTGGATCGAGATTCCCGAAGATTTTGTGACAGACAAACGCAGAGACCTGCTTCTCGCCCAAGGCTCTGAAAATCTATTGCTCGGTGACAGAAAGACCAGGAGTGCCCCAAAGAGCGCCCAGTGACGAGGCAGGGGATCAATATTTAAAATAAACGTTTAGAAAAGAGACTGCTGGTTCGAACTGTAAATATTTTATTATAGTCGTAAAATTGGAAAGTCTGAAGCAAAGAAGCACATGCTTTGCAGACCCCAATAAACTGTTCATTAGAAATCAATACATTCTTGAGCCAAAATAATACTTCCATTACACCTCAAGAAAACTACAGCATAAAATTATTAATATTTTTTAAAACTTGTGATAACACTTCTAGTAAAGGGAAATGAGCTTATCATTAGATTATTTCCAGTCCAGAAGAAATCAGATGTACTGGAGAAATGTCCAAATTCATGGGACCTTAGTGGGTTGTGACGCTTTTTTTTAGCTGTGATTTGACCCTTGGATCACACCATACGTTACAAGCAGCTGCTGTTCTTCTCCTCTTCCTCCTCTTGACTCTTCTCGTTCCTCTAGCAAGACCTTACCAATGAACTAAAAATCCAAAATGAACTTCTTCTGCAAAAAAATACTTGCTGTGTTTTCATAACTGGTAAGAACCCTGCAATTTCCTCTCAAACACAAACTCTTATATACACACCAGTTCGTCATCTATATTAGCAATAAAGACACCTGTGGATCTTAACAGTTTAAAATCCTGTAAAGAGCTAAGAAAGAAAGAACGACCGGAAGGCAGCTTGAAAAAGCCTGAACAGCCTGCTGTTTGTGAAAATCAATAAACTAAGCAAATTATCCTGAGGTTTCTATTTATTCCCTTAAAAACTTAATATGAAATTTTAACATTTGCTTTCTTATCATGGTGTTCTATGAAAACTGTGGTTCTTTCTTCACTTATTAAAATTAAGGCTGGACAAGATGCAATTAGAACTTCTGGAATATTAATGTATAGATTATTGCTTGAAAGCGATTGTGAATTAAGCTGTCCTTGAATGAAGCAATTTGTCATCGCTTGTTTTATAATTAGGAAGTTTTCTTCAGGCGCATTTTAGACTAAGTTGGGTGTCTCACTGCACATGCAACATTTACCATGCCAGAAACCCACGTAGCAGTGGAGAAACGGAATTAAACATGGATCAGGGTATGCAAAGCCCTATGTAGGTAATTGTTTTTTAATCATTTTATTTTTTTTGCCCTCTCAGAATTACATTTAAATGCTTCCAGAGAAAAGCCATTTTTGGTTGAAATGTGAGGTGTTTGAATTTATGAGGATATTTGAATTAAAAGACTATGCTTTTGACTGTAAAGATAAGAAGTGTGGGGGAGGGGAATAAATGGTTTTGACAGATTCCTCCTTCAAAACATTAAAATACTAACCAAAACAGTGGCTGGGGTAGGAAAATTTAGATTAGAGTCACAAGCCACTCTCCAGCTAAGCAAAATGGGTAGTAAAATCACCAGGATTATCTAAAACTGTTCTTTTGGTTCACTGAATTTTCTTCGCTTGGGGCCCGAATCTTGACTAGGAGAGAATTCAAAATGATAGACCTGAAAAAATATATATAACAATTATGGTCTGTTGCAGAATGCAAAATTTCACATATACAATTGTTCTGTCCATGATAAATAAACAGCAATGTTCACTTAAATTGCAATTTTTTCTCTTCCCTCCCTGTCCTTTTTTCCAAGACAGTAAGTTTGGATGCAGGTACTCTGTTACAGTTTGCATAAAAGACACTCTGGAAAATCTGAACAGCTAGATAACAATGTAAACAATATTTCTAAGGAATAATAATAACAAAGAAGAATGGCCAAATCTGTGCCATTTTTAAAGTGAAAATGTTGATGCATGTAACCATCCTCAATATGTAAAGAGAACCTTCCTCAATAAAGTGTACTCTACACATGCAGACTACAATCCCCATTACTGTCTGACAAGCGCAGCCACTGACAAAGTTGTCTCAGGATGATGGAGGTCAGAGTTTAACACCTCTGGAGAGCACCCCTCCGGGGAAAACTGATCTATGTAGGTGACGAGAGAGTCAGGAGTCGTAGCTAGGATGCACGTGCCAGTAGGCCCAGAGTTCTCCTTGCTCCCACTGCCTCTTGGTGGGGTTACATTCTCTGCAGCACCAGTTCTACAGACCTAGAGGTGACCGGCCCTGCTGGTGCCGTACTTACATGGAAAGAAACCTCAATGAAATATAATGGGAGCTACTGTAGAATAAATAACACAACAATTACAGAGGACATCTCAGGCCAGAAACAGACACTAACAGGCACATAATTAGTGGGAACCAAATTAATGTTAGCAGAAAGGTGACTAAAGCAGTTCTTTTGTCTTTGTGAAATAGCTTCAAAATTAAAGATGGATCACCAAAGGAAGCAATCTAATTTGAGAAGCAGCCTACAAATTTGCCTAATTCTGGAAATGGGAGAAGGTTGTGCAGTGACTCTTGGTTGCTCCCATTAGTTAAGATAGTCCCTTTTCCAGACCTGGGATTTCTCTAAGAAGCTCTGTTTCTGGCCTCAGTGAAATCAGTAGGACCGAGGTGAATGGACCTGCGTGGAGTCACAGCCTGTGCCCTCTAATCTACAAAGGTAGGAATACATGGCAGCGGGTCGAAGGGAAGAAGAAAAACCTTCTGCTGGATTCATCAAGGATGGGGCAGAAACATCTACAATAGCAATTCTTGTCACTTTCTACATCATACAGCATAAGAACTTACTGGCTTGACTGGTTCTGAGCCACTTCTCTTCTCGCCCTTAGCTGCTAACTGTTTTTTGCTGCTTTCCATGCCGCCCTTGACAGAGACAGAGGAACTGTTAGCTCTGGAAGAGAGTTCTGCAGAGAGCTATTAAGAAGCTCACTGAGCATCCGTAGGCTGTTACTCTTCCTTAACTTGTGTTAAAAAATTAATGAAGGACTCTTTAAGAGTGGCGACAGTCAGGGCAAGCCTTATCTTGGTCCTGACAATGTATGATTTACTTTCACTGCCGTACATGCTGAAGGACATTTCCCAAGTTGCTGATTCTGGCAAAAACCTCTCCCACTGCACTCAGACAGGTGAACATTTTTGCTAGTGAAGCAACTGGCAAAAGGTGTAGGGTCTTGTACCAAGCTTTGTTTTTGTACAGATAAAATACCATACAAAGCAGGGCCAAGAAGGAAAAAAAATTAGGATAGAAACAACCTTAGTATAATGGATGTAAGGTCAGTGTTGGTCACTCAGCAACTATGAGAGACCTGGGCTGAAAGTTATGTTCAGATTTTTGAAGGTGAGCCATCTGAGGTGGAAAAATATAATGAAACTGTCTCCCTGTTATGGTTACCACTTGATCCATAATCCTGTTGGTAGCAGAAACCAGACTTTCAACAGTTCCAGCTGCTGCTGGCATCATTCAAGGAAAAAAACATTCCAAAGCTTCAGAGAGAAATCAAGAAGGATTTCTATGGCTTGATTTCATAACTATGTCATGTTAGCACCACACAACGTCATCATGAAAATAATTGGAGGCTAGGCTTCCTGACCTCCCCCTGGAGCCTTGACTGTAAAAGGAAAGAGGTACCCACTGACAACTTAGGGCATGGCAGCTATTAATGGTGAGCTTCCCTACACTTGGCCTCAGCTTGCACTCTCATTTCCAATCTCTCTCAGGTCCCACCCATCCTCAAATCTGCAGGCTGTCATTTAAGTCAGTGCTGCTACAACCTCTGTGGTTCCTTTCCCGCTGTATAATCACAAAACAGATGAAATTTGAGCTCACCTTTCTAACTCTAGTTTAATTAAAGATTTCAGAATCTAATGTCTTTCTAGAAGCATGAACTATCAGCAACCCTGTAGTCAAATGTGGGAAACCATTTTCCCTTAACAAAAAGAACAAACCAATAAGCTTGTTCACAACGCTCAACAATTTTAACTTGATTATCTCAAACGCTCAGCTTTGGTGACACAACTTCCATATTATTTACAAACATCCATGAACCAGTATTTAATTTTTGAAACTGTAGCAGTAGTCACTCTGCTATGGCTCCACCACTTCTAGCTTCAAAATTAGCTATTTTTCAGAAGTGCCAGGCACAAAAGATCGTAACCTTGGTATGGCACATTTCCTGGAAAGGCCTAAAATGTTTTCAAAATGATGAGTAGGATGTTATGAATACAGTTGTGGACTCAGATATTGTTCACATTCCCATTCAGCTGTAGAGCCCAGCATGGGCCCTTACAGAAATTGGAAGATTGCTGTGAGGATGATTAAAGGAAGAATCATAATAAACTAGTGCTTACTACAGAAAAGAGTCCTGGAAAGGAGTTAACAATTAGTAACGAATTAATCCAAGCCCAAATTGGGACAACAGTGAGGAAATTAATAAAAACAGGGTCATTTCAGCCCAGGCATTAAGAATTTTATTACACTGGCCAATTACCGTAATAAAGATTGAATGAATGAATGAAAATTGCATTAGTAATGTAAGTATCAGCTACATATTCCAGAATTACTTTTCTCATTATAATTTTTAACAAGTTTTTCTTATTCTTTAAAAGCAGGACACTAACTCTGTTACAGTGAAATCTCTTCCCGCTTCGGGTCTTCCCCTCAACTACTTCAAGCTCTGATGTCTTATTTATTAGATGTTCCACCTAAAAATAGTTACACAAGCAAACAGTTGAAGAGAAGAGCATTATTTCAGCTGGATTTGGGCTCTTTGGCTTCATAAACATACTTTAAAATATGAATTTCAGGCTTTACTTTCATGAAAACTCTGGCTTCCCTGCCCTCCAAATTCAATCCAATTTGACTAGAATTCACACACTGATTTCATTATCAGTATTGTGTCCCACTGTAAGCTTCAAGAGGGCCATCTGCCTTGTTATTTATAGCCATACTTTAGTGCACAAAAGGGCTGAAATGCAGCAGTGTAATTGACATAAGATTTCCCAGAAGTTGAAATTTCCCCCTTCCCCCTACCCGCCAAAGGTCTCTCGAAAGGTGCCACAAGAGCTTTAAATGGTGAGGAAATCTTTAGTTTCCAAAAACAGCCAGCAGCCAATCAGTTGATGAGCCTTTATAACTGAAACCTCTTTTGTTGGGACACTGTAAAACTCCAGCATAGATGAATGGACAGCATTTATATTTTGTGTGGATTCTGCAGTATGTGTGTCTGACTCTGATACACTTGCAAAATTCTGTAAATGTTTTTCCACTCATAAGCTTCAGATTCCAGAAAAATGAACAGAAACAAGTATCAGAGAAGATAATTAAATACTGGCTTTATACCTGAGAGTTATTAACGGAGAGGTTTTGCTGTTCGTCTGGTTTTGTGTTTTCTTCTTCCTCCTCACATTCTAAATTTAGCTCTGTAAATGGCATTATAATAAGTCATACAGATCTTCAGGAAAATTAACACATTTTTTTTTGCACTTAATACATTCTCAATATATGCCCCCAGAAGAAGAGAATGGTAAATCACATCTCAGTACGCTCTATCTAGAAAACCCTGAAAAGCGTTGCCATAACTCAGAATTTATTTGATAGCACATGATTATTATTATATTATTATAATGGGAATAACAGGGATCATGGCTATAGTTTATCACAGTTATGTGAATGAGAGGGAGGTCCCTCGTAAGAGTTAGAGTCAGGGGCTAGGAGACACATAGGTTGGTTCTTAGCCCCTTCCTATCAGTTTCAAAAGATATTGAATGGTTTAGAAATTGAAATATGGACTGTTGACAGCAGACTATGAAGTCCAAGTCTAGAACTAAATTAATGTTATAATGATTAAAGTGTAAGCAGAATGCTATCTACTCATAAGCCTTCTAACATGGGAGTGGTGAATGGGTAGCTTTTGTGACGTTGCTGCCCTGGAGATTTCGTGATCTTCCCCATCGGTTATGTTACTTAAAGCTGATGGGAGCAGCAGTCAAATAATACCAGGAAGACCACCCTGTTCTAATGATATCACAGTTGATCATGCTTATATTTTGTAAGCTGCAGAGTATTACAATGTTTGTTATTTTTTAAAAGAATTTTTGTAGACAGAGAGAAGAAAAATGTACCTGTTTTGCCAGAAAAATCGTAAAAAATATAGGAAACGATGATACTACTACCCAGTCCAGTTGCTAAGCACCACTAGAGCAGACCCATTGTATCAACTACACATACTAAATTATAAATTCCACAGATTCCATGGGTTCTCCTTTTACCTCCAGCATGTACAGATCTGCTTGTGTTTCTTTGCTGTCTTCCTTTCTCTTTTGTAATAAAATCTTCCTGCATGAAAAGCATAAACAAAAAACAACTTTAGCCAAGTGAATCTTTCGGCAGGACATTCCTAAAAACAGGCAATGCAAACAATGGTATCTGGAAATTTTAACACACCAAATCACTGAATCATGGCAAATTCTTTTTAAAAAATCCTTACATCCATATCCTGTCCTTGTCCTTTGTCGGGATGTTGCGTCTTTGGAGAAATCAAAGAATTGCTTTGCCTTAGTATGGCTTTATCAACATGCTCCATTCGATCCTTCTCCGTTGTCACTTTAAGCCTCAGCATATGGAAAGGAGTGGGAACCTCACCAATATTTAGGTACATGGGCTCCCCCTCAAATGTCATCCCTTCACAGTCACCTTCTCTGAATCCTGGAGGCTGGTAGTCAGCAGGAGTCACTAAAAAGAAAAGTTAGCAATGTTCTAAAATGGAAATATTTGTTGTAATGTGTTTCATGGATACAATTTTGAATAATAAGAGGGACATTATTGCTTATAGCAGGAGAAAAACTGACAGTCATGTCTTTCATCTAAAATATCCAGTTTCTTGTAATGTGTATGACAAACAGTGTATGATAAATCACTGGCATTGCTGGTATTTTGGATATCTGTTGATTTTGCGAAGTGTACCTTTAGGATAAAAAAGAAGCATAAACAGACAATCATACATAAACAAGCTCTGAAGGAAGAAAAAATATCATTTTGACTAAAGTTACACAGAATTAAGATTTGTACCTTCATCATAATAGAATAGTTTCATAGTCAGACAAACATCATCAGGGAGAGGGCCAAGATTCTGCATGAGGACGTAGATCTTCCTGATCAGCAGGATACTCGCTTTCTTAGTATCAGCACACGTGATGCTGGAATCACTCGCCTGGTTTTTACTGGAAAATACAAAATAGCTATCAGCTGAACTGCAAGGAAAAGACAGCAGGTGCCCCACAAGCAGTCAGAAAGGGATGGTCCTGCTGGCTTTACTCTTCCCTCCACAGAGCTCACTCACTTCTCCTCAGCTGCACGGGTGGCTCACGTGCTAGTCTTTGCAAAAACGTTTCCTGTCCCTTCCCGAGAAAGGGCGCAGAAATGGACAACCAGAATGACCAGCAGAGTAATCTAATACAAATGACTGACAAGAGATTTGGGACGGACAAAAGACATGACTTTTTCACACAGTGCACAATTCCTTTACAAAATGTGCTGCTGTTAAGATGGGGGCTACCAGCTTAGAAGTGATTAGAAAAATTAATGCAGCGATAGAAACACATAACAGTGGTTCTACTGAACCTCCAGGTTCAAAAGCTGTGTATCAGCTGTGGAGAAGCAGCAACAGGAGACGGTTATATGGCACTCATGCTTTGCTTGTGGGATTCCTGGGAGAATCTGCTTGTCCGTTGTGGGAAACAAGACGCTGGAGTAAATTCAGCAATCCCAGGTCTAGCGGGGCCATTCGTATGTTCTGAAAACCAAGCCATACATTAGGACGAGGCATGTGTAAGAGCCAATCCTTAGGTTCTGGACTGCTTGCAAAGTTTGCACAAATAAGGGACCAAAAGTGATCTACCTATTTAAAACAGACTGCATTATTGGGGGGAAGGACCACACAAAAATATTTCAGCAAATTCATGACTGAATTTTCTACCAGGAAAGTTTGTACTTTCCTGGTACAAACCCCAGAGAGGCAGTTCCCCTTACTAAGGTTGCCAGCCTGGCAGTTATGTGTACTATGCCAGCAGTTCATGGTATAAAACAAAACAACAACAAATAAAATATATACTGTATATGTAACTTTATATGTTTGTGCAGGAAAACTAGCAAAATAATGTTTTCTATTTGATAATACTTCCCAAAGCAGTTACATTGTGATTTTCTGCCACAAAACAAATGTACACAGTAATGAACACAGGGCCATGTTAATGTTAATTTCCTAGAATCCAACTGAAAGACAGCTAGGGAAACATACTGGAAAGCTGAATGGTGAAAGGGAGGAAATGAAAACAGAATACCTTGTGAAATCCATTGATGGTCCTTTTTCAGTATATTTGAACTTAAATTGGTAGCATTCTGTAACTGTCTAAACAGAAAATGTAACAGTTACACATCTGGAACATAACAAGGGGAATGGAGAGTGGAGTACAGCAAAATATCTGTTTTGTTGTGCTCTAAAGTATTAATCCATAGTCAAATATACTTTTCCAGTAGCGATGTGAGAGCTGGACCATGAAGAAGGCTGACTGCCGAAGAATTGATGCTTTTGAATTGTGGTGCTGGCGGAGACTCTTGAGAGTCCCCTGGACTGCAAGGAGAACAAACCTATCCGTTCTAAAGGAAATCAACCCTGAGTGCTCACTGGAAGGACAGATCCTGAAGCTGAGGCTCCAATACTTTGGCCATCTCATGAGAAGAGAAGACTCCCTGGAAAAGACCTTGATGTTGGGAAAGGGAGAAGGCAAGAGGAGAAGGGGGGTGACAGAAGACGAGATGGTTGGGCAGGGTCACTGACCAACATTAATTTGACCATACTCCAGGAGGCAATGGGGTCATGAAGAGTCGGACACAACTAAACAACAACCACAAAAGTATGTTTCGTTTTCCTTCATCCTCAGGAACTCAAGATGGAGGAAAAGTTTCCTATCTCGCACCATTTTTATTTTACAATACCCCTCCGAGGTAGGTTAGGCAGAGAGAGCGAGAGCGAGAGCGAGAGCGAGAGCGAGAGGCCTCTGGTCATGGTTGCATAAGGATTTGATCCTACGTCTTGTCAGTTCTATTCCAACCACTGCACCACTGAAAAGCAATATATCCTGATTTTGTACACATTAAAGCTTTCAAAGTAAATCCAAGATTATGCACATGCATAACAAACATTTCTGAGCCCAAAAGACATTTTAGTTCTAAGTAAAATGCATCTGGTGACATCTAGTGGCTGACTGTTTTATTATTGTGGGACAACTCCTGGGGGTTGCTTTGTCTTCTTTAAAGCAACAACAGGACAAACTAGTTTTAAAGCTGTAGGACTAAGAGATTAGATTTCCCCACACACCATTTCTCAAATATATCCAAAATCTCTGTTTGCCCTCTGGATAAATAGGCAGCATGTTTTGAATTAAATATACTGGAGGTTATACAAAGGTAGAAGACAAAACTGTCAAATTCTGCCTATAGGGCAGGTAATTGCATTACGAAAACAAAACAGAACGAAACAAAATAAAAAACATTACCTGGAAGCACCTGCCGTGCAGTAATTTAATAATCCAGGTTTAGCAATCCTGTTCTACCACATACCTTCATAAGAATTATGAGGGGCATTGTAATTAAATGTAAAGTAGAGTAATCTAAGAATGTAATTATGACTACAATAACATCAGAAACATACCTGTGGGTCATCTGGATTAGTATACACCTGAATTCAAAGAGAAATAACAGTATCAAGCAATAACAAAAATAAAATACAGAGGACATTAATCCCTCTTGAAATGATCAGAATGTGTGGAAATGTTTTCTCAAACTTACCGCCAAAACGATTAATCTGAGCTGTTTAGAATATGAGAGGGGAAAATAATAAAAGGAAATTATAAGCATTTTTACCAAGTATAATAACAAACTGAGTCTGAGAACATAATGTTCTTCATTTAAAATTCAATTATATGTAGCTTACATATTTTTTCTGCAGTGCATCGTAGCATCCCAACATCCTGCAGAAAAATCAAACATTACACCAATTTCAGTATTTCTTTATACAGAAAGAAACATTCAGTAGCATGTATTGTGCAATTTTCTATTCTGCTATATTTATTTATTTATTTATTTATTTAATATCCCGCCTATCTGGTCTTTAATGTTTAGTATTAGTTTATGGGTTTGGCCAAGTAAACACTTACATATATATCTGTTATGTGCCATCAAGTCCTGGCAGGACTTTCAAGATCACTGAGATATTTGAGTGGCTTTCTTATGTAGTTCCACAGCCCCAGGGAGCTTCCACGGCTGAGCAGGGATTCGAACCCAGGTCTGTCATTCTACTGCACCACACTGAGTATCCCGCACTCACCTTTACTCTGAGTTAAATTCACAGAGAGAGAGAAAGATATCTCAAGAATTTCATCTCTGTCCAGCACTGGGCTACCAGTACAACGTAGCCACTGTTGTCTGCTGGTACAGCAATTTCATAAAGGGCTTAGAAATCACAAATTACATACCATTTCACCAGCTGACTGGAACTAGGGCAGTTTTTATCTTCTCTCAGTATTTTCACACAGAGGTCTCGGGGAAAAAACAGAATTAAAAGACATTTTAAAAACTTTTGGTAACAGTATCAATCACTGATAATTTGTATAAATTTAATGTATCTGCAGGGAGAACTTTTAAGGCATGGGGAAGTGTGCAAATATGTACTGAAATGTATGCAGGGGGTCTGTTTGCAATACTAAATTGAAAATAGTGCCCCTGATCCAGCTTTGTCCAAAAACATATTGATGTGTGTAAGTGAGATATAGCCACAACAAATAATACACTCCTTTACATTCAGCAGATGCTTCTGCTGAATGTAAAGGAGCATCAAAATGCAGTTGAGTTTTGGCTGCTTGTGCATAAATCAGCTTTTATGGATGAATCTCCTAGTTTGATTTGCCTTGTGAACCACCCAGAGTGGCCTTGGTAGCCAGATGGGCAGTATAAGGTAAAAGGTAAAGGTAAAAGTTCCTCTTGACAATTTGCCCAGTCGTGTCTGACTCTAGGGGGCAGTGCTCATTTCTGTTTCCAACAAAGTCATAAATAAATACGGATCACACCACCAATAACGACTTATGTTGTAAACTGGCCAGTTTCATGACATCTAGCTCAACAAACAACTTTATCCCTGTGATTTCTTGCCCATCAACAGCACTTTTGTTGCAACAGCTTTAAACCAACTAAAGCCGTGCCCTACACACAGGTACTAAAACTTTTAAAATATTTTTTTCTAAGCAGAAATGTGATTACCATCTAAATATCTGGTTCCATAGGCATATTCTGGAAATATTCCTCTTAGGTAAGTAATGCAGGAGACAGCTATGGCCAGCAGCCTCTTCACCAGGACCAGCGATTGCTGCTCGGTTGTTATTTTGTTGGGAAAGATTGCGGCACTCTAGAAATAAAGAAAAAAGCCTGCATCACCCCAAACACATTCTTGTCTCCACAAGCATGCATTTTTAGGATTGTTCAATCTTGGCAATGGCACGGATGACACGATAGCTATCATGCTGGCTGGGGATGATGGGAGATAAGGTCTCAGGCATCTGGAGTGCACCAACATCCAGAGGTCTTAGAAATCTAGTATATAGGATTACAACCTTAATCTTTATATATCTTAAGCCTAAATGAAGTAAAATATATGGACCCATACCAAAGAATTTCTTTGCTTCTGGGCTGTTGCCATGCTTTCAGTTCTTCCTGGCTATTTCCTTTAACTGTCGATACAATTGTTGCATTAATACATATGCTAGTTTGGCTTTTCAGAACATTATTTATAATAATGTAATATTTATTTATTTAAAAGTTAAAACACACTTTTGTTAAGTACTGGATCATTAAATACTGTACTAAATTTTAAGAGTATTGTTAATGTTTGATCTTTTCATCAATGGACTGATGAAAAATTGAACTGAGATGCTATAATTGGGCACAGAACTTGCAGAGTTAAATGTGTGTACAAAACCGGATTAGAAACAACATTTTACAGACCAAAGGTGGGCCATAAGCAGAAGAACTGGGATGGGTATCCCTTATTTTAATAAATCGCAACCTGTCACAAGGCCCTCAGACCATAGGGCTTCTTGGTGATTGCTACGTGTTTTGAGTGGAAATTGCCTTCCATGAAAATACTGTTTACTCCCCACAAGATCCTAGATCTCTCTCTCTCTGCTTTGGCAAAGAGCCATGGACTTGTTCCACCAGAGGACGTGAGGAAAGGCATCACTTTCCTCTCCCAGCTCCCTGCTCCTAACCCGTGTGCATTACAGGCATAGCTACACAGTTCACCCAAAAAGTTGGCAACCAAAACCCTGGTTGCCCACTTTCCAGGTGGAAATAGAATAAACATGGAGGGGGACTGATGAACAGTCCGGGACAAATTTAAAGACCATCTGGACGCAGAATTTTTTGTCTCCCTCCCCTTATTTTTTTATATAATCTTATAGGTTAATGTTTACATTGTTGTTAGCTTTATTGTATCATTGATATGGAGTAATCATCTACTGTTTTATGTCTTATTTTGGTGTTTTGCGCCATTCTGGGCTATTTATTTATTTATTTATTTATTTATTTATTTATTTATTTATTTATTTATTTATTTATTTATTTATTTATTTATTTATTTATTTGAGAGAATGACATTAAAAACATTAACAAAAGAGGAGAGAAGTTAAAAAAACAACAGCCCTAACCCTTCTCTTCATAAATCCCATCCAAGATCCTTGTCCCTCAAGGGGGCAGCCCTTGTTTAGCTCTTGCTCTTTGTTTTATTATTGCTCCAACAACCAAAAATCACCGCTGCCCTCTTTCTCTCTGAAAACACCCGCAGTCGTCCGGGTGCTTTTAACTGTTGATTGGTTTAATTTGTTTTTTGCCCCTCCTTTCTCCTTAAAAGGACCTAAGGCGGTTTACATAATTTTTTAAAAAAATCAAGATTTAAAAGGGTAAAAAAAAGCACAAGGAAACTTGATTTTCTTTCTAGGATTGTTGCTGTTAATTTTAAACACAGCGCCTGATGTGACGCAAAATTCACCTCAGGGCGATTCCCTCGCGCCCTTCCCCCCCCCCCGCAACCGAAGCGCCCTTTGTCCCTTTTCCCGCCTTTTCTCCCTCTCCCTCAGGCGACGTTGTCTAACGGCCGTCCGTTCCCTCTTTTCCCGCCTTTTGGGGCGGGAGGGCTTTGAGGCGCTGCTGGGAGGCAGCAGAAGTTTGCCTCAAGGCTCGCCTCCTTTCTTGCCCGTTGCGCCAGCTTTCGTGGGATTATTTATTTATTTATTTATTTATTTATTTATTTATTTATTTATTTATTTTCACTCAACCCTCTTTTGGCCCATGGAGCCCATAAGGGCTCTTATCTTCACCCCTGTATTATCTGTATCACTCAGAAAATTCATTTTTTTAAAAAGCCACCAATCGCAGGATATCAGGGAAAAGCATATAATAATAATAATAATAATAATAATAATAATAATAATAATAATAATAATAATAATAATAATAATAATAATAATAATAATAATAATAATAATAATAATAAAAATAAAAATAAAAATAAAAATAATAAAAATTTTTAAAAAGACCAAAGTGTTGTGGCATCTTGAAGACTGTTATATTTTAATGTAAGCTTTTGTGGACCTTCTTGGCCCACTTCTTCAGAGCCATGAGGTGGACAAACAGATTAACACTGTCAACTCAGTAGGATGAAAGTGTAAAAACACCTTGTCCTTTGACACTCACTCTATGTGCAGAGAAATGCTAATTGTGGGTGCTGGGTGCAAGAGTCAAGTTTACCTGCAAATTCTCAGAGAATGCTGGGAGTTGTAGTCTAAAAGAACTCCCATGTCTGCCTTTTTAGCCATTCCCTTTTTCCTCTCCAACCGTTCTGTGCCTTTTTATAATGGCCTAGCAGGCAGAAATCTGCCTGGTAAATCTTTTCTGGCTTTCCAGAAAGCTGGCCAGCTGAGGCCTCACACATAATATCCTTGGAAAACATTCCTTCCAATATGTGCAAATTCATCATATTGCTGTTTTCTTTATTATTGTTGTTGTTATTTAAAAAAAAAAAACACACACACACAATCACCACCTTGTATAAATGAGTTTATTTCACAGTTCCATAACTGTAAACTTCAGGAAGACAATTTTCTGTTGACTTTCCCCCCTTTTCTTCTAAGAGGCTTCGAGGTGGCAGCAATGATAATACTCCGCAATTACATAAAGCTTCAGTTGTTCAGAGCAGAATTTACAGACATTACATTATTAACTGATTAAGCCTCACAGCACCCCTGGGAGGGTGAGCAAAGACCAAGCTAAAGCAGGATAAACCATCATTTTGGCTGCTTTTCCTCAGATCTACCTGGCGGAGCTGACAGGAAGATCCTGCCCTCAGAGACTAATCATTCTTCTTAAACAGAGCAGTTTGATTTTGGGGTGGAAAAGCCTAAGATTAGTTGCCTTAATGGGCTATTTCTTCAACGAAGAGAAAAATCCATTTCAAACAGGGAAATTCACTCTAAATTTGTGGATAAGAGCATTGGTTGGCAATGCCACAACGATTGCCGTGGTTCCTTGCAATCTTAATGTAGCCTTGGTCACCGAAATATATACCCCAACTGTGGAGATAATGAAGAAAATAATTAGGATGATAATTAGTACTGTATATGCATTATGAAGAGGACATTCCCTCTGCAGCACTCTAGATAGGTTCAACAATGAACTAAGGGTATTTCTAGACCAGTTTTTATTATGCAACTGCCTGGTTTCATTTTAAAAAACGTTCCTGAGGTCCACTTCTTCCACTTCCAGCTCTCCTATGTTTCCTACCTCTTGTTTTGTCTTTTCTTTCCACAAGCACTACATTAAGGAGGAAAAACACAGAATACGTGCATGGAATTTCAACCAGTATGGGTTAAAAACTAGCATTTTTTGCAATTTCTTATATGGATGGTACAATTTAATACCTGTAGGAGCCACTTCTCTAGAGTCACCTTTGGAACTAAAAAATGCTGTGATTATTATGCTGGCTTTAACACAATAATTTTAGCTTAATGGAAGAAAACCGTAATTTTTACATATTTTAATATTTTGGATAAATGACCATGTGAGGGTTTGGAAATTCCACGAAAGAAGTTATGTTATTTATCCAACGGTCACAAATTTGCCAAGGGCCAAAACAGATTGTATACAAAGGCAGCAATAATATCTTTTTGTAACAACTTTTAATTGCTGGAAACTACTTTGGGAATCAATCCTGGTTGAGGAAAGGATAAAAAAAATAGAAACATAGAAACAAATAAATATAGAGTTCCATAAATATGTAGCATTAGTAGGTGCACACAGCATTAGGAATGTAGGGATACAGGATGATGCCATGCACTGTACTGAGTCACAGCATTGGTGCAACCAGAAATGTATGTTACAACATGTAAAGAACATACTGATTCTGGACAATTTAGATGTAACTTGAAGAGACAAAATTACTATTTTTGATACATCCCAAATCAAGAGACGCTAATTAAAACTTCCCTAATAGAAGTCCTATTAATTATCCCAGGTCATGGGGTGCTATCCCCTCCGTATGTCCATTTCCAAGCAGAGGCATAAAACCAAAGTGTCTCAGTATTGATATAGTGGACACTGATGTATATCTTGGCTTGGCAGATTGAACAAAGTCTTACCTGTTCTTCACAAGCCAGTAGTCTATCCCATTCTCTTTCCCATATCCAACTACAATGACTCCATGATTTATATGTTCAGAAGAACACTTTGGATCATCATACACCCCTAAATGAAAAATGGGTTATTAGAATGACCTTCCAGGTTTGTATAAATACGTGGCACATGAATGAATCAAATGCAAGTTTGTAAATTAGTTTTGTTAAGAGAGAGAGAGAGACAGCTAGATCTAGACGAGGTAGACACTGTTTTTGAAACTGAAAATAATGGCTCTGTAAGAAGTTTAATGTATGACGTACTAAGGGATAATCATGTCAATTCCATCTTCATTCATATAATAGAAAATTGCTCCTTCGGCTCAGAAACCTGTTACACATGGCTTTCAGGAGATGGTTATTGTGCAAAACTTCCCAAATAATACTAGGACTTAGGACAAGAGATGATTGAACAGCATACAATATGCCAAAATACTTTCTGCTCTTTTTGGGGGCATATGCATTATCTGAAAGAACCCACCTTTCTTAAAAAGAAAGAATGATGGTTGGCTTGCATCTATGGCAACTGATATGGGACCAACATTGGCTACAGCATTCATCAAGGAAACTTCATCTCCGGCCGGAATCCTAATATATCTAGAGCAAGTCGCAGCCCGTTCAGCAGCTTTGTATTGACATTCACCCACCTGGAAAAAGCCAAAATATAATTACATTGGTATTATACATATGCTGTTTTCCTAGAAATAAGCTCCCTTGGTTAAAAGAAACCAATTTTAAAAAAGCAAGCTGTGTCTTCCCTCTTTACCTTATTTAATATCATAGTTGTACTTTTAGGAAACTGCTGCTGGTATTCCTAATACTATCAGGTGATAACAGATGATTTTGATGTTAGCCACCATTTTTCTACAGCAATTCTTTTAGTGTCCAGCAGGTCTAACTGCTAGTAAAACATGTACAAAATCGCAACCAAAAAACATTAGTCAATTCTGCTCCATAGTGAGTAATCATGAAGAATACAAACATTTTTATCTGCAATGTTTTATGCAAAGCTGAAAGTACTGTACATGATACACACCTGAGCTTTGTATGGGTAGGAAGCATCTGAATCAATGCCTTTATTATCTATGATATATTGAAAGGCAGCAGTCATGTAACCTCCATTACATCCACGGTTTCCATACATGGAGGAGCAGTCGACCAGGTTCTGTGGACTAAGAGACACCAGTTTTCCTGTTTTGAGTTTTAACTGGCCTTCCAAGGCACCAACAGCACTGAAGGCCCAGCAAGCACCACATGACCCCTGAAATATGAAGGTCAGATTCAGTAACAACATATGGTCTCTTAAAAAAGAATATCAAAAAAGAATATCCTTTTTTCTCCACCTCTTACCTGGTTCTTAACATCTGTAACACATCCTTTCTCCCTCCAGTCTACAGTATCAGGGACTTCCACCCCTAGACTTGGCCTGTAAAATGTTGAATTTTGTTTCTGTGAGGTAGGAATTCGCAGTCCAGTCAACAAAGCAGTTACTTCCTCGCTGGTCTACATGAAGAAGATGGACACAATTACAGTAGTATATCATCTTTTTAGCCTCCTGGACTGTGTGCAGCAGTGGATTGGGATGCTGCTTAGTTTCAGGAAGCTTTGTAAATAACATAAACTTTCAAGCAGGTTGAAAAATATTTTACAGTTGTGACCTTTCTTCCCAAACAGACTGCAAAATGTGTGTGTGTGTGTGTGTGTGTGTGTATTTGATAGATAGATAGATAGATAGATAGATAGATAGATAGATAGATAGACAGATAGATAGATAGATAGATAGATAGATAGATAGATAGATAGATAGATAGATAGATAGATAGATAGATAGATAGATAGATAGATAGATAGATAGATAGATAGATAGATGATAGATAGATAGATAGATAGATAGATAGTGTATATAAACAGTTCCTTCATTCCTGTCTATCATCTCAGTCATCAGCATATTTATTCATGGCAACATTATCTACAGTCATTTGCCACAGACAGAAAATATTTGTATTAACTAACCATATCTCCCAAATGATTCATGCCAAGCTCATAAGAGTGCAGACCCAATGACTGTTCAAGGTTGTGCAACATGATGAACTGTAGATTCTTTTCCCAAATCATGCGACGGCGTCCTTCCTCTTCCTGAAAATCAAAGCAGAAGTTGAGATTGCAAAACCCAGAATACACTGGTGATGGGAGGAAATGTTTTTTTTATATGTGCATTTCCACTGTTTAATAACATGCTGACCAAAATCCTGTTGGAATAATGATGGACCTTACAGGTGACAATATTTCTACACTCCAAACTAGACACCCAGTGTAGTTCTCCATTATCCCAGAGTACAGGACAGGTAAAAATGGGCTCAAACTACAGAAAGCCAGATTTCAGCTGAATATCAGGAAAAATGGTTACAGCAGTATGACAATGGAACTAATTACCTCGGCAGGTGGTCAGCACTCCAGAGCTGCAGGCATTCAAGATAAAGCTAAACAGCCATCTTTGTCAGATCTGCTTTGATTTGGATTCCTGCATTGAATACGAGGTTGGACTCATGGCCTTAGAGGCCCTTTCCAACTCTGTCAATCAATTATATGATTCTAGTGGCTAGTAATGAATGAGGGCTCAGGAGACCTCAGTTTGAACCTCTGCTTGGTCATGAATACTCACAGCCACGAGGAGTCAAAGTGGTAAAACTACTCTTTAATTAGTTCCCTTAACTTGAAAGCCCTCTTAAAGTAGCTATAACAGTAGGCAATGTAACAGAGCACAGTGCTTGTACCTCTTTTTGGTATTCCTTGCCATATTTTTCCTTCCAAATCTCCCAGTGCCTGTCTAGCGTGGAGTCCTTCTGCCAGTGTCCAGATGCTGCAGTGATGCATCCCAGGAAATACCAAGCCCACAGTTCCATCCTGCTGATACAAATATTGAAATACACAAGGTATGTTACTGTGGTCTAACAATGACACTTCATGTTCTAATCATGCCCCTGACCACTACACTGAACTGTGTTTTAAGAGAGGGAGAAGCGCAATTGTCCAGTTTTTGGTGGAATGCAGCTTCCATAAGCCCCTCGCTAGCATAACCCATAGCAAGAAATGCTGGAAGGCCACACTTGCCCTGCCGTGCTTCAAGACTCTACCCATCAATGAAGAGTAATTGCAGACTCTGAAATGCAGCAAGGCAAAACCTTATGTCTCCTTAAAAATGTAACATATGAGGTGCTTCCTCTCTCAAAGATTTCCTTTCTGTTGTTAAGACACTGTTTACAATAGGTTAGGCTGAAGTTTTTTTAAGTATGCATCTAAAATGTGAATTCTTATGCAGTTTGGAAAGGAAACATGCGCACCATACGGTTATGCTGGAAATTAGCTGGGATTTCCTGGGATTTCCTGTTGGGTAGCTGCTTGCCAGCAAAATCAGGTTTCTTTGAGATGATGTGAAATGACTCAAAAATATGCAATTAAACCCCTCAGAATTGAAAATTCTAACTGAGCACTAACATTATTTTGAGATATACTTTTCTACAAGAAAATATATGTTACTTTTCTTTATGAAACAAGAAAAAAGGGTACTTCCTTGTTGTCTTTCAAGACAGAGAAGAGATGGTGTCTGTTCTTACCTTGTTCAGTTGACAATTCTTGCAGGCAGTAGTCCAATATCTGACTCTTTTGAAGGTGCAGGAAACCCTTCCCGGCGTGCAGGGTCCTGGAACTCTTCAACACTGCCTCATCCTGATGGCAAAACGATGACTTTCAATTTTTCACTCTGTCACATGAGCCTCCCCTTCAACAAGGAAGTTGGTTGTGATTTTCACTTTCATTCCAACCGTGGCTGATTGAAGTGTTTGGTACAAAATGTTGATTGATTTGTCACATTCCCGGCCTTGTCAGTGGAAGTTATGAAATACTTTAGTTAGAGCAATAAGTTAGCCACAGGTTACTTCTTGCCACCCACCAGGATAGCCAGCCCTTATCTGATGCATTCATTTAATTATGAAATCCCAGAATAACTTTGCATTGCCTTATTAGGATATTTTTTTTTAAATCTTAGCTCGTCAGTCCCTAAGTAAAATCAAACCACAGAGTTTGGAAATACTGTACCTTTATTGGCCTGCCAGTATCAGGACAGGAGAGAAAAGCAAAGGAAAGGCTTCAGAAATCTCCACCAAGCTGAGCATTAAACATACTTGAGACAGAAAGAAGAGCTTGTGATTTTACATGCCCATTTTGGAAGCATTTGGCAAAACCGTCATGCGGTTTAATTTTTGGCCTGCTTTTGCCTAGTGTGCTACCTAAATTTAATCTCCAGCTTAACCAATGACGGTGACTGCCATGTTCCTTGGTGCTTCTCCGTACCCACATGGTGGCAGTTGGCTTCCTTGAGCGCCACTGCATCCTGATCACACCACACCTCAGGGCAGCTCGGCTACCTTGCAGGCTTCATTCTGAAACCCTGAGAAACCAGAGCCGCCATGGATGTAACATTTGACAAGGGTGGATTTTAAACTTCTTCACCCCAAATGGTGTAATGCCTGCCTTGATTAAGAGCTCTGAAAGACATGAAATCTTGCTTTTCCCAGCCTTTCCTCTTCTTTTGTATTTGTCACTGAAGCAATAAAGACGTTGCCCAACTTTTTAAAAAAAATCTAATGTGGATCTCTGGGTGTGTTGAACTGGGCCAGGATAAACGGGGTTGTTTTGTTCTGGATGTACATTACAACATTGCCAGTGTCTTGGGGATCAGAGGGTTCTGGTTCCATGCTACAGATTTTTTAATCCCTTTAAATCTGTATTGGATCTGTATTGCCTGATCCCTGGCACATACACCCAGAGACAAAAGGACGACTCATTCCCCGCCTTTTGGGGAGTGCCTCAGATACAGCATCGTTCTCCCTTAAGGACCATGTTTTGCACTGATCTTACTAGAAGTTTCCTGGACATTCGAATGATCTCTTACTTCATTTTGTACCCAAGGAACTATGGGGGTGTATTAAAAAAAAGGAATATTTCCAAGGTATGTGACAACAAATAATTATTTTTAATTGACTCCTAACACCACCCCTAACAGCTGTAAATTCAAAATATCTCCCAGACTAGGTGAAAAGAGCCATGGAATACAAGCTGGTTTAGAATTAGTACATTCAGATATTTCAGCAAAGCCATCACCTGCAAAAGACTTCCAGGTGGCTGAGCTGAAGAAACTCAAGGGCTTTCGATTACTGCCTCAGCAAAAGTTTTCTCTTAGGTATGCTAAAAAATATGGTATAATTTTGGGTCAAAGACAGCTGGGTGCTGTCCAGTAACCACCAGGAAGAAGAACTGAAATTAAGAGTAGTTTTAGCAAAAGGGCTGTCCTCCTCAGTACTTATTACAAAATCAGAGGTAAGAGTGCTCTGGCCTGCAACCCTGAAAACTGCAGGTCAAGATCTGCAAGTCAAATAGTTTAAAATAAACTTAAGCTCCTGAGTCCCACAGCATCACAAGAAAGAGGGGTCGCTTAATCAGTTCTGAGTAGGAAAACTGCTGAAAGTCAGAAATGTTTTCCATGGCACATCCTTCACTATTTCCCCCCTTGAGGGGGCACATGTATGGAGTGGTAAAAAGCATAACTACCCCCACAAAAATGCTTTATTCTACAGAACTATTAAAGATTAAGGAACTCTCTATGTCTTTCTACCTGACTGTCCTTTCACCTCTTCTCTCTTTGCTTCCTCTTGGCTTCACCCGTGTCAGAATCAAAACCAACAAAGAGAAGTGAAAGCAACCAAGCTTTTAGTACAGGTGTATGTGTATTTTTTTTAAAAAATGGGAGCCTTTCTAAAATACACATTGAAGTGATCATGTAGATCAAACCCTTTTCTTTAGAGAAATTTTAACAGATTTGGAGCTTTCTGCTTTAGGTGCAACGTGACAGGGAACAGCAGATATATATATATATATTAAATACATAATGTTGAGATAGTGAACAGAGAGGTGTTTTATCTCCTCTCAATAAATGCTGGAACTCAAGAGCCATCTACTCTGTTATCAGCAAATTCTGGACAAAGAAGATATTAATATGGTTAAAAGTGTTTCACAGCTACAATATACTTGTTCTTCTTGAATACATTCTAAAACTCTCTTTCTGAAAGCCCTCTAAGGGAGCTATGCGAAGCATGCTCTATTCACCTCTTCCTGTTTTGGCCCAGATGCAAGTGCTGGACTAGAAAATATTATCTGCACATGTTCTCATGCGTGCATGTAATTGTTCCTTTTCTGGAGGTTCAAGACTCAAAAAGATATCAAAGTCATTAAATCTTTTTCTCCGACTGTCCCATGTTGAGAGCCAAGAACATAGTTCAGTAAAAACGGGGGGGGGGGCATAATTAGGCAGCTGCCCCAGGCAGAAGATGTTTGATGTTCTGAAATAGCGACAAATGTAATATGTTATGATTCTGTTTTATGTCTAGAGATGAAGAAAGATCTGTGAAGAATTATCTGTCTCTTGCAGCTTGTCTGTTTTTGGCAACTGCACACCTTAACTTAAGAGAGGTCATCATTTGCTACTGTGCCTCTGGCATCAAAATATTCTAGGCAGTCCTCAGAGAGAAGTATGCATTTAATCTACTTTGTAACGTACAGTATGTATTATGGCTAACTGCTACGGTACAACAGAACTGTCTCTTTTAAAACAAATGTTGCACTTTGTTGTGGCCTTGTAAATTGAGGATCCTAGAATTTCCAAAATTCCCACAGCTTTTCTTTTCTTTTTCTTTTTGGTAAGGAAAAGAACAAAAAGGAAAGAGAAATACAATATTTTGTGTAAAATAGAAAAGAAAGCCTTTTAATTTGCTATCAGAACTGCTTGTGATGCAAAATATCTGCCATTCAAGTCCTTGGTGAGTCAGCTCAGGAATCCAGCCATTTGCTGATATATGGAGCCAGCCCTCTGGTCTGGCAGCATCATTCATTGGGTCACATCTTTGGGAAGCTGGCCAAGTTAGCGATTCCACAAGCATTGTTCATATTCCGGGCCATGAGGATATAACCTTTATTACCCCATTCTTCTCCCCAGCTGTGGAATGGAAGAAAGGAAAGAGAGAGAGAGAGAGAGAGAAATGAAAGGTTAGAGTCTCTATTACATGGGCTAACATGCTTCAAGTTGAAAAACTGTTACCAGTTCAAAATCCCAAACACTAACAATATTACTTAGTTTTTCTTCAACTGCATTTGTGGCTTAACTGCCTCTAGGCTCAGTTCAAAGCATTGGTTCTTCTCTCTAGAGCAGAAGTTGTGAGTTACAAGTAGCAGCTACCTGCAAGTAGTTACTTATTTAAAAATTAGAGGAAAATGATGCTGTATTTTAATAGTAAAGAGAGAAAATGAAGTGACTTTGGTGGCTTAATTTTTTAGTTACTTTTAAAAGGGATTTTTCAATATATATTTTTTACCATTACTCATCCTAGTTTTTTTGAAAGCAATGGAAAATAATGGAAAAACAAGAAAAATATGTAGCTTTTAAAATGCAAGAATAAAAAGGGATCACATTTTAAAAACTACAATGAGTAATTTGCATGGCAATTTACATTTTAAAAGTAACTTCGCACACTCTGGAATCAGAAAGAGAAGCGATTCTCATGTGTACTACATATTCAGGTTGATTTAACACATAGTTGTCATACTGTGTTTATTGTGTTTATCAGGTGCTTATAAATGTCAGTCTTTAAATATTTTTTTAACAACAAATGTTAGAAATACCTGTGTCCCATATAAATCACTAAGTGTGGAGATCGCTAGAAAGCCACTGAGCTTTACCTGTTTTTGATGATCCAGTGCTTGGTGCCTTTTTGGGTCCCGTAGCCCACGGCCAGGACAGCATGGTTGATATTATCAGCGTTGCAGTTCTCATCATAATATACACCTGGGAAAAAGTAGAAAGGGAACTGACTTTAATTCAGTTGTATTACATCGTACTGCCTGTCAGCTCTTGTCTTTCTCAGAACTGAAGACAGGCAGGCAGGGCCTGGACACAGGCAGACTGTTACGTGAGGAAAACATTAGCCTTTTTCTGCTCCTCTTTCCCGGACTTGTTACAGCAATTTTCCTGCCACTAAGAGGTGCAAGAGCTGAAATAGGATGCAGAAGGAGACTTTACTTTCTGGGACTTTTTAAAGAATATCATCTACATCTCCCCCTCTCTCGTTTCTAGTGCCGGCAAAGCAAAGTCAACATCCTTCCCATGATCCCAGTGGAGAGCCAGGGTCTTTAGGAACTCACCTCGGCTGTAGAACTGGAAGGAGGCCAGGCTGGCATCAATGCCCACAGATACAGGGCCTATCCGTGCAATCGCTCTCTTCAGAGCCCTCTCGTTGCCTTCAGGGATCTCTCGGTAACCACGGCATTTGGCAGCCTTGCCGGTCGGGTTGTACATGCAGCTTTCATCCTACAATATGTGATATGGATGACGATGTCTTCAGAACACGTTTGACTTCGAACCCGGTGCTCCAATGGCTATTGAAAAATAACTTCCTCGCCTCCCAAATATTGCTTCATTCATTCAGAAGCCCACCAGCAAGACATGAGGGCACGTCTCCTGCTGTTTCCCCCCCACACTTCACTCCATCTTCTCAATCCTCCTTCTGTTGTTGGCTGCATTACCACAACTTGTGCCAGAATATCGTGTTGTTTAACTATGCATGGTGCACCACAGAACTTCCTAGAAGACTATGGCATTGGCAAATAATATCAAAGAATGATTGGGATTGTCTCCTGTGCTGTGAAACTCCCTTCAAGGGTGATAAAGCAAGCCCATAATGTTTGCCTACGAGCTATAAGATATACATCAACTTAACAGCTTGCGCAAGACACCTTACCTGGCCAATGTAGGGATAGGAATCATCGGAATCGATGCCTCGGTTCTCCTTCACATACTCAAAGGCTTTGGTCATATAGCCGCCTCCACAGCCGTCGTTGTCGGTGACACAGTCGACCAGGTTCTGCGGGCTGAGGTTCAATAGCTTTCCGGTCTTCTTCTTGAGTTGCCCTTCTAAGGCACCCACAGAGCTGAAAGCCCAGCAGGAACCACACTGGCCCTGTGAAGAGAGGGAGCATCAGCTCAGATGAAAACCTGTTCTTGTGTGCGTTGGTTGGGTTATTCACATCTCCTGAATAACACACGTGTGGCTGTCCTTTCTCAGAGATGCTTGGAGCAATAATTCATAAAAATGTAAGGAAGGCTCTGATATCTCACTGCACTTCTGTGCTAGCTACAGAGAATAAGGCTTTCTTCCTCTATTGCCTCACTTTTTCATTTGTTTGTTTTTAGGGTGAAAAAAAAGAGGAACACTACAGCCATTTCTACTCCACCAGTCCACTCCTGCTTGGAATTCCATATCCTTGCCTGGATGTAACTTCAGCTCTCTTACGGTGAGCAGGTAAGTACTTAAACATAAGGTTGTTGCAAACATGGAGCAGGCCATTTGGTGTTCCTTCCTTAAGAAGCACACTTTGACCATCAAATATCTGGATGCCAGGAAGTTATGTCACATCAGTATCCCCCAAACCCAGCTTTGGCAAATGACAAGAGCCACTGGCTAGCTGAAACCAGAACGAAAGAGGCATAACCTGGTTCTTGACAGGAGTGACGTAGCCTTTCTTTCTGTAATCCACAGCATCAGGTGCCCGCTCTTCCCAGTTCGGGATGTACAAGGTGTCGTTACTGGGTTTACGTGATAGTGGAACTTTAAGCCCCATCATCTTTTGTACAACCTCCTCACTGGTCTGGAAAGCAAAACAAAAAGAAAGAGAAAGACAGAGATGGATAGATGCGGGAGGATGCAGGAGGAAACAGATGACAGAAACCTAAAAGACCCATCATCCTTTTTCCAGCAGAGCTAAGCATCTGGTTTAGTTTGATCACCTTTGTATTAATTACATTGTCTTATAAAGAAAACAGCACAACACCAACGTGCTCCTTTGACTATGAACGAATCAATCCCACCTACCATATCTCCCAGGTAGTTCATGGCCAGTTCAAAAGTATGCCTCCCCAGAGAAAATTCCAGGTTATGGGTGTTGATGTATTTAAGGTTTTTCTCCCATATGAGCCTTCTGGATACCTCTTCCATCTGTGGGTTATACAAAGAGTGGTATTTATTTATTTATTTATTTATTTATTTATTTATTTATTTATTTATTTAATTTATATCCCGCCTATCTAGTCGTGGTGGTACAAGATGATATAGAAGAGAGATGAGAAAATGGTTCTGAAGGCATTATAGATTTATACATACAGATTTATGGCCCTTCCCCTAAAAACAGAGTAAGGTTCTAGCCCTCACTGTTTTGAATAAATCAGGTGTATAAACAGGAATAGAGACTGGTTTATATGAAGACAAGCCATCGGTCCCTCTTACTCTTTGTTGTCCACATAGAATAGCAGAGATCTTTTCCATGTTTCCATCACTCATCTTTCCCAGATCTATGTCCCCAGGAACCAAACCTGGGAAAGTAGGGGCTCTGTTACCAGGCTATTGCCATTCCTCACTTCAGATGGATCAGGCCACCCTTTGCTTTGGGGGTGTAACCAGTTTAGTCCCGCTCCCCTTCTACAGGGCTGGCCAGCCGCTGCTGCTATACCTTGCCATTATATTCCTTCTTGTGCGTCTTCTTCCAGAGCTCCCACTGAGAGTCCAGCATCTCATCTGGGTAGGCGGCTGCCTTCGTAAGGGGCAAGAGTGTCGTGAGCAGGAGGGCGACCCACCACATTCTGGAACGGCTGAGAGAGAGAGAGAAAGAGAGAGAGAGAGAGAGATGAGGTGAGTAAAGCAAGGGTGCAGAAAAAGAGACGGAAAGAGAGACTGCTAGTGAGCATATCTAGAGTGTTCTTATTTCTTTATTATTCATGACATTTACATCACACCTTTCCTACAACGAACACAGAAGGGTAGTCATGGGTTTCCTCCTTACTTTTATCTTGTCCACAATCCTGGATGCAGGGCGAGAGCCACTGACTGGCTCAAGGGCAGTTGGTCGAAAAATAAATGCACAAGTTGCAGGTACTCCTGAACTACTGTACTTATTTTCTGGAGGCTGGAAGAGGGATGTGGGTCTCATTGAAGTGAAACCCTTGGGGGGGGGGGGGAAGGACTTCTAAGCTGCTAGAGTTCAAGCAACCCAAGTGTCCTGTAATCCAGCTTTCCTAAATCCTGCTGGAGAAAGCAGTTATTGCTACACCTCCTGGAGCCCACAAAGCAGAACCACAGGCCATCCTGCAGCTGCTTCCCATTAGCACAATAGTTTCCTGCAAAATATCAGTCTGGATACATAGCCAGCCAAAATTCTCCTTTAAAAACTGAATTTACCAATTTTTAGACGTTAGTTAGCATAGCTTCCACTGTGGATATTCAGTGGATTTCTCTGTTTCTGCCGAAGTTCATGCCTTGGGCATAGATTGACTCCCATCTCTGTTCTCAACAGAATGTGGAAATATTCCTTTGTGTGTTTTTTTTTAAACTACAAGTCCCAGAAGGCTGTAAAAATCATTTAAAGAAAGGATGTTTCCAGTGCTCTAAAGAGGAGACAGATCACACACCCTGGTTCAAGAACGGCGGCTAGGAGATGTCAGGCAAATCATAATCACTTACAGAATAGCACAACGGAGCTTTTAAAAATGGTACCTTAAACCTCTCACAGATGTGACCCTCTTACTGTAACATCGGCGAGCCTGTCCGGTGCCAAGTGGCACTTTCAACCGCTGTTGGCTCACATGTTGAGAAACTGGGATGCACTCAGGGCCCAGTCCACAACTGGTGAGGCCCATTCAAGGCCCGCTTGTGTGCAGGGATCCCAAGCACGGTCAAGACCATTAACCTTCTCATTCACGGGTGGCAATTCCGGTGGACCGAGAAGTGGTCTGTTCAAACTCAAAGAAGCATTTCCCAACCCAGAAGAAGAAGAAGGAAAGAGCCATACTCCATGAATTTTGTTTCCCCCGTTGCCCAATAGTTCCTCCGGCCCTGTGTGTCAAAACCCTGCATGCTTCAAGAGAAGCAGCAACCCCGTCACTCACCTGAGTCCGAAAATCAGTGGCCAAACCGAAGAGGGCAGATGCACAGAAAAGAAGTCTGCACGCTTTTTTTGCCACCGATTGGGACGAACTCCTGATGGTCGTTTGTTTTTATGCTGAGCTGGTTTTAAGGAAGTCTGGCGGCTGATGGAAAATCTGGGCTGTTTTTCTCAGGCAAACTTTGCTCAGATTTGCAGCCCAACCAATACTTGGAGAAAGAGTGCACAGCAGTGGCGGAAGGCGGGAAGTGGGGTGGGGGGGAGCAAGAAGAGGCAGAGGAGGGGGGCTGCGGGAGGAGAGCCAACATCCTCACATGATCCCGTTAGCAAAACCGGCATCATGTTTTCCAGCTGGAGGCAGCTGAACCTTTCAGTGTGGAACGGGAAAGAAGTGGGGAGAAGTTTATAGATAGAGATTTTCTTTGTGGTGGTAGGTCTTTTTGTTTATGTGCATAAAAACAAACTTGATGGAATAATAATCTATGATTATTATTAGCTGCCATAGGTGCTTATTAATAAAGTGCTAGCCTTCAAAAGCTGTTTTACAAGCATTACGGGTTTTAGTCATTAACGTTTTAGAAATAGCTTTCTTTTGCATGGAAACTCCCAGAATCCCAAGATCTAGCTCTCTCTGCACGCTTATGAAGAGGCAGACCAGCAGATCTGCTGTGTTATCAGAGAGCACTTCCCATCCACCCCAGCCAGGATGGCCAGTGGTCCTGCCTTATACGAACTGCAGTCAGAACCATCAGCAGGCCATTGTTTCCCTTATTGTCATGTTGTGAAAACATCACTGTCTTTATTGGGTCCCAAATCTTGCAGGGCTCTTGCAGAATTCAGAAATGTCCGATAGATGCAAACAGTTTTGGACAGGAAAGCAAAACAGTCATCTGGACTAGTTTGTGGCCTATTGAATCTCTCTCTTCTAAAGTCCAATTCATACCAAAACATCACACCCTGGAAAGGATGCATGCTTATTCTGGTTTCTTGAACGTAGCCCTTATTTCTTGTAAGCCAGCATGCAAGTGTATTTCTGAAGCAGAAGTGGATAAGGTAGGTTCTTCCAGATATTCGCTGGAAAATTCCCACGATTCTTCACCTTTGCCTCTGCTGGCTAGCAGTTCTGGAAGTTTCAGGACAAAAACAACCCATGGAAGACTGTGCTTGGATCAAATCCTGATCTACTGATAAATTTTTAAAGTTCAGTTCCCCCCTCCCAACTTGTACCCATTTTATAAATCTAAATTATACTGTTCTTACTGCTCAAAGCTGCAAGAAAAAGACCAACATCTCATGATTATCCTTTTCACAATGAATTTGATTCTTGGACAAATCAACACTGTCTAACCCAATTTTGGATCAGATTGGCTTTATCTTGTGAAATCTAGAACAGTTATAGAAAAATGCAATGGGCAGCTGGCCTTGAGGTCATCTTGACTTACTAATATATTTTCCTCATAACCTGAGTTTGCTGTGGGTGAATGATGGGGGATTTCCAGCTAGAACAGGAGGAACAACCACATGACATGACGGAGACCAACAGTCACAGCCACTGACATGAGACATCCGATGCAACCAAATCTAGCAGCAGCCATCCCCTGATGAAGTTTAACTAGAATGCCATTTCACTCTATTTCCCTAGATTACAAATTTTTAACTGTGGCATTTTGATAGCAAGATTTTGTGACCAGCTCTTGCTTAATGTATATATTTTGGGAGCCATTGCAGATGTGCTACGTGGAGAAGAAACAGAAGATGGAACTGTTAGTGTAACAGAGTGTTTCACAAGGACTTGGGAGACCAGAATTCAAATCCTTCATCATTCTTGAAACTCACTGGATGATCTTTACCCTGCCACCATTTCCCAGCTTGCCTTAATCAGAGAGGTGTTGCTGTGAAGATCAAAATAAGGAAGAGGATCACGCCTGCAGCCTTGAACTCTGCTTCTGTCTAACGGTAGGGTTGGCCCTTACCATGATAAACCTTCTGAACCCAATCCCGGTTTATTGATTAAACTTTGCAGAAGGCCAAAAACTAAAGACTGAAGGGTAGGAGTGTCCTCCAATGAGAAATAGCTAAGGGGTTTGGAAAATTGGTACAGCATCATGAGAGAAACAAACAAACATTAATTGAGAGCATGTGACTTTAGTCATGAGGTCTTAGTTCACTGGGATTTGGAATAAAGAATGTGCTGGTGAAGTACTTTTCCAGAAAACCACAATTCTTGCATGCTGGAGAGAAATAATAAATTGCAAGTGGTGTGGTTTGATTGTCAAATTCCATCGAGGTTATTTACAGATTGCAGTGATTTGTTTACCTACAGAAATCTTTCCTGACCATGTGTTCTGGAAGCAAAGGCTATGGCCTCACACCAAACCAAAATATATTTTAAGTGGAGGCAGAGAGCAAGAAATTGTTCATCGTGAAAAGTCACGTGGAGAGACTGATTTTATATTTTTATATGCTGGGAACACTAACAAGGGTGTATTTTCCATGGTTCAAGTTGGAAGGGACCATTTCAAGTTCAATTGTCTGTACTTTTTTTTATAGCTTCCTCAATGGACCCCCAAAACAACATTTTGATACCTTGCCTTTTAGGGAAAACCTTCATTTCTTGCCTGACCGTCTGTCTTGCTAGGGGTCATAGGCACAGATCCCTTGTCAGCCGAGGGGGGGGGAAATTCCTCCACAAACAGCTAAAAATGTATAGCTGACCGGTAACCGAGGATGATGACAGTGGCATCTTGAAGATAAAGGAAGTGGAACAATTGACACCTTGGCTGCAAAAGATGCAGGCTGTGAATAGATTTTCCATAGCTCACAGGCACGGGGCACGCAGAAGAAAATAGCTCCAAAATTTGCTTATAAGATCTACTGTGTTTTGCACCCGATTTCCACCAACTGGAACCAGGTGTCAAAAGAAAAGGGAATAAAATTGCAGAACAAGGTGGCTCCACTTCACCCACAGTTGCTTTCAGTACCAGACCAGGAGTACTCAGACATGGCTCTTTCCACAAGCACACATTTGCATTCTCTTCTCATATCCCTACAAGATTTCTACTGTCTAATTTAAGATGGGAGGCACATTTCCCTCATCACTGGAATCCAGGGTAGTGCCTTGTAACAGTTTGAGTATCAGAGACCTGGACTTTTCTAGTCTTACATTATGTTTTATGCTATTGCTATTTGAGCAGTAATTCAGTGTTTACTGTTTGTTACTCTGATTTACTCATAACTGTTTGAAAACTGCCTAGAAAAGTGCTCCGGCATTAATGGAGTATTATATAAATTGCAGTAATAAATAAATAGTCTCCAGTAAAGCATACAACTCACTTGATGGCTTGGCCTTTTGCAGCCCTACCTACCTTTTAAAAGGAGGGGGAGCAGTGAAGAACACTCACCAACTCCCGAGGTAACTGGTTCCACTGTCATACTGCTCTAACAGTCAGGAAATTTTTCCTGATATTCAACTGAAATCTGGCTTCCTGTAACTTGAGCCCATTGTTTCGTGTTCTGCACTCTGGGATGATCGAGAACGGATCGTGCCCCTCCTCTGTAGGACAGTCTTAGTCCTGGAAAGATCACACTAACAGAAACCTGCTAGTCTTAAAGGCACCACAGGTGTCTTGATCGTAAGGCTGAAACAAACCCAGCCAGCCACCTCTCTAAAAGTTGCTCAAGGAAAAACAACAGACGAAGGAGTTAATGAAATGAGTGCACCACCAGGAGGCAGTATCCACCAACAAGAAAAAGACACAAACACACACACACAAAAGAAGTGCTAGAGGTAGGGGAAAAAACAAGAACTGAAAAATCTAATTCAGGAGACATCTGGTCCTTTCCTTCCCCCCAAACACTGACATATGGGGAAGCTTCAAAAGAAGAAGGGGGAAAAAAGACTACACCCCCACCCACCCCGCCCAGGGCTTTGCAGCAGCTCATCAGAAGGCAACCATTAAACAGGACCAAAGTGCCACTTAATCTGTCAGGAGCATCCTTTGTAACCAAGGTCTGTTTTTCATCTCTGCAGGTTTTCTTCCCCCTTCAAACAAGGGTGGCCTCTTCTGAGATGATCCTGAGGTTACTTGAGGTGCCTGTTGTTAAGCCTTCTTTAGAGGAGGAGAAGCTAGGCGAAGCAAGGGTGTGCAGGTATGGATTCATTCAAGCTACCAACTCTCAAAGGAAACTTGGAGCTGGGCCGATCGCCTCTCCCAGGGCCATGTCATCTGGATGGTGTTAAACGTGAAGTACCAAGGGGTGAGTGTTGGTCGACGTCCGTTTTGGACGCTGACCTCTGTTAAGGGTCATTCGTCCTCAAGAATCCGACCAAGGTGCCATCAATCAGGAAGACTAATCTGGGTGGGACTAAAACTCCCAGGATTCCTCCCTACCTATTTTTTTGTTCCAGGCTCTGCTTTCCAAGCAGCCAACATCTTGGGCTTAAATCCAACTGCTGCAATTTAAGCCCAGCAACAAAGGTAGACCCACTGGACTGACCGAAGAAAGGGCCAATCAAGGGATTGATTCCATGGGTCTGTGCCAGTTGGCTTCAGCCCTTTCAGCTGTGAAATAGTTCTCTGCCCAAAACAAATTTAGCAACCCCCAAATACTTAGCTGTTCGAAGAGCAAAAGCCAGGAAGGGCTGCTCTTTCTGTACTACATTTCATGCTCTGTGTGCAGAAGTCACTTGGTTGGACTATAATTCCCAGAATCCCCTGCCAGGATGGCCACTGGCCAGCCTCACCATGAAAGGCAGTTCTAAAAGCCCTGGCTCAGTCGGTCACCTCTTTCAACTTCTACCTCCTCTGTGGGTCTTTCAACGTACGGCATTTGTGTTTCTGTTTTAAGATGCTATTCTGACTCCTCTTTAGGCTTAAAACAGGTTCAGATTAGACTCAGGCAGTTGTTTATATAATTTTTATTCAAAACTGGGCAGTCTGAGATTTTGTATTACAATGACTGAAACAGGCATTGATATTTGTTCTTCTTTCATCATTGTTCTTTCTCTGCCTTGGTTTTAAAAGAAAGGGCAGTGGACTGCTGCTCACTCAATATGTTACAAACTGCTCTGGCCACAATCTCACGGCAAAGTGGCCTCCCAATAAATACCACCACGCTTCATTTGAGATTTCTCCAGAAAGACAGCAGCATGTTCCAGGAGGTCAGCTCTATGCCACTGAAGTTTTTCCATGTGCGTTTCAATGAAAATGAACATGATTTTTGTGGCCTCTTCTCTTTCTTCTTCTTCCTTGCCAATCCCAGCGAATATATTTGAACAGAGTGTATCAAGAAGGGTGCAGAGAAATTTGTTTTTCCCCCAACACACACACAAAGCAAAGTGCACCCTCAGATGCTAGCCGATCGCTGAAAATAACCACCACAGTAGTATGTGTGCATGTGAGACAGAAGACAGCAGGCAAGAGAAAAAGGATTGTGCACAGGTCTATTTTACACTGGATTGACAAACAATAAGGAAACCCATGTGAACCCAGCAAATACAAAAGCTTTCCGTCACTGATGCTTTTATGGCTTGAAAAGTGCCACCCCCCCCCAGCACATTACAAGGGAGGAGGTGGCTACCGCACTTTAATCACAGAGGTTACAGGCAGACATCCTGATGAAACTGGCCTCCTGCAAAAACAAGCACTGTCTGGATAACTGGGAGGCAAGTAACCGTCTTCTGTTTCTCATTTGAGCTTCCAAGCCATGAAGGTACAGGAAGGTGTCTGCCTTCCCTCTGGTCTGGGCCCCTTTCTCTTTGCTTGTGCCCACCCCGCACTCTTCCCAGTGGCTGTCAGCACCCTCACTTCCCCAAACTGCAGGCAGATATGGTGCCCTCAGAATATTCAGATGCAGGGCAGCAGAGTGTCAGACTCACAAGGAGTGCCATGGTGTCAGCCTACAGAACAACAGGGAGAGGAGCAAGCTGGAGCGCTCCTGCATCTCGCTAACACTGCTCGAGTTACGTGCAAAATCAGACATGGGTGTTGGTGCACACGACTTGACACATGTGGCTAAGAGTTCCTAGACACCTCCATGTTCATCGATGACAGAAATAACATAAGGGTGTGCATCATTTAGTGACAAACTCTGCCACCCCCTGTTCCCTGACATGTATAAACAAGAATACATTTTTAATATATATATATATGTATATGTATAAAAGGTTATGGCATAGAAGTGTTTTAAAAAACAACCACCTGCTGAACTTTTTAAAAATCCCTGATGATTGCACCCCGTAAGTCTCTCCACTTGCACCTGGCGGGGCGGGAGGAACATACACGCACATCCCCGCACTTGTTTCAAAACCATGTTCAATGTTCTCTAAAACTTCCAGTCTGGTTGTGAGGAGGCTGCTGTGGCACGGAAGCGTCTGCCCACATTAGGAACAAGCTGGCCTTCGACTGGAGCGGCCTTGCTGGACAATTCTGCTTCCTTTTCGCAGGAAGACTTTGGCAGTCTGAAAGGACTCAGAGAGAGAGAGAGAGAGAGAGAGAGAAAGGAAGAGATCCAGCCACTCTTCCCCTTACATGGAAAACTGTGATGTCTGCACACATCGGTTTCAGTCCTTATTCCGAAAAGGGAGGAAACATGTTCAGTTCTGGGAATTCTTCATTATTGTAGTTAGTTCCCTGGTCTCCCAGCATGGATAACATATCCTACAAAATGAAGATTCAAAAACAAACAGTATATTCATTGTACAGTCTAGAATTATTGTTTTTAAAATCTTTTTGTATAGAGTCGAATTGTTGGCTATGGATTCTGAGATTTGCGATCCAAAACCGTCTGGAAGGCACTGCGCTGGGGATACTGTTCTATACTGATGCTTACAACTTCCTTTTCTCTACTCTTCCTCTTGGTCTTTCAGATCCATTGCTTTTTCCTGATTCTCTCAACACACCCCAAAGATCTGCTTCTCAAATAATTCCACTTTAATGCAGGACTCCCTTCCTGAAATATGCTGAAAATAATTTTTGCTTCCTTCAGATTCTCTTCATAGAACCTTAAAAAAAAGTTTTTGGCTTGCTCCAAATAACACGAAATGGTGCACACAAGAGATGCCAGCTTGACAATGCTTTTTAAATAATTTTCAAGTTCTTAATGAGCAAGCTACCACCTTGGGCTCACAAGGAAATACTGAACCCTGCTTCTTGAGGGCTTAAAGCTTCTGTCAGGAAGATGAACAGCAAGACTTAAAACCAGATTCAAATCCTGCACCCACTGTGAGACGAGCCTTGGAGCCCCAGTGCTCTGTATTTAAGAAAAGATAACGAGAAATGTAGTCCAGCTGTCATAGAGACAAACGTGGCTTACCGGGAAGACTTCTGGCTGATTTGGCTGCTGCTGGACGTGGGGCTCTCCTGGGCTCTGTCCGTGGTGCTGGCTCTGCCATGGTGGCCACACGCCAACATTCTCTGCCGTCCGAGTCTGAAATTGAGCTGGGGTCTGCCCACCCTCTCCAGCTGCTGTAAGATAAATCATGCCATGCTACTATGTCCCCTACTATGGACACTTCTGTGCAGAACTAAGGGTCAAAACCACCTCCACTTTGAGCTGGGAGTGAGAAAGTGGCCCCTTGACCTGTTTCCAGTGGCACAATTAATGCACTTAACAATGATCTGTCCTAATGGCTGATGTGGGGCCCCCAAAGCCACCTCACTACTTTTCCATGTGGATGCAACCACCTGTATAGTATCAAATGGTACTCGGACACTATTTAAACTCAATGTGAAAGCCAAGACTAATCCTGCTGGGTGAAGGCAGAGCTTTGTCTGCTCCTCCTCCTCCAGGAACCCCCCAGCGGGGCATGGAGAGATCAGCCATCCAGCATCCTCTGTCTCTGCAGCACCTACTTTTCCTTTTCATCTTCATCATGGAGGTTCTACTTTTAAATGGTGCTGCTCAAATGAAATGTGGGGGACCCATTTCAGCAAGAGAGCTATATTCAATTTCACAGAAGTTCAGAGAAGTCACATTCCAATGATAAAAAGAGGCAAAAGATGTGACATTATTCAACACCCTGAATTCTGCTTTTCCACAGAAGGATGATGAGAAAAATAAAAGGAAAGCACTCTGAAGCACTTGCCACCATTGCCTGTAGCATTAAGTGGAAAAAGGAGGGGGATTGCATACCAAAGTTGGCATTCCGGCCTGTAAGATTTGGGTAGGTGGCTCCACCTGGTGACCCTGTGGAACTGGGCGTCGACATGGGACTGAAGGACGACGGAGTGGCCTGGAAGGTGCCCATGGCGAAAGACGGGGTCCGAGTCTTAACAGCCTGAGAAGTCACTTGCTGGAAGAGCATAACATTCATTAGTTAAAGAGCTGTCATGATGATTAATGAAAGCAACATGGTGAGGTAGGGAACGGTCTTCCACTAACAGCAAGGAAGGTGAACGCAGGCTTAATAATCAAGTTGGCTGCCAAGGTGCCATTACAGACAGAGCAATGGTTTTATCTGAAGAAATGAGCCTTCCCTTCTCCCTTTAACCCAGTTAGGACAATGTCTGGAAGGAGAAGAAGCCAGAAGAGAAGGTTACTTGAGCTGTGAAAGACGGGCGTGTGCCAGAAGCCCAGGCATTCCCGGAGACCTGATCAGGATTGGCATGCCGAGAGATCTGGGCCAGGATCTGTCCTGCTGAGGTCGAACGAGAGGATGGCGGCTGTGGTTGCTGCTGGATCACGTTTGCTGGAGGCACCATGGTACTGCTCCTAGAAGAAAAGACAAGGAGAGGGGCCGAATTAACGAAAAGGGAACCTCTGAGCTGACACACCTCCATGAAACAGGATCAAACAATTAACTATTTAACTGTTTTAGCTTTAATCAATTACTCAAGTAATCAAAATTTCAATTGTTAAAAATACTTCTGCATCAAAAGAAAGATTTTGCACTGTTACGTAACGGAAAGATGTCATGACAAGAAACTTCTCCAAAGAAACGTCACCAGATTTTTACAAAAAAAAAAAAAGTGGCTGAAAGTTGGGAATGTGATGTACAGTTGGGCTGCTAACTATGCCTCAGAATGCCTCCACTGTAGGTTTAGTTTGGCGGCATAAAAATAAAATTAAAAAACCCACCAACCAAACACCTGCTCTTTTCTAACTGGCCTGACATTTTTAAATTCAATTTAGTAAATGCTGCAGGCTTCCTGAATCCTAGCAAGCAGTTCAAGTCTGCTTTAAAAAAACAAAAACAAAAAACAAAAAACAAAGCAGCATAGAAAATTATTGTGTTTGAAAACAGGACACCCCACACAATGGTCAAGGTTGGCCAGTGTTTTGGTTCTCTCCAGAAGTGCTGGTTGTTTGTGCCACATGCAAAGTCCTTGCTTGCCAGCCTGCCTCGTAGGGAAGCCACTGGCAATTTGGTTGTCACCTGAAGTTCTCAGTTGGGCGTGAAGCTACAAAAGTGTTCCCCTGAGAGAAGAGAGACCGGTTGGCAGGCACAGTGCTGGAGGAAATGGCTTTCGTCTGGTCTGCAAAAGACAAACAGGTCCACAGTGTGAGTTCCGCCGGGTGGCTGGAAGCAGCTTGTGGTGCAGAAGCCAAGACACCCCTCCACTCCAAAGCTGAAGGTGAACATGATGAGCAAGGGGGCTGGCTTCAGAATCTGTTGCCTGAACGAGGAGGAAATCTCCAGTCTCAGAGCCCCTGACACCTTTTACCGTAGTGTCATCATGCAAGGGGGCCTGCCCCCTTCCTCAGAGGCATCCAGAGAAGCCCCTCCTCAGGATCCTCACTCCATGCTTACCGCCCACACCCACCCTAACCTGCACTGATGCTGCCGTAAATGTCACTGAAACGAGGGTCCCGCTCCTGGCTGAACAGGGTCTCTGTCTTCTCCAGAGGCTTGCCGTGCTCTGGGCCTGTAGGGGCGACAGACTGAACAGCAGCCTGGAAAGAGAAGAAGCACACAAACACAAAGCTACGCACGTATACACCCTAGTTTTCCTTCTACAAATCAAGGAGAGTCTTCCAGATCTTTCGACGACAATTTCCACAGTCCTTTGCTACTGAGCAAGCTGAATGAGACAGGAGGGAGTGTCCCGAAGGCCAGCAGCTCCTGACCTGTGCTATAAATGAACAACCCAACACTTCAAGCTGTCAGGGTCTCCTCTGATCTCTACTGGAACTACGAGTGCCCACCAGCTGCAAACTCCGACACAAATTGAAGACATCAGAGGCTAGTTTAAGTTTTGTTAACACTTTTGGGACAAAAGTAAAAATGAAGGAAGGGACCCTTTGTGGTCTTACCTGTGTGTGATCATAACTGCCTAAGCTCTCCCTTCCAGGGACCACTTCGAGTTCTGCTGGTTGCGTTGTCTGCTGCTGCCTAAAATACAAGGCTTCAGTGAGAAAAAGCTACTGAGTCTTAAGAGCACAAGGCTAGGCAGCTGCTGGATCACTCAGCCTCAGTTCAGAGACAACAGCTGCCTGTTGACCTAAATGGATGCCTTTATTAAAGCACACCCCCACCCCCCTGGGTGGATGTACAATCAGTAACATCAACTGAAGGCATGCCAACAGCTCTGAAACAATTCAGAGCAATGGAAGCTAAATGACATTTTTTTTTAAATGACAAGTTATAAATTAAGCCATGGTCTCAGTAGGTCCTGAATGCTCAGGTCAACAGCCAGGTTTTCACTTGGCAACGTGGATGTAATCGGGTCTCCTTCGGGAAGGCTGTCCACGACTAGGTTGTTACAACCAAGGGTATAATCTGTGGGATGACAACCTCAGCCCTTAATGGCTTGGCAGGTATCATGCAGGAAGAGGTAGAGCCTTAAATGCCACAGCGAAGAAGCCTTTGGAGCAACCACCAGGTCTAAGGGGATCATCAGAGTGAAGTCTCTGAGATGGGCACACGGGATCTCACCTTGCCGAGAGCTGCGCTGACCCCATCTCCAAGGGCAGGCTGACATTCGAGCCCAGCTGGGGCCTCTGCATTGGGTTTGGCAAAGCAGGCCGAGGCTCCTGGCTAGCATTCCTGGAGTGTCATTCAGAAGGAAGAGGGAAAAAAGCATGATCAGGGGTAGCCGGGGCCAGTGCGGTCAGCTAGCGCGCTCAAGCGACAGGTGGGGTTTGTTCACTAAGACCTAACAGAAGCAAACACCCGCTCAAATCAAAGCAAGCAGCCTCAAACTAAAACCACTGAGGCTTCCCTCCTCTGACCCTTTGCTTCGTTGCAAACATGTAGCAGAAACCAAAAGAAACTGGAAATATTTAATGCAATCAAATCTAAAGGGCTCCACATGCTGAAAGAATAAGTTCTACCTACTAAAATAGCTCAAACAGTTTCAGCCATTTAATTGCATACATCATCATGTAATAGGTCAGAAATGACTTGATAGCACTGGCTGGCTAGTTCTATCTGTCTTCAAAATCAGAGGCTGGGAATTTAGCTCTCCTCTGTGCATCCTGGAAGAGCCAGCCTGTGTGACGTTGGGCAACCTGCAGATCATGCCCTGTTTTTATCACAACGGAATCAGAAAAGGCATGCCAAGGTTTCTGTAGGACACAATTATTTTGATCAAGAGGGAGAACCCAGGGATTCTGGATTTCATGATGAAACACGTCTAACTCCAGTCCACAAATGGTTTGGTGGCAATAAATGCGTTGCGCTTTCCCAGAAACACAACTCCCGTGTTCTTTAGGCTACTGGTTTCACCTTGTCCTTATTCACCACGACTCCTGCCCAGCTGAAACCAGAATGCTCTCTCCAGGCAGAAGCTTGCTGATGATGTAGAACCAAGAATTTAGCCTTGCACAAAGACTGATTTTGGAGACCCTGTCCACTCAATTTACCCCCTGAAGCTGGTATATGGAAATGGGATGGAGGTATGTATGTATTTGCGTGTTGTAAGAAGTGAGAAGAGCCAACAACCTTCTCATGCCTGGAACTACGATACTCTTCCATTCACACTCGATCAGACCAACAGCTTTTAAACAAAAGCAGCTGTCATTTTCCACATGTGGCAAAGACTGTGTTTGTTGTCTCTCAACTACACAAGCTACAGGAATTATACCAAAGTGACACCCACACTGTTTGATGAATTGATGCCACTCAACCACAAGTGTAGCCTCCACGAGTGTAGCTACTGTCCCCTTGATGAAACGGGAGATATTTCTTGTCACTTTCACCCCTGCCACTGTTCAACACGTTTGCCAGACAAAGCTGACAAATCACAGAACAGGGCAGTGGAGACTCAAGAAATAGATTGGTTTAACCAAGGTATGCCTTATTTTACCTGATTTATAAGAACTAACTCCAGAGAATTTTGTTTTTAAAAGCCCCAAGGCCTTGAAGAGGGAGAAGGTGAACTTTCTGAAGCAACTCCATATTATAACTCTTTCGGGTGGTGGGGGCAAGGAGCAAGCGCCAAGTACGGTCTCGAGTACGTACTTCACGTTGGTGTTGGTACAGATGATGTACTCGATCTCGTCCGAGTACGGATTCTGGAAGGTGAAGGAGCTAGTTCTCATCCACAGCCATTCTCGGTTCTTGGACCGGAAACGGAACATGACTGATAGAACTTGGCCTTTTAGCTTCACCACCTGGAAAAACGGGTTTTAAGGCTGTCAAAAGCAGCAGCCGGAGGGTGGGGGGGAACAAACACGAACTAAGATGCCTCTCAGATGTGTCATCCTAACATTTTGCCGAATCAGTGGTCGTCCTTCTACCCAGTGCTTGAAACTGTTGGGAAGAGGGAAGCAAGGAGGCCCATATGTACATGCACAAAAGTGTCCCAAATTCCACCTCATTTTGGTCCTTCCCCACATTTCTCCCCTATTTTTTGGCTTTCTCATAAACAGTAACCAAGGGTGTTGCTCTCCTTCTTTTCTTCTGGACTACAAGCCCTTGCTATAACTTCTCCTCCTCCTCTTTCTTCTTCTTGAGGCCTCCATCACTAGGGTTTTGTATCATGTATTTCTATTGACCCTTTTTGCATGTGGCTTTACGGGGGAATAATGGGGATGGGGATGGAATGCAGTGGCGTGAATCCCTCAAAAACCACCCTACCCTGTGCCACCTTCTCCAGAAAGGCCTAACGTTTTGCTCCAGACTTTGGGGGGGAGGGGTAAAGACCAAGGAGGCTAAGGAGCAGATTGGTCCAAAGAATTCAAATCACAATGATCTCACAGGGCTGCTGAAGGAGTGGAGGTCTGACTCAGTTGGTGGCTAATGGCACCCAATGTTTGTCTGGATGGTGGGTTACCTGCTGAAAGCTATCCCTCAAAAGCTGCTGGTCTTCAGGGTGGCAGAAATCAACAATGTCCTTCCCTAAGAGTTCCTGTTGGAGAAAAGAAGCAGAAACTTGAGTTGGCAAAAACTATCCGGCCAAGCACTGTCTCATGGTAGATCCTGGGCTTATAAACAGCAGCAGGATTGTAGTGTCTCCTTCCCTCTGCTCACCAGCAATGGTCATTCTGCAGAGTATTTTTTAGCAAATTGCTACTGAGTTTCCATTTTGACAGATAGTTCTCAACTTTGGCTCTCATGCTGATCACATGTTAAATTTTCCTTTGGTGATATGGTTGGCGAATTAAATAAAAAAAAAAAAAGCCCACAGTAAATCCCTAGGATTTCAACTTCACTCTCGACCAACAGCCTCGTGTGCTTTCCAGAGTCAGTCTAACCTCAGATCCTCCGGAACATCTTGGTTCCCAGTGAAGCCTCAGAACCAAAGAACATTGGAACTGTAATTGCAGGTCATCTCAAAGGCCATTGATGTCAACCCCTTGTCGAGGCAGAAAAACTTCCCCGTAAAGTCTTTTTAAAGTGAAGCCAAAGGAAGCAAAACAAAGAGATGGCGAAATAGACACAGAGGAAGGGAGGGAGAGTGTGCAGGGGAGCCAACAGGAGCAGCCACTTTCCCTGGGAATGTTTGCGTCTTCCAGCTGCTCACCTGGGGCTGGTAGCCGACGGTGGCCATGCAGCGGTGGTCAACAAAGGTGAAGATCCCGTCCGTGTTGTGGCGGGAGATGAACTCTGTCGGCTGGCACACAGTGTTCATGTCTGCGCAGCTGGGCGAGCTTGTGACCTGTGAAGCAGGGAAAACAAGGATATCACCATGTTAGGAGGGGAAGACCAGCTGCAACAGAGCACCAGGATCCTTAAAAATCTTCGTTAAAATGGGAAGATAAAAAACCTATGCCAAGGCTCTTTCTCTCCCAGCCTTCTTTCAGGAAAGAGTCCAGAAAATGTTCTTGTTTTGGATTAAAATTTGCAAAACTCCCCACAGGCTTCTGGGAGTTATATAGTCTGAACAAGGAGCTACAACTCCCAGAGTGCAGACAACTACAAAGCTCACCAACTTCCATGCTCTTTGGAAGCCAGAGAAAAAGGGCTACCTCACCTGCAGCCTGCCGATGGCCACCAGACAAAATTTGCTTCCTTGTCCAGCATCTGGGTCATCATCTGGCAGTGACACCCCTGAAACAGAAGAGGGAAGCTGTGGATTCCTTCTGCAAAATGTGTCAGTCACGCCTTGTTCCAGAAGGCTGGTTTCTAAAGCCACTCAAAAAACCGGACAGGATTAGCATCAGTTCCACCGGACAGGAGAAACGTGGAGTAGATGAGGAAGAAGTCAGCAGCAGCACTGTTGGTCTGTGAAAGACTGGGAGTGTGGAAAGCAGGCTGCTTGAATGGGGGCTCCTAAAACACGTGGAATGTGTCTCTGTGCTTCTGGAATGAGTGACTCAAGCATAGTTACCTGCTGGCGGCCACGCTTTTATGTAGCCTGTACAGTGGACCACGACAAAATGGGGTTCGCCTTCCTTCACCGCACCCAATCCGTTCCTAGGAAGAATAGAGAGACAGAAAGACAGAGATACAGAGAAAAATTGAAGATAAGAATCTGGGGATGCAGGAGCAACCACGTCCGTCTGTAGCAGCGAAATAATACAAAATCTTGACACCACTTAAAAACGGAACAGCTGCCCTTGGCTTAACTTTGAATGTTTGTGAATAACACCAGAGGACGCTGGCTGAAAGCCTGCAACAACTTGTGCCACTGGAACTGGTGACACTTTATAGCACCAGAAGACCCTTTGCCATACTTCTAGTCAAGACTTTTTTCAAAAAATAAAGGAAGATAACTAACAAGTGCCAGATAGCTCTACTAAAGAAATCCAAAATCCCTTTAGAAAAAAAAAGCTTATGGAATCTGCATCCATTACACTAGCTTGTACAGGCACGGCCATGTTTTAAATTTCAAAATCAACATCTTCCTGCACGACCACAGCTTGTAACATATAAAGGAAGGGGATATGTTGTTGTCACTGTATGTTCTTTCTTTTCTCTCCCTGTGTAAACTGCCTTTGCGCCTCTCAATTGTACCTGCATCTGTTCCGCATGAAACTGAGGCGGTTCATGGAAACTGGATCGACTGCTGCGTTGCCGCACCTGTCAGGCAAAGAACCAGGGGTGAAAAATGCACGCATTCCCTTTGCACGAGGCAGAGCGAGGCTTCGCTGAGATGGGCAGTTCTCCACCTGCAGCACACGCACTAGACACAGAAATAGTCTCGGTGGGATGCAGCATTTCTAACACTGCAACTAAAAGTTATTCTTCAATCTAAGCATAACATGCCATCCCTTGCCAACAATGGTGGCGAGTCTCCTTGCCTGCCACACAAGCAGTTGTGCTTTTTCCAAGATGGCCCGAGGAGGTATTCCTCACCCCATCACACATGCATAAACACTGTTAGCTGCAACGGTGTCTTCGTGTTCACACACAGAAAGACCCTTTCCATCTCCTGCTCAGAACATCTGGCTGGTTCACTGCATGGATCCCGCAAAGCCAAAGTTTTTCCCAAACCGGTTTTCCAATCCAAATCCAGACACTCAATGAAACGAAATCTCATCGTTACCTCATCCGACATATGAAGGACCTCCGGGAACCCATGCACATCCTCATGGACTGCTGGCCTTCCTTCTTGACGGTTCCAGTCTTTAGGTCAAGGATACGACCTGAGTAACAGAATGTTGTTTTTGAAATGAGGATGCTCCTGAAAGGAGCAGGGAACCCAGCTTAACAATGGGGAGCCTCGTTGCTCAACTTTGCCACCAGGAGAGTTTACTATGACCAACAAGTTGAGAAGCTGCAAAAAACCACCTTCCTCTACAGCCTCTTTTCTAAAATGTGCTGCAAACAGAAGGGAGGGTTTGTGTTCAAGGTGCCAATGATGGAGAAAGAGAGGGAGGGAGGGAGGGAGGGAGGGAGACAGACTAAGGGCAACCTGGAGAAGATCACCTGTGAGGGCATTCTCGGAGGTGGAAAGCTGTTCCCGCAACTTCTCCACATCGTCCGGATGCACCTGGTCGTAAAGTGTGCTGCCAAACCACTCAGACTGAGGCTGGTTGAGGACGGGGGTCACCGAGTCAGAGACGTAGACCACCCGGCCCGTCTCGCAGGACACGATAAAGAGGAAACCGTCCGCTGCCTCCAGGATCAAGTGCTTGAGTTCCTGCAGAACGAGAGATCGCAGGCTGCTGTATCACCTCTGCCAGCAATTCTCGCCCCTGCCTCGTGCCCAAGGCTTCCCTGGGGGTGACATATTTGCTCTGTACACACACCTCTTGGTTCTTCTGCTAAGAACCAGTGGACCACCCATTCTCCCAGACAGTGCTACAAGCAACTAGAAGCTAACTGTATAGAGGATTGTCAACTTCCTAACTAGCCCCCATTGTGCTGCCTTTTACTAATGGCTTGACAACCACCAAAAGGTGATGGCTGCCTTTTACTAATGGCTGCAGATCACCTGGCTGTTAAATGCAGAGCTACTGAGCCGGACAGAGAAGTTGGCAACCATAACTGCAGGAAATTCAACACAATTGCCTGTTTTTGTAAGCGCTTCTGAGGCAGAGGGGCAGCTTAACAAAGGATTCTTTTACTATTGTGTTCATTTTATTGACATGTTGGATTGAAAGCCCATAATTGTCATCCAAAGCAAGCAAATCCAACAGCAAAACCTGGACCAAATGCAAGAAAGGAAGTCCCCATGGGAGGAAAAGTGGAAGGATACAATCTTTTGTTCAAAACCCAAATACAGTATACTGCAGAGCAAGGAGACAATGGCATTAAAAACATGATAAGGGAAAGGAATCACATACATGCAGAGGTGTGCACACGTAAATAAAGAAAAGGAGGGAGAGATGATGCTGGCTGAGGATGATGGAAATTTTAGTTCCAAACACTGGGAGGTCATGTCATCACAACCACATCTGAAGACATCCCCCTCCCAAGCCCCTGTGGACCTCCAGCTCTCGGCACAGACCTGGTCCGTGAGGAAGGACGGCTTGTAGCTGCCATCGGTGGAGGTGTTGCCAGTGCCCCGGAGGGACTTCATGTGGGAGACAGCCATGCGGAGGATGGTGAGTTTGTCCGGCTTGCGGGCCAGGGCGCTGCAGGTGGGCACCATGTCCGACAGCTCCGTGATGTATGCTGTCATCTTGTTCCGCCGACGGCGCTCAATTTCACTGTGGTTCTCTCTGAGGGATGCGGGGGGACGGGACAAAGAGAGAGGGAGAAAGAGGAGGAAGGCAGGTTTTAAAAGCCGACCTGAAAAGATACACAGAGGGCTGACCCAGGATATGGACGCAGGAGGGACCGAGGGAGAGCAAACACGGGCCCAGGAAAAGCTGTTAAGATTTGGAGAAGGCTCATGCTAAGCATGCAGGGGGTAAAGAGAGGATTTCAACCAAGAGCACAAACTTGCATTTTGAGAACATGTGAGAACAGCCCTGTTGGGTTTAAGCAAAAGTCCCTTTCGCCTAGACTTCTGTCATCAACAGAGGGAATCTGCAAATGACTGAATCCACCCCACCTCTTCGCCACAATGGCTAACCAGAACACTTCCAGAAACAAGTCCAACTTTCTAGGCTCCTTGCATGGCCGGTGATGGCAGGAGAAAGAGCACAAGAACTCCCATCTCTGCCGTGAGTTATGCAACAGCTTCCCAGTAGCTGAATGTCATGGCCGCGGTCTGCCAATGAAATGTCATTCCCAGAGAACATCTACAACATATAGCAGTAGCCAGTTTGATTCCACTTTAACTCTCATGGCTTCTCCATCCTGTCATTTGGGAAGGGACTTGGGAGTTTTCTACTGTTGATCAGAGAAGCAGACCAGAACTCTCTCAAGCACAGAATGACAAATCCTGAAGTGACTCATAAATCTTTGGATTTCTGAGGATGCAGCCACATGGTAACAAGTGGCGTCGAACAGCTATCGCCGTGTAACACAGACTGCACTCCCAGAGTCCTGGGGGGGGGGCTGGATGGAGAGAGCTACGATGACAAAATCAACTTCAACCCTGCTTTACATTCATTCACGGTATGAACATGCCTTTTTAACAGAGACCGCAGTGCTTGATCCGTGCAGGAAATGAAAACCTCTGCTTTAAAGGCATCAAAACCCATGTGCTGTCAGGGGATGGAAAAGAAATGTCTGAAGAGATAAACCAATGTTTTGGAAACTGGCCTTCGGTCTCTGCCCACCCTGCATCTTAATAGATTTTCCACAAGGAGGGGGACACCCACCCTCCAAAGAGATGAGAAATTATGGGACAACTCTGATGTGCGTTAGCATGGAATGGGAGATGGAATCAGATGGATGAAAAGATGAAGGAGGAAAAACACGCCTTTTATTGGTTTCTTCAGAAGTTAAACAAAAGGAATTTAAAATGATCAATCCATAGTATTTTAAAGGTTGGTTGAGTTTTAACAAGTGACGATGGCCTCCCTGGATCACGCAGGGAACAAAAAAAGAAAAGAAAACTTTGCATGAAAGGGCCAAAGATCTGCCTGACACTTCAGAGTGCTGGACGAACAGGAGAACCAGCTTTGCCTTAAACAGAATTAACTAAATAAATCACAGGTTTGGACAGAGGGAAGGAAGGCAATACTCTTAGCAAGGACAGGGGCCACAGCTCTAGGAAGCAAGTGGAATCCAAAGGCAGAAATGCACAAATATCTCTTGGAGGAGCATTTTGCTATAGCAGCCAAGCCATCACTGAAAGCAGGGCAAACCCGTTTCTGTCTCGCCGGCCTTAACAAGCGAGGAAACAATGGCACCACCTCGCACACAATCCAGCGATTGCCAACTTCAGCAGAGGACCCTCTTGGCAAGGGAGGGATGGGTGAGGTGGGTCACAGGTTTATCTACCAACCCTGAGAGCTCTCAAGTCACCTGCCACAAAGGCTTTGGGACTGAAAACACCCAGAAGCTAGATTCTAGCACCCCTTGGGAGTGTGAGGGACGCCAGTGGCCGACCCTCTCATGTTCAGGTCTGTTTAGTCATTTGCAATAACAGCAACTGAGTGCCAGATTTTGGAGAACTCCCATTTTGGCTCTGTAACTCTCAGGAACTCACAGCCAGCATGGATACCGAGATGTGCTGTTTACCTATGTGGCTTGACCTGAGGGGATCAGGGTCCTCATCCCCCTACTGTTTTCTTCCTTTTTTTCCTCCAAGGTGGCTGTCGACACTTCTTTACAAACCAGCAACTAAGATGCCAGTTTCAAGTCCTCAATTCAGGAAGGAAATAGGGAGGAGGGACAGATGAAGGAGCAGGTAGGAGCAAAAGAGGAGAAGGAGGTGAACAAACTCTGTTTTGCCATGCTTTTTAATATATATATATATATATATATAAATATATATATAGACGTATAGGTCTCCATTTTCCTACCTGGCCAGTCTTTCCTTATCCGCTGAACTTTGTTCATCATCAGACCTAGAAATAAAATCGGTGAGCTAAGCTAAAAATGAAAAGAAAAGAAAAGAAAAGAAAAAAAAAGAAGGGAAAAAAATAAAAAAGAAACTCAAACTAGCTGGGAAGAAAAGGGGAAAACTGGGAGATGTATTAGGAAACTTGATAATCCAGTATCATGCTTGCATAAACAAAGTGGACTGAAAGCTGCACTTTTACCTTTGTGAGGTGTGCTGCGCCCACTATATAAAAAAAGAAAAAGGCTAGGGACCCTGCTCACAGGGGCTGCCAAACTGCTTGAGAAAAGACGGGGTGCTGAGAGGCAGAGGAAACAGAGGTTGAAAGAAGAGCACAGAAGGTGACATGGATGCTCAGAGCCAAGCAGGACAGACAAGATGCATCACGGTGCAGGAAGAATGAGCGCTATTTCACTGCAGTCCCCCCTTCTTTCAGCTGAGGTTCCCTAGAATGCTGTCCCGGAGTAACATGCACTGTTGCTGAGTGACCACACTCAGGTGGTGTAGCAAAGACCACTCCACCCCAAACAATGGGCACAAGACCCCCAAGGGAGTCAGGCCTCCCCCCACCCTGTCTTTGGTTGCAAAAAAAAAAACAAAAAAAAAAACTTACCAAAATTAACAAACAACAATTTCACTGCTGTTTCATGATATTCAGAAGCTACCTGAGGCAGCTACACCTTATTTTACCTAACAGCAGGACTGGCCCATGGAAGCAGTGCCTCTGAGAACATACAGAACATATTCTTCCCTGATTAACCGCAGCTATGTGAGATGATGGATAAATGTTGCAAATCAGACAATTGAATCTGGACACAGAGACCCATGGGGTATAGTGGCTGGACTGCAGGATTTTGCCTGGGGAACTCAATAACCAAATGCCACTCAGCCCTGATGGTAACTGGTAAGGCCTCGGGCCTGTAGCTCTCTTGTAACTTACCCTACCTGATGGGGTGTTCTGGAGATAAAACACCTAAGATTACCCACCCTCCTGCGAAGGCACATCATCATCAGAAACCAACAGTGATAACACTAAGCCAGTCTGTGACAAAGTAAATTTACAGACAGTGTTCCAGGGCTATCCCTGTATTGAACATGAAACACAATTAAAACGCTTTGCTCGACGGAACAGAAATGATATAACATGGACAAATAACACAGATGTGTACATTTCAGATGTGCATCATTTAGTTTGCCACTCTGCATAGTTTATTCTCTTCCTGCTCTTGAGTAGGGTAGGGCCAGGAATTCTGCCATGGGCTGACATCCCACCCTCAACAATAGGATGAAACCTCATTCGGCCACATCTGTGGCTTCAGTCACATCACAAGACATTAGTCACATGGCCATGTAAGGACCAGAAACCTGTTGGAGTTGCAGGAGGCAAACATCTCTGGACGGCATGGAACAGAAGTGATGCTCAGGTTGACATATACAGGGGTAAGAAGACGTGGCAGCTACCAATTCATTGCAGAAGCCCTGTATCAAATACAGGTACTGTACTATCTTCCGAGTCCCCCAGCTTCAAGACGAAATTAGAAGTCTATGAAATGGGCCAAGTGCCTTTCAAATGCTTTCTCCCAACTGTGTTCCATGAGGGACAGAAGACATGCCACTTCCTTCCAGACCATGTGAAATAGAGAAACTGGAATGCCTTTGTTTTTTAAACCAATATGATTCACAGAAATGACTCTAAAACCTAGATATGCAGAAGGTTCTAAAACCCTAACCAGGAAACCTCCTCCAAAAAAAGCTTTCTGTTTGCAAATTCTGCTTAACTCCTTTGCTCTACACAAACATAGTCCTAAAGTCATAAAAGTAGTTTCCAGAAAACCCCAAAAGAGCATTTCAAGGCACCGTTAAGAACAACTCAGGTCTGAAGGCAAACCAACAAAAAGACTCTAACCAAAGAGCAGCAACAGCACGATACCCAAAATGAAGAGTTAGATTAAGATACAGTAGAACAAGTAAGCAAAACACGAGACCCCTGTGTCTGCTGAAAGCTGAATGCACAACAAAAGAGGCAATCTGCCCCCCCCCCTTTGCAGCAGGGATGGGACAAGTACTGCCCTCAAGTAGGGGTTGTGGCCCAAACACCTGTTGGGAACCCACACAAGCCACGTGCCATCCTCTGACTAGCCAGACCTGCCTTTAAAATGGAAACTTCAAGTGCTGCCTGGAGGAATGTCCTGTGCCCGAGAGAGGTTAAGAGATAACAACAAATTTATTTTTCCCCCCCAAAGGCCGACACAGACTTATAAATTGTGAAAGAGTCTCACTTCAAACCAAACTTCAGGCTGGCTTTCAAATGTTCCAGGAACAAGCTTACGACAACTTTAAAAAAAAGAGAACCCTATGCTGAAAGTCATTCCAAGCAGTCTTCTTGCAAGCAAAACAGGTTCCTATCTCAAGAGGATAAAAACCAACTGGGAGGAAGTAGGAGGTAGAATTCCCACCTCTTTATGAGGTTTGCAGAGTCCCTTTCAAGGCAGGTTATGGATCCAAAGGAATGAAGCTTGTTATTGGCCAGACACGCAGGAGAGACATCCTACCACCATAAGCCCGTTGGCCCAACTTTTAGAAAAGTCTGGGAGAGTCAAGTTACCTGGCAGGCCACTTTATTTCTCCCTCACTTAATCTCAGGGAACACACATTTTGCAGACAGCTTCACTATAGAAAGAAGCAATTAACACCTTAATGATGCAGATGACTTTAAAAGAGATCTGCATCATTCAAAGTAGCTTAAACACACACAGACAGACAGACATGCATGCACACACATATGTATGTGCAAAAACCCACAAACTGTTGGAAATGTTCAATCGCTTTGGTGAGGCCTTTTACCAGCTTCCAAGTCCGTGTTTTCTAAGTGACTAATTGGTGTGACAATTTGAACAGACATGATGGAGCATCTTCTGAAGCTTTTCTTGGAACAGCTGAGGCTTCCTCACAGCGTCTGAACAAGGGGTTTTCCACAAGGCAAAGGTGCAGAAATTCTTACCTGGCAAACCTCTCTTTGTCATTCGGGAGTTGGTCATCATCACATCTAGGGGTAAAAAAAAAAAACAAACAGCGGGGAGAGAACATGCCAAAAAAGGCATTTGTTACTTTTTTCCTGTTAATGAAGGGTAAATAAAAACCTAACCCACAAAACAAAGATGAGAAAAACAGAGCATGGTAGCAAATTTAAAAAACAAACTAAAAACACTGTTTCCTGTCAGGCAAGGCACATAAATGATACTTTTCCTTGGATTCTATGACTCAGAGAGAGAGAGAGGAGGAGGAGAACTGATTCACCAACCTGCTGCCTGCATTCATTTTTTGTATTATAGAGAAATTGCCTGGTCTTTCTCCAACATGTTCAGTTCTCTCTCCTTCCCCTGTCTTCATTATGCCTGCACAGCCAGCCTGCCTAGCTACCCGGAGTTTTGGGGGAGGGGGGGGGAAACAACTGTTCCCAAGCTGAATATTATTTCATTCTCTGAACCAGATGAAAGTGGGTGGGAGGTTTTTTGATGGGGGGGGCAGGTTCAAAAGGGAAACAATGCTGAACGTGAAAAAATGTTTGTTATATGTAAAAGCATTCAGCACTTCAGATTTGCTTCACTGCAAATTGTTAGGATTATTCCGAGGGGACATATTAACTCTGATCCCCCCCCCCCAGCATTAATAGCCAATCAGGGATCACAGACTGGATGTGACATTATGGTAACACTAAGCAGTGTGTGAGAGTTAGCTAGCTTATTAGACTAAAGGCATAACGAGGCCCGATACAGTCTGAAGTTGGGAAATCTTCCATGAGGCCCATGCCTGATCCTAGTCAATCAGAGATTTCACTTAGAAATGAACAGCTTCCCAGCACAGCAACAGGCCCAAGTCTAACTGATTTCCTTGCCAAAAGAAGCCCAACTCACCTGAGAAATTTGCTGTTCCCTTCTCCGTCATCTTCAAATTCAAGCCTGGTGGGAGAAAGAGGAGACCAATTGTTGCCTCATTCTTGTTTATGACTCACACCACACCAAGTGAAGGAAAAGCTAAGCGAAGGCCATGAACAGTCTGGAAACCTGACCTGTTCCCAGCTAACCACAGAGGGCTTTTACAGCTGCCTCTCTGCAAGTCATCTTACCCGGGCCTCCGCTTGTTTGCTCTCTGGACGATGGCTCCTCCTGAATGTGTGCCTGGTCCGGATGTTCCAGAAGCAGCGCCCAATGCAGGAACGTCTGATGCCATTTCTGGAAGAAGGAGAGAAAGACAAGAGAGAAATTGTGACACCCGATCAGTGCAACGTCTGTTTCCGACTACTCTCCTTGGCGGCTGGTTCTCTGTAAAGCCACAAAGAAAGCTCTACAATGTGGACAATTGCAACCCATTAGAGGCAAACAAGGGAGATCTAGGTTTTCTTCAGGGGCAGACTCTCCACAGACACTGAGTAAAGCTTTCATTAGAAACTAAAGGGCTATCACATTTTAATATTCAGACAGATTTGGGGGTGGGTGGAGGTGGCATACAGAGGGAGAAACCCAGCTGAAAAGCAGAAGATCTGCCATTGCTCTGAACACACCATTAAATCATGTTGCCCACTTGAAAGAACGTCACAGTAATAATAAAAATGCATTAAGGGCCAGGCATGTTTTAGACCATGAAGCTCATGGAAAAGTACCCACAAAGATAATTTAAAATCCTGCTGCAGGGCCTTCCAGGGCTCTATTCCCAATCTAATTAATACCACAAGACTGTAAAATCTGAAGGAACCAGCTATAAACTATCTGAAGTGCTCTTGGGGGCCCTCTTTCTCTCTTGCGTCCCCTCCCTCTTCTTTTCAAAAAATGAATAAGATCATATTCACATGTAACGCGTGCAGTGTGTGTCTGGAACAGAAAAAACACACGGTGGGGCTGGGAGTGGTGATGTGATACAATATTAGGTTCCATTTCTTCCAGCCTTTATGAATTAAAAATTCAAATTCTTTCCAGAGCCGGGAAGAGGAGCAAGGCACTTACCTCATCGGTGAACACTTTTTGGCAGGAATATACAGAAATAAAAGTCTGGAACCACACTTTGGAGAACTTACTGTGGCTAATTGCAGCTTATTGAGAAGGTACCAGGTGCATCTCTGTTGCACAACTGGTCACAGGACCAGACACAGGACTAAGACACAAACAGCTTATGGGGTTTGTTTAAAAGTGCCAGAGACCTCCTTCTCATTAAACTCCTTGACTTATTCAGAGCTACGAAAGGCATTTAAGAAAGCCTTCACTCTATGGCTTTTTAATATTTGTGCATGTTCCCATATGCTGATGTCTCTGTGTAATATGTAACATCCTGTAGCTTAATGTCTTGGCTTCAGAAACCAATGTTATTATTCATTGTTCTTTTTTTTATTATTTGAATGCCAACCAGAAGAAAAAAGATCTGTGGTGCTGTTTGCAGGAACATCTGACAGATCTTTGGTCGACCAGCACAAGGTGGCAGACCCCCCCCCCCGGCGAGTGTCCAACGCATCTACTCACAAGTAAGATGGGAAAAAGGTAGGAAGACTAATACTCTGTGCTACCCAATCCGAAACTCTGCTGTTTAGTTCTAGGGGGTGGAGATGCTGCCAGCCAAAACAACTGGTGCCATCAAAAGGGTGCCATCAAAAAGAAGTGTATTATCTAATTACTATGCTTTTATTAAACAGGCATATGGGCACCACTGGGAATTTTTTTTTATCACCTCTGGCACATAAATATATTGGCCAGCAAAGCCTCAACTTTGCAACATTTATAAACTGGAATGTATCAACAGATTATCTTCTAATATTACTTCCTGCCTTTCCCCCTTCCTTTTTACACCACTTTGTCCCAATAATGGAAAAGCCACTACTGTATCTGCTGCAAAGTTCAGCCCTTTGCCTGCTTGCAAAAATCAAAAGCGTCTTTGAAAGCATTTGTTGTTTTTCTGCTGTTTTGATCACACTGCAACTGTTTCTTCCTTCTGTCACATCTTCCACTGCTGTGTATTTGTTTATCATCAATTTATATACATATGTATTCTTGCTTTCTTTTTAAACAGATGCTTAAACTTTGAATAAACACACAATAATTTTCCTTGATCTACTTCCTCAAACTTAATGCCCAAGCTATTCGTTTCTAAACTCTCAGAAGAGTAACTGTGTCCGGTGTTGCAGCAAAATAAACAACCCCCATGACATCATTCCTTGAAGACTAAACTCCATTTTGGATCTAAAAAAGGACTTTCACAACAAATACTCTGAGATTTAAAATGAGGCAAGACACCCACCTCTGCTCATGAGCGAACAGCAACTTAAAACACCCGTTCAGATTGCTTCCCCTCCCTCCACAATTTTTAACCTGATGAGTTCTGAAGAGCCCCAAAGCTTGCATACTTTTGCGGCATCAGATCCAAAACCGAATAAAGTCCAGTGGATTCAGGATGTCGTCTCATTCATATAGATCCATACGACCATCTCTCTCCTCCCACCCCCAATTTCCCCTTCTGTCATGCCCCTTAAGCCTAAGCTGTCAACCCTCCTCCCCTACACCAGGCTACCCTTCAGCTGCCCCACACTCCAACCCCAAACCCCATTCCCACATATTAACTGCCCTTCGACCACTCCCACATGGGATCACGCCCCCCCCCACCCAACACCTCGCCTCACTCTTCCTCTCCTACTTCTTTCCACCCAGCGGGAGGGCAACAGGGCGTCCTCCGACCACATGTGCCCCCCCCGGTCATTTTTGGGGGCCACTCTGAGGTCCCTCCTGCTGCAAAGCATTTGTGTTCCCCTAAAAAGCCCCAGTAATGACATTTCCCCCCCCTGCTCCTGAGAACTGCAATCACACGGAGCTGCGCCCCCCCCAAAAAAGAGGGTTTTGCAATAAAATGAAGTGACGCCCCCGCACAAAAGCAGCGGGGGGAAAAAAAGCAGGGATGTCGCCCACCCGGCAATTCTGATGTCCCTTCGTTTTGCCCATCTGGAGGGAAGGGACTTGGGGGGGGGAGTAGATTCTGTAGGGGGGGAAAAGTTCGCTCATGGGGTGCCCCCCTCACAGGTGATCCCCTCGCCCTGCTCCCTTGATCCCCGTGCCCGTCCACCCCCACCCCCACCCCCCCAAATCCAGGCAGCCCCTACCCTTGTCACCCCTCCCCATAAGGCCCCCACCCCAAACCTCACCGCCCTCCCACCTCACCGCCCACCCTCCGAGGTCAGCCCCCGCCACGTAGCTCCGGGGACCCCCAGCCTCTCCCCCCTGAGCCCCTGCCCCCACACCACTGCCCTCCATCCCTCTCTCCCTCCATCCCTCCGCCAGGCCCTCCAGCGCCCATTCCTTTCCCGGTCACCCACCTTGGCTAGCAGCAGCCGTTGCCATGGCGACCGGGGAGCAGGGGGGAGCAGGAGGAGGACGGACCCCCCCTCCCCTCCAGATTTTCGCCTCCGGGTCTCCCTCCTCGCCAAGCGCCAATTCCAAGATGGCGGCCGCTCCAGCTGCGGGCGAGCCCCGCGAAAGGGGCGGGGCCGAGCCATGACGGAGAGGGCACGGGTTCTCCTATTGGTCCGAGACAGCCCGGGGGCGTGTCCTCTCTCTCTCTCCCTTGGATGTCGAGGGGCGTGGCTTCCAGGAAGGACGCTGTTTTAAAAGGGGTTTTCCGAGGAGGTCTCGTGGGTGGCGTAGTCGGGAAGGGGAGGAGACATAGTGATGTCAGCGGCATGGGCCATGACGCAAGTTTAAAAGGACGCGGGAGTGCCGAGGGAGACGTCATGAGTGGCTGGTTCTCAGTTAAGAGTTGGGAGGAGGGACGAGTGTCCCAGAATGACGTTTAACCGTAGCTGGTGACGTTTCTGCGCAGGATGACGTAGGAAAAGGTGTAACGGGGAAATATTTGCCAAGTGCTTTGCACATATGAAAATGCAACACATCCTTATTGTTGCTTATTATCATGAACCACCTTTCCAAAGCTGTGGTAAAAACTGTATCAAACGTTTCATATCCCCATTTTGCCTCAGGTAAACCACTAAACTAATTTCTGAACATTGAAAACAGATAATTTTAAGAAGTCTTTTTTGTTCTACAGAACATGTAACATTTAATATTTAGCGATAAAGGGTAATTTTATTAAATATTTAGTTAAAGGCATAGAAAATACCACTTTTTATTGCTACTTCTTCATTAGTTAAAATAAGCCCCAAAGGTAAAGGTAAAGGTTCCCCTTGACAATTTTTGTCCAGTCGTGTTCGACTCTAGGGGGCGGTGCTCATCCCTGTTTCCAAGCCATAGAGCCAGCGTTTGTCCGAAGACAATCTTCCGTGGTCACATGGCCAGTGCGACTTAGACACGGAACGCTGTTACCTTCCCACTGAAGTGGTCCCTATTTATCTACTTGCATTTGCATGCTTTCAAACCGCTAGGTTGGCGGGAGCTGGGACAAGTGACGGGAGCTCACTCCGTTGCGTGGATTCGAACTTACGACTGCTGGTCTTCTGACCCTGCAGCACAGGCTTCTGTGGTTTAGCCCCAAACTTGTTGTAAATTCTGTTCCAGAAATTTTCCAGATGTTGCATGTGGCACCGTAGCAATACATGATCCTTGCTAGATCAAGCTCAGACTGAAGGTCAGTGTGTGGTCTCATCCGCAAGGACATCAGCAGGAACTTTTCCCCCCCAGTTTAGGTGAGGCAAAGCTGCATGGTGGTAGATTAGTCTGATTCACAAACATACCTTGCATCACTACAACACAATGGATCTGTTGGTGGAGGTTAAACTAATAAATAAATATAGGACACCATGCATCAACACAAATGGCAGTCTGTCCACGTATCCCCTGAATGTGGCATGAAAAAAAAATTTTTTTTGGACAACTAACACTTGAGATTTCACCTAGTACTTGCTCAGAGGCACTCTTGTCTTAACTCAGACACCAATTTTTCTAAGGCTAAGTCCAGCTTGATCTGTTCCAGACCCATTGCTGAAGAGCTTATTGGACAGCGTAGAATTGTGGAAAGAATCAGAAACAATAGATGGAAGTATTTTCTTCCTGGGTGACTGAAGATGCATAATTGAATTTTCAAAGTATCATCTCACCACCATTACAGGGAGTGGATGAAATGCGATGCCAGGCAAGTTGTGAAGTATTCATGACACCATTAGCTGACAGCAGAGGAGAGCTGAAACTGCCTGGTGGTGAAGCCTGCTTTTGGCACTGTACTACAGAGGCAAGAGTGAAACGCTGGCAGATTCTCTGACGGTTTGAGCAATGCCTGTGTGTCACATTCCGGACATACGGTAAGAGCCAAGTCCGTTGGACTGGATGCAGTGTACTCTTGCAAAGAGATTCTTCTGTTTCCTTTCTGCACTTCTCAGTTCACTTAAATAACTTTCCAGCCATCTCAATAGCTCTCACAGTGCTCCTTTTTCAGGTTTAACCATCAGAAATGTCTCTCTTTCACAGTATCCTCATACCCAGAGCTTGGAGAAGACTGTAACTCCAGTAGAAAAAAAACACCACTACATTTTCTACCTCTAATGTATCTCTTAGCTCTGTTCTTTCTATTCCATAGAAGCAGAGCTTTTCATTTTATTTATTTTGGAAAGGAAAACAAATGCATGTATTTGGGGGCGTTCCTAGGATTTATTTCTCTATTGCATTCTTTATCTCAGCTTTCCTTTAAACCTTTTTTATGTTATGCTACAAAAAAACCTTGATCGATTCAAACTGATTTTGTTGGCTTCTGACTTGAGTCGTCTTTTAACTTTGGCTCTTACTCTAGCCACTGCATAGCAGTGCATTTGCCTTAGGGGCTAAGGTCAGAGTTGCAGCTGTCTATGGATTTTCTAGTTAACTCTGAGCACCATTATTATAGAATGTTCTGACCATACCTGTAAGACAAGACAGTAATGTTCTTGTATCATTCATCAACTGGTTTCTTGATCACAAAGCTAGCTCTAATTAATTGAACAACAGATTTTGGATGTCAAGCATCCAGTAAACACCCGAGTCAGGAAAACTATCTAACTCTGGCTTTAAATTAAACCCACATCAGGGAACTCAAGAAGACTTGAATCACATTGCTTATTTCCACTGTTAGCAGACCTCCGGGAATCCAAAATAGTAGTGCAGATACTCCAAAAATCCCTAGGTGAAAGGAGTACAAAGAAGAAGGGACATCTGAAACCAGTCAAGACTGTAACAGAGCCATGCTCCTACGTTTCCCTCCCCCCCACAGTTGATGGGAACATTTCCATCCATCTAATGAGACGTGGTCGGTCACCCCAGGCCCCATGGAGAATCCGACCCCAGAGACCTTCGTGGACGTGGACCAAAGCATTTGCCTTGGGTTCCTCTCGCTGATGTGCTTCTTCCTCATGCTCATGATGGTGCGGTGCGCCAAGCTGATTGTGGACCCATACAGTGCCATCCCAACCTCCACGTGGGAAGAGGAGCAGCTTGACTGATGGTATCTGTCGGTGTGCATGACACTGAAGGGAAAAGGTTGGATAAATTTGAGTCTGACCTGTTGTGACAGTGAAAGAGGAGAGGGAGGTAAGAGTTGTGATTTGCACCTTGAGGTCATTGAAGGATAAGGATATTGATGTAACTTATACATAACAAGCATATTGCAGTCCTTCATCTATAGATAGAATGATCTTCTATATTAAATAATCTCTTGTCTGAGTTACGTTTTTTTTATTAATTTATATATGTTCATTAAAATCAGGACAGCACAATACACAGGACGGTTTTGTTGCTTTTAAAGGAAGCCCAGCATCCTGCAAAAAAAAACAATTAAAATGTCGTTTTATGGAAACTGAAGGAGGGGGTTACTGTCCCTTTAAGCAGCTCAGAACAAAGCGCATGCGTAAACCAGCCCTCAAGGAGAGGGTGGAGCCAACAAAGGAACATCTCTGCTCCTACCTCGGCGCGAGTCTTCTTCCTGCGCGTGCGCGCTGCGTCCCAAACGAGCCGCCGCTTGTTTCTCGACGCATGCGTAGCAGAGAAGCTTGGGCGTTTCCCCCTTTATCCTCCCGCCTCTTCCGGCCTTCGCGCAGGCCGCCTAACGGGCTCTGTGGGTACCCAAGCTCCCCCCCCCGTCCTCTGCCCCGGAAGTGAGTTTTAGGGGTTTCCGGTCCTTCCAAAAAAAGCCCCTCCCACCCAGCTTGACTCGGTTCTAGGCTAAAGAATCCCCCCCTTTTTATTCCAGGGGGTGGGGAAAGGGTGGGTGGGGGACAGGTGAGTGTGGGGTGTGAGGAACTGGGGTCGAGGGTCTGCAAGGGTGGGGGGTCGGAGAGAGGAGCCTGTCTTTCCAGCGGTGGGGGGAAGGGACCCCAAGGGGCTCTGCCTATGGGGTGCAGCGGGACCTCTATATGGGAGGCCTGGGAGCTCAGTGGTTAGAGCTGGGAGGGACTGGTTTTTGGGAGGAGGGTCTGCAGTTAGCCATGAGGGGGCGGCCCCAGAAGAGTGATGTGTGAGGGGGCCTGAATGAGGGACAGGTGGGATGTACAGGGTGTGTGTGTGAAACTGCTGCATTCCTTAAAGGCAGATGGTTTGGGGTGTGTGGATGGATTCTGGGAGGGGGGGATTTGGGATTCCTTGGAAGACAGAAAGGACTCTTTTGTTTTTCAGCTTCTGCCACTATGGCGGAGTCCCCAGAGATGATGGAGCTTCAGCGAGAGGTGATGGAGGAGCTCGGCATCTCCCTGGAGGATCTCAGGCAGCTGATTGAAGAGGAGCTGGAAAAGTCGGAGTCCATCAAGCAGCGGAAGCAGGAGTTGGAGTCCCTGGAGGAGTGCGTGAAGCAGAAGGAGGCGGAGGTGGCCCACGTGGACCAGCTCCTGGACAGTGCTGTGAAGTAAGCGTGACAATGAATGTGATGCCCTTTGCGGCCTGTGCTCCCCAAAGTCTGCTAGCCAATCCCCTGTGGAAGATTTTGGCAGATCATACTCTGCTTAGGTCAGCATCTCTAGATTTATTTGCATTTTTGATGCTGGATTACATCTCCCAGAATTCCTCACCACTGTCTGTCTTATCTGATGCTGATGTGAATCTTAACGCAACCAGAACAACAGAACAGGGGCTAGAAGTTCCCACCCTGATTTAAGGCATTAGAAAATGTACTCCTTCAGACAATTCTAAAAATTAGATATCCCAGCAGAAAAGTCTAGGGTCCTCCAAAATGCTACTTTTGGTATTAGCACTTTAGCGTTTGTTATTTTTAATAAAATACGGGGGGAAAGACCAAAAAAGGAAAGCATAACCAAAAAAACCCCAACAACCTTAAGCATTTTAATCTTCTCCTTTTTTAAAAAAAAACAGAGCTGTAGATAAATGTGAGGTGCTAGTGAAGGATGTATATGCAAATTTGGGCCTGGAGTACCGGGAGACGGACTCAGAAGAAGAGATAGGCTCTTCCAAACCTACAGAAGTGATTGAGATACCAGATGAGGATGATGATGACATCATGAGTATTGACTCAGGTGAGATGTTTTGCTGGTTGGGGCCAAATTTCCATCTACCCCAGTTTTCTATCTCCAACTGTGGCTAGTCATGAAAAGTGTGTGCGGGGGGGGGGGGGACATTCAGAAGCTAGTGTCATTAACCCATTTGTTGAGTCGGTGCCAGCTTTGGGACCCAAAAAGAACACCCAAGGGTGCTCATGTAGAAGCATAGAATCAATTCTTGATCTTCCTGTAAATTATTTTAAAGTTATATTTAAGGACAGAACAATAAAAATTAAACTTGATTAATTGTGGGAAAGAGGATAAAGCTACATCATCAAAGTCCTTCTGCCAAAGTGATGTGATAGTAAGATTCTGCAAGTGTAGATCATCGGTGTGGTACAAACTGCCCCAGGAAGTTGTGTCTTGTGGTTCTGCCACTGCCCTACAGAGGGGGGTGTGTGCAACTGATTATTTTCTGTTCAGTTCTCATTTTTAAATATTTGTGGTTTTGGCTTTTTGTTTTTGTTTTTTTACATTACAACAGATGCAAATAACAAAATTGCGAAGGACCAATCATTGGTGAGTTTATGGCATGGATGTCGTGTTGGGGGGTGCGATTGGCCCATTTAATCAAGCAGTTTTTATTTATTTATAAGAATCATAAGAAAACTTCTGCCCTTAAGCTGGGCACCTGGAATGTTGGAAGAGACTGTCACTCTCGAATCAGCCTCCTCAGCCACACTAGACGCTGCTCCAAGTCCTCCATACAGAGCACGGTACCATAGTCTTTCGAGACTGAAGGATGCCTAACTTTATTTATTTATTTATTTTATTTTATTTATATGCCACCCACTCTACCCAGAGGTCTCTGGGTGGCTGTGTTCTTTTTTATTTCTTCCATCAGCTGCCGGTTGTGATCTGTCCTAAGAACTCAGGACATGACAGCCGAAGCTAAGCATCAGAGCTGGATTGATCAAACGGCCCCACCCCTTTTAGAACAATAGTCTACCTTCCTATGCTTGGGGTCCCACAGCCAAGACAGGGAACGATCACATGGCAAAGCTCCTGATTCAGATATCACCTCCTCTATGGTTTGGTTGAGATATTCTCTCCCTCTCGATAATAAATACTATTGTCATGTAACTGATTTTTGCAGTTTTTTCCCCCAAGTATCCTGAATACTGCAGTGAGTAAAGAATCTGCCCCATCTGAGTTCAGATCACATGATTATTTGAATTTCTTCCCAGATAGTTAAGAACAACAACAGAGAAATGTCTGTTCTGTTCCTCACAGCTCAGAGAAGCCATGGCTGCCATGAGGAAGTCCGCTCAGGATGTACAGAAGTTCATGGACGCAGTGAATAAAAAGTCCAATAGCTTTGACTTCCAGAGAGGTAGGTCCGCATTTATCTGTGCGTTAAGAAGGTTTCCCGGGGAGTCAGTTGAGGGAAGCCAGCGGACTTCTCAGATTGGGAGTCACAGATTGTGAGGGGGACATAGAGGGGTTACCCTGATTTTTTTGATGTCGTTAGCCAACACATTTACTGAATGCAACAGTGGGATCTTGAACGTAAAGTCTTAGCCCAGGAGCCAAAACCAAGCCCTTCTAGCTGAAATAGGAATCCTGTGGCCTTCTGCAGGAATTAGCAGAGAGCCAAGAGGAAAATGAGCCACATACGGTGGTTAGAGTGGTTAAGCTAGCAGGGATCCGGGTTCAAATCCTACTCAGCTGTGAAACTCGCAGGGTGACCTTGGTCCAGTCGTGATCTCAGCCTTATCTGCCTCCTGAAGATGAGATGGAGAGAATAGGGCGAGAAAGGCCTTGAGCTCATTGCTGGAAAACTGACCTATGAATGTGATTTATAGAGAAATAAAATACCCTGCTTGTAGGCCTTCTGGGAGTTGTAGTCCAAAGAACACAGATCTAGAGGCGGGCAAGGGTTCCACCGCCTGCTTCTCGAGGATCAGGTCCACGAGACAAGCAGGAACCTCCCAAGGTTTTCCTTTCCAGGATCCCAGCAGCTGAGCCCCGGCTGCGAGATTACCCAGGACGGGGACCTTGCTGTCGGCGACCGGGTCCTGGGCAAGAAGCGGACCAAGACGTGGCACAAGGGCACCCTGATCGCCATCCAGAACGTGGGTGAGTGGGGGTGGCGCCCTCCCTTCGTTGCTCGCCTGGCCGCCTTGATGTTTTCCATACCGCTTTGGTGAGATGGAACAAAGCATCTTCCTTGTGTCTCTTTGGTGCTTCTGTTGAGCCAGATTCTTTGGGGGCAAAGGGTGGGGGAGCCTCCTGGTCCTGAGCGCTCCCGGAACCAGCTGTAGTAGCAATAATAATAATAATAATAATAATAATAATAATAATAATAATAATAATAATAATAATAATAATAATAATAATAATAATAATAATAATAATAATAATAAATGCTCCTTTTCCCATATTGAATGAAGGGAGGGGTTGAGTTTCCTTGTTGAAGTTAAACATGTTTAGCACTTTCTAAAACTGGCTTGTTTTACATGCTATACCCCAAAGTAAACGGATTTCTACTTTTTTTTTCTCTACTAAATTCAGAAGTTTTGGAGCTCAAGCAAGATTGTCGCCCTTCCTCCCCTCTGCTCCCCAAAAGTGATACCCTTTGTAACAAAAATCAAACCAACTGGCATCTCTGGAAGGCTAATAGTGGTCCAGGAAGCCTCCCAGAAGCACTAACATTGTAATTTCTTTGTGATGTATTATTTCCAAGCTTTGATTCTGTAGCCAAACAAATTTTACCATATCTTCCCCCAAATGGCAATTCTTATCCTTGAATCATTTTCTTTTCGAGGAGGATAAGCCTTCAAGCGCTGATGTTTCTTACCTTATATTTCCTTCTCTGGACCAGATTTTAAGCATCCCCTTCTTCTTGAGGTTGTGACTCATCTTAGTCTCCTCCTTTCTGGCCTTCCTCTTTCAGGTCCTGGGAAGAAATACAAGGTGAAATTTGATAACAAAGGAAAAAGCCTGCTGTCAGGCAACCATATTGCTTACGATTCCCACCCGCACGCTGACAAGCTTCACGTGGGGAGCCGGGTTGTGGCCAAATACAAGGACGGAAACCAGGTGTGGCTTTACGCTGGCATCGTGGCCGAGACGCCCAACATCAAGAACAAGATGAGGTCAGGAAGGAGGCTTCCCGTAGGATATTTTCAAAGGATGGGTGATGGAGCAAAAGCTGCCAAGAGCCTTGTGTGACCTCTTAAGCTGGCGAGGGTTGTGAAAGTTAAGGCTGGTTAGATTTTAAGGTACCACAAGTCTCCTTATGGTTTTTGCTGCCAGAGACTACCACGGAGGGTTGGTTATTCAGCACGATGCCTATTTTACCTTAGGGGCAATACCGCCTCTGAGACTGGAAGGGGCTTATAGCCGTACTGGCTAGTAGCCACGGCAGCCATACCCTCCGTGAAGTTACCTAATCTTCCTTTAAAGGTCTCCGAGTGAACTTTTGTCTGCTGGGCTCCTCCTTGACATGGTTTTCCGTGTCACTTTCATTCCCAGCAGGCCAAAGAGAGGCAGGCTTTAATCTTGGCTTGCAAGTTCGCTCCTCTTCCCTTCGGTCCCTGTTCCTGTCCAGGCTCCGTGTTTCTCCCGTTGTCTCCTGACTGTGTTCTTCTCCAGTGGTTTAGAACGATACTGACTCGAGCTCCCTTTTGCTGGTCTCCTCCCCTTCCAGGTTCCTCATCTTTTTTGACGATGGCTATGCCTCCTACGTCATCCAGCCTGAGCTCTACCTAATCTGCAGACCCCGTGAGTATCCCGGGGCTTGCTTATTCCCTGAGCGCAGAGATCTTCCTCAGGGGTTCCTCTCTGGTTACAGGTGCCTGCCAAGGTGGGCGTGTGGTTGCCTGAGAAAGATCCTTCTCTTCTCCTTCCAAGAGAGAGAGAGAGAAACATGCACACCCTCCGGCACCCTCACTTGGAGCTTTTAGACACCACAGAGCCTGGTTGTCCATGGGAACAAAAACCCACTCCAGGTTTTGATCCGAACCTTGTCAGAGCTACCGAAGGTACTCACTCTGCCCCCCAAACAAGCGTTGCCCATCAGACCTCAGGCGAGGACCCTCTGTCTGCTGACAGGCATTTCAGACCTGGGTGTGTTTCTTTGTTTCTGTTGCCTTTTTTTTTTTTTTTTTTGCTGGCTTTTGAAATCCTCCACTCAAAGCAGGGCAGAACCCACATAAACGGTGACTCACTGTATTTCCATCGTCTTCATCGGCAACCTCACAATTAGATGAATGTTCTAGTATTTGAGAAACATGACTCTGTTTGGCTGGTTTGGTTTTTATTGCTGTTTCGAAAGGTTCCTTTTATTCCTCATTGCTGCTCTTCCATTTGCAGAGCCCTGTGAGTTGGGCTGGAATATTTAACCCAGTAAATAAATGAATCCTTTCCAAAGCCCCCTTGATGATGCTGGCTGGAGAAGTGCCATTAGCCACCTCAATTTTAGATCTTTCGGAGAGGGGCAACCTGCCTCGCCCTTCCTTCGGCCCCGAGTTCCTTGAGCCCACTAGCGTCTGCTCTGACCAGCTGCCCTGGTTCTCCGGGACGCCGAGGGCTGAGGAGTGGCCTTTCCTCCTCTTTCTCCCCTTTCTCGATGAACAGCACTTTTTCTTTCGGCAGTCAAGAAGTCCTGGGAGGATATCGAAGACATCTCGTGCCGGGATTTTATTGAGGAGTACATCACCGCCTATCCCAACCGGCCGATGGTGTTGCTCAAGAGCGGCCAGCAGATCAAGACCGAGTGGGATGGGACCTGGTGGAAATCTCGCGTGGAGGAAGTGGATGGTAGTTTGGTCAAAATCCTCTTCCTAGTAGGCCCGGCTCAGGTATTTCCCATCTTTTCCTCTAGTTTGGGTTTCCTCTTGCCATGGAATATCACATTTTGAAGTGCCAAGATTCCTTCCATCCCATCTCCAAATCCTCTTCCCGACTGTTGAGTTTGGTCCTGCGGGATTTTGACCTGCATGAGTGCCACCTACAGGAGAGGAGAGAGTATAGCACTGCAAGTGCCAGGTGACCGACAGACAAATGCTGTTCCAACGGACAAGCCTGCATGTTCTTATGTACAGTAGTAGGACTGCCCCCCCCCCCCGCAGATGCAATAAAAACGGCGGAAGCATTGAATGCTATACATAACCTGGTCTCTGGCTCCATCTAGTGGCCAGTTCTGGAAAATACACCCTGGAAGTACATATAAATATGTACTTTTAAAAAATATATTTATAGCTTTCAGGTAGTGTATAGGTGAATCAGTGGATACTGATCCTGTGCATGGGGGGGTCCTACTGTATTTTATGGTAACAGCTGCCCTCACCTTAACGAAGCAGCAGATGTTCTGAGGGTTTTAGATTGAACTTTGCAGGTGGTATCCAGTTGACGTTCTCTGTGAACCCTGTATTCAGAATGGGTGCAGTGACTTGGGTAGCTCCTTTAATGTTCAGACTAAAACCCAGAGCAGTTTCATGCCACCACAGTTATTGGAGCCAATGGCCTCCGCTGTTTGTACTTGATCGTGGTCTTCGTGCGCGTTCCCTCTCCCAGCTGCACCTCAGTTGCCGTTTCTTTGCTCTGTCTTGGCAGGATGACAAGCGCTGTGAGTGGATCTACCGGGGCTCCACCCGCCTGGAGCCCATGTTCAGCATGAAGACCTCCACCGCCTCTACCCTGGAAAAGAAACAGGGAGGGCAAATGAGGACTCGCCCAAATGTCGGTAGGTGCCCCTGTTGGATCCTGACTCAAAAAAGGAAATACTTTTGCCATCAGCCCCATTCGTAAGTGGAAAGGGAGACAGACGTGGTTACCCAAGGACAAGTCCAGCTGAGGCTTTTGAACTCGCACCTCCAGTCACCTATTGACTCCATAGCGGGGTCTCCCAGTGTTTTTCCTACACCGCTTTTTGTGTTATTTATTCTTTTCATTCCTGTCCCTTCGTTGTTTTCAACACAGAAGCACTTGTGTCTTTTAGAGCAGCCGGAACAACACAGAGGTTGAATATTTCAAAGGACATCATGTCCGCCTGGAGAAAGCCTGTAGGGCCGATTCAGAGGGATTCCAGGTTGGCCTGGAATTTGACCCCAAGGTCCGAGGGTTCCCACCCTCAGGAGTACGGCATGGAGGACCAAAGACCAGCCAATGCAGCTTATGCTTGCTTTCATTCATTGGAGTGGAAACAGGGAGCCTTGGGGGTTTCTATCTGCGTTTGGTTCATGTGCCGCCAGACAGTGTCTCGAAACCAAGCAAGGGGCCTGTCTCTCTCGACGCACTTGGCCCCTCTTTAAACTTGTCTGCTCCCTTTTTTTTTATAGGCGCCGTGCGGAGCAAAGGGCCAGTGGTCCAGTACACACAGGACCTAACGGGGACCAGCCCTCAGCAGCAGTTCAAGCCCGTGGAGCAGCCCCCGGTGCCTGTCGCGGTGTCCCAGCCAGTTTCCCCACCGCAGTTCATTGAAGTGGAGTAAGTTGGTGGGCAGGTTTTGTCGGACACACATTTCTCTCCCTCACACAGAAGGGCGATAGAGGCTGGAAGGGGGCCCCTTTTGCTGCTTCGGCTCAAAGAGAAAATACTCTGAATGGGTAGCAACTCTGATGAAGGTGGCAGGATGACGAGCCCCCGAAGCCACAGCTTTCATCTTCTCAGTCCTTTGGAGGAAGCAAGCCTGCAGTGTGACTTCTCCATCGAAGTACTTCCTTGAAGCTGGCTGGAGAGTAGGCTGGTTTGGGGATGGTGGGAATTGTAACCCAACCCACTAGGGGGACAGCAGGGTTGGGAAGGCTGCTCTGAAGCCAGCACCTGAGGGGTCATCCGTGTCCTAGTTCCAGAGATGGTGAGCATTCTGCTCCCAAACGCCGCCTCTCTTGCTCTCTGTCTTCCGCGCAGTAGCCCCGACAGCCAGCTCTCCCAGGCCAAGAAGCAGCAGGTGGCAAAGAAGAGCACATCTTTCTTGCGCCCTGGCTCGGTGGGATCGGGGCCACCCTCTCCGTCCTCCCCAGTCCCGAGCGAAACACCCCCCGTTGGCAGAACAGGGGTGACGCAACAGTTCCGGTGAGTGCTGCGTTGGGTTGACAAGTGAGGCTGGAACCAACACCACGTGTGTGCATCATCCTCACCGAGAGAAGGGCCCAAAGCCTCTGCCAACTCCGTCCCCTTCTCTCTCCCCATCCCTCCCTCTCTGCTGCAGGTTCTCGGGCGCCCAGCCTGCGGGCAGCCCTGCCCAGCCATTCCACAACATGCTGGACCAGGTGCCCAACGAGCCCTCGTACCGAGCCCCCGTGGAGAAGCTGTTCTACCTGCCCCACGTCTGCAGCTACACCTGCCTCTCCCGGGTGCGCCCGTACTGCACCGACCAGTACCGTAGCAAGAACCCCCTCCTCATCCCGCTCCTCTACGACTTCCGGCGCATGACGGCCCGCCGGCGCATCAACCGCAAGACGGGCTTCCACGTCATCTACAAGACCCCCTGCGGCCTGTGCCTGCGCAGCATGGCCGAGATTGAGCGCTACCTCTTTGAGACGGAGTGCGACTTCCTTTTCCTGGAGATGTTCTGCCTGGACCCCTACGTCCTGGTGGACCGGAAGTTCCAGCCGTACAGGCCGTTCTACTACATCCTGGACATCACCAACGGCAAGGAGGACGTCCCCCTCTCCTGCGTCAACGAGATCGACAACACCCCGCCCCCGCAGGTGGCCTACAGCAAGGAGCGCATCCCCGGCAACGGGGTCTTCATCAACACCCGGGCTGAGTTCCTGGTCGGCTGCGACTGTGAGGACGGCTGCCGGGACAAGTGAGCACCAGGCTCTGGGGGGGGGGGGGGGGGAGTGGGAGAGGCTGTTTCCGCCTGAATTCCCTTCCAATGGACAGCCACACCGATTAGCACCAGTCTGCTGGGCTTTGTTGGTCTGGCGGATGGGAGCTGTAGTTGAAAATTGCCAGGCCACCCGCTCGAGAAGCATGGGCTTAGGTACCTTTGGGGGGAGCCTTGACACTTTACGGACCTAGAAGAGAAACCAAGACACGGTGCTTTAAACTTCACTTCTCTCTCTCCCCTGACCCCTCCAATAGATCTGGTTTTAGAAGCTCTTTTCTGCTAATGGGATGTGTGTGTGTGTGTGTGTGTGTGTGTGTATGTATGTTTCCATTTTCTTTCTAAGATCTAAATGCGCCTGCCACCAGCTCACCATCCAGGCCACTGCTTGCACCCCCGGAGGCCAGATCAACCCCAATTCCGGATACCAATACAAGAGGCTGGAGGAGTGCCTTCCGACAGGGTGAGTTGGGAGTCCTGGTTCTTTTGGGTTCCCCCGGGAGGGGCCCAACTCTGGCTCCTCCCCCCCCAATACTGGGTGTGAAGGTGGCTAGCGGGGATCTGCCATGTTCAGTCTCTGCCTTTATTTTCCCTGCGCTCTCTTCCCCGTCCATGCCAGAGTGTACGAGTGCAACAAGCGCTGCAGGTGCAACCGGAACATGTGCACCAACCGCCTGGTGCAGCATGGCCTCCAGGTGCGGCTGCAGCTGTTCAAGACCCAGAACAAGGGGTGGGGCATCCGTTGCCTGGACGACATCGCCAAGGGCTCTTTCGTCTGCATCTACGCTGGTAAGGCCCTACTGGCGAGGGGCAGGGAGCGGGGGCGGGGGAGAAGCACAACCCTGCAGAGCAGCTCCATGTCATATCGAGTCACACCTCTGTTCAGATTCCCCCAGCAAATTGAATTGAAGACATTCACATAAACATGGATTTACCATCGAGCAGTGGATTCAGTGGCTGGAATCCTGTGGCTTGATTACTCAAATAGTGTAACTTTTAGAAGCAAAGATACCACTAAGAAATCTCTGTAGACATTATCAGAGGCATCCTTGGTCATGCGATGCTGCATGCAACAGATGATGCCTAGGGAGATTTCTTAACTTAGGGCAGTTTGCTTGCATCAGTTACGCCATTTGCTTAACTGTACAAAAGCATTTCAGCCATTAGGTCTATCTGTAGTCTATTCAGGACCCAGAATATGGTTTAGAATCATTTGGGTTCGTTCAGTTTTTTAAAAAATCTTTTAACTGTGTTTCAATCAGGGTGGATAAGAATCTGTTTTTAAAAAAAATCAATTTGTTTTAAATAACGATTTAAATCAAGGCTTGAATTTTAACAAATGATTTTTTAAACATGTAAATCTTTTTAAGTATCTGAATTTTAAAATTTAAATCAAGTCCACCCCGGCTTTAATTCACCCCCTCGCTTCTCAAGGTTGGGAGAAGGACAGGCTATCCATTACAAGGATTGTGAGGCTGAGAAGCGTGGAGGAGGGCGGTGACCGTACTTTTTTGCTCCACCCGCGCAGGGAAAATTCTGACGGATGACTTTGCCGACAAAGAGGGCCTGGAGATGGGCGACGAGTACTTTGCCAACCTGGACCACATTGAGAGCGTGGAGAACTCGAAGGAAGGCTACGAGAGCGAGGCCAAGTGCTCCTCGGACAGCAGCGGTGTGAACCTGAAAGACGACGACGACGAGAACACGGCCTCCGAGGAGCCCGAGGAGTCCAACGAGGACAGCTCGGATGACAACTTCTGCAAGGACGAGGACTTCAGCACCAGCTCGGTCTGGCGCAGCTACGCCACCCGGCGCCAGACGCGGGGCCAGCGGGAAAACGGCCTCTCGGAGACGGCGTCGAAGGACTCAGGGCTGGCCCGGCAGGTCAGCCACGAGGAGGCCGCCCCCTGCAAGCCCCCGCTCTCAGAGGAGACCTCCAAGAACAAGGTGGCCTCCTGGCTCAGCTCCAACACCCTGGCCGACGGCTTTCAGGACAGCGACAGCCGGTCCTCCTTTCGGGCGCAGGAGCTGCCGCCGCCGCCTGCCAAGGCCGAGCCGGTGGAGAGCGAGAGGACCGGGGTGGCTGGGAAAGAGGAGTTCGTCCCGGAGGGTGACCTGAAGGTCAAGAAGAAAGAGGTAACAGGGGTGTGTGACAGAGGGAAACCTCTCTTTCTTTTTGACGTTGTGCCGAGCAAGCAAGCTTCTCCAGATGTAGGACTTCTTCCAAAACGTGTGTGTTTGTGCGTGTAACATTTCTCCTCCTTTTTTCTAGGAATCTGAAGACCACGGCAAAATGTCTCTGTAAGTTTTCACCTCTTTTGATCCCTCTTCTTGTCTGGGAAGCTGAGATCTGGTTTTTCACAGAATCAACTAGGATGTTTTATACTGATCTAGGTACAAGCATTTCTTTCTGAATGCTTCAAAAAAGCTCCCTGCAAATAGATAACGAGCATGTCATTATTCCCTGATATGTGTTCCTTCTAGAAGCAGAGAAGGTTTTTTTCCTCCCCTTTTGTCTTGATTGGGGAGCCTTTTCGCAATCAAGATGAAAGAACTTGTCCTTTAGATTTAGCAGGGTGGGTTAGATCTTTTCTGTATCTGTCGTTTGCTTTCCGTTTGTGTCATTGTTTTGGCTTGCTGGCATCTTGTGTTTAAGAGGTACTCTAGCATCTGTGGAAGGTGGTTGCTAGGAAGCCTATCCCACTGCTAACTCCAGAAGGCTAACCCCCTATTTCATGCTCCCAGAGTGGGCAATCTAGGCAGGTTATATGGCTACAACCCAAACCCAACGATACCTGAAGGGGTCCGGAGGCCGGTCAGCAAAACAGCCTTGCATCAGAACCGAAGGCAGTCCGACCATCCGCAGCCCACCAAAGACGTAAGTGTCTGTGACATTTTAAAGCTGCAGGCATGAATTAGGCATGTTAAAAATAAAATAAGTATTCTGATCATGTAAACAATGGGAATTGGAGTCTATTCCACCTTTTTTTAAAAAAAGATAACAAATTAATGTTATATATCTTTGCTGATTTTTAAATTCTGCTTTTATAATTAAAAAAACATTCAGAGCCTGAAAAATGCGGAGAACAGTGCCTCTAAAAATCCATGTTTGAATGTCTGCCCTTAAATTGATCTATTTAGATAGTAGTATAGACAGATGTCTCTTTGAAAGCACTAGTTACTGAATTTTTATATATACACCATAAAACGTCCCGTAAAACCAATCTTCAAGTACAGGCAGATTTGTAAGTTTGCCAAGTGCTGGCTTTGCTCGCTGGTAAAAGCACGCCGTCTCTCCCCTTTTCCGGGCAGGACATCCTCATGCTATCGAGCAGCACCGACAGCGAGGGAGACAACGGCCGAGGGACCTCCGGGCAGGCTCCGGGCAATGCCAACGACAGCGACGACATCCAGACCATTTCCTCGGGCTCAGATCTGGAGGAAAAAAAGAACTCCCCTTCCGGGCTGGGTGAGCACAACTGGTCCTGAGTGAACATGGCCTGGAAACTTGGACCAGGATTTATTGTATAACCTGAGAGAAAGTCAGGCTTGGCCTAGTAGAAGTTCTGTTTCATAAATGCAATAGGACCCCCCCCCCCCCCCCGTGTCCATGGGGGATCGGTTCCAAGCCCCCCCTCCCTCCCAGCATGGATGCCAAAAACCTATGGCTCACAGTGTACCTTATATACAGAGTGTGGCCTTTTCTCCCTCTAGGGGCTAGTTCTGGTAGTTACAATAGGTGAATACATTTTTCTGGATATATATTTTCTTTTAATATCTGGAAACAGTAGATACTGATCCCACGGATACGGGGGGTCCCCTACTGTACTGCTAAATATCTTTGATCAGGAGCTTTGTTTTTCTTTGAAGAAGCTAATGGATTTAGATTAATCTGGCAAAATACCTGTGGCATGTCTATTCCTCTCTTCCCCCGACTTTCTGTTTCCTGATTGGGGTGGGGGTTGGTGGTGGTGGGTATACTCTACAAAAGTAAGAGTCTCACGTGGGCCTCCCCCAACAGGCCATGGCAGCTGGTAAGGGAGAAGGTCTACTCCCAAGGAGACCCCTGCTGTTACAAAGGCCTTGTATTCATGAGGAGCCTTTCTGTTCAAGCAGATCATTTTTTCCATAGCTACCGACTTAACCTTTGCCTAAGGACCCTGGTGTTCGGCTGTGAGTCGGCTTCCTCCTTCAGCTCCAGAGCAGAGTTTCCTACCTCTCAGGAACCCCCACCCACCCCAAAACTGCTTCCCCAGCGCGGTCTGCACAGCTTCCCTCCCCCCCCCCAGGGTCGTGCCATTAACAGCCACTGAGTTACAGATAGTTCTGAGACTTCTCAAGCACTCAGATCCTTGAAATCCCCTTTGCGGGCCGGAAGGGTGATCCGCTCTCTCTCCTCTGTGTCGTTCGCCAAAGGCCCCGTGAAACGGCAGGTGGCCGTGAAGTCCACCCGAGGCTTTGCCTTGAAGTCCACCCACGGCATCGCCATCAAGTCCACCAACCTGGCCTCCGGGGAGAACATGCCGGTCCGGAGAAACACGCGCCAGTTCTATGACGGCGAGGAGTCGTGCTACATCATTGACGCCAAGCTGGAAGGCAACCTTGGCCGATACCTCAACGTAAGACCTGGCAAAAAAAAAAAATCACCAACCCGAAAATGTGCCAAATGCAACATGTCCATTTTCCCCCCAGAATAAAAAAAAAGTTTTTCTGTTCTTTTTCTGGGGAAAAAAAATAGAATTTTTCCTTCAATAATTTTACATCTCTATGGAAAACTACAGTTGAGAACTGAAATGTGAATAGATTACATCCCATTTCAGGATCTGTTTGTTCTTTTTGGAACGCTCCGTAGAAAGAAGAGTTCCAAAATGTTACCCATCCAGTCTTGCACACAAGGCGAGCCTCCCCCCCCCTTTTTTCTGTGGGCTTGAACGCTCTTGTGATGCCGTAGTGCGTTCCTGGGAGTTTTCTGGGCCTTCAGGTGGGGTGGGAGCAGATGGGATGAGGGCAAAGGAAAAATTAGCTGGCCGGATTCCACAGATCGAATCGAGACCTCTGGCAAGAAGATTCTGAGGCACCCCTTTGGGAAACGAGGCTGTCGATTCAGAAGAACTGGGCTTCTGTTTTGAACGGGGCCTGGTTGGAGGCCGGTTAATGCCTGAAACTCAGAAGCTGGGGGGGGGGGGCTGCCTCTTTCACCCTAAGGATCACTTTTTAGGGCCCAGCTGTTACAGTGACGAGCCCACCGTCTTTATCTTTCCAGCATAGCTGCAGCCCCAACCTCTTTGTGCAGAACGTCTTTGTGGATACGCATGACCTTCGCTTCCCCTGGGTGGCCTTCTTCGCAAGCAAGTAAGGATTTTTTCCTCCTCCGCTTGGGACACCTTTCCTTTCCTGCTTTTCCTTATCCCACAGACTCTCTTAAGGCCACAACCTTGCCATTTGAACTGTGAAACCAACACCTCCGTTTTACAGATGGCAGAGGAAAGGCAGAGGCACAGTGTCTCCCAGGCAGGGGCTGTCAGGGTCAGCAGCCCAGAAATCATGATCTGAGCAGGATACTCCGTCCTGGGGACACTCAAACTGTCATTTCCCCTCCTCCCTTGCCAGTTATTCCATCTGGCTCATGTTTTAAGTGCAGATTTTCTTCAGCAGTAGTATCTTGTTGGGAGCTATCCCTGTTGCCCTTCACTGCATGTAGGATGTGGTTTGGTTTCAAAAGGACAGTCAAGACCCCTTAGCTTTATAAAAGACCCGCTCCCCTTCTGAACACAAGTACAGCTACAGTGAGTGAGTGCATCAGGGTGGATCGACTCAGTGGCTTGCCTTCTGGAAAGGGGGGGGGGGAGTTCCTCCTGCCAGATAGGCCATCCTGTGGGCAGCCAATCCAGAGTTTTCTCTCCCTTGCAGGAGGATCCGCGCTGGCACGGAGCTTACGTGGGACTACAACTACGAAGTGGGAAGCGTGGAAGGCAAGGAGCTTCTCTGCTGCTGCGGGGCCATTGAATGCCGAGGACGCTTGTTATAAGGCGAGCCGGAGGCCATGGGGTACATGGCGGTTTCTGCGTCTCCCCCCGCCCCCTTGGAGGGGACAGCAAAACAAGTCTGTTCCCACAGAAGGCGACACTCCACCTCCTCATGTACCCAGGTCTTGGGGGCTTCCTCCCCCCCCCCCCAGTGGCTGGTTTTCTCACCCTTCGTGTTGACTGTGTTTGCAGGGCATTCGTACTGTGTAAAGGACATTTTCTCCCCCCACACACACCCCCCTTTTTTTTTCTCTTCCATTGTTCGTGAAACAATAAAACAATCCTGATTACAACTCCGTATTCCATTGGCGCTCATGCAGAGATTCACTGGGGGGGAAAAAGAGGGAACAGTATGCCAACACAAGAGACATGGAGGATTTCCTACTAATCATTTTCAAAGAGAGCGCCTCTTTCAGCGTGGCTTCGCTCTCCCTGCAGAAAGCAAAACAAGCAAGCAAGCAAACCACCCCACCCCCAGTGAATCAAAGTTTTGCATTACCTTTTCAGATTTTCTGCAAGGTCTGAAGACTTGAGTTGTAAATCCAAGCAGACTCAGGCTAAAGTGAATCCATCAGGTTAGTCTCAAAGGTGTCAGGGTTGGGGAACCCTTTGTACATTTTGGACTACAGTTCCCATACTGCTCTATTAGGTAAGGCTGATGGGCACTGAGGGCCAAAGTTTTCCTCTTTTCAGGTGGAAGGAAGGTCATTTTAAATCACATGGGAAAAGTCGAAAGAACTCTAGCGCTGTATCAAGGAACGTTCTATATTCTAGTCAGAGACCCAAACGAAAAGCAAGGTAGGACACTGAACGTTTTTTTAAAGAAGTTTATTAGTTTTATTTAGGTTTTTAATATATTTTAACTTTTTAAAAAAAGGAAACACACATTTTGGTCTGGAGAAAGCTTAATGGTCCTTTTGTAAACCTCCCTCCCCCACCCCCAGGATAGGCTGGAAATAACCACATAAACCCTTGGATCCTAGTCATGAAACCAGCTTTTTTTCCTGCTTTCCTCAGCAGTTCTTTCCTGCCTTTAAAAAAAATCATCTGCTCAGGTATTCGAAACCCCTATCTAATAAATTAAAAAAAAATCACGGTGTTCCCCTAGGTTTGGGTGTACCTTGGTGTTTGTTTTTTTAAAACAGGATGAGAAATGGGTGCTCAGAAAGGGAGGGAGACTAGGGAAGGGAGTCTGTGTCCACTGTCCTGCACGCAAGGTGTGTGCCATCTATATATCACTTCTGCTGTCTTTTAAGATCCTTTAACCTACTGAATTCTGCCCCAGGCCCTTTCCCCTACTCGAAAAATAACGAGGTTAGCGAACAAATGTACCTTATTTTTCCTGAACGTTATGTGGACTCTTTAAAAATAGAAAGTAACTTCCATTACAGACCTCGGTGCGCAACCCTTCCCCACCCCGGTGAATTATCCTTGGCCTGCCTTTTCTTAAATATCCAAAATTATGTACAAGAGATGCTCATGGTGGGAAGGCAGAAAGGTTCCCAGCTGATGATCTGTAGGGAGAAAGGAAGAGAGTCTCTCTCTCTCTCCCCTGAGGAATTAATTTGGGCTATGGGGGGAAAAGACACCAACGTTCTTTGTGAAGCAAAACAATAAAACGAAACAAAAGCTGTGGTTTCCATAAGGCCAGGGGCAAGGGGAAGAAACCAAGAGGCAGTTAAGCAAGATCAAGATTCTAGGGTTCCCTAGCAGGAATAAGGCAGATTCAAATATGTGTTTCTCCGCCTGCTGCAATTTGGAAACAGTGGCAGCCATTGGAAATGGGTGCGAGTGAGAGTGTTTTATAAGTATATCCCATTGGTGGTGCGGATTCTGCTTTACCCGGTCTTTCCCAAATTGCACATCCCTAAGAAAAAGGAGAACACCAGAGAAGATGGGCAGGAAGCACCCGCCTTTCTCTGTTCCTGCACTCGGGGCTGTAGATCTCCACCTCGGTGCCCCCACCTGCGTTTCCCCCACACACCGGAAAAACCCAGCAATGTCCTCTTGAGTGGCAGATCACTGCAAACTTGAAAACACCCACCCCAAAAAAGGTCCAGAGTAGAAGAGGTTTAAAAAAAAAATCAGCTTTCCACCACTTGTTTTTTTTTAATGAAAGGCCTTTGGCACAGGGAGGGAGAAGACTCCCTGAGGACTAGCAACTTGAAATCGGATCACCGATTGTTACGGCATGGTTGCTGACATGGAAATTCGTCAGGTGTGCAAGTGTGTGTGCATTGGTGGGAGTAAAGTTAGGGTCATCTCTCTATCCTGCAGTTTCTTAGACGCTGAATTGGAGAGGTTTGGGGTGGGGGGGAAAGAAGGGGAAATATCTTTATTTCACACTTGACATTAGTTTTAAGGCAGTTTGGTAAAGAAGGATAAGAGGCAATGAACAAGGCCATCTTCCTGTAACATGAAGATCAGGGGCAAGGAGCCGAGGGGTCTTTTCACGGTCCCCATTCCCATTCAAAGAAGAGGCCGGCGATGCCATTATTTCAGGCGGTGTGGTTATTTCCTCTACGTGCCATTTTAGGATCGCAAGTTATCGTCCCGAGTCCCTCTGGAAATGAAAGCACCCGGCTTCGGCAGACCTCAAACAGACAGGGCCAGGAGGATCCCCCCCAGGAAAGAGAAGGGAGACCGTGCTCTGGGGGTGGATTTTTCCAAGTCCTCGGAGAAAGGGTTTTCTTTTTAAAATTATTTTCTTTTGGTTTTGGCCTCAAAAATAACCAAATGGACCCCCATCTCGGCTTCTGTACCTCAGGACAGACAACAGGTGACCTGGAGGGAAAAGGGGGGGTAGTAGTACCCCCCGTGGGCCAAAGAGAGAAAATCATTCCGCTTTCCGATGGTTATTGTTCAAGACGGGGTGCCCGTTGGTAAGGGGGCCGTTTTTCGTGGCCCCTGGAGGCGTGGAACCCGTGACCGCCTTCTCCTCTTCCTCGTCGGTGTTGTCGGTCTCATCCCTGTCGCTCCGCTCATCCTCCACCACCTGCGAGGAGATGGAAGAGAGGTTTCAAACCTGGCTCTTTTTTTCACCCAAGGGCCTTGTCTAGTCTGTGTTGTGACCCACCACCTTGTATACTAAACAACTCAGCTTTCTGCAAAACAAAAAACAAAACAAAACTCCACAAGCAACTAGTCATGATTAAGAAGGCTACAATTCTACAGTAGCGGCTTCTACCGAGGCATCAGCAAGTACGTAGAATATTCTCATTTTAGAAGACAGCATTCCAGACCCGTCGGCTTCTTAAATGCTGAAGGTGATAATTCTAAAAAGTGGGGACCTTCAAGGGCAGAGCGTGGGGGCTGCCCTTGTGAACCAGGATCCTGGAAAATCGCACGGAGAACCCCCATGAACAGGCATGCTCTCTCTCTGGACTCACTGGCCTCTATTTGCTTTTAAGTTTTTTTGTTGTTGTTTTTAGAAGACTTTAATTGTCCAAGTCTCTTTTAATAGGACTGCATCCTTTGAGATCTGTCAAATACGGAATTAAAATAAAATAGGAAGGTGGGAAAAATGAGGATAAAGTTGAGGCAAGGCTGAAGACCTCCTTCTTTGCATCTCGTATTCCGTGCCATTTTTAGCAACCGAATAGAGCCTGGGGACGCTTTTCACCTATTTCCCCCCCCCGTTTCATAGAACAGCCCCCCCTGCCGCTTTTTGCCTTTCCCAAATGTAAAAAATGCCGTTCTTTTTCCTGCCCTGCCCATCTTGGCGGCGCCAGAGGAAAACATGAGCGAAGGAGAGAAACAGAAATGCAGGCTTGCCTTTCCAGTTATGAATTTCTGGGCCATGCGGATAATGAGAAATGCCCAAAATATATGCAGGCACTGGAGGACCACCATCATGAAGTTGAAGAAGTAGTAGCCGAAGAACGCCGGATAAAACTCCAAAGGGTAAATGATGGTGCAATGTAGAATCCTAGGCAGAGAAAATCATTAGGGTTATTTTTCGCTGTTGGATTATCTCAGGTGACCTAATTTGTATCGTTAAAAACTTCTAGACAGACGGAAGGAAGTCTTTCCCCATCATCGCATTTCCATGCCAGGAAAAGCTTTATTCTACAAAATTTCTACATGTTTGCATTTTAGCAGTTTAAAAAGAATATGTTTATGGAATGCAAGCTTCTACATTTGGTCTAAAAGAAGTATCCCTAAAATTCTGACCCATAATATTCACCCTTACCACCTTTTACTTGTCCCGGTATTACAATAATAAAGTTTCTTTGTGGGCTCCATAATTAAAAGGAGCACCTTCCTTTGACCACATAGATATTGAGAGGTTTTGACTACGAGTCCCATTATTCCTGAGCCACTCGTTGGGCCAGCTAAAAAAAGTTTGGAAAGTGGCTTCCTGGGATTCTAATCTTGATTTAAGAAATTAAAAAGTTGCAGGTCTTTAAAACAAAGGGAAAGGGAAAAACTCGAAAGAACCGAAGCTAGCTGTCACATCTGGCTAGATTCTGACCTACCCAATTTCTGGAAAACTCAAAAGTTCACCCTGACGGCAAGATTTCAGAGACTCAATAAAAAATATTCACTGACCTTAAAATTTGATAGCATTTAAGATCCACCTGTTGTGCATGCCTTGGTTTCTAAATGTTATTATAAACAATTGCACCAATAGCTCCAACTTTAAAAGGATTTACGTTGAAAGCCAAGCTTGAAGGCCCACAAAATCCTCACCAGAATGGAAGGATGATGAGACGGGTAATGATGAAGACCACAGCGAAGACAATAAAGATGTTGTTACAAGTATTCTTCCAGCCGGCGTAATTAAACATCTTTGCCGACTAAGGAAACAGAATATGGGAGAAGGGGCATCATTCAGACACAAGTGCGAAGCGCCGGATGACAAATGCCATTATCCCCAGCTAGTAGTGCTACTGGGATACAGACTGCCACCCCCATCCCCTCAACCAACAGCAGATAAAACAGGATTATTTTTAGATTACCTTTAGTCTTGAAAGGTGGTTTTAAAATTGATATGGGCTTTTCAATCTGCATTTACAGAAGGTTTTATCTATTCCATTGGCTTTGGCTTCAGATGCTCCGATGCACCAACAAGCAGTAAATGAATACTTTTAATAAATAATGGAGAAAACCCCAATATTTAAACATGGCGGAGGGGAGTCAAAGATTCCAAGACAAGGCTGGAAAGACTTCAAGAAAGAAGGAAGAGGGGGCGTGAAAGAGCGAGAGGAAGGGTGGATGAAAACTGACCCCCAGGTTTGAGTTCTGGAATTTTCCAATTTTGAGTCAACAAAGTGATACTCCAACTGGGTTTACCCCCACCAGTCCTGGAGTCAGGGTGGCCGAGTTCTCACCTCCAGCAGATAGTCGGAAGAATCGTGCAAGGCCATGATAAGCGTCCCTGCCCGGATGTAATTGGTGAACCAGGAGAAGCTGATCAGGATAATGGTGGCCACGTGGTGGATGACCTGTTCCTTAAAGTCCTGCAAGAAGAGAAAAAGGTCAGGAAAAGGTGGAGGAGAAAAGGTTCACACTAGAGGAAAGTGAGAAGAGGAGGGAAGAGGGTTGCACCAGAGGAGAGGAGCAGGAAAAGCTAGCCATGATGGAAGAAGAGGCTGCTCATAACATTAAACCATGGTTTAGCATTATGTCCAGATACAACCATCTTCATATAATCTGCTGTCAGTACAACAGAGCAGCTGTTGAGGCCGGTGTTGAACTGGTGGCAGCAAAACCACTCCGGTTTCCAGCCTGAACGTTAAAGGAGCCACCCGAATCGCTGAACCTGTTCTCTAGATAGGGTTCAGCCTCTTAAACTTCCTGTAAAGTTCAAAACAAAACCCAAACCAGGTTCACCAACCCTATTATATTGAAATAACCAGGCTTCTCCGATGTGAGCCCCAGCTATCGTTTCACCCCCTAATTTTTCCCAGGCTCACTTCAAGCCCACTGCCTCTCTCTGACCAATTATTTCATCTGCCCTGGAGGACCCCAAAAAGGCCATCCTTCTGAGTAAGGATTCCAGGGTGGTACTGGAGAAAATAGCTTTGGAAGGCTGAAAGGCAGGGCCTAAGCCATATTATTTACAGGGGTAAATCTTATTTTTAAGGCACCAGCTATTTCGTTCCTTGAATATATAAACCATCTTCTACCCATAGAGCACAGTTGGATTAGTGCTGTGGAGACCAGGGTTCATGGCCATACTCCACAAGCTAGTGTAATAACAAAAGAAGATGTTACTAGTAAAATATCACAAACGTTGCAATAGACCAGATGGGGAGCTATTGGGCTTTGCAAGCTCATCTCTCCACTCCTCTGCAGATCAAATCCTCTGCGCTCACCTTACGTTTTACGTCGGAGGCGATGCTGAACAACAGAGACCAGTAAAAGGACAACTCAATCATGTAATACCAATACTGGGATGGCAGCAGGCTCTGGATGAAGAAGGAAAATAAGAAAGAAGACAAAAGTAACATCCAGGTCAACCTGAAGCTGGATTTGCAATGGACACTTGGACATTATAGGGCTGGTTTGGGGGCCTGGGGAAAGGACCAATCGGAGCAGACACAGAAAGACCTCAGAAGTGCGTATATTTATGAAAATCACCCACCGTATTTCTGAAAACCGTGTTTCATAAATGAGGCAAATGGAGGGGAAAAAAGCCCAGGCATTTCAGATCATCCTTTAGGGAAGCAGAGGATGTTAGCCCCGTTTCCCAAGAAAAGGCATATCTCAGGAGAGAAATCTTCATTGGCCGTAGAAACAGACTATCAAATATCCACAATCCACAGACAGGAAATGGCCTTTATTGCAATCAACTGTCAGTGGAGAAAATAGGCCCTCTTCGGAAATCGAGGCTAAAAAGTTCACTCACCTGAACAGGGTAGCCTTCCCACACTTTACGGAGGTCATAAAACCAAGGTTTCTGCAAGATTAGACCACAGAAAAGATAAAACGTGAAGACGGGGGACGACATGAACGGGTTTGCAAAATGCAGAATAAGAAATGGTAAAAGGAGGGCACAGGATAATGATCAAAGGGAATAATCAAATTAGAATGGAAAAGGAAAGGAAAATAAACTTTATACTTACATCTGCTATCACAACCATGCCAGCAATGAAAGCAATAAGGTAAAAGGTGAATCTCCAACTGGAAAAGGAAGCACAAAGTGGGTTTTTCCCCCCCTCAACAGATGAAAAACACATCAAGCCCTGTCAAGATTGCTTCTGGGCACGTGCAGAATGCCACCCACATAGTCATCTATCTTTTCTATAGTTTGAATAACATTCATACCCCATAGAGAAGTAAGATGTATGGGGTTTGCTGTTCACACTGTTATCAAGTTTTATATTAATATTTATGTTTTCAATATAATTTACAACAGGAAACTTTTGAAGTTAGGTAAAAGGCACACCATTCCTGTTCTAGCTCTCAGTGTGTAAGGCTCCTCCATACAAAATCAAATTCCCTGCATCTGGAAAGCAAGCATGTCAGGGAGAAGAGTTTGAAATGACCCTTCTGTCTTGATCGGCTGCTTTTCTACCTGCATGATTTCTTTGGTACAGTATATGGCAAAGGAAACTTCTTAATGTGGTGAGGCTTTCTGTATTCCAATGTGGTATAATTTGCCAGCCTCAATGAGAACTAGGCTCATGTCACATTAACTTGGGCATGGTTCCCTCCAAAACCTTTTAGAAAATTAATAAATTCTTTGGATTTGTAAACTGGGACAGTGGAGGAAGTGGGGAAGAATTGGTCTACATGCCATCTGTTACCGACCATTCTCCTATAATTCACACAGGAGCGAAATCGATGCAAAAAATAATGCGGAGAGAAGGCATACGATTCACCCCCAAATAAAACAGGGCACCCTGGGGCTAAAGCCCACTCTTTCTCTCTACCTGGCCTCCCGAAACTTCTTGAGCAAACTGGGCCGATCCTGGTTGCGCCGACGCCGAAACCAGCGCTCCACCTGCCGGGGGGTGTAGCCGCTTTTCTTCGAGAGCCCCTCAATGTCGGCCTGCGAGGGCAGAAAAAGAGACCCCCGAGGGGGGCGCTTCAAGACAACCAGACAAGATCCTTTGGCAACCCCACTGAAAAAACTGCCCCCATAAATTATTTCGTTGCTTGCAGAAGCTGAAAAGGCCAATCGGAAAGCAGCCGTCTTTAAAAAAGGAACTGCTGATGAAGGTTTAGCTGCTTAACTCTCTTTTCGGGGGGGGGGGAGACTAAGGAAAGCAAGTCATGACTCCCCCCCCCCCAGCCAAGGGTCTTGATTAAAGACTTGTAAATTTTATTAGGTATTCATTTTCATGGCCCACAGATCACATCAGGTGCATCGTCCAACAGAGGCTGACCCCTTTGGCCACGGGGACCGGTTTAATGCCCCCCCCCGGTCTACGAGAACAACCCAGCGGCCACTCTCGACGTTGGCTTGGCTCCGGGGAAGGCGGGCCGGTTTTCCCCGGCTCACGAACTGATCCACTCTGCCAAGGGTTTGCCATTTCCCCCCGCTTGGCACTAACGTAATGCCAATTCCAACCTCCTCATGCTGTTTGCTTTTATGCAAATAGTGCTATTTACACACGCAGAGAGAGAGAGAGACACAATTTCTTGTTTCTCTTTACGCGATGCTACATTTTGATATTTTTGCTCTGCAACACTACAGTTTTGTCTTTTGTATCGGTTGCATTTGGAGGTTTGCTTTTATGTATCCTAGTTTTTATTCTCCCGCCTTCTGGTCCCGTCGCTTCTCTGCTGGGTCCCAGACCCGGACGGACCGTCTTGCTCCGAGCCTCTTTCCGCACCAGGCAGGCAGGAGCCCTAACCAGAGGGAGGGCGGCTTTTCCTCATACACACAGCTTTGTTAGCCAAATTACCTGTTTGGGGTGTTTACAGGAAGAAGTGTAAAATTTCTCTAGCACTGGGTTCTGAGTCGCTTTTAACCGGATTTTCTCCTTGACGTTCAAAAGACCGGCTAATGGAGTGGCCACATACCTGGATGGGAGAAAAAAATCAGAATCAGAGAGAGAGAGATGTGAAGTTAGCAGCCTGAAATTCTGTTTATTATATAGCTTCTCACTGTAAAAAAGTTGAGGAAGATCTTACGCACTCTCCCAACACCAGATTTTAAATCTGAACAAGATCCATCAACTTGTTTTCACACCCAGGTTAAGTCTGGGAAAAGGCACCAGTAAATTGGGACCCAAAGTGTATCTTGAGACTATATCGCCCATCCTGCAGCCATGACATCCGGGTCCTGTTCGTTTCAAATGGGCTTGAAATCAATGTATGATTTTTTTTTTAGCAACAGCCACGTTTCAAACCATGAGCTCTTCCTTCTGCCTAAGGAGCCTTTACGGCATGAAATAATGCTTTCCAAAAAACATTTAAGAGCTGAACATTGTCTCTGAAGAGGACCACGATTCTATCGTAGGGAGACAAGGATTGCTGGAAAAGACAACAAGACTTGGAAAAACGAAAGGAACGTAGTTAAGGAACAAAACAAATTGTAATGAGCGGGATACGTACAGTATCTGTAAAATTCATCAGCTAACTAAAGTTTCCCCAGAAAGTGGTCGAAGATCTCATCAGTCACCAGGTGGCGATAAAACACAGGTTAAGAGGGACAGAGCAAAAGTTGGGAGCAGGATGATGGAGGGGAGGGGGAAGAGAGAATGATGATGATATGGGGAAAGGGAAAGTTTTTTAAAAAATCTTCTTAAAAAAATCTTCTTCTAAAAATCTCCATTTATTTGGTCAGGTCCATTGGAATGCGATTTAAAATAGGGTTTTTCCCTGTCTTATTGTAGGTGTTTCGGATGACATCTTGAGTTGATCCTGTGAAAACTGCTTTCACACACCGTCAAAAAAACCAAAAAACCTAAAACTGAGAGCTTGAAGAAAAAAAGATATTGCACGATGTTTTATAGGAAATAATCATCCTTTGAAGGGAACAGACGCCAAGGGTGTGTTTAATTGTAACCTGTTTAGAGGACTGCATCCTCCATGGGGCTGCCTCTGAAGAGGGTTTGAAAACTTAGTCACAAAGCTTAGAAAGGGCGCTTTGTTTTTGGCTCCTGTAAAAGCTTGCCTCGTGTAAAAACTTTTTTTGGGGGGGGGAGACCCTCCTCTCAGCACATTGCAGGAGGACATGGGAGGGGCTTATTCAGTGGTGGCTCCCAGCCAGGGGAACTCCCTGCTACAGGGAGCTTGGTTCCTGCCTTCTTTTTTGACCTCTCGCCAGCAGGCAGGGCCTTTAAAAAAAAAGCAGAGGCAGTTTTTTGGCACCATGTCTGATTAATGGCATTCCGTCTGACTCCTTGCAGTGTGAAACCTTCACAAGCATTTTGATTTCAGCTTGATTTTATTTTGTTTGTTTTACTGATTGCAGTGAAGACTTAAGGCTAGGGTAGAAAGACAGGCTGTATTAACAAAGCTTCCTTGTTGTTTTATTAATTAAAATATTTCATAAGCAGAACAGCATCTTGTTAATAATGCAGGACACAGCTTGCCTGTTTCAATATTGATTCATCAAATATTTTAATGAATAAAGCAACAAGAAAACAGTATTTTAATTAATCATAGAAACAAATATATTTATTAATTTTTAAAAACCAGCAAAAAGATTCCCCTGTTCGTCGCATGCTCTCCCATCCATCGTTAAAATATATGTTTTTATATATACACACACATAAACACACACACACTGCAGTTCCTGTAACACAGTTCTGCTTGTCTCCAGCCTCTTCTTCCAGGGGGCGGGAGAGAGGCTGTCACCCTCTGTAAATAATTGCTCTTTAATACTTTGGCCTTGCGATCCCGCCTCCTTAGTAGACCCATCACTGGCACAATGTGGGCGATACAATGCCATGATTATGCCCGGAGATCACTGTTGGCCAAGCTGCCCGCCCTTCCTCTGTTCTCAATTGTTCTCTCTTGGTCCTTGGCTAATGTTCCAGGCTACAGCAGCAAAACTCTTGTCTTTTGCCCTTACTCTTGAGGAATTCATGGGGGTCCCATGTACGGGGGGGAGGGTTGACGTCCCCCATAACAATCTCGCCAAAGGGTTTGCACAGATATATGTAGGTTAGGAAACATCAGCCCCTTTGGATGGGATGGACGTCTGCTCCCGAAATGTCCAGCTAGCAAGGTCAGTGGCAGGGGGATGATGGGGGTCCTGATCCACATGAAGGACCCAAGGTTCTTTTCCACCTTCAGTGGAAGGAAACGGGGCAAGGAGACCACCTCTCCCATCACCTCCACTGACTGGTCCTCAGAATATATCAAGAAAAACTTCCTAACTGTATGACAACAAAACCCATGACCTCAGGAGGAAGGGAGGGAGGGCTCCCACCCTGGAGGGTGGCCTTAGACAACCACCAGGTATCTTTTGATTTGAAGGGGGTTGGACTCGATGGCCTTAAGAGGCCCCTTCCCACGTCACAATTCTATGATTCTGTGGACTCACGTTTCAAATAGATGTCTGATGACCAGGAAGACGAAGGCTAAGGGGATGGTGAAGTAGAGGTCGGAGGCCTTGGTGTAGACCCGTCCATCGCGGTCTTCAAGGTCGGCCCAGGTGAGGTTGGCTGGCAGCCAAAGCCGGTCCCACCAGAAATAATTGTATAAGGTCTGGAACATCCTGAAAAGGGGGGATAAAAATGAGAGAGAGTGAACGTTGATACGATTGCTTAGGAAAGAGGCCATTCGTGGAAGGCCAGAGCTTTTAAAAGCCTCCCCCATAGAGTCAAATCTAGCTAAAACCAAATTAAATTGATTTTAAGACTTCTCAGAGTTCCTGGTTGGGGAATTCTCTGCCGGAGTCCAAAAAGGTTTTTTTCCCCCCGTTACAGGACTTCAGGGTGGGTAAACTGGAGCAATACAGGTGTTGATGGAACAAAACATCCCAGCGGCCCCAGGCAGGGGAGCAAGGGTGAGGCACTGGCGGGAATTTGCAGGCCAGCAACACCGGAAGGGCCTCCAGCGGCTAACCAACGCCCCCCTCCAAAAAATCGGCTTAGTTCTACACCAAAGAAAGATCAGAGTTTAGCTAAGCATCCGGGCCCAATCCAGATGCCGTCTCAGTTCAGCAGGGCTCCTGGCACCTGGGGCTCTGGAGTGGTTGGACCTGCGTCTAAGACAGCCTGGGAGGGAAGGAGAGAAAGGGGAGAGAAAAGATAGCATTTCAAGGAGCAGGAAACTATCTCTAGGTTTCAGGCCAAGCAGCAAATTAAGCAAGAGGTGAAGGATAAAAGTTCCACCCACGTCAGGTGCGGGCAAGCCTGCTGCATTTATGAGCAATTTTTAAAACATCTCTAAGTCCTTCCTGATTGGGATTCCTAGGAAACCCTTCAACCCCTGTATTCACCAGGGTTCCCTCCCTACCTCACCAAGCCCCCTGTTTTCTCTTATCAACCTCTGCAAAAAAACAAAAACAAAAAAGAAAAACCCTCACTTTTGACAATAATGCAGCAAATAAATGCAGTTCAATCATTTTTCAACAGAGGAGGCTGAGACACTTTACTCTTAAGCCCAGAATCTGCTGAATTTGCCCCTAAAAATCTGTCACGGCCTCTGTATCTTCCCCTTCTATTTCCCAGGAGGTGATGGGGCCAGTGGCCATGATCTTAGTTTTTTTTTATGTTGAGCTTCAGACCATTTTTTGCATTTTCCTCTTTCATCCTAATTAAGAGGTTCTTTCATTCCTCCTCACTTTCTGCCATCAGAGTGGTATCATTTGCATATCTGAAGTTGTTGATATTTCTTCCGGCAATCTTAATTCCGGTTTAGGATTCATCCAGTCCTGCCTTTTGTATGATGTATTCTGCATATAAGTTAAATAAGCTGGGGGACAATATACAGCCTTGTCGTACTCCTTTCCCAATTTTGAACCAATCAGTTGTTCCATATCCAGTTCTCACTGTTGCTTCCTGTCCCACATATAGATTTCTCAGGAGATAGATAAGGTGGTCAGGCACTCCCATTTCTTTAAGAACTTGCCATAGTTTGCTGTGGTCCTCACAAAGGCTTTTGCGTAATCAATGAAACAGAAGTAGATGTTTTTCTGTAACTCTCTGGCTTTCTCCATAATCCAGCGCATGTTAGCAATTGGTCTCTGGTTCCTCTGCCCCTTCAGTATCCAGCTTGTACCTCTGGGAGTTCTCAGTCCACATACAGTTGAAGCCTGCCTTGTAGGATTTTGAGCATAACCTTGCTAGCATGTGAGATGAGTGCAATTGTCCGGTAGTTGGAGCATTCTTTGGCACTACTCTTATTTGGGATTGGGATGTAGACTGATCTTTTCCAATCCTCTGGCCACTGCTGAGTTTTCCAAACTTGCTGGCATATTGAGTGTAGCACCTTAACAGTGTTAGCTTTTAAGATTTTAAATAGTTCAACTGGAATGCCATCATCTCCATTGGCCTTGCTGTTAGCCATGCTTTCTAAGGCCCACTTGACTTCACTCTCCAGGATGTCTGGCTCAAGGTCAGAAACCACCCTAATCTGTGTTGTCTGGGACATCCAGTTCTTTCTGGTATAATTCCTCTGTGTATTCTTGCCACCTCTTCTTGATGTCTTCTGCTTCTGTGAGGTCCCTACCATTTTTGTCCATCATGTCCATCTTTGCACAAAATGTTCCTTTAATATCTCCAATTTTCTTGAACAGATCTCTGGTTTTTCTCTTTCTATTATTTTCCTCTATATCTTTGCCCTCTTGTCTTTCCTTGCTATTCTTTGGAAGTCTGCATTCCATTTTCTGTAACTTTCTCTATCTCCCTTGCATTTTGTTTCTCTTCTCTGCTATTTGTAAGGCCTCACTGGACAGCTACTTTGCTTTCTTGCATTTCCTTTTCTTTGGGATAGTTTTCGTTGCTGCCTCCTGTACAATGTTATGAGCCTCCATCCATAGTTCTTCAGGCACTCTGTCCGCCAAATCCAGTTCCTTACATCTGTTCTTCACTTCCACTGTGTATTCATAAGGGATTTGGGTTGTCATGCACATGTAATAATAAATCACTCCCATCTAATAGGACCTTGGACACCCTAAATCAACAGGCTTCTTGGGGGGGGCAAAATTTCTAAAATAGTGGAATAACATTCTGCCACTACCTCCTTTTTTCGTATGTTTAAGGAAAGAAAAATCTTGTTCCAAATGGAAGGGAGGAGGATGCATTAAAGACAACACTCAGAACCCTTCCTTTTTTAACTCAACACTGGCTGAGTTCCCTACAATACAGGAACTTTACAAGCTCTGGTAAATGGTTAGCTATTACCATTAATCTTTGGGGGTGGGGTGAAAGAATCTGTCCATGTGGGTGGTCAAAGGTTTGGACTGGTGGACTCTGCTCCTTTAGAGGATGATGCAAGGTAGAAGCTGAGGGTGGGCCTCCCTTGCCCAGATAAATCCATTATCTGCTGATACTGGAGTGCTGGAACAAAATAATGCTTTACTGGCATTGCATGTCGATAATTCCTTAACACTTTGGATATTAGAGACCTCAATATTTCGACCAGCAGTCCTCACTGAGGACTAGAGTCTTCCTGGTAATTCTTTCTTGAAAGCCCTCATCCAGAACGGCAAGCAAATGGCAGCTGCCCAAACAAATATCAAGATCCCAGATACTGTTATTTAATAATGCGAAGGCATTAAGGCAGCTTAGATGTAAGACCGGGATTTAAAAGAGGCACTTGATAGCTTTTAATGTCATCCAAACCTCAAGTGACATTTCGCACATTTATGCCCTCTGCCAGGGCGCTAAATTCCACCCAGACCTCCTGCTCGAACTAGAAGGAAACACAGGCCTTCGGAGGAAATTTACAGCTGGCAGCCTTTGGCCGTTAGCCATTTCTTCCTAACTAAGAATCAGAACCTCGTCAGAGGCATCAAGGATGACGCTCTGCCAAAACTCCCAAAGCTGGAATGAAGATCGACCCACTGGGCTGCTTGGAGGGCCACGATGAGGGGCGGGACCAGATTTTGCTGCTGACGGGGCCTTTCCAAGGACTAAAACATAGAAGGCAGGGAGAACGCAAGCAAATGTAAAACACAGAATGGCCTTGGCTGCAGGAAAAGTGTCAAGTAGGGGTCCAGAGGCATCCACTGGATTCAAAAGATGAACAGACTGCACGAGAAATAAGACACACAATCCAAGACGAAAGGAGAATAGGAAGAAAATGCAGGTTGGGTTCAGAAAAATGCAATAAAATGGACAAGCTATTCCTGGCTCTTTCCAGCCGAGAAGTGCCTTACGACCAGAAGCAACAGCACAGGCCATGATCCAAAGACTCCGCTCCATGCCACTGCATTCCTCGCTACCAGCCGGGATGCCTCAGCTGATCTGCAGAGTTATCCCCCCCCTCCCCGCCCCCATTATTTCAACAGACTTATCTACTGCTCCGACCCTGAGATCCGCCCGCCCGTGGGCCAAGCAAGAGGGATCCCTCCCCAAAGAACGACTTAGCCTGCAACAAGAACAACCACTTTTGAAATCATGAATTAAAGACGTGCTGCCAGATCACCAGAGAGGCGCCTGAAAAGAATGCTTTGACCAAAGGGTGGGAAACTCAGCCGCCCTGGTTATGCGGGTTTAATGGTAATCCATAAGGAGTTGCAATAACCTGGTGATGCCCTCCTCCCATATCCTATTGTTAGTAAACACAAAGCGCAGAAAATCAAATACCCTGAGCTACAAGGTCAGGAGTAGACACGGCCTGAAAGACAGATTGGATACGCAATATCCTTGGCACATTCAATATACTTGATTTATTGGCTAAGGCTCATTGAAGAGGCGCCCTCTAACCTCAGGCATGAACTTGCTGAAATTTTGGCAAGTTTTCAGCCCGTCTTGAAAGGCTGCCAGAGTGGGAGACAAATTCCTTTTCCAAAGCAGGGAGTCCCTCACCAGGAATTTCCTAGGCAGCAGAACCGACGGCGGTCTCCAAAATAATTTGGAAGGCTGCCCTTTGACACTCTTCCCCCACAATAGCAGGGGCTGAGCGTAGCTGCCACGCAGCGGAAGGGCGGGATAAAGCACTGTGTAACTGCCTTCTAAGAATCTTCCTTTGGATGGTTTTTGAGATCAAGCTGCTAGTCCTCAAGGGGAGATCAGGGGATTTCTCCTCCCCGTGCAAACAGGCAGTGCCTTATTGGGAGAAAGCATGCTGACACACAAACAGGCAAACCAACCAACCAGAAGCAGGCACACAAACATAAAAATTCCCAGAGAGCGGCTGAGATTCCTACTGTCCCCGTTAAAACAACGGCTTCGTTTATCGAGAACCCTGCCTTCTTTTTCCAGAGTGACAGCCTCAGAAACCACTGCCCTGGTCTGACCTCGGAGGAGGCAGAAGGTAACATTTCTGGACATTTTGACAGCCGCGTGCCGGTGGATTCTAGAGTCCAGAAACAAGATGTCCAAGTGGAGGGAGGACAGCATGGAGGGCCGGCATCCACAGCGGGGATAGGAAAACTCTCATGACTTCGCGCCCAGTTTTGCTCCGGCCTCTTTCCCATGATCCAGTGTCCTCGAGCACATTCAAACGGCAGCCATTCTCAGAAAGGACAAACAGGGCCATTGTGTTGAACCGGCCACAAAATCATTTGAAAACACACACCACTGCAGAAAGAAAGGAAGGCGAAGAGACGGGGGGGGGGAGAAAAAAGGGGCGATTGAAGGAAGAGAGAGGAAGAAATACTGTACCGGACCTGGTTTTAAAGGCCCACCAGGTTTCAGTGCCCTCCGAGGACAGACTATTGTGAAGTAAATTAATACCAGAGGATTATAGGAAGAAAAACAGAATCCTGACCACCCTGGCCTTATCCTGCAGGCCTTTGGGCTAGCTGTCAGAGAGGACTGGGTGCCAAACATTGAAAAAGTTAAGCCATCAAAATCCTGGACCGTTCAGGGTGGCTTCTGCGTTCAGTTTTTCTTTCTATCTCAGACATGAAGCCGCTCCCAAATCTGGGTCCATCTTGCTCAAAACCAAACGAAAACGTCCCCAGCAAAGAGGGTCAGATCAGGCTAAAGCCAAGTTTTGCCTGGATAACAACACCCAGAATCCCCACCCCACCCCCCACCTGTTGCCAGCATTCAGGTGGAGTTCTCCATCTGTCAGAAGGGGAGCCTCTGAGCTGAAGCCCATTTTGCTCCTTGTCTTAAAAGCATAACATGAGGAAAAGGGGAGGACGGGATGCCCCAGAGAGGAGCCAAAGTGGCTGGGAGCCTCACCCGTCTCTCACAGACAAGACAGCTTATACTCTGCTGGTATCTCTCAAAACATCCTTACGGTTAATTATCTGCGTGCAAAAGTCCACGAGTCCCTAACAAACCAGCACAATGCATCTGCATTTGCAACGGGTGCCAAGCCAAGCCAATTAATTTTTTACGAGGCACATCTAAATGGGTATCGTTTTCTGCATCAGGCGAGCAGGGTCGGGGGGTGCGTGATCCAGAGCGCGTGTGGGTCTACCAGGACTCCTCTCCCACCCACTCACCCACCCCCAGCAAAAGGTCCAAACAAGTCCAGAACATGGAACGAGGACATCCTTTTTAACGAACCCTCAAACTTGACTTGAGAGACAACCCACAGCAGGCTGCCTTTCGAAATTTGCCCTAAAATCCACAATCCTTTCACTGCCGTAGCCCTGGAGGAAGGGCAGGAGATGAAAGAGCAAAGCCACCAAAAATAAAAAAGTTTTATTCATCCCTGAAAGCGCCACACCCGTTCGGTGCCACTTTGAGGGAGACTTTGTGGAAGACTCCGAATTTCTCACTGAAGTTCAAAGGGTCGCATGAGCATCCTCGAGGAGTCTAAGCCCATTAAACAGCAATTACCGCGTGCCATCAAGCCAGTCCCAAGGAATGGCAACCCTCCGAGGTTTTCCCAGTCTGGGAGCTACACAGGGGGGTCAGGAGACATCTGCCCGTCTTCCGACGCAGGTGATCTCAGGTGGCCCCTCTTCCCAAATGCTGTGACAAGGATGTGAACTCCTAGCTCCCAGGGGATCCAAACACATGAACCTCTACCGTCCACCAAACTACCAACCTTAGGATTCCATAGGAAGGGTGTCACGCTGCTGTGATTGTGTCCGTGTGTAGAGAGCCTGCAGTAAATAGGGGAATTGGTGCTATCACATGAATGTCAACTGTCTTTGGCGGCTCTTGTCTGACTTTTCTTCATGGTCTATTGCACTGGTTCTTAACCTTGGGTTACTCAGGAGTTTTGGACTGCAACTCCCAGAAGCCTTCACCACCAACTGTGCTGGCTGGGGTTTCTGGGAGTTGCAGTTCAAAAACATCCGAGTAACAAAGGTTAAGAACCACTGATCTATTGGACCAAACACGGAGGATACAGCAGAGGCTGATGTCTCTGTGAGCTGGTGGGTCAGAGGCCCCAAACATATATAACTAGACACCTGAGATTTTGGAGAATTCTCAAGCCTCTCGGGCTAAAGAGGGTTGTAGAAGGCCCTCCCGGTTGCTTCCTTTCTCAGCAAGAAAACACTGCAAGAGAGACCTGCATGAATGCACAGCCTTAATATTCAACCAGGTTCTGCCCAAGCCCTTCTGCCGCCTGAGGCAAAACATGCAAAGGGTACCGCTCTCTCCCTGCCGACTTACCGGGCTCCAGGTACACAGTTCCCAAAACACAGCCAAGTTATTTTAACAAATGAGGCATAAAAAATGGGGGGGGGGGGATAAAAAAAACCACCTCTCTCCCCACATCCCTGGCAAGGGGGTAGGGGGGAGGGAAAAAGATAAGAACAATAATGGAACTATTAAGAGAATAATTTGCTATTCTTGTATAGCACCCAACGCTTGCTGCCGGAGATAACCTTCTGACTCAAGAATCGTAGTGCTGAACTAAGGTTTAAGAAGCTATCCTGACATAAACCCGCCCACCCACCCCCCAGAGGGCAATTAAACCCAGGAGGAGGGGCACAAATTTCGGCTTTGTAGGATCTCACGGTGGATGATGGGACTTGTCATTCAATCCCATCAGGAGGGTGCCATGTTACAGGAAGGTGGCTCCAACCCACGCTTATAAAATCTGTTGGCTCTCTCCCTTATGGTAGATGTTCAGAAAGTTAATTACTTGGAGGTTGTCTGTCAGAGAGAGGTGGATGGAAGAACGATCATTTTAATGGCTCCCGGCCTTTATGGTACGTACGTTAGCTTCAAGAGAAAGTAAATGCAAGCAATGGGGGGGGGGGGGGAGAGAATCTATAAAGCCTGATCTGAAGCATGCTCCTCTTTGGACATCTGCCCACCTGCCTTACCCAATCCGCACTCAAGATCAGAAGCGTGAGGCGAGCGCTGCTGTAATTTCCATTAAGAGCATTAAATCTCGCTGCCCGGCTGGAATCAAAGGTGCCTCAAGTAAAGACAAAAACTAGGGTGATGCCTCCCCATAAAGGAGGAGGTGCTTGACGAGCAGGATTTGAACACGTCACCACTCCTTCGCATCTCATGGCTGAGAAAAAAAATCCTTCTTTGAAAGCCAGCATTTTGGGGACACCCCCCTCTACCCTTTTATGCTTAAACTCACTTTTTATATCTTCACTTTGATCTGTCTGTAATAAACTCCCTTCTCTTATTCAGAGGCCGTGGCTCCCCCACCAAAATCAGTGTCGTGATTGCAAAATCAGTGGGGCCAAGCCCCGGGGGTGGGTTGTTTTGGTTATCGTCCACCAACGTTAAGTGCACGACAGATGGTACTGTCGGAATGAATCCCTGCAGGAAACCCTAAAGAGGATGAAACACCCAGATGAACCCTGCTCCCAGCCATATATGCGTGGGGGGGGGGCATGGGGGTCCAGACACACCCAAAGCAGTTCAAAACCACCAGCCTAGCCAAATTCTCGACTTGGCAAGCTTGGCGTGGCTACCATTGCCCTCCTGCTAAGCTCATTCCCCCCCCCCCAGAAAACTAAGTTATGTTGTAACTGGGAGCCTCTTCCTTCTGTTTTAGGATGGGGAGAAAGCAAGACAGCTCACCTGTCCGCTAGTCCAGAGATACCTTTTTCACAACAGCCTGCTGCTTATATTTATTCTTAGTTTTATTTCCATTCTACCCCTTCCGTTCCCCTTTGCAGGAAGCTGCGGGCGACGGGCCGGGCTCCTCCCCTCTCTGTTCTACCCTCCTAAAAATAACCCTGAGAGGTAGGCCAGGGACCGATAAAGGATGTGAGTGGCCTGAGATTCAACATCTGGATCCCCAAAGTCACAGTTCACCTCACTAACCATTACTTTCTCCTCTCTGTCAGTCCCAGAGAGCTGGCGTGCGGCTGTCAAGACGCCACCCGGGGCCTGCATCAGCAGCATTCGAACCCACGCCACCACCCGGGCGATGGAAGGCCTGAGGTTGCATTTTAGGTGAGTCACCAACTGGGAGATGCTGGGAGCAGGCCAACCGAGAGGAATACAGCTAGTAAACGTTGGGGCAAGGATCACACCCATCAACAGAGCATCTGCCCACCTGAGAGGCATCTGGCCGCCCTCCATCCAAAATGGGGTGCCAGGATGGGTGGACCCGAGAGCCTGTCCGAGCCGGCTTGCGCCTTCTCTGCAGTGCTTGGTTACACTGCCGAGGGGGGGAAGGGATATTCTGGGATTCTCTCCCCCCCACACACACCCACGGGGCAAAAAAAGGTCTTGCTTCTCCATCACCCAGCTGGTAACAACAACGCGGCCAGGTCTCCCTCATCATCATGTGTCGGGGCATTCATTCTCCCTGCAAGCCTTATTGGCTGTCACGTTTCCCCCGGATTTTGCACGCACTTAGGCTACAGTGCCCCTGCATCTGGAGAAGGGAGGAATCGTGTCCTACCTCACAGGGTCGTGTGGGAGCAAAACCGCCCCATGACAGGCAGACTAGGCGACAAAGCGCTTTGCCAGTTTAAAAAAGCACCGTAGAAAGTTGGAGCTAAGCGGAGAGATTTAGTTATCTTTTTACCCCTTAAGGTTTCACATTCTTCTCTTTCCCTTTCCCTACGGGGTCTGGAATCGGAGGCCGGGGGGGAGGGGTTAAGGGCATCCCAGAAGATGCTCAGCTCATGCCACAAAAAGACAACTCGGCTGGGGGGGCACACACACACAGCGAAATCAGCTCCCGCAGCCCGTCTGGACCCTTTGCTTTTTCTTCGTTCTCCCAGTCCCCTCCCACCTCCTCTATTTTCAAAGCCAAGCTACAACACATGCAGACCAGATCTCCCCTCCAATTATTATTATTTGGACTACAACTCCCATCAGGCTTAGCCAGCCTAGCCAGTAGTGAGGGACGATGGTCTAGGTGGCCTCTTGAGAGCAACAGCTCCCTGCCCCAGAGCTTATAAATATCCATTTGTTGGAGGGCAACTCCCATCATCCTCCCTCCACGAGCTGGGCTAGATAAAGCATTCTGGGAGTTGTAATCCAAGTGGTTATCTTTTCCCAGGAACAGCTGAAGTATATAAGGTGGCCTAACCAAGACAATCTCTGCCCATTAGTCATCCACTCCAACAGCAGCAGGAACAATGTTTCATAGACTTGTCTTTGCAAAACATTATCCTCACCCACCCACACACAAAGGAAAACCCTGGATGCTTCAGGGAGGTGGGGCTGTGGAGGTGACACCCCTCAGATGGAGCAACGCATAGCAGAAATGGGCTTGCCACACTTTTCAGATCCCCCGGAAGAGATAAGGGCATCCCGCATGGAGACATCTCCGCTTTGTGGATTCTCATCTCAACAGAGAAGGATGCAGAGGAGGGAAGATCCGACCCAAACCCAGACTTCAGCTGCACCCCAGGTAAACCAGGCGCACCTAACCCAATTTTATTTCACTTATTACTATGTTTTTCCCCCCAAAACAGAAACACAATTTACGAATCCCATTGGGCCCCCATCCCTGGCTTCCCAACCCCTCCATAGCCACCCATACCAACCCCGTTTCGACCAAACCGCTTCGCCTTCTTTGGTCGTGTCCAAGGCAGGGGGGGGGCGCGAACAGGGGTGACTCTTTCTACCCCTTTCCATCCCCTGAAAGTCTGTTGCTTGCGGGGTCCCTGCTTCCCCATCAAACCACCTCTTTTTCTCAAACAATAACAGCAGTCATCAAAAGTAGGCCTCGGTCGCTCGTGCGTTTGGGAGCGCAAGAGCTGACCCAGACGTTTGTTCTCCTAAAGCAAAGAAAGGAGAGTCACCTTAAAGCACACACAGAGAGCCGGAATTTCTCCCACCCTACAGGATTTCGACTTAGGGCAGGGTTTCAGCTGCCCCACAAGAAAAGAGAAGTGTTTAAAGTTCATAAAAGCTGGGCTGGAGAAAGTTTGAGGTAGGCCTCCCAGCCGGCACTTCCTGAAAGTCCCAGAGAGAAAGAAAGAAAGAAAAAAAGGGGGGGGGGGGAAGAGACACAGAAAAATCACTCTCAAAATGGGACAGAGGGACATCCACACATCCAGGCCAGGCCCTCCGAGCGAGCAGGATTGAATAAAAGGCTGGGCAGAGGTGTAGGAAGAAGAGTTTGTTGAAAACAACAAACATAGCTTGAAGGCACTGATAGAGGAAGAGACAAGCCAGCTTTAAAAAAACACCACCTTGGCCCTGCCACAACAGGGACCTGGCAAAACCAGATGGTAACCATGCCGGGGGATAATTTAATCATTTAATGTAAATAAAATCCCTCCTGCAGGACGTTTGCTAGCCATTTTATCCCTACTTCTCCAAGCAAAAGGTCCGAAGAAGACCAAGCTCTAGCTGAAATAGTCCTGGAAATTTTTATTTGAACTCCAGGATCCATCAGCCTGGGAGAAAAAAAGAAACATACTTCATTCATTCCATTGCGCTTGGCCAAAATTTTAAGAACACTCCCTTTTTTCGGGGGGGGGGGGAAGCTCAGCTTCCAGCAAATCCCCCCCCATGGCAAATTCTGGGGACCCTCACCAACAAAAAGCGCGCACACACACACACACATCCATACACCCCCGGCTCACCTGGGGCCTAAAAATATATTTTTCCACCATTCAATCCAAAGAGATTTTTAAAAATCCAAATAAACAAGGAGGAAACTGGCCCAATATACCTTCTATATAAATATATATACATGTAAATAAGGCTTCTACTTTTATTCTACTCTCCTGGATCTGACAAATAGATATAAAGGTGGGGAAGAAATGGAGAGAGAGAGAACTTTTCATGAACAGCCTGCAAAGGGTTCCCCACCCTTTTAAAAGAAGCGATTCCGACCCCATTCAGAAAGCCAAAAGACGGCTTCCCCACCCAAAAGAAAAAAAAAAGGAGCGAATTACCTTCTTGACGGCGAAACACAGATTTTTTTTGGGGGGGGGGGAAATGTTCGGGAAGGGAAGGAGGGGGCCCGCCTGCCTTTAAAAAAAAGAAAGAAAGGGAAAAAAAAGAACCGAGGCGCAACCCCACGCGGGACTGAGTCACGCCGAGGAAAGGAGGAAAAGACCCCACCCGGAAAGCGGCGCCCACCGCGAGGATCGCAGCCTTTTGCGCGATCCTCCTTTTGCGCCCGGAGGGAGGATTCAGATGGGGAAACCCGGCGGCGGCGGAGGGGCCGGGGGGGGGGGGACGTCCGGGCGATCCCGGGAGCCTCGGCGAGCGGAGGACGGGCTGACTTACTTCCGAGGAGTCCGCAGTCCTCCCCCTTCCGCGGCGGCCGGCGGGACTTTACTCCCGAGGAAGACCCGAGGAGCGTCGGAGGAGCCGCCAGGCCCGCCCGCCTTGACTCATCTCCCCCACCTCCCGACTCTCCCCGTTACGTTTCCCTTGGCAGGGGCGGGGGGAGAAAGAGAGGTTTACTTCCGAGGAAACGCGCTTCCTCCGGAGGTGGGTGGGTGGGGAGGAGGCGGAGGCGAGGGCGCGCCTTACTCGCGAGGAACCCGCCTTGGCCAAGCCCCAGCCCAAGAGGCCGCGAGCGGGGGGGGGGGGGAGAGAGAAGCCTTTGGAGCAACGCGTGCAAGGAGGCGGGCCGTGCAAACTTTTTTTCTTTCTTATTTTTTTGGGGGGGGTGGATAACGAGGAAGTAAACAAACGTGTGAATGCGATCCGGCTGCGGGCGCGCACGTGTCCAAGCCCCCACCCCACCCCTTTCGGACCCCATTGGCCCTGATCGATTGATTTTGCAGTTCTGGAAAGGGGGGGGTCGCCAGGATGAAATGGATTTAAAAAACAACAACCCTCGTCTGTTGCACGGGAGAGCGACCCGGGTCGGCGAACGTGGGGACGCGCCCGCCTTTACCTCCGGGGGTCGCTGGGGGGGAGGAGAAGAGAGAGGGAAAGCTGGAAAGGGAGCCCAAAGAGGAAGAGGTGGTGGGTTTTCTTTTTCTTTCTTTTTTTTGGAGGGCAGGGAAGGAGCTCTTGTTACACCCAAGGGGTTTTTAAAAGGAGGGGAGGGGGAACTAAGAAGATGGAGAAAGAGAGATCCCGTTAGTTACACTCACGTTTGGAAGGGAGCAGTGAAGTGGAGGAAGTAAATAGATATTTTTTCCCCTCTGATGGTTTTTTTTTTAATTGTTGCCTCCCTTGTGGGAAACTTCCCCCTATTCTCTGCTTCTACATATATATATATGTATGTACTGTATGTATGTATATACAGTATCTCCCTTTTGGTCTCAGATCCGCCTCTTTTTCTCCTGAGTCCCGGGAAGGAGGGGGCAGGACATAAATTAAGGAGAAAACTGGCTTTTAGAGGGTGGTTGGTTGGTTGGTTTTCTCTCTCTCTCTCTCTCTCTCTTTTTTTTCTTTTTTGGAAAAATGACGTCGCTGCCCCAGATCAGATTAGCTGGTCCACAGAGTCACAGATCTTCTCCCCCCCCCCAAAAAAAAACAACAACCCAGGCCTTAGCAATGGAGCGCCGATGGCCGGAGCAGAGGCTGGCCGGTGGGGGGGTCCTCCTCTCTCTCTCCCCCCCCCCCGCCCCAAATCCCTGGGCGAGGAAGGGGAGGCTCCCCTTTGGAGGAGGGAGGGGGAGGGCCTGGACCGGCTGCCAATCACACGGAGGTGGGGGGGGCTGGGTCTTCCGGCTTAAGTCCTGCCTCCCATCCCGCCCCCCCCCCTCCCGGGCTCTTCTAGGGCAGGAAAGGCTATTTTATTCCCATTGACCTTTTTTCCAAAGGAGGGGCTTCGTTAGAAAAGGTTGATCAGGGCTGTCTCTCTCTCTCTCTCCCCCCCCCCACCCGCTTTTCCCCTTAAGCCTGACTCATCCCCTCTGACGGGAATTCCCACCAATATCAAATAGAAGTGAAGGGGAAAGAGAGAAGCCGTTCTCGGGAGTGGCCAACTTTTTTTTCTGGCACAGCGCCTCTGCTTTTTAAGAGTTGTGTGCTGTTAGGCCACAATGTAGCAGGGAGCGTTTCTTTTATGTTTCGCCACAGGATGCAGGCCCGGCAGGCGGAGGTCTTCCCCCTGATGGTGTTTTGGATTTCCCAAGGGAAACAAAATATATCATTTTTGTTGCTAAAGCCACGTGGTTGTTGCTTGATCCTTTTTGTTTGTAGTGTTGCTGGCAAGCGCCGTGTAAAAGAAACTGGCAATCTTTGATACATGAAGAAGAATGTGGATGCAAATGTGTCAGTTCTAAACTTGTCAGGACTGACGATGGTGTTTAAATTCAGGCAGAGTGTTACCAAAACAATCTGATTGATCCTAAGGCTCTAGTCCTCATGAGGCTGAAGTTAACCACCCCCTTATATGTTGTTGTACTGCAACTCCAGGTATTCCTCAATTTGAGCTACCCTAGCTAAGGCTCCTGGGAGCTGTAGTCCAAGATCTGGAAGGGCCAGAGAATTTTGGCCCAGGAACCATGAGGACTAGAATTACTGTATACAGTTCTTATAATTCATTTTATTGTTGCTACCCTTTAAATATATGGCACCGCCACCTTCCAGTCTTACTGTACAGATCTGAGATTAACACACCTGCAACTGAGGCACGCGCTTGTCTCCCAGGTTTATTCATTAATTCAAATTAATTAAAATCAATTTGTCATATCAATTTGTCTCTCCCAGGCAAACATTTCCTGGCACGCCTAAGTAAAACAAACATTGTCCAAGGACGCCCCCTGGTGGCGCCAGTGAGAAAAACAGATTTTCCCCTCCCTGGGAATGGCAGTACTGTATTCTGCTGTTGTTGTTTAGTCGTGTCTGACTCTTCGTGACCCCATGGACCAGAGCATGCCAGGCCCTCCTGTCTTCCACTGCCTCCCGGAGTTGGGTCAAATTCACGTTGGTCGCATCGATGACCCTGTCCAGACATCACGTCCTCTGTCGTCCCCTTTTCCTCTTGCCTTCTCACTTTCCCAACATCAGGGTCTTTTCCAGGGAGTCTTCTCTTCTCATGAGAGAAGAGACTTCAGCAGATTCTCAGCTTGCGAAACTACCATTCCCAGCATTCTTTGGTCGAGTGTATGTGTGTACCTTTATGACTTCAAGCTGAAATTAAAACTGGGGGTGGGGGCTGCCTTGATCTGGATGTTAGCCTCCATCAGGAGGTCCAAGGATTTCCACTTGGCCCCTTTCAAGGTCAGGAAGGAGGGCTGGGCCTTGTGTTCTGGGCTGGAATTCAGCTCAAGAATGCAACCTGGCCAGGTTTGAATTGTCCGTACATTACATGTCGGTGTTTTTGAGGGAGCGGATTTGGCCTTGAACCAAACATTTAGTTGTGAAAAGACGAGAGGCGTCAATTTGCTGCTTGAGAACTTTCTTCGCTACAACTCAAGTACAACTTCGCTCCTCAAAGGAGTAAGAAGTGGGGTGGGCCAATCCATTTCCATGCCAAGGGTCCTGTTTGCAACAGAGGACGGGCATTCAGGCTTCTGCAGGAACCTCAGAATCGGCCTATGAAAACAACACTCATTTCTCATTCTTTGTTTGCCCCTGGAAGCTGGTGCTCAAAGATAGACTGCTTTGGGGAAGGGAGGCTCTACATTACAGTCCTGGCTGACAGACCCTATCGGACTAACCAGTTTCCATTTGCAAATCACTGAGTAGATCTATAGCAACATACCAGTTCCAGCCCTTATTTATTTCCAGCCAGAGCGGGTCTTTTGTAAAGCTAACGGGACTTGATCGTCACTCCAAAGACAAACCTACCCCGAAATCCTCAGCACGATGGCAACATTCTCTCGATGAGAAATGGTTTCCTGAAACATACACAGAGGTGGGCGGGTCAATTCATGGCCCTTCTTAGTTGAGAAGTGTCAGCCGTTTGGCCCGGAGGCTTGGCTCAGCGGCCACCCAGGAGCCCAATCATAAGATCCTTTACCTCTTACAGGTCTGATCCTTTTCAATGCCTGCCCCTGTCGGGTGCGAGCGAGCTCCTGGAGAGCAGGTGCGCCATTCCAGCGCGTGGGTGTGTATCATCTCGGTCGTCTGCTGAAAGCTGCCACTTGCGTCGTCGCTAAGGAAGGAGAGGAATTTGGAAACCTGGCAGGGAGCCTTGCTCCGAGATCTTGGCCTGCATGCAACATACCGGACTGGTTTTTCCTTCCTTCTTATCGCTGGCTGGGCGACCGAGGCCCTCCCCGAGGGTGGGTGGTGTCAGCTGCCTTGCGATGATGCTCTCACTACCATCCAGCAAGAAGACCAAGACGGAGAAGCCAGGTACGTTTTGGGCTTCGTCTTCCAGGGACTTGGAGGGTGGGAGTTTCGCACGGCCAACTTTTCAGCCTGCGCCTGTGCCTCTGCCTTTGAGATCTGTCTCACCTGCAGGGGCAAAGCCTTCCCCATCACCTGTCTGTGAGGAAAGAACTCCCTTGTGTACATTTTTATGTTTAAATCCACAGGCACAGGGTGGAAAGAAAAAGTTGGCAACCCTGTGCCAGTTTGATTGTGAGGTTGGACGCCTGCAGAAAAAGCTGGCCTTGTCTTGAGTTTCATTTGCAGCCACAGTTTGGGGAAAGGTGGGAGGGGAGAGCGAGTGAGCGCAGCTTCGAAAAGTGCTTTTTGTTGCTGTTGTTGTTGCTGGACTACAACGCCCGTTCTGGCTGGGGGATTCTGGGCCTTATAGTCCAGAGAGGTTCTGAGTGTGTGTCACCTTTCAAAGACACACGGAGCAAGCTGCACCATCCCAGCGTTGGCCCCAGAAGACGGCAACGATAAACCACCTCTGTGTATTCTCTACCTAGAAAACCCAACAAAGGATTGTTGTGGGTAATGGGTTTTATGGGACAGTATTATTATTGCTGTAGTTATTGTTATCATATTATCATCATCATCATTATTAGGTTTATTCTCCTCCTAACCCCTTCCTGTGCCTTTGGTACTTAAAGCAGGATTCCTATGGATTTTTTTCAGTGCTTACCTGCTGGGTAGAAATTCACCAGGGGCAGCTTATCCTAGATCAGAGATTCTGCCCCCAGGGAGAACCTCTGCTGGTTTGAGTTTGCTCAGTTATAAACAATGAAGGGGGGGGGGGCTTGAAATCAGAGAGGCTTGGCCTGAACTTTTGCTTTGAACAAGATTTCAAAACCTTTTCTTCCTGGCCTGGGGCTGAACCCTTAATCCTATCCTGAATTTCATCCAAGTTTTGCTCTCCCATGTTTCCACCTGCCTCTCGGGGTCTCCTTTCTTTCTCTCCAGCTTCACATTGTATTTATTTGTTGACTTATTATTCCACCGTTCTTCCTTACAAAACCCAAAGTGGCTTGGAGTTAGAAAGTTATTAGACTCGGCTTGCTCCCGAGTTGGAATTCTTCAGGGTGAGGTCCTCCCCAACCAGGTGGAAATCTAGGATCCTCTGATCTCTGTTTATGTCCGTAAGCTCAGAGTTGGCTTTTGCAGGATGTCCGTGGCGAACGGGCCGGAGAGGCGACCTTTGACTGATGAGATCCTCAGGCAGCTGCCCCTGGCCGAAAAAGTGAGTGGCTCTATCTTCTCTATCTTGTGTGGTCATGAATTGGAAGGGCCCATTTTCCAAGCTTCCTTGCGCAAAATCCTGCAGTGGGAGCAAAAACCCTGATCTTGATTGAGTCCTCAATGAACAGGATCAAATGCGCTGATAAATCGTGATCCGGCAGTGTCACATAGAACCACAAAGATGTTCTCCTATGCAAAGCAGCTTGTTGCGTAAGGTTTTCCTGCCTGCCAGCATTTCTGTTTTAATTTTGGACTTGCTGTGGGATGGTGTGGGGGTGGTGATGTCAACCTACAGACTCTTTCTAGGGCTCATAGCCCTGCTGGCTGAAGGATTTCCTCACTTCTTTTTCAAAATAGTAATTTCCCCCCAGCTCTGATCGGGGCTCATGGCTGTTTCTTTCTTGCCCTGCCTTGCCCTAGACTGCCCTGTGGGGCACACTGGGGACCATCAGACCCCATTTGAGTTTTAATGTGGAAAGAGACGTCCAGGCTCTCCTCGAATCCGTCAGTGGCGAAGGTAAGGAAACTCTTACGATCACAGCTATAGTCCTTGAGTGTATCTTTTGTTCTCCCCCCCCCCCCCCACTTGACGAATCCGTCAGTGGCGAAGGTAAGGAAACTCTTACGATCACAGCTATAGTCCTTGAGTGTATCTTTTGTTCTTCCCCCCCCCCACTTGAATCTGCACAACAGGCTTTCGAGGTAGGCCAGTCCGGAAAGATGAACGGCTGGCCTACAGATCGGCCAAAGCCCTTCACAGCTGGGCAGGAGAGGGAGGGAGGAAGGGAACTCATTTGAAAACCTATTTTTTGGGGACCGCCTCTGAAATTCAGGTTTCTTTCAGCTGTTGATTATAGAACCATCGTAGCTTTGCTGACGGACAGGAGCAACGATCAGCGCCAGCAAATTGCTGAAGCATTCCTAGCTTTTACAAAGCAGGTGAGGCTGGGAAGGGAAGAGTATCTCAGACAAGGGGGGATAGTAGATTCATAAGGAATTCCTGGGTACCTCCAGCTTAGACTACTGCCATCAGCTCTTTGTGGGGCTGCCTTTGGAGACTGTTCGGAAACTCTGTTGTGTCTGAGACACCATTGTGAAACTACCCATGGTTGAAAATATAAATGAGGGGCGGGAAGGATCTCACCTGTATTTAAAGGAGCCTCCTGAGAGGCTGCAGATTCCCTCTGCTTGTTCTTAAGGTCGATGTACTCTCTCCTCTGCTAGGACTTGAAGAAAACTTTGCAAGCAGCGGTGTCTGGTCACCTAGAGGGCATCATCGTGGGATTGCTGAGGCCGGCAGCTCAGTATGATGCCGATGAGATCAAAACAGCTCTGAAGGTAGAGCCTTTGACCTGCCCATAAAGGCCCGGCTTTATTTATAAATCTATCCCTCCGCTATTCTGATACAGGCTTTGGTGGCCTGTCATCTTGAGCCTGCAGTAGCCTCTGAGTCTGAATCCAGATGTTTAAATATTTGCTCTTTACTTTTGTTCATTGATCTTTTATGTTTGTATTCTGCCTTTCTTCTAAGGAGCTGCGTGTGGCTCCTTAAAATGATGTTGGCTTTAAGATGATCTAAACAGTTTTTACTGGTATACTCTTTTAGATATACAGTACCATTTTAAACTATTGCTTCTACTATGAACACAGTTTCTAAACAGATGGCTGGCCCCATTTTTTTCCCAGGGCCCAGAAACTGACACTCTGACTGAAATCCTGTCAACCCGAACAAAACAGGAACTTCGAGAAATCCTGGATTTTTATGAACATGGTAAAAAAATAAAATTAAAAAAGCCTGTGACTTAAGGGAAGATTAAATTGGATGCAAGTGTTTTTATAAGGGCAATTTAGATGTGTGTTGGGGAGGGACTATTATTGAGTAACGAGGGAAAGGTGACCCTCTGGGTGCTTGTGGATTACAACTCCCATCATCCCTCACCTCCAGTTATGCTGCCTGGAACTGATGGGTGTTGGAGTCCAGCAACATAGGCAGAAGACCTTTTCCATGTCAGATTTGGGTGGCTGGGATCCTTCAGGCGCAACCTTTTGCCTTTAATCTACACTCTTTACTTTCCTCACTTCTTTCCACCACCTCTAGATTTTAAGTCAGATCTGGAAAAAGACATCGCTTCAGAAACCACAGGCCATGCCAAAGACCTCCTGGTTGCCTTTATCAAGGTGAAAAGGGCTCCGCTGGAAGCCTTTCTCTTACGTCTTTCCGTACAAATCACACCCAGTAAATTTCTGTGAGTTGGTTGAAAGTTAGATGTAAAACTATGTGAATCCAAACAGGGATCCCATCAAAATTTGAACTCGGACCTAGAGGGAAACATGAATATTTGAACAAAATAAATAGGTGCCCATGATTAATCTTTCAGCAAAAAAATGTACTGCACTATATAACTGTGGAAATGGCAGATTCCATATTCAGAAGGGGTACTCCCAGCTATTAGGAAAAGGGACAAGATGCCTCTTCTAGGATCATGTTTCCCATCTGTGTCTTCCAGAAGTGTATTGTGGATCAAAGTTTAAAAAAAAAATTGGAACAATTAATCATGAAGACTCAAGAGTTTGCTTAGTACGACCTCAAGTGCCTCACCTAAAAAGCAAGGGCGCCAACTTCTAGCTGCAGAATTCTTGTTCTCATCCATATGCAAATGCATTTCAGATAATCAAAAGGATCCAGCTCAAAATATTTACATGGGAGGCATGAGTCAAATTCACGCCTCTTGCACACACTCTTTCTTAACTTTGGCATTGTAAATACTGCTGTTAAAGAATAAAAAAGCAAAGCTAAGTTCCTAATCCTCTTTGCTCACCTGCAGCCCGGTATAGATAGCTTTACTACTCAGTGAGCTAAGAACTGTAATTATTTAGACCAGCTAGCCAAATATTTACGATCTCAAGATTCTGCTAATCCATACCTGGGGGAAAAAATTAAAAATTTAAACTTTTCTGCTCCTTCCTCCCCCTGTGGCAGGCTAACCGGGAAAAATATACTGGAGTCATTGATTATGTCCTGATAAAGCAAGATACAAAGGTGAGACACGATGAAGGATGTGGAAACGTGTCCACGGTTTATTGGTGGAGAATATTGTTGAATCGTGCCTGTCAGTTAATACTTGCTGTGTGTTTTAATTTGATATCAACAGTGCTGAGGAAATAGTAACCAGGTCAACCTGCATCCATAATTATGATGTCTAATACATTTATAAATCTCTGTGCAATTGTATAGAATGCATATATGCATATATATTTCTCTCTCTTGTTCTCTCCCTATACCGTATAAATATATTTATATAGGGAGAGAACGAGAGAGAGAAATACATATTTATGGAAATATTCCTGCTATGCAGCCTGGCTGTTCTTGCTCACAGGCCACCTGGGTGAGTCAACAAGGACAAAGTTGCCACATAATTAAGTTTCAAGTGGTTCTGGGGCCAAGGTTAATATATATGGGGCCTGGTTCTGACTTGTCTGTGTTTGAATGGACTGTATTGGATGGCACTCGGCACACGCCTCAGAGCTGCCTTGTTTTCCTGTCCTGTCCTGAAAGCTCAGCCTTGGCACTTCCAGTAGGTCCCGGGCGGAATCTCTGCTTGAGTCTCACACCCTGAACGGACTCGGTCGGACGGGTCTCTCGATGACTGGGAAGGCGGTGGGGCCGTTTATTCTGCTCTTCCTCAGAAACACCCCACAAATCAGGTTTCCCCCCCCCCAGGCTCTCGTGGACGACGGCCGTGACGGCGGTGCAGGCCAGCCGACGGGGCGTGAATGGATCCGGATCCTTACCCAGCGCAGCCCTGAGCATCTAAACAGGGGTAAAGGCCACATTCGTGGTGCCTGGTGTGTGTGTGTGTGTGTCATGTATTATAAAGATGAATTGACAAAAGACCAGCACTTGAGAAATAGACTTTTTGGACTACAACTCCCAGAATCTCTGGGTATGGCGGGTGGCTGGGGGATGATGGAACCTGAAGTTCAAAGGAAGCTGTTTCATGTTCTCAGAAGGGCTGCCGTTGACTCTTTCCTTTTTATAAAAACTCTCCCCAGTGTTCAGCGAGTACCGCAAGACGACCGGCTTCCCGATCGAAGAGGCTGTGGGGAAATACTTTCAGGGCGATCTGCAAAAGATGGTATTGACTTTGGGTGGGTAAGGATGTGGGATGATTTGCAGACCTACAAAGGCCTCTCTGTGTGTGTGCGCGCGCGTGTCTGTTTTGATTGGGTGCAGAAGTTCAACTGGTGTAGCTCCTTGCATTTTCCCCATTTTCCTGCCTTGTCGAAGTTCTGTCTTGGTTCAGAGGCGCGGAAGGAGCTTTTTAACCAAGACAGAAAAGAAAAGGGATCAGTTCTGATGTAGTTTGAAATTATCTTCTTTTCCAGTCGCTCTTCTGCAAAACACTCCGCTCTATTTTGCCACCAAGCTCTACAACGCCATCAAGGTGAGACTTTTTTCCACCCACCTGGACTTTCTGTCAGTTTCCCCCCCATTCTTTCCTTGGCCCTCCACTCGAGGTGGGGACGACAAACTCCATTACCCTTAGCTGTGGCCATGCTGGCTGGGATGATGGAGATTGTAATCCACAAGAGTTGAAGAGCCCATAAGTGATTCCTCCCTGGTTTTGAGGACTTTTCCACGGGTTGATTCACACATTCAGACTGCCTTAATAGTCATTGGGCAGCACCTCTCATTATCCCCCACCCACTCCTTAAAATCGAGTTTCCTAATCCATCAACATGGCCTTTTAAGGAACTCCAGTAAAACTACAAGCCTGTTTAAAATAAATAAATAAATAATTTTTTTAAAAAAAGTTCACAGGCCTTTCCAGTGTCCAGAAATTGACTTTAAAAATATATAAATCCTTCTGGCTGGTGGAAGGTCACCCCTTCGCCTCTTCTGTTCTGTTCCCCCTTTTCACTCAAGGGTCCTGAAACCAGCCCCAGATCTGTGGCCCACATCCTGATTTCCCGCCGTGAAACCGACCTCCTGAGCATCCGGACGGAGTTCAAGAAGCGTTATGGGACCTCTCTCTATTCTTTCATCTCGGTAAGCATCCCGGGCACTTGAGGTGGGGCTGGGTGATAGGGAAGGGGGGGGAAATAATCCTGATCTTGGGGGGGGGGACAGTATTGGGCTCTAAAGATCCCAGAAAGACTCTAACCCTTTCACTTTTTATAAAACTTCTCCCAGACAGAAACAAAAGGACACTACCAGGCAGCCTTGCTGGGTCTCTGCAGAGCAGAAGATCTGTAAGGTGCTCCCCCGTAACGTGCCTCCATGCGCAGAGGTAGTCTACCTCAGCATGCCAGCCAAGCCTTCCTTTCCCTCCCGAATATCCTACAACACCCTGAACCGAAAAGGACAAAGATTAACACATCACATGCAAAGCCTGGCTGGACCAGTTCGGCTGGTTTCTTCCTGTCGGCCAGTCTCTTGATGGTTCAGGAAGTTTTCAGAGGCACCTGCAAGGGGGTAATTCGTCAAGAAGGAGCAGCAGGGTTAGCGCCTCACTTTCTTGCTCAGTACCAAACTCGGGCAAAGAGGAGGCCTCGGGAAAAGGTCTCCGCTTGGCAAGGTGAGAAATAAAAAAAGGATCTCTGAATCTGTGCAGAGTGCGGCCTCTTTCTCCGTGGAAAGCCGGCCAACCGTCAACTTGGAAAGCAGGGCTGCGTTCCAAAGCGACAAACCGTTTGTCCACCCTCCACCATCAGTCCACGTGGTCTGTCGGCAAAAAACCGACGGGTTAACGAAGCAGGTAAATGGTAAAATTGCAAAATCAAACAAATAAGAAAAACCCAGGCCAGCCCAGCGAAAACGGAGTGGCAAGGAGCATGTCAGAGAGGCGTTCTCTCCTCCCCGTCCCACAGGGCGGAAGGCATCTTCTGGTGCTATTTTAATGCCATTCCCCCTACTTTTGGCTCATTGTGGAATGCCTCTTCTCCGACCGCCTTAGAAGAGACATTCCCTCTTTTTTCATCCCACAGGATGTGGAAGGCTGCTTCTGCCATCTCCTTAACACCTTCCCCTTCCTTGAGCGCGTGATGGGACGGATACCTTTCCCCCTCCTGTCCGTAGAGGAGTATTATTATTATTATTTGCAAACCAGTGCTTTTGCAAATTTGGTCATTATGGAGACATCACACCTGCATTCCCCCCCGCCGAAAAAAAAGCGTTTGCTTTTTAACTTCAGAAGTATTGTTTTATTCAAGTGAAATATAATGCAGATTTAATTAATTAATCAGCTCAAAACACGTATGGTTAATCAATTTAAAACTGAATTAATGGGGGTAGCAGCCCTAAAATGGAGCGCTACCCCCCAAAGTCTCCTTGGCAGTATTCCGAGAACCAGACCCTTATTTGATTAATTTTGATGGATTTTTCAGAAATGCTTAATGTTTGTATTTTCCTTTCAAAGTCTTTGTATTGGTTACTCTCTCTGTTCCTGGACAGTTCTGTTCACATTCTAACACTGATAAAATCCTCCATCCCCACAGTTACAACATCAAAAACTCAAATGACATTTAATTTTAGCTGGGAAGTCAGCTGTGTTCTAAGGGCCCTAGAATATGGAGCAGCTTTTTGTTATGCTATTTCCAAACATTTTGAAATTTCATTAAAACTGAAATTTTGCCCCTGGCAGATTAGTAGTTGTGATGGTTTCTCACCCTATGGTCTCCTCCAATGTCTGTACAGTGGTGCTTTGACTTATGAACCCCCTGACTTACAGCCATTTTGAGTTATGACCAGCTCCGGCTGCAAAATTTTGCTTCTACTTGCGACCGGAGCTTCCACTTACAAATAGAAAAAAGGCAAGGGAAAAAGGTGGGAAATTCAAATTTGTAACTATACGCAAGGCTGCTTCTTTGTAGCTCTTTCACCCCAGCAGTTAGACAGTGTGTGGTGCTGTTTTCTGCTTTTAAAAAACTGTTCTGGGTGTTTATGCAGCGTGGATTTTGGGTGGGGGGTTATGTTTCTGTGCTGTGATGGGTCTTGGGGGTTTGGTTGTTTTTTTTTGATCCCCCCATTTCTGATGGGTCTTGGGGGTTTGCTTTTCCCCCATTTCCGACCTGTCTTGCATGCTTCGCTTGCTTTTTGCATTGCTTTTCCCCATTTCCGATCTGTCTTGTATGCTTTGCTTTTTGACTTGCTCTTTCTCCACTTCTGATTTATCTTGCATGCTCTGTTTGCTTTGCTTTTCTTCCCCCCTTTGGCCAGAAGGGATTAACTGCATTTCCGATGGGTCTTGGGGTGATTTTTTCTTTCAGCTGGAATGGATTAATTGCATTTCAATGGGAAATGGTGCTTAGACTTACGACCATTTCGACTTATGACCATCTTCCTGAATCAATTAAGTTCGTAAGTCGAGGCACCACTGTATATCAGTTTCTCTTTCTCCTCTCCCTACATCCAAGTCCTTAAAATGCTTGCTTGCCTTCACACTTTCCCAACATCAGGGTCTTTTCCAGGGAGTCTTCTCTTCTCATGAGATGGCCAAAGTATTGGAGCCTCAGCTTCAGGATCTGTCTTTCCAGTGAGCACTCAGGGTTTTTTTCCTTCAGAATGGATAGGTTTCTTCTCCTTGCAGTCCAGGGGACTCTCAAGAGCCTCTTCCAGCACCACAATTCAAAAGCATCAATTCTTCAGCAGTCAGCCTTCTTTAGGGTCCAGCTCTCACTTCCATTGTGAGCTTCCAAAACACTTAGAGACAGAAAAGGGGCGGCCTTTTTTGGTTGCTGTTGTAGGCCAGCCTTCTCTGCAAGGTGCTGGATGATAACTCCCATCACTCTAACCAGCTGGTGGAGAATGATGGGGGCTGTAGCCCACCACCTTACAGGGCACAAGCCCATGGCACCGAGGCTTAACATCAAATTAAATTCCAAATGGAGGTAAGCAGAAAAGAGTGGTTTTAATGCTTTCAGCGGCCCATTTCTTTCCACCCGCTTCCCACTGGCTTCAACCACTGATCGGACAGAAGCGGGAGGCTCAGAATCATGGCCTCTGGGTGGGAGCAGTCCGTCCCCACTGCTCCTCTTCCAGACAGCTGGACAGATCAATCACACCGCTTATTCCCCCCCCCCCCTGCCGGCATGGGAAACGGAGGACAAGCCCAGAGAGCAAAGCTTTATGGAAGCAACTTTTGGGGATTACAACTCTGAATGGACTCCAGAAAAGGAACTTTCCCAAGGCCTGTTTCGGAGGGGTGTGGATTCCTCAGGGCTCACCTTGCCGTGGCTGGCCGCTGCTTCCCGTAAACGTCAGGAAAAAAGATCTGCTCTGAGATACAGGCCTGGTTGTCTCTATGCTTGGACTGACTTGGTGCAAGTGGGGGATTCTCTCTCTCTCTCTCTCTCTGCGCCACCCTCACGCTGATATCCTCACCATCAGGTCCTCAACAAGGTCTGCCTCTGTCAGCTTAAAACAACCCAGCTGTGGGGTGGTTTGGTGCAGAAGGCAGGAGGAACAGAATGCCAGCCCCCCAAGGACAATCAGTGGGTTGTTAGCTGAACGTTAGCTTCCCTCGGTCCTTGTTAAAGTTTGATTTCAAGCCCGTCTTCTGCCGAATCCCAGAAACAGCAGCCCTGGAAAAGGGGGGGGGGTGTTAACGGAATCGAGGCATGGTCTTCGCATCCGGTCCTGGAGGTTTTGGGGTGCTGGGAGGAGAAAAAGGATGCTCCAGCACCCCCCTCGGGGTCGGCTTTAGAGGACGATACAGTCTAAATCCTGCTTCTGCCGCTGCCGGCGCTCTCCAGAGGAGCGGGATGGTGGCGGGGGGCTTCTCCCCTGAAAAAGAGGTGGAAGGAAGGACGGGGGGGGGAGGGAGAAAACAGAGAAATAAACGAGATTGTCTGGCATTGGCGTTTAAGGGCAAAAATGTGTAACACAAAAGCTTGGAATTAAAGGAGCTGTTTTAGCAGCAACGAGTGAGTAAACGTCCGTAGGGAACTTGGACCACCGACGGGCCCCAGTTCAGCGCTGGATGAGCAACAAGCCCAGCTTACAGATTTCAGGGGCTTTGATATCGCCTTTCCCGGCACTGGGCCAAAGAGGGGAGGGGGCTGCCGCCCAGTCGGGCCAAGGCAATATGGTGGGTGGGTGGTCTGTGTTTGAATCACGCTACCTGTGCTGCAGGGGCTGCGGCGGGAGGTGGGGGCGGCGGGAGCGGCTGCTGCTGCTGATATTCCTCCTGCTGCAGCTGCTGTGCCAGCTCCAGGTCGCTCAAAGCGGGCCCGCCCTGCTGCTGCTGGAGAGAGAGGGCGATCATGTAGTCCTGGGTAGAGGGAGGAACGCCAGAAGGGAGAGAGAGAGTCAGAGACCAGCGGTTCGATACCTAGCTGGGGAAGATTCACTCCCAGCGGTATTTCAGATATTCTGGAAAATCAGATCCAGTCTCTATCCCGGCAGCAGGAGTGGGGCGTTTCCCTTTTAAATCCTCCCCAACTCCTGGTCGAGGGGCGGGACTTGAGCAGTCAGCTGACTCCCTCTGACTATTTAAGGCAGCTGCGGGGAAGCCAGCCTCCATCATTCCTGGGGGTTCACATCTACGTCAAAGAAGGTGTGTGTGGGGTCATCCCAGGCCAGCCTTTTTGGGGTCTCTCTTCCTGGGTGGACCCTGACCCAGAGGTGGGCCCAGAGGATATGGAGCCACACCAAGAGGGGGAGAACAGGATGGGGAGGGACGGCAGGCATCCTGTCCCCTTTTAATGCACCCACTCACCCACCCAAGGGGGAAACAGGTGGGAGCTCAGCCTCTTCGGATGCCTCTACGGACAGACAGGCGCACTGTTCCTTTTGTCTCACGGACACAGGAAGAGGACAGAGTGGAAATTCCCAGGGCATCACCAATCTTGTCTCTGAGCAGGATTTCCGAATGTCTCGGTGTGTCTTCTCTGAAGTTTCAGAAGTGAGGCAGGCTCTGCCACCGGGCAGGGTGGGGTAATCCCTTTAGGCTGCAGGCTTGCATTTGGGTGGGTGGGTGTGTGTCTCTATACAGATCGCACGGAGCCTTCTGGTCCCTGCCACGTCCCTGGTGCCTGCCCCACCGTGCCCAGCTCTCCTGGGCCCTCCCCTCACCTGGTCCACCTGCCGCTGCTGCTGCTCCTCCTCCTCGGGGGATCCGCCGGCGGCCTCCGTGCCCAAGGCGTGGCTGAGGTGGAACTCGGCGTCGCAGAAGCAGCTGTCCCCGTCCACGTTGTGGAGGCTCTCCCACACCACTTGCTCCTCGTGTAGGAAGCCTTGGTCTGTCACCAGGAGGTACAGGTGGCTCTGGAAAGGGGGGCGGGAAGCAAGGAGCTTGGATCGGCCGGGCTGGCTTCAGGATGGCCCAGGTCAGGAGGAGGGCCTTTCCCTTCTTGCCTTTGCTGCTTTTAGAATCCCTGGAGCTGCAGGGGGCACCCAAGGGCCATCCAGTCTGACCCCACCACCACCACCGGGGCCTACCTCCACGGCTGAAGTATACACGACAGACTGCCTTCCAACCAACCACTGTGTTCTCTTTCCTCCCAAGCTCCCACCAACCCTGTGAGGTACGCCAGGCTCAGGAAGAGAAGAGAGGCTGGCCCCAGGTCAGCCGGGGAGCTTCCAGCGGGGGGGGGAGAGGACGAGGGCCCCCTGCCTGAAGCTCCCTGGAGTTTAAAAGAGTGCCAAAACGCAACCTTGTCGTCACCATCCCCTTAGTAGTATTCAATGCAGAATCTCTCGTTGGACCCGGCTGTTAAATTGGGGCCAGTATGTTGGGTGTGACTGGTATTAATGGCAAGATCGCTTTGGGTCCCAGGATCAGAACCTCCTCCTACGTAGACTCCCCCCTACCTTGTGCTTGATCATGGCACTGAAGTGGTTGTTCCGGAAAAAGACGCTGAGTTCTCCCTCTTTGACGGTGGCCGTGAGCTCGCAGAGGCCGTGGTAGGTGAGCTGAGAAGCTGTCGATTCCAGAAACTGCTCTGCAATCAGACCTGGGGGGGGGGACAACCGGGGGGGGGGAGAACGACAGGGCAGGCTGCGGTGAGGGAGGCCAGCACAGAAAATCCTCCGCGCAAGGCCACGGGTTCGGAAGTTTGTTCTGGAAAAGCCACCTCTTTCCTTTCCTAGCAACACGGTTTTGAAAAGTAACCCCATTTTTGTTACAATGTTGGGTTTTGTTGGTTTAAAAATTGATATCCATTGCACTGATAGTGTTTCATTACTTCCTGTTGTTTTCCTTTTGGAAGAAAACAAAAATCAGGACTGATCAAAAGGAGGCATCAGCTTGGGCTGTGTGTAAAAAGTAACAATTGAAAGTAACCAGAACTCACAACACATAGACAGACATTCTACCTTGGGGTGTGGAACATGGGCAGAAACCACACCAGGCCTGATGAAGAGACCTGCAGGTCTCAAAAGCTTGCACATAACTTGGTGCTTCTTTTCTTTTTTGCTAGAAGCTAAAAAATATATAGTTGGAATAAACTTTGGTCCTACTTGTGTTATTTTTGAAACTATATATTTCCCATACCTTTGTTACCCTTAAAATAGTAGCAGTTACAGGTAACTGGGTAAACCTTATTAATTTCTAATTTCTGCTGCAGGGAGATGAGGGTTGAGAATACATACAGAGAAAGAGATGCAGAAAATACGGTTCAATCCGGTGTTCCTTTCTCATCTGGCGGGAGAGGTCAAGGGGGAATGGAAGCGTAGGTGCAAGGCCGCCAGATGTCCAGGACAAAGATGACGAGAAGCTTCAGAGGTGAGAAGTGCAACTCAGGAAAGAAGGTTTCTAGTCCACATTGAGACAAGAGGTTCACTGAGTCAACTCTTTACTGGCCAGACACACTCTCTGGCTGTTCTACCTTACAGGGTTGGTGGGTATAACAGGATCTGAATGAGTGGGGGATCTGAGGCCAGGCTGGGATGCTAATTAGGGACTGATCTCTGCGTCACAGCCAGCAGATCTGAACTGTTTGAAAAATAAAAAAAACTCCAAAGAGGCAAGGTTTACCTTCAGTCACCAGGTTAGGGTCGCTGGAGTGTTTACAGGTGATAATTTTCTCCACCAGCTGGTTATAGCTCAACTTGCCAACAGACTGGGCCACGTCCGGTATCTGGGGTGTAAAGAAAGCAAGGTTCTGAAATGGACTGTGGGCCACAAGGGTGGGGGTGTAGATCAGATCAGAGAGAGGCGGGTTCAAATCCCTGCGGGCCAAGAAGCTCATCAGTCAAGCTTAACTCAATCTGGACGCTTTTCCATCCACTCTGCTTTTACAGGGTTAGTGGGAGAATTTTAGTAGGGGACAGCAAAATCTCTCGGAAAAGAGGTGAGGGTTATGGAAAACGAAATAAAAACATGGCACGTAATGTATTTAGACCCTGATGGCCCCTTCAAAGGGGGACGACAGTGAGATCCAGAATTTTTAGCTCTGAGAAACTCAAGCAGTCAAACCCCAGAAATTTCCGACTCTTAACAAACGCAAAGGGGAAAGGGGGGGTCTCACCTGAGGGTCCACCAGCCACCCATGATAAAGAGGGACGTTAAGGAGATCAAAGACGATGCACTCGGGGGTGTACTCGAAATCGGAGACTCCGGTAAACCTTACATTCACGTCCAGCCCCGTGGAGAGTTTGGGCAAAACCATCATGGCGTCATTGACGTTCTGTTCCCAGCACAGGAGAGAGAAAAGAAGGGTGTGCTAGGATTTTTTTTTAAAGGAGAACATGGTGTCGGGGGGCGGACTGCTTGGATTTGGGGAAAGGAAGCCACCGGGGCTACTTTCTAGGAAACATTTCTACAGCACTCCATGCTTGTCGTTGGTGAGAATGGATGGCACAGATACACTGCTCCTGGACGGGAGGCTCACATAAGCTGCCATCGCTAAACTATGCCTGCAAAAACCAAGGGCACAAGAATGGATTTGCTGGTTCCGGCCAAATGTCCAACTTGTCCAATGTCCTGTTTTGCGCCCAGCTTTGTGTTTGCCTCCAGTGCCCCCAAGGGAAAAATAAAAGCCATCTTTGGAAAAAGGAAAAGGGAGAACGGAACTGACCTGCTGGAAATTCAGCTGCAGGGCTTCAGTCTGCTCTTGGGGTTTGATAGATAAAATGCAATCGCCTGAGAAGGAAAGAAAATATCTATTTTTTTTATTAAACATCAAGGCTATTTATTATTAGGATAGTTTTCCAAAGCACCGGTGACAGCAAATACGAAAGATGACTCTTTTGACACCTTGAAGACTGAAATGTTTTATTTTCGTAAATTCAATCTGTTTTGTTTGGCAAATTTTCACTGGATTGCCAACCGCCCGCCATGGATGTGCCTGAAGCGGTGAGCTGCCATCACGAAAGCTTAGGCCCAATGAATTTCGACCACCTCTGAGGTGCCACCAGATGACCTCATTTGTGCTTTTAATTAGGGGGGAAACATACAATCTGCAATAATAATGCAGACAGTACAACCAAATTACATCAACGAAAGCCACCTAAAAATAAATGAACGTTAGTCTTCATTTCAGCTGGAAGTCAAGAATAGGCTGCTTTGCCTAAATAGAGCTGAAAACCCCCATCTTTGGCGGGCAAACACAGGCATGAAGACTAGAAAAGTCCTGGATTAAACAGTCTAGTGGTTTGTTGGACATGAGCTTCATTCAGCAAATTGATTTGGAGCAATGGAGGGTGGGTAGCACAGGCAGAAAGATAACCCAGGTGTTTTATCGGCTTGTCTTTTTTAGATCTGCATGCAGATTGCTACTTTTAGGCCTTCCTTCCTTCCTTCTCTAAAGCCATCTCCTGTTTTCTCTTAGTAAAACAGAACTGCAGATTGGCATGCATGGAAGTCCACTCTAGAGGCTTCTGCAAATAAGTTTAGGGATTCTTTTTCCTCCTGCACAATCCCTCCTATAATTTCCTAAGCAATATAAAGTTGTTTCTTTCACCAAGACCCCTTTTTCTGTCTTATTACCAGCTACCAAACCAATAATTTCTGTTCAGGGGCCACATAATAATCAGCAAGGGTGAGGGAGAGGTTTGGAGGTCCTCCTTCAGGACCACTGGATTTCCAGGAGCAAGGCTGGCACCACCTAAGTCCCTGGGAAATAACATACCCACAAGGTCGATCCCTGTTGCTTACCTAGGTGAGCCATCAGCTCCTCGGAGGAAATCACTTCCTTCTGCGGGGGCAGCTTCACCTGGGCGTAGAGCGAAAGGACGAATGTTTAGTCTCAGTCAGGGTTGGGTAGGTTATTTTTAGAAGCTATTGGTTACACTTACAGTTACAAAGCCTTCAGAATAATTTGCTGCAGTGACAGTTACACTTAAAAAAAGAGTAAATACTTGTTATTCGGACAAACCGAATAAATCACTTATAATTTGTTTGTTTGTTAATACATCAGAATGCTACAAGCTCTAGCTTGCCTCGTCCCTTTTCCGTCAACTTCCCCAGGGGAAGACAGACTGCCTCTAAACCTGGAGGTTCTATCGACTTACCTTCCACTGCAAAAACAGGATGTTCATGATGGCCAGGAGTGGGCAGGGTCCGTTCTCACTCTGGGTGATGATCGGCGTCCTCTCCCCTTTCCAGCTGATCCACTTCACGCAGTAGAAGTCCGGCGGTTCAGGCTGGTTGGCCGGAGAAGACCGAGGCTTGCCGGCCGCCTCTTGGGCAGCCGGATCAGGGGGTTCGGAGGGGCCGCTGCCGGAGCCACTGGCCACTGGCTTGGTGATGGGAACATCTGGCTGAGGTTCAGGGCTGCCTAGTGGGTCACCCGCTCCTCCTGCAGACTTTTCAAGAGCTCCGGAGTCTGCCCCTTGGGATCCCAGAGACCCCGTAATTTTTTCGTCTGAGCCACTGTCTTCCTTTAAAGTGCTCTCCTTGCAGCTTCCAAGGGGAGTTTCCTCCCCTGCAGGCATCTCGGCTGCATCTTGGTGCTGTCCATTTCCGACGGGGACGTCTGAAACGAACTCCGTTCCTGAAACGGCCTCCTTCACCCCTTCCCCCTGGGCAGCCCCGATCAGCTGGGGGTTCGCCGATTCCTCTTCCCCGTGTCCTTCGGTGGATTCTTTGGGCTCCATTTATGGGAGGGCGCTCTCCCCCCTCCTCCGAGGTTTCTCTTAGGACCCTTCGTCTGATCGTTCACCTCAAGAAATAACCTCCGAGATGGATTTCTTTTGCTCTGGCAAGAAATCTACACGGATCTCTCCTTGTGCTTTCTGCTGAACTTTGAATTCCTCGCTTGCCGGTTTCCTGGCTCCGCTTCTCAAGAGGAAAACCGATGCCAGCTTTGGCAAAAGGAAGCTCTCCTCTCCCTGCTCTGAAGAGATCGCTCAATAGCCTCACCTCAGACTACCACCTCCCGTCCTCTCAAAAACAGGTAATGGTCGTGAGACCCAATCTGAATTTTCTCCGTGAAATAATGGCAACGAGGCCAAGTCTCCTATATAACTGGCCTGAAGCCTCCCTAGCTTTTGCTCTCTGAGGTTTTCCTTGCCTAATTTAAAAGCTGCCCTAAATGCAAGGTAAAAATTGTATTAAAATGTCTTTTTGCTGGCTCAGGAGCTCGTTTTCATTAGGCACTGCTGAAAACATTGATGCCAAAAAGCAATCCTTATTATTATTATTATTATTTTAAATGATCCGTTCTTCTTCTATTTGCCAGTATCAGGTAGCGACAGATTCTGCCAACTCCTCGTCTTCTTTCTTTCTTTCTTTCTTTCTTTCTTTCTTTCTTTCTTTCTTTCTTTCTTTCTTTCTTTCTTTCTTTGTTAACTTTAAATGCAGTTATTTAACATCCCGGAAGCCCAATCTCCTGCTGCCTCCATGGGAGCAGATGTGCATGTATTCACACTGGATAATTATCCTCAGACTTCACCTTTTTTTAAAAGAAGATTTCCCCCCTCTCCTTAAAAAAAGGAATATAAAACAAAATTATAATTTTTTTAAAAAAATCCCCACTCCCGATTGTAAAATAAAAGTGGTTTATTCTCAGAAAAAAATGATAGAAAGATGTGAAAAATGCAAAGATTTGCCTCTGTAGGTAATTCTTTTAAAGCTCTTTTTAAAAAGAAAAATAAGCACGTATTCTTCTTAAACGCCCTGGGGTGTTAAGATGTATATTTTTTTTCTCTTTGAACTTGATTTGTAGGGTTTGCCTTCTGCTCCTCAGTCTGTCCTTTCTTTTTCCCTTTTAGCTTACCCAAAGAGAAGGGAGGCAGACAGTCCATATCTTGGTTTCATCTGGCGTCAGTTTTTCCTTCCACACCCACACATTCCTGGATATTTCTTTTCCTCCCCTCCTGTGGAGATTCAGCGGGGCAGTGCCAGCTTCTATTTTGAACAGCCTGAGAGGTTTTTTTTATTTTTTTACATCATCTGGGCGAGAGAGTCCTGGAAAAAGACACAAAGAAAGGAAAAAGAGGACCGATGCCTGGGTTTCCACCCATCGTGTTGACCTGTCTAACTCAGCTTCCATGAAAAAGAAAAAAAAGAAAAAGGGCAATGGACGGATATTCCCCCAAAGACTAAAACATTATTTGGGATAAATACAGGACCTCTTTCTGTCTAGTGGAAGGAAAATACAAAGCCCACAGGGCTTGGGTTCCTACAGAGCTAGGAACCAGCCCCTTTTAGGAGAGAAAAAGGGCAGCGGTATGGGCCGTCGGGACACGCCGGCCGACAAATCCTGTCGTTTTTACGAGACGGAAGTTGTTGAGCCAGTCTTTTAAAGGAGAAAAACAGCCACCTGAAGGTCACAGCCTGACTCGGCATGAGGTGGGAGCCGTGGTTAATCCTTTGCATTCCTTCAGACAAACTCAAGGTGGCTCCCTCCCTACTTTTTTCCAACAACAACCTTCAGAGGTAGGACAACACAACAGCCACAAAGTCACCCAGGAAGTTTCCTGATTTCACCAGATCCTTAACCTCGGTCTTCAACTCCTGATCTGTCACTAACCACGATCCTACAACGGCTATTCATGCTATTCATGTTTTTACTACCAATATTGTGGTTAGGGTTGCCTTCCTCATCCTGGCAGCTCCCAACCTTGTAAATCTTATTATTTCTGTGTTTATTTATTTATTTATTATACTTTTATACCGCATCACCTCGTGGCCTTGCCAACGACTCTGGGAGGTGTCCGGCAATAAAATAAACAGACAAAGAAAAGCCAAAATCCCACCCAAACCAAAAATATAAAACAAAAACTGTATCTACAGCAAAACAGATCTAAAAATGAAGATGACAGCGACAGACGAGAAAGGAGAGAGAGCTTAATTGTTCAAATAAAACTAAATAACTGAGCATTATAAAGAGAGGAGATCGCAAAAGGCCTCCCAGAAGAGCATAGTTTTAATGTGCTTGGGTATGCTCGTGCCATGTTCGCTGGGGATGATGGGAACTGGGGTGTGGATGCTGGGTAAACATGTCAGGCTGGGTCTGTTGAGACTTTGAACCACATGTTCATTTGCTGGGGGAATTTGGGGGGCCGACACACTCTCTCAAAGTAACCTACCTCACAGGGCTGTTGTGCGAGAATCAAATACATGTCTCCATGCATTTTGCTGTGATAATATTTATATTTGGAAGTGAACAGAGCTGTTCCCAACAACTAGTTCAGAAAGGGTGCCAACTAGGGGATTCAGGAGTCTGTAGTCCCTAATTTTCGCCAGCTCTGCGCTTTGATAGCTAATATTTCTCATTTGAACTACCGGTAGTTTGTTTCCATAAATGGATTTAGTTCTCTTTCTTTAAGCCAATTTTAGGGGTCAAATTACCTGCAACTTTAGTTGGATATAACCCTAATCATTCCCCTCTCCCTAACATTGGAGGCTGTAGTACTTGTATTATTATTTTTCTTACTAATCATTGCAACATTTACTAGCATTAAGTTCTACCTGTACTTCCTCGGGCAACTGTGTGTATTTGTGGATTGGTCTGAGACAGAACAAAGGATGACAAAAAATGGAATTACTTATAAACACTTATTATTTCCTCCCAGGGGCTCACGGTGGTGTAGAGAGCTTCCCTCTTTCCCACCCTGTCTTTCCAGCGCCAACCTTGCGAGGTAGGTTCAGGCTAGGAAAGTGCCTGGCCTAAGATTACATACGACATCTCAGCATCATGACAGGAAGACCACATTAGCTTAAAACTAGCGCCTGCGTTCACACACACATCCCCCCAATATCTGGATTTCTCTCTAGCCTCCAGTGGGAAAACCAGCAAATCTGGATGGACCTGAGCGTTTCGCTTGAGACAAGCAGAGTATGGGATCAAGATTGGGGGGGGGGGAGAAGAAGGGAGCTCTGAAAGAGGAGGCTGGAAAGCAAGGGTGTGAAAAGCACATAAAAGCAGAGAGAGAGAGAGAGAAAGGAAAGAAGAACAGAAAATTGCTTCTCGGAAAGTCCTGCAAGGAAAGAGAGGAATTCCAAAGCAGGATCCAGCTCCTCGCCGGGTGTGCCTTCCTCCGCTTCTCTCACTCCAGTGTGGACGCAGCCGATCCGGATCTACCTGTTCCAGATGTAAGACGACAACTTTTGACTGTGTGTGCGTGTCTGTACACATACCTTCTCTACATCTGTTTTCTTCCTCCTTGGTCTTTCCTGATGTTTGTGAGGTTTTGGAAATTTCTTCTTCTTGTTGTTGTTCTCTTTCTTCTCTCTCTCTTTTTCCTTCCTCCCTTCTTTTCCTCTGCCAGCAAATTAACAGAAGGAAACACACTATCCATAGACTTGTGGGTTTTTTTTTTTAACTTGTCGTCTTCTTTGGGCTCTTCTTCCCACCTTCCCACAGAGACATCTATAGGACTGGAGGATTTACGACATGGTGCCAGGGTGGGGAGATGTGATCTCCTAGGAAAAAGAAAGAAAAGGCGGGGGGTGGGGGGGAAATCAAATAAAAATAAATCAGTACTGTATCTGGTTGGGTCAGTCTCGTGTATGTTTTTCCCACATTGCTACTAGCAACTTTAATATATAAATATATAATAATTTAATATATAAATAATAAAATGTATATATATCAATATAACACCTGATTGTGCTTTTCTCTCGCTCTCTTTGGAATGAGGTCGGCTCAACGAAACTTGAGCTATATTAGGGATTAGATTTAGAGCCAAAGAAGACGAAAGCGGGATTCGAACCCTTTAAGGCTCCTTGGGTGCGCCCAACGCTGCGCGCAAGCGCTTCCACCGACGGCTCCACCCCCTCCCCGCGGCCATCTCAAGCAGTTGCGAGCGGCGCGCCGTGCGCATGCGCGTCGGGCGGGCCGCTTTTCCTTTTCTGCCACGATTGATGACGTGTCCGAGAAGGGCGGCGTGCCCCTCCCGCCTCGGCCGCGGGTGACGTCACCACGCACGGAGCAACCGCCTAAAAACAGTCTGTTTCAAACCTCTGAGGTAAAAGAAAGAGGCGCCACCGGCCGAAGGCGAGGGGGGGGTGGGGGAGGGGGAATTAAGGCGACCTCGTGGCGCCCCTCGGGCCCCGTTCACAAGCACGACGCTACACGTATCACAAGCACAACACGGGCCCCGTCCCAACCCACGCCCTCTGGGGCTTCTCGCCCGGCCGCCTGTGTGGAGCTGGCCGGGTCCCAGGGAGGCGGCGGCGGCGGCCTCAACTTTGGCCCCGCGAGGAGGAGGAGGAGGAGGTGGTGGTGGTGGTAATAATCCCGTGTCTTCCTCGCCTCAACGCCGCCGAGGCGGTTAAAGTCGCCCTTCCCGCTCCGGCCTGGCCATGGAGAGCTTCCTGAGAGGCTGCGGGGCCGCCCTTCAGGTATAATATTCCCCCCCCCCCGTAAAATAAGAGGCTGAGGGGAACTGGCTCCGGTTCGGGGAGGAAGAGAGAGATCCCTATTTTTACCTTTTTAAATTTTATACAGTATATGCCGCGCGCGAATATGTCACTCTCCCTTGAGAAGAGGGACGGGTCGAGAGGGGAAATCATCCTTATCGATAACCGTGGAATCGGATGATTATTTTAGCTGATACCGCCACAATCCCTTTATGGGCCGGTGGGGGGGAGGGGGAGAAACTGATAGGCATAGAAATCCATACGAGAGGACGTGTGAGGGGAGAAAAGTCGAAGGAACCCCCCCCCCCGGATCGCCGCATCTTTATGATTTAGACGTAAAAGGATGGAATCCGTGTTCAATGGATGGGTGTTGGTGTTTGGTTCATCTATACATGCAGGTTTCCATCAACGTGTCTTGTGTGCCTTGGAGCGAATAGCCACAAAAGTGACCCCTTGCAGCAGGATGGTTATTTCCACCCATTTCATCTTTCTCCTTTGAACTAGAAGTGAAGGAAGAAGAACAACCGGGGTCAAAATTTGGAAATGAATATCCATAGAGTATTAAAAGAATTAACCGGATTGCATTTTTCTGCATAACCCCCCCCCCTTTGAAGGCAGATATCGGCATTTCTGATCTGACACCAGGAGGCAAGCATGCCTTGCCATAATATTTAATATTTGGTTCATTGATCGCTCCGAATGGCAGCCCAGAAGTCCAATAAATAAATAACAAGTAATAATAAATAGCTTGTCCTGATTACACAAGTACATTTGTGTGGTCTCTCCATGGCTTTTGGAAAAATAAATTCAACTTTGTATTTACCTGCCCTCACCACTCATTGAACAGGTACATGGCTGTTTATGACCTTAGTGTGAGTGAAGCCAGACGGTCTGCAATCCAATTAATGGTCTCTGGTTTTAAATATTCTTGTGGCCTTTTAAAAAACAGGAACAGTTAATTGGATTGTGCAACGTCTGGCTTTCCTTGATTCTGTCATCTCTGTTAGTGTTCTGAACATGTGTGCTGAACGGAGGGATTAAGATCCTGCCACTTCACTTGAAGAAGCGGATTGCACAATTTTGAACGTCGACTCATCCCAGAAAAACGATTGCAGCCTTTGCTCTTGACTGCTTATATTTTTGCAATTTGCCCATCAACTGTGCCCATTTTACAGGCAGGGAGGACTGAGGGTGGGGAAGTAGCCTCTCTCTGTGAAATGGCTGTGCAGCAAACTCAGGTTCCACAAATTATCCATTGGATGTGATCACTGTTTAGTCTGGTAGGATGTTTTGATAACAACAACAATAATAACAAGAACAGTACAGTATTTGTACCCAGACCGAGAAATAAACATTTTTTTGTCTGCTTGGTGAGAACATTGGTAAGAAACATGTCTGGCCCCTCCCTTGTTTACTTTGGCCTGATCCTTGCTGAAATGTGACCCCCATCTATCCATCCCAAATCAGGATTTGGAACCTGGGACTAGAAAAGTTTCCCTACCTCTGCTTTTTCAAGCTTCTTTCTCTTTTGAGCCCTTTTACCTAAACCCCACCTTTTCTTTCATGGTTTGACCAGAACTTGCTTTTAACTTGAACAAAGCTAAAGCAATTCATGTCTTTGGCTGAAACATTAATTGTTTTCTGTTGTTTTGAGGGGTTTGTTCTGCCGCTCCTTGTGTCTTTGTCTAATAATTGCCTTGCTTGTTGATCTTGTTAATTTTAACTGTGGCGGTGTTCAGTAGATTGGATTGAATAGACCGGATTATTTTTAAATGGTTAGTAATTTTCGTAGGAGTTGCTCACTTGCTATGGGTCCTGTGTAGCAGAAAGCTCCTTCTGTATAAATTCTAAAATCACATAAATGCTGTTGTTTGTATTTCTGTTGGCAACAGTGAGACTGTTAAACCCCTTAGGGCAGGGAATCTTTGTCTTGGGCTTGGTGTTATTCTTCACACACTTTGGCCATCAAAATTAAAAACAAAATAAAAATAAAACATAAAAATAAAAGAACAGATAAAAATGTGACGACACCTTAAAGATTAACTATTATATTTTTTAATGTGAGCTTTCATGGACAAGTTCACTTTCTCACACATAAGAGGTGCTGTATAGCTAATAAATTTTCAGAGACAAAAGCACTTCCTTGAGTTGGTGACACACAGAGTAACATCTAGGACCATGAATATGGGTGTGGTGTGTATGTAATATTTATTTATTTATTTCAGTTTAGTATACTGCTCCCGTTAGTACCACAACGCTACTCTGGGCAGGTCACAATAAAATAGACAGTCGAATAATTAGTATAATAAAGCTGTAAACAATCATGTAAGGGGAAAGAGGTTTTGTTTCTCTTAACAATCACCATTTTCATTTCCATCTCCAAAATAATACGTGTGTGTGTGTGTAAGCCATCTGCACCAGGCACATTGTCAAAGCCAGACAGCGGCATCTGTGCGTTTACAATCATCTTTATGTTTTGGGTGGTTGTTTTCCTCTTCCCGCTCCTTCGTTTTGAAAACACCATCTCATGATCATTCAGTGCCTTTGAAAAACAGCACCAAGGAATTGAACATGGCTAGTTAGCAACGCCCAGGTGGTGCCCACTGAGCATGTGAATCAAAGCTGATCTTGGTGATGTTGGGAGGGTGAAAGCTTGCCCCAAGCTTAGAGAAGATGGCTCAGGATTGGCTAGTAACTGTGTCTCAAAAAAGAGAGGAAGGTTTCATTCTCTGAGCTGGTTAACGTTGTGAACAAGAAGCCCTGATCGGCAGAAGGTGCAACGTGCACCTCTTTGCCATTTTGGGGGCACCTGGAACCTGCTATATTTTTGGAGAGCTAAAACTGCGAACAATTTCATATTGTTCATGCTAGTTGAAACTGAGCTGTAGGTGAGAACATCTGGAGGGCCAATGTTTCCCCACCTCCATCGTAGCTGTCCCAAGAGCATGTCCAGGTTTAAGTGGAGCAGGAATCGGAAGAGGAAATGGGTGGGATTGGGCAACAGAAAGAGACTGGGGGGGCAAAGCTTGTGCCGTGGAAATAGTATGGAGGTAGGAAAGGAGGGGAAAATGAAGGGGGAGACGTCTCCATAGATCGTTTTCTGGCTAAGATGAAGGCAGGGATTTTGTTCTGGATGCAAGCAGGATGAGGAAAGCCAGGGCGAGGATGTGAGTTCAAGGTGAGGTGAATTTGTATGTATATGTTTACTGGGAATGAGACCGAGGGTATCCCTCTGTGCAGTGGGTGCTGCATGGAACAGGATTGCAGAGGAGTTGTATGTTTCCTTGCCTCGAAAAGAGAGGTCTTAAGGATGGGTCGCTCCCTCTCTTTCTGCCGTAGAGGAGGAGTAAAGAAGTGAATGGCCTGCACGGATTCAATTTGGCAGTGATGGTGCCTTGGCAAAGTTTTTTCTTCTTCCCTCCTCCCTTCACCTTGAGCAAATATGGGCCTGGATCTGCTGATGGTGCAGCTTCTCCTGCCCTTCCCACAACATTTTTGAAACTCGGAGATGAGCATCATGAGGGTGTGATTAATTGTCTCCTGTCCCCCCGATGAGTTATGAATCTGTGGTCTCCCGTTTCTGCCTCATCAGCAGCCTTCAGTCATAGCCTCAGTAATTCCTCTTTCTGTGTCATGTCCATCCCCCTTTTTGCAGAAGTAACAGTAAGGGAAGGAGAGGAAGAAATTGCCTTTACAGTAGTTTGCTTCTTGTTTCAGGTGGGCAGGGAAGTCAAAGGTGAAGGGGAGTCCAAATTTTTCACGGTTCCATTTGGGGGCCAAAGTGGGTCCTGCACAGCAGACACAGCAGACCATCCCCGTTTTGGTGAAGCTCCTTGGACTCAAGATGGGGCTCTGTTTGCACAGAAGCACCCCCTGGAGAGGAGTTTGGTTTCATCTGCTGTGACTCTTTTTGTATTCTTTTCTCCACACATTTTCCTTCTCGTAATACTGGAAGGTGTTTGTTGGTAGGGATGGACGGGGTCCACACAGGGTGTTTTGATTATTTGAAAGAGTATGAGTTCCAGGCCAAACCAGATGTTTGCTGAGGTACATGTTGTGATGATCCCCAGATGACTGCTGAAAAAAAAAACATTGCATGTGCAAATTGTGTCTCAGAAGAAGCATCTGTGAAGTCAGTCATCTGATCCCTTGACTCTGTCCTTCCCAGCAACTAATACATTCATTGTTGAAAAATTATAGGATGTCCCACAACCAACCGTATCCATTTTCAATATACATAGAAAATTAGGTAAGGTTTATAAACTACCATATTTATCATCGCCTGGAATCACTAAATTCAGATCCTGATGAAACACTGCTTGCTGTTGTTATGGACACTGTTTTTGACTTGCCTTCTGGCTGTCTCCACCAAATCTTTAACGATTGCGCCGGTTCCACATACGGGAAAACTGAGCTACTGGCAACTGACCGGGAAGAGGGCTGTTTGTAAAAATAGCCTTCAACAAGGTAGAACTAACACTGTATGTTAAGAGCGAGAGCCTGCAAAACATGACCTTTCTCCCCCTTTAGCTTGCTTTTAATGCTGAGATGAGTTACTTCTAAAAAGGCAGTTATTTCTCCAAGGCCCTTGAGTGCCTTTTAGTGCAAATGGCTTACGCTTGTCTTTTCATCTGATTTTTTAAAAACTTTCGTAATTTTAATTTCCCTTTTACCTCTGAGCCATCTGCTCCTCTTTTGTACACTCGCCCAGCTACATCGCACACGTTAGGTCTGCTTCCGTAAAATCAATTTATCAGGGGCTGGGTTATCAGTTGAGTCGTTTAGCAAATGGATCCTGGCATTTGACGGTAGCTGGGAAACCAGGACTGCCTGGTAATACATAGGTTTGTAGAGGAAAGCTAGAGGCAGAGGGGGAAAAAGCTTTCTCGATCTCCCAAGTGGCCTGCAAAATGGAGCCAGCTTGGAAAACTGAGCTGATACGCTGGCCTGCTTCTTGACAGCATCCTCTTCCCAACCCTCGTGTATTAGTGGCCATCGAACATTCGCCTTATAATCAGAATCAGTTTGTATATTCAGAAAGAGACAGACCCAAACATGGAAGAGTTTGGTGAATAGCACGAGTTTCTGTGTGATCAAATTCAAGATTGGGCAGAACCTTTGTTTTCATACTGAAAAGTGACAGGCAGGGGGAGGAGGACCTTGTGTTATCTAGAACCCTGCATGAGGCAAAGATAGTACAAAACAGAAGGCGGAGGATTTGGACCGGATATGGCACCTCTTGCGTTTGAAACCAGACTTCAGGTGCTAGTTTGCTGGTCCCGCGTGAAACTAGAGGCATTACACAGGCCAATGCAGAGTCTTTACCATTCCCAAGAAGGGTCTTGTGGAATCCTGAAGCTTAACCAGGTCTCTTTGTCTTGAGTTCATTTCTTCCGTTGTGGTGCAGCCTCTCCTTGTACGATAAAAAAGTTGCACCAGCCTAATGTGGGCAAGAGTCGGAGACTTTCCATTGAGCTGAACATCCTTGGCTTGTCTTTGTTACGCATTCCCCCCTTTCGTTGTGATGGCTGACCTTAGGTGGCCGGCTGCCCTGGATAGAGAATGAGTCCCTGATAAGGGTGGCATTTGTAAACGGCTGAAATAGTTGCAGCCAAGTGGGTGGGTGCTCTCCACGGGGGTTGGACTACAACTCCCATGATCACCATGCAGCGTGGTGATAGAACATGCAGTCCAATACACCCAACAGTGCTGGCTGGGAATCCATTCCAGGCTTTAGTGTCTCCCCCCACCCCTTTACAGGAGTTGTCCAAAGCAGTGGTTCTTAACCTTTGTTACTCGGATGTTTTTGAACTGCAGCTCCCAGAAACCCCAGTCAGGACAGCTGGTGGTGAAGGCTTCTGGGAGTTGCAGTCCAAAACTCCTGAGTAACCCAAGGTTAAGAACCAGTGGTCCAAAGTACTTCACCTAGTTTTGGAGGAGGAGCTTCAGCACTTTGGAGAGCTCCTGCGAAATGCTATGGAGTAAAACCTGGAATGGATTCTTAAAAAACCCCAAATTGGAATCAGCCCCAGCTGCCACCAGGGAGGCTGCCGGGTTTTGTTGTCATGGGCCCTTCGGTTGCATCTGACGTGATGGTGACCCCAGTAGATTTTTTTCAAGGAACATGAGAAATACAAGGAATTATTTTCCCAGTACCAGCCCTGCCCTCCTAGGGAGTTTCCATGGCCAAACATGAATTTGAATTCAGGTCTCCTGAGTCCTGTGGCCGTCGCTTTATTCATTATATATCACACTGGCTCTCGGGTAGTGGTGGCTAATTTTACTCTGTAGGGGAAACAGATATCATCCCCCTTTTATGGATGCTAGTGGGAAGCAAAGAGGCTCACCAAGAGAGAAGGAGCAACTTGATTGCTGAGCTTTCCTGGCTGGGCCAAGATTTGGATCCGGCTTTTCCAGCAGACCAGAGATTCATCCTCAGTCCAATTTCAGCAGTGATGAAAGGTTGCAACTTCTGTTGTAGGTCACCAAGAACATCCTCTTTTGTCTCAGAAACCCTAGATGCCCCCCTCCTTTGAAAATGAGGCTTCTTCCACCCAGTGTGCTCCTGGCTACACCGGCGTCTCTCGGTGTAAGTACGGCCTTACTGGGAAATGAGAAGAGGTGATGGTCTGGTTTCCAGACTCAACGCCTGCTGCTTTCAGCAGTGGTACAGAAGAAGGGAGGAACTCTTAGCTGATCCTGCTTCCCCCCCCCCCCCCCCCGACATGGTTCCAGAAGGTCTCCTTTATGTATTGATTAAAATTTCAGGACTCTGGATTTGTTTTAAGGTGCTTTGTGTGCTTCCAAAAGCAGGCTGTGAAAGTAACAAGTTACAAGTAATGTAGTTATCTCTATCACATTGTCTTTTGGGGTAACATAAAGTCTCATAAAGTCACATTTTAAAATGATAAGCAGGGACAGAATTGCTTTTTTGACATTATAATGAATAACAACAACAGGCTATTTTTCAGAAACAATATTATGAGTAACAGGAATTTCCCCCAAAAAAATACACTTTCTATCTCGGCCCGAGCAGCACCTGAACCCCTTTCCCATCTTGCATCAAATCTGTTCTAATGACTGTGCCGTTCCCCTGTGTCTCCTGTGGCTACCCACATCCCAGCTCCTGTGGCCTGTCTGAACACATGCTGCTTAAAACAAGGCAACAGGCCAGCGAAAGGAACTGAGGGATCCAGGGTGGCAGGCTAGGAAAATTTATGGCCTCAAATCATTTGTGGAAATGCAGATTCTAGGTCTAATCATACACTGGCCTGGCCTGAAAATGTCATCTCTTCCCTTGTTCTTTTTCATATTCTTGCCAGGAGCATCTCCGGACAAACCAGAAAGTCCATGTGGTGTTGGGAAACGAGGCTTGTGACCTGGACTCCATGGTATCTGCTTTGGCCCTCGCCTGCTTCTTTGCAAAGGTAGGCCCCTTGGCTTTGCCCCTTTGGCTTCTGTGCGTTTTGATGCTTCTGTCATGGCATTGCCCAAGTGGTCATAGCCTTTCCCTTTGCCTCCTGTCCATGCCTGTTTCTAGGCCTTGCAGTGTTTGGGGGATGGGGGAGACCTTTTGCATTTTGGGTGGTCCTTACAGCCTCCTGGGAGGTCCTGGGACCAGAAAATTGAGGTGGAGATCTATCAAAGGGACCTACCTCACTTTATATTGTTAAAGACTAAAAGGCTGCGTTTTGAAAAATAAAATTAAGATTTTAGAGATGGGTTTGCAGCCTGCCGTTCTGGGTGCTTTGTCTACACCACCCTGGCCGTCACTGACTGGGCAAGACAAGTGATACATCGTCTCACAACCAAGGCCTGACTTTTCATGACTGCCATGTGACACCCTACAGACTTCTCGGGAAGCAAAGGCAGCCTTCATTCCAGTCCTTAACATCCCCCACCTGGACTTCCCTCTGCGTACGGAGAGCACCTTCCTTCTCAAAGAGCAGCAGATCCCTGAGAGCTCCCTTGTTTTCCGGGATGAGATTGACCTTCACGCCCTGCACCAAGCAGGCCTCCTTTCTTTGACGCTGGTTGACCACCACGTCCTGCCAAGGTAGGAGGAAATATGGAGAAAGAGATAAGGAGATGATCTGTGGGAGTCAGGCAAACCTATCTTTTTACCTAAATTATCACCATCATCATTGCTGTGTTTATTGGTGTGCTGTTTTTTTAATAGCGAAGCCACATTCACAGTGGCGTATAGTAACATCAGAACAAAGTCGCCTAATACAAAACGACAGCAACCTGTATTACTCTACATAGTTTCCCCCTGAATCCCTTTGTTTTTTAGCCGATCCTTCTCCAGATGTTCAGGAAATGGGTGCAGGTACAGCAGATGGCCACAAGGAGGAGCATTTCTAGGCTTTTGATTCTGGCCCCTCTCTCAGCTAACCCTGGTGCACAGAAGCCCTCCCCCTCGTGGTCGTGTGGTGCAACTGCAGGCATCCCTGGTTGAACCTTACCTTTGATGTAGTCGTGATGAGCCCTGTTTGCAGGTGTTGTGTACGGGTGTGTGTATTTGTGAAGTCCAAATGTGGCATTTAGTCATACTGGGGTGAAAATTTACTATCCACCTTCCCCCCCCATCTTTTTGCAGTAGGGACAGAGCTCTTGAGGAGGCAGTTACGGAAGTGATAGACCATCGGCCCCTGGAGCTGCAGAGAGGCCCTTCCTGTCCAGTCACAGCCGAGCTAGTGGGCTCATGTGCCACTCTAGTGACCGAAAGGATCCTGCAGCATCCAACACAGGTTCTGGACAGACAGACGGCCGCTCTTCTGCACGGTGAGGATGGCAGCTTCCAGCAAATCAAGCCCATGGCTCGTGTGCCCATTGTGTTTGGTAGGGCAAAAAGCCCAGCATTCCAGATGGCCTCATTTCAGACGGACCGGCTCAGGTGGCCTGGCTTGGGGTGGGCCAGGTCTCTTTTTCAGGAAAGAGTCTTTTGCAGCCTGGAGTAAACCAGCCCCGTGGGATTGAAGAGATAGTCTCGTCCGAACTGCCCCACGTCTTCCCTGTGACTTCTGGTCTTTAGGACTGGAAAGGCAATTGCAGCTCTGAACCTATATCTTTTTTGGATTGGGGGTATTTTGTATCACTCTGTTGATGTGGTTCTTTGCTGGTTTTACAGGTACGATCGTGCTAGATTGTGTCAACATGGCGCCGGAAGCAGGCAAAGTGACTCCGAAGGACACCCATTACGTCTCCCTTCTGGAATCAAAATTCCCTGATCTGCCTTCAAGAAGCACCATCTTTGAGGCTCTGCAGAAAGCCAAGTTTGATGTTTCAGGTAATTTTGCTCCCTGGACAATGAAGGCCGGAGTTTTGGAAGACCTTTGGTGACCCAAAGCAGGGGTGGTTTCCTTGGTGGGGGAGAGGTCTAGGCTAATTATAATAGCAGCATTTGCTCCAGCCCTGGAGTTTCCCCATTAGATCATGGCATAAAGATAAACAGAAATCCTGTACTCGGAGCTGAGGAGACTTGCAGGAAGGTAGTGCTTCTGAAGTTTTGTAGAAAAGGTGGTGGTGGTTCTGTGTCATCAAGTCGATCCCCAAATTGTGGCTGCCCTAAGGGTGTTTTCCAGGCATGTGAGATGTGTAAAGGGTGGTTTACCACTGCCGTCCCATTCATGGTGAGCTTCCATGACTGAACCAGGATTTGAATCGTGATCTCCTGAGCCCTAGTCCAAAATGACATCCACAACAGAGAAGGGGAATAAATAGGAAAACAGACAACAAACTGACCATCAGAAGACGTATGTGCATGAGATAGTGACTGGGCTGTTCAGCAGTTGGTTGACCTTTCCCCTCACCCTCGCATCTGCCGCTGCCCCATCCCTGAGGAAACCACCCGTGTCAGTGGTATAAGTCTGAAAACCCTGGTGTGGTGGGGTAAGGCCGTGCTTTTCTTCCTCTTTCCGTTCTGCATCGCTTAAACTGACAAACCTCTTCCTAATTTGGTCTCCCGCCCTCGCAGGCCTCACCACGGACCAGATGCTGCGGAAGGACCTGAAGACCCTCTCTGGGAAAGAGGCCACCATTGCCATCAGCGCCATCTATGTCAGTCTGCAGGTAAGTGCAGAAGTAGGGGCAATATGGGCCCCACAGAGACGAAATCCTTCAGGCTTTGGGATTCTGCTTTCAAGCAAAATTCAGCCCCGGTTTACAGGATAGGAGTCCAGAATGCGGTTACCGCGTTCGTCTACTTGTGCAGTTGTGTGTGAGAAAAACAGATCCTTAAAAGTTGAGAATTGATTCTAGCAGAAGATTTTGTGGGCTAGAATGTTTAATTTTATCTACTTGGGCATGAAAGAGAGGCCATGGTTTCCTATTTAAATAGTTACAGATTAGTGGGAAAATATTGCCATCATTTGTGTTACCATCCATAGCCACTATTATGACTGGGCACACTTTTGATCGTCCTTAGTTGTGTTTTGAGCATGCCCTTTGAATTCAGTATTTGTAGTTTTTTGCCTCTATCCGACGTCTCCAGATGGAGAGATTCACAGACACACCAGAGTGCTTCTCTTGATACTGTCGGACTGCAACTCCCATCAGCCCTCACCCGCGAAGCCATTGGTGAGAACTTATGGGAATCGTAATCTGATAACTTCCCACAAGTTGCCCACACACATTCCCACAAACACACAACGGGCCATCTTGGAATAGCACTTCGTTCACTTTGACCGCGTGTTTCTCTGACTGACGTCTCCCGCCTTCCTGTCCATCCAGGCCTTCTTGTCGCGTCCCGGGTTGGAGCAGGAGCTGCATACCTTCTGCCGCCGGAGGGGCTTCGCCGCCCTGCTTGCCATGACCATCTCCTTCAAGGAGCGCAACGTGCCCTTCAGGCAACTGGCCGTCTACAGCCCTCACGCGGAGCTCCAGGCTGCAGTGAGTTGACGCGCGCACGCTGGTGCAGAGAAAGAAGTGTCTCCCTAGAAATCATGAGATCCTTTCCTGTTTCTCAGGCCTTTTTTCAGTGCGGTTTGATGTCTTATGGTCTCCGCCAGGGTTTTGAGAAGATTCATAGCTTAGTGGCAGAACATTCTGTTCCATAAAATAGGTCCTGGGTTCAATTCCTGAGGAACTCCCAGAGAGAAGGATCTGTTTTCCCCACAGACCCCAGGCAGCTGCTGCCAGCCAGAGTTGACAGTACTAGTTCTCTGAGTAATATAAATCTGCTACCAGTGGAAGGTGCCGGGATTGAACTTGGGAACTTCTACACACAGAGAATGGCTTTTCTTGTTGTGTTATATTCCATCCCTTGATTTTTTTTTCCATCAAGAAACTTCCAGCAAACTTCCATGGAAACTCTATATTCCAAAAAACGTAGCTTGAATACCACTGCTCGCCCTTTTCCCACCCCCAGAGATGGATGGGCACACCCGTGTGTTTCCAAGGAATGCTTTTCCTGTTCTGAGGATGGAGTGGCAGGGAGTCCCACAGTCACAGGGGAGAAATGGACACAGTGATTGAAATCTGGCTGCAGTCAGGAAGCCAGCTGTTTCCTTTACAGTGCAAAAAAAAAAGCTTGTGCCTTTTGTCTTCCTCTGCAGCCCCATGCACCTATCTTGAACACAGAACCTGACTAAACTAGGAAGTCTCGAATTAGGCATAGTTTCCTGATTCATCCAAACTGGGAAGCAACAGCTAACCAGTTCTGGAACCAGCAGGAAAGATTTAGCCACAGTTTTGAATTTTGCTCAACAAAGCCTTCTCTAACCAGATAGATCTGGTATGTGCTGGACTATATCTCCCATCAAACCATAGCTAGTCGTGCTGTCTCTAGGGGATGATGGGGGTTGTAATTCACCCCATTTGTAAAGGACTAGGTTGAACATACCTGTTTCCCCCCCCCCCAAAAAAAAAAAACATTTCTTAGATTGTTAGGAAGCTGCTGATGCTGGTCTTCTTCCTGGTTTAGGTAAACCTGGAAAGCATGTTTAATTAGAGGCTTCCAGGACTAATTGTGGCCCATAGGAAGGGGTTCCGTGTGCAAGCAGAAGGCTTCTACATAGCTTACTGTAAAAAGATGAGAGGGCAGTGCTCTGAATTAGCACAACGTGCCTAGTTTGTTGACTGCGGGGCCCCACATGGCCTGTCCTTTTTTGGCTGTGCCGGGTGCGGAGTTCCTGGTGCCATCACAGCAGCTGTGCTACAAGGGGCTTTGTTATGGCAACCGCCGTGCGGTCACGAGGGTCTTCTCAAGAGGCCACTCCGCTCTTTTTAGGAAGGCATTTTGATAAGAGTGTGTTCGAGATATTTATAGTGCATGTACAAGTAAAGTACTTTTTAAAAAGTTTTGTTTACGAAATGCGACTCAGGACAGCAAGCCAAAGGAGACCGCAGTGGCCGGAGGCCGGAGGAATGAGGGATGTGTGGCTACCCCCGACCCCCCTGCCCCTGAACAGCTGTCTTTGGACAAGTGACATCCCTTTCCATTGGCTGTTCTGTCTGGGGCTGATGGAGGTTGTAGTCCCATAACATCTGGAGGGCCTGACATTTCCAGTCTCTCATTTTGGACAAAAGAGAAATAAAGAGTTTTCAGAATTCTTTGGGGTGAAAAATGGCACTTGTCTCTTGTCTCCCTGCACTTGGAGGGAAGACTTGGATTTCACAGCTCGGTCTGTTAGCCACAAATAATAACTCCTACCCTCCTGGTGGTGCTGAGGTCGTGTCCCATGGCGTTCCCTGCCCTTCTTTGGAGGGGCTCTGACCAAACGGGGACAGCTCCCCACCACCGCCGCCGCTCGGCATCTCCTCCCCACCCAGACCCTCTGCGCTTCCTCCTTCCCAGATCTTCTGGGTTGCATTCACTGTGGGTGGGGTGGGGGGTGAGGTGACCCTCATGCAGGGGGAGGCAGCGCCGCTTGCTCGCTCGCTCGCTCACGGGTCTCCACGTGCCCAGAGAGAATTGTGTCGGCTGCTTTGCGAAGAAGAAGCGAGGAGGGATGTGTACGCAGGCGCCCCTGCCGGAGCCTTCGTCACTCATTAACCACGGTCAAAGGTTTCTGAAACCGCCAGCTAACGAAGCCGCCTGCCTGCCTGCGGGTGATGGAGATGGAGGGGGGGCGGCCTTGAGCAGGGAGGGTCAGAGACCACCCCAGTCAGGGTAACTTCTGCCAGACTAGGGTTGTCTCCACCACCAGACTGATGGGAGGTAAGTGAAATCTTTGGAGGGCGGGGGGGGGGGGTGTACGATCTTTTCTCCCCCTTCCCTTGTTGTATCTTTGTTCCCTCCTCCTCGCCTTTCAAGGAGTGTTTTTGCCTCTGTCCATCTGATGCATTGGTTTTGCACAAGCTGACACTAACGTACGCCGGTGGGTTTCTGGCATCCATTTTCTCGCTTCCTCTATAGTTTTTAGTTTAATGCTTTTGCCTGACCTTATTTTATTTTATTTTAATGTTGCTTCATTCTGAAGCTTTCTCCTTAGCTGTAGGAACTAGTGGCTCCAGTAGTATGTTAGGACCAGTTTGCAAGGCACTGGGACTGTGTATGCTCCCCCTCATACACAGTTGTGCTTCTTTTTTTAAAGGGTGTGTGTCTAGTAACAATGGTCTGAATTTCAAGCTGCAGTATCTGGCTGTCTGATCGGAATCTAAGGGAATCTCTCTCCCCCTTCCAGACACCCCCCCCCCAATAGTCAAGTTACCAGTCCTCAGCCTTTGCAGAAGTTTTGGCTCTTTAAAAAAAAGTGAATACTTAGTATCTGGAGAACTGGGGTGCGTGTCTGTGTCGTTTACAGAATGGCCTTTAGCAAAGGTGGGAGAGGTGTTTCCTTTTACAGACTGAGAGAACAATCTTCACTTACCCCACACTCACACACAAACTCCTTGGCCCGTTCTCTCTCATCTCACCTTTTGCTGTTTTCCCTGATCTGTCTTCTGTCATTTTGTAGAGATCAAAAACTGCAAGAAAAGGAGGGATGGCAAAATATTAGTGGCCCTTCTTATAGTCCTGCATCCCATGATCTGCCTGCTTTTCAAACTACAGTACTGTCTGTCATTGTTCTCCACTTTTTCTTTTTCTTTTCCTTTTCTCTTGATGTTTCCTGTTCTTTATTTTTTGTTGATGCCTCAGTGTTGTTACTGTAAACATACCGACTGGGCTGATCCCCTTCAAATGTTCTGGAGAAAGGCCTTTGTATTCTGGGAAAGGCGTTCCAGGTGGGGTTAGATTTCTTTTGTGAATGTTTAAATCTTTGTTCACAAATTGTTAAATAGGTGTCTGTCCTCTGGACAGTGGTATAGTAGAATAGTAACAGAATGAGTTCCATTTGGCCAGCGGGTTGATTAAACCTGCATATACATTTTTTTAAAATGCTGTGTACCAGAAACGTGTCTTTTTTAAAAAGGAGGAATAGCTGTGTAGTCTTTAGCAGCAAAAATAAGGAAGAGTTTTGTGCCCTTGTTGATGAATCCATTACTGATAGCATGATATTTCTTGGACTCTAGCCTGCTTCAGGGAGGAATGAGCAGGAAGAGCCATCCTCAGCAAGAAGAGACAGGCATGTGTTTGTATACAGTATATGCACACATGTGTGTATATATATCTCTTTTAGAACAGATAGAGAAAAATATAATAATATAAATTAATAATAGCGAACAAGGCCAAAAGCAGTGAAATGCAAGAAGCCTAGTCTTTGACCATTCAAGTTAAATATATGCTGATTAACGACCAAGCATGCACAGTTGCTGTGATAACACAATCTTCTTTGCATTGCTGGGTTAATTCACTCAGTGAAACACAGGAAACCCTTATCTCTTATCTGTTCTAAAAGAGACAGAATCAGAAGCCTCTAAGTTCTTCCCCAGCACTTTGAGGCTGGAGCCTTCCCTTAAAATCCTTTCGTCATAGAAAACTGTTCATCAGCAGTGGATGTATATGGAATTTGCTTGTGAAGTGAAGGTTTACAGTTTGTACGACTCATAAAGCAGGTTCTGGCCTCCCAAAATTTATGCCAAAGTAAATTTGTTGGTCTTTAACTGGTAGCCCAACAATGTAATCGAACCAAGTAATCAAACACGTCAGGCTCTGTTTAGCGCCGAGGGTGTTGCTGGTGTCTGCTTGCTTTAGAGCTGGGATGACGAGTTTTAAACAGGACGTTTGGCGTCCAAATTTTACTAGGGTCACAAATTTACCCTTCGCTCAAACTCTGAAACCCATCAATTAATCAATAATAAGGATTTTGGAACAACTAAGAAGAACAGGAGAGCAAAGCAGCGCATGCTGGCCTCTGCCGGCCTTTCTCCTGGTGAAAAGAACTTCAGCGTTTACAGGGCAGCTGGAAAGATGGTGTCTCCATCGGCCCTTCTTTGCCGAATACCAAGGAGGCCACTCCGTTGGGCTTTATTTTTAGCCATGCCTGACTGAACAGGAAGTCTCCTCACATCTGCCGGTGGGAAGGTCCCTTCCAGGACAGAGCAGCTGCCGTTTGGGGTGGAGGGCGGGCTTGGCTTTGCCGCCTCTCCGCCAGTTGCTGCTGCCGGGCATCCCTTGGGCTCTGCTCCGTCTTCCTTTGAGGCGGTTTGGGGAAGCTCTGCTCTGGGGGTCCTCCTCATCCACTGGAATATCAGGGGGGGGCAAGAACAGGACCTTCTTGGGTTGGCATCCGTGCGCTGGAAAGAAGCTTCTTGGGAAAGCCCATCAGCGCCTTTTGGAATTCAGAGGATGTTTTTTAAAATAGGCTTGGATTTTATTTTAAAAAAACCAAACCGCTGGTGAAGCCACCTTTGCTCAACTTACAATCTTTATTTGCTCTGTTGAGATGATATGTGCAGACTTTTTTTTAATGCAACAAAGCACCTCTGAAGCACTTCACACAAAGAAAAGAGAAATACTTTACCTTTTCAGGGGAGAGATCGGGTACATGGGGTGGGGTGGGGTGGGAATCTGGCCTGGGGTGTTGCTGTAGCAGCAGCTGGTCATCATGCTTGCCATTAAGGCAAGAAAAACTGGTTTTGACCACTTGGAGGAGCAGGTTAGGGCCTTCGTTCTTGTCCCTCGGGGTCAGTTTACAGCCCTTCTCTTCTGCAAGCCTTTTATGGCAAGGTGAAGTTTTGGTTTGGGCTGGTTTGGGTGCAGGGCAGCCTCCTTGTTTCGACCAGATGCTTCCAAAGTCAGCCTCATCATGACAATGTCCAGCCGCTGGTAGAGGCTGGAAGAGGGGGAGAGAGGAAGTGGAAGGAGAAGAAGAGGAAAATCTCTGGTCGACATCAGTTTGGCCAGAGGTCTTCCCACTGCCTGCCTGAAGCGTAAGCTGGTCTTGGGAGAAGGTGGCATGCTTTTTTTAATTCACTTTTTCCTCCTGCCGCTTTTACTGGTGTCTTTGGTGCCTCCCATGAGCCTGGGAAGACCATCCTTGACTGGAGTGAGTCCTCCTACGGGGTGCCCAGCACGCCCCTCCCTCCTCCGTCCTCATCTGACTTCCCTCTTTCTGGCAAGGGCTAAAAAAAGGCCTTTTTAACAGCAGCAGCCACAGCCCTGGAGGCTGCAGAGCTGGTGGTGCGAACGAGAACTCTCCTGGGCGCCGGTCACAGCGGGCCGCTCCTCTCGGATCCAGGTGGGTGGGGGGTGGGAGGGAGTGGCTGAAGGAGGTGTAGAGGGGCCACGATACCTGCGTTCTGAAATCCGTATATTGGGGACAAGGTGTTGCCACAATATGGATATGGATATGGGGTCTGTCCCCACTGCAATCAAAGCTACCTCTGCTTTTTGTATGACATGCACGGTTTGAGCAGAAACATGGGTTTGGGAGTGAGAGCAAGGAAGAAAACATCTTGGAAAGGTGGTGTTTTTTCTTTCCCTCCTTTCTCTCCTGAAAACCCTGGTGTGTCCTGTTCTCAGGACAAACTCACACTCAGCGTGGCCGACCCCCTCCTGCTTTGCACCCTACGGCCTCGTTAGCTGTGGACGACGGGGGGGGGGAGTTGTTGTCCAGCACCTCTGGAGTGGAGGGTATTGAGTTGGGGAAGAGGCGGCTTCACAGCCCCCGAGGGGGCCCTGGAGTCCCTTCCCCGTTCACAGAGGCCGCTGAATCCTATACTGTACGGGCCTGCTGTTCTCTGTGTGGGAAACGAAGGAATGCCCTCTTCCCGCCAGAGAGTGGATGAGTGTCCCCAACCTGCACAGGACAAAAGACCTGGACAAGGGTCTTTTTTTCTCTCTCTAGCCTGTTCTAACATTTGCGACTCCGAACCCCAGAGATCCGTACCATATCCGTAACTTTGACTCTCATTGTGAAATGTGGACCTTCATCCGGGAGAGCCCTCGCCTTTCCCTGCAGCCGTAACACCCTCGGGCGTTTTGTGTCCTCTCTTCCAGGTGTCCCAAGCCTTGGAGCGCTCCAGTGACCCCTCCCTTGACCTGTCGCCCCGAGAGAGCCCTTCTCCCGCCATCCGCGCCTACGATCAGGGCAACGCCGTCGCCTCTCGCAAGAAGGTCCTTCCGGTCATCCAGGCCTTCCTGAGCGTGTGGGACCGAGGCGGCCTGGCCGGCACTGACATGCAGCCAGAGGCCACCGACCGAGACTGCAAGATGAGAGCGGATCCCTCCGGGGCTGGTGGCCGTGATCCGGAGCTCGGCAGAGACCCAAAGGACCCAGCAAAGTCCCATCATTTGGGGGACGACTTAGTGGACGACGACGCCCCTCTGCCCCCCACCCCGATGAATAGCCTGGTTGACGAGTGCCCCCTCGACCGGGGCCTCCCCAAGCTCTCCGCCGAGGCTGTCTTTGAACGGTTCAACCGCATCGCGGTGGTGCGCTCCTCCACGGACGAGAGCCCGGAGAAGAAGTGACGCCGCGGGCGGGCCGGACGCCTCCGAGTTTAGGGGAGCTTTCTGGAAGGAACTGTAATTGCGTGTGTGCATGTGCGTGTGTGTGTGTGTGTGTGTAAGGAAAGAAACACCCTATGCTTGGGTGTAGTGAAACACACAGTACATTTCCAGACCCAGTTTATATGTCACCACACTGCAGCTGACCACAATGGGAAGCAGGGGGAGCATTGTTTGTGCTGTGGACAACTTCCCGCAGCATTTCTCAGACTAGGACGATGCTCTTGGACATGACCTCGGTCGGTGACCCAAAGGAGAGCAGCCTCTGGAATGGCGAAGGCACCGCTGTCGTGACTGTCATGGACCCACTTTCCTCTGGCTGTAGACTCCAGATGGGGTGGATCGGTCGTACGAGTCAGGGCAGGAGAACAGGCTGGTAGAAGTGGGTCAGCCTGGAGGCAGAAATCTGGACCTCCGAGAAGGGGTGGATGGGTGGGCGAGAGACGGCTTTGCTTATCATTTGATCCCAGGTACAGTAGATGCCAGCCGGGTCCTGCCTAGAATATGCGGCAGGATATTCTGTAGAACCGTTTGATCCACAAGGCCAAACCTGCAACCTTGCTAAAAGGGGGAGATTGTCTGCTCAAGAGAAGTGGGTGATAGATGGGGCCCGGGGAGAATTAAGCCAGAGACTGGCAGTGCTCTTTCGGTAACTGCAAGGGATTCCAAGAGCAGCATCCTTTCCCACAATGGGGGAGCACTAGCCTTACACCTGGGGGGTCAGAACAGTCCAGCAGCCATTTTGGACTTTCTTAAAGAAAAAGGGGGAGAAATGAGGCCGTTCTCCTCCACCCTCCGTGCCTTAGAGCCGATTTTGCCCCAGGGTCCAGAGGACGTTTCTGTCCATCGGTGGCCCTCCCAGATTTTCCCCATCCATTGGGTGATGAAAGATGGAACAGAGACGTCATGATTCTTCAGCGCTGTCTCCAGAAGGCCTGCGTCTGGAGGTGCCCCAGGACTTCAGACAAAAGCAGCCGCTTGGCTCGAGCTGTGACGGGCTGGACAGTGTGTGTGAGCGCCGACGGGGAAGGGGGCAAAGACGCGGGGGGGCTCCCGGGGCTCCCGAGGGACAGTGATGGGTCTCCAGGCCCGTCCTTTGGGGCTGTGTCATCTGAAGGAGAGAGCGGCGCCCTTTGACCCTCTTTGACCTGGCCTGACCCGAGAAACGTGTCGGATCTGTCGCTTTTTTCGTGCAGACTCGACAGACTCTAAAGGACTTTGAGAGCTCAATGGGTGAGAAATGTAGAGCCATTAAAATCTGGTTTCTTTGGGGGCAATATGACTAAAACCTTAGGATACTTTCTGGATCACCTTGAGGATTATAAGTTTCTTCTCATGGACTGATTAAACCTGGGCCTGAGTTTCTGACACGGTGTGTTTGCGTGTATCTCAAGGGGAGGGTTTGAAAGCGATTTAACATGCACGGCGTAAATAAAAAGAATATACACAACCTGTTACCTAAAGATCTGGTCTCTTTTACTGATAATGTAGTGAGGTCTGTATCTCCTGTTTCCTTTGCAAGTGTGCCAGAGGTGAGTTCCTGCTGAATTTCCTACTGTAGAAATTACAAACATGTACAAACTACCCTTTTAAAAACACTCAAGAGACCAAACACCTTTCCAGCAAACCTATGCATGTTGAATATCGAAACTGTGCCGCTCTTCATGTGCACATATATTTCCTGGACTCAAGAGATCTAGTTGCTCAGGGAGGTGTCTGGTACATGTGGTGTACTAGTTTTCTAACTGTGGGGATGTTTCATGTTCTGCGTGTGTGTATCCAGGAGCAAGTGGGAAAGATCTCAGTTGACTCCAGAGCCTCTGAAACTCACTCCCTGCTGTCAGTTGGTCCAGTCGCGAAAGAATATTAAAGACCCATGTTAATAGGCAGCCCCGATGCAGGAAAGTGGGGTGTGTCAAATGAGAAGGGACCCCTTGGCCCTAGAAGAGGCCCTTAGGAAACGGTGAGGCTCTGAGGTTTACCTCATTGTTTGAGTTTGTGTATTTATTTTATGTCCTCTAGCAGGCCCTGAGATAGCAGGGTGGAAAATTAAATGTTTGAGTTTGGAGAACCAACCGTAAATACACGGAATGCCTGACTGTTTAGCAACTATCTCCAAATCCAGCAGTTCCCGTTCTGGGCATTGCTGATTTTGGAGAATCCCACACTGAATTGGGAGGGGCAAAGACAACGGATGGGAAGAGGGATCCCGTCGTCTTGGTTATGTTCTTTCCGGCAGGGTGCACAAAACGGGGCTCACTGGGTGCATTTTCTCCAATCCCATTTCTGGTTCAACTGTTGAGCTGTAAATGCATTTCAAAAGTGGGGCTGCAGCTGGAGGATCTGTTCCAACAGAGAGAAAGAAGGGGGAAGGGGAGAGAAGGCTCTCGGTTTGGCATCTTGTGCTACCTTGCAGAGAAGTGAGTTTTATTTAGGTTTCCAAGAAGCTCAGCTTCTTCCAAGGCATTCGTTTGAAGGGGCAGGGCTTCTGTTTGTCCAGAAAGCTCATGTCCATCGTGCGTGTTCAGTTTTCATACGCTCCCCTGTCAAGGGCAGGTTGATGGGGCTGCCTCATCCACCCATCAGAGGGCAGCATTGATGTCGAAAATGAGAACCCATCCGACCAAACCAAAGGGCCCGGCAGGCCCTGGGGTCTCCTGCTTCCCCTGGGGGCCAGCCAAACGCCTGTCCCTCATCCGCTCTGTTCGCCTCGTAGGGGGGTCTGTTGGGTCCCTCCAGGGCAGCCCACCCACTGGCTGGGCCCCTTCCTGGCCTCCCCCCATTCCGTCCTCCACCCTCGCTCTTTAGAAGTTCAGGAATCCCACAGGTGCCAACCCAGATGCTCCCCGAGCCCCAAAGGAACTGTGGGGTAGCAGCGTCCTGCTAGGACTTTCCCCCACATCATGGGGGGCGAGGCCGGAGGGGGAAAGGAGGAGAACTGAGGGGTAAGGAAAGGGATTTAAGATAATGTACAGACTTCTTTAAAACTCTTAGCACGTCTCTTCCAGGCTTCCTTTTGCGTTCTGCCACGGCGTTAGGACCCAGCTGTCCGTCACCGGTTCTGCTTAAGTATTCATGCTGAAAAACCAGTTTGGGACGAGTCTGGGCCGTACACCGGCTCTGCAGGACACCCAGCGTTGCTGCCTGTCTGATTCTGGTTCCTCCACAGTGCAGGGGCGATCCCTGTCTTTCTTCCGGCCCAGATGGGCTCTCAGGCGGAGGATGGGGCCCTCCTTCCATCCGGAAGGTGAGTCGCAGGGTTTGGCCTCGGGGTCCTTGAGCCCCTGTTCCCCTTTTGCACGGCGGTGGCGGTGGTGGTGTTGAAATCCTCACTCGTTCTGGCTTCTGAATAATAAACAGGAGTCCAGAATTCTTCCTGCCTGTTTCTGGGCTCAGTTGGAGTCAAATCTCTCTTTGGGTCGCGTTCCTTGATGCCACTGCGGATGCTGGAATCAGTGAAAGGGAGGACTGGCCGGCTCCCCAAAGAGGTATCGCTTCGTGTGTGAGCGAAAGGCGTCAACGAGTTGGTGTAGGTTTAGGACCTCGGGATGTTTTTCATGCTGACATCATCCTACAATTCCCGTGAGACTCAGACGGAGTGGCCGTGGGTCTAATTCTGGGTGCTGGGGTCCAAACGAGCTCAAAGCTCAGGGGTGAAGACGACCCTGGGCTCTCAAAAGGGGTTGGGTTTAATCCTGCAAAGTGCCCCTCGGACCCTGCGTTGAAGCCTTGATGGTGAGGGGTTCGTTTTGTAGCTCCGAGGTTGGGCCTTGTAAGACTTTGGAAGAGGCGGTTAATTCTGCTGTGGATCTCATTGGGATCCTGAACAAGGAAGCCCTCCGTAGAATTCAGTGGATCCAAGACGGTGCTTGTTCTGACGTGTGTTGAACTGACGGGATATTTCCGTCGTGTGGAATTTCTGATCTCTAGCGCATCACCTCTTTGTGGCCCTAAAGGTGTTGTTGAAATGTGCTCCTGATCCATTGAATAGGGTCACCAAATCCTGTAGGGATGAGGAAACGTTGTTGTCTTTCAACACTGGGGAGGCCGCCAGTGGACAAGCTTGGATCCATGACGAATCAAACGGGCCCCTTGCAGTGCTGGACGAGAGGCCTGCCTGGCCCCGTATCCTGCTCCTCACAGCAGCCCTCCGGGTCCCCCCAATGGGAGGCCCACAGGCAGGACAGAAAATAAATAGCTCCCTTTTGCTCATTGCTGCTGGAATTCAAAGATAGTCTGCCCCTGTATAGGAGGTTCCATAGTCATCTCGGTCTTTTTGCAACAGAGGTGAGACCCACACTGCTTCGCATGGCCACACTGGTGTTTTTGAAAAGCTTTCAGAATCTACCTTCCTCTTTCTTACAAATAAACTGCTCTTCCGTAGAGGATAGAAAAGTCACGTGTGGCCAGAAAATCAAGAACCCTGTCCGTTTCAAGGCTTCGTAAAAAGCCCACCGTCCCCCTCGCTGGTGTAAGTCCTGGAGGGAGTGATTCAAGTCACCACATGGATCCTTTGAGGTGACCTCCCTTGGGTTTGCTATGCTGTTCTGTTTCGGCAGAGCCCATGGCAAATGATGATGGCACTGAGTTCTCCTTAGGGGAGCCGTTCTTCTGCCCTTGAGAATGTGTCCGTTTTTCAAAGGCCTCGAGGCTCTCGCTTGTTTTTATTCGAACACACCAATAAATATAACAGCTGGCCCTTTGGGCGTTTCCAATAGATAGCTTTTTATTTGTATCTGTGGTGACTCCGGAGACGCCGCTAAGTCATGAGTCAGGAGATCCCTGCCTTTAAAAAAAAAAAAAATTTTTTTTTGACGGACGGATGTGCGTCGAGACTTGTTTGGCTGCTCGGGCCAAGTGGGGAGAGTGGGAGAGTCGCATGATTCATGTCTAGGAGGAAGGGGCTGGGTTTGAATCTGAACATTACCCGCCTGGAATGAGGAAAAGCAGCAAAAAAAAAAAAAGGGACTTGCTTTGCTTGGATACATCCCTCTGCACCTTTTAATGTGTTCCTCCTCCTCATGTACTCTGACTTCCTGAGTGGAGGAAGGAAATTTCCCTTCGCCTAGGAAACTGCTTTGGGCAACAATGGGCAGCCAGGGGTCCATGGGAACAGTCACCAGCTAGGCCTCTCCTTTGTCTCTGGTGTGTTGTATTTAGAGATAGACTGCCCCCGGAGCTGGAGGTGCTAGATAACCCATGGCCAGGAGACTTTCCTTTTCCATTGAGGCCCCTTTCCCTTTCTGAAAGCGTCTGAGCGGCGGGCCAGCACCCTCTTCACTCCTTAGTGGTCCTCAGAGTTTAGCCCTGCCGGGTTGATATTCGGAACGTCCGCTCCCAGGCGCCTCCTGGCCAGATGACCGAGGCTCGCGGACGCTGGGCATGGGAAGTCCACCGCCTCTCAAGGATCAGAGATGGAGAACGGCTGCCCTCAGCGGTATGGGTGGGATCCTCCAGCGGGCCAGCCTGCTAGCTCTGCCCTGCCCCTTCTTGTATCCTTATCTTGTGGCCTTGAGTTACACAGGTTAATGGCGTGAAATGGTCTTTAATCTGCCCTTCCGGCTGAGCAGTCCCATCCGCACAGACCTTCAAGGTGTTTTGAAGGGGGAGGGGGGCTGCTTTGATTTCGACCCGTTTTGGCCCAAACGCACGTTGCTCCTAGAAGCAAAATGGGGAATGAAATCCAGCCCCCCCCTGCACCTGGCGTCTCTCCACCCGGTTTGTTGATGGAGACGAAAGGGCCCCACCTGGTTTAGGTGGAGTGGCTAAGGCAGCCACGCGCAGCCTCTCTTCTGAGTGTGCCCGCTGCACCGCAAAGAACCAACCCGTGGCCCTCACTGCCGTCCGCAGACTTGAAGAAGCCGGGAAAAGGAAGCAAAAATTGGATCAGGCCATTTGAGGCTCTCCAGGAATTAGTCTTTGAGCCTCCTGGCCGGGCGTTTGGCTCCCGAGTGCGAAGGATCACTCGGAAGGCCATTCTTCTGCCCACAGAACAGGCAGGGTGTGCGTGAAGACTTGTGTGTGTGTGTTGGCATGAATGCACAGGTGGTAAGAGGACCCAATCCAAGGCAGGAAAGTGCCTTGAGCCGAGCAAGTTTTACTTCTGAGAAAAACAAGGCGAATCCAGTGACGCAGCGTCTCCCTTGGCTTCACTACAGGTTGAAGAAGGAAGCAGGGCAATCGGCTCCTCCACAGCCGGGAGATGAGGGGGTGAACATCGCCGACATGGAGCTGAGAGAGGAATGGCAGGATGATGGATTCCCCCGGTAAGCAAGGCCCAGATGAGGCCGAAAAGCAGCTGGCAGCCCCAGACAGAAAGGCAGATAGGTACTTTGAGAAGGTAGAGGTGAGCCTCCATGGCAGAAGGCAGTCTACCTCCGAAGGCCAAGGAACTGGGAAGAAGTCGTAGAGAAGGGCTGGCGGCCTTTGCAGCGGATGTGGCTTTTCTCAAAGTTGGTCACTGTGAGGAACCGGGCGTGGGAAGTGAGGGGACGCCCACCTTGGATCCAGAGGTCGGATCACTTTCTTAAGAAGGGTGACAGGAGGCTGGCCCCGGGCAGCCTGGAGATCCCGGGAGTCATCATCTGTAGGCAGGATCCTCTTCTGAGCAAGAGACAGGATTTTCTCTCCCGACCAAAGCTACACCCATTTCCCCCCCTTCCGAACAACCCCACCTGCTTCTCACACCTTGCAGGCCCACCTGGCAAATCTGGGAGTGTGTCTGTCTGCATGGCACAGGTGCACCGGTCAGATCCTGCTTTAAGGAGCCCTGGGAATGGTAGGATCCTTCCTCAGCCTTCGGCAGGATCCTTCCTCAACCTTCGGCAACCTCTCTCTTGTGTCTTCCAGGCCCCTGCCAGAGGACATTTCTGGGGAGGATCTGGAAGAATCCAGCTCGGAGCTCAGTCCAGGTGAGAACCAAGGGGAAAGAAGGTGGAGGAACGGCAGAGAGAGTTATCCTGAAATTTCTGGCATGCCTTCCGTGGAGGTATGAAGGAGAGACAGCACCTCCCCATAAGGTTCTTTCCTTTTGAGTGAAAATCTCCTCTTTAATTCTCCCATCTTTGCGGCTGCAACACATACACCAGTTCTTACAGCCCTAAATGGCAGCTATTGCCCATGCAAGGCTGGTGGAGCTTCCATTTCCAGGGGCAGTCTACTCCTCTGAATACCAGTTGACAAAAACAGGAAGATCTGATTAGGTCCCTTTAGACTTACCGTATGCATATTCTCGTCTACTTTTTCTTTAATGGAGGAGGTATGTTAGCCATGAGAGAATGTGTGGGTCTCACTACTGTAGTCCCCATCATTCCCCCATGACTGTCAGCCCCAGAGACTGGGAATGTTACTTTTTAGGGCCACAACACCCAGGGTTCAGGGAGTCTTTAAAAGTAACTTTCCCCATCTCTGGTGATTCCATCTCTCTCTCTCGAGAAAATAAACAGCTAAATAATATCTGGAGCGGCCGGCTTCTGGGATTCCTGACTTCTCTGCAAATTGCCACAATGCCTAAAATAAAACTTCCAGGCTCAGGTGCAGTCAGTCTGTTGCTTAACATCAGCCAGCCAATATGTTAAGCCTTGTTTTTTTGGCTCTCCCCCACCAGTCGCCCCCAACACCCTGGAACTGTGCGGACGGCGGCGTATGAAGAAACGCCTCCCGGCGCCGGATCTCAGCGAAGGGTCCTTAAAATCCGAGGAGTTTACAGAGCGCACCCCCGATGGCAGCTTAGATCTGGACCTGGAGGCACTGGAAACGCCGTCCGAAAGCGAGCTGCAAGGAAGCTCCGAGAATGGGCACGAGTTCGAATGGGAAGGTGAGGCTGCGGGTGCGGGTCTCGCTCAGGATCTGACAGACACAGCTGTAAGGGGTGGCTGGCAGAAGGAAGATGTGTAGAGATGGGAAGACGTGGGTTCGTGAGACCTAAAGTCTCTGGAAATGAGAGCAGCGTTCTGGGCTGCAAAGTGGAGGTCCAGCGCCGGGCCACTTCATGCCATTCGGGGCTGCGAACCAGGGCTCAGTTCTTGAGAAAACTCCCTGGACGTGAAGCAGTCGACTTCCAAGCTCCTGATACTGTGTTTTTGCCCCCCTTGCTCAGTGTGTGGGTTTTGATGTTAAAGCTCTTCCCACATTTAAAATGCAGAGAGTCCTGATTGACTGCCCGCATTCCAGAAGGGCACGACTTTTGCTTTCCTGAGCAAGTGTGGACTTTGCAGGGCAATGTTTAGAGGGTTGGACCCAGACTCGAGATCCGGGTGGCTTTGTTTTCTTTTTCCCAGCCAAATCTCCCTCACAGGGCCCTCGTGGTGATAGAGTGGGAGGAGGAGAGCCCTAGGCAGGACCTTGCGTTCGTGGGAAGAAAGACAGAATGGGAGGTGATTTAGAAACAAGTCACAGATGAATTCATCTTTGCCCGACGTTGCCCCCAATCCCAAGTCAACCATGAATACGTGTGCCCTCAGATGACTTCCCAAGGGCCCAGCGAGTGGACGGCAACTGGATGGAGAAATTTGGCCCGGGCCGTGTGATGGACACCAAGGACCAGGAAGGCAGGATGTGGCGCATCTTCCTCACAGACGATCGGGAACAGAAGGTGGACTTGAGTGCTGTCGGGCCCTACAAGCGCGTCATTTCCCATGGAGGTAACGACAGGGCAAATCCTGACCTTGATTCACAGAGGAAAGTTCAGATATACTATATCCCTGGCACAGTCTCCCTGCTGGGTTAAAAGACCCCCCTAAGCTTCTGCCCCACCTTGAGAGTCCTGGAGAAAAAAGCAGGACCCAAGTGTAACATATTTTCAAATGACATTTGGTGGGTTTTTTTCCTGTTCAGTGGAGGGCAGAGTCTTATTATAAAACGAGGTTCTGATCGGCCTTTGCAACGGGCTGGCTTTCCCCTCCTTTCTTTCTCTCTCCTCCAGGTTATTACGGTGAAGGCCTGAATGCCATTATCATGTTCACGTCCTGTTACTTACCGGACAGTTCCATCCAGGATTATCCTTACGTCATGGAGAACCTCTTTAGGTGAGTGCCAGGTCTTCTGGGAGTTGGAAAAATATGCGCATCCCCAGCAATTTTCCCTCCCCTCCCCAGGAAAAACGGTAGACTTTTCTGAGGTCCACAAAAACTGGCCCCAGGTAACCCATGTCGGAGTTTCCAGCCCAAAAAGGTGCAGAATATTTTTGTCAGACCAATAAAATCTCACACACGGAAGCCAGCTTTGGGGGTCCTACAGGATCCTTCCTTGGGGTGGGGAGGATCGAAGGCTGATGACTCCCTCCTAAAGCCATTTGGCTTTCTTTTTGGGGACTTTTAATGCTCTGAAACACCACCACTCTCTGGACTCTTGATGTCTTTGGTCATTCTCTGTTTTTTTTTAAAGCATGTGAACGTGATTTGCTGAGGGTCTCCCCAACACTGCAGGTACATAATCGGAACTCTGGAACTGATGGTAGCAGAGAATTACATGCTGGTGTGTTTGAACGGCGCCACTCCCCGTAGCCGGATCCCTTCCTTTGCCTGGATCAGACAGTGTTACCAGACCATAGACAGACGGTAAGAGGCATGACCTTCGTTCTCTGTTCACTCCTGTATTGAATTTCTAATCCAATTCAAATGCATTTATTACTGTATCAACACATTAAAAAAGTATTCATGAAAATGAGAGAAAGAGAAAAATATATGATTCTTACAAAAGTTCAAATTTCTTGATTCCATTCCTCTGTGATTTTTCATCAAGAAGCTACCCAAAATCAAGTTATGTCCGTTTGTCTGTAACTGGAATGTGACTCTGAATTCTTGATAGAAAAATCCTAGGGCAGAGAGTTCCACCAGTAAACAGCAAGTTATGTCCTCTTTTTCTTTCTTTCTTTATTTTCCAGACTCCGGAAGAACTTGAAGACTTTGATTATTGTTCACCCTACTTGGTACATCCGAGCGCTTATGGCTGTGTTTCGACCTTTCATCAGGTTGGTTTTCTCATCTCTTATTTTTTGACAAGTGATGTTTTACATTCTTTCACATTGTATACAGGTACATTTAATCCACTTAGTTGGCTGATTCACTTATTATCATTGTATGTGATCCTGTTTGTGCAAGAAAGCTGGGCGTGAGAGATCTTGCAGAAATAAAATAAACAAACCAAATAAATAACCGAATACCAGCCAAAAAACCTGAGCCATTGCTCTGATGCAGGTTGACTTTCATTGGACTTAGTCCGAGACATTCTTGACGTCTTGCTGTAAATCTGTACTTTGAATGCTTCTTACCTTTTTAAAGTGTCCTGAGTCAAGGTCCACATTTCAGGATGTACAGGAGAACTGTGAATACCTAGCACAGCAGAACGGGCATTCTAAAAACCGATTTTCAGGTTTTGTTGCAAATTGCATTCTTTATTTTAAGAAAAGCGCTTTGGGCCTTTTCTACTCTGCCTTTAGTTCATGGGTGTGATCCAGCTGCTTCTTCAACTGGCATCCAGGTCTTGGAAGTCTGTGGTTCACAAACCCTTGGGCTCCAGTAGGCTCTTTTAACTCCCCCCCCCCCGTCTCTCTCTTCAGTTCCAAGTTCAGCCGAAAAGTGCAGTTTGTGGCTAGTCTTGATGAACTGTCTGAGTGGATCCCCATGGAGCAGGTGCACATCCCGGATTGTGTCCGCCAGTGAGTATTTATCATGTTTTTTTTTGTTTTGTTTTTTGTGGTGGGGGGCAAGACCTGAGTCTGGGAGAAGGGCTGTTTATTATGGCGTCAAGTCTTGATGAGGTCCTCTTTGTGAGGCCATCATGTAGCCTTGGCCTTACCTGGCAATGGAGCCACTAATGTTTCAAAAAAGGTGTGGTTTTATTCCTCTTTCTCCTTCTTTTGCAGATTTGATCTCCTGAAAAGCAGATAGATCCCGGAGCTATCAAGAAGTAAAGCCGTTTTGGGTTTTCTTACACAGCTCACAGCTGAACGAACTCCTTTGGTCAGTGTTTTAATTTTCTTTTTACAGATTCAAACACACCCACCCGTCTGTTACCTTTAAAAAAAAATAATGTAAGATGCTTTTGGTGAAAACTGTCGAGGATCACAGGGAGGGGTTTCAAAATTGTCATTTGAAAGTCAGCTTTTAAGATGAAAACGAAGGAAAACAAAGCCTCCCCTTCGACCAGGACGATTATGTTCAGTGGATCAATTTGAAGAAGGAGGGAGGGATCTCTGCTAACTGGGCACTTTAGTGGAAATTCCTTTGCATATGCTCAGAGGCACAGTTGTTTAATATTGCTAAATATACCTTCATTCACGGAAGTGATGCTTCCCTCTGAGGTTGGGTGACTGATGATGTTACCGTGGACGTCTTCTCGGTGGCTCATCAGGCCCTTGTGTGTGCATATGTGGGTCTCCTTGTAAGTATGTTTAGCTTAGCCTTTGTTGATGAGGTGAGGCCTTCATAGAAACGGTTTGAAATGCAGTGTGTGCTTAAGAAAGAGACTTTCAGAGTCCGGGGACAATAGGATGCCTGGACTACAAATCCCAGAATCCTCTCAGATAACAATAGCCATATTGGCTGAGAAATGCTGGACATTATGCTTCCCAGAAGTATTTCTTATGTAGAACCAACCCCAGCTGAATTTTTAACTTTTTTTAAAAAATGAGGGTAGGGCCGGATTAATTTTATTAAATTTGTTGGCCAGGATTCTGGGGGTTGTAGTCCAAAGACAAGTAAATTACTTTTTGAAGCCTAGAATTGCTGTATTTTGCAGCTGGATGGCAACATAGTAGGGCTTTTGAAAGGGGGAAAGAAAGCTTTTAACTTTTTTTGAGGGGGGTGTTCTGATGCAGCAGCCTTTTGTGGGAGGGTTTGGCGTTTGCCCTGGGCCTGATTTGCATATATGCATATAAGGTAATCATAATTTAAAAAACCCACAGGGCTCCACGACTGGGGGAATGTCTATTTCCCAAAAAAGTTTTCTCCCTATTAAAAAAAAAATCTGTATTTCTAGGCGTGGGAAGTGCATCAAATGCTGAACACGCCCCAGGAGTAAAACGCGAAGTAAATGCATCAAAACCTGGGCGTGTTTGCATCCGTGTGAGTCCTGTTAACTTGGCGCTTTGTTTGTTACGATGACATTAAAGAGAGAGAGAAAACAAACAAACCGAAACGGGAGTCTTTTTGTGCAAGTCGTTTATTTTACCATCTTTAGTCGACAGTGAAAAAAAAGATAGGGGCGGGGTGGGGGTGGGGGTGGGGAGTAAGGGGGAAAAAGCAGCAGGAAAGCGGCCTCTTCCCGAGAGTAAGGAACTCTGCCCATGCTCAGAGGCGCCGTCCGGCGGGAGGCACCCCTGGCAGCAAGGCAGGGGCGTCGGCGTCTCTGGCTCTTTGTCGCCCTCGCGTGGCGCCGTTCGGGAAGGACGGGCTTCGGGGCTCCCAAATGGGCGGGATTGCGGGGGGGGGGGCGGACAGGCGGGCGGGGGGGGGAGCGCCGCGCTTGGCGCCGAAGACTTTCCGGGCCCCGATCCCCGCCGAGCCGAGAACCCCTAGGGGGTGCACGTGAGAAAGCCGCTACTTGTAATTCTTTTTAACCCCCCCCAAAGATATAAATAAGGCTTTTAAAAGTTGGAATAATGTTCCCCAACTATTTTCGGAGAGATTTGGGGGCGATTCTCTAGGCGTTCACCGAGGAGGCGCCAGTTTATTGGGAAGCCGGAACCCCTTAAGTGGAAGGGCAAGAAAAGGAAACCGAAATCCAGGAAAATGACACTGTCAAAATCTATATTTCTTAAGGGCGACACATAGGGTAGATTTCCGAGCGTCACTTCCGGTTCTCAGTTTGGCCTAGAGGGTAAGAGCGCCCCTTCACAGTTCTGGAGTACACAGGTTCGAATCCGTGGAGAGTCCCCTGCTACCTTCACGTAGCCTACCATAATAGAGACATATAGCAGATTTCCGAACGTCACTTCCGGTTTTACGGGTAGCCTAGAGGTAAATTCAATGACCTAGAAGGCCCTAGTTTGGGGGTTCGAATCCCCTCCGCTCCTTTTCTCGCCTTTGGCCTCTAGGGGTAGAGAGGTCAAATATACCAAGATTAGGGCCTCGAGCCAAGAGGTGGCGGTGGCTCAGCGGGTTAGGCGCCTGCAAAGGCAACAGGCCCTTCGGGGTCTGCGAGTTCGAATCCCCGCTGGGCGCCTAAGGAAAAAAAAGGATTTTTTTATTTTTTTTCCCGGGGCCCGCCCGCCATTTTGCAAAATGTGGTTCTCTTTTCTGGGCTCGGGTCCTCCTGCCTGCGCTACCTACGAGTGAGTTGCCTAGCCCTGACTGACGGTCCTGCCAAGGGGGGCCAGTGAGGACTGTGCAACTTGCCCAAGGTTGCACAGGCGGCAGGACCCAAGCCCAGAAACAAAGAACCAGCGACGCGCAGCAGGTCAGGCTCACCGGCGGGGATTCGAACTGGCGGTCGACCGGGACCGCAAAATCACATTACCAAGCGTTTTCCCCGCTGAGCCATCTCAGCCACTGGGCGTGGCCCCTGCTCCTGGCGTATTTGAGACGCCCAACTCCCGCTCAATGGTCAAAAAAAAAGAAAGAAAAGTGACGTAATAGGGCTTAAAGGGGAAGGACCCGGGGGGTTGCGTCTCCGGCTCTCCCACAACGAGCCCCCCCCACTAAATCGGACTCCCACTGGAACTCCCCACACTTCGCTTCACCCCCCCAGCCCCCCCCAAGGCCGAGCCAGCCTCTGAATGCCTGCAGGTTTTGAGGCTCCGACGCCGTTCCTCGTTAAAGGGACAATTAAATGCATCAAACCTCCCCCTCCCCCCCCCCATTTGCACTCGCCCCTGGGAAGAGCCGCCCCTTCGCCCCTGGGGCTAAATCCAGGAGTTACTGGACGCCCCGCTGGTCGTCATCGTCATCATGCAGTTGCAGTAACAACAACAACAACAACAACAATAATAATAATAATAATAATAATTGGAAAATCATTGAAAAAGGAAAAAATCCGAAAGGCCTGCCGTATTGATGACCAGGCTAAGCGGACAAGCAGCTGCAGTCCTCCTGTTCAGCTTTTAACAGGGGAGGGGGGTTTAAAGGGTCATGAGGACTAGCCTCTTGACTAGCTGCTGCAGTCAGCAGCTGCTCAGGCTGCTTTTAGTAGGCATTTCGGTCCAAGTTTGTGTGTTATCCAGGTAAAAATAAAACAAATCAATATGTACACCCCCCACATACACTGGATTAAATCTCTATGCAGCAAATGTGTTTATTGAAAAAAATTTATTATTGGGACACATCAACTCTACAAGGATATACTGTAATTTATAAATAGAAAACACCCCGATGTGACACAGGTACAATAAACTAGACTTAACAAAAGGGTGAAGGAAAATCATCTCAGCAAGGATGAGCCCCACAAGAACTGGTGAGCAGGCTTTTAAACGGGGGTGTGTGGATTGCAACCCGGAGGGACCACCGGGAGGGGGGGTTGAAGGGGACACACGAGGCCTCTCTCGGCTCATCGTCGCCTAACTTTGAATGAACGACCCCGAGGGGAAAAAAGTGGAACACACGCGGGTTGTCGAAACGGAGCGAAGACAAAAGAGGCGGGTCGAGAAGGGCTCCCGAAAGCGCCGCTGGAAAGGCCGAAGAAAAGGCCAAGAAAGGAGGCGGGAAGGCGGGCAGGGAGGCGCCGAGAAGGGAAACCGAGGGAAGAAGGGAGGGGGGGCAGCTCCCTCGCTCTCTCTCTTGGGGGGGCCCTTCGGGGAAACGGGGGGGGTGATGGTGAGGATGATGCATCATCCAACCTCCAGGAGGAGAGCAAAGGGAAGAAGGGAGGCCTTTCCCTTTCTTTTAAGAGGGGACAAAAGGGGACCCCCCTCCACACACACACAGAGACAGACCTGCCCAGGGTGGGGGCGAGGGGGACCCCCCTCCTCCTCCCCCCCCGCACCCGGGACCCCTCCTTGGAGGCGCCTGCCTGGAGGGGAAAAGGAAAGCCGCCCGGGGAGACCGAAAGGCGGCTCGCAATCAGGAGATTTTAAAAAATATATAAGCTCTCTCTTTAAAAGCCGACGCAGGGAAAACGCGGGGGGGGGGAGAGGAAAAGCGGACCCCGAGAAGCTTCACGGAGGATCCAGCGCCCCCAAGAGCCCCAGACACGCGTCAGGGCCCCGTTCGCACGAGCTGGTCCACACACCCCTTTCTCTCCCCCCCCCACAAGGGCAGGGAGAAGCAACTTCCGCGCCACGCCGAGGGCCCCGACGACTCCTCCCGAGGAGACCCGCCCGAGGGGAGGCGACCCGGCGCGCTCGCTGCCTACCGGCGGGGGAGACACGTGCCCCCCCTTTCCCGCGGTTCCCGCCTCGGCGTTCCACCGCTTCCTTCCGCGGCCCCGCCCACGTTCCACCGCCCCTTTGTTCTTCCCCCGCCGTTGCCTAGCGAAGCCACGCCCCCTCGGGAGCTGATCAGGCCACGCCCCCTTCCCCCCGGCGGAGCGGAGGGCGCGCGGGGTGGTGGTGGTGGTGCTGCTGCGCCGGCGTCGGGCCCTCCCTTGGCAGTTCCCCCCCTTTCATGGCGCTAGGGGGCGCCTCCTTGGTGGTGGTGCTGCTGGTGTGGCTGTGGAACCCCTGGCCACCGGACGGCGGTGGCGGCGGTGGGGGCCGGGCTGAGGGCACGGGCAACAACAAGGTCTCGGCCCCGCCCGACCTGGTGGCCAAGGTGCCCCTGGCGGCCAAAGCCCTGGTGGCGGCCGGCTACACCAGCACCGCCGAGGAGGAGTCGGCCGAGGTGGAGGCCACGGCGGCGCACGGCATGGCCTCGGAGGTGGTGGTGGTCACCCCGGGCCCGGGAGGGACGTCCTCCGGGAAGGAGGCCGTGGTCATCGTGGGCGACTCCCGCTACAGCTGGCAGCCGTGGAGCCCCTGGCACTGCAACTGCCCGGCGGGGAGCATGTCCCGGGTGCGGAACATCACCTACGCGGTGCCCGGGGTGCGCCTGGACCCCGTCCAGTACAACGTCCTGCGCCTGGAGCGCGAGGTCTGCAGCTACGCCCTCTGCCCGGCCTGCAACCGCACGGCCCGCGAGTGCGACCGGCCGGCCGTCCCCTGCGCCAAGGGGCCCGACTACCTCTGCGCCCTGGACGACATCCGGCAGGACCGCGAGCACCTGCGGCGCCACTTCTGGACCCACGTCCACCAGGGGCTCAAGAAGCTCTGGCAGACCGTCCGGGAGGCCTTCCCGTCCCAGGCGGCCGAGAAGGTACGGGCCGCTTGCTGGGCCCGCAGACCGCTTGCTGGGCACGGCTGGCCAACCTCACCCTTTGGGGGACGGCGGCGACCTCTGGGTCTGGGAGTCGGAGGCTGAACCAGGAAAGCTGCTCCCTTCTGGGGGAGCGTGATGAATATCCAAGAGCACTCTACCTTTATTCTCACAGGCACGGAGATCAGTGCCTGCAGGCCGCCGTGTGGAGGGGGGGCCCAAGGGAGGCGAAAGGTGATGGTGCTCACCTGCCCTCCCCCCCTGACCAGACCCACTTCCTGGGGAGTTGAACCCCTGAGACGCCCTTGCAGGCAGAGGGGTCAGCAAGGTCACCCCAGGGTGGTGCTTTCTCTCCCCCCCCCCTTCAGAGGTATAATCATGTGTTGGAAACCACAATTTTTGTCACCCCCAAACTGTCCTAACTTCCTGTTTTCAACAGCGGACCACTTGAGGCTTCTTGGATGCCCGTCCCCAGGTTTCACAGATAGACTGCTCCCAAACAGTGAGGCCCCACTTAGCCCATGCGTTGGTTTCATATTTTTAAATTCACTCACTACATCCTTTGGGTTCCAGCCTTTGACCTGGATCTGGCCCGAACCCTAGAGAAAACCCAAAGGCTGGTGGCTTTTCAGTGGAATTTGGCCACGAACCCCATCGGCTGGATCAGAGCCGCCCTTTCCTTCCACAGAACCGTCTAGAGCAGGTGGTCTCCAACCTTGGGGCCTCCAGATGTTCTTGGACTTCACCTCCCAGAAATCTTGGCCAGCAGAGGTGGTGGTGAAGACTTCTGGGAGTTGTAGTCCACAAACATCTGGAGTCCCAAGGTTGGAGACCACTGGTCTAGAGATCTACCTCAGGAGCCAAAGTTCCCCAATATCACGATTGGACTTACTCATCATGATAGGGTTGAGCTTTTCTCCCGCAGATGCAAGGAAACTCCTGCTGATCCTGGTTGCCTCCAAGATCCTCTTTCCCCCTCGAGATGTTCCTTAGGAGACGGTCACCCATTTCCCCGTAACGCCTGCCCATTTCGCACTGAAGACACCCCCCCCCGGCCCTGATCCTTACCTTTTCTTCTCTCTCTCTCTTTTTTTAAACTTTAGATAACTAAAGACAACAACAAAGAGCGCCCAGCGTGAAAAGAAATCCCAACAGATCTCCGAAGATCTCCCCAGGCTGGTGAAGTCATGGATCTTCCTAAGAAATACTATTCTTAGAATTCCCCCCCCCCTTCCTTAAAGATTTTTCTTTACCAAGAAGTAATTTTTTTCCACAACAGTTGAAGGCTCCTTTATTTTGAGGGAGAAACCGAGGACTGGGTCGGGAGGCCTCACACCAGCCGCTGACGCGGAACCCCCCCCCAAAAAAAATTAAATTAAAGTTGCATGTTGGAAAGGAGAAAAAAATTTAGGATTTCTCCTCCTCTAGCCTCCACACTATCCTTGCCTGACTCTTCTCAGTTCTTTGCAAGACGCTTAATAAAAATGTCACTTCCTGCGTATTTGAGCTTTCTAGTTCTCTTGCATTTTAACACGGATCTAGGCTTTCCCCTCCCTTCAAACGGGTGGTGGCCGGCCATAAGGAGATTTTAATCCAGATTTCAAAACTCCTTTTTATTTTGCACTTTTCTTAACTGCTAAAAAAAAAATCCTTTCCCTTTGTGCATTGAAACAACTTGGCTGATTTTGGCCCCAGGAGATTCTTTTTCCTCTGGAGAGCAAACTCTGCAGAAAAACCTTGCCAAAGAGAAATAGCACACCGGGGGGGGGGGGGTTGTGTGTGCAACCTTCCTTTTGCTTCCCCCCCCCCGACCCAGCCTCAGCACCAAGAAAAGGGATCACAAAAATTTTGGGGGCCATTTATTATTATTTTTTTCAAGCATACATTACACCCTCTGGAAGAGAAGGGTGGCTGAGCAGCATTTGGGTCAGGTATGGAAAATAAGTACTGTAAAATAAAAAAAATCCATATCTTGCCTTCCTCAGATTTCTCCATCATGAACGAAACAAAGCCATCCTACAAGATTCTGGACCGCAGCATATCCCACCCTCCAGAAATATCTGGACATGGGTCACAAATCAGTTCCTTAAAAGAAAAGGTTTCCTGATCATCATTCCAGTCCCATTATGCACAGTCATTTTGCTGTTTACAAAAAAGAGGCAAAAAAAATCTTTTCAAGCTAATAAGATTAGTCCCTGCTATTCATTCTTTTCATTTTTAACCCCAGGCCAGCTGGGGGAATCGCTCACAGCAAAGCTAGGATTTTACAACGAACAAATTATTCAGGGCGGCCGGGCCATATGCGGCAACACCCCCCCTTTTTGTCATTTTTAATCTTAAACCCTCCCAACCTGCAAATTGCCAAATTTTACCCGTCCTGATTGCTTTGGCAATCTTTTGAGACAGGGTGTGGAGTTTTTAAGAAGCAAAGGCAGGATTTTTTTATATATATTTTTGGACAGCACATGGAAATAACAAAGGGAGAAAAAAGCAACAGGCAGATGATTAGAAATTATTTCAAGTATAGATCTGTGAGAAGGGCAGGGTGCCTGATTAATCTAGAGTACAGGGATAGACAGCCATCTGGAGGAGTCCAGAGTTTTTTTTTCCACCCAGAACTCTCACCCCTCATTCTCTATCTTCAGTTAGAATGCAGCTTGGCTCGCTGCTTTTGAGCCACCTCTTCCCCAAAACTAGTATGTTGCAGATCAGCAGTATAGTGTTTTCCGACATGCATCAGATAAGACAATAAAGATATCAGATTTGGGGACATCAGAGATTTTGATGGTCAGCTGTGTGACAGACAGGATGGCAGCAGGTGCAGCTCAAACCCCCCCCCCAATGTCTTTACAACAAGAAAAAGCTTTACCTGTTGAAGTCCTACCTTCCAAGCAGGTGTGAGAGGCCGAGGAAGGAAAGCCAAGCAAGGAACAAGCCAAACACAAGTGAGTGAAGTGGAAGGGGAGCCACCATGCAAGGAATGTGAATAAAATTGCATCTACTTGACTTAAATTTCTGTTGCTTGAAGAAGAAAAAACTAGCTTGCTGGAAGCAGGTTTTAAAACTGCTTGGGAAAAACGGTCAATTTTAAGCAGACATTCTGCTTGAAATTTCCAGCTTTCCAATAACAATGTTTTGAAATGAAGAATAACCTGGCAAAACACACAGCTCAGGAAAATGTTGTATTACAAGACCAAGAATCCCCTGCCATAAAGGATTTTGGGAGTCATAGTCCAAAGTCACTTTCCCAAGGTAACAGCAAACAAATTCCTAGTTAAAACTATCAAGTCAAGTCTGTATCAAGTCTGCCATATAATAGCTGTGTGTTATTTTAAAGCAACCTTGTGCTTATCTTGACTTGGAAAAAACAAAGTATTTTGTTTTGTTTTGTTCACTTCTGCCATAATCAACAAACATAAATCAGCTATTTCCCCAGGGACACTCCACATGAAAGAGGCTTCTTTTTTTCTTCTTCTTCAGCTTTTTAAGGTAAGGTGATCTTCTTGCAGTGGAAATGCGATTCCAGAGTTCAGCCATGGGGGCATCATATTGTCTGCAATACGTCCACCACCTAGAGAGAAAGGCGGCCTCAGAGGCAGGTGCCTCCACCCACCCACCCCCCAGGGTGCCAGGGTTAAAAAAGCTTCCAGGTGCCCAGATGTTTTTAGTTTGGACCAATCTGACAAATGGAATTCAAAACACGGGTTTACTTCTCTAGAAAATTGTTGTCCTTTAAAAAAAGAAGACAGCTGTAATCTCATGATCTTCTCGTCCTCTCTGAATAAAATATGTCCATATTAAAAAAAAAAATTCATCCACAAGCGCATTATAAAAGGGGGAGCGTGCAAGGAAACGGGGTCTCTCACATAAGGTTGTCCACAATTCCAGTGTGTTTGTGCAAGAACATTTTCCATTAACGCCTTCTCCGCTCTCACAGAGGAACACAAGAAAAGGATCAGACCCCCAGGGGGTGGGAAGAAGGGTTCCGAAATACCTTCTAATTAGGTCCCTCTTTTAAGGGAACCCACCTAGGACTGCAATGGCCACAGGGAAGGCTTGAACACAAAGACACGCTTTTCCCCACCACGTTGTAACATTTCAGCCAACCCCACGCCTGTGACGGAATGAATGACTGAGTTCTCCTTTTGACAGCTGCTTGATAGCTGACAAACCCACAGCGAAAGCCAGTTGGGGCTGGATGCCTTGATCATAAGTCTGCCCTAAATATCATTCTGGGGATCGTCTCCCCACAGTGTTTCCCAAAAGGCTTGGAGGAGACAAATTTCAAAAATGATGGACGGACGGATAGACAGACACAAGAGGCACTGGCAGAGAATAATCCAGAGGAGTCCTGCCATTCCTCATCAGCATGGATTCAGATCCACAGAAAACATTCCTGCGCAGCCTTGGTTGAAGTGGAGGGCACTCGTGGGCTATAGAAGGCATCGGGTGGCCAGTGGCAGGGACGTCACCAACCACAGTCCTGTGCATTTCCTATTCCAGGCACGCCAAAAACCTTTGCCTTCTCATGTGGGCATCCCTTTGATGCTCTAGAATTTTTTTTTAATCCAGTGAATAAACTTCTCAAGGAGGGTGGGTGGGAAATACACAAACCCAACAATCTTGCCGGTAATTTCTCCAGATGAGAAAAATGCCACGAAATTGAAAAAAAGGAAAAATGATAAATAATCTGATAGAATGCTTTGATGAGCTGCTGAAGCGCTGGCCATCATCTTTTGAAGTTCGACAATCTTCCTTGCAAAGCAATACAGTATATATATATATATATAAACAGAGAACAGTGTGTGTGCGCGGGGGGGGGGGAACACCCCAAGTTGCTGAAATGTGTCAGAAGGAAAAGTTCCGCGATGATTCCGTCCACCCAGTCCTGCAGAGTCGGCGAAGAGATATTAGATGCAGAGGAAAAGAAATATATTTTGTTGCTTTTGCTCTTTAAAAAAAAGATTAAAAACAAAGCAAAAAGAAAAATATCGGAATCGGTTTGCATAAGTTATTGAAGAATTAAAATCCTCAGCGTTCCTTGAAACAGTCAACACATCCTGACAAGCACAACAGGTAATTCAAGTGAGTGGTGCTTCTATGCATACCTATCTAGAGATATTTTTGTGTGTGTGTTTTTGGTTTTTATTCATTAGCCTGGAACCTGCAAGAAGAAGCAGAGCAGAACAAGAATTAGCACAGTCCCTTCCACAAACTGAGAGGAAGAGGTTAATGGAATAACGGTCTTAATAAAGGGGAACGATGGAATAATGGTCTTAATTAAGCTACTCAATTGTCAGATTTCCCTGTATGAAAAGGTTGGGTGAATGTGCAGCGGTATCTCCTGAAAAATTCCAATAAAGAGATTCATTTTTTCAAGGAGGTGTGCACTTACTAAAAGATCATCAGGGGGGACCTAATTTAACCGGTCTTGAAAAATAATCTTCCAGATGTCCCTAGCATTCTTGGCTGGGAGGGAACAATTTCTCGTAGAATCCCCCAGCCATAAATGCCTGGACATTTTTCGACACAATGGCAAGTATTTTTATAAACCCATTCCATATTATTTTCTAAAACACTGCTTTTTTCCCTCTTTTCTTCCAAGAAACAAACAAACCTGAAACTGGTGGGTTAATGCTTTGTATCTTATTTATGTATTTAAAATATTTTAAGCCCACCTTTCTTCTAAAAAGGGATACAAGGTGGCTGAAGTCTTTAAAAACACAATTTTAGAAGCTAAAAACAATTTAAAAAACCCAAAAACCCAACATCTCAGTTTCTAGTCCTCAGTGACCATCAGGGAAAGCACTGTGGGGGTAGATTTGTCAATCTTGCAACGGACTTACACTGGAAGGGAAAAACAACACAAGTATACATCCCTCAGAGCTACAAAATGTGAGAATTGCTCCATTGTCGGTCTCGGCCACATTTAGATCTCATTTCTTGTACAGCTCCAGTCTGGAAGGAAGAGAGAACGAGAGAGAGAAAGTGAGTGAACAGCACAGCTTTAAGAAATGCTTACTTTATTTAATTCCTTGAGCTCCCAAATGCATCAGAGCTTGGAAATGTAACTTGTTTCCCAAATGATCGAGCTAGCCACTTGGTCTGTGTAATCTGGGCATTGTAGTCCCCAAGCTGTCCCTTTCCCAAGCCGTGAACTGACTACAGTAGGTCTACAGCAGATGCTGAACGGAGTCACCAAATGAAGTTCTTCTATAGTCTACACCACATCCTGTTTTAAAACCAGCCCCAGCCCCACAAAAAACTGAGATGCAAACACTTCCTTGCATTTGGAGCATTAGCAGCTCAAGGAGAAAGCCATTATAAGGCAGATTCTTCCCTGAAACACTAGCTTTCTAGTGGCAAGGAAGAGGAGCCACTGTTACATTCCATAGAGTGCCTTGAATTGCGTAGGAAATTCCTTTGAATTCTGAGCTTCCATTATTCTGGATTTTTATTCCCCTCTTCCAACAAATTTTTTCCTGTCCATCGCCTGTTCCTGAAACAGCTGTTTGTACCATCTATATTGATTCATGCTGTGACGTGTTTTTATTGCATCACAGGGTGGTTTATTCTCAACAGGACACAAAACAAATAACTAAATCATTTTTTCTTGGGTTTGCCTCGTACGTTCTGCGATGACTCACAAACGCCATTTATTCAGCCTTCTGCTTAGCTCTTTCCAAATCCCAAATCTAGAAAGCAGCAAAAGTTACTTCTTTTTTTTTAACCTTCTGCCCCATGGTGGCAGGGGTATTTCTTGGAGTCATCATTTTTTAAAAAAGCTTAACTTCCTAAGCTCTGATCTTACCAGTTTGGAAGCACCCACCCCATCTGACCCAGTGCCAAATGGGTTTAGAATTAAAACCTCATCACTCAAATCAATTCGATTTACTGTACAGTATATTCTCCAAATGGGTTTCCTTTTAAGAGCAGCCACAAGAGGGAGCCCGCGAGCAGATCCTGCTTTCCTACAGTATAAGTGTCTATTTTATTCAATGTTCCCTTCGCATTTAGGGGGAGTTAGCAGTGGTGGAGTATGGGCTTTGTTGTAGTCATGGAATGAGAGGGATGAGATTTAACCCCTTTCCTCCCCTTGCTTCAATCCTAAAGTGGGGAGAAAAACTCCACTTCTGAGGCTGGCTGCTTTGGACTAGGTTGATGCTTTCTGCGTTGTATTCTTTTCAATTAAAACAAAATAAAATGCACATTTCACGGCCACATCTAATTTTGCTCCCATTAATTAGGGCTTTCTGGCAGGGAGGGGAAAGACCCTCCCTACGGACTCTTAATCTGGTTCCCATTTACACTCTGGAAACAATGCCTCTGCTTCTTCCTGCTGCAAAACTGGAAGTGAAAAAGCCCCCCCCCCGGCCTTTTTTCTTGCCGTGTGTGTCCACAGTGCTGGGAGAATTCCCCTTTTATTCACTATGTCTTTCTTTCTTCAATGTATATTGAAGAGTACCATGTATTATTCTGGTCTTTCATTACAACTCCCACAATCCCCAGTTTGGGGAATTATGGGATTTGTAGTCCTCCACCACTACCACCCCCCAAAATATTAACTTTCAAAATTCCCTTTTGCTAAAATAGCATTTTTAATCTGTTTTTCAAATGCTTTCATCCAGCTCTCGTGAACCCTCTGCCCAAGCAGAAAGGCAATTCATAAATGCGGGTTTGTTGTTGTTTTTTTAATTCAATAATAAATGTCATACCATAGGAAGCCCTTCGTTCACCATGTCGCCAGACCCAATGTGCGTCAGGTGGACAAAATTCATCGGCTCCCCTATCATGGTGCGGTCGATTCTTCGCCTCGTCCGTTTCTGCGGAAGGGCATAAAACAGAACGGAAAGTTTTAAAATGTGGCTTTGCCTGAAGCAAAGGGCTCGGAGAGACCCAACTCCTGGGGAGGCCAGGCAAGTTCTTCTCCTCACTTGGCCCACTTCACAGGGGCGTTGTGAAAACAGAAGAGCCTGCCGCTTGCCCTCTGCCCTCTGGCCTTGTCTTCCTTTAAGGAAGGCTGAGGGGCAAGCGATTAAATGCAGGGGTTATCTTTTTCTATAAAAACAAGGTGGCCGTGAACAGAGGCTACAAAAATCTACCCTCTGCCTGCTGGCTGCTTCACCTCTCGCTTCAGCAGGGAGTGACCCTTGTGTTGCTTTTTGTCTGCTGGACATTCACTACCTGATGAACTTCAGACCACGAGGCATGGAAGCCTCTTCCAGAAGTCCAACAGGCTAAGAGGAAGAAAGAGCAAGAGAAGGGGAGGGAGACACACATGCACACACACAGAGAGAAACAGGAGGGGGTGTTTCAAAGAGAGAAGAGGAGGGAGAGAGGAAAAGGGGTCTCCAAGAGAGAAAGAGAACACAAGAGGTATTTAAAAATAGACAGAAAAGAGAGATTTGCCCTGGGGGAAAAGAAATCCCAGCCCATCTGCAAAGAAGCCCCAGGAGGGTATTTTTAAGCTTGAAGGAAACAGGCCACAGAATGGGAGGTGAGAGTAAACAGATCTAATGTGATGGGATTTAAAATAAATAACAACAACAACAACTGTAAAAGTCAGTGGCTACACAGCATCTCTCTCTACCCGGCCTGCCAGCTTGCCCCAGCACAGAAAATGGCGAAGGAGGAAGGGTTGAGCCAAGAAGCCAAGCCAGGCTGGGACACGCCGCTGAGAGGTGAACGGCATTCCTATCATTTCTGCCCCTGCGTTGGAGAGCTGGAGAGTTGGCAGGAGGCAGGCGCCCGCCCGCCCGCGGATTCCTGACGCACAAGGCTCGGTGGAAAGAGGGAGGGTTGGGGGGGGGGAAGGAACTTGTTAAGAAGGCCGACACAAGCCGAACGAGGCACCAAGGAGGGTTTTGGGGGGGATCTCGGAGATCATTTTGGGGGAGCCAGAGCGGGCAGTCCAGTGGGTGGGTCTTTCAGGAGCCGTCCGAGTCCCCGTCCTTTTCACCAAAACCCTGGGAAAACAGGTAAAAAAGCAGGAGGCCAACCAAACTCACCGGCTGTGGTTTTTCTACAACACAGCAGCCCAGCTTGTGCCAAAAGTCACTCATATTCGTGGAGGCGGCCAGTTTTCTGTCCCGCAGGTTGGCCTCCTCTCTGATGGATGCCGGGAAGGTGTCCGTGTCGGCCCTTCTCGGCCAACCGGGAAGATTCCCTCCGAAAGGAGAGAGCGAGGCGTTTCTGTGGGATTGGAAATCCAGGCAATGCCCAGCGCCACCTGGATCGCTGACGGTCCGCGATGGTCAAAGGCGATCGATCGTCGTTATGGTCTTCCGTGGTCCAAAGAGTCAGGGGAGGAATTCAGTTTTTCTTCCTCCAATCTCAGCCAAAGATACCTTTCAAAGGGCAGAAAAAAGAAGAAAGATGAAGACATTCGGCTTTCCAGGTTCCCTGCCCCGAGGAGCTTACAGGCTCAGCAGCGGGCACAGCACATCTCCCTTCCCGGCTCCAAAAGAGAAATTTATTTCAAAATATCCCACTTCCTAAAATCCTGTTCATGTCAAAGTCCTACCCGCATCGCCTTGGTAGTCCCACCTCTGCCCTAAGCCGTCAAAGCTCTTTCAAGGTTCTAGACCTCAGGGTTTCTCGGCTACAGGCATGAGATGTCTTAAAACAACCCCTGGTTGTTGAACAAGATGTGTTTTCTCCCTTGTTTCTTCTCCTTGCATTTGACACAGAAAAGAAGAGAACAGAGAGAGGTAGAAAGAGGGTTTTTCAGCTGGACTTTTCCCATCCAGAACTGATGCTCTAACCACTACTACACCTCTTCCTGGGAAATGGCTCAGAGCACCCTTCCCAACCAGAAATGGCCCTGTGGATCATGGGAACTGTAGTCCACAGTTTCCCCCACAGTTTCTATCAGGCTTTTTCTCTCTGACTGCTGGACTTTGGCTGGTCCCCTTCTGCTCTTTTTCTAACACTTAAAAAAAACCTCTGTAAACCTTATAGTCAAGAGTCTGAGCTTCTAACAGACTTTCTTAGACTACAACTCCCAGAATCCCCCAACTAGTACAAGCAAGGGATTCTGGAGGTTATTACCCAACCATGTAATGGCTCAATTTTGACGCGGACACCAGCCTGTGTTTTTGGAGGTTCTCTTTCTGGCAAACCAGCCCCTGATGCTGCCTACAAGATGTACTCTCAAAATACAGCAATGGTAAGAAAAATTGAAGCCAGTAGGAAAAGAGGAAGACCAAAAATGAGACAGATCGACTCTATAAAGGAACCACAACCCTGAGTTTGCACGAGCTGAGCAGGACTGGTGAAAACAGGACATTTTAGAGGTTATTCATTCCCAGGGTTGATATAAGCCGCAGACAAGGCGACAGCGCATCACGACAGCTATATGTTCTCAATGTCTTTACATGAATCCGAAAAACACAGTTTGCTTGCCATTTTGGTGTGTGTGTGTGTGTGTGTGTTGTGTATTTTAAAAAGCTCTGTCCTTCTTGCAAAAGATGGCCCTTTGCTGACTCAAGGCTCTGTGGAAATGAACCGTGGTTCCTTCGGAGAAAGATCAAAATCAAACAGATAAAGATTCCAGGAGGGCGGTTGTGAAAAAATAATTATTTGAGATAACAGGAAGCCCTCAGTTTCCATAGAACCAGACGAGAGGCCTTAAAAACACACGCAGGCACAAAGCGAGGGGGGTGGGCGAAGGAGAGAAGCCTCAACTTCCCTCTTTTTTTTTCTTTTCTCTTTTTTTGGACAAAAACTGCCAAAAGGCAAGATGGGGTCACCGGCTCTCGGCTTGGGTGCCTCGAGCTTTCGCGATTGCTCACGTCACCCAGCGAGCCAGGAAGTCCCCAAGCATCAGGCTATGGAGTAAGAGGCCTGTTTACTCGGAATCAAGGCCGAGGCAGATTTCGGTGGTGGCTTGAATTCAAGCGAGCTGCCCTCGGATGGAGGGCCGCTGGACCGCCAAGGGTGGACCCCCTGGGGCAGGCGGAGGGGCCAAACGCCCGCCCGGGTCGGTCACAGGACCCGCTCTCGGACATCACCGGGAACTCGTTTAATTCCGCCTGCTCCCCGCAGCTCCTCAAGGAACCAACATTTGATCAGCCTTTTTTTAAAAATTAAACAAAAGCATGAAGAGTATAAAGAAACCCTTTTATAAAACAGCAAAAAAAAAAACAAAAAAAAAACAGGGGAGAAGAAACAGCTGGTGGGGGGGGAATCTGGTTTTCACGCCTCAGACGTTGCTGGGATCCTGGATTTCAGCAAAAGACGAGCGACGCGCAGGAGAAACACCAGGGGAGGGCTGCGGGCAGACCCAAAATTAGGAGCAAGGAAAACAGAAAAAAGGAAGGGAAAAAAAACAGCGCAGCATGTCAGGAAAAAGTGACTCAGCAAAAAATAAAAAATAAAAATACGCTCTTCCATCATTTTTCCAACCCTGGGAATTGTGCTTAAGTGGGTATGCTTAAGTCACACACAAGAAAGTTCCAGCTGTCTTGGTGTGATCAAGACTCCAGACCCCATCAGCCTCATCCTAGAAGGATGGGAGGTGTAGTCCAGCCGCAATGAAGACGTCCTAGAGACGGTCCTCCTTAAATCTCTCTAGGTTTTCTCGTTCCGTTCCCAGGTCATCTTTCAGGCCCCCCTTTCTCTCTCTCAGGCACCCTTTGCTCTCTGGGGGTCTCCAGAACTTGCCTCTCTCTTCTGACCTGGGACTACAACACCCAAAATCCACATCCCCAGTATTTTCCAAAAGGCTGGTGTCTCCCTGATTGCTTTTGAGCCTTGTTTGGTGGGAAGGATGCTCTGCAAAGTGGCTTATACATCTTTGGAATAAAAGCAATACGAAATCAATTAAACAGGAGCCCAATGGGACATTTCTTGGCACAGCCCCTCGTTCTAATCGCTCCGGACGGCTTCGGTCTGCCCTGTACCCCAGCCTCGGCCCTCCTATCAGGACCGGGCAGCTGGCCAGGGGTGGGTGGGGTGGCGGGAGAGGTGGCTGGGCTGCGTCCCGACTTCTGCTCTGACTTTCTTATCTCAGCGCTGGGACCTGGGCCAAGGAGAGGATCAATGGAGCTGCCGCAACCTGCGTTGTGGGACAGACACAAAGGAGCACAAGACCTCAGACTTGCCAGTAAAATGTCCTTCCCTGACCCCACCAAGGACAACAGTACCCATTGTCCTCAGCCCACGGGGACAATGCCTCTGGGAAAAGTTCCAGAAGGGTGGAAAGGCAGCAGCCCTCCACAGCCTGCCTGCTGCACTGGAACATGCTACCTGGAGATAGACTGCTCTTGAACATGGATGCCCCACTGACTTTTGAGAGCTAGCAGGAGACCTGTTTCTGGATTCGAGACGATACATCTACTCACGGGCAGCTTGTGGGCTGCCGAAGAGGGGGCCCAGCCAGAGATCTACGTACTCGTATCCCGGACAGGCCGTTTGCCCCGACACATGTCCTTGCTATGATACACGGAGATATTCCCGCTGGCAGATCTGTCCGGCTCCTCCTTCCGAGAAATCACAAGCGGTGCCACGACCGAGGGGACTCCGACCTGCCCTGGCACAGCCCTTTCCCCAAAGGCGCCAGGCGTCTCAGGGCCCTGCCGGCACCGAGGCCTCCCTGCCTGCCTGCCGCCCACCTCTGGGGCCCAACCCGACCCGCCGCCTTGCCTGCCTCGACCTGCCAGCGGGTGACTCACCTCCACCTGGACCAAAGGTGGAGCAGCCCTTGAAAAGAAACCTCAAACCATTTCCTTACTTGCGCGGGGGGGGGGGAGGAAGAGGCGGGAGAAGCAGAAAGGGAAAGTTTGGGAGATGCCCGGCTGCCACGGAGGAAGGGGGGGAAGAAAGCAAGGCGTCTCCCTGATTGGCATTGCTCTGAGGAGGCCAAAAGGCGGTGCCAGCACAAATCTTTTGTGTATGTGCAAACAAAGCAGAAAACCTGACAAAAAGAATCTCAGATACTTTCCATTTTGGGCGCTCTCTCTTTTCTCTTTTAATTCTTCTTCTCAACAAAATCCTACCCAGATGTTGGGAAAATTCCTGGTGCGGACTACGTCTCCCAGAATCCCCACCTGGCAGATCCCAGGATTATGGGATATGTGGTCCCCCCCCCAAAAAAAAGAAGAATAAGAAGAGAGAAGGTTTTCCACCTCTGATCCCATCTGTATTGCAGCAACAATATCCATGGCAAAGGAGACCGAAGGTTTGTCTCTCTCTCTCCCTCCCTCCCTCTGCCTGGCATTTTAACAGGGGAGCATTTGTTTCAGCTGATTTATTCCTCACTCTTTGGCCAAAGCAATCATGACAGCAAGGCCAAGCGAGAGAACCAAAAAAAAAAAAAGCAAATTGCAATGAAGTAGCAGAAAATAAAACACAGCTATGTGTATATTAATAGTTCCCTCTTCTCATTTACATCACCTTAAATGAATCTATTGTCAAGATGCGACTGGCCGAAAAAGAAAATTACGCTGGGAAAAGTGAAAGGCAGCAGGAAAAGACAAAGACCGAACACGAGACGGATTGACTCAGTAAAAGAAACCATGACATTGAGTTTGCAAGACCCCAACAACGCAGTTCACAAGAGGACGTTTCGGGAGCCTTTCCTCCACGGGGTCAACACTGAACCAGACATGACCTGGTGAGAATAACTAGGTTTTCTTGGGGACTGGCACCCTAGTTGCTCATTCTCAGCATATGCAGTTCAAAAAAGGTATACAGTAGTGTGCTGAAAAATGGAGGATCTATTTACAGATATTAGGCCTTCTCGCTTCTTACAGAGTCATTGCAGGGAAGAACAGCTGATGGGGGATCAGAGAGAGAATAAATCTCACGCTCTCTTTTCCACAATGCCCCCCACCCCAGGGGCTGATGCTCAGACCCTGAAAAGTGACATCATCATCATCTTCTTCTTCTTTACTATGACTGCCAAAATCTCCCAGCCAACACAGCTCCTGGGCATGGCAAGTGGGGGCCGCTTGAAGCTAAGGTCAAAAATAAATTTCAGATCCTGCTTCGGTAACACCTGTGGCTGACGATGCTGAAAAACTAGCAGGGAGCAAATCCTTCTCCCCCCGGGTGTTCAGGGCCAGGCCGATGTCCGACATTCAATAGGATTTTCCGGCGCTCGGCTGTTGAGGAAGTCAGAAATCCACTGGAGAAAATCTGATACAATTAGAGATCCGGAGTGGCTCACTTCCTTAAGAAAGCTAATTCCGTCTTTATGTAGTTGTTATGACTGTGTCGATGCCAACAATAAACTATCAATACTGTCAGAGGCTATTATTAGCCCCTGGACTTTTCTCAAACCAGGGTGAACTTTGTAACCCAGGCCCTCCCTTGTCTGTACCCATTCTGCAGATCTGCCCACTGAGGATTACCTATGAAAGCTCCGCGCTCCGTGTATCGGCCAGCCTTTAGAACAGGTGCTCTTGCACAATCTTTGGGATCACAACTCCCACCATCCCCAAGGGTGCCTGCAGCTGATGGGAGTTGTAGTCCAAAAGACCCACAAGAGCTTCCCGTGTTCAAGGAGTCTTGTCTGGAAGTCTCTACGGGCTGGCCGGGAAGCCGAGCCGCCTCTGCTTGCTTGCAGAGTTTGAAAGAAGTTTTTGCAGAGACGTAGATTTTCCTTCTGGCAAGGAAATCCCTCGGCTGATATTTCACCTCCCTCAAACCCGGCTGTCCTTTCGGCCGGCCGGCCCAGGAGGGGGATCCTGTGTCAGACCAAAACAGGATGTGCCCAGAGGCAAACGGGCAGGACCCACGTCTCAGGACAAGCTCTCCTGGATTCTGCGCACACGTCTGGTGGAAAGACCACCTCCAGTGGGTGGGGGGGGGGGGAAAAAACACCCAGGGACACAAAACGTCAGCACACCCACCCGCACCTGGTCAAACAAATAGGAGAGACCTGACCGAAGCCAGACCAGAAACCACGATGGAAAATCCTCGTCGCAGCTTGAGGTCCCAAATCAATTTTGGATGAGTGTCCTGAGCGCCGCTTTCCCAAAACAAGGATGAGAAAGAAATAGATATTACTGTATTTTAGCTCAAATTCTCTTCCCATCATTAAGGGAGAGGCATTTCTACCTTTCAGGTGTGTGGGTAGAAGGGCAAGAACCTGCAGAAGAGCCATCCGACGGCATCAGAGGGAAAAACGTGGGGCTTTCTGGGGAATCCCGTAAGGCCAGAGACGGCCCCAGAGGCGGACTCTCCCTGCGGCTCATGTGGTTTAAAAAAGCAGGCCTTTTGCCATGACCTCTGGGTCACCAGATCACCCAATTTTAAACTTCCTAGCCAAGGTAACCAAAGACAGCCGGGTTTCTCTCTAGATCCTGGACAATTCCTTGCGAAAATTACTATGGTGGTCAGGAGGGCATCTGGAGTCATGTGGCACTTCTGAGCGGCCGACACAGATTTTCCACCCTAGAGGGGTTTCTTGGTTGGTGGGCCGTGCTGGGGCACCCGGGGGTGCAGTGCCTGCAAAGGGAAAAGGACTTGGGGTCACGGGGAAACGATCTGGCTAGGAATTCCCTGGCCTTAAAGCGCGCCAAATCTTCTGTCCCTCTTGAGGCCTGTCCGGCTGGTCGCGGCTTTCTTGATTTCTGGTTATTTTTGCTAATATTTTAAAATCTGAAGGTGCTAAAAAGAAAAGAAAAAAATCCCCACAAGCCACCCAGAATTCCAAGCGGAGCGACTACGATGCTAGGCGCTCTTCACGGTGGGTGTTTCCCAGTTCCTGGTTTCTGCGGTCATTTTGCAGCCGTCATGTGGGTTCGGCACAAAAGAATCCTTCATCCCCAGAAGAAAAGGATATGAGCCTTTTCCCCCTTTCTTTCCTTTTTTTTAAAGGAAAGGGGGCCTCGGGGAAAACTATCTAGCAGCGGGAGACAGAGAATTTCTTTCTGTTAACAAAGCAGGAATCATAACCGTACAGCCCAGACTAATCACTGAAATCCAAAAATTTCTAACTGTCTATAACTGGAATAATCCTGAATTTCCTTCTGGTTCATCCAAAACCTGCTTTTCCTCTCTCTCTGTTCTACTGATATCAAGGCTGGATCAGTATCTTGATTGCACGACCATCTCCATGAACTCTTCCTCAAATCCATCCATCCATCCAGTCCCAAAATGCATATTTTTCTGCTCCATTTTCCATTATACAGAAGAGAAGAGTGACAAGGACAGCTGGCGCATGAGTATTCATTCGCACGATATCCCACACAGACTTTCTCCACCCGGAGCCTTCCAAACGTTCTAGACTACAACCTCCATCGTTCCCAGCTAAAATGGGATCATGGGACCTGTAGTCCAAAACCTCAAAAGGGCACCAGATTTGGGGATTCTGGGGAAAGCTATGAATCAGGAAACCCCTATCTGCAGTTTTGCCTCTGCCACAAAACGACCGTGTGGGCTTGGGCGAGTCTCTCGCTCTTTCACTCAGCCTCAAACCAATCATCCACAAGGCATGTGACGGCGAGCTATTTCCACCGGAAGACCCTGGCCGGACTTCGAGCACTTGCAACACTCCAAAGTCGTTATGCTCAAAGGTGCGTGAAGACAGCTTTTTTTAAACCCTGCCACCTAGACCTAGAAACGTGCCTTAAAGGCAAGGCTGGCTGAAAAGCAAGGTGATTTTACAGCCACCCAACTGCACGTGTGCGTTTTAAACCCAGTCATAAAACTCACTGGAAGGTTCTTTACAGAAAAAGAACTCAAGTTAAACCAACCCGCCTTTCTAACCTAGGGCCCTCCAGCTACGTTGTGACTACATCTCCCATCATGCCCCATTAGCAGAGGCACACAGCTAGAGGCTGCAACTTCAAGCAAGATTTTAAAACATCATATGGTTAATTACGAATGACTGTAGTTCCCTCCCCCCCCCCCCAATCTACCCTGCTTAAAAACTCTTGTCCATTTAGGCAAAAAAACCCACAACATAACAGTACACAATCAAGGTGTTGGGAGAGAATGTTGGAAAAGTTAGTTTGGGGGAACTCCCACTCCCGGTGGTCTTTTCCAGCCAGCCTGCTAGGAGTCCCCCCCCCCCCACTATTTTCCTCCCAACTTTTCTGCGCATGTGCATGCGCTCTCCTGCGCTCACGCCCAGGGCTGCCTCTCCTCGGCTCTGAGCCCCGGCAGGCCCCGGGATTTAGCAGTTGAGAAATCCCTCCAGCAGCAGACTCTACGTCACAGGTCCGGCGTGGGATCCAGGAAAAGCAGCCAGGCGGCAGCAGGAAAGTGTCCTGACTTTCCCATGAAGAGCAGGACGGGAGGGGAGGGGAGAGGGGAGCCCCCCCCCATCTCAGCCGCTTGCTCTGAGCAGGAAAAATAAAAACTTAATTTCTGGGTTTTTGCACAACCCTAACTTGAGAAACACCACTGCAGAAAAAAGGAAGAGGGAAACCATGTTTGGCAACGTTACTGATTTTATAAGTGGTTTTGTGGCTCCCGGGCCTGATCTCTCCTTCTCCAAACACCAGCCCTTAAGACGCCGCACCCCAATCTCACTGAACAGGACAAAGGGTGTCGTTCCCCCCCCCCCAAATTCCCCTTCTGTTCTTCTTCAAGGCCTCCCACAATCTCTGGGCGACAGGCAGCCTTTCTCTCTCCGACCACCCCTTCAGCACCCCATCTTTCTGCTTAAGTCCTTGAAAACCAGCCACAGCTTCTGCCCATTTACTCAGATTTTAAGTCTCGCTCTTGAAGGATGTGGGGAACGGGGCTGTCAAGCATGTTTACGATGCACCCAGATCGTTTGGAAGTGGATGTGGGGGCCCAGTAGGTTTTTACATTTAAATTTTTTTAAAGAGTTTCGGAGAACGATGGCTGTCCCCCCCCAAAAAAAAAACCCTCAAGTAGATGGAAAAGATTTGCAGTTTTGCAAAAGCAGGGCGTGTGTTTCCATGTGGTTTTCTTCCCTGCCCTCCCGAATTCCAAAGGGGGACACAGCGGTTCCGGATGAGCCCAGAAGTGGCAGAACCGGGACGGATGAGTTATATGGGTCAGGAACCGGGCCTCCCAAGCTGAGTCCCACTGGCTTCGTAAAGCAGCCTAAACAATGACCCAGGCTTTGAGTGGATGCAGAGAAAGGAAATGGGGGGTTTGTGGGGGTTTGAACGGAAAGCAGAGGCTGGGAGTTTTTCACTACCGTTTTTGTAAGTGGCTTAAGAAGCTTAGGGCAGGATGTGTGTGTTTGGGAGGGGAGCAGTGTGTGTGTGTGTGTGTGTGTGTGTGTGTGTGTTTGTAAAGGGCATTCTTTAAAACTAGAGATTGTGCCACTGCCACTCATAAATGTTATTTAGCTCCCTGGATCTTAAAAAAAAGAGAAAGAGTTAAATTTTTAAAATATTTTTTCCCCACCACCAAGCTGAAAACTGTCTTCCTCTAGAGTGACATTCAAGGGGATGCCTCTGTTTTAGAAGAGGGGGGCGCTCGGTATTTTGCCAAAGGGTCTTAAGGACGCTAAAATAAAAACCTCGACATGTTTGCAAAGAGGCTGAGCCGGTTTTGCATCCAGGAAAAAATATATATATTTTAAAACAAGCCTACAAAGTTGATCAATCAGCTACCACAATGGAAAATTCAGGCATATATTTGAAAAAAGAAATGGGGGGGGGGAATTAGACAGACAGAGATTTCCTCCTCACACACCCCCTTTTAAAAAATCTGTTGGAGGTTTTGAATTCTTTTTAGTAACCTTTTCAAAATGTGTCATGGAGTAAAAGAGAACATGAAATCTCTTAGTAAGGTTTTAAGTCCCTAATTTTTTTTAAAAATCCTCTTTCTCAACAGGCCAAAAAATTTCCCAAACATTACTTCTGAATCAATGAAAGACTTGCCTCCACCACCACCCCAACCAAATCTAAAATCCAGCAAAAGAGAAAAGCAAAAAATGATTTCCAAACAGACAGACCATCTCAAAGCCACCTTTTGCTCAGTTCACTGGGCAAGGTGCCCACCTCCCAAAACAGACGTTACTCAGGGAGAGGTGGAAAGAGGCCAAGGATCTGGGCCAAATTTTGGGGTGTGGGGTAGAAACGGCTGATCAAAACCCAATTCTAACCCTTCTGGATTTTGCTTTCATGTTTGGGGTGTTATTTTTTAAATTTTGTTTAAGGAGGCAGGAAATAAAGTTAGGGCCAAACTTTCAAAAGACACAAATATTTTCCTTTTTTGTTTGTTTGTTTTCTAGGTTAAGGAGGAGATCAGAGGCACACAAAGCAGAACAATGCCAAAGTTTTGCTCCTTGTCTGTCATATTTCACAAACTTTCGAATTACTTTAAGAGGGAAAGGCAGTGGAAACAGACCAGAAAGTAAAAGCAAAAGGGGGGGGGAGAGGGGAGAAGTTAAATAGGAAATTGAACCACTTATTCTGTCTTACCTGTATTTTTTTTCTTGGTGGGAAACGGATCCAGTTTGGCCGGCTTTCACCCTCTTCTCTCCTGCTTTGCCTTCTGAATTCTCCGGCTGAAAAAAATGGCAGGGAAAACCCTTTCTTTTCCTGGGAAGGTTTAAGTTTCTTCTCCACGAGGTGTGGTTCGCTGCTCTGCCCTGTGAGAAATAAGGAAATGCTCAGAAGACTTTGAGACACACACGCACACACACAGAGAGAGTGGTTTTTTTCAAGCCACACCATCCTTTCTTGGCTCGGGAGATGCAGGGTGTACCAGCACCAACTCTGGGCATGTATAGCATTGCATGAGGTTGGGATAAAATATTAAATATTTTAAAAGCCTCCGAACAAGGATTCACTGACTCCCGAGGACGTCTCTTTCACAGCTTGGGGAAATGACTACACGTCCCAGAATCCCTTACAAGCTGGCTGTAAGGTTTTCTTTCTTAATTTTGAAAAAGGAACCAAATGCGGAGGTTCAAGTTATGAGAAGCCGTGAGTAAAGTACTCCCGAGTACTGGATTCAAGTTCTACCCAGGCCATTCAAAGGGGGACCTTGAGCCACAGGCCCTCTTGATTTTTGCCTGACCTACTTCGCAGGCTTCTTGGGAGGAGAAAACGGAAAAGAGGCATGAAAGCTGTTTTTAGCTCACAGGCAGAAGGTAAAGTACGAGGCAACTTAAAAATTTTGAAAATATATTGAACGTCTCCCACTTGTATTATTCCCAACACGGTTTAATCCTCTGAGGAACCCCCCCGCCCCACGCTGCCCAGTTGAAAACTCAGTGGTTACTAAGGAGAGCTAGGAATAAACCAGGATCCCCTGAGCATGCACAAAGTGTTTCTCCATCCCCCGAAAGGCAAGAAATAATCTGAACATAACTCTTTCCCAGCCTTTATGGAGTGATGGTCTTTTGAAAAGACTCAATATTTTTTTTTGTCTGCAAAGATTAAAAGGCTTCTCAAAAGAACATCAAAATTGGAAACAGGGAGGGCTCCCACAAAGCCTCTTGAGCCTGGAATTCCCGGTGTGGGATTATCTTCAAGCATGCAATGCTTGGTCAGTGGCAGAGCTTAGCATGGCACACCCAGATGTGTTGACCTGCACCCCCATCATCCTCAGTGCACTGGCAGGGGATAATGGGAGTCGCAGTTCGACATATGGGCAGCGCAGGTTGGGAACAACTGGCATCACTGACTGCAGGCCTGACCATGGCAAGAAAGAGGATAAAGGCAAACGACAGGAGAACCGGATGAAGTGAGGCAAGCATGAATCACGGCTACTCTATAATTTATCTCCTCACTCCCAAAAAAAAAAAAAAAAACCCACTGGCTACTGAAAGATTAATGAAAATCATAAAGTGGAAACATAAGAGTGAAGATTGCTCTGAGCTCTCCCGAGTGAGGTCTCCAGGGGCGCTGGATGCAAACGCAGACAGAGGATCTGCTGAGGTGGGCAGCGCCACTAAAAGGCCGCAGGAGAGGCTGTTTATTTGCAGTCCTGTGGCAGGGAGTTCCACAGGTCTGCAGGGGAACACGAGCAAGTGTATCCAAGGCAGGAGGCTAAGGCTTTGACGCTGGCCCAGAATTAATCTCCACCCGAGATGGCCAGGTTTTCCTTTATGTTGCAAGGTCAGCAAATGGAGTGGGTGGGGAGAGAAAGCGCTCTGCCCCAGCGATCTTACAATCACACCCGCACACGGTACCAGTGCATAAGATGATCAAAAGAGGCCTTTTGGCCTTGGATCGCACCCCCCCTCGGGCAGGAGGCTGGACTACATGGCCTTCAGGGACCCTCTGTGAGCTATTAAGACCCTCAGAGGATGGGGAAAATCCATCTGTTCAGCCATTAAGACAAAAATCCTCCCTGGGGGGTGGAAAACGGAGAGAGAAAAGGGAAGGGGGCCAGGGCGGAAACTCCTCTTCCGTGGGTCTTTCAGTCCCCCATTTTTGTGCCGCCTGGACCCAGAGGAAATGCCAGGAGCACAGGATGCAAAGAGATCCCCGTTCAGGCCATGGGCCGGCCCCCTCGCTAGGCAGCCGAGCCAATGGCTTCAGGCAGCAGATCTTAGGGGGTGGGCAGCAGAGCCGGGGGGGGGGCGAGGCGACGGGGATGCCCCCCCACCAGTAACTGCAAACCCTGGTGGGAAATCCCAGAAGGACTTAAGCCCATGAAAAGAGGTGGTAGTCCACAGTTGAACCAGGCCAGGTTGAAAAGGGCTGCCCCCCCCGCCCCGGTCACCCTATAAGCCCCTTTCCCACACCCAATTTCTTCTTTCTTCGAGTCATAAAAGCCCAAACAAGAGAGCCTTTGTGCCCCTTTTTAAAGAACCTCGTCACCATAATTAATAGCACGCACAGAACCCTGGTGGGCGCTGGATGTTGGGGGTGGGGACAGAGAGAGAGAGTGAAAAATACCTTCCAGCTTCTTTCTTGTTGTGGGTGGGTGGGTTTCCCCCTTCCTTATCTCCCTTCCTAGGCTCTAATAAATAAAATTAAGGTAAAACCCACCCTCCTGGCCTTGCAGAGTTCGGGGGGGGGGCAGGTTTTCAAAGGGAAATCTCTCTTTTGGGGTTTTGCTGCCCTACACGTTTCATACGAGACCAAATGTACCTGCAAAGCGCACGCCCTTCGCTCTCTGTGTTGCGACCAAAAGGTTAAATGATTTTAAATAACTAATAACTTAACACAGGCTGCAATATAAAAAAAGAAGCAGCAGCAACATTCGAGATAGAGATTTGTCACAAGATGCTAAGAATTTACTGGAGGGAAGGAGCGTCCGTTGAAGAGGAACTATGAATGGAAACATGAAGAAAACAGAAAACACATAAAATGCGGAGGAAGCTGGCATACCTCAGTTATGTCACGAGAAACGGAAAGTATGGATTGATACGACCGATCATTCGAGGGACAGTAAAAGGGAAGAGGGACAAGAAGAAGAAAGTTCAAAGAACTTGACCTGGATGCAAAACAACATCGTAGTTTAAAGCTGCTACATCCAGTGCCAAGAAGAGCTATGAGGCCGCCCCGTCTCCAACAGGAGAACAATACAAATAGGCAAGAAGAACAAAAGTGAATAATCAAGTCTGAGATCTTTGCCATTTCCCCTGTGAATTTCCTCTGATTCCAATTTCAAATTGTCAAATCTGGGGGATGCTTCTTGTGGCAGTGAGTTCCACAAGTCAACCTTGCAAGCCCACCATTCTCCCTGAATCTGGAACTATGTTCCCTCCATTTCCCCGAGTGATGCCATTCTAGTCCCTCCAATTTGAGAAAGGATGACACCACACCCTGGCCAGATTTTCACTGCCTCTGAACACTGCCACGCCCAATTCATTTTCACATTTCTTTAGGACTGCAAGCCAATCATCGACAGCAAACCAATAAACACACTGTAAAGCCATGGTCCTTGCAAAAGGGAATAGTATTACCCCTGGCGAAACAGTACATGTAGAATAAAATGAAACCACACCGGCATCGTTCAGATGCTCTGCTGCCTCTCCTCTCTCGACAAAAATAGTCCTCAGAGCTGATTCATTGCCCCAGAAGCCCCTTCTCCCTCTCTCTCTCTCTCTCTCTCTCAATCTCTCTCTCTCTCTCTCTCTCACACACACACACACACACACAGAGGAGGGTAATTAATAAGCTGCCTATTTAGGAGGAGCTGCACTGCAGTAAGGAGTGTGCCCCAGACACACATACACACACACAAGCGAGCACACCCTGCCAGACAAAAGCGAGAAGACTACCCAGGGTGGACCATCTGCACATCACTGGATCCCTAAGAAACCTTTTTGATCCTCCAGAAAGGTTTCATCCACCAGATTTCTCACTTCTTCTCTCTGCAAAGGTAAGATACTGGAGGGGATAAATAGGACCAGGCTGAGAATAAATGTTATGTTTTTTGGGTTTTTTTTTCCTTCTCAGGGAATGGGGGGAAAGGGGTTTTGGAAATCCTTTCTGATTTCTTCATTCATCCTCCTTTGTCAATTTCAGCAGGATTATGACTAATCTGTTCAGCATTAAAGACCCCACCATTTATAATAAGCCCTTTTCGTTTCGTTTCTTCCCCCCAGGATACTTGTACAATCCTCTTAATAACAATATGGATCTTAGCTTCTTCCTAATATTTTAAAATTAGCAGAGGGTGTACAAAGCCTGCCTCCCTAAAAAGGGCGGCACAATGGTTTAAAAGGGGGCCATGTAATACAAAACAGCAACAAAAAATGGGCAGAATTTTTATTTGTATTTTTTAAAAAAAATAAAATTAGAAATTAACATTAAATTAATTTAAACACTGAGGGTTTTTTTTTTCAAAAAATAATCAAATCTGTATTCCATCCCAAAGCATCTCCACTAATAAAGGAAGCACAAAGTCCTTCCACATTTCTTAATGATGTTGCTCAGCCGCCCTTCCTTCTTCCCAAATAAAGATTCTACGAAAGCGCCCATAAATAACTATGCATCTCTTGTGGAGAGGGTGCTATTTTAGAAACGCAAGGGGTCCGTTTCATTTCCCGCATGCCACAAAAGGTCCTTAAAGAGCCTTCCTCCCAGCTTGGGTGTCCATTTATAAAATCCAATGTGATCTCATTTCCATGGGAATTTGGAAGGCTCACTTCAGTAAGCAGCAGGGAAACCTCTCGGAGGCTGGAAGGGGAAAGAAATTGGGGTGGCATAGCCACTGCCCTGGAGGAGAGGGCAGGGTATAGATGTAATGAATAAAACAAGAGAACAGATCGACTTAACGGGAGATGATTCTGCCCTATTGGGCGGGGGAGGAGGCAGGTGAAATCACAGCCATGATGCGGGAAAGAAGGAGGCAGACCCCCCCCCCCCCGCAAGAGGTGGGGAACGCGCGAGAACGACAGGAGCAGCAGCATTGCAGCAAAATGACGGCATCCTCCAGGGTGGGGTGGGGGCGCTTCTGCACTGCTGCCACCCATGACAGAACAGGCAGGTGCCCTGATCCATACAGGCAGCCAAAGGCCGGTGGGTGGAAAGAACCGCACAAGGCGAAAGAGGAGGCTTTTCGATTTTTCCTTATAGAGGGAACAAGGCTGTTCCTCGGCCAGGGATCTATTGAACGACCGCCAGTCCCTAGCCCAGTTTTCCTCCCAGAAAGGCTGTATAAGGATCCATGCTTCCCTTCCCTAGCTTATCTCGCAACAACCCTGCGAGGGAGTCTAGGCCCTCCCAAAAAAGGGGGGGGGTAAGGACCACATGATGATTGCCGATGAGGCGCTCTGGAGATTTGAGCCAGGCTGTTCCGGGATCTTTCTCCCCAAGCGCTCAACCAGCCTTCCTCCTCTTCCCAGAGGGCCTCTCTGGCTATCTTGGACTAAAGGCCCCCATCATCTGCAGATGTGGATGGAAAGTGTGGATGCTGGGAGTTGTAGGGGAACCCATCTGGAAGGTGTTGATTTACAGTTGTGTTCAAAATTATTCAGCCCCCAATGCTGTAAAGGGGTTTAGGGACTATAGTGTACATTTGGAATTGTATTCAGAATGAAATCCTACAAGGACGTTTTAAAGAACCAAATGCAACTAAAATAACATCAATTGTTTATGTAATACATTAGTAAATGTTTCTTTTGTGGTTTCTTCATTGCCACAATTATTCAACCCCTCAAAGACTACCACTCTGAAGAAGAGAGGTTCATTCAGGTGTTTTCGAACAGGTATTGAAAACACCTGTGGATGTCACGAGCACCAATCAAGCATAATAAGCACCAATTAGGCAGCTTTAAAAGGACTGTGATACTCAGCTCCTTCTAGACATTTACTGGTGTGGTTACAAACATGGTGAAGTCAAGAGAATGGTCCAGGAAGACAAGAGAAGAGGTGATTTGTCTTCATAGGAAGGGCAATGGCTATAAGAAGATTGCAAAGAAGTTAAACATACCAAGAGACACCATAGGAAGCATCATTCGCAAATTCAAGGCAAAGGGCACTGTTGAAATGCTACCTGGTCGTGGAAGAAAGAAGATGCTGACTTCGACTGCTGTGCGCTACCTGAAGCGTAGAGTGGTGAAAAGTCCCCGTGTGACTGCTGAGGAACTGAAAAAAGATTTGTCAGATGTGGGTACAGAAGTTTCAGCTCAGACAATAAGGCGCACACTGCGTAATGAAGGTCTCCATGCCAGAACCCCCAGGCGCACCCCCTTGCTGTCTCCCAAGAATAAGAAGAGTCGACTGCAGTATGCCAAAAGTCATGTGGGCAAACCACAAAAGTTGTGGGATAGTGTTCTGTGAACTGATGAAACAAAATTAGAACTGTTTGGGCCCATGGATCAACGCTATGTTTGGAGGAGGAAGAACAAGGCATATGACGAAAAGAACACCTTGCCTACTGTGAAGCATGGCGGAGGGTCAATAATGCTTTGGGGCTGTTTTGCTTCTGCAGGTACAGGGAAGCTTCAGCGTGTACAAGGTACCATGAATTCTCTTCAGTACCAGGAGATATTGGATGAAAATGTGATGCAGTCCGTCACACACCTGAGGCTTGGGAGACGTTGGACCTTTCAGCAGGACAATGATCCCAAGCATACCTCCAAGTCCACTAGAGTATGGTTGCAGAGGAAAGGCTGGAACATTTTGGAGTGGCCATCGCAATCACCAGACTTAAATCCGATTGAGAACCTCTGGTGGGACTTAAAGAAAGCAGTTGCAGTGCGCAAGCCTAAGAATTTGAATGAACTGGAGGCTTTTGCCCATGAAGAATGGGCGAAGATACCCGTCGATCGCTACAAGACACTTGTGTCAAGCTATGCTTCACGTTTAAAAGCTGTTATAACTGTAAAAGGATGTTGTACTAAGTACTAAGATTGAATGTCACTTGGGGGTTGAATAAAAACTAATAATGATGTGAGCACAGAAAAGACATTTGTGGTTGTGACAAACCCAGACTTACTGGGATCTGCCACACGTTAACTAAGCTGCCACCAACCATTCCCTATAAGAAGTCACACAGACCAGGGATGGATTTTCAAACAAATAAAAGAATAAGGTTTATTTAATAACACACAGGGAAAAATAAAACGATCAGGTGAATAAGATATAGTAACGTGGCTTAGTCTCATTCATACATGCACACAGTTTGGTTCACACAGAACCCTTAACTTGAAGCACAGACCCTGAACCTATCAGTTCTGGCTAACCAACAGACACCTGAACCTATCAGGTTGGTACTGACACACAGTAGTACCCTGTCTGACACACAGACTCCCACACCAGCTTCTTCTCTCAGCTGCTGCTTTGTCTCCTCCCCGCGTCTCTACACACTCTCCACATATATATACAGTACAGCCCCTCCTCCTGATGTCCCGCCTTCCACTCCCCATAGGATGGAACTTTCCCTCCAAACCCATGACAGACAGGTAACATCAGTGCTGTATGTAACACCTCCCCTCTTTATAAGTTGTTTTGTAGGGGGAAAGCTAAGGTGCTTTTTCCCAAAAAACAACCTGGATAAAACACACAAAAACAGTTATACATACAATATCATACTTACTTATACTTACATTCTAAGTCAACCATATCAATTAGGCATTTAAACATTTACCATATACATTACATCAATTTACCTTTATTCATACAAACCAAGTTCAAAAAACAGGTACATTTAACTTTTTGTCATCAATATATATACATAGTCCATGTTTCTTTCGCCGTCTTCAATCTTCAGGTCTTCTTGACAAGGCGTCAGCAACACAGTTCACTGACCCTCTGACCACCTTCACTTCAAAGTCATAGTCCTGCAAGTTTAAAGCCCACCTCATAAGTTTACTATTGTGGGTTTTCATTGTCTTTAACCATTGCAGTGGTGAATGGTCAGTGCACAGAACAAAATGTCTTCCCCAGATGTAAGGCTTGGCCTTCTGGATCGCGTAGACTATGGCCAGGCACTCCTTCTCCACGGTTGCCAAATGTCTCTCACCTTTTTGAAGTTTCCTACTCAGGTAGGACACTGGATGCTGGTCACCATTCTCATCCTCCTGGCACAGAACTGCTCCTACCCCACTGTTAGACGCATCGGTGTAGATGATGAACTCCCTGTCGAAGTCTGGAGCACGCAGCACTGGATAGTTGATGAGCGCCTGCTTCAACCTCTGGAACGCCTCCTCACAGTCGCTGGTCCACGGGATGCGGTCATCAGCCCTCTTCCTCGTCAGATCGGTCAGCGGAGCCGCAATCTCGCCAAACCTCAGGATGAACTTTCTGTAGTAGCCCACCAACCCAAGAAATGATTTGACTTTTTTCTTGGTGTTGGGTCTGGGCCAATCACGAACAGCTTCTATTTTGGCCTCTAGGGGTTTTATCACTTCTCCCCCTACTATGTGACCCAAGTATTCTATTTCTGGGCTACCCAGCTGCAGTTTGTTCTCCTTGCAGAGCCTAGGCCAAAGCACTTCCTCCCCTGGATTAAAGTGCCTCTCCCCGGCTCTCTGGACACACCAGGCTTTCTTTCTGACCTTTTGAGCTTGCAGGGTCTCTGCTGCTAGCTCTAGGTTTCTCTTTAGGTCAATCCTTAAAGAGTCTATGTATGTCACAACGTCTTGTGGGTCATCCTGGGTGATCTGCTCCCAATTTTGTTTGTTCAAATCAAGGGGCCCTTTCACCCTTCTCCCAAATAAAAGTTCAAATGGACTGAACCCGGTACTGGCTTGTGGCACTGATCGATACGCAAACAAAAGGGATTGCAGCTTCTGGTCCCAATTGTTTGGATTCTCTGCCAAGTAAGCCCTAATCATGCGCATTAGAGTCCCATTGAACTTTTCAGTTAACCCATTACTTTCAGGATGATAAGCAGTGGTTTCCTTGTGCTTAATTCCACAGATTTGCCATAAGCGTTTCATGAGCTTTGATGTGAATGATGCGCCCAAATCTGTGATTATTTCTGAGGCAAATCCCATCCTGGACATATACCCCACCAAGGCATCTGCCACTGTGTTAGTTTCAATGTTAGTCAAGGGTATGGCTTCAGGGTACCTCGTGGCATGGTCCACAATGGTGAGAATGAACCTGTTCCCCCTCTTTGTGGCCTTGGGCAAAGGTCCCACAATATCCACCCCTATGCATTTGAACGGAGTGTCAATCACAGGCAAAGGGCACAACTTTGCTTTGGTCCTGTCACGGCTATTCCCCTGCCTTTGACACACATCACATTGTTTACAGAACTCCCTGATCTGCTTCCCTATGTCAGGCCAGTAAAAATTCTGTGTGATTCTCTGCTGTGTTTTGTTCACCCCTAAGTGTGCAGCAAACATGTCAGAGTGCCCCCTTTGTAAGATCATGGGGCGATACTTTTCAGGTACCACCAGCTGACTTCTGATCCCATCTCCCCCTTTTGAGATATTCCTCAGGGTCTCTCTATATAAAATCCCCTTTTCCTCCAGAAATCTCACTGGGGTTTCAGGTGTTAGCTGGGCGTCAGTCACCTGTTCAAAACACTTTTGGAGAGTGGCGTCTGCCTTTTGCTCTTGTCCAAATCTGCTGTCTGTGGTTAAGGTTTCCACCACAGCTTCTGAACTCCCCTCTGCTTCCGTCTCGGGCTCATCATTACCCCCCTGAACTGTCCCCGTGGTGTCTTGTGAACGTGTAATCACTAGCACCCGTTTCACATGTTCAGCCAGGTCATTTCCCACGAGCACGGCTGCTGGCAGAGTCGATGAAATTGCTAGCCGCCAAACTCCCCTCCAGCCTTGAAAGTTCACCGGTACCTCCGCTACTGGCAGAGAGATTACCTGCCCCTCAATCCCTGCCACCTTCATGCTCTCATTTGGGATTACATACTCCCTAGGAATAATATCTGGATGGCACAGGGTCACCTGAGAACAAGTGTCCCGCAGCCCCCGATACTGATGGCCAAGTATTCCTACGTCCACCCCTGCTGTCTCAAACAACTGAGAATCTGTTCTCACCAACAGGCAGCGCCTGACCTCTACAAGAGGACCATTTTCCTCAGCCTGATCAGCAGATGTAGCTGTTTCAGATTGAGTAGCCATGGCAACAGGCTCCCTCAGTGACAATGAGCCTTGCTCTTTCTGGACACAGAACACAGCTTTTGGCTTGGTTCCACTCGATTCCTGAGGCACCATTCCTTTTAGCTGCCTTAATTTCTCACACTCTGAGATTAGATGGCCCTTTCCCTGACAGAAATAACATTTTCTGGTGTATTTTGATTCTCTCTCATCTTGTTTTGGTTTTCCCTCCAAAATCTGAGGTCTTGGTTTCATTTCTGAGGGCTTCCCTTCACCATGGGCCCCTCCCCCTTGCTGGCTTTTCCCTGGTCCCTGAGAGTACTTGCTGTAGGTTTCTTTGGGTTTACCTACAGATTTCCCCTCACCCAAGGGCTTTCTTATTTGGGAAATAAAATCTGCAATCTCGGCGGCTTCTGCCACAGATTTCGGTTTCCTTTCCCTCACCTGGAATTTCAGTTCCCCATGCAGGACTGAATAGAACTGTTCCAGCGCTATCAAATCTTTAAGCTGCTGAAAGGTCTCTGTCCCCTCCTGAGATAGCCATTTCTCTAGCAGCCTCACCAATTGGGCCCCCACTTGGGTAAAAGTCTGCTCTGGTTTCTTTGTGAGGGACCTGAATCTTTGCCTCAGCTGTTCCGCATTTATCCCATGTCTTGCAAACACCAGTTTTTTAAACTCTGCAAAATCTTTCATCAGTTCCTCAGGCATCTCGGCATAGACCTCAGCCAGGCTACCACTGATTAAAGATCGCATGATGGTCATCTTCTCAGTTTCCCTCACTGAGAAGTCCACAAACGCTCTTTCCACTAGGGAAAAGAACACCTCAGGACAATCTCCCTTGTGGTACACCGGGAATTTCTTCAGGTCAGCCTTAGACAATTGGCCTCCCTCAGAATCCCTATTGTTATTATTGTTCTGGTTCATCATTTCCAATTTTCTTAATTCAAACGCCATCCTTTCTTTTTCCAGAGCAATTTTCTCTCTCTCTAATTCAAATTGCCTTTGTTTCTCTCTTTCCCTTTCCTCCATCTTTTCTCTCTCTAACCTTTCCTCCATTTCCCTCACCCTCAGTTCATGCTGTTGGGCTAGGAGTATTTTCCTGAGTTCTGGGTTTTGTTCTCCCGTGCTGTCACCTTGCACTGAGCCAAATTCATCCTCAGAACCTTGGTCAACCTGGGGGTCTTTCACTTCACCCATTTCTGCCACTTGGCTTCGAGTCAAGGGCATAATCCCCCCTCAGAACAGGCTGCTTTAAAAAGTCAAGCCTCAAAATAAAACGACCACTTTTTTTTTTCTTTTGCCTCAGAACCAGCTTTCCCTATAGATTGCTGCTGTCCTTTCAGCACTACTTGCAACTGTAGCGAGTTAGAGTCTACCCCCCTCTGCTGGGCCTCTCAGCAGGCAGGCTAGATCACTGCTACTACACAGTTTTGCCTCAGCTTTTTTCCCGCCAAAAACAGGCTGCCTCAGAGCACCCTAATCTAGTCTCCCCAGTTGGCACGTTCTTCCACTAGCGCACCTCCCCGTGAGGTACACCTAGAAGATTACCTACGCGCCTCAGATTGTCCCTGACTAGACCCCCCTTGCTCTGGGCACACTTGCCAAGGCTTTGCTGGACCGCTGGACAACTGGACCAGTTGTATCCCACACGCTGGACACCAATCAATGTGACAAACCCAGACTTACTGGGATCTGCCACACGTTAACTAAGCTGCCACCAACCATTCCCTATAAGAAGTCACACAGACCAGGGATGGATTTTCAAACAAATAAAAGAATAAGGTTTATTTAATAACACACAGGGAAAAATAAAACGATCAGGTGAATAAGATATATTTTATTTATTTATTTATTTATTTATTTGATTTTTACCCCGCCCCTCTAGACCATGTCTACTCGGGGCGGCTTACAAAATAAAACAAAACAGTATAAAAATATATAGTAACGTGGCTTAGTCTCATTCATACATGCACACAGTTTGGTTCACACAGAACCCTTAACTTGAAGCACAGACCCTGAACCTATCAGTTCTGGCTAACCAACAGACACCTGAACCTATCAGGTTGGTACTGACACACAGTAGTACCCTGTCTGACACACAGACTCCCACACCAGCTTCTTCTCTCAGCTGCTGCTTTGTCTCCTCCCCGCGTCTCTACACACTCTCCACATATATATACAGTACAGCCCCTCCTCCTGATGTCCCGCCTTCCACTCCCCATAGGATGGAACTTTCCCTCCAAACCCATGACAGACAGGTAACATCAGTGCTGTATGTAACAGTGGTTATTTCATTATAAACTTAAGGTTATATTTCTCTGACCTACAAGTGCCTCTTTCATGTAAATGTAAGCAAGATGACTGAATGATTAAAATCAATGTCAAAATGGCCAAAACATTCAATTTCAGTGGGGGCTGAATAATTTTGAACACAACTGTAGGAGAGGGAGCTACTTTACCACCGTGCCAGCACTCAGTGGGGCACCTCCTAGGTACTATTCTCCTTACAGCAAGGCCAGGTGGGGCCCTCCCTCTGTTTTGGACTACAAGACCCATGATCTCTTAGCCCTCCGCCACGCTATCTGCCAAGGAGCCTAAAAGGTTGAGAGGGATTGTCTAAAACAGCTCCTTTCTTCTTCATCCCTAGCAAGACCATGAGGGACACCGCGAACTCCCAGTACGACTCCTTCCTCTACTGGAGGCTGCCCATTCCGGAGCTGGACCTCTCCGAACTGGTACATCTGGGCTTGGCCGACGGGCCCGTCTACCCGCCCAAGGGGAGCTACGGCGGCCTCGGGACAGACTGGAAGAAGCTGAGCCCCTGCGAGGACGAGGAGGAAGGGCTGCTCCAGTACAACAGCTTCAACTTCTGGAGGGCCCCTCTACCCAGCGTCGGCCCCTCAGATTTTGACCTCATCTGACGACCGACGCAGCTCGGTTTCCATTTTGTCGGCCTCCCTTTTACCGACCGTCGCCCCTTCCCCCAGAATCTGTCCTATGTTATCAGTGTTCTTTTCTTGCCAAGCGGGATGACCGCACTCCCTTGGCAGTGGCCCCAGAGAGATTCTTTTGAGTGTGTGCTTGTGTCGTTGCTCTGTGCCCACGCTAGCTTCTTCTAAATTATAGTTCTGCCTTTGGACGGGTTGCTGGGAAACACGGTTGCCGTTCCCATCAGCAGGAATGTGTTGATCAACAGGACAGTGGGTTGAAAGGAAGGCCTGGTGCATCTGCCCATCGTCAAAGTCCCCAGTTGGGCCAGAAGGGTGACCTGCTCTCTGAAAACCTTTCCATCAGGTCTCCCTTCCTGGGCAGGCAGAACATAAACTGGGTGAATTACAGCCTGTACTAGTGGTTAGCAACTAGCAGCTTGCTATGAAAATCTGGCCTACAATGATTTGGCCCATTCAGCTGTTTTTTCATTTCCCGCTTCCTTTTCCCCGCCCCCAGGAGGAAAGGGACACTTCATGCACCCTTTGACATATCTCAGAATTGCAGGCAAGGCACGGTGGGTGGTTCTTTTGCTCTGTATTAATTTGAAGGCTTTCCTTCCATTCTTGCTCCCATGGTTCCTTACTAAATTATCAAAGAGGGAAACGAAGGGAGGGTGAAACCTCTCCAGAAAAAAAACATGAAAGTGGCAGAAAGAATGGAAAACCCACGGGCGGGTGAACGATACCTTCCAAATTCAGTGGAAAGGCTGAGAAATGTTAGCAGAGGAGCAAAGTAAGTCGCTCAAAATGGTTTGACGATCAGTTCTTCAATGTATTAAACCACAAAGAAAAGAAAAGAAAGAAAAAACAAAGTGTATTCTAAGTTCATTTGTTGTGGTTGCTTCTTAATAACCAGAGAGAGGTTTTCTTCTTGAGAGAAATAGATGAAATATCTGAAGGGATGGATGGTGGGTGGGTGGGTGGGTGGGCAAGCATCTTTCTTCAACTCCACCTCATAATGTGGAACTTCTGGAGCAGGAATTACACGTGGGAAAATTTTTCAGCCTACATTCAATTTAAATCAAGCTTCTGGGGACCTCATTCCAGTAATAGGGGGATCTGGGTGGGTGGCCATCCGAGGCCGTGGGCTGCAGTGGGAGAACTGGAATCCACCCAGTCCTGGACTAAGGGGAAGCTGGATATCCCATGAAAGGAGACGGAGGGAAGGCCAGTTCCCTCATCCTTCAGAGCAAACCCCAATGCTTCCGCTTACCTGAGTGGTAGAGTAACAGACATGTTGGAAGCCGTTTGTGACATCAAGGGTGGGCAAGAGACCTGCAGCACCCTGTCGGTTTGGATGAGGACGTCCCCAGCTTCGCACTGGAACATCAGAATGAGAAATCAGAAAAGGAAAAAAAGGGGTAAGATAAAGAGGCGCTAAAGAAAAGCAAAACAGTCCCTTGAGGAAAGAGTGGCCTGGAAAGGAGAGGGAGAGCTCTCGGCTTTCCAAAACCAAAACGAGCTGTGTCCAAGAACTGGGGGGGGGGCGGCGGGGGGAGGACTCTGCAGCTACTACATATCACCTCTCATTTAAATTGCCACCGTTCATATTGACTCTCTTTCTCTCACACACACACACACTCCAAAACATTTCTGCACGGCATTTACCCAGAGAGCCTTAGGCGAAGGTGGAAAAACGTCAGATAAGTCACTACACGAAAACTTCGGGTCCCACCAGCTTGGGGTGGGGCTGGGGGTGATGGGAAGAGCTTCCGGGGATCGGGCGAGGGGGCCTTCTGGAGCAGATCTCTGGTGAGAGGCTGGGGATCCCTTCGGCCTCAGTGGAGGAACAGCCACGATGCCACCCGTGGCGCCACACGATCACCTTTATGTCCACGACCAGCTGCCCAACGGTCTCAGGGCAACCCCTAGAAGCAGGGAAGGGCCGTTCAGTCCCAAGGATTCCCTACCTGGGAAAACTCTGAAAAAGGGTCACTTGTCAGAACTGACTTGATGGTTATTATTAACTTGCTACGTCTTTAAGGTGCCATAAACTCTTTGGCTCTTATCATATATATCTATACAGTATATCTATATACAGTATGCTGAAACAGCTCTCGCTCTCTCTCTCTCTTTGAAAAACTCCCTTGATATGTTACATCTCCTATGGGGTCAGGAAATACCCCAAATTTACTCTTTGCATGTCTGGATGAGGATCAAACAGAATGGCAACACACAAGGAGAACTGGAATTGCTAATTGCTCATTATTAATCACGGCAATTACATATTTCAAAAACCACATCTGTCTATCAATCTGTTACTTATGCACTCTTAAAAAAAGAGAAAAAAATAACTGTCCTCTTTTTTTTAATCTGCTTTTAGGCAGCGTCTATAAGGAAGGGATTATAGATTGTAATGCAAAAAAGCCTAACCAAAAATCCCTCCCCTCAGAAATTTAAACCCAAAATTGGAAGCCTAAACTTTCCAGTACAGTGCTTTGAGTCTCAGTAGTTGCCTTGAGTCCCATTTAGGGGCAGAAAGACTAAGCAATAACAAAATGAAATAAATGTAATAATGGTCAGGTGAAGGCCCACCATAGAGATGCTATGAGATAGAGTGTCCTCCTTTCTGAACGCGTTTTAGGGACGCCATGTTGGCCAGTCTACCATAGAGATACCAAAAGGGAAAAAGCACTCGCTAGAACCGCAGAGGGGCCGCCCAGCGCTCTCTCAGTTTCACCATAGAGATGCTGATAGTTCGAACGCCGTACATGGCGGCTCGCCATTTCACCACAGAGCTACACCGAGATAGAGCGAGACCTCCCTGGGCCGCAGACGGCTAAGGAATGTATTTCCGCTCATACCGGAAGCGCCCTGTGTGCCTCTCTAAGCGTTCCCCCTCCTCCCCCTCTCGGGCCACTTCCTGTTCCGCCATTTTGCTTCCCTCCTTCCCACTTCGGGCTTTGTGGGGGGGGCGGGGCCTTAAACCGTTTGAAAACAAAAAACAATAAACCAACAACAAGCAGTATAACAATAATAATGATGATAATGCTGTAATAATAAGTTCCTAGACCCCCAAAAAGATGCTCACCGGAAGTTAAAAAGGGGAAAAAACCCAAACGTGGCTCCCCCCCGCCTTTGAGGGGTGAGTCTGGTGCTGAGTGCTTTTTTGGGGGGGGGAGGGCGATGGGGGTCTCGTTGGCTTCGTCGAGGGGGGGAAGCTCTGCCTATGGATTTGGGGGGAGGGGTGGGGGACCTTGAAATGGGGGGGACAGAAGGAAATCCCCCCCACTTTGGGAGGGGGGAATGTGTGTGTTTCTGGGGATGGGGGGGCTAAGAAAAGGTTTCCATGCCAAATCCCCTCCCCTTTGCATAAGGGGGGCGCGATTAATTATTGGGGGGGGCACCCACGCGTGAGAGGCTAGAGAGTATTATTTACCCTTCCATAAAGCAGTTTTTCTAGAGCAGACAAGCATCTCTGGGCTCTTGAGCAGCGGGCAGGACTTGCTTCCAAGAAATCCACCTAATTCAGGGAGGCTTAAAACCCTTTCTGCAGACCTGCTGGAAATTGGACCCAGTGCCTTGTTGGCATAGCATAAAAAGTGGGACGTGGAAATTCACACAGACACCGGCAGGTCTCCTTGGATATATACCAGCACGGATTTTAAAACGCAAGCTATAGTTCTGTATTTACAAGGGTTAGGGTTAGGGTTGTACTGTAAACTTGTGTGATTTATCCCATTTATAAAGAAATACTTGCAGGAACTATAGCTAGAACAGATTAAATGCTAAACATTTTCTCCTTTTTTAACTTTTCAATCTTAAACAAGCAAATAAACAAACCTGGGCGGTTGTTTAGGTGGCTTTTATTTCCAGATTCCTGGATTCCACTCCCCTGCTGCTTCTCCTGACTTTCATTGGGCAGGGTCCTGGGATCAAACAGGAAACGGGATCTCTTTCCACCACATACTGTTCAGTTCAATTAGGCAATAAAGAAACACATGTGGAGGGTGCAAACCTAGACATGACCTGTGATCAGACCTGGTAAGATGAAAGGAGAACTCTCCTTGGAAAAGGGTGTACAGTGAGCAAATCCATGTTGTTGTATTTAAAGTCAACCCCTTGAAATCAATGCCACTTTGGTTCATCTTATTGTTTCAATGACTGTGTGTAAGTTTACAGTTATTCTTCTGTCTTAAATACAGTTATTCTGTATTTCAGCCGCCCTGGGAGGAAATTTTTACTATGGAAGAGAATACCGTATATAAATTATTAACTTGCTACCACATACACTATCAGAAGTGTATGCATAAGCTCAATGATATACAACAAAGGAGAATTTTTAGACTTTAGAAGTATTTATAAACAGATTACATACAATTGAAAATTCCAATTGTTTTAGAAACAAAAGGCCATATGAAACGGTAATTTTAGCCACCTGCCGGAAGCCCACGAGGGTTCCTTTGTGAAGGAAATCCACCATTGATGGGGCTACTGAAAAGAGAGAAAACACACACACACACAATCTATAGTATATAGCAGTGTAGCTTCTCAAAAATGACCATTTTACAACAAGGCCTCTCTTGGGAATCTCAGATTCCAGGCAGGCATTGTACCAACGAACCAACAAACACAATCAGCACCTGCAGCTCAGCTCAGAAGCAAACTGGAAACTTGTGTGGCGAGTTTAAGATTGGCAATACTGTATAAGGCCTCTAAAACTTATATTAAACTGTTTGACTTCTGCATTTTTCAGTGGGTGTTCCAAATGCAGCATGCTATACAGCGTGTTACAGTGGTGTAATAAAATGTAATTTACACTTGTATCACTGTGGCCAATCCTTATGGCACGGGTTAAGATCTGGAGGGGTCAAGCCGTGAGAAGGGAGCCTGGATGGGAGAGAATGACAGTCTGCCAGACTGGGGTGCTCAGGCTTCTACCCATCTGTCTACTGAGTGGGGGAAAAAGTATATTTTCCCAGATACTCTCTGAATATTGGCTACTTGGAGAGTCTGACTAAGGCTGATACTGTATCCCTAAATTGGTGGGCAGGGTGATTTGAGTACAATACTAATCTGCAGTCATCGTCCAGAGCGTTGAGTTCACGTCCCCACTCAAGATCACTGTATGAGTTTCGGCCAGTCGCCAGGTAACCTGGCCTACCTTGCAGGGGTTGTTCTCTGGATCAAGTGGTGAGGAGGAGAGTGATGTCCATTGCTTTAAGATCACCGGAATTATAGAAGTCGTTATAGAAGAGCTTCCTTCTTCCCACTTCCCTTAGGTACAGGCAGCAAGAACACCAACTGTCCTGTCCTACTGATGGAAAGTAGGAAGCTCAGAGGGAGGTCATGCGGAGCGGCTGTACCTGCGGAAGGCCTGCAGCTTTGGCGCAGCTGCTCCCATGCTTCAGTGGGTGGATTTCATCATTCCAATAAAAGAAACCCAGGGCAGAAGCTCCAAATGACGTAACAATTCTCTGCTTCTCCCTTCCAGATTTTTGAGTATTTTCGTTCCCATGTCTCAAGATGTCCCTTGTCGACCTGGGGAAGAGGTTGTTAGAAGCCGCCCGCAAAGGTCAAGATGATGAAGTTAGGACACTGATGGCCAATGGCGCCCCTTTCACCACCGATTGGGTACGTTGGCGGCAGAGAGAAGTGGCAGGGCGGGGAGCCCGAAAGAGAGAGCTTTTCCCGAGGGGGATCCTGGCCACTGAATGGCAGAGCCCTGGGGTACCTCTGTCTCTCTCTCTCCCCCCACATCGCCCCCGGGGCCCAACATAACTGTGTGCTTCTGTTACATCTGTTAGGCTTTTAGTTTGAACCCAGAAATGAACGCTCCTTAAAAAATCACCCCACTGTACAAATTTCCTTCAGTCTGGCTTTCTGCCTGAACTTCCCCAGTTTAGATGACTGCTCTCATAATCACGTTGGCTGAGGATGATGTGAATTGTAATTCTGACCTATCTGAGTAAAAGCTGATGTAAAGAGGACTTCCTTAGATCCTGGATCCAAAGGAGGGCTCTTCTGGCTGACACGGCATTTCCAGAGTGGCCCATCAGTTGATGGCCAGCAGAGAAAGGGGGGCAGCCCCACCCTCCCTCTCGCCTTCCTCACCAACTGAGCAAGAGAGGCAAGACAGCCTCAGAGCCAGCCATCCTGACTGTCAGCTGTGTACAGTCTATCCTTCCCTGTGCATTTATGCGGATGGTTCCTTTTGGGTCTGTCCTTGAAAAGACACGTCGCCCCCCCTGACTCAGTAGACGGGAGCCACTCTGTGAACTAGGCCATGGGACGGAAGCAGGCCGTTCCTTTTACTCAAAGCCGATCCGTCCACAGAGAAGCAGGGTGCGAGGGGGGGGGGCAGCAGCCAGCACAGCGTCGCTGGAGGAGGCAGTTTGGACGGTCACCGGCTTGTGTCTGTCCTCCTTCATGTGCCAACAGCTGGGGACATCCCCACTTCACCTGGCGGCTCAGTATGGCCATTATTCCACGGCAGAGGTTCTCCTCCGGGCAGGCGTGAGTCGGGACGCACGGACCAAAGTCGACCGAACTCCGTTACACATGGCAGCTGCTGACGGCCACTCACACATCGTTGAGCTCCTGATCCGGGTAAGCTGGGCTCCCTCGTGGCCGAGGCTGCCTGCCAAACTGGAAGGGCGTCCTCCTGGAAGTGTCCAGTCCAGTCTGTGTCAACTGGGAGCGGGAACTGATCAGCTTGGGCTCCTGTTGAATCTCGCTGTACTCACGGCCGCTGTTTTCTCCTCCCCAGAATGGGGCCGACGTGAATGCCAAGGACATGCTGAAGATGACAGCCTTGCACTGGGCCACGGAGCACAACCACCGGGAGGTCGTGGAGCTGCTCATCAAGTGTGGGGCCGACGTCCATGCCTTCAGCAAGTTCGACAAATCCCCTTTCGACATCGCTCTGGAGAAGAACAACCCAGAGACCTTGCTGATCCTGCAGGTGGGGCCCCCTGTGGTTCTCCTTTCCCCGTTGCAGCTGGAGCGGTGCTTTTCTCTTGGCTGAACGGAGGCCGTCTCAGATGGAAACCAGAGACGTGATAAGCCAGGAAGGGCGAGAGAGGCTGGTGGTGGCGCTGGTGGAAGGAAACGGGAGGCCAAAGGCGTGGCAGCCTTTTGCAGGTAAAAAGGCCAAGGCGTGCGTCCGTGTGTGCGTCTCCTTGGAGCTGCCACTTGCAATTTGGTGCCTTCCAAAGGTGGGCTTGGAAATCCCATCGTCCCCACACAGTTGCCTTCCACACATCCCACCAATCATGGCCTGGATCCCTGTTCGCCCCTTCTGTGTATTGACCCAAGGAGCTGAAGGTCTAGTCATCACAACAGAAGAGGCTCGGAAAGCAGTGACGGGCGCTGGCGGCCCAGGGGCTGCTGTCAGCCTGTTCTCTGTCAGCTGACGGCATTTCTTGTCCTCAGGAGGCGATGCAGAATCAGGCCAACACCAGCCCAGAGAGGGCCAGCCCGCTCCCGCACCCTGTCAGCATGGGCCAGCCGTTCCTTCTGACCTCAGGGGAGGTGCTGAGCTTAGCCAGCCTCATCTCATCGCCAAACACCAAAACCACCTCAGGTAGGGTTGCGACAACGATGGGCCCTCTTCCTCCCAACTTTGAGAGAGATGAGTTTCCTTTCCCCACCTTTTGTTTCCTCTCACCCAGCAAGAGAGGCTCGCCGTTCCGCAACACAGTTTTCAGATTCAACCACCTCAGTCCTTGCCACTCTGGCAGCTATTGCCGAAGCCTCCGGACCCCTGTCCAGCTCCAAGGGAGCCCCTGGTAGGTGGGAACGAATCTCGGGGCGGGGCTGGGTTGAGCTGTCAGGTCCTTGTGCACGACTTCCCTGAAATGGGCTGGAGGAAGCTCATGAGCCGCCAAGAAACCTGTTTCTCCAGGGTGACCCACCGGTGGCCCTGCCAAGGGTTTTGGAGTCTGGACTCCCAGCATTCCCCAGTGTTGGCAAAGTGGGTTCTGTCCAATGAGAGAGGCAACCCAATCAAACCCTGTCCGCCCTCCAGGCAGCCTTAGCTGTCCACGGAATGCCAACTCAGAGGGCCCGTGCCGTGTCCCGGTTGTAGACAAGGACCTGGCAGAGAAACGGTGTCTTTGCTAGCCCTAGTGGCACGCAAGCCTGCAGGGAAGAAACCGTGGCCGAAAGTGTGCCGTCCAGAAACGGCATGTTCAAAAGAAGACCTAAAGAGTTTTCCCTGTGGTTCCAGGAATTGTGGCCAAAATCCTAGCAGACGGCTTGCTCTTGGTCAGTTCTCCCGGTCCCCCCGAGGTGCCGTTCAGCTCTTTCTCTTGGCTCCGATCTGGGTCTGAAGGTCTCGCCTTTGATTTTTGCAGCTCTCTCAGGGGGAGTGGTGGAAAGCCAGCCCGCTGATTCCTCCCCGCAGCAGGTAGTCGGCGGCGGGAGCCAGCGGGTTATTACAATTGTGACGGACCGTGTCCCCTTGGGGAACCTCCCGGCGGCCTCCCTGTGTGGCAGCCTCAGTCGGCCATTCCTGGTGATGATGCAGAACGGACAGCAAGGTGAGAAAGGGCTTCCTTTCCCCCCCCCCAAAGGCTGGGTGCAGTCACAGCCGTGTCTGAAAGTGTGTTTCAAATTGCTTTTCATTCAGTTATGCTTTGATGTCATAATTACATTTCCACTGTATAGTCTTTTGCCGATGTTTTTCCTCTCCTCTCGTTTGATCTGCATCCACCATAGTTGAGGAACACCTTGCAAATTTTCTCTCTTAAACCCACGTTTGCTGACGCCCTGCTTTGCCTCCCGGGTCCCCTCCTTTCTCTGCCTTGCAGTTCTAAATCTACCTGCTGGTCAGGCGACAGAAGAAAAGATAATCGAGGAACAAAATGGAAACCGTCAAGTACCAGACGAAGAAATACCCGCACCAGCCAAGAAAATCAAAGTTGAGGAGGTGCTGGAGAACAACAAGGAAAGCCAGGTTAACCCCATCAAGAGTAACAAAGCCCTGAAAGGTGTCCTTATTATGCACCTAGCTCACAGGTGTTATTCGTCAGGTGATCCTTTCACCTGCAAACTGTACACTCCGGGAAGAGTGTGCGGATCACCGTAGTGGCCCCATCCTGCCCCTTCCTCAGCATCATGGGCACCCTCAAGGGCTCTTCACCCTTGGGCCCTCCTGGTGGTTCTGAACCTCCGTGCTCAGGAGCCCCAGGCGGGGCCACATGCCCTCCCTGTAGCACCGCTTCTTCTCTTGTTTTCCTCCAGCGCATGACTTCTAGATTGAATCTGGGCCCGTGTCGCTGTTCTCCCACCCTCTTTGGGCCAAGCCCCAAACTCCGCTTCCACCAACCCCACCGGTGACAAATCCACGGCTTGTTTTTGTAGGACAATGCCCAGCAGGAGGTCCTGCCGCAGCAGCTGCGAGAGGCCCACCGGAAGGACCAGGAGGACCAGAGCCGGCTGGTGCGAAGGGAACCGGAGGCCGAGGACGGCCACCAAAAACCGGACGCCCTGGCCAAACCGCTGGATGATGGGACAGAACCCGCTGCGGCTATGGCAGAGGAAGAAGTGGGCGAGGGAAGCGCGGCCAATGTGTCCTCGGAAGGAACGGTCAGCTTGACCACGGAAGAGGAGGTCCCGATTGACATCATGGTGGAGACCGTTACCTCCTAACCCTCAGGTCACCTACTTTGAAAAAAAAACTCAGAAAGAGGAGAATCCTTAAATCAGCAGGCATTCTTGGGCTTCCTGTTCCCGCCACACTAAAAAAAAAAAAAACGCTCTAGGCAATAGTTTGTGGGGCAGTTTGGGGTAAAACCCAGCCCTCTTTTCCTCTTCTTCTGTTTTCTGCACCCCTTTGGCTTTCTCTTTCCTTTCAGGCAGGGCTTCAAAACATAAAGGAACCTAAGGGGCCATTTTTAAAATCGTCCCCCCATTTCAGGGATCTCTTTTTGTAAACATAGCTTGAAATGCTTTTGTCATCCCCTCCAAGTAACCTGGGGGTGGAAGGCAAGGCCGGTCCTCTTGGAGGAAGGCACTGTAGCCAGGAGCACTGCCAGGATCAGTGGGGTAACCTCTGTGGGCCCTGGACGGGTGCCGTGGCCCTTGTTATGGGGTGGCTCCTTAAAGGGCCGTTGCTCTCAGGAGAAAAGAGGCGCAGGTTTGTTTCTGCCTACTGAGGATCACACTTGTGGGGTCTCTCAACAGCACGTGAGGAACAAGGACCTTCATGAGGACTAGCGGGCGATGTGTGCATGCCAGGTGCTGTGCCAGCCAAATTGGGCCTGAAGGCAGCAGAACCAGACAGACCCTGAAACGTGAATGCTTGTTGCTAGATCTGCCTTGTGCCTTTGCAGAGCTGGGAAAAGTTACTTTTTTAAACTATGAAACTCCGCCCATCCCATACAGTGGGCAGATTCTGGAATCCCCCCCCCAAAAAAAAACTTACCCAAGTTCTGCATATAATAAATATTTGTATGAAAAGCCAAGGGAAGCCCAGAGTTTTCTCAACATTAAATAAATAAATAAAAGCACAGCACTTCAAAAAAAGAGAAGGCAACTTTTCAGATTGGCAGACCTTTTTCTGTTTTTGCAGAGATGCTGATAGAACATTTTGGGGGATAGGAAAAGATGGAGTAGGTGAAAGAAACAAGGCAGCCTTCCCTAAGTTGGCCAACAGAGAAGGGCAGCTGTCGCCATCGTGACCATTTCTCTTGGCCTGCAAACCTCCTCAGACGCAGGGCAGTGAAAAGGAGATTTCTCCCCATTCAACAAGAAACCAATTCTACAATTCAGGACTTCCATCATTTCCTCTTTCCCACAGCCCTCAGGACTGGGCAGGGCGGGGCCCTTGTGTGGTTGGGTGGCCTGGAAAGGGGAGCAAAACCCTGGGGGGGTTCTTTTTTTTTTTCTCTCCCTCCCACACGCATTCAGAAATGAGGAAAGCCAGGTTTGTGTGTGCCTCAAGCGGTAGGCATGTCTCCCCCTTGACCCTCCACCGTCCGTGGGCTGCCGCGGCTGCTTTGTGGCCAGGCGGCGTCTCCCGACCCACCCTGGGGCGAAGGCGAGCCCAAAAGGGTCCCAAGGAAAACCAAGCAGAGACTCACCTTCCGCAGGTGAGGTTGGTAGAGAAGCCCACCTGGAGGCAGAGGCCCCAAGAACCCCAGGTGGAGCCAGCCTGGCCCGGAGCTCCACTGAGCCTTTATAGAACCTTAGCAGGAATCCCAGCCCTCCAGGGAATTTAAAGGGGTAGCACTTTAGGGCATGTGTCTGTGTGTGTGTGTGGGGGGAAATAAGACATTTTTCTACCTTTTGTGCACCAGCAGGGAGGGGGAAATGGAATTCCTGGCCCCTGTTTCCCTTCTAATTCAAAGCCATCTTGAGCTTTTAACAGGGTTCCTATCATGAGATGCATTTATTTATATCGATTGTAGATCTATGTATTTTTATACAAATATATATATAAATAGGTATGTATGTAACATAAGCATCTTGTTTACAGGATTCTTTTTGCACCCATGAAGACTATCTGTGGTCCTTTTTAAAGTTTAAACCAAAAGTGGTCTTAGAAGTCAATTAGATGCCCACCTGGATTTTCTAGGGAGAACAGACCATGTCCTCTACTCAGCATCCATTCTAATGAATCATTCTTAGCATAGCTTGAAAAGGGTCACTTTTTGGGGGGGTGGGGGGTGCTGCAGCGTCCAGAATTTCCCAGCCTGAGTGGCCAACTGTAGCCACAGTGACCAGGAAATAAGGATAGCTGGAGCCCCTCAGATATTTGTCTCCCTGCTAGATCTGCTGGGTTCATGTAGAATTCAATATGGGTCCCTGTAGATGCAAAGTAAAAATTCACAGGCCCGGTTGAAGTAACCCAGTTTAATTCGGGGAACAATTGTGGGAACCACTTCAACCTCCCGTTTTATTTTTGAGATGGTCAAGTTGTTGATTTAAAAAACCAAAGTGAGTTTAAAAGGCCTCCTTACAAGGACAGTCGCTGGCTTCTCCCCCAGACAACCCCCCCCTAGTTAGTCAAAGGGTGGGGTGGGGAGCAGACAGAGGATGCTTCCTGTTGGCCTAGGGGGATTTTCTGCCCCTCCAGCCATCCTGAGATGCTGTGGGACAGTGGATTTTGAAACACTCAGAAGGCAGGAGGTGGAGCAAGAAATCACCAATATTTCAGGAGTATTGCATGCACCAAAAAGTGGACGCAGGGGTGGCTCCCCCCCCCCGTCCCTCCTGAGCCTACAAACCAAGCTGCTGAATCACATTTGAGGAGGATGCTGGGTTATAAACCTCTAGGTTACGAAGACTTCCAGCCAAGGGTGGGCGGAGGAGAGAGCCCGACTGCATAATATAAATTGTATTCTTGCCTAAAAGGAAAGCGCTATTTATTGAATATGCAACTGCTTTTTTAACAAACGCAGCGTCCTTTAACTTCTGACAGCCATTTTGTAATGTTTTGCTGAGAACCAAAGCCGACAATTTCCATCTTGTGTATTTGCCTTTAGTTGGTGACTTGTATTGGTCTCGGGAGGGGGGAGGTTTCGGTGGGGGGGGTGTTGGAGAGTTGTGGGGAAATCCCCAGGGAACCCTGCTTGGAAGCCAGCCAAGCAGCAGTTGCATGAAAAACAGGGAGAGATCTCTGATAAATGAAGACACTGCAGACTTTATCTTGTTAGTATTCAGGTACCGGTAGAGAAGAAGAAGAAGATGAAGATGGCTACCTTCTTCCCCCCAGACGTTTTTATTAAGCACGCAAAACAAGCAAAATTAGCATAAGATAAGAATTTGGCCATAGAGGCGTCGTGTGGTTATCAGTCTTAAGGCATTCCACGCCTGCGCACAACGAGAATCACATAACAATGGGATGATTATAAGGAGAATCACAGGAGAATGCATGATTGTACTAAAATAATGATTATGTTAAACATCACTGATGTATCCCTTAATAGCCACAAGATGGAACTTTAGACTACAAAATCCCCACATTCCCTCCGTTTGTATTTCATTTTGGATGAGCAAGTTACTGCCAGTAAGACTCCTGATGGTTTCTGAGTCCATGGAAGCTCTTCATTGATGGAGGGCAACAGCCATGTCATCTCAATCTGTATATCGTGCATCAGCCTCACCATAAAAATCACCTACTCTAGAAAGGAACACATGATATTAGAATTGATACAATTGCTGAGCAGATAAAGACATTGATTGTACAGATGTTTGATATCACTTAGTGAAAACATTAATTAATGAAGGAATACATTGTTTAAAACAAGCATAAGGCAAATACAAATTTTCAGTAAAATAATACCATGCATTAGTAGTATGCAAAGCCATCCCATAGGGAAGAGTTAATATTATTGGTAATAATGGTATCACTCAAATCAGCTAATATATGCTCAATAGAAAGCTGCAAGTTATGGAAGCAAATAATACTTTGAGTATCTATTACAATAAAACATAGTATAAGTATGTGCAAGCAATTAGCGATGCTTTAACTGAAAGCTGCTTTAACTGGTCTATTTCATTCTGCAGATCTACCATGATTCTTGTTGTAGCATTAACTGCATTCTTTTAAAACATTGTCCAGATCAAGTGAAACCTGGAACCTTGGCATTCCAGTTCCCTGCATGAATACAACAGAAACACAAAGCTCAGATGTGGTGCGTAAATTGAACCTTTGAAATATTAGAAGTAGAAGGAACAGCATGGAAAAGAAGTTCAGATTGACCATGTTCTGAAATACTTTGCAAAGAGGCAAGAATTAAGGTTGGATCATCAATAAGACCAGGCAGTGAGCTCATGATTCATATAAAAGAGAAACATTCTGTCCATGAACATCAAATATATACTGAGCATGTTGCACCCAAGAATTGCCTTGATTGTCCGGAGCAGAAATACGCGGAACCAAGAACAGTTCAAGCAGTCCTAGGAGTCGGATGGCAGAGATACACACCATCTTGCCAGGATCCAAACAGCGCCTTTGTCCAGTGCGACTGCAGCATCCTTGTCCTCAGGTGATCAAGAGAACTGATCCCTTACCACTCAGGTGGTCGAGGAAGTTGCTCTTCTGCCCTGAAATGAACTTTAACTTGGGTTGTGAACCCTGTTAATGAGGAAAAAGCAGAAAATTTAAAGTATACAGAACTTTTGCAACAACCATAGGAACAATCTGACCCAGAAACCCCTCTGCCTGAGGTTTGCTTCTGCAAAAGAAATTTAAGGGTTAAGTGTGCTCTTTCCACAATTGCTTGCCCTGTGGAATTAAAAGGAATCTCATGCTTCAGTGAGAGTCCCCATTGAACATAAAATTCTTGAAAGGCAGATGATATATAGACAGGTCCATTGTCCAGTCTTCAGGCCTAGGATGGCCCATTACAGCAATTGTCCCAAATGTAATGTTGAATAACTTGTCTTGCAGTCTCTCCATGAAGAGGAGATGCCAAATAAACCCAGAAAATGCATCCACAGTCAAATGTAATTTAGGCAAAAACCTGCACTTGTGTGACATCCACGTGCCAACTACAATGTCTCTGGCCTGAGTCATTGGGATAGAAAACATTCTGTGAAACATATTTACAGAGTAATGAAACATGTCATGAGAAGCAAATAGGATCAGAAAAAAGACTAAAGCACATGAATTCTGCTTGAAAGCTGAATCAGCAACAGCATTCCCTTTAGTAAAAAATCCCAGAAGTTGAGGGTGGGAACATATATGGGCAGTGGAACAGAATGCTGTTCTGCTTTAAAGTAACAAAGTCAGGAAAACAGTGAAAACAAATCCTTATCTATGGAAGGAGACAGATATTTAAAAAAAGCAAATGCCTAAAAAGCTTATAAACGTGTGTCTACAACAAAGTTAAACTCATCATTAGAAAAAAGTTCAAACGCTGCCACGTGACAACACCTTGGAAAGGCAAACCATCTGAAAAAGCATCTGTGGAAAAACAAGTGGTTAATTGATAAAAAATACAGGAAAGCAGGTGCTTGTCTTTTGGAGAGTTCAACATCACCCTGCAGAAAAAAAATAGAGTTAATACGTCCCTGACAATTGTGGCAACATCTGGAACGATGCCTTGGCAAAACAAATTTGCAACTGCTTTAACACAGGAGTACAAGTTCAAGGGAGTGTGTGGCAAGTGCATCCATTCAACAATTATGATCCTATCCTTGTCAGGGGTGTAGAGAACTGCAATTGACAGCCATGGCGTAGCTAAGATTGGACTTGAAATAGGAATGCTCTCAGTAGGCAAGCGAGCTTGCAGTCGAAGTTGCTGAGAGATCAGCTGTAAGAAGCCTTCATTGATGCAGTGATAAGGATGATGTCAGCTGGAGTTACCACAATAACAATAACAGGTGAAGAACGACCAGGGAGTGCAGAGAACAACGGTGAGAGATCATTAGTAGACAATACCAAAACTGATGTGCCCAATTGATATCTCAATGGTATAGATGCAAAAGTTTATGTCCAGTCTGTTGATTTTTCTGTGGGCTGCAAAAAAACCCTTCTGCAAGAAGACTGTAGGTTGCCAAATGATTCTCCATTTAGACTGTCCGAACACAATGGCATTCTCTTGGCAGAACGCCCAGAATCGCTGATAAGAAGTCTGGGCATTGCGCCAGGTGTGGACCTTGAATTTGCTACTTCACAGAGGAAGAGAGAACAATACAGACTTTATGTCCTAGCAGGCTGCACTGAATCCGTGGATGAGATTAGAGATCCCATCACGCTGAGATATTCAGGAAACTGCTAAGCAATGCAAGGTGTGATAGAATTTGTAGTTCTAGGAAGAACATGGAACATAGTGTCCAGGATGTTGCAAGTGGCTTGAGAGTAACAATGCTTTCTCCAGATTGGAAGGTGATGGGGGAAGTGCTTTAAGGAGTTGGCTCACCTCCTCCCACCCCATATGCATTTTTCTCTCTTACTGGCCAGGTGGGGGGGCAATCTTTCTCAGCTATGACTGTCCAGCTGAGTAGGATTTTTCCCCAAACCTGAATGTTTGCCATGCGAGTTATCAATCCTGGCACAACATTCAAGCTGAGACAAACAAAAGCAGCGCATGTAAAAACCAGAACAGTGTAGCCTTGAGGAATAGCAGCACATTTAGCTTTAGAAACATAGACCCATTGTGGCAGTTCAAAACAGGCCTCCTGTTGGGCTGTCCCCCTTACATTTTCTTCCTCCTCCCCTTCTGATTTCTCACAAGACACATGGCATGCTTGTAAAGCTTCTTTTGTATACCAGCCCGTGACATCACATGAATCCTGCAGATCCCCTATTATTCTCTCTTGGCCTGGGGGCGGCCCTGGGTCCCATTTCCCTGGGTCCCATTTCCCATGTGACCTTGGCTGACTGAGAACTGTGTCCATGAGACGGACTTGAACAGCAGAAGCGAATATACCTGCTCCCATAATAATTGGCTGACGTACAGAACCAACAGCATTAATTTCTGCTTGCTTAGTTGCTAAATCTTGCCATCCTTGAAGGCAAATGAGTCCTTCTGCTGGTGGAAGGAGACCCCTACTCCAGTCACTAGGGGCCGGCCATTGGGCGGATGAGGATTCCGGGAGAGTCTGTGTCTGTTTGTCCTTGAGACTGAGTTGCAGTTCGCGGATGCCTTGATATGGGAGCAGTTCAGAACTATGAGAAACTGCCGCGGCATCTCCCTGTGCCTGTGCCTGTGTTCCCTGAACGCCAGGATAAGCAGTTTCTAAAGCAGCACCCATTGTATCCATTAAAGGACAGTTAGAAATTTTGTTCTCAGTTGCCTGATGAATGGCAGGACTGGGAGACAATGCTGAGGTGTTCCCAGGCTGAGGCTCGGTTGGCTGGGCAGAATGAGACAGAGAGTCCAGCAGCGGAACCGAGGGGGCTGGTGTGAGAGGAAGGGGAGGCAAAATTTGAGGGAGTTGTTTGAACAGATTATTTTCAAATTCTTGGTCGAAAAGAATGTTCCGTGGTGGTGCCAAGCCTTGAAGGCTGGTACGCACTTTGCAGCATGTAGAAAGCACTTTTGCTGTAACTCTTGGATGTCCCTGTAAACAGCTGCCTATTTTAGACCATTCCTTGAGGTCCAGTGTCCCTTCTTCGGGGATCCAGGGACATACATCCCGAATAGTATGAACTAAATCTTCCACTTCTGTGCATGTGGTCGTGTGACCATTCCTTTTTAATAAGAAGTGGAGGTCCTGTACTTCCTGAAGATTAGATACAAAGCTCCCCATGTTGCCAGGAGGCTAGGTGTCTAACTTGACAAATTCAACACTCACCCGGGATCCTTGCGGATGTGTGACGTCTGAAACCCTTGCCGGGCGAGGGGAGTGTGAATTGTCGCGCTGTTGCGTTGCTCAGCTTGTCCCGTGCTTCTTGCCTCACACGGGCTGCACCAAAATGTGGGGAAATCCCCAGGGAACCCTGCTTGGAAGCCAGCCAAGCAGCAGTTGCATGAAAAACAGGGAGAGATCTCTGATAAATGAAGACACTGCAGACTTTATCTTGTTAGTATTCAGGTACCGGTAGAGAAGAAGAAGAAGATGAAGATGGCTACCTTCTTCCCCCCAGACGTTTTTATTAAGCACGCAAAACAAGCAAAATTAGCATAAGATAAGAATTTGGCCATAGAGGCGTCGTGTGGTTATCAGTCTTAAGGCATTCCACGCCTGCGCACAACGAGAATCACATAACAATGGGATGATTATAAGGAGAATCACAGGAGAATGCATGATTGTACTAAAATAATGATTATGTTAAACATCACTGATGTATCCCTTAATAGCCACAAGATGGAACTTTAGACTACAAAATCCCCACAGAGAGTCATGTGGACGCGGGTCTTGTCAACCTCTACATCTCAAGGTTAACCCATTTTTGCAGCCATTAACATCTCCTGTTGTGACCCTCTTCCGGGAACTGGGCCAATTTACAGAGGATTTTATGATTTTTATAAAAAGAGAGTATGTACCGGCCGGCTTGTTGAAAGAGAGGAGGGGGCCTGTTTTATACATTTAGAGGGGCTTTGCCCCAGATATTCAGGTTGCAGTGCTTACACCTCCCTCCGACACCTGCTTCTTGGGCTAATGTCCTTCAGTTAATAATAATAATTAAAAAAAGCCAACATCTCATGCTCGTCCTTTCCCTTCTGAGCTCAAAAACAAGGCATGATCTACCCTTGCTTGATGTGAACTCCCTCTCAGTGGGGTTGTGGACTCTCACATGCAGCAGGATGGTGGGGCTGTGACCCTCTTGCTATGCCTTCCCCCGGGCTGGATCCTGGCCTCGAGCATCCACCACTCTGGATCTTTGGTCTCTTACCTCCTGCTAATTGTTCAAAGAAGAATCTTGATCTCGCCAATATAAGAAAATAAATGAACGTGAAGGCAATTTTCCCCAAAGAAGGATGTTTGTGTATTTACAGACACTCTGTTCTTGAATTTACAGTAAAGTTGTAAAGATATTAATAAACTATGGTAGTGTTGTTGGAAGTAAACATAAGGAGAATAATTGGGTGAGCAGTTTAGAACTGTAGTAATGCGGTACAGAAACTGTCAAACCCATGGATCATAGATGTGCATAATAATTTTTATGGAGACTCTGCCTTCTACCCAGACTGCTTCATGGTCCCATTGGTGGTCTCGGGTCCTCTGGGCCGAGAACCAAAGCCTTTTATGTGCATTTTATGGGACTTATATGCAAGAGGATTTATTTACAGGAGGGTGGATAGTGGGGATCCCTGTCGAAAAGCCCGGCAGCCTTGACCAGTCACAGGTCCTGCATAACCAAACTTTATCTCAACCAGAGGCAGCCTTCCAGAGTCCCCCATTTTTCCTTCTGAAGATCTGAAGGCAGGAATAGTGTTTATTTTTTGGAGGGGGGCTTTGCCTTCCAGAGGCTGATAATTCCAACCCTCAGCATCTCCAGGCAGGCCTGAGATGAACTGGAGCAAGGTGGGGCCGGAGGAGAGAAACCACGGATCATCAGAACTCCTGCCGTCTTGAGGAAGGACCGTTTTAAGCATGCTGGGGACATTGCGTGCCCCCTCCCCTTCCCTGGAAGCCAGGGGCGCTGACTAATAACTAACGTTTTGCCGGTGGTTATGATGTGCCAGTTCTGTGCGCTGCTTTGATTTATAACAGCTTAGAGGGGCTTTGGACTGAGAAAGTAATTAGTTTCCCCCAGGGAAAGGGAAAAAAAAGAATAAGAAGGGAAATAACATTTCTAGAAGCAGCAGAGAGATGGCCGCATGCTAAGCCAGAAGTTGTGGCCATCTGGATTAGAACAGGAGGGTCCAGAGGGGCCACACGAGAGGCCTCCAGCCGGGGCCCCTCCCTGTCTCCTACCTGCGACAGGTTAGTTACTGTAGTTAGAGAGCATCCTTGTGCTGCCCCCTTGTGGACATTCTAGCTTGATTCCCTTTTGCAAAGCACTGGACGGCCGGGGGGGGGGGGAGCACATTCACCTTCTTACTAGCTGTGGAGAGATCACCTTACTTTTGCACATGACCCAACTTCACCTCTCTGTCATAAAAAAGGTTAAAAAGGGACTTGCCCTTGATTCTCATCCCCCATTTCGGGTCCTGAAAATGGCTGCTAAGATGGCTCATAAATCTGCTGAAAAAGCTGGGCTTCTCCTCAAAATCCAGGTCGTTTGCCCCAGCTCGTTAAAATCCCTCTTATCTACCAGTGTTCAACAGCCACCAAATCAATGTGGATCACCCCCTTCTTGAGGCAGGTAGTTCTACATGCTAATTCTGCACCATGTTCTTATCTTTCATCGGTCCCAAATCAACAGGAAAAAATGCCAGGGGCCTTCGTTTCACCCGTGGTTTCGTCCTCATTCAAAAAACTCCTAAGTGCCACCTCGGGTTGCTGTTCTGAGAGGCATTTTCTGGATCCAAATGGAGCAAGGCTAAACATAGTGAGGTGGAAGACTTAAAAGAGCCACTCTGTAGGATCTAACCCGAGGTCCACCTAGGGCAGTGCCTTCCTTTGTGCTATTCAGGGATAGACTCCTCCTGCCCAAGGAGGCTTTCTGTAAGGATCACAGGTCCCGGATTCCCGGTTTTGGATTGGCCATCGGTAGCTGCCAAGAAACGAGCCGCTATCAAGGCACCCTGTAATCAAAGGCGTCTTTCTCCATGTAATCGGTCCATGTCGAAGAAGGCATGCTACGGTAAGGGTCGAGAAGGATCCGGAAGCAGCGGACAATCAGCAGACCCAGGAAAACGAAGAGGAAGAAGACAAAGAGGAAGGCCGCTTTCTGCTCCAATGTGAAAGCCAGGTCCGGCCGGACGGCGCTGGCCAGAGGGGGCAAAGTGCTGCCGAGACCGCTGGCCATCCTCGGTCGCAAGGCCAGAGGCAACCTGCTAGTTTAGTTTAGTTTAGTAGGCACCTGGAATGAGGAACAATTAAACTAAATTAAACCAATGAAAGGGCACCCATCCTTAGCCACAAACATGGGCCAGTGAGTCTTTTCCCCAGCTTCATCCACACCCCCAGGAGTCCTCCAGGAGAGGTCTGAGAGAATTCCCCCACCAAAACAATTTCCTTTTCTTCAAAAAAACAAACAAACAAACAAACAAAAAAAAAACCTGAAACTGAAGGGTTAGCCCATTTTTTTTGTTATCATGGCAGGGAAGCAGGAGAGGCTTTAAGAAAACATACCCCACAACACGAATGCTTCGAATATCGACCTCAACAAGCACCCCCAAGATTGAGTTCAAAAGGTGGCCAGTGAAAGACAACAGGACTTCTCTAGATTGTCTGGGCAAGCTGTGAAATCCCATACCTGGCACACCCACACACCCTGCAAGTACCCTAATGAAGGTGCGCAAGTTTGACCGAAGGGCTTCTCAAGAATTGGAAAAGCCTTCTCTCTAATCTGTGCCCATCTCAATTCTGCACTAAGCTTCTGCTGCTAGTATTTATTATTGTCACTATTATTTCTTAGTCTGAATGTATTATGATGTTGTTACGTGCTGTCAAGTCACCTCTGACTTAAAGCAACCCTATGACTGAGCAATCTCCCAAATTATTGTTGTCATGCCCCCCCTTTTTTTCCGTCACAAATTGTACCCAGGGCAGTTTCTGAGGGAAAAATCAGGTATCGGTGGGTGGCTAGACACGCTAGAGAAGATGCTGCTTATTTGGAGGGAGGGTGTCTACAGTCTGAAGAATCACGTAGGATAATCATAACACTTTTTGAAGCAGACTTTGGAAAAGTTTCCCCGTCAATGCCTTTCGGAGCCTCCTCACTCAAAACGGGAATTTTCTGATGGGGAAATGACTCGTAGGTCCCACTCTGCCGTGGATTCTTTACTGGAGAAGAGATTCTGTCATTGGGAACGCTCTGAGCCGTTTTCTCAGCTAAGCGAGCTGAAAAGCACTTGCCTGAGCCTGGGGTGGGATGCTGGGAGCCGAGCGGACCCCGGTTGCTTCTCCATAAAAACATTAAAAGCCTTCCGTTTAACTCTGCCAAGTCTTAACTTGGCTCCTTGCTGCTTCTCATTTGTCTTTCCTCAATGCTGCTCAAACCGTGACAAGCCCCAAATGAGTTTCGTGTTTCAGCAGCATTAACTGGGTCTTGCTCTTGCCCCCCCCCCCCCCGCCTGCCCAGGAAAAACAAAACAACAGGCTGCAAAAAAAAAGCAAAAAACATTAAAACCACTCTTGTTTCTAAAGCTGATAAAAATCGACCCATTGCAGCCAGCCATGATTCATGACATTGATCCTGGAAACACGGCATGCCATTGCTGGAGGAAAGATCCAGGATAACCGACAGGATGGAACCGCTACATAGAACCTCCCCATTCAGCGGCATTCTATCTCTGAGTAATAGTGGCTGGGTTTTTTCCCTAAACATGCACAGGTAAATTCCTCCATTTCAACTCCTACTGCTGATGGGAAGTCAGTAAATGAATGAGCTAGGAATGGAAATTTCACTCCAGAATTGCAAAACGGGTTTGAACTTTCTCTGCCACTCTATGCTCATAAGAGGAACTGAACCGATCAGGAACGTTCAGTTCCCGGTTGTTTTTGCTGCCTCTGAGGGTGAGAAGAATCAAGTGACAGCTTGTTCACAGAACGTCAAAATCCTCCAAAATTCTGGCTTATCATAATGCGAAAACAAGGTGAAGATGATACACTAGAGTTGTGCAGGTTTATGTTTTCAGGAGTACAATTCCAGAAGTCTCTTGAGAAGACAGACTTCTGGGAATTGTAGTCTAAGAAAGACACACCTCTTCTTATTCATCCATTGATTTGCTTTATATGCCACTTCTCAAAGGAGTTCCCGCTGGGATCCGTGGCCCCCTTTTTACCCTCCAGATGCAACAACCTTATGAGGTGGGTTATGTTAAGAGAGCAAAGCCAGCCAGGCCCAAGAGACTGGTAGGAGTAAGGGGAGGGGAAAAAAATAAGGCTTTAAAGAAAATACCAACACAAAAGCATGGTTCTCTCCACACCTTGACCACCTTCTCGAACCAGACCTGGCCATAGGTCCACCCTCCGTCTGTTTTATCTGCAAAAAATAAAAGAATAACAGAAAGACTCCTGCAAAAAATATGGAACATAACAAGCAGGAATCTTTGTTTGTTCGATTTTTGGGTTGGTTGGTTTTATATTCTCAGACTCTCCCTGATGGAGATGGCGGTAAATGTATGCCTGTGTGTCCCTCCTATTCCCGACCCTAGTCAGACCCACCTGAGCCACCCACCTGGGTTTTTTTTACATGCCATGGAGAGGAAAGGGAACCCTTACCTGTACAGAAGGTTCTCCGATTCCCGCAGAAACCTGTGGAGGTTCCTCTTCATTTGATACCACCCGCGGCCTGGAGAACCAGTCTTCGGCTGGATCTGTAAACAGCCTGGTGGATGGATTTTGCCCACAGAGATTGCTTGCGTCAAGCTTCTTTCTTGTGCCTCACTGAGGACCAGCGGCATACCGAGGCTGAGCTCGGATGTGGAGAAAGTGGTGATGGCCTGAGGGAACCGGTTTCCAAATAAGCAAGGCAAACCCTTTCCCCTCCAAGCTTAGGAGAAGGAATTCCAGGAGGCTATGGATGGTTTTTCTCTCCTGCCTCCTCTCTTTCCCTCTGTCTTTCCTTGCCCACCCACCACTCCTGCCAGAAAAAGAGAGATGCTTCAAAGCCGTTGCCGGTGGCAACCGGTTGCTATAGAGATGCCGGAGCAAACTCCTTCGCATTTTGGACCAGCGACAGGCAGAGAGAGGCCAACATTCCCCGTACCCCAATGGGATTTCTGAACAGATTAACATTCTCTCTCAAAAGTTAATTGTATTTCTTCATGTGTCTCTCCCTCTCGTTCGGCTGCTCTCCCTCCACAAGGGAAAATTCATGGGTTTTTAGACCCCAACTCCCAGAATTACACAGGCTGCATGATCACTGCATGGTGATGACAGCTATAGACTTCTGGGAGCCGTAGTCCAAAAAAAGTAACTTCTCCCCATTTGTGATCCTACCAGGGGTTCCAACAATGACATTCACGGCTTGCAGATAAGTAATAGCTCTTGATGGGTGTTGGTAGAAAGCGTGTCTACAGATAGGCATTGATGTGCCAGTAGTTAGTTACACAACGTCATTAAAAGTGTGAGATTTTGTACTTCTTTTGCGAGTTATTTCGATTCAAGGGTGGCCACATTTTGTTTTCTTGTCCGAGTGTTTCCATTTGAATAGCATCACCAATGTAGCCTTATCTGTAATTCTTTTTGTCCTTTGTAACTCTATTGTGTTTAATTTTCTTTTCTTTTTTTAAACTGCTTCGTAAAGCTGCCGTTGAGTCCCGATTCTGGGAGAACTGCTGACCTATCAATACAATCGATCCATCAGTTAAGCCATCGGTCATCATCATCATCATCACTGGGAGACACCAAAGTGCCGATTGCTCTCTGATGCCCCAGATATTCCAGGGGAGCATGAAAAGGCTACTATAGGGCCTACAAGGTGTGCTACCCCAGATTCACCACAAGGTGGTGATAAAAAACACACAAGGCAAAGAGTTGGGGGGGAAAGAGTTGTCCCATCCTAAAGGTTGTAGCCCTTCTGATGGACTACAACACCCATCATCCTTGACAATTCACCCTGGTGTCTAGGCCTGCTGGAAGCTGGAAGCCGGTGAGAGCCTGGAGGAACCAGCCTTTGCCCTGGCTGGTTATACAGCATCCACAGTCCCCAGCCTAAGTGCCTCTGAGCATGGACAGATTTAATGGAGAATGCTTAACGGCTGTGGTTCCCTGTCAGGAAGCGCAGAATACGAAGCTAAACAAAGCCAAGCTGATAGAATAGAACCTCCCTCTCCAGCCACAGTCTACCTTTCAGCATCATTTGCCCAGGGGCACACAGTGGTTGGCCTTTCCGGACCTATCTATGCCATCGCCTCTCTCTGGATAACCTCCGTTGGAACAGCGAAGCGGCACTGGGTGGGACCCACCTTGTCCAGATCCAGCTCAGCTTTTTTGTAAGAGCCAAGCACCAGCTATGCCCCAGGGCAGCTAAAGCAAGCATCCACCTACAGGAGCAGTGTATCTTTGAACACCAGATATTGGGGACAGATGAGAGGGTTCCAGGCCATTCCCTGCCAGAAACCCGGAGCTGGCTATCCTAAGAGGGGGATCATCCCCCCCCCAGCAGAAATATTTCTGGACCTTTTTTTCCGCCAGAAGCCACCATCGCCACCAACCTGGCGCTCCTCTCCCATCCCCTTCCCCTTCCTCCTCGGACGGAGACGCTTCTGCCCGTGGATTCATGGAGGAGGGGCCTGGGGCATTGTTCCGGGGAGGGAGCCATTGTTCTGCTTGGGACCGGTGGGGGCTTTTATTTTAATTTTTTTTGGCCCCGGTTCCTTCCTCCGGCTGCCAGAGATGAATGGCCGGGTGCGGAGGCTCCCCACTAGCCGCCTTTCGAAGCGCTGCCCAGCTGGCGGTTTCCGGGCAGCAGCTGCAGCAGGAGAGAAAGAAAGGAAAGGGAAGCCAACATTCTCACCCACAAAACCGAGGCAGAAGGGAAAAGGGAGAGACTCCCAGGATCTGAATAGACTCCCTCCTCCCGGCCAAAAAAAGAGAGAGATCCGCGTCTGAAACCTGAGGCTGCAGATTTCCCCAGGGCGAAAGGCCCTGGCATGCATCCCTCCACGAACAGAGGGGATAAACCACCTCTTTTCTGACGACGTGTCGCTTCCCGACCATTAGGAAAGTGAAGAACTGCTCTGGTTGGGTCCAGGAAAAGTGTTGGCCCATCTTATCGCCCTGTTGCCGGCAGGGGACAGCAGCCACGTTTCCAAAAGAGCCCCCACATCACAGCCAAGGACGGCCTTCTCCTGGCGTGGGACCATAGGAACTGGTCAACAGAGGTAGACTGCAACCGATGCTGGAAGATCCATCCAGCTGTCCTCTTTAAGGCTGAATTCCTCAAAGAGATGAGGAGCAGACGGGTATGGGTTTCCACAGTGAGTCAACCCCTCTTGTGGCCCCAAGCCATGAAAGCAAAGTTGGGGAAGGGGTCTCAACAGGAGGGTCGGGTCCGAAAAGCCCTTTCGGGGGGTGCCGTGATCCGGTGGCGGTGGGGGTCCACAGAGAAAACCACATCAAGCCTTCGCCACTATTAACAGAGGCTTGGAAGTGCCGTTTAGCCTCTTAAAAGGAGGAGGAAAGAGCAGAAACAGCTTGGGAGACACGAAACTGGGGTGTGTGTGTGTGTCACGGCTGAAGGGAACGCGGCCACCACGAGGGAGTGGGACCCTTCGGCTCCCAGAAAGCCTGGCTCTGGTCCAAGGAGATTCCTGACAACCCCTGGTTTGGAAAGACCCAGAAAGCGGAAAGTCGTGAAAGTTATCTTTTGTCAGCATTACTCCACAAAATGATTGGCGCCACAGGGGCTTCCACAAAAGACTCGTGGAAGGCTGCAGCCAATAACACAACACCCTTCCAAGGCCAGGTCATCCCTAAAGAGAGACGTTCAGGAGCTCCAGCTTGGCTAAGAATCCTTCAAACCTGTTAGGGGGAGAGGGGCCCATCTGCGCTTTTTGCCAATTTGGGCACTAGGTCACTAGTCCTCATGATTCTTTCAGCGACGTGCTTTCCTAGAGGGGCTTTTTCTCCACTCTTGGTTGTTACACTGGCTGTGACTCAGAGATAAACACACACACACAGAGAGAGAGATTACGGCTGAAGTGACAAGCAGTTTAAAATCATGCACCCTGCTCAAAACAAAACAAAAATTGCCTTGAAATATTAACGAAAGATGGAAAGCAGGAGGCTTCAGATTATTTATGAGCCCGGGAAACTCCGGGAGGGAGGGATCGGAGGGTGCAGGCAGGCTGTTCTTTGGTGTAGCGACATGCCTGCCACATCCCTTCCAATGCCAGCCGACTGAAAGCTGGAATGTGCCACCCCAAAAAGCGACCTTTATCCATCAAGAAACACTTCCTGGGGGCTTATCTCCTCCCTGCTTAGCTTAAGGCCTCCATTTTGCACACTTAAGGCACAGATTTCCGTAGCTACTTATTCTCCCCTCCAAGTGGCTGTTCGTGAAACCGGCCCCCGTCCGGCGAGCACGACCCCACCTCCGCCTGCAGGAGGTGGAGGGCAGAGCCGGCCCTCCCGTCGGGCACCGTGAGGACTCCGGCAGCCAATTGGGAGTGGGGGCAAAATAAGGGCCTTGAACCCGGACGGGATTTGCAGAGGGCCAGCTGGCGGGTCTTTCGTCCCAACTCCCTTCCACCAGAGGTCCCTCAGGGTGGATGGAGACCCCACGGCAGCAAACCATCCTGCCACGTTTGGAGAGCCTTTTCTGCTTCCCTGTTTCTCTCTCTCTTTTTCCTCGGGTGTTCTGGCCGACTCTCCTTGGGGGTCTCCCTCTCCCTCCCTCTCCAAGCCCTTCTCTTTCGCTTTGTAAAAAGCCCCTCATTTGAAGTGCAGTTAAACAAAGATGCCGAGACAGCTTTCCGTGAGCCGAACACTTAAATCTCCCTCAGGGTGCTTTTAAAAAACTTTTAAAGGGAGCCGTGCCTCTCCGATTATTTATGAGCCAGAGAGGCACTGTGGGGAGGGAGGGCAGAGAGAGAAAGTGGGGGACGGACCCATTTGGGCTGTTTACATCCATGACCTACATGGGGGGGGGGCTAGGCCTGGGACACCTCAGGTGGCAATAATTCAGGGGCAGCAAAGAACCAGACCCAAATTTACTACATGTCTGAGCTATACTGGATGGCTGTGATTTTTGGCATGACAAAGAAGCAACTCAGAATAAGCGTGAGTTTGGGGTGCCGCTGCATACCCTGGGGAATTAGGGTAGCATCAAGAGGGCCAAGCTAAAGAGAATAGTACTGATTGGCAAGCAGCTGTGATGCCATTCATAAATTTCTGTTCCGCTAACAAGACAGCTGTGGTTTTCTCGTTCTCTCTCTCTGTCACGCCAGCACATGATCTAAGCAAGGACTTATTAGCTTGAGTTTGGAGAAAGCCTTGATCCCGTCAGTCACCCCGGGGAAGAGAACAGAAAGCCAACTCCATTGCAATCAATAAAATAAATAAGAGGAGGATGAGAGTTGGTCACCGACAAGGCCTGACGCGGGTTGCTTCCCTTCTCTCACGCCTCTGGAAATTAATTGAAAAAGCTACTTGCCCTGGAACGAAAGGAGATTGAATCATCGAGAGAAACGTACGATGGGAAGGAAGAGGAAATAAGCATTTTAACAGTCCCTACCGCAAGGAAATCAGTGAGCAAAGAAAATCCCTGCCGGGTAATTTTCTGCTCTATCCTCTGAGCAGTTTAGGAAATCACGTGTTCGTTTCTCTTATAGACACAGACATACACAGTTGCTTGGCTAAAAGAGCTTTCTCTCTCTTTCTCCTTCATCCTCCAAAATATATATTTTTTTAAAAATTGCTGCTGCTCTTTAAAGTTACTTCCAAGGAAAAATCTCTGGGGGATCATCCCCAGCCAAGCGTGGTGTATCAGCGTCTAATGGGATTGGCAGCTCACCCAGAACCCGCCAGGGGAGAAAACAACGCCGGCAAGGCATCAACAAGAACGTCATTAGGAAGGGGGTGAGCGTTGGCACTGAAGGCCACACTTCGGTTTCGGGAGAGGGGGACCTCATGAGGACACCCTGGCTCTTGAGAAATCCTGCTCCTGGACTGCCCACGTCTCTTTGTTCCTTTCACCAACTCGCTAGGTCCTCATCATCTCCTCATCTGCAATAATGGCTGCAGCCATCATGCTTCTCAGGGGCAGACTACTGCCAAGCATGGTATGCAAGGACTAGCCCTTGGAGACTGTTCAGAAAACGAAGTTGGTTCCAAAACTGCTGTGGACCACAAAACACTTTTTCAGAGGAAATAACGACTTCAACGAGCTTTCAGTGGCCAACGTCAGGTGTTTCCTTGATGGGTTGCTGAGACCGGCTGACCTGTCGGTCCACCCGGGAGAACCAGAGGCTGGCAGCCGGGAAGCCATTTGTCAGCCAGAAACGGGAAGAGCTCAAGGCCTCTGAAGGATTCTCTGGTTTAATCATCAATTCTCCTCACTGTCAACATGGACCGAGAAGGAAAGAAAGTTGGGGGAGGTCATAGTGACACACACACACACACACCCAGGTGTCTGGGGTGGTGGAGAGGAGAGGCAAAGCGAAAGCGTTTCAGTCCCTGGCTGTGCTTTTAAGGCTGAGATTCGGAAACAAAGGCTCAGCGCGTGGATCATCAAGCCAATGGGCACTGGAGTACGGAAGGCATTAGGTCTTTGGACTACAGTTCCCATAGTCCCCAAAGAAGCTGGGGGGGGGAGATTCTGAGAAGGGAGAGGGGAGAAAGGCCGACTCTTGGTCAGGAACAGCATCAAAACTGGAGCTGAGAGGAAACCAGACATGACAATCCTGGGAGTCCAGTTAATGCACCTCCCTCCCTCCCTCCCTCCCTCTCCCGCCGCCTTAATGACTGGAGCAGGTGGTGATGGAGCAGAATTGGGACCGTGAGGTTTTGACAGCATGGGGAGCTGAACCTCCTTCCTTGCAGTTTTCATCTCCCCCCCCCCCCGGGGAAAGGGCAAGTCCCAGTTGGTGCCCACGGGGGGGGGGAGTCCTCGTGCCTTGTCTGTCGGCTTTTCCTTGTGAAAACTAGGGCCGGAGGGGTGGGGGTGGGTGGGGAGAGCAAACCCTTGTCCTGCTGCTTTGCCCCTCTTTCGCCCCCCCCTCCGGCGGCTCTTGTTCCTGGCCGGAGGGATGGCATCCAGGACGTGTTCAGTTCATCCTTCTCTTTAATGTTACTTCTGTTTCGCCCTCTGGAAATGCACAATCTGTCCTAAAAACTCTTCCACCGACAACAGGGTCTGTATTTCTGGCCCATAAAGCAAAACAAACAAGGAAGAATCTTTTGAATACACCAGCAAAATATGGTCCTCCAGATATTCTCCTGGTGCCCCTTGACACATTATGATGATGATGATGATGATGATGTGTGGGGTCCCCCCCCCAGGATGGCATCCCCTGCCCCTCCCTGGTGGATGGGGGATTGCCGCTCTCCAGACTTTCTGCTGTTGCTTTCCCCTCTTCTGGTGGCACTTCAGGACTCACAGATTTATTTGGTATTTTGTGGACTAAAACCCACTCAGTGGAAATTCTTTTTAAAAAATAAAATAATGCAAATAGGAAAAAGTTTTGCTCCCTCTCTTATGGAAGCCTTACAACTGAGGTCATCGTACGAAACAGACAAGCAGGAGATTTGGGATGATCACACCCCTCAAAATAAAAAAGAGGGGGGGGAAGAAAGTGCTTTTCTGTACAATGAGCAATGATAATTAGCTTGTGGAACTGCCCGGCACAATTTGGGATGATGGTCACCCCTTTTAGATGGATTTTTGTAAGGATTAGAAAACTGCATAGAAAAGGAAGCAGTTTGGTGATAGCTCTTAATCTTGGCAAATAAATAGAACCTCTGTGTTCAGGAGCAGTCAGCTGGAAAAACCTGTTGGGTGGGGTTGACGCTGTTCAAGTCAGTTCTCTTTATAGACCTCTGACTGATCCCTCTTGGAAGCAGGACTAAACAGAATTTGTTACTATTTCACTACACTCATAAACAAAGTTTGCCTTATTTACTCACATTTCTTCATTCATAGTAAACATCCCCAATCCTCCAGAAATAAAGAAAAGAAATTAATACAGAAAGAAATGCACAGTTTTTCAAGACACAAAGAGATTATATTTTTTTCAAGCATCATCAGCTCAGATGGTCCTTGGAGGTACCAAATTTACAGCTCCTCAGTGCTACCAAAGCATGCACTGGCTTGCCAATTTCCTACACAGTAGGATTAATTTCTTCACATATTTTTATTCTTTTTTTTTTTTACTTCTCTTATATGAAGTTAAATAATGAAATATACACAAATATCTATACTTATGTACATGATTTTTAAAAGGTGGTCCGAGGAGGATAACATGAACTCTGTCACCACCACCCCACATGTGCGATTTAAAAAATCAGGATGGGTTTTTGCAGTGCTGGTCAAACTCTCAATTTCCCCCGCCCTCCTAAAACAAAACAAGAAAAAAAACAACTTCAGGTTTGCATTTGAAGAAGGACAAACAAGGGCTAGCCCAACAAGCCACGGTTCATGGAAGTCTTCAGAGAAATTTCCACCTTGCCCAGCTTCCGATCAAGTCCAGGAAGGATTTGTCCAGCAAATTTACAGACTCACATAAACGGAGCCAAACTTTTGAGTATTAGAAAAGATTTCTTAGGGGAATTCTTTTAAGGTTAGAAGGGGGAGCCCTTCTAACCCATAAAAGAATTCCCCTAAGAAAAATGTGGGGCTTCCTTTCTCAAAACCCATGCCCTTGCTCGCCTCTGGTGAGTTAGAAACAATGGGATGACCAAGCTGGATAGGATAATGCCTGTAAATGGGTAACAAGTTACTTCTTGCATTTTAAAAAATCACTCTTTGTTCCTTGCTGCCAGTGACCAAGTACAGCTGGGACAAAAACTTTGGGAAACAAGCCCACTCGATTTTTTTGTGGATCAGAAACTTGGGTGGACTTGATTTGCAATTAAGGAATTGAAGGAATACAGGGAGGTCTGTGTGTCTAAGCTGACAAATCTCTGCTGCCTCTTCTTGGCCATCGAATAGGTTGGGAAGAGAAACGCCAAGCAGGAGAGGAATAGCTTGAGCGTGGCTGACAGAAGGGCAGATTTGGGACTGCTCCGTGTAAGGCAGCGGGGCACCGACTAAACCCTCCCGACGCGGCCCCCCCACCCCCACCCCAGGAGAGGGAGCTTCTTCAGTGCCTCTTTTCAACATGGCGGGAAGGACAGAATCCAGGTTGAAGGAGAAGGGCCCTGCTTTCATTTTTGGTGGGTAGTTAAAGAGAGTTACCAGTGTTACATTCTCCTCTCCTGAAGGAAGTTGGATCCGTGCGACGCAGGCACCACAAATATTCTTATTCAAGAGTTAATCCAGAACGGCACGAGGTGGGCGAGAACCCCTGTCTAGGGTCCAGCGCCAAAATCAGATTGCAGGTGATGACGAGGGCTGCGATTGCTGAAAGCGGCCGCTGACTCCCGCGAACGGATCCGGCGAACATCGAGTCCCAAAGCGGGAGGGCTCAGGTTTTTCGGTCTGCTTCACATTTCCACGAGGGATGCCCCACGTAAGGACACTCGCCTTCGGGTCTTGAGGGAGGGCCTGGGGTGTGTGTGGAAGTGCTACATTTGTGGTCTGGGAGGCTGCCTCCTGGGTTTCAAAGCAGATTTTGAACCAAATGAAAGATGCCGGACAGGCAGACGCTCGTGGCTCATGTCCAAGGAGGCCACGACAAGAGTCCTCGCTTTGAGAGGCTGATATAAAAACCTGCCATGCTTTCCCAGGCCTGCTTTAAAATGCTGTGGCTTTCAGAAGAAGGCATCATCAGTAAGAAATGAATAAAACCAAACCGAGATGGAAAACTAAGCTCAAGGACCCCAGAAAGCCCAATCCCGAGAGCAGGACCTGATTGATCCCTCTGAGATATTAAACTTATTCATTTCCTTATTGCCCAAAAGGTGCAAAGACATCTGATATTCTAAACCCCAGTTTTCAAAAGGGCCATGTTTCTAGTCCTCATGATGACCAAGATACAGCCCAAAGCATTTCAGGGTCAACATCTGCCTGGCTTTTGTTTCTTTACCCATCTAGCTTTGTGAGAACTGAACCTGCTCAAAGCTAAATTTTCAATGTCTGGAAGAAGAAAAATATGAAAAAGGTGTGTGTGGGGGGGTGGAGAGATGATTCATTTTGATAGATGAGGGAAACCTTGTTTGCATAATTAAATTGTGCGCACTGGATGTGGGCAGAATCTTGCCAAAACACTCCCTTCCTGAACGATGACAGAGGAAAAAAGGGGGTGGTGTTCCCATACTTTGGCAAGATGCTCAGGGGGTCCCTCAGGATGTCCGGATAGGCCATGGAAGCCGCCTAACAGAGCAGAAGGCAGCCAATGGGATGAGACAGACAGTCCACGATGCCCCTCCCACCGTTTCTCGGGTCTCTGCATGCCCCTCCCTCTTGCAAGGCACGCTGGGATTTCTGCCCCCCCCCCTGGGGTTGCGGGGAGAGCGCTTCCCCCTCCACCTGCCTTCCATTTTGGAACAGCAGCCCAGGTGGTGAGACGGCAGGCCCTGGGAACTCTGCAGCACCAGGTCCGAGTCATAAACAAGACCCCTTGCCCCCCCCCAGTTGGCTCAATAATTAAACTGCCCCGACGACTGGGCTGGAGGAGACGAAGGCATGAAGAGAGGCTGGGAAGGTGTGCCGGGCTTAATCAGGGAGACCGACCGCTTCATCCCGCCATGGGTGGGGAGCGAAACCTGGTCGCCGTAACTGTGCTGCCTGGAGAGAAAGATGGCGTGGTGTCCCTCCTGGGGTACTGAGGTCCCCGTAGAGTGCATGCGGGTGAGGAGGGACGGCGGCGGCCTCCCCGCCTGGCTGAGGCTGTGGTGCCGAGACAGCAGGGCCCCGCTGCCGGTGGCCCCGCCGCCCCCAACGTTCACTAGCTTTGGCGCTGTGCAGAGCGAGTGTCTGTGAACAGGGTGGTGCCTGCTGGGCTTCTCCAGGCAGGACGACGGTGGCGGCGGATCAGGAGGGACATCCAGCCTCCGGGGCAGGCTGTCTCGTGGCAACGTAGAGGAGCTGTAATAGGGGGCGCTCTCGACATCGGGGATCTTGGGTTGCACGCGGTTGGCGAAGGACATGGCCGAAGCCTGACTCCCGGGCGGGAAGTGGACAGGGAGGCCGCCCAGGACTTTGGGGGAGCTGCTGGTCTCGTGGAGGTGTTTCAGCAGTTCCTCCAGCGTCGTCACCTCCACCCCTTTGGGCAGGTAGCACTGGGAATGGCGCACCACGACTCGCTCCGAGTTCGGGATCTTTTTCTCGTCCAGGTAGCCGGCCAAGGGGGCGTCGTAGCCGTGCAGGTGGCCAGGAACGGCCATGGCGGCAGGGAAGGGGAACGCGTGGGCGTTGGGGACCGGGGTGTGGAACAAGGCGCCTCTGCCCTGCGACTCCTTCGCGTTGTTGAAGTTCTGGTTTTTCTCCCACTGGTTCCGGATGGCCTTCATGTTCTTCAAAGGGAGCTCCGGCGTCGATTCGGGCGTGGGCAAGCCGGAGAGTTCGGGGTGCTCTTTGACGCCGGCCTTGGCTGTGGCGTTGGACGGCTCCTTCTCGTTGGGGAGAAGGGTGGTGTAGAGCTTGGTGGTGTTGGCCTCCATCAGGCCTTCTTTGGCTGGGTTCTCCAGCAGGCCGTTCATCTTGGCCAGGCTCCGCAGGGAGAGCGGGCGCTGGACGCTGTTCTCGGGGTCTTTGCCGCTGTGCTTGGCCTTCTGGAAACTGTGGTTGCAATAACAGGAGACAAAAAGCCCCGACAGAAAGGCCCCCAAGACGAAGGCCACGAAAATGCAGCCGATCAGGAAGGTGAAGTGAACCGTTTTGGATCCATCTTTCCCTTCCGGTTCCTGCCTCACTCCTGAAAACCAATCGGAAACACAGGAAAAGAGAGTTAAAGAGACCTGCAGACACCGCCCGAGCGCCCGGGGCTGTTAAAAGCAGGAATCATGCAAGAGGGGTTTTCGCGGGAAGCCATGAGGAAAGAGTTTTGAAGTGAAACCAGAAGATGATCTTGGTGGGTTGCGGATGTTCAGGGGCGTTGGAGGGAGACGGGGTGGAACAGTCACCGGAAGGAAGCGGAGATGAGGCTTGAGATGGTCCATGGGAATGGAAGGGGATCCAACAGGGAGCGGAAGGGGGAAACGGGACAATGTGGTGGATTTGGCTCCCGAGCTGTAGGTTCGAGAGATGGAGCCCAAGAGATCGGACTTTTTGGCAACACTGCACACATCTGGTGCACGAAGCTCTGAAGATTTCTCCTGCCTCGGTGTCTGCCCGGAGGCTAACACGGCCAGCTGCGGTTCCCTCTCTGACCCGTAAGAGGTGCCATGGGGAACTCCTCCTCCAATATTCGGAGAAGCTGTAGTCCAAAAATTTCACTTATCCAAACATCTTTTTTTCCTCCTCACTCCTTCATGTCCGTCTGGCCCTTGCCCCACCTGGTATGCCCTTCAGAAGAGGTGACCATCCCTGAAGTGCTTCCAGGCCTGGGCAAATTTGCCCCGATGCCTCTTGGCTTCCTGTGGTCCAGTCTAGGAATTTGACCTCCGTAGATAAGGGAGGCTCTGCCTTTTATTTTAATGGGAGTGGGAAACATTATTCATGTTCAAGTAAGGAGGTGTGTCTAACACTACTTCTGCCTGGAAGTGGGGTGGGGTGTATTTCATGCACAGGGAAGAAATAGGCTCCCAAACATGTGCAGAGTTCTAGGACTGGTGGGAGAGTTGTAAAAATAATGTTGCGAATTAGAAAGAACGTATGCATTTTTTAAAAAAAGCACCTTTTACAAGGCCTTTAAAAGCGCACGTACGAACACATAGACCAAACCCAAACTGTATAATTAGATAATAAAAGAACTAATTGAAAAAGAATGGTTCATTTAACTGGTTTTAAACAGCCTAATATAAAATCGTCATCTATACAGCTCTTTTAATGAGTTAGAATAATATATTACCAGTTAATAAAAAATCTATATTTTCACTGTATGCTATATAAAATTCATCTCTCTTACCTACCATTAAAAAAAAGCGTTATAATACAATATTAATACCCATTATTGCTCTTAATTTTGCCATAGATTTTGGCAGGTAAAAAGGACTTTTAGTATCGTTCCTATTGGACTTTTAATGGGACAGAAATATAATTATTTTTTATTAATTGTTTCTTTTATTGAATTCCCTCCAACGGTGTTCATTAATTAGCTTTGGTCCTCTGTTTTTTTCTGGAAGTCTTAAAGTCTGACCTCAACAACTAGCATAATAAATTTCATATTTCAACTAGATCCTGTTTTCAGCTGCACTTAAGTAACGATTGTGTGAATAAACAGCATGCCAACAAGCCAGACTCTATCATACAGTTACTACTAGAACAGTCCAGTCTATTATTAACAATACAATTCTAGATGTAAGTCCAGATGAATTCAACAGGGTCTACTCCCAGGCAAATGTGAACAGGATCGCAGCCTAAGTACGTGATAAAAGGGGTGCATGAGGCAGGGGGTTGGCAGAAAATGGGGGGGGATGTGGAAATTGTGTGAGAGAGACACACGCTTTCTTTACATGGGCAGAGGCTCTTGATTACATATTATTGTTTTATATTTTTCCCTCTGCTAACATGTATGGTGCATACAGATTCAGAGCTTATATTTGGTGGAAGCCAAGAATATTAACATACTATCAAGAGGTGGAGCGAAATGGAGTTAAAATTAAACACATGGGGGGAGAGAGAGAGAGAAAACTGAGTAAGTGGAAAAACCCACATGCTTTACATTAAGGTGGAAAAAGAGACGAAGAGAGTCAGCCAGCAAGCTCCCAGCTGCTCTCGGCCTGGCTTGCTCTTTCCAGACGGAGTCTATCAGGAAAACTCATCACAGCATGGAAGGGTTTTGTTATTCGAATAGTGGAAGAAAGAAGAATAAAACAGACTTTTTGGGGAGGGGGAGAGAAGGCAAGCTGGAGAGAAGGCATAAAAAAGGAGAGCAGTTTGGGGGTAACTGGAGGAGGGAGGTGGGAAAACCTCAGCAAAGGGCTAAAGGAAGAGAAAAATATGAAGAGAGAGATGTCGAGGTTAGTTACGGCTTCTGTCTGTTCCTGTCTGAGCTCTGACAAGATTTCCAGGAGGCTTCTTTCTCTCTCTCTCTCTCTCACTGATGCAGGGATAGTGACCTTTTGGTTCATTCCCAGCCTCCCTACCTCCTTACATCTCCAGAGAATCTGCTTCTGAAAAAGGGGAAACAAGACACGTCTGATCAATGCCCATGTCTCTCAACGTCTGGGTGACACAGAGTTCTTTGTCATGTTGGTTGCATGAGAGAAGGAAGCTAGACTCTTCCCCGGGAAGAGGCCAGCCTTAATGTTCTCCACCCTCAACGATTGATCGTTGCCAGACTGGGCTTTGGACCCTCACTTCTGGCAGATTTCATCCGTTTACCTGTAATTCTCCCTCCCAGGCTGAACCGACGCCTAGACAGGTAGAACTGAATTGAACACCTCGTCAGTTCCTTCCGCTGCATCCCATCCTATGACAAACATTGGACTGTAGGTCCCTGACGGGGGTGGAGTGGGGTGTGTGTGAAATGGCGTGGGTCACCTGGAAGAGTGGGATTCACCCAAGGGGCCCCTCTGGATCTTGCCGTCCTCTATTCTAAAACAGGGCTCTATGTTTTTTAAAAAATAGTTAAAGGAAATGCTGATTAAACCAACAAAGGAGTCCAAAGAATCACAAATACAGAGACAAAGATTTCAGAGGAAGCAGCTGGGCAAGGAGGTCACAGTGCTGGAGAAGGAGGCTGTGTGAACTCAGAGGACAGTTTGGATCGGTTCTCCCCTCAAGCTGAGCCATTTCTGAAAGCATGCTCTACCTTTTTGGGGGCCAGATGTCACTGGAGCGCATGGGGGCTGCCAGGGGGAGGATATTTGGGGAAGTCAACAGAGGCAGGAGAAAGCTTCACCGCACCGGCACAGGGCAGAACAGACGGCTCCTCCTTCTCTCCGGCCAGGCCCTTGACCGGTGGGAAGAGGCTGGGTTTCCAACCAAGTCCACTGACATGCCATCTGGTCCTTCTCTGCCTCCCTCGGCCAGGGGGTGGTGGTGGGAGGGAAGAGCACGGCCTGGAGGGGGGGTCCTGTGGTCATCCAAAGGGCAGAGGGACCCCAGAGCCAGCGAGATTAAACAACCTGTGCATATGTTGGCCATCGCCCCACAAATGCACAACTTTTTTTAAAATGTTATCCCTTTGCAGGAGGTGCTGCAGACTCCTCTGGAGAGCAAAATATATTAAGGAAAGTTTCTTAAACAAGCCGCATTATGAAGGATCTGTGCGTGCTACAGACGAGCATGCCGTTAGTCATTGGGGGAATACCGCCCAAAAGACGCAGCACCGTTTGGCCTCCCTCCACAAACACCCCCACCCCAAACACACATTTGCAAACCGCAGGGCAGACGTGAACAAGTGTCCGGGTAGAGAGGGAAGTACAGAAAAAAGGGAGTCCATCTCATGCAGCAGCCGGCAGGAGGAGGATGCAGAGAGAGAGAGAGAGAAAAAAAAATCATCATCAGCCACCCAAAAAAAAAAAAAAAAAAGACAGGTGCTCCATGTACAGCTGGTGGCAGGGCTCTGCCAGGGGAGGCAACGTGGACGTCTCCTCTAAGCGGATGCCGCCCCTGCAGGTTTTACCCTCTGTATGGACGTCCACAGCAAACCCTCTGAGCTCCTGGTCGGCAATTAGCGAGACAGTCCGGAAAGTCCTGGCAAAAGGAATCACCAAGGTGGCCAGCCGGGGCCCTCGATCCCTTTCTCTGAATGCCGGTTGCTCAAGGCATGGAAAATGCCCTGTGCCAGAAGAGCAAACAGGCATTGACAGATGCCCTCTCCTCCCTTCACAGCCAAAAACCATCATGGCATGCTGTGGCAATGAATTCCAAAGATGAATTCTACACTGCATGAAGAAACTCTTGCTTTCATCTCTCCTAGTGCTACACAGCTTCATTCGGGGGAGCTTCATTCTAAAGTCACAGAAGCAAACAGAGTTGCTTCTCCATACTATGCAGAACTTCATAAACCTCAATTGCCTGTCCCCCCCCCAAAAAACGTCACCCCTACTACAAAAAAAACCCCAAACCTTAGTTGTCTTTTGACTCCACTAAAATGTGCTAAAGGCTGTTCCCTATCCTGAAAGGGGAGGCCTGCCAACAATTCTCTTCTGCCACGATGACATAGGTAGACCTTCCCCACAACCCCCCCACTCAAAAAAGTGTATCTTTTTCATCGCTTCTTCCAGGGCTTAAAAAACCCAACGACATAAGCAGGCACAGAGAGTGAACGAGTGGGGTGGGGAAAGAGCAGAAAAATCTCCTTTCATTATTTTTTTCACGGACAATAAAACCCTCCTACCGTTCAGCCAGACAATTGATATTTGTCATGTTCCTCAGAGGTGAGCGGACAAAAGGACACGCTTTCCCCATCTGTGGCACACATTTTTCCACAGAGGCAGGAAAAAGACAGCGACTGCTCTGTGTGTATGTGAGGAGACAGGATTCCGGGGGGTGGGTGGGTTTGAGAGTTACAAAAAAGCACACACACATACATTTTGTCTTGCACGCATACCCCCACACACACACAGAAAAGAAGAGGGGGAAAAAGGAAAAACAAAATCCATTTTTTTTCCAAGGAAAAAAAGATGAAAAAAGAAGCTCCATTGAATATTTTCAATTACCTGCTGTCTGTTTTTCTTTTCTTTTTTAAATTAAAAATTGCATTGGAGAGGGGGAAGACAATAACTCCCCCTCCCCCCCCAAAAAAACCATTCAAAACCAGAAAACAGAAAAAAGCAGAATAAAGCTACTTAATTTTCATTTCCACGGCTGGTGTCCCTCTCCTCTACTAAACTGCATATTGTAAGTTCACTGTGGGCAGAGAACTCTCTGGCTGAGCTACTCCAAGATAATCATCATCATCTTAGAACTGCAGAACTAGAAGGGAAGCAAATAAAGACAGCCTGTTTTCTGTTGCTTTCAACTTCCCCCATGGCCTTTAGATGCTTCTGACGATGGTTCTCATCATTCCTGGAAACCTGTCATGCTGTCTTTGGCTGCTAGACTTTGTAGTCCCAAACACGCATTTAAGGGGGGGGGTCGGTTTAAATCAAACCACGTTTCCTTAAGCATTTCCTCCCCATCCAAAGCGATGGCACCACAATTAAGTGCAATATTCAAAACAGCTATTTCCGTTAACTATATTACACTAATACCAAACCAAAATTGGGGATCCTCTTTATAAAAAACTACTTTTTTTAGTTTGGAGATTTGGAACGGGTGAAATTTTTCACGACATCCTCCACCCATCCTAGATTCACCTCAATGAGGACTAGCTGCTTTTAAAGCACAGTTTCCAAAGCCGATCTGTTCCCTAGAAATCCAGGAGCTGGGAAATCTTTAACAAACACTCTTCTGGACAAATCTGAGCCCATTTACTGGCCTGTCTCAGACTTCCTCTATAAAACCAGAGTTTTAGTTCTTGGCTTTGAGAGAGAGACGGCCATATTCAAGGCACACACAACATACAATCCTCTTTTCTTTTTGGAAACCTAAGACCTGGAAAAAGGATTCACAATCCCCATGACCCACCAGACTTTACGCAACCACTTATGTGCCAAAAAAATCCTCTAGCTTTGGGGTCCTTTTTTGTTTGTGTTTTAAGTGTGTGCGTGTGTGGTGGGGAGAGATTATTTGGTGTGTGTGTGTGTGTGTGTGAAAGAGAGAGCTTTCTGTGTACTTAGGAAAAATCTGGAACCCTTCCTCCCTTATGGATTTTATCTCCTCCTGATCAGAAGGAACACATCCACTGCTGCCTTTTGTTGAAAAAATGAAAAAAAAATTCTACCTCCATGAAAAAGTAGCTCAGATTTTAACTCCTGGTTTTGTTCGCCCGGTGACATGGGGTCACTTTACAACAGCTGGGTCTTTAATGTGTATATCTAAATATCTCCCTACATGGGGATGCTTTTAACACACATCTCTGTTGTTTTGTTTTGCTTTTTTTTCCAGGAAAAGAAACGAAGCCATCAATCCCTTCAATAAATCGGCCCCCAAAACGTCTTCTCAAACAAAACAGGAAGTCTAGCGTCTAGCGTCTGTAGCGGCTGGATCAAGACACATCTGTTCCAGCCTTTCTCAGCTTAGCGGATTCCAGATGTCTTGGAGAAGCCCCATCAGCCCCCACCCGCTGCGGCCAGCACAGCAGGAGTGATGGGAATTGGAGTCATCACACTAAAGGTCCAAATTTAAAGGGGATGGATCAGTGAAATCTGACAAGCCACAATGTGGCTTATAGTAAAAAACAAAAAGACACCAAAAGAATCCTAAAATAGAAATAATGTAATTAAAAATGTGCAAGAAGTGAACACACAGAGATAGACACACAGGCGCTCACTGCCTGTCTTCCTACCCAAAAGATGGCTTCGTTAAATTAATGAATGCACACTTAGTGGAAGCTCTAATATTAATCAGCTGAAAGGACAAAAGGATGTCTCTTATTAGAACATAAACGCAAGTACAGTATCTATTTGCCTCTGGGCAGGAATACTGTAAACAAATTAACTCTGGAAAAGTTCCAAAGTTGCAGTTTGGTGCGTTCGCATGTGTTGCACAGAACTCTGTTTCCTTTCTTTGGTTCAGTTTTCCTGCTTTTAAATATAAGGAACTTGGTTATTTGTTTTCATCGGCTGGACTCCCGTTACATCAGCCGCTCCACAGCTGCCTGTTTTCTGCTGCAAAACGAGTGAATAAAAATATATTTTTAAAAGTTAGGCAGGCCAAAAGAAAAAACTTTAATAGATCAGACGCTTTGCTTTTGGTTGTCGGGTTGAGTCCTCACTCTGTAGTTCAACGGCTACTCTGCCTTGGGGTGTTACGTGGTGGAAAGGTAGGACGCAAACCTAACAAAATGAAAACACAGTCCCTCTGGCACAGGGAGGGACCTGAACCCCTGCTCTTTGGCCTGCCCAAAGGGAGGGACGGGATGAGAGAATGGATGAGGGTCTCAACCTTCCCCAGAACTGGACAAAGCCTCTGAGCATGCGCAGAGCGACATGGTGTCAGATCAGTCTGAGAAATCCTTTTCAAATCAAATTCGGCCATTGGTCTGGTTGGCAGAAACGCACTGAAGATACCCCCCCCCCCCCGTCTTGCAGGTCTATCCCTTCCTAAGTAGAAGCAGAAAATCTTGTCTGCACATGGGACCTCCTCCTCCCCCTCCTCCTTTTGGGAGGGGAGGGTTGTTCTTTGTATTTTATTCCCCCTTCTCCAGAAGTTACTCCCTGCACACACACATACACACACACACACACCAAAAACTCACAGCAAGTTCTTCTATTCTGTTTTCAAAGCTGTCAGGGGACTTTCAAAAGCTATTCTGCCTCTCCCCCCCCCCCCAAAAAAAACCCTCTCCTTTCTACGTGCATTTTTTGGTTTTACTGTAGAGCACGCGATGTGCGTGTGTGTGAGCACAATACCTATTATACCAAATTCTCCCAAACGACTCAGCTCTTCAGAGAGATTTCTGCTCGGGGCGCTCTGTCTCGGCTGTGTTTCGGTTTTTTTTTTCCTGCTCGCAAGAGGTTCGTTCTTTCGCTCCCTGTTTCCTCTCCCTCTTGGCCTTGCTCAGACTTCCTCCGGCCTTTGCTGACTAAGGACTCCTCTCTCTGACACATGGCAGTCCTTCAAAAGCGTACGGTTCTTCTTCCCAGTTCATAGACAGGAAAGTGGAGGTTGCGAAGGGACTCCCCCCCCCCCCCAAAAAAAGAGGACACCCCACGCCAGCCCCGCCCCATGGCTTGGCTTAAGACAGCCATCTCCCTCATGCAGAGGGCCAAACATTCTCAGAGGTGACCATCAGGTGTCCCTTGTAGGAAAAGATGAGAGGGGAGCCGGCTGCAGCCCCTCCTCATGAGTAGGTGAGCACCTCTGCTGCTGGTGGTGGAAACGACTCTTTCTGAAAAGGAGAGACCCAATTGGGTCAGATGCGAACTCAGAGACATCCCTGGCCATTCGGATATCTTGCAGTTTAGGAAAGTAACTTTCCCAAAGATTGGTTCCAGGCTCTACCCTCCAGAAGTCATTGTTTCCTGAAAGCCTGCGTCCGCCCCGTTCGTCCTCTTCTAAACCCTACAGGCGCTTGATGGACAGAGTCCCTCCTCCTGTCCTCTGAAGATGCCGGCGAAACGTCAGGAAGAACCACCTTCAGGACATGCCCAAAGAGCCCAGAAAACCCGCAACAACCATACAGCCACTTGCCTCTCACCCTGCCTCACGTGCACATAGAGTCACCGGCTTCAAATATAAATACATCCCACCCACGCATCATCCTAAACAAGTTCATAGAGGTCACCCTGCAGACAGGGAGCAGTGCTCGAGAAAAAAAAATCCCGCCCGCCCCAAGGTCATGGTGCAGCTACCACTATATTTGCATGCGTTGGCATTCCGGCTTGCTTGTTAGAGTCGGTGCACGTCACGCCCACGCCCGCCCACGCTCCCGGGGTTAGTGATTCTCGCACAAGGCCACAGTTATTCCACAGATGCCATTCTGCAGGGAACGGGAGTGGGGTGGCGGTGGAGGGGGGGGTCAGGAGAGCACCCCGACCCTTCTTACCCTGGGTGCTCACAGCCACGTGGAGGGTGGAGCGGGGCCCCCCAGCGCCAGGGGCCGGGTGGGCGTCAGGAGCCATGCTAGCGGGGAGAGGCCCCCGGGGCGCCTCCGGAAAGGAGACGGAGAAAGCGGCGCTGGCCGTGGTGGTCGGCATCAACCCTGCGTTACCAGTGACAAATAAAACATCAGCAAGAACAACAGGAAAACAGCAATGGGGAACGGAAGAAAAGGAACGGGGCGACCGAGGGGGCAAGAAAAGAGAGCAGCATTGAGAAGAGGGGTTGGGAAGCAGGCCTTTGGGCCAAATCCTGGCCTTCCTGGGATGCCAGTTTGCCATCTGACAACGTCCAGGACCTTTTCCCCCATTACAGTATTTTATCCTGCAAGAGTGCTTCCTAGATTCACTACGTTTACCTCTTCTGGACTTCTGAAACGCTGACCTGGCCCTCTTAAGGCTCCATCGCCACATATCCTGGAGGTGAGATTTTCCCCCGTTTGTGCAAAAAACCCAAAATCCAGACGGCCCGCCGTGGGGCCCCCTCAGCTTTCTGGGGCTGGGCACAGGCCAAGAAAGGCCCTGCTCCACGAGCGAATTGTGCAACGGCCAGCGCCTCCATCGGCCGGCCAAAGCACACACATCGTCTCTCCCCCCCCCCCATGCCAGCGTGTCAACTGGCCCTGCACAGAACACTGCCGCTGAGCCAACCGAGCCCCCCCCCCGCCCCGCCCCCCTATGAATCTCAGACGCTTCCAGCCGTTTTCCCCTTTCTCGGCTCTGCAGCGCTCTCCGTGCAGGAAGCAGCCGGACAAGCTGCCAAGATCTGCAACGAGCCGATGCAAAAATAAAATTAAAAAGTAAAATAAAATGGAATATGCAGAGAGTGGATGGAGGCTATAAAAGACTCCAAAATACACCCTCCTCCCCCACCTCACCCTCAGCTGACCCTGGAGCACTTTAAAAACAGAGCTGAAGCAGCAAAACTGAAAGAATCCCATAACAGGAGACCGGTAAGGCCCAAGAAAGAGTTCGGGCTAAAATCCGGGAAGGCTGCTCTTGCCTCCCAAGGAGACGTAGGTTCCAAACATCCAAGGCAATGCTAACAGAACAGGACAACCTCGTTCTCTCTTTCTCCGGCTTTCTGCCCACCCACCTAACCCCCCCCCCTTCACTCCCTCTCCGAGCCTCACAATTAAATCAAGAGATTTCTTCCCTGCTGAGTAATTCATGGAGTTGCTTCACTTTTAATTTTCTTCCCCCCATCTGATTGGCTCCGCCACCCTCTCTCTCACTTAGGGACATGGGGTTGGAAATTTGATTTTTGGGGGGGTTGGGAGAGGCGGAGAGGCAGGCAGGGCCTCCTGGGGGTTACGAATCGCCTGCCTGGCTCTTTCCGAAAAGCCTTGCTCTCCCATCTGACAGATCTTTGCCAGCCAGTTCTGCCCCCGTGAGGATTACCAAGCCTAGAAACAAAAACCTTTTAGACTACTTCTCCCAGAATCACCTTGCTGGCCTGGGGGATGCTGGGATTTGTAATCCAACAGACCATTCCATCCCCACCCGTTGCTCGAAGGGGTGAGCTCGGGGGAAATCCTCTCTCTCCTGAATCACAGCATTGGGGCCACTTTCAGAGACTGCCCTGCTGTCATTTTAGTCCACCTTCTGGACTGCTTCGAAAGGGGGCAATAACACAACAACAAAAAATATATGTTTTCTTCAGGCTGGGGAAAAGTTCCGATCCTGCCCAAGCTAGAAGGGCAAACGAGAATGCTAGACTTTGACATTAAAAAGGGCTTATCGCTTCTATTTCAAGAAAACTCACAATTTTATATAGCTATATAGATCTCCGTGGCGGAGAACACTCTTCCCTGAAGGACAGGCGGCATGGGGAGTGCAGGCGTGTTCCATTATTAACAAAATCTTCCAGTTAAGGCTCCATCACCCTACAGATGATGACAGGAGTGGGATGTTGGTGGGATGGAAGAGAAAATGGTGCTGGCTGTGACCAGGATGTCATGATGGTTAATGGACCTTAGCTCTTCCATGGTGTTATTAATTTTAGACGTGGATTTCCAGGAGGCCCAAATGGTAGCTGCAAGCCCCTACAAACCCCGACACCCGCCCGATCCAGGAGGGTTACGTCTCACTCCTCCCTTCCCTGCCAACATTTTTTTTTAAAAGGGTGGGTGGGTGGGAAAAGCTATTTGTCCCCCACGAAGGGAGAGGGAGCGGACATTTGTCAGCTGAACCAATATTTACACAGCCGGACATGGCCCGCCGCCATGTTGGTCCCAAAGGGCAGAGGGCCAGTTGCTGTGGTAACACTTGAGGCCCCGCACAGACAGGCTGCTCCCCCCCCCATGCCGCCCCTCATTGTGGCAGAAAGGGGCCTTTGTGACCCTCAGCCCAGAAGGAAACAGGCCTATTCTTGGTGCCACTCTGACAGCATTGCCCTGCCCTTCCCCACAGCCCGGGACCTGGAGGGGATTTTCAATGCAACGTCCCCCAAAATGGTACCCCTTTGAAGAGAGGGAATTCAGATTGGACCATTGAGTGGGACAGATGGTCCCCATATGAGCCAAAATGTGGGGATATGGCTATTTTTGAGAACAGTTCCCAGAATTCCCCAGTTAACCTGGTCTCTGACCACGATTCCTGGGGGATTCTGGGAATTTCTCGTTCAAGAAAATGATCATTATCCTCACTGTCACTACCATCATTATTTTAAAAAGAAGAACAAACAGGAATAAGCAATCAAAGGGATGAGCAGAGGAGGAAAAGCAGAAAGGGAAGGCAGTACTAACCGTAGGCAGAATCGCTGGCACCATCCTGATTTCCAGGAGCCGTTACGACATCTAGAAAGGAGAGCGGGAGATGAAAGAAGGGATGGGAGGCGCACTGGAGAAAACTAAAGGGGGGTGGGTCAGAAGCTGAGCTTGGGTGCAAAGGCAAAAAGGAGAAGCAACGATGGGGGGGGGGGAGAGTTTGCGCTTCATTCACTGGAGACTCATGGGACAACATCATGAAATGGTGGAAACGGCAACTTTGCAGAGAGACCCTGGGAGCTGCATTGGCAAGGGCAGATCCTTAAGGGGAAGCCCTGCATCGGGACGTCTCCACGGCCAGGGGACCTAAGGATCATCCCCGAGTGCCGTTCGTTTTGTCAGAAGTATTTTCACGGCCAAGGTCCCTTCATGCGGCGAAACCACCACAACCTGGGGCTCCACAAACCAACCCCCCTCAGGTCTGAATTGCGACCCTCACCCTCCTTGCAGGCACTAGGGATCCGAAACAAGGCTGGGCTTGAAAATGCGTTTGAAAAGTGTATGGTAATGCTGTTTTAATTGTGAACATTATTTCCATTTGGCAACTGTATGGTATTCTGGCATGCCCTTTTGCCGGTGAGACGCAATGCTTTGGGGACATGTCACTGAGCACCCCACTTCCCAGGGGAGGACAGGGAAATCCCTCGGCTTTCGACCCAGCCCCTCCAAAGGCAAAACAGATGACTAATTACACCCTGTCTCTGTTGCACCACCTTCCTCATCACTTTTTGGCAAAAGCCAGACCAAAAGCTTCCCACGCAATGGCTTTCCACTGCTCTGTCAGTGACAGCCAGCCGGGAAGGTGGGGTGTGTACGGGGGGGGGGGACGGTGGCAGGAAAGGGCCGTTCGATTCTGCGAGGAAAAAAAAGAGTTTTATAACTAGATGGGGAAACAGCCCTGGCTCTGTTCTCTTCCCTTGAGACCCGTGTAAAACAGCAACCCAGAGCTGTAAAAGAGAGGGGCCCCCCACCCTCCCCAAAGGCCACTCACCTTGACAGTTCCCCGTGTACTTGGCTGCGTTTTCAACATCTTGTTCAAAACCACTTCTGTGGGGAAAGGAAAGGGAACGGGGGGGGGGGGGAGAGAAAGCTCATTAAGCCAAGCCCTGCTGGGTGGATTGAATTCACCACTAATTAATCCACTGGGCAACACCCAGAAGAGAAGAAAGAGAGGGAGAACAGAAACGGTCTCGCCCAGGGCTCCCCTCAAAGACCTGCTCAATCAGCTTCCTCCTCCTCCCCCTCCCCGCCTCCCTGCAGGTACAGTTCGAGAACCATGGGGCGGGTGGCGGAGGGTGGCGTGGCCGTCGGTCATCATTCATCAAGACTTTGATAACCAGCAGGAACCAAAGTGAAAGCACATTTCTGTGAAGGACAACTACACTTTAGATCATCCAAAAGGATGAAAGGAGGAAGAGGCGCTCGTGGCCCTTCCGGAACAAAAACAAGTGGCAATGTGTTCCAGGGGTTACATTTTTGGACTGAGACTTGGGTGTGTCAGGATTTGAGTCCCTGCTGAGCTAGGGAGCTCACTCGGTGACCTTAGATACGAGCGTCACTGTCTCTGTGACACCTCACAGGATTGTTGAAATGCGGCATGCTGTTGGACAAAAGGTGGGTTATAAACACCACAACCTTATGAATAAATACAATCCAAGCTTCGCTTTCCTGATTCCTGCCGCCTTTAGTTTACCTGAACTCGCTGCTGAACGCCGCACAAGCTCCAGTACGCAACCAAATGCAATAAGGATCGCGGGAAGCCAGACAGCTCCTGTACACACACACAAAGTTTAAAGCATTAAAATTAAATTACAAGCAGTACTTTCCCACCGCCTAGATCTAAGGAAGGTTTTACTTGCTAAAACCACCTATTCATTGCCACAGTTTCAATGTGGTTTGCAAACTCCTGCCTTCCTGAGTACAAGGTTTGAGGTGGAATTCAGTGTCCAGCAGAAACCACAAAGCAGAGGCCGCGGCCTCTGTGGGAGGGACTGAACTTTCCCAAGAAGATACGCGGGAGCGGCTCAAACAGAGTCGCACCATTTTGCTCACTCACCTCCGGCAGGCGCTGTAGGCAGAGCAGCGGCTGAGCGGCACCCGCACAACACAGCCCGAGAAAGCCACGTACAAAGCATGGTTTGCTTTGTCCAGCTGGAAACCCAGGACCCGTCGATCCTCTTTCTTGATGCTGCACCTGGAGAGGGAGCAGAAAACAGCACGTCAGTTTTGGACCACCCAAAGCCTTTACACCTCCTTGAAAAGCAAAGTAGAATTGCCCTGGTGAGCATCTTTTAAAAAAGACACCCATACAGAGTTTTGTGTGTATTTTTAACAAAATATACTGAACCCACTAACAATGTGATTGCCAGTTAAACTACATTTAAAAGCATTACCCTCCCATGCTTTCTCTTTTTAACCCTAGCAGCACCCGTTGATATGATACTGATGCCTCTGAGTTTCTGCTACGTCCAAGAGACTCAGTATTGTTTTGAGGGGTGTGTGTGTGTGTGGTGTAACTGTTAGAAGAACTGCCCATCTGGGGAGACAGGAAGTGGAAGAGACCTATGCACCCCTTCCAATGGGGAATGAAGCTGTAATTGCAACACCCGCAAATGCATTTAACACTTGCAGGAAAGCAAGATTGAGGAGGGAGAGGAAAGAGATGTCAGCTGTGGCAGGTTCAAAAATGGTGCAAGGAAAGACTTTTCTAACTGCTCTGCAACACAATACTGCTTTCCCATCCCCGTTTCTGTCTTGGTTAAAGAAGGTCAGCAGGTTTTCCCAGATGTAGCTCCCCAAACCTCCTGGAGCTGTTTATCCAAAACCTTAGCACCAGGTTGAGTTGTAAGTGTCTGATCAGTCTAGCCCGAGATGTCATGACTGGGACTTTGACCTTCTGGTATATCTTTTTACACTTACCCCGGAAAAACTTAACAGCACAAGTCAAAATTTATATACTCCCCAAATATAATGCAATAAATTAGCACCCGCTCCCCTGACCATTGTAGTAGCAGGTTCTGTTTTGTAAAAACAAAACCCCTTTTCCCACTAGGCACTCTTCCCCCCACCCCCCACCACCCACCACCAGTGTGGGCTCACCGGGAGGGATGGTAGACTGAAAGGTCTTCCAGCAACACCACCTCCATGGTGGAGTTCCTGGTGGTTCCGGTGAGGACCTTCAACACAGCTCCATCTTCTGAGCCCAGGAAAAGAACCGTGTAGTTCTGAAAGGGCCCAGCTGTCGTGTCGACGGCCAGACGGGTCAGCTTATACCTGGGGATTGGGGGTTGGAAAGGGAAAAGTGGGATGTTGATACTACACACCTTGTATTTTAGGAAAGGTCCAGGTCCGTATCTCATTCATCTCCATTTAAAAAGGATCCCTCAAGCTTTAAAGAGATGCTGTGCTGTGGGGATTAGGCATCCTTCAGTCTCAAGAGACTATGGTAAGGTGCTGTACTGTATGCATAGATGAAATCATCTCCTATTTGCCTCATGGAGCAAAACAGGTCCTTCTAAAGGAGAATGCTGGGGTTAAAAAAAATCTAAAATAATTAAATAATAAATATGATGTGACTCCTTCCATCTGCAGACTGACCATTTGGTGTAAAAAGAGCATACTTTTTATATGTATACTTGTCTAGGTCATGGCAAAAAAATAAAAATTAAAAAGGGCTGTTCACGTTTCGGCTGTCATGCAGATGTGTCTCAAGAAACCTGAAGGACAGGTTCTGCAAAGCTTATTTGAAAAAGGGGACTGTGAACAAGGCAGCAGAGGAGATCCAGTGAAGTATATTTTAGAAAACCTGGAAAAGGAAAGATGTTCTTAAAAGCTAGCCTTGCTGGTTCTGCAGGACCTATTTTAAAGAGATTCTTGTAATAACTCGGAAGTTAACTTCTGCTGGTGCCCTGGGAAAAAACCACACTGAAATAACTTCTCCGAAAACTGCTGATAGCACGAATACCTGCTGCTCGTCTTAGTAAACAATGGCCGCTCCGTGATGGATGGTACGGCTTCATCCAGCAGAGGGAAAGACTTGATGAAGGCCAGCATCTCATCAGGGAAATCGTTGGATGTTTTGTAACCAGCCGCTTCGCCGATGCCTGCACAGCCACCGGGTCTAAACAGCAAGAGGAACAGCAAAGGCAATTCTCTTGGATCAGAAGAGCCAGGGAGAAGGAAGTCATCAGGGCCAACTTCTGAACCTTGAGCCCCACTTTTGAACACCCCACAAGAGAAGTTTCTGAGCCGGTCGTCTGTGCCACAGTGAGGACTAGGAACTGATGTTCCCTGATGTCCTTGGACCCAGTGGAGGAGAGGGTGGCTTTGGCAGGACCAGCATTCATGGGGCCACGTCTGCCATCCTATTTCCTCCCGGCCAAGTCTCAGGAACTTAGGCATAGGCAACGTTGGTCATATTTTTGCCCCTGGCACCCGTCCTGAAACTGCCCAGATTTCCTTTTCTAGTTTTGATCTCTCTCTCTCTCTCTCTCTCTCTCTCTCTCTCTCTCTCGGCAGTTTCTTTTTTCCCCTATCACTTGGGCATTTGGGGGGCATTTCCAGAACGGGTGCAGCACAGCACAGGTGCCAGGGGCAAAAATACGACCTGGGCAGAAATATATATATATATTTATATATCTATTAAAAAGTTGTGGGACACACACCCCCAAGCCACTCAAAAGCAGCTGCTCTTGGAGGAAGTAGACAGACTCTGCGAAATGAAAAGAAAACAGATTGATAAATTGATACCTAGATCAATAGACAGGCAGGCAGACAGAGAGACAAGCACTAAACAGGTGTCTCAGATAACCTACAGAGATTACTCCAAGTTTGGCAGAGTAAACTCTGCCGCCTCCTGGCTAGTTGGAAGAGGCATCTGGTATGGGGGGGCCGGCAATCTGAACACACAGTATCCAACATTTTACTGATTTTTCAAATATATAGACAGACAGATAGATCTTCCATTTTGTCCAGAAAATGAACAACACTGCTTATGAATGTGCAAAGCCGTATTTTAAGAAAAACACGGGGGCGGTTGGTGAAGAACAGCTGTGGCTTGTTGCGCCATTCAACATTCATGCTTTCTGCAGCAGCCACATGAATAAGACAGGAGGCGACAACGCTGTCGCACGTGGCAACCTGAGCTGAAAAATAAAATCAAGCGCTCCCTGCCCTGCCGTGTCCATCTTCCACGCAGCAGGTAAAGGATACAGCCCCAGCAGAAGGAGCTGGCTCCAGGTTCCTCTGTTTACTCCACAAGAAGAAACGACTGAAAAACTGTTTTCCTGGTTCTCCTTCAGGTCTGAAAAAATTTCTGGTGGCAGCTTCATGCAGGCTGCCATCAGCTTTCACTTCATCCAGCAGCCACGCCGGATTTTAAATTTTCCACAGGCTTTGCCTTGCTGGTTTTCAGCCTACGTTCATAAGTTATAAGGGCCGGAAAGTTAGAAACAAAGAAATCTTCCCCAAAAACTGACATTTAAATAAGTTTCTTTAGGCTTAAGGACTAGAAACTTAACTTTGTTTTTGAATGCACGCAGTCAGTCTTAGGCAGTCAGCTCCTCTCAGCAAAAAGTGAGCTGAGCACATGCACAGAATCTCAGTCACACATATAGATGCAAAAAAGCAGAAATAACCACGTTAATTCTGAACGTCAGTGGTGACCAACAATAGATCATTCCCTCTTCCAAAGGGGTAGACAGATCATGCGAATGCCGGCAAAGAGATCTGATCCATGTTTTATAGGAATGAAATCTTACCTGGGTTTGGGTACCTTCTCCTCGGGGATGGGGGTCCACGCGGCGTCTGCATTCTTCTGTTCCTTGAATTTCCCACTGAACACTCTCTCCACTTCGTCCATATAGAAGGCACAGACAGCTGAGCCTGTAATACTGCGGGGGGGGGGGAACGGGGACAAAAAGCAGACAATTTTTTTATAAAAAAAGTGAACAAACAAAAAACAAGGCAGATAAAAAAGTCAGTAAAATCAAAGGGATTAGGTCTGTGCCTACTAGCAGCTCAGGTTCTGCAAAGGTTATTTTAAACATGGTTGCTGAACTTGATTTCCTCTCCTGCAAACTAGGACCTCAGGTCCTGCAAGGTTTGCATACACATGAGTTTTCTGGGAGGCAGCAACTCAGGTCTGGCAAGCCTTATTTTAAAAGGACCATGCTGAAGCTTCACAAGTCTTTTCCAGTCTCACAAATCAGATTCTCCAAAGTTTGGGAGGGAAAAATGCTTTATGGTGGTTACCTGTTCGACTGGGTGGTGAACACTCCAAAAATGGCTGGCCTTCCATTCACCAGTGTGACATCCGTGACGGCCTGGAGGACATCAAAGTAGAAGAAGGAATCCCCAGGCACAGAGCAGTTGAGGCGGGCTTTCAGAAAGGACGTCCAGTATTTCTCCAGCACTCGAGGAGAGCCTCCCATGTCGTTTTTACAGACCCTTCCCACACGTGAGAATATAACCTGAGAGCGGGGCAAGACAGAAGTAATTTCAAAGGTCAATCCCTTCTTAGATGATGCAGAAGACGGACCTCCTCAGCCATCGTTGCAGCAACAAGACCCTCCACGTACAGGAACAGGATACCTCTACATTTCAAATTAAGCATCTAGAGGAAAGCATCGCCTGCTTCCATTTTGCCAAGATGGCTTCAGAAACAGGATCAGACAAATCCATGAAGAAACAGAGTTATATCTGCAGCAGTTATTAGCAACACTGGTCTCCTACACCCTCCATTATAGGGGCAGACCACTTTAGCATCCCACCCCATGGGGACAAAAGCAGATTTCCGAACACTGCTGCAATGGGCAACATTAAGCCACTTTACGAGAGGGCCACCCTGATCACGCCCAACACAGCAGAGCTCAATTTGGCTGCATCTTCTGGATACCACTTGCGACACTCACCCGGCCAAGAGTGGTGTATTCCATGGAGATCTCACGGAAAAAGAAATAGACGTAGTCCCCATATTCCAGAGCATGTAGGAAGTGGGGTTCTGAGGAAAGAGGCAGCTTTTAGAAATCCTTTGAAGACACCCACCGATACCCACAGACCCTTCCTTGCTTTCTGTGGCGAGGACGAAATGGCTCCCTGGATACAGGGGCGACTCACCAACATCCACCGTCCCAGCCTCACCTCTCAGCCACTTGGAGTCGTATTTGACGGTCCGGAGCACAGGACTCCGTTCCCCCAAACTTCGATAAATCACTGCATCGCTGGCTTGGAAGTCAGCCACCGTGGCCGAATACAGATTCCCATCTGAGGTGGAGAGAGAAAGAGAAAGCAAAATTAAAAATTGAGATTCCTACAGGGCTGAATTAGAGCTACTGTACTAAAAAAAAAAGAAATCTAGCATTTAACTTCATTATTAGTCTCCAAACCCCTAGAGTTATGACACAGTGCCAGACAGATGGCTTCTGTGTTGGCCAGCCGGCCATACCCTCGTGAAGGTTTCGTCATTCCGCTTCCCACTGAAGCGACCAACATGAATTTGACCCAACTCTGGGAGGCAGTGGAAGACAGGAGGGCCTGGCGTGCTCTGGTCCATGGGGTCACGAAGAGTCGGACATGACTAAACGACTAAACAACAACAAACTTTTTTTTAAAAACTACTGTATCTTGACTTTAAAAGAGGAAATAAGACAGATTTCCCCACTTGCAAATTTATGAGAGAGTGTGATGCCCCAGATACTGCAGCTGAGAACGAGGACTATGTAGTCTCTCCAGGGTTGTGATCTTCTTATCAAATGCTTTTCTCTTATTTTCCCATTAAATGCACTTTTTTGGAAAAGGAGAAGGAGCCTGATTTGTTGAAAGGGGTGGGTGTAGCGCCCAGCGATCTGCGCATGTTTGGGAAGCAAGGTGAGTGAGGCTCTGGGACCCTTCAGAGCTTTTCACCCACACATTAGTTCAAAAAGAAAAAAAAACAACCCTCAAGGATGAGTCAGACAAGAATGAGCTTTCTCAGACGTACCTGTGAAAAGAGCCACATTGGCTTGCTTTGCATCAAAAGGGCACCGGGCTTGTCCATTCAGCTCTTCCCCTTCTTGCTGCAAGGTACTGATCTATGTATGGGTCAAGAAAAAAGGGAGGAGTTAGCCAGTGCCACAGGCCCCGCCTCCAAAATGAAGGAGGACCCCCCCACCCCCCACGCACGAGAGCCCACGGGGTTCCCACACACAGGTGAGCCAAAGCTGGCCTGGCACAGGGAGTGCCCGTGGGAGCCTCCTCATGACTGGCAGGCATCCTTCCCTTCCTACCTTGTAGGTCCGACAAACAGGGTTGAAGGCATTTGTGCCACAGGCCAAGAGGCTTTGGCTGTTTTTGGGAACCAAGACTTTGATGTAGTTGTAGCATTCGTTCTGCAGATGGAGAGAGCCAAAAAAGCAGATCTTAAATCACGGGGTCGGGGACTTCTGGTCCTGATGCCAAGTCCAGCCCTGTTGAGGTCCTAGGTTTCCCCCAAGCGTTGGCGCTGCTTCGAGGCCTCCATCCTGAAAGGCTGACTTGCTTCTTCTAAGGCTTGGCTTGCTGGCAGAGGGAGCTTTAATCTATCATGGCCCTATTTTCGACTGCAAACCTTTGCTCTTTTCATTCCACCCAAAACTGGATCATAATCCTAAACGTGAGTCTAGTCCTAGTGTGAAAATGTTTTCTCCATCCTTGTGTTAAAATTCTCAGCTGAAACGTGCACCTAATATATGCCATCCTCACAGTGTAACTGGCCACCAAGATTCAGCCGCATTAACAGACGGTGGAAACTGAAAGCTCGTGGCTCTTACCCGCAGTTTTCCTCTCATCGCGCAGTTCTCCATGTCCTGAGTCTTCCATGTGAAATGCTAAGAAATGGGTAGAAGGCAAATCAGGTCAAGACCATCGATAGTGGGGGGAAACTGCATCGTAGATGCTGCAGCACATACATCCACAAGTGGAACCAGCAAGAGATGGATCAGTTTTGGGAAGCAGGAAGGTTTACTAGAAAGGGCCTTGAGGCAGCATACTGTTTCAGTCAGAGGGGGTTCTAGGCATCTGACACACAATCCCAATGGGAATGTGTTCTAGAAAACTTGTGGAACATATGCTGGGTTCTAAGTAACTCAACAAGGAGCAGGTTCCTGGCATTACATAAAACAGTCTTATAAGGACAGGAGGGAGGGAGGGTTGAAACCGAAATATGTAGGCAGGGCAATACAGTTTATTCATATTGTGGAAACCTGGGAATGTCTCCCCTTACCCGGGATGGAGAGAAGTTGTCCTTTGTCCTTCGGAGATCAAAGGCATAGACGTGGTCACTGGTGGCCAAGGGTGGGAGGAATGGAAGGAAGAATGAAATAAATAAAGGCACAATCAATGGTCATCATCAGGGAGAGAAGCACAGCTGTGAATATTCCTTTTCCTGGGATACAATTCCTGGTGATCGTGCTGGCTTAGGGGACCCTGGGAGCTGTCATCCAAAAAAGAAAAAAAAAAAAGGGGGGAGAGAAACTTCTGGGAACTCTTGGAGAAAAGGAATAGAAGCCTTTTATACCTGAGATGCAACCATATATGGGTTCCAATCTCCAGGAAGATGAGAAATGCATGGCGTTCCTAGAGGCTACGTTGCTATGAAACTGACTGGATGTCCAAACCTAGCAGCTTGATCTCCACCACAAGGATGTTGTGAGGATAAAGAGGAAGGGGAGCCAGTGTCACACAGCGGCTGGAATGCTGGGCTGGGATCTGGGAAATCAAGATTCTAGTCCCCACTGATTGTGGACTTAGTGCACGACTAGTTTCTGTCTTTCACAGCCCGACCTACCCCGCAGTGTTGTTGTGCGGATAATGTAGGGAGCAGGAGGAGTCATCTCTGCAGTCTTTTGCTCATGAAATGAGAACTAGAATGATGACTCATGGGAGACCTCAAAGATCATCAGGATGGGCCCCACAGAGAACAGCCACCATTTACCCCCACCTGCTACTTACCGGCCAGCAATGAGAAGGGTCTGGTTGAGTCGCAACATGCTCTGGAAATCCGGGCCAAGCTGTGCCGTGTCATTGTCGCCTGCAAGGCCTCGGAAATATGGATACCGGGCTGTTCCTGGTTTGGAGGGACAACACGTGAGAAACCTCCTCTTTGCTGAAGAGGGGCACTTGGGGGTGGAGCTTTCCCCCTTTCCCATTACTCCAAAGAAGGGAGGGAGAAGCAACACCTGTTGAATCCCTGCCTTGCATTCTTTCTAGAAAAATTAGAACTGTGCATAAAAAAACCTCGAGGTGATGTAGAGATCTTGTGACTGGTAGCCATTGATGGCCTTAACTGCAGTGAATTGATCCAGTCCCTTTGTATAGTTGTCCAAGGTGGCCGTCATCGCAACATCCTGTAGCAATGAGTTCCACCATTGAACCACAGCCCAATCTCCTATTATTCTACTTCAGTGGATGACCCCTGGGTGCTAATACTGTATTATGAGAGACAGTGGAGGGATGTCTCTCTTTCATTTTTTACTCACCAGCCACCCTTTTAGACACATATCCCATCTCCTCATACCCCAAACATCCCTGAATCCTTAAATTTATCTTAGCAAGCCCATTTTTTTTCCCAGGGGAGGACCCTTGAAAAGAGAGACTCACCTGGCACCCCAACTGTGCTGAGGGGACTCAAGTCCTTTGGGAAGGATGCCGTGGATGCCAGAAAGAGAAGAAAAGCAGGTGGGACGAAAGAGCAGCGCATTCTCAGGACGTGGCCGGGAGGAGAGCAGCGCTGAAGGAGGCAGACCCTAAGAGCGACACATGGCTTCTTCGGTGGGCCCTGGAAAAGATACAGAAAGGGGAGGATTTATTTTTAAAGCAGCACCCGCACTGAGTTGTGCAAAACAACGACAAAATAATGATTCCTTTCTGATTTCCTAGAGACCGACGACACTTCTTTCAAGAGAGTCAAACTGCCTTCCTGTGAGCAGCAAAACCCAGAGTCGCATTTATTGTAACAGAATTGCTTCCTTTTCTGTCTCCTGTGCCCTAACTAAGAAGGGCACCTCTATTTTGTCCAGCATTCTAGAGTTAAAGGGAGATTCGGCCCCTCTTTAGGTAGCTTGAAATTCTCTGATTTATTAATATTTTTAATGTTTCCAGATCCATTTGTTGCTTTTCGGTTTTGAAAAAATATCGTATTTCATTTTTCTAAGTGGCTTTGGAGTGTTTATTGCAGGATCAGGGTCTGCCTAGACAACTGCAAGGTAGCTTCAAAAGTTAGGCGCCCATGTCCTCATCCGGCTTCCACTGTAATTGCAGAGCAGTCAGGCAAGCCGATCGAAGCACTCTGTGTATGTTCAGATAACCTCAGTACAAGGCTTCAAGTGCATTACCATAGTGGAGAATGGAGTATAGCTGTGGTTTGTTCTCACATCCACCTTTGGTGGCATGCAGTCTTGGCCACGCCAGAACTCCTGATCATCTGCCCGATCACCCTAAGAAAGACCTAAAAAGTTCATTGATAGCAGCAGCAGAAGGGCACCCAGGCAGCGCTATAAATACCCAGGCATGTCACCACTTCATTCCGCTCATTGAGTGAGTAAACAGTGTGTGTAAAAAACCCCCCTCTCTTCCCCACCGCGCCCTGCCTGCCTGCCTCCCTCCCCCTCGCCTGTTCCTCTACGCAAGCCAAGAACCAGCCTACAACAACTGGTGTCAGCGGTAGGATTACCGTGGAAATCCTCTTGCAGGGGATCAGATGGAGCGAAGGTTTCCTGAAGGGTTGGGAGGGCCGGAGGGGACCTCGGGACAAAGGCCCAAAGGTCACCTGAAGAAATCAGAATGGCAAGGATCCCAACAGCACAGTGGAGGGGAAACCAGGTCTCTGGCGGGGTCTCTCCTACTTTTAATTTGGGAGTGGGTTTTTTAAATCTCCTCTCTTCTCTCAAAGGAAACAGCCCAACCTAACACACCTTTGGAAAAAAAAAACAGGAATTAAATTGTAATTTGAAAATGTCTGCAGGAGTTTTTCTGGGAGCCGCTAGGGTGGACAGGAGCAAAGCTGCACTGTGGTCTCTTAGCATCAAAACAAAACAGCCGTGCAGATTAAAATAATAAATAAAGTTGGGATTTGGGGGGGGAGGGGGGAGAGGAAGCCCCCCTCCTTTACCCTCCCTTCCTGTCAGACAGTGTTTCTTAAGCACAGGTCTGAAATAACAACCCTAAGGATTTGTATATGGCCATCCAAGGGTTATGATGATGATGTCCTACTGCTTGTGGGGGAAGAGTTGATGCAGCTTTTACAGGGCGCCTCTCAGCCAAACCGTCTCCTTTCTCCCCAAATATACATCACAAAACCTGCCGGGCTGAGAAGAGGAAATAGCCGGAGATAAATGATCGGGATATTCTGATTCCGCAAATGGGCCTCAGAGCTGCTCAGAATGGGATGGTTATTTTTGTAATGGGGAGACAAGGAGGTTATCATTCCAAGATTGATGGTTTCTGGTGGACTCTGATGGGATTTTAATGTTCTTTTTCATGGCAGTAAAATAATTCAGCTGTTCATCCCTTGGAGTCCTCCAGGCATCCGGATTACAGCTCCTGTCCACTCACGCCTCTGGGGCCGAGCGTCAGGGATGACAGGCCTTGTAGTCAAGAGACACCAGGAAGGAGGAAGCGAACACTGTTTCTTTGGGGCTTTTTCCAAGGAGTGTCTGCTTGAGCTTGGGGGATGGCCGAGGCATTTTGGACTACGATTCCCATCAGCTCCAACCCTTATGGCCTCTGAGATCCCCTCTTCTGACTCTACCGTTCTATGATCCTGGCCCCTCTTGGAGCCTTCCTCCTTTTCTGAGAGGCTCCAGACCCCTGGTGCCCATGATCCACCCTGCGCTCCACTTCCCCAGCGGGCAGGAGATGGGCGTCCGTGTAACAGAGCCCGGGAGCCCAGCGGGTGGGTGACGCAGGCCGGGAATTTGCTCTTCTCTGGGAATCTGCTCTCGCCTTTTCAACACTTCCCTGACGCAGCCCCAAATCCTGTGGGATGTCAGGGAACGGTAGTAGCACTAGCAGTGGTACTGTTTTGGTGCCAAAGCCCCAGATGTTACTCACACAGGCGGTGGGAAATAAAGGGTGCTCTGTCTCTTTTACCCGCTACCTGCCTCCTTTTCCCTCCATCAAATCCTTTTATTTTATTTATTTATTTAAAAATAATTTTTTCCTACATTGCAAGGCAGTTGTGAAATAAAGACAGCCAAAAGGCCAGCAGAATGGGGGGGGGCAGGGCAAGAAGCTTGGGGGCAAGAAACCTGAGGCAAAGGAAGTCAATGTGGGTTTCCATTGCCCTGAGAAAACGGGGAGGTGCCCGGCGCTTGGAGGGGGGGGCAATGTGCCAGTTTTTATAAATAGCCACCAAGCGGGACACAGGTTTTTGCCATGGATGGCCATGAAACCGGTCCCAGTGTTATTTATGGACAGAGGATCACTTAGTCAAGGAGAGAAGGTGCCGGTGGTGAAACAGGGAGGGAGGGAGAAGACCAAAAAAAAGGGGGGGAGCACAGCTCCGTTTTCAACCTTTGTTGGGGGGGGGGGAAGATCAACCAAAAGTTTTGGGATGAACAGAGAAGATACTGACTAGTAAAGGCAAGGGAAATATAAAAAGAAAGGAAGTTCCAAAACCTCATGGAGCAAGCAAACATGCTTTAATTAAAAAAAATGTAGTAGTAGTAGTAGTAGTAAGCCAAGCTCTCCTCACATCTCTCTTCCCAATACCCAAGGCTGACCCACAACATTTTGCTGCCTGAGGCAAAAGAGGAAACTGCTGCCTCACCAGTCCAGGCACAAAAGTGGGTGGGATGGGCCCAGCAGGGTACGGCTCTGCCCTCCAAGTGAGAAGAAAGGCCACCGGGCTGAGGCAGAAGAGCCGAGGGCCAACCATGGCCACCGTTCCCCCCCCCCCCAGTCTGTTCCGCCTGAAGCAGATATCTGCCTTTGCCTTTTGAGAGAACCGGCTCTGCAGATATTCCCAAAACCAAGCTACCAGGGCACCCCAGCCTTTTCCCGCTCTCCTTCCCTCCCCCCCCCCAGTCCAGGCTGGCAAACCAACCAGCTGAAAAAACCCTGCAAGTGCCAAGAAGCAGAAAACGTAGCCAAGCTTATTTTGGCGCGCACGGCGAGGCACCCTCCCGCCCTGGTGCGCATGCTTTCCTGCAGGAGCTTGAAAATTAATTTCTACAGAGATCGTCTTGGTTGAAGTTGCCTTAATCCTCCACGTGGCACATGCCTGTCGGGTTATTTATTTATTTATTTCTGGGAAGGAGCTCAGAAATATTACACACACACACACACACACACACACACACACACACACACACACACACTTCCCAAGACGCCGATGAGGTGAGAGGACGGCTATGTTGGCTGTGTTTTCACATGTTAAACTGAACACACACACACACACACACACACACACACACACACACACACACACACACACACACACACACACACACACACACACACACACACACACACTTCCCAAGACGCCGATGAGGTGAGAGGACGGCTATGTTGGCTGTGTTTTCACATGTTAAACTGAACACACACACACACACACACACACACACACACACACACACACACACACACACACACACACACACACACACACACACACACACACACACACACACACACACACACACACACACACACACACACACTTCCCAAGACGCCGATGAGGTGAGAGGACGGCTATGTTGGCTGTGTTTTCACATGTTAAACTGAACTTTCCAGCTGGTGTATAATTAGAATCTGGGCATTTGGGGGGGATTTGGTTTAATAAGAATTCTATACTGTATTATACATTTATGCCGACTCTAAAAGTGGGCAAAGTTTTAGACAGGATTGCCAATAACACAAAAATCTAGGAAGATGGGATCGGTAAAGCTCTGAGTCTGCCCCTGTGGAGTGTTTTGGCTCTCTTAATACTAGGATATTCCGGGGATGCTGGGAGGTGTAGTCCTTTAAACAGTTGGTCTCTCTAAGGACACCTGAGAATGGGTGGGGCACGGGGCAGGGGCAAACCCCCCAAAGCAAGATGCACCAAATGTGTGTGGTGCTGCTAAATCCGCTCCGACCTTTCTCCTCAACTCTGGTCTTTTACAGGTGCTGTCTAGAAGAAAGATCTAACAGGAAATCCAAAGCCCATTCTCCCCAAAACCCACCACCTTGCATCCCGGCCTGTTTCTGTGGTTTGCTTCCAAGGATGCAGGAACAAAGGAAGCTGAACTTCACAGCAGACCTCATTCGCTCTCTCTGTGACCTACCTCACAGGGCCGTTGTGAGGAATCAGAGGGGAGGGGGAAATCGGACAGGGAGGGGCATACAAAGGAAACTCATCAAACAAATATGCTCCAAGTGGCCCTCAAGGACAAGAAAGTTACATTTAAAACCTGCAAGAAAGGTAAATTTGAACCTGACACGATACAGCACGTGGGAAACTTATCTGCTTGGATTCTTTTTTTCAAATATCAGGAACCAAAATGCTGAAAACGTACGCACACAGAAATACAAAAGGTACAAAAAAGAAAAAGAAAAGGATAGACCTGTGGTGTTAAAGCGAGAAACTGCTAAAACGACAGTGCTTCTAAAACCATCTGTTAGGAGTGTCTCGGTGCTATAAATACAACTGAAACTCAGAGGGCTCAGCAAAGCGTGCTATCCTGGAACTCACATCCAATAATAGATGGGGTGCAGGATTTATATTTCTCTTGAACCTGTGGCAAAACTTCCCCACCGTCCGGGTCAGGAGGCAGAAGCGTTTCCTTGTATTCGACAGCCTGAATGAAAACCATGTTGTCGCACCTCCCAAGACTTGCAGCGAGAAGGAACACACTCTGACCTGCGCATCGGCACATTTGTGAGGCTTAGCAGGGTGTCTCTGAGAATTTGCGCGAACCATGAGCCAATGTTGGGATACAAAGAGCACAAACCAACACAGTTTGGAGGCGGGGGGAGAATTATACAAATGTGTGCTTAAGTCAAAAAGGGAAAAGGGGTGTAAATTAAAGTGTCCAAAGAACTATGTACTATTGGTAATCCCAAATATTGTTCAATGAGGACCTGGGTTTCATCCTACACGGCACCGGCTTTCTTTCCATCATTTGTTGGCATCAGCCCCAGGAAACCCATTTCAAGATGCTAGTCCTCATGAGGACAATAACAGATGACAACCTGACAGCTCGGTGGGAGGAGGACCCCAAAATGAGTGGCAAAGTCCGATTCCAAGAAAAGGAGGACAAAGAAAACCAGAGGAACAGAGAAGCAAGCTGTTCACCCGTCTTGATGTTCCAGATCGCTGATGCCATCTACGTAGAAGCGGTGCCTGTGGCCAAATTAAAAGCCATGTTCCACCTTCGCTGCCATCTCTCTGGGCCCTCTGTCTCCACCATTCCATCTTTCCTTGCCGTATTGTTTGAACAGAGGTCCCGTGCCAGCGTACGCATCGTTAGCAGAGTTAATTACCATCTCGCCGCCAGCAACACCTCAGCCGTGCAAAGACGGTCGCTTTTAATTACAGAGCAAGCCTGGGGCCCGAGCAAAGAGAGAGGCACTCGTGGGGAAAAGAGGAGAAATGGGAAGGCCGGCTGCCAAAGCGCGACAGGATCCTCGCCGCCACTGGTTTCCGTACGAATTGGCCGTGGCCCATCAGAGCTCAAAATGGCAACTCAACTTTTGATGATGGCCTGAAGTCTCGCACGTTGGAAGAGATTTGGCACTTTGGAAGACAGCGGGAGGGGGCCTGGACAGAGAGACGGCAGAGCACCTATTGGCCAGCGTACAGATCAGAGAAAACTGGATGATCTAGCTGGAGTACCACTTTTGCAAGAATATTCAGGCATGGTCTTAAAGATCTAAGAATGCTCCACTACCAGCATTGCACATGCCATTTCTCTCCGGTTTGGGGTTAATGCCTCACACTCCCTTAAAGGGTTTTTAAAATGCTGTAGCACGTTTCTCCACTGTCTGATTAACCTGTCCATATAGGTAGAAATGAAAGTTCTACCACATGGGCCTTTCACCGTATTTGGTCACCCTCCCCCTCCCCCACCCCCGCTGCTCCTGGTACAGCCGAACCCTAGCAATCATACTGGAAAACCTAGTGCATGGGGAGCATACATCTGGTTTCCCAGCAGAAACCCCTTCGCAGGGGGGGGTGCCAATGAACCTAAGAGATGAGGGACCCTGAATCTCACAACAGAGCTTTCCTCTGCCCCACTGGAAGTGGACTACTTACAACTTTCAAGGAAATTAACACTGATGGGAACAAGAGGCCAGTAAACACTGGAAGCTAGTGGTGACTCTGGTGCCAGCTGGGTAGCCAATCCGTGCTGGGTTTTAGCCTGCACTTTATGGGTTCTATCCATCCAAGCCTTGACCTCCCAACCTATTTCAGCACCTTGGACAGGTTCTGTGCAGTTAAACCTATGAACATCGCCTTGAGTCAGAGAGAGGTGACTTGCTGGTACGTCACACCAAACCCCTTATTTCAGTTTTGGCATACGGGTTGTACCTCCACTTTTCCTTTGCACCCTCGCCTTTCACTTTCCCAATGCCATGATGCCGTCCCTGGAAAATGTGTGGCAGAGTACAGTATGCAGAAAAAGCAGTTTCAGGACCTGTCCTCGTCCTCTCAGTGGGAGCCACTGGAAACGCGGCGGTCTGCCTCCGATTGGCTGGAGTCGCCAATAAAGTCCAACGCAAGACTCAGTCGCTCTCACCTTGCACCCAGCACAATCCCGGTATCAAAATCTCATTACTGGAGTCTTACAGCCGCTCCCGCTTATTACGAACCGTCATCCAGCAAAATTCACAACTGCTATTTTTTCCCCTCCAGCTTTAGCTTTTGCTGGCAGGGGGGCTGAGTGGGTGGAAAGGGAGGGGAGCGGGACCCGTGTGTGAGTGTCCTCCCTCTGTGGTCCTCTTTTCTCTCTTTCCATCTGACTTCTCTCTCCTGACAGTTCCAAGCTCTTGCCTGTCTATGGAGCCAGGCTAAGAAACGGGCACTGTATGGACTCTAAAAGCTTTTTCAGGTCTCATTTGAAGTCAAGGGGGACTTCTAGTCCTTAGCCAGTATAAGCTTTGTAAAAATAAATAAATAAGCAAGGATAGATTTCCTGCTTCAAAGGACTCCAAGATCCAGCAGCTGGAACACTGAGTTTTGTTTACTCCATGCATGGCCCATCTAAGCAGGAACATACAAATTTCTAAACTTTAAGGTTTTGCAGAAGTTGCCACATTTAGATGCACAGAAGAAAGGCTTCTGTGGACATCAGCTCCTTGTTGATATCGTCAGTAAGCATACCTTATTGTTTCTTTTAAAAAAAATACTAAACAATAAAATGTTGTCTCCTTTCCTGCCTCTACAAAGTAATCGCACGCTCATGGCTGAAACACTTACTATTGACAACTACAAACATTAAAATGTTTCCATCAACAGGGACTTTGGAAATTTAGACAAAACGCATCCACAAATGCACCCCCCAGGAAAATCACACTCAAAGTGTACAAGTGACAATAGACAAGGAGAAACATCTTGCAATCCACAATGATGAAAAGGGCAAGATTCCCACCCTGAGTGAAATTCGGAATGTGCCCTTGGCGGGCCTGAGGAAGCTTAACCTCTTTGTGCAGGCTTACCTGACCTCAGAAATGTGGGCAAAATTTATACAGAATGTGGTGCAGTGTGGGGGGGATCTTTTGCCTAGACACTCAACTCATGTGGAAGCTGTACCGCTTTTATGTTCAAAGCAGATGGATGCAAAACAGTTAAGCATCGCTTCATGGTACATCAGTACAGAAAGAAGTTCCTGAGGCCCTCTTCCCTCCCCCTCCTCCAAGTGACAATCTGCGACAGCCTCAAACAGGCTCCGGCTGGCACTTAAAAAGTTGTCTTTCCCAAGCAAGGGAGCCGACGCCTCTTCCTTTCTCCCTTTTCCCTCTTGGCGTGATGGCAGGCCTCCCTCCAAGGCCTTTTCCACACTGGCAGGTGGACCAGGTGACAACGACCCTCTTGCACACATAGCCCAGCCAGGTGGGAATGATGGGTACTGTGGTCCAAGCCCCCTCCCTGGTACAGGTTGAGAGGGGTTTGAGAAGTGGGGGATGCTGGGAACTGGAGTGTTTCCATTTCACTCCCGTTCCCACTTCTTACCAAGCCCTTTCCAGGCTCAGAAAGACCGGGAGGCCAGGCCTGTGGGAAGACCTGCAGAACGGCCTCCCTCTGCCAACGAGCTACATACGCCGGGATTAATAATACACATTTAATCATATTAATTTGCTGACTTAAGCTAGAACTGCTGCTGCAGCATTTAGTCTGTTGTAAATGTGTTTTAATGATGCTCATTTTCATGCTTTTTTAATATCTGCCAGGCTCCTCCAAGAAGCGCTCTTGAAAGGAAAAACAGGGTACAAATTTCTTAAATAATAAATAACTAGGGAGGCAGGCTGCAACCTAATGCCCTATAAATCGCTTTTCTCTCTCTCCAAAAGGTCTCTCCAGTCTAAATAATGATGAGGAAGGCCAAAACTCAACAGGAAATCCTCCTGTTGCTAAATCTCCAGGCTAAAGGAAGCTATGTCCGCTTGATTTCTACCTCTGAAGCAGCCAGGGTTGCCAACTGGCCCAGATCCCCCGGCTGATCTGCTCTTATGCCCTCAGTGTAATTGCAAGTATCATTTGTAATTACTGTATGTTAGAATGGAAATGTGGCCAGGGCATGGAAAGAAGGGCAAATCCCATCATAGCTGCTCACGCACGCAGAACGTGGGTGCTCCAAAGACATAGAAGCAGGGGCTGACATAAAAGCTGGCAACCCTCTATTCAAACAAGAAGGATGATGGCAGATGGGAAAATGCCTTGACTGCTCTGTTTTCTCTGACTGTCTAACTCTGCCACAGGCCTTATGGATGTCCAGCTCCCCAGTAGCTCTTTATGGGCTACAGAGCTAAGACCTTGGTCACCAACCTCATCTCAAAGAAGCTAACAGGCCATGGCGATGCAGGCAGACAATGGAGAATAATTCCTACCCACATTAACATTTTAAGGCCTTGTGACGACGTGGTCTCTGAAATTAGACAATGTAATTAAATGAAATATCATGCCAATTAAAATCCAGAGCCCCCACACACCAATCTAATCCTTACCCTGGGCCATCCTCCATGTAAATTTAATATATTACTTCTCATCAACTCCACATTATATTCCGGCGCCTGTGAGCAATGACAGGCTAATTTTAGTGACTGCTCCAGCTGTCTCCTCGCCTTCCCAGAAAGACGAGAGAAAACCAGTTTCAGAATAAAAAAGGAAATATAGGAGAATTTCAGAAAATTAAGTTGGAGCTGTATGGAAGGGGAGAGATAGATACTAGATTAGATACTGGTGTGGTGTTTAAGCCACTTGTTTGGGGCTCCAAAAAGCATAAGCTTCATTTAAGTAGAAAAGGCTTCTAGTCCTCATGAGGAGGAGAAATATACTCTGCAAACAATACAACAGCCTCTCTTTGTTGTAAGGAGTTGTTGCTTTCTGTCTTCCACTGTCAAATCCTGCCTTGGTTTGGACTCCAAGCCTTGGCCCCTCCTTCAGCGCCATTCACAGACCAGGAGAAGCGCCCACCTCTGGGTGCAGAAGACGCCACATGAGTGAATGATGCAGAACTGAAGGCCGTCACTGATATAAATGGGCAAAGCACTTTTACGAGACCCCTGTGATTCTTCCTTCCCACATTGACCCTTCCTGGCCCCTTCTTTTTTCCTTTGCGGTCACCGTTAATTAACCCAACACTCAATCTTGTCGGAGGGATTGGGTCTTTTCTTCACAGCCAGACCCCTTTTAGCCAGCAGGGGGCAGCAGCCCAAGAAACTAAGCCGCCTGGCCTGGCCCTCCCCATCGCTCCCTCTCTTTTTCTCTCCCCCCCCTCCACAGGCTCCAGCGCTTTGGCGGCTGCATCGGAAATTAAACTATAAATAATTCAGACCCCGTAGCCGTTATGAATAGAGAATATGGAAGTGACAGAGAAGCCTCAGGAGTCACTTATATAGCAGAGAGGGCAAAAAAAGGGAAGAAAAAACAACAATCTTTTTTTCTCCTTTTGGGAAAAAGAAAAAAGGAAAATTAGCAGCTGCATGAGGAAAAGCAAGGGGCCGAGAGTAGTTTAAAAAAAAAAAACCTTCAGTGCAAGCAAAAAAAAGGGATCCAAAATGAAGCCTAGGTTATAAGAATAAGAGAGAGGGGGGGAAAACTGGATTGGAAGGATGCTGGAATTTTTAAAAAGGAAGGCAGGCACTGGCAATCTGTACCTGTTCAGGGAGACTTTCCTTTATTCCTGAGCATGGACAGAAGGCCTCCTGAACACACTGCAATCCTAGAGGTGTCTCCCTTCGGATAAGAGGAAAGTTGAGTTGCCCCTTCTTCCCTCTGTCCCCATGTCCTTTTACCTCCTGCAGTCCTTGTGACTCTTTGGGGCAGAGCTCTGTGAGCCGCCATCAGTTGCCACCTCTTCCAGATTGACCCCAAAACCACAACCGAGGAAACTCAAAATGGTCTCAGCAGTTTGTGTGACATTTCAAGTAAATTTATACCTTGGATTTTGCAGCTCCTGCTCACACTGCTCCCAAAGGGGAATCTACAGGTGTGCAGCTTTGTATTTTTGGACTATAACTCCCAAATTTCCCCCGGCTGGCCAATGAATTCTGGGAGTTGTAGTCCAAAAACACAAAGCTACACACCCCTTGCGCAACCAACTTGGAATCTTTAACCAGGAGTCCCTGTCTCATTTCCTTAACGGCAAATTCTGCCCGGAGAGACGTGAATGTACTCTCTCCCGCCATGCTCGCTTCTGTCGTGTTTTTACCTGTATCAGAACATCAGCAACTCACTCGCCCATCTGGATAAAACACTGCTCCCAGACACTCCACAAGTGCTAAACAAAAAGGATTATTTTTCCAGCAATACCCATGTTTGCACTAGAAGACTTCAAGGGTGCAGCCCCGCAGCACAGGGTACCCACTTACCTTTTTTTTAAAAAGAGATAAATATGCATAAATTGTGCATGCTGATATAGATCTATCTATATATAAAATACCAGAAAATATTTTGTATGTTTGTTAATTGAAACAAAACAGCAACACATCTCACCTGCGCAGGCAAGTTTGGGAGTGGACGAGAGTGGGCTGCGCGTCAGGATGGCTGTCCAGGCCTCGCTCCCTGTGGATGATGGGTCCCCGATCTCCCTCCTGGTGGGGCTTTAGCTTTCAGTCAGACATGGATGGGGCAGCCTTTTTACATCCACTGCACAAACCCCGGACAAGACAGGTGTGCAGCATTCAGCCAAACTGCGGAAGAGTGAAGAACGGGGAAAGAAGGAGCTCTGGCCGTCCCCTTCTTTCTTTCCCTGTGCAAAACCCAGCTGCCAGTTCCATCTAGCATGCAGATTTACTAGGAAGCAAAAAAGATCCAAGAGAGATGCTTAAGCCTTCGCTGCCTGGGGAGGAAGTGGGTATGCTTTGGTATTTATCGAAAGCTTGCTCAAGAAACTGGGGCTCTTAAACCAGGGCTGTTAAAAGTCAGCCTTGTAAATTTCCTTCCTTTTAGGGAAAGAAAACTAACGGATTTCCAAGAAAGCCTCGGGCAGCTTCCAAGGCCAGGCCTAGCTGCCTTCGACGTGGTGTTTTGGCTCCCGCACTTTTCTCCTCCCGGTGCTTGGCAAGTCAACACAGAGATCTGTGGCCTTCAGGGCTTCTGTGCGCTCTCTCTCTCTCTCTCTCTCTCTGTCCCCTGGCATGACACAGGCGCGAGACAGTAGCGGCCACAGCGGCAGAAAAAGAGGGCAAAAGTACAAATAAATAAATAAATCCCAGGCACTGACACACGGCACCACTTTCCCCTTCCCGAGACTCTGGCTCTCTGGAGCTTGGCTGGATGTAAGAAAAAGCTGCATTTCAATAGATCTAAGCCTAAGGTGGAATGGGACTGGAGGTTTCTTTTAAAAATGCTAATTTTGGCTGTTCCACTGCTTTCTCCATTTTTGTCACAGCTCACATCATTTCACCCCATCATGTCACTCCTATAATTTATTCCCCCTGCAAGTCAAACAGCATCCTATTTGTAAACTTCTAGGGGAAGTACTCTCATTCTCTCTCTTTTGGAGAATTTTGGGGGCCCACCAAGCAAAAAGAAACTCAAACAGTGGCTTCCATTCAGGCAGAAAAATATATTGCCCCCCCCCCTTGCTGCTTCTCCGCCTAAGGCTGCAGCTTTGAATTAAATGGTGCTGTCCTGCCACTGCCCCATGATGGAAGCTCCAAGGAGCAACCTTGACAACACAGCTCTGAAAGCTTGCAAAAGTTATTTTTTCAGGACGATTCCTTCCAGATCCCCCACCCAGGAGACCAAGAGAATGAAAAAAAAGTGAACTTTTCCAGACTCGGTGAAATCGCTCCCTCATCTCACTGGGTTGCCGTCACCTAAGTTCTAACACCCTGCTTCCCATTTCAGCCCCATTTGTTCCAAATGCCACCGACATTTCCAGGATTACTGCTTGCCAGGAAGGACGCTGCAGGAGCTGAGCGGCTAGGTTGCCGTAAAACCGCTTTGCCAGAGCTGAGATGCCCCCAATTCTGTTGAAAACGGACAGCTTGACATTTTGGAATGAAGTGAAACTCACAAACTCTCTCACACATATTTACTTGAATTGTTTTGTATAATTAAATACATGTCAGACTCAAAGTACTCACTCCGTGTCCTGCTAAAGCCTTCACGTCTCCCATCTCTTCCCATACCCTCTCATTTCTGGGACCAAAATTTAAGCCCTGCCTTGCTCTTTTCCAGCTGGGTGGCAATCTTAGCAGCCTCATGAAAGGAAGGAGGAAAAGATCTATCGCTATGACTCTGAATAAGCTATTAGAGGTGGGGAAAATTGAGCGAGGGGAGAAAAAAACCCACCCAGCTGCCAACCAACCATATCCCTGTCGACAGCTGGCTAACTTCATTAGAACCAGGAAGCAGGGCGGGCAAGCTGAAGGCTTTTTGGTTCAGGCACAAGGCGAGAAACAGCTCTCGTGAACTGCCACTACCCTGGCACAAGCTGACACACAAGGCGGCAAATAATCTAGAAAGAAAGTGGCTCGGTTAGCCACATCCCATTTCCTCCCCCCCAAGCTTCAGGGCCCAACTCTGGGGGCGGGGCCTTGTGATGTCAGAGAGGCAGGGCAGCCCAAGGCCAGGAGGACTAGCAGAATGCAGAAGTTACGCACATGGGGCTTCGCTCTCCTGGGCTCGTTCCAAACAGCACAGGGCCCCCCAAAGGACACCAGCTCTCTCACTCTCTCTGATCCCCTCGCCTTGCTTCTGGCTCGAAGATGCACCACGACTGCACAAGCCAAGTTTACGTGAAATCATCTTAGGACTGCACTGGTGAGCCCCAGTGCCAGTGGAAATACGTGGGGATGTGCCCCTGGGCCAAAATTTACAGACTGAGTCAGATCTGGGGCACAAGTCAAATTAGATGGAACATAAAATCCCTCACAACCCCTTCCAAAGTTCCCTAATTTCCCAGTGAACCAAAATGCACAATCCTAGTGGAACTACCTCAATGTGTGTTGTTGTTCCTTTGAATTCTGGTGCACAAAAGTTGAAGACGCTGTTATAAAGATCACCAAAGACACAGCATCTCTTTTTATTATGATTTTGGCTCATCAGTTCCCAACGAGCCAAAAAAGAACATCCCCACCCCTCACCCCCATCTCCCTCTGGACAAGACTGCCTGAATGCAAACCCATCACTTTTAATCAGTGAAGGCTAGGTTTCATTGCAGCAGCACATTTTAGAATTGAACGCTGTGCGGTGGAAAGGAAACACCTGGCTGGATTTTTCCCCCCTTCCCGTTGCCCCAAAATCTGGCACCGAGGTAAAAGAAAGGAGCCGGAGAAACCTTTTAATCTTGGAATACAAAGAGGAGAGAGGTCTTCTTTTCTCTGGGTCTCTCTCTCTCCTGGTTGAATCCCTCCATTCATCTCTAAATTGCCTCTTCAACACTGCCAGCTGTCCCACACCCGTCCGCTGATCCTTCTTCCCCCGATAAGCCACGCTTGGTTATTTAGGAGCCTTCGGGATGGAATGAGATCAGTGTCTCTCAGAAACAAAAGCGACAGGGGAGAGAATTAGCCACCCAAGTGGAAAACTGGGGAAGGGGACGGGATGAAGCAAAAGAGGCTCCTGCGGGTAATGCGTGGAAGGAAAAGTTGGAAACAAAAGCAGTGCAAGCCCTCCTGGGTTAAGGCGGCAGTCACCGTTAGGAACATATTGTAGCTTGCTCACAGATAGACTACATCGGAATAGAGAGGCTCTGCTTTGCTGTGGCAGCCATTCAAGTATCCGTCTAATACAATTCCTATCCCTACCTCTCAGGATACAAATAGCAATCAACTGAAGGTGGGTGTACATGACTCTCCTCCCCTGTACCTTTGCAATGATCCTGCAAGGTAGAGTAAGGCTAAGGAAGAGAGAGTGACTGGCTCAGAGTCACCTAGGTGAGTTTTGAGTAAAGGTTTGAACCCAGGTCTCCTGAATCATATTCCAACCGTCTGATTCTTTGTCCACACAACCTCTTGATTTCTTAGTCAACCCCTTCCACCTTTCAGGGATCCTGTGTCCAAAATGCACATGGTGATCCCCATGGCCATGAGGACTAGAAACTTGAATGCCCCCATTTCCCTTCCTTTGTTCCTGCTCAGATGCTCAGCATGTACTGAGACTGTGTTTGTGTGTATGTCTGTATGGTAGGGGAGAGGAGAAAGAGACAGAGCACTTAAATTAAAATCAAATTAAAATTAAAAGAAACCAAACCACGTACGGAGAACACTGCTGGAGCACGTCGCTGGAAAGGCTCCAAGAACGACACATGGGGAAGGAGCGCGGAAGTGGAAGGACAGCTAATAAGTGGGAGATAAAGGGATTCAGAGCCTTCGCCAAGATCATGATGCTCCTGCAGCCAGCCAGTTTGCGCTTAATCCGCTCATCGTGACCCGTAACAACCCGTATTGAACCAGGAGGATTACGACCCATCTCCGCACCCACCTGAAGGACAGCTCTTGCCATTCCGCCTGCAATCATCCCGGCTTGTGCATCGGCAGCCCAAGGTGGTGAGAAAGCATCGTGAATTGAAACAAACAAGCGTGCCTTTTCCAAGTGCGTAGCAAAGCCCAACTGCCTTACTAACTAACAGAGGTTGGGGTGAGGTATGGAGAGAAAGAGGCAGGATCTAGAGCAGGGCTGGAAACCAGGGCTCTCTAGGTGTCACAGCTCCCCTCACCCATGACCTTTGGCTGGAGGGGGGGATGGGAGTCAGCATCCAGAAACATCTGGAAGATTGCAGGTAATGCTCCCAGGAGTTAGACATAATTGATCATACACAAGCCAATTATTTATTTATTTATTTATTTTATTTATTTATTGGACTTATATACCGCCCCATAGCGCTACAAGCACTCTCCGGGTTGTTTACAATTTAAATTATACAGGCTACACATTGCCCCCCCAGCAAGCTGGGTACTCATTTTACTGATCTCGGAAGGATGGAAGGCTGAGTCAACCTTGAGCCGGCTACCTGGGATTTGAACCCCAGGTAGTGAGCACAGTTTTAGCTGCAGTACAGCGTTTTAACCACTGCGCCACGAGGCTCATTAAAGCTCTCCAGACATGGATGAGCTGCAACTCCCATTACCTCCTGGGCATGCTGTGAGGACTGATGGGGGTTGTAGTCCAACCTCACCAGGAGGGCTATTAGCTTCCCACTGCAGTTTGAGATGCAACAGGACGTGACTCTAACGTTAAGTCTTAGAGGGGATCAACAAGAGATTGAGATCTGAAGCAGATTTCAAACAAGGCAGCATTGAGGGGCCACCTTCTAAAATGAAATGTGCCTCCCACCCAAAACTGCGAGCACTTTTTAACTTCAAGGCTAGAATCGGGTTGATCAGCAGCATTGAGGAATGCTCTGGAGGTGGTAACTCTGCCTGACTGCTGGTCAAGCACGGCTCCCGGCTTGTGCCCATTGATAGCAACAGGGGCCTCCATCTGCAGCTCTTTGATCCTGCACAAAACTCTCATGGCCAAAACCTATGAGATCAAGAGATGCTTTTTTGACCTTCTGGAAGAGGAAAGAAACCTGCATCAAAGCTGGGGAACCATGAGATGATGGCACCACGGGAGGAATGGAGGAGGGCCATCTCTCTACGGAAGCCCAAAGAGCAGGCAGGGATGACACCATGGAAAGGTTGGATTCTGACTCAAGAGTCGAGATTTCCCACGAAATCTCAATCACCGACTCTGTTGGGATCTGACCCCCTTTGATTTTGCCACCACCCAACCACCCCCGCTGCATTTATCAAATGTTGTCTGGTGCTTTGAGGCCCTAGGTTGAAAAACAGGCAGCCGCTCTCTACGATTAATTATTTCCAAAAGAGCATTTTACAGTTTTTAAAGGACACTGGCTTAAAAAAAAAAAGATGTGTGACATTTTCAGCACTGTTATTATTTCTTATTTATTCTATATATAACCCACCCATCCACCTAAGAGCACAAAGCAGCTATGTTGCGAGTTGCACAGAGCTGACCTACCATTTACTGCCTTGATACCTCATCAGATCTTTTAAGGACTTTTATTCATATATTCTTTCAATTCTAATTTTTACTTTAAGCCATCTGGACAAAGTTCTGTTGGTTGAAGGCTTCAAAGATGTGGTAAAAAAAACAACCCAGAGTTTGGAAATAACACATTACCAATCATTATGTTAGTTGCAATTGATCCATTTTTACTTTGAAATTGTTTTGTTACAACTGACTTGCATATAATTATTTCTCTTTTGCAAGTCTGGGATATAACCACATTGCATTAGGATTACAAGATAATATGGTATATTGCCAGTAATTTTTCCCACGTAAGCATGATAATTTTTGTTTCTTTCATAATTAGCTATCTTCTCTAGATCAGGAATATGGGAAATATGTTTTGGCTTTGCCTTTTGTTTGTAAATATTTGCAGGTTGCAGTATCAGAATAGGCCAGTAGGGGGAACTGTTGTTCTACCTCTTCCCTGCTGATTTAGCTCAGAGGGAAGATTTGTGGGCAGGTAATTCAAATTGTCTTTCCCTTCTCCCCTGCCCTGGGAAAGAGCTTCTATTTAAGGTTGCCACTGGTGCAAGCTTAGGCTGACCACTTCTCTGATTCAAATCTTGCACCTCATGGCCTGTGCAATTCCTGGTTGTCTTATGCACAGTTGAGAGCGTTTCAAGAAGAGGGAAAGGTAATCAAGTAATTATTCTTGGAAATCACAAGCTGGCAGAGAATGTCATGGGATTCAAAACATGCAAAGAAGTTCATTGTTACTCATTCCTCCCTCTTTTCACTGCCCCTTCCTTGATCTCCTAGGAGGCTGGTGTTCCACCCGCCCAAAGGAACAAGACTAGTTACCCTGCCTCCAGTACAAAGCTTTCTCCCCAACCTCCTCTGCTCCTAACCTCCTGCAGATCTTGTGACTAAAATAAGATTTAGGACATAAGGAAACGTTACTGTGGCTTTGGGGCATCAGATGACAGCTTGAGGTTCTCTCCTCCAAGAGCTGCTGAATGGTTTGCATTCAGCTGTTTACAGCTTGGGTTTTATCCCACATCAGCGGTGAGTCAGGGAAGCTAGGTGCTGTATGAAAGAGAGACACGGAAACAGCAGGGCAGAGGTGGCCTTCTGACAAACCAAACTAGGGCAGCTTCTATTCTGCCTCTCCTGGTCCTTTTGTCACATCAGCCAAGAAGATCTACTAGGATCTTGGAAAGTTACTCTCTATAAGGATTGGATCACTTTTACGGTTCCAAAAAGCCCCGAAAGTATTTGTTTCTGGGGGCTGGGAGCCCTGTTCCGGAAGCAAATCCATTAAAAAGCCTTGGTAAGATTAACAAGTTTGATTTGTTAGAAGTTTTCATAGATGGCAGCCCCCTTTACCAGATCCAAAAAGAAATGTGTTGCCATTATAGTTACAATTTGAAAGCCTCTTTACTCTCTTGATGATCCAGATTAATTAAATGAGTTAGTTTGATGCAACTATCAGGGGTTGGAAGAAAATTTTGGCATCGGCTTCCAGATTTCCTCAGCAAGGATGACCACTAGCCATGTTGCATGATGGATTCTGGGAGTTGTAGTCCAAAACCCTATTCAAATCTCTAATCATAGGGTGTCACAGGATGGTCCATTTTTTGGAGAAAATCTCCTTTTTATTATGATAGACTAGCCAGACCCATCTCAGTTTAAAACATAAAGAAACTTAAAGCAGGAGAGCAAAAGAGGGGCTTGAACATTTTCACAGATTTTTTTTTAATCAGTAGGTCAAGGCCATCATCTGCATACCATCTTCCCACATTGCATTTCTACTAACACACTACAATTGTGAAATTCTGCAAAGTTACATATACCCATTAGCAGCAGATTTTTGGAACACTACTTTTAAAAAGCAACCCATTCCTTTTTTTGGGGGGGGGGGGAAGTTGCTCATTGTCAGTATTCATTACACCGCTGCAGAATAAACATGCTACTTTCCGTTACCCTGCTTTTGTTTTTAAAAAGAGACAGACTCCTTTTGACAGATAAGAAAGTGACACAAAACCTGACCGAGTTCTCTGTCTGAATGGGTCTAACAATGCCTTAATGTAATTTAATGCAATCCGCCGTGTGGATATGATTTATTCCACCTCCACCCACTTACCCCTGCTTCTTGGCAGGGCTTGAGTGGCCACTCTATAGGCTTGCTAAGAATGGCGGATCATTTCCTCTTCCAGCTCAAGCGACAATTCTGAAGACAATGGTTGGTTTCCGAAAGCAGCAAAAAAGCCCCAAGTGTATCTCCTTTCAGCTTTCACCTCCACACCTTGTTGACCCAACTTTCTAACAAAACATACCCGGGGTTATTTTCAAAAATACTGCATCAACATTCATGAAGATTATAGACCTTGGAAGGACAAGGAGGGAAAACAACAAACGTTCCCGAGAAATATGATTGACTTCAAGAAGGCGCTAAAATGCCTCTTAAATTCTACTTCATACTAATCAGCCGTGCAACCCTAGCCATCAAGGAACGTTCTTAATTTTATTTTTTTCTCTGTAAGTAGAGTGTGAGAGGAAGCATCTAGCTGCTTCTAAAGAGATCTCAATAGAGAAAATCCCATGTAACAGTACAATCTCCTCTTTGAATCTTAATCGGACCTTGAACAACACACACACACACACACACACACACACACACAAAATTCAAAATGCAACCATTTTGGACATGTTCCGAAGGTATAAATGCAACCTCAGCACACAAGTGCATTCAAGAGTGCTTCTGCCCTGTTTTGCTTTCAGAAAGGCACCAACCATGAAGCCTCACGAACTGTCAAAAATGCGGTCAAACCCTACATACCACTGCATGTCAACAAGTTGTAGTGAAACCTGACCTACTGTCAGCAGTCACTTACTGAGATCCAGTTTAAATAAGACATGAAGCATTGCTGTCAAATATCTGATGAATGCTCTGCAAATATTCTAGTGGAGAGACAGAACTTGAAACAGGTAACCCAAACTCTTTATTGTTGTTTGTTTCCTTAACTCCTGCTGCAGCCTCCATTTGTCCCAAAACATGCCCAGAGAGTCCACATTCAGAGGGAGACTGTGAAGGCCAGTGGGGAAGGAGAGAACATATAAAAATGACCCTGCCCATCCATGTCCTTCAGCCTCCTAGGAGCACCTGACCGTCCACCATCAGAAACATGGATGGCACTGGTTTCGGCTGGGCAGAAAAAAAAAAGAACTGCCATCTGTTCAGCACCGCCAAAAAACACATGTAGAACTTTAACCACAGCAACAACACTACAAACTCCATCGCTAGCCACTCTTCTTTCTGCTGCTCTGGCTTTCTAAGCCCTCAGATTGGCTTCACTTGGTGTTGTCTGGTGGCCAGGTTTATAAAACAACCCTCTGTAAGGGAGTTGTTTTGTAAACCCAAAAAGCAGATCACCCGTGGTTTTAGACTACAATGCCCATAATCTTCTTACCAGCTGGGACGCCTGGAAGGATCTCCCCACTTTCTAGGGAAAGGAGCTGAGAATGCAGGATTTGTGTGTGTGGGGGGGGCGAGTTTCCCCTTAGTCACTGCATGACTCCATGGCAGAGACAAGATTCAGAATCTCTTTCCCAACTTAACCTTGTTCAGAATCTTTAAAAGTTAGATTTCAGGACTACAGTTCCCAGAATGCACAGCTGGCAGGAGGGGATTGACTAGCCCTCACTGGAGACGCCCCCCCCCCAATATTATGATTCTTGGAAAGCTCTCCCTCTCAAGGTCTCTGCTCCTAATGAGCTTACAATTAAAAAGTTTGCCAATGCAGTGGGAGGGGGAGAAGCACAGCAAGAAGGAAGGGATGCCCAGAACAGCCTTTAAAAAAAAGAAAGAAAGAAAAAAGACAGATATCTGTTTTATTTAATTTCTTGCAGAGTTCGACGACCTCTCTTCCAAAAGGCAAGGCTCCACAGCTGCTGAAGCCACAACCGCTTTTCCCAAACATACCCGGTCTTCCCCCGCCACAAGTTCTTCTGTTCCCGCCACCGAGGCACCAAACCCTCACCCCACAGAGGCCTCACCGACCCTAAACAAAAGCCCAAGAGGATCGGAGATTGATTTCTACCCCTCTGAGCCAAGGGGAGAGAGAGAAAAGGGGGTGGAGGAGGAGGAGGAGGAAAAGGGGAGAGGGAATCAAAGGAAGCTAAAAGCACAGCCTTGGACAAAAGCCAGGCTGAATCCTCCACTGATTGTCTCCCTTTTTTTCCAGCAAAAATTGCGTTTTTTCCCCCCACTGCAGCAAAAAACAAAAACAAAAAAAAACCCACAATTCTGGTGGCAGCTGGAGGTGGGGTATGATGGAGACCATTAACTGGGGCCACAGCCTTCCTGCCCTGAAGTTGCATTTCAGCCTATAAAGATTTAATTTCTCCTCACCAGAAAGGTCCTCCTTTGATTCCCCCCCCCCAAAAAAGACAGAGAGATTCAGGGTACAATGTACTAAAAAAAGGGGGGGTTACCTCATCTGCTGAAAGGGATCTATTTATCAGCTCTGTGTTACATTTGTGCTCCACTTCCCCTCACTAATAAGCTCAAGGCAGCTTTCAGGGGTCTCTTCTTCACCCTCAAAACAACCCTGTGAGGTAGATCAGGCAAAGTGGGGGAGAGAGAGAGAGAGAGAGAGAGAGAGAGAGAAACTGACCCAGGGTCTCCCAGTGAGTTTCCACGTTTGAATCGGCATCCTCAGCTCTCGGTCCAATATTCTAACCATTCTGCCATGGGTTGGGGTTGACTAGATGACCCTCAGGGACCCTTCTATCTTGACAGTTGTGTGCTTCCACAATGATGGGGGATGGGGAGCCATTATCCCCCGTTTTACTAGGAGGTTGTGCAGATTAACCTTATTAGCTTCTCTACTGAGCATCAGTCAACTCCCAAGGCACAGCCCTTCCGGGCAGCCCGGGAGGAAAAAATTGGGTCCTGAGATGCTAGATTACAAAAAGCAAGGAAAGAAAGCGTCTCTGCTGTGACCGCAGAGAGAATCCTTACCAAGAGCGGAGAAATCCTTATGTTGGGCCACAAAGTGACGCAGCCCAAAATGCAACCCCGTCGCTCCGCGTCACGTACCCGCCAGCTCCTGCCAGCCACGACACGGCGGCCTGCGGTGCCCCATCGATTAATCCGTTAGCCAGCCCTGCTTGACAAATGGCATCGCCTTCCCGGCGGCCAGACCAGGCCAAAAAAAAGGGGGGTGGAGAGAGAGAAGCCAGCAAGGGTGATTAATACTCAGCTGGGCTATAATTCAATGGGACTTGATCATGGGACTGGGTTTCATGGCTGCGGCGCAGAAGGCCTCCCTAAGGAGCGCGCCTGGCACTCTGTCAGAGAGTCCGACAGGCCACTTACCTAGCCCCCTTTGCGCTGGGGCAAGTCCCCAGACCTCAGCAGTGCATGGCGTAAGCCCTTGGAACAAGTCTGACCTTAAAAAGAACACTTTACTTTTACCCTAACCCCTTTGCAAGAACTGACACATGGGCCGAAGGGACCCAGCCATTCCTTGCCACCGGACGTGAAGGCAGAGAGAGGAGTTGAACCCAGGTTTCTCTCCCTGGAAGCTGCTTTTAAGACCAGGAATCGAAAGAAAAAAAAGCATTCAAGGAAGGAGCCTCTGGGCTCATCTGCTGGACCCAACAGGCAGATCCTTCTGGCACCCTGAAGGCAGCCACGTTTCATGGGCCCTCAAGTGTCATCTCTTCAGAGATGGGGCTAAGAAGAATGGGACTAAGCCTCTTAAAACTTCCACCAAATAAAACTTCCAAACCGTCTTTTTAGACAGGCATATGATCCCTAACCTACAATACTGTGTTGTTGTTTTTTACTTTATCCCTGTTGATTTTAATGATTTTACAGTGGGGCTGTTTCTACGTGATTTTATTGTATTTTTTAAAGCTAAATATAGTTTTATCTATTTTTGTTCTTTTAAAAAGTTTGTAAGCCACTGTAACTGCTCTCTTCTCATGGAAAAAAAGGAGGATAAATGTGTCTTTTTGTTTTTAAAAATATATCCTGGAAAATATCATTTTTCACTTCTAGTTATGCAGGGTGGGGATTCTGGGAACTGTAGTCCAGCAATATCTTGGGAGCACTTGGGGGAAAAGGCCCCTCCCTTGCCAGCATATCTATAAATTAAATCATCTCTCTATTTCACCAAGTGGTTTCAGACCCTGCAAATGTTTTTTCTTTCTTTTTTTCATCTGCACAACAACCTTAACTTTGCGTGCGTGTGGATTCGAACCCAAGTCCCATTAGTTCTACTAGCCCAATAGGCCAAGAATAAGAAAGAGTTAAGAAAGGTTAAAAACAAGGAACTCTTTACTGGCAGAATTAGGCTGTATGAAAATCATTCCTAGCTCCCTGCTGAAAAGCGTCAAAATGTTTTTAAAGAAATGTTTTAATCAATTTTATTTATTCTAGGTTGCTTTGGGAACCACAATGGAGAAGAAAGCAACAATACATAATACATACATAAATAAAGATATCGTATCTGTGAAATCTTAAGAGTGGATGGGTTCAGTCTAGAGCAGCTACAGTCCATTCACTGAAGTTTCAGGGCCAAAACCTGAGATTAGGGAGGCGTGGGGGGGGAGGTTGTCCTTGGGATGTCAGAGAGGCCAGGCAGGCAGAGGCCAGAGGGGAGGCCTCCACCACTGGACTTGCAGACTGCGCTAACTCCCGTTTGACCTGCAAAGTATAACAGGGTGAAGGAGCAAAGCAAAAGGCAAAAACACACCACCTCCTTTACATCAACGTTTCCTGACTGGGTGCCTTCCAAGTGTGGTACTCCAATGCCCATCATCCTGGACAATAGGGGACAAAGATGATGGGCACTGGAATCACACATACAGGCAGGTTGGACAAGTCTGTAAGAGAAATCAGGGGAGAGAAAGGGCAAGGGCAAGAAATCTGGATCTTGTAAAATGTTACTTTTTAGTTGGTAACAGCAAGAACACTGAAACCCATGTGGGGAATTTGCAGTTAAGTGGCCCTGGAGATTGAGAAACCAGTAAAAAATTAGTAATATATATTTTAAGCGTTTCCAAAAAGTTTCTGGCCTCATCCTGCCTTAGAATCCATTCTTAATGTTAACAAATGGTTTGCTGAAGTAAGTTCTGGCTGCCCAGTGGGCGCATTCTGCTCATGCCCAGGAGCACACCATTTCAAGAACTCCTGGACCCTCGACCTAAACGAGGACTGGGACAAAACATTTGTTCAATGTTCAAAATATAACTGGGCTGTCGTTCTCACTGGGAATGGGAGAACTTCTGTACAAGCATTCTTTGAGGGGGCTGGGAAGGAGGGGGTTATGCCCTCTGAGCCCAGCTTGGTCAGCATTCAACCTCCAACTAACCCGTGCCTCCAATCACCCATTATTTTGCACTCTGATCCCCAAAACGCCCTGTAATGTTTGATGCATTTTTTTCCTGCTTCATTACAGGTGAAAAACTGAGGACAAACAACTTGTTAAAGGCCATTCCATGGATCTACGCTAATTTGCTGCCTAACCACAGAACCCGGAAAAAATTTATTTACTCAGGATATCAACCACCAAATCCTCCAGCCTCCAAAGTGAGTAAGGAACCTGTAGCCACCCCCCCCCATGCACAAGGGTTGGGGAGGGGATACTGGGAGTTGTGGTACATCAAATTAACTCTTCCAGGCCATGAAAGGACCCAATGGAAATCAGCTGCTGTGGTGGAAGGAAAGGAGGATCGTGTCCAGTAAGAAAGGAATGGTGAGCAAACCCTTCTCTCTAGGCATCCCCCAATTTACTAGAGCATCACCCTCTCCCCCCCACCCTCCCATGATCCGTACAGGAATGAAGGCTCCTACTTCGTGGTGTCCCACAAACACACAACTGCCACCCCACATAGATGCTCCTTCGCTTCCTGACTGTCTCCAAGTCTAGAATTGGAGGGAGGCACCTTAACCATTCTAGCCAGTTTTTCTACTTGGGGCTCAGCATAAATCACACCACTCCAGATGTCGGACACCATCGGTTTTACAATTCAGTCTCTTCTCTCACTCCTATATTGGAAGGCGGGAAGCAGGGAGGGAAAGCTGCTAAGGGCAGGTCCAAACGGGGGCCAGCACAGCAGCACAAGGGGTTGGAGTCAAGGACCGACCACCAGGGTATCTTGGTGTCTGTTCCCCCCTCTTCCATGTAGAACAGGGTGACCAACACATTCTCCCCTCTTGGTTTCTTTCTGCTTTGCTTTTCTTTCATGGCTCAACTTGAGACCACCCCACGGAAAGAGGGGAACAAAGGAATGGCCCCAAAAGAACAAAAATGCCTTCTTAAAACAAGGTGCCGGGGCAATGTGCACCTCGTCTTCCAAACTAGAAGTGCCCTTGGGCTTTGAAAGGCAAGTCGCCTAGGCTTTTTCTTGCCACTGAATTATGTCAGCATGGCAGAAAGGTCGAGGGGAGCAGGGGCCTCGTAAACTTTTTTCATTTAAAAAAAGGTTGATAAAAATCAACTGCAGAACACTGGGAAATGATTGCCATCAGTTTCAGCAATACAGCTGCCCTTCTGCTACAGGATTTCGCCTTGGCAAATCTGCTGATGTTAAATTTGGGGCTGGATCATTCCAGCACCTTGCTTTGCCCCCTTTAATTCCAGATCTAACTCGGAACGGCAGAAGGCATCGTTCTCCATGTTTTGACCCAACAGAAATGGAAATGACCTGATGCAGCTGCAAAGAGGGGCGGGTGGGTGGCTGGGTGGGTGGGTGAAACAGCTGATCTGCCTTTTCTCAGGATGGCTCCTTCCTCTCGCCAAAGATAAAAGACTAAACAAGCCCACCACAGAGAAAGGGCAGCTACAATCCCTGCCCCTGCCCAGAAGGAAGCCCGATTTGCCGTGCAGCTCGAAACAGTTACTTGGGATTCAAAGCCTCAGCTCAAAAGCCCCTGGCATGAACAGGGGGGGGGGTCCCTTCTCACACAAAGCCGTCTTTCTTCTGCTCTCAGTTTCTCAAACATCTCTCTCCAACGACAGTGTGTCTGAAAAAGGAACACATGCCAAAACTGGGAGTAGCTGGCAGAGGCTGGTTCAGGTCCGCCCTGGCATCTCCCCTGTCCAGTTACAAGGCAGGCATCGGAGAGAAAGAATATAGGCAAAGCAGTTACAGATTAATAACTGCAGACATATTCCCCAAAAGTGGACACAGGACAGTCACCCCTGAAGCTGGAGCTCCAGATATTCTTGGAAGGCTGTTCCTAAAGATCCCTCAGTTATTAGTCGAAGAACAGCCAGGGCGCCACATACAGGATGTTTTGGGACAGATGGGTTCAGATTTCTCCCCAGTGTGGTGGTGCCGACTGATTGCTCAGAAATGATACTAAATGTCTACATTCCTATCAAAAGGCCTCTAATTTTTTTTATTGTTAAAAAAAGGAGTTTGGAAAGTTAACTAAAGAATGATACATCTTCTGCTAAGAAAGTAACATTAAGTTACTGTACTTTCATAACATAATGACATAACATAACAAAGTAACATTATAAGCTCCTTATGTTGGTTTGCAAACATAATTTTGCTAGGTGTTCATTCACTAGAATAATAACTAATGACCATTATCTACCCTATCTGTAATTCATTCCTTCCCAGTTCTGAGAACTCCAGGAATAGCAAAAATATTTTTGGTGGTGGTTTCAGAACAGTTGATTGGGTACTCAATGCTTTTCAAAAATTGCTTTCCATTTGCTAGGATGGAGCAAACCCAATACAGATAGAAAACATCAGAACGCCTTATCATTCTGTGTGTGTTTAAATGAAGCAAAAGATGATACTTCAGTGGTGTGGACACACAGCCTCTCCCCAGGGAAGCCCAGCCTCACACGATCCAACCCAGAGCTGTCTTAAAAGTCGTGGGAACATCTGGCCGGCTGGAAGCCAAGGACCGCCCTCTCATGGTTCTACTCCACTGCAGCGAGTGTCCCCCCAGGCCCCCAGGGAACATGTCTGTAGAAATCACCCATCCGCAGAGGGGCCTGGAGGAAAAGCTGCTTTTTCTGGGAAATGCTGCAGTCCAAACAGCTGTGCCGGGAACCTCAGAACAGCAAACTCCGCTCCTTGGGTTCATCAGCACGTTCCTGAGCCGCCAAGTGTGGGAAAGAGGGATCCAGAGGTCTCCCATGCAAAAATGGGACACCTCTGAACCAAAGCAAAAGATAACCACGTGGGTTGGGATTCACTTTTGTCGCACCCAAAAGAGGACATACATCACACTCTACTTTTGGTTTTTAAAGGATAATGCTCTTATGTTGCACCATATTTTGCTTTTCGGTAAAGATTTTTGGAACAGTTCAGTCTTGACTGGGCAATTAAGGCCCATTAGCCTGACAAAAGATCCACTCTTACCAGGAAAAAAAATAGTTCTGGTGGATCAATGATGGCACCTGACTTTTGGACTCTCTTTGGCAGATGGGCTAAAAAAAGTACCTGCTCTTCCAAATTGACCTGTTGCTTAAAATCCAAATTCCCTTTGTATCAGTAGCTTTCCATCCAGAGTACTTTAGAACTTCAAGATCCATGGAGAAAACCAAACACATGAGAGTATTTGAACAACACAAAGACAGCAGGCTACTGTCTATTCTAAGGAATACTGGGCTTTGTAGTTTGCTGAAGTTTACTTAAATGACAACACAGAATTCAAACCCCCATCTCCAAAACCTCCTCCTACCAATTCCAGGACTCCATAAGAAAAAGCCAGAGAAGAGAATGCAATATCCAAGAGCTAAGACTATGTAATGCAAACACAGACCTGTGTTGAAAAGATTTAACTTTGAGGATTTTCATTCTGGTGATAGGCTTGAACCTCATTTTAATTAGATAGTAATTGCCTTTTCAGTTGATCCAATACCATCAGCTACCCTTTTACAAGATGGGTAGATACTGTTCCCATGCGCAAACAAATAAATGGAAATAGCAAGGGCTTTTAAACTTTTAAAAGAGAATGAAATCAATCCACAGAGGATCAGTCTATTATCCTGCTCACGGTGGATGATGGGAGCCAAAGTGCGACAGCTCAGGAAAGCATCAAATTAGAGAAGACTGGCCTACAGAGTCTGTGAACTGGAGGGTAGGTGATGGATTTATTTTGATTGATAAGAGGCAGGTATTCCAGAGATAAATGTCACCCATTTGTACTAAAGGGACAAAATCCAAATAGTCGAAGAGATGAATGAATGAGTCAAGAGCCTGTGGAGATTTTTCAGCAGAGGAAAGGCCAGCTGAGGAGTCAGTGGAGGTGAGAAGCTCCTCCCCTGTAGACTTTAAAGAAGGCTAGTTAAAAAAAAAACCTCAATATTGTAGTCCCTTTAATGGTCTCCTTTTCTCAAAGTTATATGCTATTCTCCTCAGCCTCTCTGGGGGCAAGGAAAGAAAAAGTGTGACATATGCGTGTTTTTTTGGAGGGGAGCGGGAGGGAACCTTGAGCAGGAAAGGGTTGAAGGCAGAAAATCAGGGCCAGACCAACAATCGGCGGAATTAATCAGCTTCCGTACAAAGGGTGACCTGAATGCTCCGAATTTCCAAGAAAGGAACTGCTAAGCTGGAAAAGTATGTCCAAGTCACCACTTGCTCCCCCTTTTCCACAGACTTTTCAACCTTGCTTAAAGCGTTCCCCAGACCAGGATCCACCAGTTGTCTTGAGCTTCCACTCCCCAGAGCTTGGGATTCCTTGTGCTGATATGCAGCAGACAAAGAACAGAAAGAGCCTCCTTTTGTTTCTCTACGGTCTGATTCTGTGACCTGTGGAACGCCTAGCCACAAGACACAACCCCTCCCCACAAGCCAGACAGATTAAAAAAAAAAGAAGCCAGGAGAGGGGGCATAATATGAGGACCATTCTGCTCAGCACAGACCTTAAAGTGGGGAGATTTTTCACTCTGGCTGCAGCTCCTCCCCTGGCCAGCATTAATTCCCCAAAGCTTCTGAACCTTTTCCTCAGCAGAACCCTTTTGTCTGCTGACCCAGCATGGCAGCGCCAAAGCTGCAAGCCCGCTCAGGCCCCGCACCATCACAGATCTTGGCTTTTAAGCCCTGCCGCCACCGTCCTTCTGCCCACAGCTGGTGTCCTCTTTAATTGGGAATTTATGGCGGGGCGACTGCTGGCTCTCTTAGCTTGTACGGCTCCCCCCTCTTTTTATATATAATTACAGTCAACAATAACGAGGCCCTAAAATAGAGGCAGAGGCAGATGAACCATCATCATCATCATCATTGCTATTATTATCATCATTAATTCTGAATGGTGGTGGGTAGGGGAAAGGTAACATTTCAGCCCCTTCCCTGACCTTAGTAGGGTAATTCTCGAAGGTTTCGGCAACATTAAATGTTGAGAGGCGAAGAGCTACACCACCACCACCACCACCACGCCGATCAAATCTCCTCCCCAGCTTAGTGCTTCCTTTGCCTTCCCTCTTCCCGGTGGGAGATGCGTTTGGCTTGATTAGCAATTAACGATGCAGAAATCAGCTGTCACTCGTTAACGGCTTGACTGGAATGAGCCGGTTAAGATGCTCTCCCTGCACCTTGTCATACTGTCTTTGAGGGGGCTGGGAAGGAGGGGGCTGTGCCTCTGAGCCCAGCTTAGCCAGCATTCAACCTCCAACTAACCCGTCCCCCAAAACGCCCGGACCTTTAGGGTCATGATCTTTAATTTCACAACAGGTTTTCCCCTCCCCTGCTCTTTAAACCACTCAGATTACGGGGCTTTTCTCTACTGATTATTATTAGCCAAAACCAGCCTTTCCCCCCTCCCAAGACATGGAGGATGAATCGAACTCATGACCTCTGGCTCCACAGCCAGAGTGGGTGCTCCTGCCCACCACGCAGCTCTGCTTGTTGTTAGATGCCATCCAGTCGCTTCCCACTTAGGGAGACCCTAAAAGGCTTTCCCAGCCATATGAGGCGCTCAAGGTCTACAGTCGTCACCTCCCTCGGAGAGTTTCTGTGGCTGATTGAGGATTTGCACTCAGGTCTCCTGGATCGTAAGCCAACGCTCTTATCCACTACACGCCATGCTGACTTTCATCTAGCGCTGTACCAAGTGGGTTACAGGTGCCCTTCGCCAAAACATCCTTTGTGAACCACGTCTCATCTGAATTGGGAAGCTAAGCAGGCCCAGGCCTGGCTGGTGCTCGGATGGGAGGCTCTCATCGACAACAGCTCCAGGTACAGCTAGGGACGAATCCCTGGAGATCTGCAGCTGCCAGAGCTGGCCATACTGGTCTGGAAGGACCGAGACTCTCTCAGGACAAGGCAGCTGCCAAGAAGCCTGGTCTCAAGACCACGACTGAATATCTGGTGGAGGCAAGTGGATTCTTTCTGTGGGGCTGTGTGCCGCTGGGCCACACAGCAGGCACCAGGGGTCAAGCAGGAGAGAGAGAGAGAGAGACTGACTGTGAGCTCTTGAGGCAGTGAATTGGCTCCAGGTTGTAGCCTGAACTTGTTGGCAGCTGTCCAAGGTGCTGAACTCAGGAGTAGGTTATAATAGAAAAGCTCGGAGCAAAGCCTGGAGTGGCCAAAAGCCCTGCGCAGAAAGTAATGGGACAGAAATATACATCAAGGGATGCTTTAGGGGGTTGCTTCACCAGCTTGGATACAACAGTCAAGATGCTTTTGGTACTGAGTTTCATGAGCACATCACTATGATAAACACCCTATACTTGCTTGTCTGTGCTATAGTTTGTATGTTTTGCTTAATTATGTAAACCACTCCTAGTTGTGTTTCTCTAAGTCAGGCAGTCTAGAAGCTCAACAGATAAATAGATACATATAAAAAGATAGGACAGGCAACCCACACTGACAGGCAGATCAAAAATTTGCTTCTACAGGCAGTGTTTCAACCACTGGGAGCTTCCACGTACTGTAGCGAGTTGGACCATCGGTCTGTCTAGCTTGCTCTTTCCTACAGTAAGTAGCAGAGGGGTGGCATTCTGGGGTCTCAGATGGATTCACCCCCAGCCCAACCCTGGCTCGAAAAACCAAGGGTGAGGCCTGCATCCTTTAGCATGCAGAATGAATGCTCTGCCAGTGAGGAACAGCCTTTCCTTTGAAATAAAAATCCCCGTTCTTATGGTTCTGGAAGAAAGGCTGATTTAAACAAAGAAGTAAAAAGAAGTGGATCACATTAAGCCAGAGAAGCTTCCATATACAACCACTTTCCTCAGATGGACACCCTAGCTGTGCTGATGGGTGTTGTAGTCTACAGCCACCAGATCGAGGGCACATCCAGAGAATGCCAGGTTGTTGAAGGACAATTTACGTTTACTGGTGAAGATTCTGCCGTTTTTCAGAGGCAGCCCAGGGCTCCCCTGCCAAGTTATGACTCTCCACCTAATAAAACAGATCAATATTCTCATCCTTATGAATGGGAATCAAAAGCAGAGAAACTTCGACTTGCTACGTCGCCCTCACTTTGTACTGTCCTGGTTGAGTTTTCAAAAGCGAGAAAAGCTGCCTCCACCTTTGGTCAAAACTTCACTAGATTGCAAAGGCAGCCCCATCCATGATCCGATTAAATGATGTTGGTTGATTAATGGCAAGGGTTTTAATTGGTTAGATTTGCATGTAGGTTGAAAACAATAGCTCTAAAAATCTCATAAGCACCCTTTGCTCTCAGATGTGAGGCCGGGGGAAGAAATGCCATTTAGGAAAACCTCTTCAGGTGGCGTTTCTTTGCATGGTTAATAAAGTACCTGAGTTTCAGAATAATGTGTATTGTTGAACATTTCCCTACAGATTTTTTTTTAATGTTGCTTTGTGTGAGTGGCAGTTTCTTAGGTTATTTCCTAATCACTTCATCTTCCTGATCATTCAACACAAGTGGCAGTAAATGTATGTACTGTGTTTTATATATTGATTAAAATTACTGCTTTCCTGCCCACCAGGGCTCCCAAAGCAACATAAAATGTAAGAGATTAAAAACATTCTTTAGAAACCAATTTAAAACATTTTTTTCCAAAGAGTCAACTTTCTTTAAGGTTATAAAGAAAACCAAACATCAATTTTAAAAGCTGTTTTAAGGAGGAGACGGAAGAATGCCATTTTGTAAAACTAGCCCTCCAGCTCCCATTCAATATTTTACATGGGAGGATGAAAATTTTATAACACTGCAAACAGGGAATTTCTTTGCTTAATGATTCATCTGCTCCCACCAGTAGGTAATGATACCCAGTTTGGCTTCAGCTGACCCTCTTTTGCTGCAGTCCAAAATCTAATTCCCAGCCTTGTACCTTTAAAAGAGACTCAGCATCTCTCAGTTTTATTAGTGACAAAGATGCGGGAGTACTATATCTAGCAAAGAGCCAAATCTTTGCAGACGGATTTTACATTTCCATCCAATAAAGGATCCTGGATTTTTTGTTTTACACGGCCCACTGGACTACAAATCCCATCACACCAAGCCAATATGCCCATGAGTTGTGGATAACAGGAATAGTAGCAATCTCTAGGTAAAAAATTTAGAAAGTGTGGTTATTCGCATCCCTAATAACCCCAGATAAGCTTGGGGAAAACACTCGCTTGAAATCCTAGTGACCTATTTTGAACTATGAAATGTTAATTTATTTATTTATTTATTTGATTTATACCCCACCCATCTGGCCTAAAAGGCCACTCCAAGTTTTCCTAGATCTCTGCCCCAAAGAGCTTCCAAGCAAAACAGCAACAGAGGGAGGAAACCACCAATTCAGGACTGAGAAAGAAATCAGGCTGTTTTACTCCTAGAAACCAGCCCTTCATCCACTTGGCTACAGACAGACATCCAGGTTCAAGCCTAAGTTCCATATTTTTCTTTCTTTCCAAGGCTTAACCATCATCAACAATTTAGGGAGAGAGATCACAGTGTCCCTGAGCATCTACAGAGTACATTTCATACACTGCCAGGGAACTGCAGCAAATATTCATAATCTGAAGAATACAGGAAGGGGCTCAGAGATTTCCTTCTGTTGTTGTTTAGTCGTGTCAGACTCTTCATGACCCCATGGACCAGAGCACACCAGGCCCTCCTGTTTTCCACTGCCTCCAGGAGTTGGGTCGAATTCAGGTAGGTAGCTTCGAAGACACTGTCCAACCATCTCATCCTCTGTCGTCCCCTTCTCCTCTTGCCTTCACACTTTCCCAACATCAGGGTCTTGTCCAGGGAGTCTTCTCCTCAGATGGCCAAAGTACTGGAGCCTCAGCTTCAGGATCTGTCCTTCCAGTGAGCACTCAGGGTTGATTTCCTTCAGAATGGATAGGTTTGTTCTCTTTGCAGTCCAGGGGATTCTCAAGAGCCTCTTCCAGCACCACAATTCAAATTCATCAATTCTTTAGCGGTCTGCCTTCTTTATGGTCCAGCTCTCACTTCCATACATCCTTTACTAGGAAACAACTCTTAGTGGCCATGCTGTCTGGGGATATTGGGAGTTGTAGTTCCCAGTGTGTTTCTCTTCTCCCAAACTCTGGGGTATAATCTCAACATCTTCCAAAATCTAAAAACAAAACTATTCCAGGTGTATGTTTTAAAACCATCCGTAAAACCAGAGGGGCCTTCCTTTGTTACCTGCATCAATGCCGAGAGTTCTCTTCTAACCCTTCCCTTCCAGTGAGAGACAGATTCAGGTAGTGCTTGCAAAATAAGAATAAACCCACCAACGAAATGTCAACCATCCCTGAAGTAGTCAGTGAAACAGAGAGCCCGCTCTCACCAGTACAAGATCCCACAGGAGCGCCAACTCTTTTGACAAATCTAGGGCACTGGACCGCTCAGATTCAGCGGGGATGGGTGGTTGCTCCTTTCTTTTACACAGAAAGCAAGGCGATTAAATGCCCCTCTCGGCTCTGTGCCAGTTTCAGCACATGCCGATTCAAGGGACGCTTCCTTAGGTAACCTTTTAAAACTTTCAAACCCTACAATTTAGGGGAGGGGGAAGGAGGGAGAACACTAGCTATTTCTGTTTGCTGGGGAGCGGAGCAGCACAGAATGACAAAGGACGGGAACCCTTACAGCTTTCCATGCTTGGTTCCCTCTCTCTGCCTGCCACAGACGGGACGGTTTTTCTCAAAACATATTCACTACTTTAAAAGAAATGAAAAGGGAGAGCAAGAGATGGTTGCACAAATCCACCTGGAAGCAAGGACTGGGCTGACTTTGACTGCTGATCTCCTTCCTAGAAAACCTCTGGAAGACTGCCTTAGGCTGCTTTATGGCAGACATTCAACAGGTACAGGATGGGGGCTGCGTGGACAAGGAAGAGTTATGCAGCCTTTCTGGCTGTGGTTCAGCTCTGCCTCTAGCTACAACAGAGTCTGCTGCTTGTGCCTCTCCAAGCATCACCCTGGGCAATCTGACTTTTGTAACTAAGGATGATAGGAGGTGTAGTCTAACTGCCCCCAGAAGGCCATGAATGGCTCACCCTTGGGATAAAGACACCCCCCTCCCCTCTTGGTGGATGTTCTTCAGTAAAGGGCGTCCCCACCCCCACCTCAGCCAGGGCCAGCCTGCCTATCAGAGGGGATTGAACTGACTTGATGATGGAACGATCAGATTGATTATCCATTATCTCATGATGCAGTCATCTGATTGACAATGCCATCTGTTCACAAAGGGGTACATTTAATGGAGGACAATTTTAAGGAAAAAATATGCAAGCTTCCAAGTTACACACGATGGCTTGATTCCACTTGACACTTCTCCCCTCAAGAAGAAGGAAACAAAAAGGGAGAGCACCCCTACCTCTCTCCTCTCACTTTCATGAGCACCCCCAAATCAAAACATCTCATGGAAAAGATGACAGTTTAGCACGGTAGTTAAGAGCATGATGCTTGAGGCAGGAAGACAAGTCCAAAAATGCAGCACTAGGTAAATTTTGATTACATTAATTCAGAGTCTACCCTGCTGTATATCCCACTGATACTACAGGGCTTCATCAGGATTCGCAAAGAATGCCACACATGGTTCTCCATTGATGCCTTGCATGTTACACCTTTCATTTGTAAAGACATATGAGCTGCAGGCATCAGGCAGAGAGGGAAGGGCTTTCCAAAAGCCACTGGCCAAAGAGGGTCAGAGACAACACTGCAAGAACAGCTTTCCTAGTGCCCAAGCTCCCCCCAACCCATGTTCCTAGTCCTCAAGGAATGGTCATTCATCCCTTTAACCCCCACACCACCCAAAAGTGGGAAAGGGCCTTTACACCCCAATGTTTCAATTTGTATGTTACCAGTATAAAAGCTTAAGTCTCTGCCCCTCTTTAAGGCTGGACCATCAGATTTGCAAAACCTGTTGCCTCCCCCTGGCCAAGCACACCAAAGGGGCAACATTGGTTTGAACAAGGTGCTCCAAAAAGCAGGTCCCCTCCCGCCACCCCCCCCCCCCCCGTGCTCAGGAAGTCTCACACTTGCACAGTTTCATAACAAAGTGAAAACACGGTCCAGAGCACAGAGTAATCCCTGGACTTTCTTTTTTTCCAATTCTGCTAATGGGCTTGGAGGGGCAGGGCGGGCAGGATTCTGGGTAACAGACAAGTCATTTTATAAAATTTATTAACGGACCAAAGCAGTATAGGGCTGCAGCAATCCTTTCCAACAAGCCTGCGAGGTAGGAGAGCAGCATAATATTCCTCCATCACCACATACACTGTACTTAACAGGCCTATTCAGAAACAAGTCCCTCGAGTGCAATGAGCTGCACCCTCCTAGTTTCTAGACACACCAGTTGGTGTTGAACCTTGAGGCCGGAAGGAGCCCTGTCCTTAGGCAGGCTGAGGCACTTTCCTCAGGCGGGGGACACTGGGAGAGAGCCAGAAAAATGCTCCTACTCTGAAGTGGTGGACTTTTTCACATGAAACCCCAGGGGCCACTCTCTTGATCTTTGCCTCAGGCAGCAAAATACCTTGGGCTAGCCCTTCTTTGGCCCTCCAGATGTTTCAGGGACTACATGTCCCATCACCTCTTAGTCTTGAGGCCTCTGGGAGTTGAAGTCCAACCACATCTAGTACCCAGACTGACTGCCTCCCTTCTCACAACTGCTGGATCCTAAGGGCTCTCCAAAATTTCCCAAACCAGCATCAGAACTACCAGGACCCATGGCCGGGATTTTTCCCTTCTGAAACTTCTTTCAAAACCTCCGACCCATCTAAGAACAGCAGCCATGTTTCGCCTACCTGGAGAACATGATGCACCCAGGATTTCAGAAACCCCTTCTCCCTCACTTCATCTAAGCCATCCCTTCACATTCTGGAAGTTACAGGGTTTCCTGGGTGGCTGCAGGGCAGAAAAGCCACATGTCCAGCCCTTGCACAAAAAAAAACACAACAAAGAATCTTGTGCCTCCCCGAAGACTGCCCGGTTTTACTCAGCACCCTTTTCAGAGGGGACTGTTCCCTGATGCCTCTGAAGGAGCAACGCTTATGCCACCTAAAACCAAGGGGCATCGCTCAGCACAATGAGCAAGAGAGGAGCAAAAGAAAGAAAGATTTCTCTCCCCCCCCCCCTTTTATCGCCTGTGTCCCTCTTTGAATTTTGATCCTGGCCATTTAAAGCTCCACAGCTGAGCTTGCTTTCTCCTAGAAGATCAATGGCCACAGAGCATTACAGCTCTCTTTTCCTTCCCACCCACCCCCAATCCCTCCCCTTTTCCCCTCTCAACCCAGGCAAAGATCAGTTACAAGGCTCCCAGCTGTGCGAGTTTTGGCTCCGCTTAATTGTTTCAAAACAAGAGCGTATTTTCCTCCTTTTCTTCTTCTTTTTTTTTGCCACAGGATGGAAGTCCAGTAAGCCATGGCCAATTCTACACACATATACACACGCACACAGTTAGTTAACAATAATCCGCCCCCAAACCTTGCCTTTAAAAAAAAAAAGATTCCTCTGTTCCTCCCCACCACCAAAAACAAAACCTAAGATCAAGCAATCATTCAGGGGGAAAAGAAGAAGCGGTATTAATCGGTAAACAAACACGAATCTATGTCTGTTTCTTGCAAGAAAAAGCACTCCCCCTCTCCCAAATGTTGTTTTAAGTCAAAAGCAAGGGAGCCCGCTCCAGATGCAGTCCTTTCTCTCTTTGCACAAACCCTTCTGGTGCAGAAGTTCCTCGCACCAAACAACCCAAGCGTGTGCACAAACACACACATACACGGGCCGGAGATTAAAATGCAGCAGCGGGGAGGGGGGAGGAAAGGGAGAGGAGTGTGGACGTGCCAACACCCGCACTTAATAAATAAAATAATTAAATTAAAGCACTGCTTTAAAGACCCTTAGCCCTTAAACCGGGGTTCTTCCCTGCCTCCAATCCCGCTCCCTTCGTCTCGCAACTCGGATGAAACTAAGCAGGACGCTGGAGTTGCAACCCAACAGCATGAACCAGGTGGCGGAAAGGCTGAAAATGCAAGGGGTCTTGCAAGGAAGGAAGGAAGGAAGGAAGGAAGGGGCGCGCGCAAATAAACAAAACAAACAAAAAGGAAAAGGGACGAAATCTACCCGAGGTTCACGGTTTCAATTTGAAAGCGTTCCGGGCGAGGGAGGGTCGTCAGAACAAGGAAGAAACTGGAATCGCCACAAAGCTCCCGAATACGATTTTCTGATTTACAAGAGGGGAAAAGAGAGAGCGGGAGAGTGTGTTCAATGGGAGGTGGGGGGGGGGGGAAGGAAAGATAGAAAAGGATGCGATTCATCCAGACTCTGAGTTGGGAGCTGGCAAAACCCACCTCTCTCTCCAGCAGGCGAGCGCCGTAGAGCTCGGCCAGCTGAAACTCGCGCGGCGTCGGAAAATCGCACCTCGAGATCAATGGGTCTGAGAAGCCCCCCCCGGACTCCCCCCCCCGACTTACCTGGAAACCGAGGAGCTCTTTTCGCCTCTGCGGAGAAGGAGGAGGAAAGGCGGCGGAGGCTGCCGAGCCCGCAGAGGGAAGGAAGAAGAGGAAAGGGGAGGACAAGAAATCATAAAAAGCTAGCCAACCCCCCCTTCCCCAAAAGGAGGAGAAGGAGGAGAATAATGAAAAAGAAAAAAAAAAACAGAGATCCTCTCCCTTTCTCCCTCCCCTAGGCTGGAGCCAAGCTGAAGCTCCTTCTGCAGATTTTAAGAAGATCCAGATTCAGTCTCTTTAACTTAGCTGGGATGGAAGGGAAAGAAAAAAGGAAGGAAGGAGGGAGAGAGAGAGAGAGACAGGGAAAAAAGAGGTGGAGAGGAAGGCAGAAAAGCTTACAAACAAAGCGACTGCCAAGCCAAAGCCTCGTAACTCAACGCCCAGCTCGGAGCGGGCCCGCCTTTTGCAGCAAGGCGCTCCAATCCCGGCCGGTGCTTGGGGCGCCCAGCACCGCCTCCCTCTCGGGCGGCAGCGAGCGAGCGAGCGAGCGAGCGAGAGAAAGCAGCGCCGGGGCCCTCCTTGGCCGGCGGCCCTCCCCTTCCCCGCTGGCTCTCCTCGGGAGCCGGGATCGGGGCCTCCAGCTGCAGCAGCCAGCCCCGCAGGAAACGGGGTCCGTGGGGGGGGGGGGCGGAGAGAGAGAGAGAGAGAAGGGGAGAGAGCGAGCGCGCAAAGGGACCCCATGGAGAAATGGGGGGGAGGAGAAAGTGACCTTCAGGTTTCCTGGCAAGAAACGGGGAGAAGGGACAGGGAGGGGAGAGATGCTACCAGAGGTTGGCAAAGTTACTTTTTTGGACTACCATTCCCAGAATCCCCTGGCACTACTAGATTCTGGGCTTTGTCTGGAAACACCAGCTTAAAGAGCTTAGAGTCCAGAAGGAAATCATTTTTTTTGGAAAAAAATAACATAAAAATGTTTTTAAGCCTTTCCCATTTAGAAGCAGTGCTCAAAAGCCAGAATGAAAATGAAATCAAGGAATGAGAGCGAAGGGGGACGGTCGGGGGGGGGGGGAAGAGCCTCAGCCTTGGTCCAGAATGAGGAACACCGGTATTGTGCTAGGCAGGCACCTCTGGAGGGCCACAAATGCCCCCCCTGCAAGAACATCAGCTCACAAAAGATTCATTCATGCTTTTAGACGTGAACTCACTCACCCGCACACAGACTCTCTCTCACACACACGGAGCGCTCGATTAAGCCTTTAAGGCACTCCTGGACTCTCATCAGACTCACTTACACCCCTGGGGGGGGGAATTCTCACAGGTGATCAGAGATGAGTGTGGAGCAACAGAGACTGGACTTCAGGGACGTTGCTGGACCTGGGCCTCAAAACTGTTTCTCAGTTCTCCCGGCCTCCATGATGTTGATCGGCTTTAGCAAATTCCTGTTTTATGCCAGGTTGTGTCCCCGAATCTTTTAATGCCTTGTAATGCTTACGCTGCTGTTGGCGCTTCTATTACTTCAAATCTTTCACAACCAAAGGCTTCCGAAAGCGGCCTACAACCAGAGCATGGAAGAATTACTGGAGGACTACAAGTCCCAGTATCCTTGACCATGAGCCACCTTGGCTGGGATGGACGGGAGTCCCTGTACAAAGCTTCTCGCAGCCCCAAGTTCGAACCCCAAGCAAACTCCACCTCTCCGGGGCTATGCATCGACAACCAAGGATGAGACAGCGCCTGCGTGGAAAGCCGAACAAAGGACCACAGAGAGGGCGCCACGGAATAGAGATTCCCCTCCCCCCCGAGAACACAGAGAGAAACTAACAGGACAAAGGCGTGGTCCCCACGGAACAGGCCCGCCATCAATTCTCCTACCCGGTCGGAGCTCATTAGTTCTGGCAAACGGATCCATTAGTGACACTGGTAATTAAGTGTGCAAAGGGAAGACCTGTGTGACAGCTGTTCTCTTCCGGGAAAGGTACCGATGCCCTCGGGAGCGCCAGCCAGCCTGGGGAACATGGCAGGGGGTGAGGGGGGGTGAGGGCATTGCACGGCCCTTGTTCACAAGTGGCCCCATGCTGGTTCACCAGTCTCACTGGCCATAAACACAGGCATAAACCACTGCCAGGAAAAGTGGACTGCCACTGTGCCTCGAAACCAGCACTTCGCTAATCATCATCATCATTTTAGAACTGCAGAGCTATGGTGAAATTAGAATGTATTTATTCATTGGACAGATTGCCTTGTTAAACTGCCTAGTCACCAGAATTGTCTGGGCTGCTTTAGGTTCTCTGAGAACTATTAAGATACGACACCACATGCAAACCATGATTTTAAAGAAGCAGCATACAAAACCACAGTGGAAGCAGCAGAAAAATACAAAATTCTGTATGAAACCAAGTGGAGGGGAGAATCAGCAAAGAGCACTGCAGTGCAAAACTTCAGCCTGTGCTTCAGCAAATCGTTTTTGAGTTTGTCTATGCATCTTGAGAAAAGCAAATTTCAAAACAAAACACACCTCAGGTTGTGACTTGTGAAAGGAGAGAGAGATGGTTGTCAGTCCAGACAGAGGCAGCTTCGACAAGTGTGGGCCTCCCATGCCTGAGGTTTCAACATGACAGGTCTGGAAACCAAGACGGGAGCGTTGAACAAGGAGGCAAGATAGCAAAACGCAGCAAGGAGAAGAATCCTGGCTCAAAAGAAAGGATATGGCTGGTTCCTAAGGAGAGAAGTGTTTGCAAAACGGTTTCAGCATGAAGCTCTCAGGTTGGGTAAATCTGTCTCTCTTTGCTTAACCACTGGGTCAGATTTTACCAAATTATCAGAGAGAAGGTGTAAAAAAAGAAGAGGAAATTATTATTATTGCAACCTTAATTCAGCTCCCCAAACGTCATTGAATATGCTGGGGTTCAAATCAGGACTTTCAAGAGCTAAACATGCAAAGCCCACTGCCTGGTAAATCTGTCAGTTTTCCTTTCCCCCCATATTTTAACTTTTAAAACCAGAAATTCTTTCCATTGCAAAGCAATGTGGGCTGCCTTGGCCTTGAAAGAGCAATTAAGAGCCACTGGCTTTACAAAAGACTCAAACCAAGATGAAAACAGTTTGAGCAGGTGGATCAATTCAGCTGCCTGGGATATTTCTATTTTTGCCAGAATGAGTGTCCCCTTCAAAACGGACCCTTGCCTGAATGTGAACCTCTTATTTGCTCCCCCACCCCCATGAATGCCTGAGCATTGCTAATGGTAGCTAAACATTTTGTACCAAGGTAGATCAATGATCAAATTCTCTCCCTCCCAGTCCCCCCCTCACACACACACACACACGTGCACACTGCTGTCGCTTAATCCGTTTTTAAAGGTACCAAATTTGTATTCCCTGCATGGCACAGATCCATACCTCCTTGTCGGAGAAGAGAGATAGATGGAGAGTGAAGGAGTGAGATAATGGAGGGTGGGTAGATGAGGGGTGGAATATTGAAAGGAGAGAAAGGGGAGAGAGAGAAAAGAGGTAATGAATAGATGGAAGGATAAAAAGTGCTCATGGAAAGAGGGCCAGGAGGAGGGCGAGCCGGGCTGGAATGGGGGCTGATTAATACGGAGAGGGAGAAGGCATAGTTAGGACCCAATGGCAGCAGCGGACAGAGAGGTGGTTTTTATTGATGCGTTTTGGCTAAAGTATCGATCAGTGTCTAATTAGCAAGTGATTGCTAGCAGGGACTTTGAGCAGGATAGATGGCTTCTCCTCCTTCCAAGGAACTATCTTCAAGGATCAAGCAGGGCTGTACCAGTTCAACATCTAGGGTCTTGGTTTGGTTCTCTTTGCCAGAAACCTCTGGCTTTCCAAGTGTGTTTTCTCCGGCTGGCTTTCTTGTTCCACCAGGTGCAGAAACATCTTTCTAAAAGTCGGCATAAACAGACACTGTCTGAAAGCAGGACAACAATTCATCCATTTTTTCCTCATTCACCTACAGTCTCTGATACATCAGGGGCAATAGACTGCCCTGGGAACTGGAGGTTCTGTACTATGCCCTCTATTTCTGGTGTTTAGATCATGGTAGGAGCTTTAAAAAGAGAGAGAGAAATCCTACACAGGCCAGATGCAGGTCTCAACCATCTCAGAAGAAGCCAGAGCTCTGAAACATTTTAAGGATGTGGAATGATTGTGTGCCTCAGGGCAGCCATTCACAGCTCTCAGGACCTCCCTGAGAGTAAAGCCAGCACCCTGAAGACTAGTAACCCAGCCATAACATTCAGGACAGGATCCCCTTCCAGCCCAGAGGACTAGATGTAGCAATTTACGAGAGGCTCAGGAGAAGGCTTCATTTCTTTGCCAACAGGCAAGGAAAGCAGGAAGAGACCAGCCAGCTCCAACTGCTGCTCATTACAGCCCAGCGGGGGACAGCCTACTTTCATTAGCGAATTACTGCCAGAAATGAAGACGGCAACTTGGCAGCGGTTAGCAACTGGCGTGCCTGGCGAGTGGAACCCAACAGGGGTGTTCGTCTGATATTGATTGGAATCTCTCCCTCCTTTCCCCTCCCTTCGCAAAACAGAATTTACAGAGTTAGACAGTCTCAAGCTTGCTGAAAGGAAGAAACCATCCAGAGCGGGTGGGCTTTGGTCTTCTGCTGCCATGTGCCCAGTCTTAGTAGAAAAAGATGGACAAGAGGATGGGTACATGTCAGGGGGTGTATGCCTTCGCTTGTTCCTTTCTCAAGTGTGATGGCAAGGAAATGCAACCTTCCTGGCACCAGTGATGATGATGATGAATTCCCAGGTGCTTCTGACAGGAATAATGCTCTGCATGTTGTTGGTTGGGTTTCGGCACCCAGTTGTGCAACTCATGCCTTTGGCCCCACGCTGGAATTTACTGATGCATTGTTTGACTTGAAGCCCTGGATGGGTTGGTTCTATCTTACTTGAAAATCCACCAGCTCTTTCACACTTGCTCTGTGTGTCCATCCTTTGCTGATTAACTGATGTCTAAGACCACAACAGAGCTCTCAGTCCAACATGGTGAGGTACATAAAGAACTGATCTGTGGTGTAATTCTAAATCTTCCCAATGTTGAAAACGGTCTGAAAGTCCTGCCTATTTTGTTTTTTTCCCAGTTTCGGCTGGTGGCACCGAAAAGGCACGCCAATTGAAAAAACGCTGACTGGCATCACGTACAGAGCGCAGAATGACAAAGCCTGTGAAACAGGATGGCCTGTTTTTCACAATCGTTGCTCACATTCCCTTGCTCCACCCAGCTCAGCCGAAGCATCAGCAACAAGCAAGAAAAAGCAAGATGAGAGTATGGGTTTCATCACAGGAGCCCAGTTGATGGGGTGGGGTAGATTTGGCTCTCCTCAGACCATCAGCAAAACATCTGAGTAAGAACAGTGTGTGGGAGATGATTTCACAAAGAGGGAGATGCTTGGTTCTAGACACTCGGAGTCTGTTGGTTTGCAGAACCCAAACTATTGGATTGCTGCCTGGGAGATCCAGGTTAAATTCCTCCCCAACTGCCCTTGGCTATGAAAATCCCTGGGAGACCTCGGGCCACCAATTTACGGCTCCTTAGCCTCTGATCTACCCGACAGGGTTGTTGTAAGGATGAAGTGTTTGCAGGGAAAAAGAAAAGCTATACACGTCACCTTCACCTCATGAGAAAAGGAGAGGTGTAAACAACTAAGAAATAATCTATGATTATAATAATACACGTGGTTATTATTAATATAGCTAATAATGATGATGCCATAAATGAATAAACAACTAATGTTCTGCCACAGAGGGTCTCTTTCTGTCCTAGCTGGGAAACTCTTCCCCCCTCCCCAGCCTGAGAGTGTTTGCCAAGAAGCAGTGACATCAGGACAGCTTCCCACATCCTTGGGTTTTCTCTTTCAGTCTCTCTTGCTCTCTCTCGCTCTTATCTGCTGCGTCTCCAAAAGAAAGGAGAGTTGAAAAAGAACATTTTTTATGTAATATGGGGCAAATTTTTGGAATATGTGTTAATAAGGGGGAAAGGGAAAGCTCCAAATCAAGAATCTATGCAGTTCTGGAGAGGAGGACAATAGAAGAAGAAGGAGAAGAAGAAAAAGAAGAATATGGCAAGAGGTCCCGTATATGGTGGTGGGGAACACTGTTATTGTGTTTGAGTTTATATGTTTTTATGTATGATTTGTTTTTTTGTTATAGTTATAGAAATAAATTAAAAAATATTTGGAAAAAAAATCAATGTTGTTGAGAATTTTGGTGGCCGTTATGTATGGCCAGACCTTAGCATTGTTCCTGGGATGGAAAAATGGTAGATGGCAACTCCAAAAAACTTTTCAGAGAACGTATAGGGATAATTTTCCACAGAGGCAATTTTTTTTTCCTTTCCATGAAAAGGAAAGAGAGAGAAACATCAGACATTTGTGGAAAATGTTGGTTCAGCTGTAGCCAAAAGCCTGTAAGAAAAACTCCAAGAAAGTTCACTACCTTGAATTGTAGGAGTGAGAGAGAGCAAGGAACAAAGCTGTAAAAATCAAATTAGTGGATGTTAATAGAGCTCATCTCCAAAACTCAGCATCATCAAGTGCGTCACACAATCCTATCAGCTTTGGGAAATTGCTTCTCAGCTGGTTCCGGCAACCGAGCACCACAGGAGATAGAGATGAGCCCGTGCAACGGGACAACAGGGTTGTGGGAGGATATACGTGTGCCAGGTAGAGTTTTTGGGCTGGTCTTCCAGGACTCACGTGTTGTTCTTCTTCATGCGCCTCTGGACGCAAACGTACAACTGGGGGGGAAATGTGTGGTTGGAAACAGATGTGGAGTTCAAGAAAACCTGGGTGGGGGTGGTTTTTGCATTTGATATTCAGCGTTCAGCATAAAATGGAAATTACTGTACCTTGTTCTGCATTGCAGCTAAGCTCCACCTCTTGTGGGGCCTCAACTCTGTCCTTTCCCCGCCAGGCTTAGTGGGCACCAGTTGCCATGAAGGTAATTTGTTCTTGGGCTAGGGAGGTGCAGATGTGAAATATTTTTGTTTAATAGATAATAACTATAGAGTTATGAGAGAGTTATTCCTTGGATGGGGCAGCAAAGCATATTCACCTTTTAAAAAAATACACCTGTGCAGAAAAGCTGTTTTTAAGACCCTGGATCTGAGGCAGGGCAGGATCAGACCCTGAGGAGGAGGGGGCCAGGTGTGAACATCAGACGAGCATCAGGGAACACCTCCTCCAAACAGAGAGAATGGTGGCCTCTTTCAGGCATGCCCTGCCAAGATCATTCTGGCCCAGTACACTGTTCCTGGAGATGTCTATTAGCCAGATTCCCCTTCAATGCTCAGGAAGGACTTCTGAGCTCTGATTCAACCAGTAGCACCTTGGGTGGGAGGGTGGGTGGGTTGGTGGGGATCTACAGGTGCCGCACTGTCCTGTGACTCTGTCACGTTGCCCGAGAGAGTTAGGCCTGTTGAATTCCGACCTAAAGTTGTCCATCTTTGCTGTAGCCCCTGTGCCACACGCTGCCTGAGGACAGGCGTTCCTACCCCTACCTTCTCCCCTGCAGGTAAAGGTGTTGAGTGTAAGAGGGAAGATGGGGGTGGAAGGCGGAGACACAGCCTCCAACTCTGATCTCAATAAAGACTTTACTCCCAGACATTCAGGAAAGACGGGTACGCAGAGGCCTGAGGCCCTTGAGCAATGCCCGCAGGAGAGAAAGAGGGGGAAAACAAACCAGGCGGACAGGTCCTGCACCACCACTGGTTCATCTTCCCCTGTAGTTGAATGCAGAGAGTCAGAGGGGCTGGGCCAAGCTCAGCTCCTTTCCCCTTTTCACCTAGCATTTGTACAAATGAGATTTTAGCTCCTTCTTTGGATTAGATTTTTGGCTCTTTCAATTTCGTCCCTGTAAGCAAATAGTAAATTGCCCAGCGCGTTTCATTGAAACCCTCCTAGCAAAGCCCAGGAATCCTGCTGGGCAAGTTATTCTAGTAAAGGCAGCATCCTGAGAAATCACCTTATTCAAATATAACTCAGTAAGTTGATTTTATTTTTTAAAAATACTCCCTTTATTTCCACATCGCTTCCTGACTTCACACCATAGCCAAGTTTTAATATGCTACCAACCATCCCAAACATCTTTGTCTGAATCCCTCCCCCTCCAGTTTTTTCTCATAACAGCTTTCCCAGGTAAGGCCAGGCTCAGAGCGATGGACATGCCTAAGGTCTCCCAGTGGATTTCGTGGCCAGGCTGAGATTTAAACCCAGATCTCCTGAGTCCACCTCTAATGTAGACTTGCTCACTCAACACGGCCATGCTGGGATGCTCCAACCAAGATATTTGCTCATTCCCCACCCTCGTCCATATTTTAGAGCTTAACATCTCACCAAAGGGAACAGCGGTAGCAAGCAACCTCTCTGACATAACAAGCCAGCTGCTGTGGGGTTCCTCTCTGGACATGCCAACCCAGACTAGACTATTGCTAGTATTATCTCAACCATATTCCATCATCTTGGCCATAAGAATATCATAGGGCATCTTGCTCAAAGCCATGCTGAAATCAAGATATATTACAATCCTTAGCATTCCCCTGATCTATTACACTTGTAACTCTGTCAAAATACAGCTAATACTAATATTGTGTGTTCTAAAAGACCTTTATGCAGACACAATGCAGAAAATGTACTGCCCCATTGTTTCACTTAGCAGCCAGCTTTACATTTGAGAGGTCCTCAACAACAACAACAACAACAACAACATCCACCATCCTCAGTTGCTTTTCAACACACAGGAGAAAAATATGGAGACTGGAGACCTCTTCCTTGTCAATTATTTATGTCAAAAAAAGAAAGAGGGGGCACAACTGGAAAAGACCGGCAGAAGAGGGCAGATCTGAAATGTAAAGGCTTCAGGACCAGGGAGAGCTCCCAAGGTCAACAGGTCATTCAAGTAGGACTGAAGGGAGACAGACCACCCTGTCAAGTTTGCAAAGTAGCGTAGGATAACCTGTTTCGTTTCATTCGGCCTACGTTTTCTACAAGTCATGGAGCCATTTTGGGACACTTTTTAAATTGTTATTAAACCCAATTTCAGGCTTTTTTAAAACTAAAAACACTAGCCCAAGTCCTAGTAGTTATGACCTCACAAAAATGTGTGCAGTGTTACCTTTTGGAGTCTCATTTTCTCACGTTCGGAACTCAACACTGACCTTAAAGAGAATTCACTCCCAAAATTTCTCCTAGGGAATCACAACTGGATTTCAGCTGCTGTTTGTTTCTGTTCTGTTTGCAGTGTTGTGATTTGGAGGACTCTGGCTTTTTGAGCAAAAAAATTATCTATATTTTTGCGCAACAAACAAGTTATTTGTAACTAGTTACTCTCAAGCTTTACCTTTCCTGCTGGCTACTTTGCAGGCATTCCTCCTTTTTTTCCTTTCCACTCTCATGTCCCAGTTGCTACCAGTTTTTCACTGTTTCATAGCATTATGGATATTTTTCCTTTCCTCCCTTTTTTTTAAAAGCACACATCAGGCTGAGAACATCAGAAGCCTATTGCCAGGAGGGAATAGCAGCTCTTTCTCTGTTTTTTTAAAAATCTCAACTCCAAATGTTTTGCCATTTCCAAACTATTTTTTTTAATTCAAAAATGGAGGGAGAAGGGGGTTAAAAGAGAGAAAGCGAGAGAGATCAGATCTCTGCCAGCGGCTATCGAAGGCAGCTTGGCTAGTAAATAACGGGGCCGTTTATTTATAAAAGGATCTTTTTGATGTAGATAATTAAAAAGTTGGCCTCCTTCCCACAGGAATTAATCGTCCCCGACCAAAAGCGGCAGCAGCAATTTTCATAGAGGAAATGGTAAGAATTGGTTGCCGGAGGGGGAGGGAGGGAAGGAAGAGAAGAGAACAGCATCGCTGGACTAAATCTCTATCTCTCTTTTCATTTTGACTCTTGAGCTGCCATATAAATAAGTCCAATATTGGAGATTAATGGGCATTTAGCCTTGCTAAATTAATAACTTCCTGGCAAGAAAAAGAAGGGGGGAGGGAAGAGAAAAGCCTGCAAGATGCTTTTTGGGTGACTGGAGATAGAACACTCAACTGGGGAGGGGTACACCTATGTGAAGGCGATCAGTGGAAGGGGTGTGACTCCCGTTCCATGGGGACAATGAATCCACTCCAGGTTTCACTGCCAGCCTGCAAACTTTACAGATGATGTGGTTCCGTACCTTGGACAGCTCCTGTTAAATTCAGAATAAAACCCAAATCAGATCCATTGCTACCGCCCTTGTGCAGGGAGAATTGCCCGCCTGCCCTGGAAGAGGTATGTCCCTGTGTTTCCAGATTGTGCCATCCTTTGAGGGGAGAACATACCTACCCAGCACACTTTTGCTGCTGTTCTTTCAAGGGCTATTGCTCAAGGGCAAGGCACAGGCGTTGAAATCAGAAGGTCTGCAAGTTAGATGGTTGGCCAGTCCAGGTAGAGCTAGAAAAAGGGGACCAAAGATCTGGCCACATTTCATGCAGAAGCAAAGCTGGGTTCAGCCAAACTAGTAGGAAGCAAGAACAACCAGCACATCGGGGCAATGTCCAGGGATTGGCGAGGGAACAAGGAAGAGCCCTTCCACATTACAAACCACCTTTGGCCTCCCCTGGACCCTCCGCTTGCTAATCTGATTTGGTAAATAACAGGTTGTGTGGAACATCTGCAGGCGGGGTAGCCCCATTTTGTCCATCAGCATCTAAAACCCAGAGAGAGTCACTTACCCAGTAAATTAGGATTAATTATAGCATTTGTCGGCAGCTCGCTTCTCATGTTTGGCAGCTGCACACAAGAAACCAAGGAGGGTCCCTGTATGTGTCGGGCATGAAGAGCTACCTCCTCTTCCCTTCTCCCAATGTCTCACTTGATCCACTTGCTTCAGGATAGGTATCACACCAGTAGATTTGGAAGTGCTGGCACACGTCATGAGGGCCCCCTATTGCCATGCCACCAAGAACAACCCCAGAATGCAGGCAGCTCTACGGATCCATCTCCATAAACTGGTTCTAGCCATTTCTTCTTCTATTGGGGACAGCAGGCATTTTTTAAAGCTAATGGATCTTGATTGCTGACTCGACCAAACTAGCCAATAGTATTTGAACGGCTACTGAGGTAGTTCACCACAATAGACTGCAGCTAGGGAAGTCCACCACCCCTCTCCAAAGACCGAGAATATTGCAGCTAAGCTCTGAGATATGTGGTTGTCAGAATTATATCCTCTTTCTTGCCTCACTCTTTCTAATGGGAGGACCGGTTCTCAAAAGCACTTGATGCATTACAGAAAGTCTGAGAGTGGGTCATGTTCTCCATGGATCTATGATTCAGACACGGCAAGATTCAGATGTTTTGAAAAGCAGGTTTCAGGGGGGCATTTGATAACCGCCAGCTCCTAAGCTAGTTTTGCGCATCCTCTTTTTCTGTTTTTAAACTGCAATTGTGTTTTAATATTATGATTTCCTTAATTGTCTCTCCTTAATGATGTTTAATTGTATTCTCTGTGGTGTCATGTCATGCATAGTTTACACCTGTGAAGCTCCTTTAGCGAAAGAAACATACACCTGCGTGGAAGGAATCCAAGCACTAAGACATTTGCACACAAGTTGCACACACCCAGAATGGGGTAGCTTTCTTCTACATTGAATTTAAAAGAATAATAATTTTTTTCTATCCTAGATGTGAGACTTGCAAATTCGGTTGCATTCGTCAGAAGTGAACCAAAACCCAATTCTCTTCCATTTGCACCAGATTCTCATTCAACTGGATCATCACTTTATTTAAAAAGAGAGAGAGAGAGAGAGAGACAACAATCCAAGCCAGCACCAAACTGGTGGAGGGATTTCAGATTCTCTATTCAACTTATGCTAGTGTCGAATTAGATGTATCAGCTCTCTTACTTCCACCAAAAGCTCCTCTTTTTAAAAAACTGAATTGGGGAAAACTTTAACACAACAGAATTATACATTCTTTGGAGAATTAAACAAGATCCTTGGGCCTACGTGAATGAATCTGGAAGCGCCTCCACCTCCAGATTTCTTTTAAATTAATTGACAACAACATCAGCAGCAGCACCAACACCACCATCTTACATATTTTCCGTGTGACTTGAAAAATATTGGATTTGGGTATATTCTGATGGAAGCTGAACAGAATCAGAATTCTCATCCCGTTCCCTTCCTCCACAACTCAACAGAGAGGGTTTTTAGAAGATTCTGCTGCCCCATCCCTCCAACTTTCTTGGACTTCCTTTCTTAAAAGACCATCTTCCTGTCTTTTGCAGTTAAGAACAATAGCCATCTCCGCCTGTAGCTCCTTTATTCCCACCAGGACCACACACACACACACAAACACACACACACTTACAAGGAGCGTCATTATCGCCATCAATCATGCTAGAACAATTAAAGGCAGAAGCAATTAGCAGAACAGCCATAAACATCTGTGGTGCACGGCTATATTACAGCCATCCGTTAATATTATGCCATGGAGACAGGTACAGTAAACCAGAGGGAGGCAGTACAGCAGGAAGGGGGAAAGATGGGCTATTATTAAATAGGGAGATTCAAAAATCTGAGCACTGAGCAAGAAAGCAGCAGTGGAGTTGGTACAGGAGAGTTTAGCCTGCCAGCCTGGCAAAAGCTGTGAGCTTGTTTGGCGGGTGGAAATCCAACCCACAAAGTACGCCTCTTATGTACCAGACTGGAAGCTGTGCCTGATGAAGAGCTGCTAAAGATATAGAAAAATTCTCACCTGGACATGTAAGTCATTTCTGTGGCTAAAGCTCCCAGGTGAGCCGAGGTGAGGCAGTGGTAACTTCGCAACCCAAGGAAAACAACTTGATACATGTTCAGGAGCATGCCAGCCATGAAGGAACGTCTTGGGTAGCTGTGCCAGGAGACAGAACAAGCTTTAGAACCAAAACAAGCTCACTTTGACTTTTAAACTTCTGTTTACTCTGCTTTACATCTGGATGCAGCTTTAAGGCCCACACTGTTACAGTATTTATAAACTTGATTTTAAAGATTTCATTGTTAATAGTGCCTGCTGATGGGTTAGCAGGGCAGTGTCTATGGCATGTTATGATTATGTGCACAACTGACAGTCGGGAACAGATAGATGGTGAATTGTGAAAGCTGTGCAAACGCCCCTCCATGGACACTTTTCACAGCAGGATTGTGATCCATGGGGGGGGGCAGGTACCCATAGCCAATCACTTGCTAACATTACAAAGCCAGTTTGGAATAAGGACAAAGCCAAGACAGAATGAAGTGTCGGGGACAATTTTTAAAATAATGTTTTATTTTTGCTCCACTTGGGTAAATCCTCACCGCCACCCAATTCAATTTATTGTCACTTCAAGCGCTGGATCCTGTCCCCAACGCAAACACAGACGTTTCTACCATACAAATGTGAAATTCTCTTTCAATCTCTTCCTTCTCTGCTGCCAGCCCTCATGACTAAAAAAAGACCATCTCTTCTAACAAGGATTACAATCTATTTTTGTGCAGAGAAAATGGAATCCACTTTAGGAGGCTTGAACCCTGGGCTCAGAGATGGACAAAAATGTAAGATCCAGCAAGGCTTCTGAAACAGAAATTACGTTGTGCACCTGGTGCAGCTCCAGCATTTTCCATCCTTGGCAAAAGTAGTCATTATAAGACCCAGACCTTTCACCTCCTGCAACTGGTGCATTTTTAAACCCTTCGGTCCTGCAGCTCTTTAATTCTCAAGATAATCCTACCAATAAACATGACAGAGCTTAATCTCAGGGTGAATTAACCCCAGAACACTTTTCAGGCACCAAGAGTAAAACCAGGAATACGTAAAAAGTAGAACAAGTATAGAATGCCCCTAATTACTTGAAGCATAATGCACATTTACCTGTAACACAGGTACTATACAACGGGAAGTTTGAACCGGGATGACCATTTGGGGGGTTCAAACATTTTCTGAACCCAATTCAGAATATTCAATTATGGATTTCACTAAACTAAAGAAATTCTAAATAATTATGCAAATTTTAAAAATAACTAACAGTGCTCCTGCTAGCTGAGTTATTCCAATGTAGCTTTTCCAAACTCTTAATTGAGTCAATGCAGATTTTAAACAAAGATCTTGCTTTCAAGAGGAAACAAGTTTCTAGCCCTCATGACTGTGTGAAAATGCTGAAAACCCTACTAGAAGACAGAAGGACAAAAGAAAAATCCTGTCACTCTATAATCTGGGTTTGTTTTTTTTCCTCTCTCCTTTGGAGAAGGATTACTAAATGCAGGGTATATTCTGCCATACCTCAAGGGGCCAGAGGGAAATACAGGCCATGTCCAGAGACACCCCAACCAGCTGGGGATCCTTGAAGTTGTCATCCAAATAGGTTGTCTTGGTCATTCGGTCTCACCAATAGTCCTGTGTAGCTCCGAAGCCTGCACAGAAGAACATTTCATTTGAGACACATCTCATTTGAGAAGGTAAAAATAAGGAAGATCAGAAAGAGTCTTCTCTGTGGCAGTTTCTTCTCCCGCTTCCCCAACACCAGTTCAAGAACTACCACATACAATTGCCCTGCTTATATGCCACAAAAAAGTCACTGCATACCTCAATTTCCTCTGGAAAAACTGGCTCGGCTTTAAATTCTACACAGCGCCATCGAATAAGTAATCTGTTTATTTATTTATTTATTTGATTATTTATTTATTTTCTGGAAAATGCACACATATCAACAGCCACACCACAGAGCTGCCCAAGCAGCTGGAAAAACATCAATTACCAACGGATGGACGAGTCCCTGATGCTGAGAGATTTATCCCAAGTCCTGCTGCTGGCGCCGTGGGATCATTCTTCCATCCATTCCCCGCTCAGTCACGCAAGCATCCATCTCCCTGGGATTACGGATGCTAATGAATTCCTAGACACGGCCCAAACCTGGGAAATAAAAAAAGGGGGGGAGAGTCCCATAAAAAGCAGATTGATGGTTCATTGCTATTTTTCTACCGGGCTTAAGAGCCAGGTGTGAAATGAAATAGGGAGTACAAATCCCAGCCTTCAGAGAAACTCTGGTGGTGGTGGTGGCGGTGGTTATAAAAGGCCAAGTTCCTAGTCCTCAAGCTATATCTGATTTTCAGTTCCAACACGTTCTTACAATTGGCCTCCTGTGTTCCCAAATACCAGAACTAATAAAAACAAAAATTACAATTCCGCTGCGAGACACCTTGGTTACGGCTTGCTCACCAACGTTCACACATGGCACTGTGCATCTTTATAGAAACACACCAGAGGGTAGACGGGTGGCAGCTGTGACTTTCTAGATCATTGAAAATAGCTTCAAAAGAGTGGCCACCACTAAAAGAGGACATGGCCCCTCTGTCTTTAACAACCAAGCAGAAGAGGGAGTGATTTAGGGACATCTAGCTTGTATGTGGCATTATGAAATCCCCTCTATTCACACAGCTACTGTAGGTGCAAGAACCCTGCCCTTTTCTCCCCAAAGTAACCAACTTATGCATCTGCAATAAGATAATAAGATAAAAACATTGGAAACCATGCTTGAAAACAACACACCAATGCCTTGTTAATATTTCCCCTCCCCAGAATCATCTAAGGTTTTCCTTTTGTGTTCTTTACCTTCATTTAGCTTTCCTTGACTGACAGTGTCCATGTGTTTCAAACACACGGACACCTCCATGAAGTCTAGAACCTCCAAACTCTCTCTCCATTATATTAATGAGAGTGTTTTAAATGCCACATTTAAGATTTAAAAAGTCAGCCTGGAAAATAAAGAGTGTTTTATGCACAAAGGCTTGGGCTGAAGATCCCCTTGGAGCAGAGAATTAGAGCGACTGGGCCAAGAGGAAAAAGGTAATTAAGGGACGGAGGGACACACCCGGACAATTCCTGAGTATCTCAAATCCAAAGCCCCAAAGAATTGGCAGAAACGATTTTCTCCAATTGAGAGGAGACACAAAAACACAGCCTGCTTGCATTGGAATAGATTTTTCATTAATCACTCGGGAAAACAGGCAAACAATAGAATCAGCTGCGACAGAAGGTTTCCCCTGTCAAAGCCCCGTTCTGATATTACAGGAAAAAGGCTGGGCAAACATCTGCAAGAAAGTTTGAGGCATGGACTTGTGAAGAAGCGACCATGCCAAGAACTCACAACCTCCTGCATCCCCCTCCTTTGGACAGCCTACCACAGTCCTTCCCCTGCTGCTTTTCCTGAGCAACATCTATTCACTGGTAGTCTGCTCCTGAATCTGGAGGCTCCATCAAGCCTCCATAATTCCCCTAATCTATCAGTGAATCAGTTCCTACCTCTACTGACCTTTACCTGCTTACTGGCACCAGGTTTCCCATTTTTGTGCTGCTGCTGCCGGCGTCACAGCAGCCAAGTTAACCGCTGGGTTAGGGAACCTCACAGACTCACGGGCAAATTGATCAGACAGTTCAAGAACGGTGTTGGGCCATCTTAATGGGGACCGAGCAATGCTGAACAGGTACAGAATACTGACCCAGTTGCTTGGAAAAGACGAGAAAAGAACCGGAAACAGAGTCTTCGAAAAGAGGGCACAGCTGTCCAGCTGAACACAAGTTCTTCCCACACCAACATTTTGTCCCTGACCCCAAATGTATACATTGGTTTTTATTTGTTTGTTTTAGATGTTCAAAGTTCGGCACATCAAACAGAAGGAAAAGTCAATATGCGTTCAGCAGGATGTTCAGAAGGTCCTGTGAAGGAGCCCCAGTTTCTTCTTAAGTAGAATCGATGAGATCAGGTCCTAATAAATACCCTGGTGTCATCAATACTAGGTCTGAAAGCTTTCCCCCTCAAATCCTCTAGGCACGCATTCACTTCCTTGTTTTAATTGCCCCTAGATATGCCCTGCAGAGCCAAACCATTTTTCTGCCTGAGGCAAAGCAGGACTTGGTGCCTCTGCTTCATCTGAGTTGAACTGCATCACCATCCATACCGGCCAAATAGGTACAGCCACCCCTTTCATTCCTCTATTCTCTCCGACTGCTCGGGTCTCCCTTGCTGGCAGGACTCGACATTCCTCAGATCTAATTTCAACTATGAACCGGAGGGGACTTGATCATGAGTACCTCAGTGCCAGGAACCCAGGATGGGGCATCAGAGGTGACCATAGAAGGCAGGAGGGATCCCCTGCCCGTGGCATCCAAGCAGGAGTGGGTAAAGGGGGCACCACATACAGCCAAGATTGGTTTTTGATGCCTCCAAGGAGTCTTCCCATTACTTCCCCGCCTCCTGCCCCCAGCATGATGGAAGTAGTTTGTTTAATTTTTTATTTTAAAAAAATGTTTATTTTGTTATTTCAAGAGGGGATGGGGTGAAACCCTGGCCCTGGATGTGCCCACACAGTCCAGCCAGGTAATACGTCCCTGCGTCTCCAAGGTGTCCCCAGCCCCACTGCGCCTCTCATCCATCAGCGGCTGCACCCCTTGCCGACTGCCTCACCGACGTTTGATGGCATCTTTCAGAAGCACTGGCAGCCAGAGATAATTGCCACCTTTCATGTTGCTGCAAAGCAGACGCTCGAAGGGAGATCTGACGCCAAGATTGGCCGGCTACGAGCCACTGATGGATCACCTGGGTTGCCTGAGCTCAAGGTCATGAAGGAGAAACAGGAAGTCCCAAAAACGGATACTGAGACCCTCTTTCTTTCTTTCTTTCTTTCTTTCTTTCTTTCTTTCTTTCTTTCTTTCTTTCTTTCTTTCTTTCTTTCTTTCTCTTTCTCTCTCTCTCTCTCTCTTTCTCTCCTTTCCACGCACACTAGCCAAATCCAGTGGCTTGTAGCCATTGGCTTCTTGGCAGGTCACAGAAAAGATGGCTTTCTCTGAGAGAGAAGTGCCTTGTGGGAGAAGAACCGACAAGAAGAGGGCACAACTTCTGTTCTTTACAACCTCCGTCTCCAGAAGGCTCCCTGCCACGGACACATGGGGATGAAACAGGTAATGCTTTATCCATCAGGTAGAGCTTTCCCTTACCTTGTCCTTCTAGGTGTCTGAGTTTCTGTTGTGACTTCATGGCGAGGAAGAAAGAGCCCTGCCTCTTTTTAAAAATAGCACCCACTCTCTTTTATCACTTCATCGTGATTCCTTATAAATAATTTCTCCCCTTCTAGCTGTTCTTGCTGCCAGGTCAAGGGTGAAGGATTTTGCAGCCCTGGGTATAATACAATGCATTTGGAGGGGGAAACTGAGAAAGGGCAAAAGGGGGAAAGAGAAGCCAAAGAGAAGCCAAGACAAGTGGAGAGATGGGAGAGGAGAGTGAGGGATGGGGAAGCCTTCGGAAGGCTATCGTTTTCCACAGGGAACTGGGGGTGGGAGAATTATTTTCTCTTTCTCTTGCCACCAACACCGGAGTCACCAGCCTTTGTTGGGAGGTAGCCAGAAAGAAAAGAAGGATGGAAGAGGGCAGCTTGCGCAATTTTGGTTCAAACCCTTTTTAGCACTATTTCCCCCCCCACCCATCCAAGTCTACAATATTCACGGGTAGACTACCTCCAGTCCATGGAGGTTCCATTCTGCTTCCAAGGCTAAATGCCATAGGTTTGGCCTACCTTCCACTGTCAATCTATTTAATCCATGCAAAAGCCACATGGAGCCAGTGGGAGGCATGGGGTATGTGTAACAACGAATCTTCTAATCTCTTATTTCCTTTAATCTCACCTTCTTTGCCTCCAGTCAAATAATAAAAGGGAAAGAGCTGCCCCTTCTGTCTGGCACAAAACTGGGTAATTAGCCTGTGCCTTATTAACAAAATGAACATGCCCCCCCACTTCGAAGCATGCCAGGATGTAGCCCTGGCACAGAGTCCTGGGGAGGGAGAGGGGTGGGAGAAGGAGGCAGTCCTGCTCGAGTCTACGGTTCTTGCCCTACCAGCCAGCTAATCGGATGGCGCTCATGATCTGTGCTTTTCAAGGGATGTGCCAGTGAGCAACAGCCTGTGCTCCCAGCTCAGAGAACGAACAGCTGGCCAAGATTAAATCGGGTTTGCTAAATGGCAGGCGTGATTAGCTTCACATTAGCTGGTTGCACGTAAGACCTGGTGTCCCTTATTTAGAGGTGAGTCTCTCTTCCACAAACACCCTGAAAAGTCCCTTCTCGGCCTTGCTTAGGATGCCAGATGCCAGTCTGGAATTTCTAAGTTCCTATTGGGGCTGGGATTTGGGGAAAACGTCCATGGCCCCACTCAGGAAACAGATTACTCCGTACAGGGCAGAATCTGAGGTTCAGTGGAGCTTTTCAGACCAACTGGAAGAGAACTACAGTTTTATCAGTTGGTCAAACAGCCTCGCCAATTCATGGATGCAAGCTGCTAGTCCATGAGAACATTGGCTCAGTCGCGTAGCTGTAGCTGCTCACTCACCTGTTGCCTTATTTTTACCACACTGCCACTGATAGCCAGTCTTTGCTATAAAAGCCACTGCACAGGCAACCTGATATTTCCTCTTTTTCTGTTTATTGACTCAGACATGCTCACACACAGAGCAAAAAGACAGAATGTGTATATTTATTCCAAAAAAATACCTGAAACTGGCTGTTCTAGGGGCATTTTGGGAGCTAATTGAAGCACTATTTTGGAAAGAAACCATCTGGTATCAGCGCATTGTCAAGATAATGCGTCAGTGTGTGTTGGTGAAGTCGGCCTCCCAGATGCTGCCTGCCAACACAACCACCCAAATATTCCCACCAGGAAACGTGCCACCTTCCTCACCTCCCCAAAAGACGCCTCCTACACCTTTCACAGCTGAACAACAGGCAGCCATTCAACAGGTCACCTTTCACAGCTCTGTGGGGACATGATAAGCTTTCCTCTTGCAGTTCTGTGGAAGGCAGTTTTTAAGGCAGAGCCAGACTGCCTAGGAAAGAGAGGAAAGGAAAAGACAGGCTAAATAATCAGAGTGCATTCTGCATTATCTGTGCTGATACATGCCTTTTGCACCCTCTTTACGATGGCCAGAGATTTCTTCGAGTCTCCACTCAAAGGCAGAGGGATTTTTGCAACACCAGGGCTCAAACGCCCCTGGGCATGGACAGGGTTCCTCTCTTTCAGGTTTGTGCAACCATGTTCCCCAACCATATACAAATGACAAGCGAAAACAATCTTGCTGCTGCCACATTTTTCTTCAAATCGGGGATCCTGACACAATGAAAGATGGAACTACCAAGCATTAATCCACCCCTTGAGAAATTTTAACTCAGGCATGAGACCCATAGGCCGAAGGGTTGCTACCTGAAGGCAGATGAAGACAGTTTGACAGGAATCTTTTAGGTTTTATACCATTCTCTTCCAATTCTTATGGGGCAAAATCTTGTGCATGTTTTTGTTTCCAAAGTGCAACAGCAAAATTAGCCACTAGAAGGAACCAGAAAATATATCTTTGTGTGGTCCTAGCGCAGTGGTTCCAAGCCTTGGGTCACTCAGGTGTTCTTGGACTGCGGCTCCCAGAAACCCCGGAAAAGCACAGCTGACCCGAGGTTGGGGACTGCTGTCCCAGCCTATTCATAATGCGGCAATCAATTCCTTGTGCTGTGAATCAGTAACAATACTGGCATCCTGCTGAGAATTAAACCACATTTCTTTTCAATGGTAATCTTATGAGTTCAGACTTTTCTCACAAATCACATTAGGATACGTCTAATCAGAATTAACCTCCACTGTTGTAACTCCCACCCCAGCACACCTCACATTGTGGCCATGAAGCCTCCGCATGAAGAAAAGAAAGAAATTCTAGGCAAACAGAATACACAGAAACCTCCAGACACATGATTCTCCACTTTTTGGAGATCATTCCTTCTAAACACACATACTCCAGGGTGTGATAAGATCGTGTGAGACGAACTCAAGAGCAAACTAATCTGTCAAATTTAATTGGCATCGACGGGTCACAAAGGTAGCCAAGTCTTGTGCAATAGTTCTGTGCTTCCTCTGTTCTCACTCTGTAAATCTCTGTGCCCTGAGGAAACCTGTTCTATCTACCACTACAGTCCCAACCAACCAAACATCAGCACCACCGGAGAAACATGTAGGTGGGAGATTAAAAATAAACGTTCAAGAGAATGCATCTATTCACAGGTGACACAAAACATGCACCCAGAGAAACAGGTTGAAATGCAGGTGTGAGCCATCCATCAATTCTGAGGGGGTGGGGGTGGGGGGGACAGTTTGGCTTGAACACACACGTCTGCAAAACCTGAGTGGGACTGTTAACAGCGGGAACTTTCTAAGGCCGTGAATCTACGAGGTCACCCTAAGTCAGAAATGACTTGATGGCAGATGGCAACAAGCCCTGTGCTGATAAACGCAAACTCTCCCCCTCCTGAAGACAAGATTGGATACAGAAAATAAAAACTGTAAAATGAAACAACTCAAGAAACGGCTGCCAGCTCGCCATAGAAAGTGCCTCTAGGAAGGCGAGACAAAAGGGCAAAGGGGAAGCAGGCTTCACTTTCCATCAGATCCTAGCAACCGGCACACTACAGTAGGCTGCACCTGACTCTGGGGGTTCCACATGCCCTCCCCCCTGCCATGAACTTTAATGCCTGTGGCCCCGTCCCCTACAGTATCTCATCCTGTGCACCTACAGGTTCCACCATGGATTACTTGTTGTTATCTCATAACGCCCAGGCTCCCTTATACTGTTGCTACGACTGCTACTCATCATCATCATCATCCAGCTTTCTTCCTTTATCTCCCCAGGAACTGCAGCCAGGACCCAATGGCACGTTTCTGCTGAATTCCACTCCTGCCCGGTTACTACAGCATTGTCTGATTTATGCCAAAGTGGCTGAAGCAGCCAGAAGCTGGAACGCCTTGCTATCATACTTAAATGCTTCAGTTCTTTTAGTCACTCTAATAAATATATGGTTTTATAAGTGATTCACTTCATCCGTCTGGGATCCGGGAAACAGCTTGTATGAAATGCTGTTTGATGCTTTTAAGATTGCCCTTAGATAGAGATCTACTAGGTGTTGATGGGAGATGTTCAGGGAGTGGTTTTATCCTTGCCTCACCCCCTTGAGTTTCCCCGGCTGAGCAGGGATACGAATCCAGGTCTCCTGAGTCTTAGCGTGTCACTCTGTCTACCACACCACACACTGGTTCTCACATATTGACACAGGTATGCAGAAATATGCTTTCTGGTCCAGGGCTGGGGAAGGAGTCACCCACTTCCCCTCAGGCCTAGCCAACCCACTCAATGGTCAAGGGTGACAGGGAAAGTAGCCCATGAACCCATGGAGGGCCACCAGTTCTCCAGCCCTTCCTCCCCAAGGGGCACAATTCTGTGAGCCCTTTCCACAAGTTCCTCCCCCCTCGAATGCATCTGGCAGATCTGATTTTGACCAGCTCTAGGAAAATCTATAAAAATACCTCTAGCTGGGTTCTTGAATGGGAATCGTTTCTTAAGAAATCTATGCAACCCACGACATAGGAAGACGGGCGGGGCAAGGGGGAGTGAAAAATGCTTTCTTAATGTTAGCCTTTCTCAAGCCTCTTTCTACAGAGCCAAAGGAATACAAAAAAAGGATGCAGCCAGCGAAGGAAGGCTTGCAAACAGCAGGGTGGGGGAAATTGTCCGGAATTGAAGCGCTGTCACACTGGGTCTTTTATAAGCCAGGTGTCTGTAGGGGAAGAGAGGGAAGGCAAACCAGCAGGATTAAGGATGGGTTCCAGGGCACTGACTGAGCAAGGAATGAATTTAAACATGGAATTGAGCATCCACGTTGAAACAAGAATGGAGAACCTGCCGAGAATCACATCAGAATTAAAATAGGATTTAGGCTGCCAGGTAGGGTGTCCGTGGGTCTGGCTTAAAAAAGGCAGGTCTTTCATTCACCCTCTGTTCGAAGGACTGGGCCCTCAAGGTCCTGTTTAAATATAAATGGACATCTAGAAGGAAAGGCCTTGAAGTCACCCCCTAAGTATTTGCATCCACTCTGGAGAAGCAGAAAGACCAAAGAGCTATTGCTCCCCAAATCGTATCTTAATGCAGGAGGAACCAATCAGCTTAGGGATAAAGTCAAAAAGCAAACAGAACAAAATTCTTCATGCTGTTCCTCTTAGGGCGCCACACACGCATGTGAACCTGGAACATCTGGATGTCGTGGTTGAGAGGGGACTCACTCAGACACCCAAGACAAAGGGGGGGGAAGGAGGAGGTCGGGTGGCCGATATCCTAGAGCAGAGTAGCATCAGGACCCTGGACAGCACTTGCCTCTTATGCTTAGACTGAGCCCCTTGCTTTTTGTTTCAGGACCACGGCCAGCACACCTGCAGACACGTTACCCCATCTGGAGCTACTGCCTGGCTCTTATAGCCTCACCCGGAGTCCTTCTGGAAAGTTCCACCCTCCACACTATAGCTGCCTTCCTAAAGTTTTCTCTGGTTCTAGAGTTCTTCGAACGTGTATCTGGGGATACACATTCTCAGGGCCTTTGTATTATGTCCTCATGGGAGACTCAGTCCTTGGAGCCTAAGAGAAGTTGCTGCTGCAGCAATAATGCTTACTTGAGGCTTAGTGCCAGCCAAGGTGGAAGGCCCTACGAGAGAATCAGAGGAAATCTTGCTCCTTCCTTTTTTGAGGCAGGGCACCCTGACAAGGCGGGACTGTCAAGATCAAAAAGGCATGAAGGGCTGCCAAGTTTGTCAGTTCACGTAAGAAGGCGACCATTTATCACAGAAAGGCAAAAAGAACAAATGTACAAAATCTGTCCGAGACATTGACTTAAACAAAACCAAAATAAAACAAAGTAACATTTAAATTAAATTAAATATTGCCAAATTAAAGGAAAAGAACAGTTTTCACATGGTTTTGACTTGCCAGGCAAGGACAAAATATATCAGGATTGGTTGGAAACGGAGAATTGCCTCCAACCCTTCTCTAGAGCTGTGACTACTTGAATGCTTAACCTTGGTGGGGTCTCTGTCCTGGGTCGTGACACTTTTCTGCCTTGATTCTAGGCTGGTTCTTCCATTTTTAACAGAAAAGGAAAGGCATACATACATGAAGCAGGAAGTACCTCAGAAATCATATTTCTAACTTAGAAAGGAAAAGAGTTCAGGGCCACAATTCATTCAGTTAGGCTACTGCATTGCATTCTTCCTGGGGCTGCCTTTGGAGGCTGTTCAGAGACTAGAAACAATATAGGATGATAATGATTGATTCAAGCTTTGGAAAATAAATTTTGTGGACTACTTCTCCCAGAATCCCCTTGCCGGCATGTCAGCCACCCAAAAGCGACCAGCAATAAATAACTACATTACTCCTAACTTAATTACTTCTAAGTTCCAGACATCCACATCTGCACATTTAAGATTTATAGAAAAATATTTCCTCCAGGTGTTTGCTTCACCTGAGGTCAGATATGTGGCAGAGAGAGGGGTGGGTAGGTACTTTTTCATAATGTGTTCTGGCTCGGACATTTGCTGGCCATTTCTAGCATTCTTTCAGCATCACAATATTTATGTTTTCTTTTCCTCAGCTTTTCAGATGAGATTTTAATCCCACAGACTTTATACATCTGTGGCCTTTTTTGTTTTCTTTCTTTTTCTTTTCACTTCTTGCCTTTACACTGTAATTGTTTTATGATTTTTGGCAAACTGCCCTGGGAGCACAGTGGAAGGCCAGGCTAGAAATACTTATGATAAATAAAATAAATGAATAAATACATCTGGGACAGTCCAGGACCAGGAAAATAGGACAGCAGGGGAGTATGAGAGCGTGAATCCCATAAACACACAAACCTTCCAGCTGGTACGTATAGAAATTCACTTCCGCTCTGGAAATCGGAAAAAGAAGCTCTCTGATTCACACTGACAGAGACCTCCAAAGGGAAAATAAAGCCGTTCCCTTCTTCAGCATAGTTGATTATGCAGCCATTGATCTGTGCCATGCCTAGTCCCTCTTCTCCAAGGCAGAGAGTTTGCAGGCAAAAAAGAGCAAGCGGGGGGAACCCTCCCAATTCTTTCTGGGTTCCAAGCACAGGAAGCACAAAACATATGTATTACAGTTCCAAATTACATACACAGAGAGAGAAAGTCTTGAACCACAGTAAGCTGATCCTGCTTCCATGCTAAAATCTGCCTCATTTCCTAAACAGTACAAAGCAAAGAAGGAAATAGGAATTAGATTTTGGAGAAATGGAAGATAAGACTACAAAGCTCAGAAATTTCCAGCTAACAAGGGTCTGCAGCCATTTTTAAAGCATCCCCCCCCCCCCCCACACACACCAGCTCTGGAAAGAAGAAATTAAGGCTCACATCAGACCAAGCCAAATTTAAGCAGAGATCTTTTGGTGGAATTAGTGCAGCAACCACCCCAATCACACTGCTTTCTGTTCCCACTGGGACAAACTTATTGTCCTACTAGGAGAAACAAGCCAAGAAAGCCACAGACCCTTCTTGTGGCTACTTCCCAGCATTTGGTATTCATAGGTAGACTGTCTCAAAGCATGGAGGTTCTTCTTAACACAGGAGTTCTGTTCAATATTTAGACCAACAAGGCCCGGATCAAACAACAGTGTAGCCCCTGCATTTTGCACTTGCTGTAGCTTCGAATAGTTTTCAAGGGCAGACCCATGTAGAGTGTTTAACAGTAGACTAATCAGGAGGTAATTATTAGAGACAAGGATGAATTGTCTTAAATTAGTGACCTGACTTACCATACTTAGGAAGGGGCATGGCTAGAATATTTTGAAAAAGAAAATAAGTGTTAAAAAATGAATCGCACTGCTCTTACAGTTGGCAAGACCAACACTGCTTTCCCAGGTTTCTCAAGAGTTCCATTTTCCGATTTTGTCATACTCTCCTGGGCAAACGTCTTGCTTATCATTCAGAGGAAGAGCTCCTAGCTAGCACTAGATCCTTCTGATGGAATATGAGGGTGGCCACATGAGGCCCGCCCTCGTTTTGAAAACACCCCTTTCTTTGATGCCCATGTGGGGGACATCAGGGTAGACAAGGAGATGTTTCTCTCTGTCCCTTGGCAGTCAGTGGTGAGGGGAAGAGAAGGCAGGGTCACCCTCAAGAAGCTATAGGGAAAGATGGGCACATCCACCCCTCCCACTTTATGGATATCAGGCCCACCATGACAAATCACTTCTAGACTTTCCCTTGAACCGTGCAAATGAACATTGTAAGTTCCTTATTTCTGGGAATCAACATCACCCTCTTTTTTAAAGGAACCTGGTTCTCTCTGATTGCTAGATATCATTAAGAGCCCCGATCCCACCAGAGTTTGCCAATTCTTTGTTCAGGAGCTGGCAAGATTTTCTCCCAAGGCAACCGAGGATTACACTTCATATCCGAACACCTTCCCTCCGTGCGGCATTAATTCTGCGCCTTCTCCACCTGCCTGACCTCCTGCGTAACGGTATTATTAAAGTCCCAATAGCTATAATTTCTCATAAGATGCCACTTGATCAATTCACATTTTCAACCCGTTTTCTCCCGTCATTCCCCCACACCCCACCCCTACCTTTTCATTTTCTGAACACAAGCCTCCCAGGAGCACTAGGGGGGAAAGAGGGGGAGAGAGTGAGAAGAAACACATTTATTAAAATGCAAATCAGCTGGAAATTAAAGTTTCCCCAAAAAAGAGAAAAAAGTCACAGACCTCTCTTTCTTCCTGTCCTCTTTCTTGCCAATGGGGGTGAAGGCACCAGATACCAATCAAAATGCAGTGTACAGGGATGGGTAACTGCAGGTATTATGGGTCTGTATCCCCCCACCTCGACAGCATCTTAAAAAGCAGAGACATCACCTTGCTGACAAAGGTCGGCATAGTCAAAGCTATGGTTTTTCCAGTAGTGATGTATGGAAGTGAGAGCTGGACCATCAAGAAGGCCAACCGCCGAAGAATTGATGCTTTGGAATTGTGGTGCTGGAGGAGACTCTTGAGAGTCCCCTGGACTGCAAAGAGAACAAACCTATCCATTTTGAAGGAAATTAAACCAGAGTGCTCACTGGAAGGACAGATCCTGAAACTGAGGCTCCAGTACTTTGGTCATTTCATGAGAAGAAAAGACTCCCTGGAAAAGACCCTGATGTTGGGAAAGTGTGAGGGCAAGAGGAGAAGGGGACGACAGAGGACAAGATGGATGGAGAGGGTCACCGAAGCGACCAACATGAATTTGACCCAACTCCGGGAGGCAGTGGAAGACAGGAGGGCCTGGCATGCTCTGGTCCATGGGGTCACAAAGATTCAGACACGACTTAATGGCTAAACAACAACACCATCCCCCCATGAGTCAACAGTGAGGTATGGTGGGTCAATCCTGTCCGGCGTAGATGCAAGCAGACTACTTTTCTGCTATACCCATTTTCTTGACTGACAAATAAGGGCACCTTAAACAGACACACAGAGACATACACACCTCTTGTCTCCATCTTGTCTCCTCGCATGAGCCTCATCTGGGAGCCATCTTTCATCAGCCACCTCAGCTTGTGCAGGCTTCTCCTGTTGAGGCTGGCTGCCCAAACAGAATCCGGCTCCTTCCCTAAGGAGAAGAACAAGAGCTGGCTGAGCTTAAGAAGGTGGAGGGAGCAAATCAGGAAGGTGGGAAAGTGGAGAGTGAATTTTTGCTCCCAGGGGACCATCCAGGCAGCAAGAGGGCAAAAGGTGGGAGGATGGGGGGCAACCGGTGTACCCAATTTCCATCCAGCTGTGCATCCTGCCTGCCTGGGACTGCAAAAGCTTATATTACAATATAAGAACAATATTAAAACCACCCGTAAAAACCATTTTAAAAGCATGTTTAAAATCTCTAAATTCAGCAGACACGTTGTTGCTTTTAAAACATATGAAAAAGAAAAAAAAAACACTTAAAGCCTGACTGAGAAGGGAGGTTTTAGTCTGATGGTGGGAGGACAAGAGGGAGCAGGGCCATGGGAAACTTTCCACAATGCTCCTGGAACAGCGTCTATTCCCCATTACTTCACAAATTTAAACAGAGGGCCCTTTCTGTGGTGGCTCCCAGGTTATGGGATGCCTTCCCTCCAGAAGTCAGCTTGGCCTCCTCCCTCTTGTCCCTTTCACCCTCACACCAAGACCTTCCCTTTCGGTTTTTCAGGCTGTTTATATCTATCTATCTTATATTGATTACTATATATATAAACAGCCTGAAAAACCTAAAAGGAATCTTGTATCTATTGAACTGAAATTGAATTTTTAAAATGCTTTTGAAATTGTTTTTAATGGTGGTTTTAATATTGTAATATGATTAATTGTCTTTTTAGTATTGTTTCTGTAAGTGCTTTTATAATATTATTTGTTTATTTATTTGTCTCATTTATAGGCTGCTTTTCTCCCGAGAAGGGAACCCGAAGCAGCTCTCAGTATTAAAAACATTGTGAGATACACATTAAAAACAATTAAACTATAAAATCAATTTAAATTAATTGAGTAATTAAAGCAGGTAAAATGTTGGAAACTATCTTATATTGATTGCTATGTATTATTAATTGATCAGGAGCTGTTATAAGTCCTCTGTGGGGGAAAAGGTGGAATAGAAACAACATTAAATGGATAAAGAAATAAGTGGTTTTAGGGGCCATTCATGCAGAATGTTCTGGAAGTTGTTTTCCAGGGGATTGCATTGAGACTGTCCATTTCTCTCCTACATGGCAGGATGCACCAAACAGCCACACGACGCCTCTTTTGCATGGCATTTCAGAATTTGCTTATTTATTAAATTTCGATCCCATCCAATTAGTGAAAAACATCACTCCGGGCGGTATACCTAGTAAGGGAACGAAAACAAATACCTTTCTTTACAGGCAAGCTTTCCCTGAGTGGAATGGTTGCCTGAGTGGGGTTTACTGTACAGTATTTAAAAATGAATTAAAGGTGCTTCTTACTGCATTGAATGTGTTTTTGGTGTGGCTTTTGTTTACCCTCTTTTAGTGTGGGACTTGCTTGTGCCTTTTCAGTATTTGCACGCTTACTCTTTTTAGCTTTAAATATTATCTTTTTAAGTTTTTAGCTCTAAATATTACCTTTTAATGAGGTAAACTGCCTTGGGTCCTTTTTGAAGGAGAAAGATGGGGTAAACACTTTTAAATAAATACAATAAATAAAACCCCGTCCTCCCCATCCTAGAGACAAGTGCAATCGATAATAAATGAAACCCATAAAGAAAAAAACTGCAGAGCGACAACTAAAAACAAGCTAAAATTGAGGTGACAAAGGTTACCTGGTTGCTAAATCCGTCTGTGGGATGATGCCCTTGAAGGGCATCTTTTTTTCCCATCCTTTTATCCCTGCAATTTATTTATTTATTTATTTATCTATCTTACCATAAAGAGCCACAGCCCTGAAGAAACACAAACCAGCCCTTCAGGGTAGCCCAGTCCCTTTTCTGAGGGGACGGTTGGAGGGGGGGGGACGAAGAGGATTTCCTTTCTCTGTCAGCGCCTTCTGCCCTCCCTGCCTCGAGGAGAGTCTGGAACGTTACTTGCGTTCCTCCTCGTTACCGTTACTTTGGGAGACCAAAAGGGAGGCGGTGCCCCAGCCCCAGCAGCTCTGCTATGTTTTGAAATGGACACTGGTTTTTTTTGGGGGGGGGGCTCTATTGCCTACCTAATTCCTGAGACAAAGAGCGAGTCTGCAGGTGCCCCTCAAAAATGGTGGGGCGCGCAGGGCACTCCCTCAAGCTGTTGGGACTGCAAATCCCATCGGCCCTTGCGGCTACAGCGCGTGCGCACGGGCGCACGCGACGCGAAAGGAGGGAGGTCGCCGAAGCCTGGTCTATGGTGCCCTCTAGTGGCTCCGCGGGGTTATGCGCCTTTCCAAAGACTTCTGGAATTACTTGCCAAAAATATCTTTGGAAAAAAACAAAGACAAACACGGAGCCATGCAAACTTTTGTGTGGTTGGGCCAGCAGTTTTGCATTCCCTGACACCTCAGAAGGGCGGGCTGCTTAGGGTGTCACAGGATGTTGCAAAAGTGGACCAGGGCAAGAACTGATACCAAAACTGGTTCTGGGAAGGCGCAAGGAGAACCTGAATAAATAAATGGGTCCAGACGATGGAAGGAAAAAACATGCATGCCTTCTCCTGTGCAGTTCAATAACACACCGCAGGAAGGAGCAAAGGCTTTCCTCTGCTCGATTCGGGCCAGGTTACCTTTGGAAATCAGTCCAAATCAGCCTGCAATATTTGTTCCCCTATTTTATTTATTTCTAAATTGGGTAACTGCTACATTTCAGGGCTTTGAGCTCTGATCCTTAAGGGGGTGCATGAAGAGGGGGGGAAAGCCCAGCCTCCAAAGAGCTAGCCATGTTCATCAGAGTCTTGTGGCATCTTCGGTTAGTCTTCGTCTGATGAATTTTAAACTTAATTGAATTTAATGCCACTAAATCAAAAATAAACCTGCTGCAGGGAATTAGGTTTCTTGTTAGCTGGGCTCTGTTCGGAGTGCACAGAAACTCACCGTGTCCTGACGGTCTGGCTTCCACATCTGTCCGAACCCACTGGCCGTTTGGGTCTCCCAGCCTGCTTTTGTTCCCCTGCGGCAACTCCAGCAGAGACGATCAATGGAAGGCTTGTCTTGGCAGGTCTCAATTCGTCACCTCATTGGCCACCCTCCGCATCCCATGAAAGCAACTAAACTCTCCTGACAAAGCCAGATGGTTGCATGCCATAAAACCCAAAAGGAGAGAGCCGGTCTTTCCAGAGCTGGCCTAGATTTACCAACAGAGAGAGTGGGGGGCCTCACAGATTCACGACAAGGAACCTGTCCTTAAATTCAGATCTGTTAAGAAGTGGACAGTTTTTGGGTGCACCGCCTCCTATCCTTGAAGGGGATTCTGGAAGTTTTGGTCCAGGTTTCTTGACCAAAATCCGAGGCCATGAATGTCATTCTGCACTGAGGGGTGGTTTTAGAAAACTGAAGCATGTAAACCACACCTGTGAAAGGTAAACAACGAAACTTGGGGTGCCTTAAAAGATGAGTAGGCTTCGGTCTAGATGGGCGGGGTATAAATAAATAAATAAATAAATAAATAAATAAATAAATAAATAAATGAATGAATGAATGAATGAATGAATGAATAAATAAATAAATAAATAAATAAATAAATAAATAAATAAATGAGCAGGTTGTATTTCATAATAAGCAGGGTTTATTCTGAAAGAAGGGTCTAAAGCTGGATCAGATGCAACGTCTACCCAATCCCACCTTTCGTTCCCACAAGGGCCCACCAGTTGCCACGTCGGAAAAACCCACCAAAAAAGAACAAGACCCAATTGTTCCCTTGTATCTCATGTTCCATAACAACTGGTTAATTAATTCTGTCTTTATTTGCCAATAAATAATTATGTCTGCCTGGCTACCACCACCGGAAGCAGGATGCTGGGCTTCGTTTGCAGGTTGTTAGGCTAACCCACCCGTTTTTCCCCCCCTTCTTTTTTTGCAGTGCGTGTGTGTGTGTGTTGGGGCGGAAGATAAGCAATGCCCACCACTGACTTCCTCAAAAGTAACTGTAACCATCAGTTCATGAACAGTTAAAAAGTTTAATTACACTTACTCTTTGGGGACTCTCAGAATGCAGGGCATTATGGGAACTGTAGTCCAAAACAGTTATTTGTCTGAGCCTGGTGCATACTGTAAGAAAATTAGAACCAAAAAAAGATAGCCAGCGAGGGAGGGAGGAAGTAACCTCTAGGTTATCTTAGCCAAAGTTTGCCATTGCTGATAAAGCCGACAACTCACAACGACTTCTTAACCTGGCTTTAGTGCAGAATCTCCTAATCCACTTTCTCCAGCCACGAGATGTGGGAAAACAGGGATCCGATAGAGAATAGTTTTTCCCTATCCGTGTGTAAGGAATAATACATTAGGTCTTTGCCCTCGGAAAGCTTGCAGTCATCAGACTCTCCGGAAGAGACAATAATGCTAGGAAGTTCTGAAGGCAGCAGGGAAAGAGGGGGTCCCCATCCAAGGTGGATCGATTCCCTTAATGGAAGCCTCAGGCTTGAATTTGCAAGAGTTGAGGACAAGACGTTTTGGAGATCGCCGATTTGTGGGATCACCGTCAGTTGGAGGCAACTTGGTGGCACAGAATACCAGCAAAACACGTTCACTGCTTTCTTAACCTCCTTGGGCTTTCTTTTTTTTTTTTCCTAACCAGCTGCAAAAGAGAGGTCTAGCAAAACAAAAATCGTACCTCCTAGGCCAGATCTGAGCATGTTTGGAGTTACCACTCATTCCAAGTGAGAGAAAGCAAAGTTAACCAATTACAAACCATCATCACGCTTGCACAGAGGCTCCTATACAACCCAAGTGTTGACTTATCTGCCCCCCACCCCGGCTTGCGGCTTCCTCTTCGCTTCCTCTCGGGCTGCTGTGGCTTTGATCGGCTCTTCCTCTCTCGAGTTTCCCCCTGCAGTTTCAGGGGGGAAAAAAATTATTTTTTTCAATAAACCGCCCCCAACGACAATGACAAAATCAGCAGCCAAAGCTGCTGGGAAGCACCCATTGAAAAGACCAGTGATTTGAGAGCCAAATTCGACTTTGTGGGGCTGGGGTTTTCCCCTTGCCCCCCCCAACTTCAGAAAGTCCCCACAAACTTTCTCAGGGTTCAGTGGCCCACTTTTACTCGATTGTTATGGACCATTTCACTTTTCACTGGGTTTAAAATAAGAAGAAGAGTCAGCAGCAGCAGCAGCAGAAGATGGAGAAACAAAGGCACTCAGCCCTAATCTGAAAGATAAAGCAGGTGTTCTGGCTGACAATTCTTGCAGCGTTTGCAAGGGGTGATGCACTACAACTCCCATGGGCTGTTTGTTGGGTCAGGGTGGATGGGCGTTGCAGTCCAGCCGCTGGAGGGCTTCGCTCTGCCCAGTCCTTGCGGTGGTGGAGGGGCGAGATGCCCCACTCTGCCGCTACTGGAAAGCCATGAAAACCTGCAGGGTGGCCGGGAGGCAGTCACCCACCCAGTCTGAGGGCCTGGCCTTCCTCACAGGGTTGTCATGATGATAAAAATGGGAAAAGGGAACCAAAAAAAGTGAGGGGCAGTGGTTGATCGCAGGAGCAACAACAAAAACGTATGGGGAAATAAAAGTAAAAAATGCACTCTGGATGAACTTGTCACTTAAGAGTCAGGCAAATGGGGCTTTGGTCCTGGGTGTCAACATTCAGAGAGAGGAGGAATGTGCAGGTGAGACAGATGTGGCCCTGAGCAGATGTGAGCCACCTCCAGCCACTTCTCCACTCACGAGGAGCTAACCTGTGACGCCTCGGCCCGAAGGAGACGGCGTCCGCACACTGGGGCACGCCAGGCCACGTCACCGTGGGCGTGGGTGAGGCAAAAGAGAGAGAGGCAGAAATGCATGGAGCCAAACCTTGTCTGGTCTCGTCCAAAACTGAACCGTCCACTTGAGCAAGAAAAAAGGTATTTGAGGGGGAGAGGGAGGGGGGAAAAAAACACCCCGCAGGGCAGAGGCGTGAACCGAGAGGTTGCTGCCTCGGCTCTGAAACAGGCAGACCGTCCCGGTCCCGGCCACTGGCCTCTCCATCCTCTCTCTGTCGTTGGGTGTCCGTCTGTAGCCAGGCAGCTGCTCGCTCGTTGGGTCTGTGAAGAAGGAAAGGGAGACTCTGAAGTCAGCCGAAGGGGCGGGCCGCCCGCCGGCTCCCTCGAGGAAGTCTTGGGTCGGGCAACCCTCTCGCTGCTGCTTCTCTTCCCTGCCAGCTGTGGCTCCTTTCTCTCTCCCCCCAAGGCCCCCAAGAGGTCTCTGGGAGACACGGGCCTGAGCCACCCAACCTGGGAGGCCTGGGTAAGTGACCGACACTTCAGGGGTGGCGCTGGATCGAGCCGGGCCAGGGAGACGGAGGCCAGGCTGCTCTGGGGAACCAAGCGCTCTTTCCCTTCGGGTGGGACATTTTTTTGAAAAAAAAATCATTTTCTCCCCAACGAGTTGCGACAAGCCACCCAAGGTTGACTCACCGGAGCGGTAAATGGTATTGACAGAGTGTGTGCATGCAAGGAAGGATCGGGGGAAACAGGGTTGGGTCTTCCTTCCCAGAAGCTCTGCTTTTCAGGTGGAGGCTGAGAGCTGCACGCAGTAAGCGTCAAACCGCAGCGCCTCTGGGCATATGCAGAGAGCATGACCCTGTCCTCCTGGCCAGAGAGAGCTCAAAGTGTTTGTGACTGGAAAGGGCCCCTTTAGGCACCTGTTGTCCGTGGGAACCACGCCGTGGCTGGAAAGCCGGGCCGGCCACTCGGACACGTCACTCTGGGCCGCGGAAGTCGTGGGTGCGCCTTTTGCACCTGTCCTGAATCTCCTGCACAGGGCAGATCCTCTCCCTGCTCCCCCCGTGTTGTGTGTGTACGCGCGTGCATGTGTTTGTGTGTGTGTGTGTGTGATTTCACACACACACACACCGCCTGTCAAATTTCCCCATTAGCTGTTTTTTTCAACTTCTCCTTTGGCCTGAGACGCCGGAAGTCTGCAAAAAAAAAGACACACACAGCATCTTCTGCTGTTCTGTTTTGGCTCTCCAAAATTATCTGTGAGCGTTTGCGTGTGGACGGAGGAGCAAGAGGCCCACACTGGAAAGCACCCAAGCCCCCTCAAAAGTTCCTTCTTCTTGTTCCCCCCCCCCTTGTGCTGCAAGCTGTCCTTTGGCCCGAATGTCATCTCCCCCCCCCGCCCGCCGACGTGGCCAGGGCGAATTGGAGAACCTGAAGAAAGAGGAACTGGTGCCGGCCGAGAGGGAGAGAGACCCTTGCGTGGCATGATTCTGCCACGGCTCTCGGCCACGCACCGCGCAGCGCCTGGCGCCGAGCAGAGAGGGTGCTTCCAGGGTGCAGCCCTAAACGCCCGTTGAACCCGTGCTTGTGGGTTCGGTCTCCAGGCCGGGGAGGCCTCTTGAGATGAGAATGAAAGACGGTGAAGCCAAGCCACCAAGAAGCAACGCCTTGTAAAGATCTGCCTTACGGTGCCCGTGTGTCTTCCTTTACAGGCAACAGTCCTCCTTGCTTTGAAGGCTACCGATCCCGTGTGTGGTGGGAAGAGAAAGAAGCCTCTCAAGCCCCGAAGTTCTCAGGCCGTTGTTCACCAGGAGCAGCCGCTTGACTGTCCACGCTGAACGGGAGGTGAGAAGCCTTGCAGGGGGTGGCTGAACTGCAGAAAGAACAATAACAGCATCTCAAAATCCATGTCACTTTGGCCACTGTGCGTATTGCTCAGCCCGTAAACCTTTCTAGAAATGGAGGCCCTCTTTTTTCGACGGAGTGGCCATGGATCTCTGAGGCCTGCCTCCTTGCTCCTCCACCCCACCTGCTTTTTTTGTCTCTGTTTTTTCCTGTCTTTCGCTTCTTCCCCCGCTTAAATTAAGACACACACACACACACATCGCTTGTCCTTCCCTAAGGAATCTGGCGGCAGGCCAGGAAGCCAATTAAAAAAAATATATAAGGGGAAATAAAAAAAAAAAAACCTCCAGCTTGCAAGCTAACTAATTAACATCCTCCCTCTCAGAACCCAGCAATTATTAAAAGACACAGGATATACAACGTGTGACTCACTTGTTTGCTGGAGAGCCGCTCTTAAACCCTCGCACCCGGATCTACCGCGCAAATCCTCCCGTTTCCTTGTCTGCCTGGGTTTTTCAAACAAGAGGTGTGAAACAGGACCCTTGGAGCTGCGGTTTCTGAGGGCAGGCACCAGATCACAACATTCCAGGTCAGTTCCAGGTACGGGAGGAGGAGGAGAGATAGCCCTGGCTGGACGTTCAGAGCGCCTACCCATAATCCCCTGAACCAGAGGATTCTGGGACGCCTGCAAAGGGGTGGCAGCTGGTCGCTGAGGCTGGTCTGGTGGGGATGCTTTTCCCGGCACGGCGGGCACGCTTTGAACCACGCCATCCCAGCGGGCGGCTTATTGACCTGCACGGAAACCGAGGAGAGCAGGACCGAGAGGGGATGCTTGGCCATCATCGCGTAGGCGATGGGAAAGGGAGCGAGCTGGCCTTCGGTTGCCCTGGACTAGACTAGAAGGTGGGACTTTGACCAGTAAACTCCAGTTATAAGAAGAGGGGGCTCTCGGTCCCATCAGGCTCAGCCAAACTGGCTCATGGGAGTTGTAGTGCCAGAACGTTTCCCACCCTCTCTACTGAAGGAACTGGAGTTTGCAGATTTTGACGGCCTTTGTTTCCTTGTTCACCCAGAGTTTCCTGCTCTAACTCTGAAAGGTGCTTCAAGGATCTGGACAGTTAGCAAAGTTCTTCCTTTCCCTGGGATTTAAAGGGAGCCTCTTGAACCTTCCATTGTATGATCTCTCTGAAGCCGAAACGGTTGATGGTGGAGGGCAGCGAGGCACCGCCGGGGATCAGGACCGGAGGTGTTTCCCCCTCTCCCGCCTTGCCTTGAAGTAGTACTTGCCGCAACCGTCTTCAGGAAGAAAGGAGGGCAGTCGTGGGATGAGAAAAGGATGAAAACAGGAAACCCTGGGGCACATCTGTGGAGGTGGCAGGCGGGTGAGACACACACACACACACACACACACACAACACGGGAAGGAAGCGCGTTGACTTTAACAATGCTCTCCAGCCTCGTGGAAAGCCAGGCTTCAAAATCTCCTTGCAGGTTTTCTTCTTCACTTCCTTTCTCTCTCTCTCTCTGTCCACATCTGGTCTGTCCAAACGCTTTGAACAGGATTCGAAACCTCTTCTGAAAGAGGAATTCAAAAGAGAGAGAGAGAACAGGGAATCAAGAAGCAGAAACGGAGTAGATTGTTACAGGTCTTTCAAGTTTAACTTTTTTGTATGCTTTGTTTTGGCTGTTCTGTTTGGCTTTTAAAGCAATTTGCTGTTTCGGGGATGCTTTTAAGAACAGCAGTCATGCTGTGTCGTCAAGTCAGGGTTATCCAGGCAGAGAACACTCAGAAGTGGCTTTCCTGTTCCCTTCTCTCTTTTTTTGGGGGGGGGGGAGAGTGTCCCCTGGGATTGTACAGCTGGCCCAAGGCCACCCAGGCTGGCTCTTCTCCCAGGAGGCCCCGTGGGGTGGGGTGAGGAATCAAACTCCCAACCTCTGGCTCCACAGCCAGATGTTTAAGCCACTGACCTAAGGCTAGTATTTTACTGGAAGGCATCCGGAGGGCTTCCTAAATCCAGAGGTGTGTGTTTGCTTATTGGTTTCTTTTGACAACAACTCCCAGAAACACCCAGCTAGCTTGGCCACTGGGCTTCCGAGGCTTGTAGTCCATGGGCCAAGCCCAGTTGCTAGTCACAACTAGAGCGGATATGTTGAATCGATGGGATTTACACCAAGGCCTACGGCCTTAACGCTCAGCATTATTTAATGTGTCTACTCTAGTTTTGATCAGCTGCTGGATCTCAGATCAACAAAGTAAGTCATTCTCTCTCTCTCTCTCTCTAGCCAAGATGGAGACGTTCAGCTCCCGCAACCTGGCCCTGCAAGCCGAGAAGAAGATCCTCAGCCGGATGGCCAGCAAGTCCATGGCGAACATGTTCATCGACGACACCAGCAGTGAGATCTTGGACGAGCTCTACCGGATCTCCAAGGAGTACACCCAGAACCGGGCCGAGTCCCAGAAGGTCATCAAGAACCTCATCAAGGTGGCCGTCAAGATCTCCGTCCTCTACCGCAACAGCTGCTTCAGCGAGGCGGAGCTGAACTGGGCCGAGGAGTTCAAGCAGAAGCTCCACCAGGGAGCCATGACGGCCATCAGCTTCCACGAGGTGGACTTCACCTTCGAAAAGGCCGTCCTGGCCGAAATCCTCCAGGAGTGCCGGGACCTGCTGCTGAAGCTGGTGGAGAAACACCTGACGCCCAAGTCCCACGGTCGGATCCGGCACGTCTTCGACCACTTCGCTGACACCGAGTTCCTGGCCTGCCTCTACGCTCCCGGGGGCCCCTACCAGCCACGCCTGAAGAAGATCTGCGACGGGATGAACCGTCTCATTGACGAGGGGAAGCTATGAAGGCGTCCGGAGGCGGCGGAGAAAGGGCGAGGGCAAGCCGGAGGCCGGAGGGCAAAGACAAAACGCGAGACATCTCACAGACCCCACGAACCTGGAAGCCGTAAAGCGTTTCATCGGCTTCGGGAACCATCAACGCGACCGGTGGCGTATCCTGTGGTCTAGCTGACGGGCGACTCCTCTTCGCCTCCACGGCCAGAGTGGTTCACTCCGTGGGGCCCACAGCGGCCACCGCATTTGGAGGACAGGGCATGGCTCCAACAGAGACACCCCTCTGGCCACTAGAACGCTCTCCCATCAAACCCATCCTCATAATTTCTAAACTTAGCAGCTTCATATGGCAGCTCATAAGGACTAGAAACTTGACTTTTTTTGTGAGTGGAGGAACGAACACTTTTCTATAGAATGGGGGTGGGGTAGAGACAGAACTTCTCAGTTTCTCCGGTGAGATACATTTGCCTTATTCCTTGCTAAACTTTCCTGGCCTATTACCGGGGGGCGGGGGGAGAGAAGTGGGGAAGAAAATATACATACACTTGAATATTGTTTTCTGATAAACTCTACTTTCTGCTGTGAATTTCCTGCCACAAGCCATAGAAACGATTCTTTGAAAGACAGATCAAGTGGGATTTTTTTTTTTAAAGATGAACTTACAGGTTATTCTGTTCTGCTTTTTGAGGGGAAGTGGATGAAGAAACCCCGATTTAGCTAGGATTTAGCCTTGCTCCTGTTTCTGTAACTGAAGCTGAAAACCCCTTTTGCAGCAGCTTTGCTCTGGACATGGTAGCTGAGGACGGTCTCTGGCTGCTAGGAGACTACACACTAAGGGCTGGGGGCCTTATTCCAGCGACAGAAAGGGCCAATGGACGAGGGAGCATATGTTTAACTTTAAAATGCCAGCATATTTTTACTTTATGGCTGTCACTCTTGGGGACCTAACTGAAGGCATTTTGGCCTTCCAAAGTAATCATTCAAAAAGAAAGGGCAAAAGCTAGGAAAATGTCAAATTAGAGGGTGGGGGGGGAGACTGCTGGGGGGGCGAACCCCACGGAGGTTGGAGGGGAACTTCCATGAGGGCCGGACTCAGCTCTAGGGTTCCTGAGAGTTGAGGGTTTCTCCCATCCTGAGAATCCGTAGGGTAGCCTCATCTGTTGTTCAAAAGCAGAGCCCCACATTGCCAAAAAAAGGGGGCAGGTTAAGCAACTGGAGGGCTTCTCCCCCCCCCACCCTCACCCCACAGGGGATCTGCCCCAGGGTTTCTTTGCTTCTTTGCCATTTTGGGGGGGGGGCACTTGCTAATATTCTCAGGGAATTTTCTGGGTCATGTTTCCTCCTTTGCCCCTTTTGACTCAGGGAATGAAAATGTGGAAATAAAACTTTTACACTCGGCCTTTTTGAAAAGCCAGGGCTCTGCTTCCTTTCAATCCTCGGCGGGGGGGGGGCTGCTCCGAACCACTCTCGGCTCTGGGTTCAACTCCTCCGATCCTTGACTATGTGCCGCCGCCCCCCCCCCCCCAGAACTCACCAGACTCCCGGGGCCGAACAGCATCCCTTCCACTGAGTCTGCTGGGAGTTGTTCTTCCAGCAAGATCTGAGAGGACATCGCTCCCCAGGCCAACCCCTGCCATGGCCCAGCAGCCTCTGGATGTGTCAGAATACAATTCCCATCATCCCCTCCTAGGTTTGTGGTCTCACCGTTAAAAACAAAACAAAACAGTATTGACTCAGAAAGATAAACAATGGCTGTTCTTTCTTTAAAAAAGTAGAAGGGGAAAAAAAGCTGTATAATAATATCTCATTAGCTTTTGTAAAACGGCCTGAAAACTCCGCAGAGTCATTGAATCATGGCCTGGTTCCTATCCACACAAGGGAGGCTCCCACAGGCAAGGAAGAGGGAGACGTGTTTCAAAAACAACAACAACAACACCAGAGCAAAACGATGTCAACGAACATTAGCTGGCTGTTTTAATCCCAGGGGTAGGTAGTTACAAGCGTCACGGGGGGGTGGGGGGTGGGTGGGAGACCCATGACAACATCGAAACAGGAAAGACACAAAACCTTGAGGCCGGAGGGTCAGATCGGAGCAGTTCATTCATTCATTCATTCTGCCCCTTCGGGGGGGGGGGTCCAAGGAGGCACGCGGGGCTCCCCTCCCACCAACCGTTGTGATCGCCCCGGGCGACTCCAGGTGAACATCAGGACAGACTCCGCGCAGGACACGCGAGTGACTCTCATTTCTTTTCCCATTTTGAGGACCAAGGAGGACGACAGAGGAGAGACAGCACTGGAGGCAATAAATAGAAAGATCCAGGGCAAAGGAAGGGTGACGCCGCCCCCCCCTGCAAAAAAACCCACACACACACCATGGGACAAAGAATCTCCCAAGCCCCACACGCGCGTGTGCACACAAGCAGATAGAAAGAGTCCATTCACATCTCAGGGACAGGAAAAAGATGGACGACACAGTTGTGGCGCTCCGCTGGAGACCTCCTCCGCCTTTCCCTGCTGGCCGCCGGCGCGTCCCCGGAGGACATCCTCAGCGCCTCCTTCCGGAAGGACCTTCGAACCCTCAGGCTTTTGGCAAAGGGACGGTTCCCTCTGCAGGAAGGAAAGCGCAGCGGGGGGGGGGAAGGCCAAAGGGGCCGGGCTGTAGGGCACACCCGCCCGCCTTGGCCCCGGAGTCTCAGGGGGGTCGCCAGGATGGAGGGTGGGAGGCAGGCGGGGGGAGGGGGCTCTCAGAGCTTAAAGATCTCGTCCTCTTGATCCCGAAGGGTGTCGGCCCGGGCAATTTTGGTGAGCGGCACTGGGCCGAGGATGGCGTGCTGCTGGCCGCGTGGCAAAGGCTCGTTCTGATAGGAAGAAGAGGCATCGGATGGACCGCCGGACCCCGGATCATGCCCAGAAGCCCTAGAAGAAGAAGAAGAAACCGGGGGGGGGGGGGAGAAAGGAAGAAGAGAAGTCAGGCTCCAGCTGTGATTGCTGCTCGGGAGGATCTGGGAACATGTCCCTCCCTCGTAAGAGAAGACCGCTAGGCAGACCGAGGCGCCACAAAGCCCCATTTCCTCTTTCCAAATAGGGTCAGCCACAGCCTGGGAAAGACAGCGTGCAGGGTGTCGTAGTCCATCTCCCCCCACAGGCCACCCCCCCCAAACATGCAGGGAGTCTCCATGTCTTGAGGCTGGGCCTGCCTCTGAATAATAATAATTATAGTGTGTGGGATACAGGCAGATCTCCGGATGGTCTCGCACTCGGTGTCCCTCTGGCTTCAGCCTGCTTTACTCTGTGGGCCCTTGAACCCAGATCCGTCCCATCCTCTGACCACTACACCAGGCTGCCTCTCTCCAACACAACGGAGGCAGCCTAAGGAAGATGCGGCAGGTTCTGCCAAACAGCCCCTGGCATGAGATGCGCAACAGCACGTGAACCAGTGTTTTTGACAAGAGGTGTCAAAAGCACCGGGGGTGGTGGTGGTGGCAGGGGGGTTGAGAAGCACGCCCACTCCACCACCTGCGCATCCCGTGAAGAAAGGGAACAGACTGGCTCCCCTGGGCCTTCCCACCACCTGCCAGGAAAGATCATGGTCTGCAGCAAACACAGACACAGAGAAGGACGCCTCCCCCAATCCCCCCCCCACACACATTGCAAGCAAAAATACTGTAATTTTAAAAAAGGAACAAAGTTTTGGCAGAACAGCCAAGCTGCACAGACCAAAAGCAAATCAGAAACACTGCCTCTGCCTACAGGAGCCTCCCTCCAACCGGAAGCCTCCGTGGGGGCCCCATCCTGTGCGTCCCGCCACTCCCAGAGGGCAGGGCCTTCTTTGCAGCTGCGCCCGGATGGGGCAACCCCTCCCGCAATGTAAATCAATCCTGTTAAGTTTCCGGCATGCCGCTCAAATTGCGTTACTCTGCAATGAATGAAGACCTGTATTAACTAATTAAAGAAATCTAAGTGTTAACGGGCCCAGGGCTTCGGGTGAATCTATTGTTCAGAAGGCTGTTGTTTCAGACCTTAAGACGCTTGCAACTGCCCTTACTTTGTGAAAAGATGAAGGCATGTGCAGGCTGCCTTTGCACTGAAATCCATTAACATATGGAAGAACTCAAGGCCACACATAAGGAAATATAAATGTACTGTTCTTGACAAGTACACCCTGATGGCTGCAGAATTCAGCAACAAGCTCCTCCCTGTAATGTCTTAGGTCAGTAACTCAAGCTGGAAGAATAATCTAAAAGCTTCTGAACTTTTTCCATCCCTAGCATGATACGCAAGCAGGAAAAACCCTAAAATATACCTCCACAAAAAAGCATGGTACTCATATATTACTTTCTCCCACAATACAGCTTGACTCACTAGCCCCGAGTCGCCTAAATACAAGACTCCATGAGCAGCTTTCCAATCACACTACTTGCTCTTGGCTTGCGGCATGACCCGATCCAACCCCTCCGAAGTGAGGGGACCCCGGCAGTGACCCCCGGGCAAAAGGAGACTCAGGAGAAACTCACGGGCTCTCCCCCTCGCGCAGCTTCTTGGCAGCTGCCTGCTTCGACCGGCGGATCTCAGAGTCCAGCTTGAAGAGGAAATCCATCGCCGAGAGATCGTGTTTTGGGGCAGCGCCCGAGGCCCCGTTCTTACGAGGGTGCTTCTGTTTTGTGGTGGCTTCCTGTGGATCAGCTCCGGCCTCATCGTCTATCTTCTTCTTCTGTTCCTCTTCCTCATCCTCATCGAGGTTTAACCCATTAGAGAGCCCTCTGGGTTCGAACGGCACCGGGATGTAGAGATGCTTTTTGAGGAAAATGGAGTCATTGGTATAAAGCCGGTTTGCCCTTTTGATCTGCTCAGTCTGAAACGAAAACAAAAGAGTTGCTCAACGGGGCTGTGTCTCTTCCCACCCCCAATACTTCCTAAAATAAAAATAATAAGAAATAAGTTCCGTCATGTCACCCTCCTAAAGTGTTAGGCAACAATCTCCATCATCCACTGTATGCATGCTAGCTGGGAGTGATGGAAGTCGTTGTCCAAGACCTTGTGAAGAGGCCATGTTAGGGAAGACTGATTTATACAGCAAAATAAGATCTGGAATGTTATTTTTGAAAGCATAAATGTTTGCTAAGCCTCCAAATTATGTCTCCACGGTTATAAAATTATGCTTGGGTGCCGGAGAGAGACATTCTTTTGTCGGCCTCTTTCATAATATCAGAACTTGTGGTTACTGAGTAAAAGTCTGTGACGGGAAATTTAGGTCAGAGAAAAAGTAATGCTCGAGTGGGTTTTTCCCACCCAGCTCAGCGTCAAGGGAGATAACACAACCTACGGGACTGGTTGAGTCTGGATGCATTTCAGTGAGATTGGAGTTAATTTTTAGCCACTATATTTAAATGAGGGGGGAAAAAACAACCTCTGCTTTTAAAGGCAGTGTATCAGAATCCTAAATGTTGGGGATAAAACCAGACAAATTTACAGACTTGATATTAAAAAGTGTGCAAATATTCTTCTGGCTAACTACCCTCTCCTTTGTGAACGTCCTGCAAAACTATCCCGCTCGGACATAAACCCGTTTTAAGGTCCAGACTCACCGTGACCCCATACTTGACCGCCAGCCCCTGGAGGGTGTCCCCGGGTTCCAGACGATGCTCCACTCGCCTCTCCCGCACCGGGGAGCTGACGGTCTTCACCAGGCTGCCGTAGGATCGGGTCCGACTCCCCTGAAGCAGCCCACCCCCACCAGGGGAGCCCTGCCTGGAAGGAGAGGCCATGACAAGCCCCCCCGCCCCCAGGACTCAAATCTGGACCCTCCCTACCCACCCTCAACGTCTGGCCTTGTCGAGTCCCCCTCAAGCCACGGGGGAGGCGGGGGGGAGGTTGATCTTATGGGGCTGGTCCTATGGTAGCCCCCACTGCTTCCCACCCGGGGGGCCCCATGGCAAAGCCCCCCCCTCCCCAAACCTGAGTTCACCCTGCAGGTTCCACCCACGCCCAGATGCGCCTCACTCGAACCCACGGCTCAGCGGCCAGTCCCCGGAAATCCCATTACAAAGCGCCCCGGTCACCTTCCCTTCTCTTTGCCCCCCCCCCGAAATTAAAATAGAGACACCCCCCGCCCCCCAGAAATGATCTTTCCCTAATACTGTTTCCCTCTCCCCTTTCCGCACCTACATTTACCAACTACATAACCCACCCTCCCCTCCCCGACCTATCCGTTGCCCCCCCTGCCCGGTTCTTCTACTACTGGCAGTTAAAGCGCGCACCCCCCCCCGGTCTCGCTCTGGCCCCGCCCCCCGAATTTCACGCCAAGGCTTCTGGGAGTTGTAGTTTCCTCCCCTCCTCGAAGGCTGCAAGTCGGGTTGCGCCGCCCGGCCTCCCTAAAGCGCCTCGATATTTATGGGGGGGCCCGCGCTCCTACAGGCACCGCCCTGAGGCCTCGGAGCTGCACATTCGGGGGGGGGGGGAAAGAGACGGCGCCTCGTTTTTAGGAGCCCAGCCGGGCGGAAGGAAGGAGGGAACTGCATTTCCCATCCTGCTCCCTGCTTCAGGGAAGCGTCCTTCGCAAAGCATGGAGGGAGTTGTAGTCCTCCATGAAAAAAAACAAGCAGCAAACAGGGCGGAGAGGGAGGGGGGAAAAAAGAGTGGAAGCCCGGTGCCCTCTAGGAGTTGTAGTCCCTGTGAATCGGGTCTTGGGGCAGAGGGAGGCAAAGTGGTGGGGAGTTCCCCTGTCTCGTTTTGGGGTGGGAGTCCAGAAGGAAGAGGAGGAGCATGTCTTTCAAGAGGGAAGGGGACGACCCCAGCCTGCTTAACGTGCTCAAGGTGAGGCGGGGAAGGGCAGGGGGGGATCCTGGCGCCGGGGGGGGGTGTTCAGGAGAACCCCCCCAAAAAAACCCGCCCCTTCACCAGGGGTCCCTCCCGTGCCCCGTTTTTTCAAGTGGGAGCGATAGGGGGCCTGAGAGACGCTCTTTTGAGGGACTACAACCCCCCAAATCCCCCAGCCAGGCGGGAGAGCCTTGCCCCCTGCGCCGGCTCCAAGGGCACTCTGCACATGCTCCAGGCCACCCGCGCCGTTTTGGGGGCGGGGGCGAGCAGGCAGTGCCCGGGGATCTGCAGGCACCAACTCCAAGCGGTTGCTGAAGGCATATAAGCCTGGCTTTAGAGTCAAGGACCCGACTTCAGCCTTGTGAACATTTTACTCTCTCAGCTTTTTTTTAAAAAAATCTGTTTAAAGCAAAACTCTTTCCAACTTTGGGTTTTAAATCCATGAATATTGTTCACATACTTATATCTCACACACACACCCCTGCAAAGGCTGCTCCAACCCTCCCCTCTTCCTCCCCTGACAGAAAAGAAGAGTCGCAGACCTTTTAGCCAACTATATTCCCGAAGATGAAGCCTTACTGCTCCGAGATGGCAGGTGAGGGTTTTGGAGGGCGGGATATCATCCCTGTTGCTGTTCTTGGGGGGGGGGGTTCCACCCGGTCTCATGGGACCCCTTTGCGCCTGCCTCTCCCTTACAGGTACGCATGTGCGGTCTGCTTCCATAGGCCGGTCTTTGACACTCTGGACATGCTCACGGTCCACCGATCTGGAAAGAAGCACCTAGTCGGTAAGTCTGCTGCGGCTCTGCTTGAGCTCTCAGCTTCCCTAAGGACCCATGTTGTCAGATGCAAAAACAACAACTTTTCCTTAATATTGTTGTTGTTGTCCGGTGGTATTGGGAGAGAGCTGTGTTTGCGGCTTCTGTAGCAAACGCAGCTAACCCTAAGATTCTCTTGTTTTATCAGGCCAAATACGTTGATGTTTTTTTTTTTAACCTATGAAGGTGAAATTAGCAAGTCTTTCTCTGACACATAGGATGTTGTTGTTGAATCTGTCATATTTTAACAGGCACCACCGTTTCCCTGATCTTCATCATCGTTAAGCAATATAGCCTCATTTTATGGATAGAATAGAGGAGGACTGAGACACTTAGAAATGTTGCTTTATTTTGGTTATCTAACAGGCACATAGCCAGGCAAAGATTTTGACTCCAGGGCTCCCCAGGAATAATGTTGTGTCTCCTTCTGGCTTCTCCCTCTTTTTTTGCAATAGGTTTGCAGACATTTTATGGGAAGAAGCGTTCGCTCGAGAACGAAGTTCAGAAACGCCGCCACCAGGCCTATGTACAGGCGGAAGAATCTGGTGTGCAGGTGGGTCTCCTGATGCCCCCCCCCAGGGCATACTGGCTGGGGGATGCTGGGAGTTCAAATCCTTAGCGGCAATCTTTCCAAGCTCTGCTTTAACCATCCTTACTTGTGCGCTGGATTGAGGCCTCTTGTGTTTCGCCGCTTCAGGCTGCTCCAGGCCCTGCTCCTTTGCTTGCATATACCAAGAGGATTGCCCAGAACGCTCTGCTGAAAGCCGCCCCCTACAACAGCTGCTGTCGGCGAAACAGGTAAGGTGCTTCGCGGAAAACGACGCACTTGGACCGCGAGAGTTAGCCCAAGCGATGTCCTTTTCTCCTCTGCCCTCTGGGAAGCAGAGTAGAAGGGAGTTCAGAAGAATTAACTTTTTTTTGCTTTCAAACTAGACTGTCTCTTCAGAGGCATCTGAAGAAAAGGGCTGCAGTCCTTGCAAAGTTTGTGCCCAATTTAAATCTCTTTAGTGTTAAAAAGATACCAGAGGACTATCGGTTGTTTTTTTGCTGCAGCATGGCTACCAATTTAATTTTTTTTTTTAATGACAACTTCCAGAATCCTTTTGGCCGGGGCATTCTCAGAGTTGACATCCAGAAAAGTAACTTTTTCAAATGCTGACACAGAGAGGGATTGAAAGGAAAGATCCGTCTCTCTGATACCACAGTGCCTGGCTCTCGTATGAATAACTTTTTTGGTGCAGGGAGAACGGAGGTGACCTCAGTTCTGGTACCTCGAAGGTGGCTGACGTCTCCAGAGGTTTGGAGGCAGAGAAGCCGCCCAGGTCCCTCAGCACAGTCAGCTCAGTGAAGAGCGAAGACGGGCCTGCTGGAGTAGAAGCCACGCCGAGCAGGGAGTTGCCTGGATCTACAGACACCAGAGCAGGTAAAAAAACCCTATTTTGGACACTTACCTGGCTGGACCTGGAGGGTCATCAGCCCACTTCCCTGGCACTGTTTAGAACCAAAATATTTCTAGAGCCAATGTTAAGCTATTATTGTTAAACTATTATTCTCTCCCATCTGTTTGGATATGTTGGCCAAGGGGTTCCAAACAGAGGACCAAGGAGAAACTTGGCATAGCTCTTTGAGCAGGGTCAAGGAAGGAGAGCAGCCCATGGGCTCTGCGGCATGCCCTGGACCTCCTGGACCCCAAAACACACAGTATTTGAGTCGAAAAGGCCTTTTCCTTCTCCTGGAGGCCTCCAAGGGTTTGCCGATTCCCTTGCATGACATCTGCTTTTTGGCTTCATTCTGTCCTGATTCGTTCTTCCTTCCAGATTCCGCGAAAGCACCCGCTCCTGGGAAACAGCAAAGTCGCAAAGGGAAAGGCCCTTTGTCGGGGGAAAAACAGTCCAAGTCCAGTGACCTCAACCCTGAGAAACGTCAAGCCCTAGAACACTATTTGAGACTGAAAAGGTAAGGCAGGAGGCCAGCGACCTGAGGTCGAAGGGGACCCGGTAGATCCAGGTCCTAGTCGGAGCTTGGAAAAGCTACCTTTTTTTGGACTACAAAACCCAGCCTCTCTAAAGTGGCCTTCACTGAGGCCTCACACTCGCTAGATTTCCTTTATCTGGTCTGTATCTCTCCGCCAATCTCTCTGCCTGCCCTGCCTGGCGAAGTGGTTGTGATGAGCATAGAAACGGGAAGCCGAGGGATGGGTGTCCCCTGGAGCTTCTAGGAGGAGAGGCAGGATCTAGCCCAGTGGGATGAGATGACCAGGACCTTCCGCAGGTCACGAGATACACATTTGGAGGGAAAAAAAGTTACGAAAGGAGCCGTCTCGCTTCGACTAGCCCTCTTCCTTCAGGGACTGCAGGCAAAGAGTGTTGCCATATTGCTGTTGTAATTTGGAAGCAAACCCTCTTTCCATGAAATCTGTTGTTTCTGGAAAACAAGCTGCCTTTTCTCAGCGGTGTTTCTTTTCCTCTGTTTTTGGGCAGCTCCGGTTGGGTCCAGGATGGTTTCGGCAGGTGGGTAAAAGATGAGAACGTGGAATTTGACTCCGACGAAGAAGAGCCTCCGGCGCCGATTCCGTCTTGAGGACGCAGTTGCTTGATCCATGTAGAGGCAAGAACGGGAAGGAGTTTATCCTGCTTCTCAAGTGAAACCCTCTAGAAGCAAGGCGGTGGGAGCCCAAGAGGCTGGGCGTGCCAAAAGCAAATGTTTTTTTCTTATCTGCGTGGAATTCTTTATTAATTAAATAGGAAATATAGGCTGGCGCCTTATTTTGAACACTCTAGTTCCAGTTCCTCTTTTGGGGAGAGACTTCACGGGGGTGGCCGGGTACGGTCATATGTGCACGTTTGTTTTGGGTCGGAGGCCCGGGGACTTTGGCCCTTCGAGGCCGACGCCACCGCAGCCTCTGGCCGTGCCGTTTCGGTGGCTTGCGTGAAGCTCATGACTTCAGTCTTTGTGTTTTTTTCATTCCTTTTGCACCAGCTGTTGGTGTCAACCAGGGGAAGCCGGCGGACCGGGGGGTGAGGGGGTGGGTGGGAACCAACCTGCCACGTCATTGGGCGCCACCCTGCGACCCGTGTGGCGCGCGCAGGGAGATGTGGCTCACACGGGGCGCCTCTGACGCACCATCCACCTTCATTGACACGGGGCGGAGGGTGGGGGGAGGATAGAAGAGGAGGGAGAGCCGTATTTAAGGTTGGGACCCCCTCCTCCTCCTCCTCATGGGACCTGCGCCAAGGCCACCTGCAACTTGAGCCTCCCCGTCTCCGTTTCATCTGCTGATCCCCATGGGGGGTATAAATAAATCACTTGGGGGGGGAGTCTTCCCTCCACCGCCACCCCTTGGAAAAGTACCCTGGGCTCCACCTGCTTGGAATAATTCTCTCGTCTGGCAGCTCCTTTTGAGATTTCTCTCTGAGCCGTTGGTTTACCCGGCTCCTAGTCTTGACATTTCCCATCAGTGGCTGCTTCTGGTCTTTGGTTCCTTGCCTGCGTTTCTCTCCCACCAGGGAGCCCCTTTCCACCCCCCACCCCCACCAGCCTCTTCTTCCTCCTCCGCCCAGGCACCCTGCGAGGTAGGCGAAGGTGGGAAAGGTTAAGCCCACAGCCGGCTCTTGATCTCGCAGCCCCCCCGCCCCCCCTTCGTGGCCAGTGAGAGGGGCGCACTGCTTGAGCGGAAAGATCACTTCTCTCATTTGGGGTGACGCCCCACGGTTTCCCCTCAGGCGCATGGACGCTCCAGGAGGTTGGTTGGTTGGGAACCAGCAAGGCCGCTTGCCCCCCCCCCAAGATGGCAGCCATCTTGCCGATGCCCTCGGGGGGCTCTTAAAGGCCTTCTGGTGAAGCAACTTGGAAAGGAATAACCACCTTGGGACTATTCAATTAATAAATTAAACAGGGCCAGGGGGCTTGTAACTGGAGCCCAGGGCCTGGTCTGTTGGGCGAAGCCGACCCCGGCAGCTATTTCGTCCCTGCAGAATTGACCCGTAAGGCCGCTCTTGGAACCATCTCTCTGTGTGTGTGTGTGTGTGTGTGTGTGTGTGTGTGTGTGTGTGTTGGTTGGTTGGTTGGTTGGTTGGTTGGTTGGTTGGTTGCCGCTGTCTCAAGCCATGCCTAACGAGGTGGGGATAACGAGCAGGATCAGCATGGGAAAGGTCTTGGATGAATTCAAAATGGCAACCACAAGAAGTCATTGACCAACATGGGCAGTGACACACACACACCCCGCCCAGCCCAGTCTTTTCGTTCCCTCTCTTCAATGAAAGTTACGCCACCTGCCGGAGGGCAAGAGGCCAGAGAAGCCAGTCCTTTTGGAAAGATAATTAACAGCAGATATGGGATCCCTGCCCTTCCAGGCATGCTTGGAAAAGACGACCACCTTCTCTTTGAAATGGCATTGCTTCCCGAAGAATTTGAGAAATAACGCATCTGCATTCCAAGTAAACAAGCGCCTAATAATTTAATTATTTGTAGTGCCTCTAGGAAAAACAGCGGGGGTTGCAACTGCCTTTGGTCCAGAGCAAAGAACAAGGGCACGTTGGGGCTGCGGGCAGTTTCCCTCCGAGATCTCTTCTTATTTACAGAGGTAATTAAAAGACCAGATGCTTGGATGTGGAGGAAGGAAGAACCTGAGATTGCAAGAAAGAGAGTCGGATATATCATTCGGAGAGGAGAAGTGCAAGGCCAAAATTTGTTCGGAAACACATATACAGTATATGGTTAAAAGGATCTGATTTTCTGGGTGATTCTAGCTCTGATTTTAGTAGCCAAACAGAGCTCCTGGTACAAATTGTAGATACGTCGGAAGCTAAGGGCACGCTGGGTTCTGTCATCGGCTGCATCATTATGTTTTTTTCTGCTTGCGGCCTGCAAAGAAAGAAAGAAAGAAAGAGAGAGAGAGAGAGAGAGAGAGAGAGAAAGAAAAGGAGGGAAGGTGTTAAGATGATTGTGGAAAACTCCAGAGGAGCCCAAGATATTTTGCTGCCTGTTGTGAAGGAGAAAATGTCACCCCTTCTTCATTCCATGTTTAGTAGCCGATGGGGTGACCTTTGAAATCTCCTGCAGGCCATGAGATTTTAAGAGCTGTCAAACTCCACCATCCGAAAAAATAATAATTCCCCCATGCTTTTAGTAGGTAGAAGGTTCCGAATAGGCTGGGTAGGGGGTGGAGGGGCTGCTGGCACTGCCTTCCAGGTGCGCCTACAGGATGAGGCCGGCTGATTCACTCTGATTAATGCACGGGCTGGCCCTGCTGCTCCTCAGTATTTGACTGAGGGCCCCAAGGACTTCAAATATTACCCTTGGCAACTGTTTGGAAAGGCAAGGCTGAAGGGGGGGGGAAGCAGATTTTTCTAAAGGTGCTGCAGTCTATGCTTTCACACAAAAGGACACCTGCACTTTCCACTGATCAAAGAATTTCTTAAAAATTTTAAAAGTCCTATAAAAATGTCTCAAAATGCCTCTTTTTTGTCCTTAAAAAGTAACTTTGGTAAGTAACTGGGTGTAACAGATATTACTTGAAAAGTGACCTTATAGTTATGATTCACAGTACTCATTATCCAACAGATTATATATAGGTTTCAGGTAACTATATGTTTTCTAACCAGTCGCCCCCAAGCTTTAGTGCTGATTATAGTGGACAATATTTGGTTAGACAGAGCAATGCCAGGGTGCAGTAAAGACCATATGAGACACCACGGCCTGCTTACCATGAAATGCTGGCAAACATAGCTTAAAATATTCATATTTGTTTCTATTTTTCTGGGAAGAAATGTGCCATTTGGATTTGTTTAGTCATCAGCACCAAACATATATTAGGTGGGCCCATCACCACCTCAGGCTGCTTTCCACAGCTGGAGGCTGTGGCATTTCCAGCACATTTTGCCCAGTTACGGCTGGCCATAAGCGTGACCACCACCATTGGTTGCCAGCCCCATGAAAAATATTAGAATGGGTGCTTGGCATCCTTGGTCTCTGGTACTTACGTAATTCATTGTTCTTCGTGATGGCGATAGACGCCCTGGCCCTTGGTCCCTGCTGTGTGAAGTGATACCCGAATCGGATAATGGAGGGACAGTTCTCCAAAATGGCGGCCATCTCCATCTCTACAGAGTCCCCCAGCCTTTGACACTGCAAGGAGAAAAAGAGACCTCCTCAGTAGCTACATGCACAGATGGCAAACCAGACTAGATTCCTCCTCATGCAGTCAACGAAACGACCCACATATTTTCCCCTGCTATGAGAGATGGGGAGATTTATGAAAGCAGGGTCAGTCTTGGGGAGATTTGGAGCACTTTGAGACCATGGTTTTGTGCAATTTCTAAAATAAAAGGTGCCACTGCGCAGAAAGGTGATGACAGCTGCTTCGTTTTACACGCTAGTAAAATAAGTAGCATTGGATAAGTTACTTGTGCCTTTATAATCAAGTCGCCTGTCCGTTTGGTGTTTCCTGTGCGCGCGCACTCGCTTAGATTTACAAAAGCCGAGTTGCCAAGTGTCAGGGTGCAAAGGTTTCCTGCTCTACGTCTACAATATAAGTCGTTTAGGGCCCACGCTAGACGAGGACCCCAGTGGTCGGCTCTCTTAAGCTTCTCTCTGGGGTGACCACACAGGAAGCACAGGCTTCAAGAGCCCACCCAAAAGGGAAGACGCCTACCTGGTTGTCCACCTTAAGTTCAGACAGGGTGGTGTTCTGCTTCATGGCTTTGATCACTTCCATCATCCCAGCACTAGTGATGAAGTTGGATTCAATATTGAGGCTTTGGAGGGTCTTGTTTTCCTTCAGCATCTCAGCCACCGCCTGAGGGGAAAGACCCAGATCAGAAACGACTGCAAGGGGGAACTTTGACACCGTCTGTTGGGAAGGCCTCAGAGATGCTAAAGGTAGATCTCTAGAGACGACATATATCACATTTGCCACAACAAGTGCTCCCTCCAGTGATGAAGGATTGCTGTGGTAGCATGTGATTTCCTTCACCCACGTATTTTGCATTTAGTGTGCTTGTTTTTGTGAGGGATACTCAAAAAGTAAATCCAGGCTTCATGGACAAATCTGATGGCTGAGATATGCATCTCTGAGAAAATCCTGTTGTCAGAGGGAAAGTCCGCTTAATCATAATCCCCTTAATGTGTAGTTTGACCCTCAGCAAGTTAACTTTCTGTTTTGATTCCGTTTACCCTGTGACTGACTCAGAACCCCAGGCCAAGCCTTCCAAACTGAGTCAGTGCTAATCTGCTATGTCCTCCTAGAGACAGATCGCGCCCCGATCCATTCCCTTATGAAACCCGTGTTCTCCAAGCCTGAGGCCTCCCTCCACCAACCTGCGACCCAAGGCTGAGACACGGACCTTTCATGAGCCCTGCTGATTTGGAAATGTTCAAGGGAGCAAGTTCAAAAGCTTACACTGGCCACGGGGTCATTACTTCGGGTTGCCACCAAACTGAGCTTCTTCACATGAGTGTTGGTTTTCATGGCTTCACAAATGTCTTTCAGGGTTTGAATGGGAATGTCCTGCCAAAAGGAGTTGAGAGAGAGAGAGAGAGAGAGAGAGAGAGAGAGAGAGAGAGAGAGAAACTGAATTGAGCTTCTTCCTCCATTGCAGGACCTACACTTCTCTGTGAAGGGGGAAAGCCACTCATGCGGGTGAGACCCATATTTCCTGGCAACAATACAGTACGGTATATTACTCTTGCCTGGTTGACCACATCTGTCATGGTTAACCTTCAAGAACAAGTTACCAGGGTTGTTTTCAGGTGATGGGCCTGCAGGAGATGCCATCTTGGGGTCAAAATAGACATGGCCGACCAAGTGCCGTTGAAAGGTGGAGCTGTTTCTCTGTTGACGTCATGGCACAAGGTTTTCTCATGGTTTGCTTTCCTTTCTAACTGGTCTTCACGACCCAAGCGTGTTTGTCATATTAGATCTGATTTCTCAGACACTGAAGTCCATCTAAATGATGTCCATGGAAAATGAATGGGACACCAGCTCTGATGACTGATCATCTCTGAAACAAAGATTGGCTCTGAGTTGTCTTCTCATCCTTGCTTCTCACTGACCTTAATGTTGTTAAGGTTCACCTCCTCCAGATCCTTGTCATTACTTTTGATTTTTGCTAAGGTCTCTTCCACATTGGTGGGGTTTGGAGGCTCGTCCGGGACAGGCTTGTACGTATCTGGTTTCACCACACCTGTGTGAGGGACAAAGAGACCACATCAGAACATGTGAAAAAGAAGAGCGTGCATCGTTTGGAAACGTTACTCTCTTTTTTTGAACTACAGCTTCTACAATTGGGGACAACGTGTCCTATATTCAGTTGACCAGCATGTAGTCCAGAAAGGAATTTTCCCATCCAGGCTCTGATGGACCATATTTATATCATTGTCATTCTCTACAATAGTTTAGGAGTTAACAGCATTTCCCTGGCTGAGCTTCTGCTCCTCTGTGAAAGCTGCATGGCAGGCAGAAATCCCAGAAGGCAAACGCTGTTTCCCAGTCTAGAGATGCAGTGAGAGAAAAAGCCCTCACCTGCAAAACTTCTGCAATCTGTCACAGAGTTGTGCTAAACCTGGCAAATACAGATGTTCGGATGGGGGGGGAGAGCAACAAAGATATGCTAAAAGAAATCAATAGGAGGAAAAGAGAAGAAATCAAAAGTCAGGATAGACAGGATGCTGCCTGACCTCTTTGGGGAGAGAAATAATAAGAAAACGGAAATAAGTTTACATCGTGACACTTAGAAAACTGGAAATGGAATAGAGAAGAAAACTGGCAGAGGGAGACACCCATCTTTAGCAGGCTCCCTCCTTAACCACTGAGCCAGCTATCCCTCCCTCGCCGTGACAGTGCCGGTTGCAGCCCACTCACTGTTGATGCCTTCTGTGTTGGAGATGTTGCCGCTGCAGATGGCGTCGTAATACTGCTTGTTGCTCATGAGGGTGTACATGCCCAGGATGGCTGCAAAGCATCGGGAGAAAAAACAGCCCCTTTTAATCTTGTTTACTCGCCGCTTTCTGGTACTCTCCCCCTACCCTTAATTGGTTATCCCAGCAAAACGTTAGTTTGTTCAGAGCTGTGGATACTCTTGTTGTGGTGATCAGGAATGGCAAAGGTCCCTTTTTTGGTGGATTACAATGCCAAGAATCCCTGGCCATTGTGGACTCTGGGGGTTGTAGTAAAAAAAAAAACCCAGAACCTTTCCCCTCTTTGTGGCGATATACCTCTGTCTGGGTTTTGATCCCTTCAGGACCCAGATGGAGATTGATTGGATACCATGCTCCTCTATGAGAAGTTCATATCCCTGCCTGTGAAAAGTATAATCTCGGAGAGAAGGCAAAAGTGGAATCCCTGAGAACCTCATTTGCTGCAAGCGTGGATTTTGATGTAGCCCTGGAGAGAGGGGGTGGACTGTCCATGCAATTCTCCCCCCCCCATATCAAAAGATGGATCATGCCCACATCATGTGCCCACAATCTCCCTGTAAGGAACACAAGCTGAACAACGCCAATTACCGTAAATGTAGATACCTGCCTTGATTCAAGGTTATACCAAGATAATTTCTTGTTATATCCGTACGCTGTTATCCCTTCCTGTTGGCACTCGGTTCTGTAGCTTGCGTGGTTAGTACTTCACTGTCTATCATACTTGTTCGGGGTGTTTGGCAAATTCAAAATTAATTGCAACTGGTGTTTTGATTTCCTTGCTCATCAGGACCTAAGTATGCATTTTATAAAATATCATTCTGCCTGATTTATTATCCGGATACTGTATAGGCACTTGTGTGTTTCTATATTTTCAAAAGAACATACATAATTTAGTTTAAAGAAGGCTGAACAAGTGATTCACCCTGATTTTCAAATCCTTACTGGAAACCCAAGTCACGTTGGGAACATATCTGATGGTTGGGTGGGTGGGGAGGGAGAAGAGACCCCCTTCTCCTACACAGGTTGAGAAAGTGACCTTTTGAAATGAAACTCCCAGAATTCCCCGGCTGTCATTCCAAAAGAGAGAGAGAGAGAGATTGAGAGAGAGAGAGAGAGAGAGAGAGACACTTTTGCAAATGCTGGCTCTCGGCCATCTCTGCCACGGGTGGCGGGTGTGAGAAGCAGCAGTGACGGCGCTTCTGCTCCCGGCCCCTGAAGCCCCCCTCGAGCTCTGATTCTCAAAGCTCAGCAAGGAGGCCTGGCCGCGCGCCAAGCCGAGACTAAAATCAGAAACCTCCACCCCTCTCTCTGGCGCTATCGGCTTACACCTGCTGGGGAGCTGGGAGGGCAATAAAAATACATGGAGCATGGGTGGGGAGGTGACACCGAGGGCCTTTCCCCTCACAGCCACTCGCCCGCCCTTGACGTAGTAGAGGTGGCCGGGGGGGGGGCGGGGGAGGCTGGTGTCTATGGGGAGGAAGGCTCTCCCTTCACCTGCCTACCTGGAATTTGCCTGGGTGGCCTATAGTTTTTGCCAGCTCTGGTAGACTCCTCCTGAAAGGGAAGGTTTAATTCAAAATCTCTTAGGTGATGACAACGGCCAAGGTGTAGGACGAAGGCCAGGTGTGCATGCAGGCACGCAAGAGAGACAAGGCAAAACTACAAGTCATGTTTCCAGTTTTTTTTAACAGCCAGGACAGGGAGAGTGTCGGGACCATGGCGGCCGGGGAGGGAATCTTAAGTCACCCTCTCTCTCTGCCTCTGTGTTGTGGTCCTAAGCAAAGGGGGGGGGGGTTTGCTGTTCTGAAGCGGCTCTTCCACCTGAGAGAGGAAGCTGAGAAATGTGGCCGGGGGAATCACATAGGGATACAGCAAAGCAGCCTCATCGGGGTGGTGGTGGTGGTGGTGGTGGTTAAGTTAATCAGGCAGCCTTCAGTGGTTGTAAAAAATTAAGTCTCACAGGTTGGGACTACACCTCCCATAATCCTCTGGGCAACCATGGGAGGGGAACACCGCTGAGGAGGGAACAGCGCTATAGCTGCGCTAGCCAGGGGATTTTGGGACCTGTGGTGTTTTCCCTAAGGAACATTTCTGGGTAGATGCATTAGTCGCTTGCGGCAAAGAGTCTTGTGACACCTTAAGCAGTACATCTACCTGGCAGACGTTTTCATTTCCTCGGATGAGTATGTCCAACAAAACATTAGCCTTTAAAGCGCCTCTGTATCTGTTGTTGTTTCTCAGCACACAGGTTGGCATTCAGACCCCTAGTGAGTGTTTGACCTGCTCCCCTAAGATGATAGTACCTCCCCCTCTCCCCCTCTCTCCGAGGCATCTCGACGGTCATTGGCCATCACTGGGCACCTTGGAGCAGAGAGTTCCACAAGCTCATGGTGACACCTGCGTGAGATACACCTCCTTTCCCCCCACCCCTGTCTTCAAAAGCACCCTGCTCTTTTCCCCCAGTCCCAAAGCCCGGCAGCTTCCTCTCCTCCCCTGTTGCGCCTTTCCCCCCTCAGAATCCCACCCTCCCTTCTTCTTCTTGTTGTTTTCATTTTTTTACCTGCAATGTCGCACATTTCGGCGTCGGTGGCATTGGCCAAGGCCTCTTCCAGTTCAGGCTCCAGCGTGATCTGCTCTTCCTTGGGGATTTCCCTCTTGGGGTTCTTCGGGATGAAGGGTTTTCCTGCCGGTGGGGGTGGGGAAGGGCGAGGAGGGAAGGTCGGGACGGGGAGGAAAGCGTGAAGGTTAATAGAACCGGAAGAGGAGCCAAATACACACTTGCGAGTGTCGTTTGTCAGGAGGGAACCGTCTGCCTTCCTTTTCCCGTGAGAAATGACACTGGCTGTAGAGGTCGGGTTTCCATCCTGCCCTACACAGGGTTGTCTTCCTGTTTTATCCTCACAACGACCCTGCGAGGCAGGCCAGGCCAATACTGCTACCCCGCTGAACAGTTTTCTAGTGGGTTCTCCAGAATGGGGAAATAAAGAGGTATAAGTAAAATGGCTTCCCTATAGGAGAGTTATTGAGGGGGGGGACAGGGTTAACTAGGATAGGAGGAAAGCACATTTCAGATGTAGCACTTAGAAGCTGTCTTTTTCTTTTCTTTTCTTTTCCTTTCCTTTCTTTTTCTGGGTTGTTGTTGTTGTTTTTTTGATAACTCCCAGAATGCTATTTGGGGCTTCAGGGAAATTCCCTTCTAAAAGTCAGTTGTCTGAAAGATACAGGTCAAGTGGGGATTAAATTGGTTCATTTATTACACAGAAAGTGTAATATTCTTCTGCTTTTCAAAGTTACTTTTAAAGGGCTTTTTGGAGGCATTTTAACTGGAATTTTTCCCTAGGAAGCCTAACAGGATTTTCCCCATCAAAAACTAAGTTGGCTGGGGGGGGGAGGGGCACAGAGGAACGTAATAGGAAGTGAAAGGAGAAATTCAAATACTGTAGTTACTTTTCTCCCACAAAAACAAACAAAATGACAAGTGTTCTAACAGGAATGAATTACTATTTTTTTTTTAAAAAAAATCCAAGTTCTGGATTCTTCCAACACATGCAGGTCTAGAAACTTTAACAGTTTGTTTGTTTGTTGCTCTTTAAATCCAACATTAGCATAGCTGGGATTCCCAAACAGGCGGCTCCATTTCATGCAGCCCAGAAGGCCCCCGTATGTGTCGTATCCTCAGAATGGCCTTCCTCTGAGCAGTCAGTTTGACCACAGGGAGGAAATTAAGGATTCATTAATATCACTCCGATGTTTTATTGCCCCCTGTACTGGAAGAATAAAGAAGAAGATACAGTGATTAAAATATGGGGCCATGTACTTTCGGTGTCGTGAGCTGCTTACAACTCTTGTAGTCTGCGAGATCTAAAGTAGGGCAGAAGGAAAGGAAGCTTAGAAATGTAGATGGGTTTAAACAAGCTTTTCCAATATTGGGAGTAAAAATAGGACTGGTAATTCAATACGGGTGGGAAGAGAAGGTGATATATTAGATTGAAGTGAGGCGATGATGTGACGATTTGATGCTAGGCTTAGAAACCCTGCAATGTTTGTTATATTTACTAATTTATTTATGTATTCGTTAGCACCATTTTTATTTCACTTTCCTTACCGTGAATTCCATGTGGGACACATGAATCTTCTCCCTAGTTTACCCCTAAGAGCAACCCTGCAAGGTAGGCCTGGGTCAGAGCAACTGGCTCAAGGTTACCTAGTGGATTTCACAACCCAGAGGAAATGAGAAAATGAATTTCGCAAATCCTACTCTTACCCATGACATCAAGTGGGATCCCTTAAATGTTGCGTCTTTTACGTATTTTGTAAGCAATATTTTGGTCTTCTAATTAAAAATAAAAGAAAGAAAAAGGCGTAAGGTTACTATGACCTTGCTTGATTAACTCAGAGAGAGAGAGAGAGAGCAAAAGAGCAAATCATCTTTTAAATGCTGCAGCCCTGGGATCTTTCCTTCATTCTTGTGTAGAGAAAAGTAAATTAGCGTGGGAAATGTTGAGCAAGAGAGGAAGAGTAATAAGGGCAAACCTGAGACAGCACCCCCCCCCCCAATCATCTTTCCATCTGTTGGTGGCGTCCACCTGTTGCTTCTTATCACGGCCGCTTGGCATCCTTGACTGGCCGCTGCTCCAGTAAAGTTCAGTTTGGATGTTTTCATTTCCTTAGGCTGTGAACAAGCCCATTCCGAGGGCCACATTCTGACGGGGCAGAGAGCCCGTCGTTAAAAGAGGAAATTCCTTAACCACTGAAAAGTTGTGATTGTCACACACACACACCATGGTTTGCAAATTTGCTGCTTTGTTTAGAGATTGGTCACCCAGGGCTAAACTCAGGCCTGATTTCTCAGGCATGAAAGTGTGTCTACATCACGTCTCTGGCGACAGCGGCTCTAATGAGTTTTCAGGTCTAAGGCTTTGAATGTCAGACTCAGATTTGGGGTCCCATTTTTCAGGTCTCCACCTTTGGACCCAGCTCTCCTGGCATGGGAAGGTGCCAAGCCGGCCATTTGACATTTTGGGGTGCCTTCTCATGATGGTTTCAGGAGGGAACATTTTGATATGCTCAGAAGCATTCTCGTCTTTCTCATTTCCTTGTATGCTGCAGAGCTGCTGGAATCCACCTATTGGCCTTCAAGTCTATCCCAGAGTCTCTGCCCTATCCCTTGGTCTCTCACACACAGAAACCATTTGACAACAGTGGCTGAAGGGTTCATTTCATGACCTCATCCTTTCCATAAGGATCCATCTTTGGCCTTGGAAACTCAGAGGAGGGGGGCCCGGCTGAGCTGTCCACCCTCTACCCCGGCCGAGAAAATGCCTTCGGGGCCCCACGAACTCCCCACGTTCTTCTTCTGGAAAAAGTTCCCTCCCTGCAAAGAGGTTCAGCACCTTGGATAGCCCCCCTGTCATGTTCAGGATTTGCCACTCCGGTGAAATCGAAGCCCTCCGTCTCCGCCGCTGGCTCCAGATGCTGCCGGAGTCTAAGTCCCACCCGCCTGCGCCACCGCAGCCCGCGGGGCGAGATGGGAGTCCGTCCAGAGGGCCCCAGGTTCTCTCTCCCTCGGCGAGCGTGGCAGCCGTGGAATCCGTGGGAGAGCCCTGGATGAACCGGTCCAACTTTTGAGTGCAGGGAGCGCTCTCCCGATCTGATGCCCAGGACAACTGATCCCAATACTTGACCTACCTCGCAGGGTTATTGTGGGAAGTAGCGTGAAGGAAAGCCCACTCAGAGCTCCTCGGAGGAAGGATGAAACACAGAAATGCCAAAGGCACTGAATGAAGCTTTCCATGCTATGGCTGGACCTCCGAGCTGGGGAGGAAGCGGTGGTGGCACTTCGGCAGGCCCTGCTCCTGAAAGGTGGCCTAAGACATTAGGCGGCCCGAGGAAACAAAGACAAGGCGGCACCTTCAGCCGCTCCACTCCAAACTCGTCTCTCTTAAATGTGCGTGAAACGAAACGAAAGGCAAGTTCCTCAAACTCGTATCTTCCACTTTAAGGGTGCCCTTGAAATCCTCTGCTCGTCACGGTGAAGGGGAAAGAAATGAAATCCTGTGGATTTGCAGCCATGGGCACAGAAATAAGTCTCCCCAAACCAGTGAGTCTTACTTTGAAGTCAGTTCACCTCAGATCGGACCCTAAATAAGATTTTTTTTCGGGGTGCCAGTGAGAGATGAACGAGGATTCGAAGAGATGCCGGGAACACTCACTAGGAGGAATTACGAGGAACCTCCATGGGGTCAGGACATCTGAGCTACACACCAGGCTATTTCGAATTCTCACCATGCTCCAGGCCAAGCTAAATATAACCCTTACTCTCGACCCCATCCCGAGACCAGGCCTCCATGCGATGTGGGCCTCTGGCGACACCAAAGAGCAATTTCCCACACAAGTGGCGCCCTGGATCCAAACGGCAGCACATTCGTGTGTGATTCTGGAAGATCCCCTCTGCACATGCCTCCAGGAAGCCTTGCCCCCTTGGCAACTGGCAGGTGTGGCTTTATAAATTTGGAAGCACAACAGTTTATGTGGAAATTGTGACAACAATGCTATATGATAGTTAAAACTGATCCTAGTAGCTGGGTAATTATATATTATAAAGGACCGTTTATCAATTCAAACACCGCCGTACTTGGGACAAGCACATATGGTTTACAGATGTGGCCCAGTCATAACCCAGGGTGTATCAACTGATAGATCACAGCTAGCCATTTTTGGCAAAATGAAAAACTGACACCCCCCCCCAAAAAAAAAAAAGATTTGCAGATCCAGCAAATCATGGCTTGCATGCTGACCAAACTATGGTTTCTAGGGCTGATGACAAATCATCGTCTTCCCAATTGGGCATCACCCCACCTCATTAATCCCGGTACGGCATGTTACTTGAAGGGAGGCACCAGGTCCACGATGCCTCCTCTCACGTACCTTTCTTCTCCCCAGTGAAGGGCACCAGGTCCTCCCTCTCCTTCACCTCCAGCGCCTGCTTCTCCAGGTGCTGCATCAGGGCGTCTCGATCCAGTGGCCCCGTCGGGCTCTTCTTTGTCTGATCTCTCTGCCGGAGCCCAGCCGGAAGCATTATATTCTAGGAAGCAGAACAGGAAATCGGGAGAAGGGGGTCACAATACGGTCCTGGTGAAGTTTCATCTCTCCCAATACAGGTTCCTGCCTGTTTCAGAAGAGGGGGTTTCCGTCAGCTTGTTTCCAAATCAAAAAATTAGAACTTTCCCTAAGCAATACTTGACTCCAAGTTTATCTAGACTCAGAGGACTGCGCCTCTCACATGCAAGACTTTGTCTGTGTTTTAAGATCTTTGTGAGGGGAGCCGGTAGTCCTCATCGGAATGCCAAAAGTTGAGATTCTTCTCCAGATTTAGGGCTTCTGGCTAATAGAAGTCTAATCATTTGTCGCAGGGTGCTTTGCAAGGGCGGCACTCGCTCTGCGGATTGCAATTTCATTCTCTCTCCTCCCTCCACTTCCGGCCCTGAACTCTCTCTCTCTCTCAGGCTTACTTCTGGATCCATTTCCTGCAGCTCCAGATCAAGTTGTGCCAGTTCCTCTGCGGACAGCTCCCTCAGGATCTTATCTTCATCAATATCTCGATATTTCTCCAGTTCTTGCCGATACGAGGTCGTCATGGTTGGTGCAATGGGTAGGATACTGAAGACACATGGGAAGAGGAAACAGAAACAGCCAAATGAGTAATTAAAGTTTGGAATTAAAGTATTAAAAGCTCCAGGATAAAACCTGGATGCAACAACCTGGGGCTTTCCTGGAGAACCAACCATGGACCTCCCTGCTTCTTGGTTCTCTGCAAATTCTACCTTGTAGAAATTCCGAATTCTTGTCACTATAATTGGATATCCCTTAAAGTATTTGTTATTAATTCAGTGCAATAGTAACTTTGTTAAGTGGCTGAATCTACATCTTCTTGGCATATGAGACACATAGAGTTTGTCAGGCAAACAAATACATGGGCTTTTAGATTATGCCACCCTCGTTTTTTAAAAGTACTGTACTAAATGGATTCCTTTATTTTTATATATGTATAAACCATTTATACTTGGGGATTACCAAGTTGGATACACACATAAGCTTGAGACACAAACATTTACATCACCTATAAAATAGATGGTAATGCCCAACTAAACCAGAATGGCTTGGAGAGAAATAAGTGAGGTCTAAAAACAACAGCAATAGTTAGACCATCTTTGACATCAGAGGGAAAACTGTTCCCCAGAGAAGGTGCCCTGCTTCCAGAATTATTTATATATAATTAATATGCTTAGGGAGAGGCACATTTTCAAACAGCTTGCCTCTTAAAGTCTCCTCCAGATGTGCTAGACTACACTTCCCATCATCCCCACCCAAAAAGGCTCCTGGCCATTTTATATAAAGGTGTTTGGAAGTGTGGGTGGGCACGTTAAAAATTCATGTCAGATTTTAAACGGCGTGTACGGACTCAGCTGAATCATCCAGACCGACTGAGTCTCCCAAGTTTCTGCTGATGCTAAGCACAGACTCGGGTTGCTTTTGCTGAGCGAGTGGCTCCCTCGGACGGGCCTGAAAAACGGCCTCTTCAGCTTCTCTTCGTTCTCCAGGCCCGCCAAAAGGGCAGCCCGCGAGCGGCTTGTCCGGGAGGCAAGAGGGTGTTGAATGAGTTTCCCCAAACAGCTGATGAGCCCTCCTTCCTCCCTTTTAAAGCTCATTATTAAGCTTGGTGCCTCAAAGGAATATTTTCAGGATAACACGGAGTGCAGAGTGCAGCCCTCTGCGCTTCTCTACCAGTCCGGACTGGAAACGGAGCAAACGCCAAACACAGCGGCTATCCTTCCCAAACCTGAAGGCTCTGTGCAGACAGAAAGCTAGCCCCTCAGGCAGAGCAATGGTGGCGCCCGGACTTTTCCTGTCCTTTTGGTCAAGCCTGGATCTCGTGAGAAGGGCTGCGCCGCACAATGTTGTTCTTTTTTTTTTTTAGCACATAAATGGTCTGAGCAAATTAACCCAGTTTGATGGGCTGTTTTGATATTGTTCTCCCCCACCCCCAGCTGCTTGTTCGAATTTATCTGAAGACAACACCCCATCTCACCCTCCATATTACTACATCGACCTTGTGAAGCAGGCCAGATGGGGAAGAAGAAAGAAGGCGGCTAAATCCGCCTAAGTGGTTTTCGTAAGGGCCCTCCTGTTTTGCTGCGAGTGGAATTCTCTCTCTCTCTCTTTCTCTCGCACAGATGAAAGAGTTCTTGTCTGCTTTCACCCTTTAGTGCAAAACACAGGGCTGCACCAACGGAGATAACAGGGCAGAGTCTCCCCCAAGACGGATGAAAGCAAATGTGTTTATTTGTGATGCCCAAGGGAGCTAAGGTAGAGGCAAATGGCTGATCTGCATCTCCCCCTCCTTTTTGTGAATAAGTAGAAATTAAACTGCCATGGGAAAAGCTTTATGGGCTTCATTTCTGCCTGACATAAGAATGGATCTCTCTCTCTCTCCCCCCACAAGTTTTCAACAAGTACCCTGCCCCACATGTTGACAGAAGCAAAAAGAAAGGTGAAGCTTGGATCAGTATCCTTTAATTTGCTCCATTTCCCGAGTCCTGATGAAGTCTTAGGAAACTGACCTGATTTGCTAAGCAAGTGGATGTCCAGCAGGTGAAGCGTTACCTCTCACACCAAATTCAACCATGCCTAGCAGGTGGATATCCAACAAGGGCAGCTTCTTCTGCCACGGGGATGCAGTGGGGGTGCGGACGTGGGGTGTTAAAAATCAGAGGTAGGATTTACCCTGACTGGGAAAACCTGGGTGTCATTGTTGTAAAAAATAAAAAAAATAAAAAAATAAAAATAAAAGCACTTCCTTCCTCGGTGTGCATGTGCTCTGATGGCAGGTTCCCCAGAAATACTCCTCCCTATCTGGTAATTACCTTGGGCCATTAAACAGGAAGATGGCCTCCGCTAGCAACTGGTTTTAAAATTTGCTGAACGCAACCCACATCATCCTCAGGCCCCAGAGCTAAGGGCCGACATCTAGTCGGCATCGTTTGCGCGGCTCAATGCCCTGCTTCCCTCCAGGGGCTCCAGAGATGGCACACCTTTGCCCCCCCCTCACTGCCCACACGTTCCCTGTAAACACCTTGTGGCAGAGCGCGCCCTTGTTCCGTGGTTCTGCCAGGTCCCCGTGGCTCATCTGGCACCTGCACGGATGCCGTCATAAAAAGGAGAACCACCCTCTGTGACACATTACAGCCACCGTGGTGGGTAGAAGGCTGATCGGAATCTAGTGACTGGCCGCAGGGCGGTTTGCCGTAAAGGTTTCCAACTCTTCACTGTTCAGAGGCCGTCAAAAGCCCCAAGCCTCTCCCCATCTCCTCAAGAGGAAAACATGATGCAGGTGAAACTCCACGAGCGAGTGGATCTTTGTCTCACAGAGTTGTCGGCTTAATTCTGGCACTGACAAGATGTTTCAGAGCTAAAGAATATAACCCCCCCTTTTCCCCCCCGGTAGCCACTCTCAGAACTCCAAACATCATCTTCATTGTACAGTACATCTGTGCCACGTTTATCGCTCATTTTCTGTTATGCTAAGCTCCATTTAAAAAATAAAAATGGTAGCTTCTACCCTTCCAGTTCCAAGCCCACACCCAGTGCCTACCCAGATGACCATCTAAACTCTTCCGTTTGCTGTGTTCAAAGACAAAGATGTTTCTCCTCCAACGCAAGTGTTAATCTGCTTATCTATGTTTGGATGTACTTGTCAGCCATCAATGAATGCTGAACAACCCCTCAAGGACTATACTGTAATTAAGACTGTCAGCACACTGGCCAGGGCTGGATTATTTTCACGCTACTCTCAATTTTCATCTGGAAATGTTCTTGCCAGGTAAGCGTAAAACACGGGTTGGAAATCTTTTTCCCTTTCAGGTATTTTGGGTTTTGTGTCCAAAAAAGCCACAGATAGCACAACTCACGGTACAGGACTCTTGAGACCGTTGTAGTCTCCCGATAGCTGGGGGGGGGGGAGTTGGTTGGTTTCCACTTCTGGCACAGACCATCGCCCGTAAAATAACTTCAAGTGAATTACTTGCTCCACTTTCCCAAATCTTTGCTTAAAAATCAAAACCCAACCAAACGGATCACTGGATGAACCTAACCCTGTACTCCCGCCGTGGCCACCATTCCTCCTACAGCTTGTGTTCTGCTCTGTACGTGTGGCAGAATAAGGTGGGGTAGTCCTGCCATAGCTAAACCGTCCCTTCATTTCTACACCCAGGGAGTCCGATTAAATCCTCTTGGTGGATGTTGTGTTCTCAAAACAAGCAACATCTAATCCTTTCAAGAAGAAAACCAGCTTATCTCTTAAGGAAGGTCTGGTTTCACAAATTAATGTTCAGGGGAGCATTCTTTATTTGATGTGGGAGGAACTCCCAAAGGAGCTTAAAGAAATGGTACAATCCTTGCTCCCAGTCAGGACTCTACCACTTTCTATAGCTGCAGATCTATCCAGCTCTCCCTCTCTCTAGCTGCTGTCCTCTTACCTTCACAAATGTTTTCCACCAAAGAGGGATTTAATCCAGACCCACAAGAGCCCCAATCATTCCATCTCAGCCTGCTTACCACAAAATACCCTCAGACAACTCACAATATCCATAAGCTGGAAACAAAAGCCATGAAGGGCAAAGGATTTTTTGGGTCTTACCTTTGCTGCTTCTGTCGGCCTCTGCCTTTTTTTTTAGACCCCAGCGGTGTGTGAACAGAGCAGGCAGGGCTACGGCAGTGAGGCAGGCAGCCGGAGGAGTGTGTGAGATCAGCATTTTATTATTTTAGCTTCCCGGCCAGGCAGGCACAGACGGGTGGGGTGGGAGGAGGCGAGCGAAAGAGCGAGCGAAAGAGGGAGATCACATATACAGCCTCCGTTATCAATCATTCTGCAGCACAGACCTCCTCTGGTACCGTCAGACCTCCAGTGGCCATTGCCGAGAACTGCCAACGCAGAGGATGAGCTTTAATAGCAAAAAAAGAAGACAAAACAAAACAAAAACACCATCCAAGCATCCCTCTAAATGCAGTTCTTGAATCCAGAGAAGCAGGAGATGGATTCCCAAGCCCAACATTCTATTCACACAGATATAAGAAGAAAAAATTCCCTCCAAACTTGTCTTGTCACTCCTTTAAGTCTAACAGGTTGGCATTAGTGTGAGATTTAATAGATTTCCAACTCACTTCTTCAAATGCATGGAATAGTCCAATATTCCACAGATAAGACACAAACATACAAAATTTACTCTTCCTACAGTGAGTGGATGATCATTTTTGTTATTTGTATTAACCTCTGCTGTACATTTCCATGACTGTCTTTGGCCACACTTGAAGTTCACAACAACCCTCTTAGGTAGGTCAGAGAGAAGGGCAAGGCAGATGTACAGCCCAACCCAAAGGGTTTCAAACCCGGAACTTGAAAAAGTTATTTTTAAAAGGTTTTTTTTTTTTAAAAAAAGAGTGGGATCCCAAAAACAATGTTATCAACCTTTTCCACCATGAAGTCAAAATGCCTGGCAGAACATGCATCTAAATTTATTTAAAAAGGTGTCTGGAAAGGCAAATGCAAAGGATCCAAAATTTTGCAGATCCAAAGGATGGATTCTGTTCATACGCGCTTGGAAGGGTGGGCAAGGTGTGTTCCTCCAGCCACGGAAGGATGGCAACCGCAGACATTCCTCACCATTGCCTCTGCTGGCTAGGGCCGATGGGAGCTGAGGTCTGAAAAGAAATCCAGATGGCCATCCTTGAATTTCAGCAGCAGAAATTATGCCCCCCCACGCCAAGGATGAGCTGCTGATGGTACCAATGAGCCAAGGTTGGTCCCAAATATGAATCCAGAAACACTTGCACTGATTTCATATCAAGTCACTTTCTGCCCCTCAATAGCTTGTTTGAAACGGCATTTATTTATTTTTTGATACTTGTAATACTCAGAGAAAAGGAGCTATTGTGTAGAAACGGAGAAGACATCAAGAGCAGCAGGAGGGAGTCAGTCTGTGGTTCATGCGGTGGGGACGCTTTGCTTGATGATGATCTTCTGCCTGGTTGCTCGGACATTGGAATCGGCCACGGGTGAGCCAGCCGCGAGAGCAGCTGAGGCAGCAGCGTTGGGCAGGCCGTGGGCTGTGATGTACTTCTTGTAAGCCTCTCGGATGATCTTGAAGGCCCGGATATTAGAGTAGGGGATATCAGTGATAGGGTCTCGGTAGATGGCTGCTTTGTGGGTGACGGGGCAGATCTCCTTCACAGGGAGCTTGGGGGCCCGAGATTTTGGGAAGAAGCGCTCGAAGGTCTCGTCATCACTGAAGGTGACAAATGTACGAGAGCATTTTGCAGCAGGGGTAGAAGAGGTGGCCGGAGCCTCCGGGGCAGCGGGCGGCTGCATTTCCTGGTCCAAACTGAGAGGAGGGCAAGGAAACAGAAGGGAAAGATGAAAAAGGAACATAACCATGTCTGAAACTGCTCTCTTATGACAATTGTACATCTCATAGCAGTATTTGATACCCATGGAAAAAAATATGAGGACTAGGAACTTGGGAAGCCTCATGCTTAGGAGACAGAGCCTGAAATTCTAGGTGTGCTTCCATGGAAGACAATATGAACTACACAGAACCTATTTTTGAGTAAACATGCATCAGATTAAGTTGACAGACTCTGAATCTATGCTTTCCTCTCTGCAGTAAAAGTCTGCTGTTTAACAATAAGAACTCACACATCAAAGAGATAATAATACATTAAAACAAGAATTGCTGGATCTACCCCAAACCCTCTACCTTCCTGTTTCCCTGAGTGGACAATCAGATGCCTGCTGGAAGCTCACAAGCAAAATGCGAACAGAACAGGACCTTCCCAATTGTATCCACACCCCCAAAAAACCCCAGAAAACAGGTATTCTGTAACACAGAGCAAAACTATGAGGAAAAATGGCTCCCTATTGTTTCCTACTTGACAGAAGGTGGAGAAAAAATGGCGTTGTTCCGTGTTTGCATCTGTGTGTATGTGAACTGGCACAGGGATGACCTGCAACCCTTTAAAAAGGTTAACACATTCCTTCTGTGCTTTTTTTCCGGCAGTGGAGTTGCGGGGTGGGGACAGGGAACAGACAGCCTTAAAGCCACACTTTATCCACCCCGAGGCTGACAACATGACACCAGCAACATGTAGTCATACGTGGAAAGCCAAGCCACTCATGAAGAAATGCCACGGCTTAGTAAACGTTGCAGTTCTGTTCTTTATCTCCTCCCACCCCCTTCCAAAGCAGAGGGCACATACCCCTCCACATCCACATTCTCCTCCTTGTAGCCCAGATCAGAGAGGAGAGGCATGGTTCCTGAGTAGTAGCGGAGGGTGGGACCCACACACTTGCGCTTCTTTTGCACCTGCCTCTTCTTGTCTGCTTCTAAGCGCTCGTAGGTCTCTGTGGGAAAGAAAGGAGGATCACAATAGCACATGATTCTTGACTTAATGCCCTGTAAAGAGGCTCTGGAATTTCTGCTCTACAATAACATTTTGTCTAGAAGAAGCATCCCAGAACTGAGGAGGACACGTAAGGAGGTTAGCAGCCTTCCCCAGCTTCTAGCCATGAAACACCAACCTGAGGACACATTGACTTTTTTAATTGCATTAGTCAACCCGTATGTCAAATGGCAATCTCTTTTGCCAGATGGCCCTCAATCATCAATAAAACACCCAAAGCCAAAACATTATTGCCAAAACAAAATCTGAAAACTGGTGACATGAAATTTATAATACACCGTCAAATTCATGACGTAAAATTTCACCAAACAAAAGCCTGCAAAGGTTAGAGATTTGTTAAGCTCATTATTAACCAGCTTTTTAATCAATCAAGCTATTTACATATTAAACTCATTAACAATTAAAAAACCCTTAAATCCACATGCTCTTGGTCTCTTTCCTCGACATCTTTGTGAGGCTGCATATCCTAACTCACCCAGGGAGCGCAAGTTAAGCTCCTCTGTTATCTTGGCCTCTTTCAACAGTTCTTCTTGGGTCAGTGGCCTGTCGTAGCTTGGACCCGCCCCCTTCTTGCGTTTCGACTGAACCTGCCGCTCCTGAAGGCGCAGAAAGGTCTGGCGGGTGTGCTCAGTTGTCGACTGGCGCATGTGCTTTCGACCTGGAAAGGGACACATAGGTGAAGAGTGAGAAGCACAAAACTGTGTATGCCCATGAACACATCTGTCTGGTTTACCAAGTAAGGGGGGTCATAGGCCTGGTTTGCTTGCCCCCCCCTTCTTAAAGGCTGGCATGTTTAGCAACTGGAAGGATGAGGTATAAGTGAAAATATGCTAGTAGTTTTGATCTCATGTTGTTGACTTTGGCCTCTGCCATTACTAGAATGTGATCTTCAACAGCTTCTCTGAAAGCTTCTCTGAAAGTTCCCCAATCTTAACACCAGGCCTTAAAGACAATGGCAGAATTTTATTCACAAGCCCCCCCCCCGACTGAGACCTACTGTCTACTGCGCCATCCAGGGGCTCGACGGGGGCTGATCTTTCTTCTCGGACTTTCTGGGAACTGCTGGTGGGAGCATCTGCTTTCCTGGGCCTCAGGCTTTTGATGGGCTCCTACAGAAGATTCAAACAAAGAAGCCGGGAAAGAAAAGAACAGAGAGGGGTTCTAAAACAGACCATAAGTTATCATACAGACACACAACAAAAATAGTTTCAAGATACAAACAAGTTCAAGACAGAGAGGCGAAAGGTTGCCAGTCCTCTTATTTACTTTGTAGGCCTTAGTGACAACCCTTCTTTTCCTCTTGGGCTCATCATCATCCTGATCACTGCTAGGCTCATCTCCTTCGTCAATATCAAAGTCCGAATCCACTTCGTCATCACTGTCCGACTGGTCACCTTTATACTCGTCATCACCCGATTCCTACGAAATGGCAAAAGAAACACGTCAGGTAGGAATGGGAGTCCAAAAAAGGGTCCGGGGGATGATGACCCAACTCATCTGGAGAGAACCAAGTTATGGGGAAAAGGTGGGTTCACAACTACCCTCATTCCCAGCCATGCATGGAAACTGGACTTCTGGTGTCACATATCTAGAGAGAACTTGGGACTACAAACACCATAATCCTCTGCAAACTTGAGGCCACACTGGCTAAGACTAATTGGAGTTGTAGTCCAGCCATTTGAGGGGAGCCATGAAATCTGGTAGGAACCCCAACAGGCTGCAAAGCCCGCCCCCTCGCTTGCTTCTGAGCCAATCACCTGCACGCTCTACCTTGGCAGGGACAGCGAAGCCCCGCCCCCTCCCATCACCACGGCGGTCGGTCGGTCGGTCGGTCAGTCCCGCCTCCGCTCCTACCTCCGTAAAACCCCCGTATGTCGTCTGGTAAAACTCGTCTTCCTCTTCCGCCTCGAGCAGCCCCGAGAGCCGGTTCCCTGCCGTGCGCCGGGGCGCTCGGCCTCCGGCCAAGCTTGCCGAAGCCAACGACGCCGACGCCATTTTTGTTTCTCTGTGGGAAGAGCAGCGGCGATCGATGCGCTCAGCTCGCGGCTGCGCGTCCTGGGCGGAAGCAACGTTGTCAGATTGGGATCTCTTGGGAGGGGGAGGGGCCGGGCCAGAACTATCGAGCACCGAGCAAAGAGTTAGGCTCGAGTGGCTGAGCGCCGATGCAACGAGTGGGAGGGAATAAATCAAACACCGAGATAATCGATTCCAGCAGCGGCCAGCCAAGGTGGTTCAGGGGGCCACTGCACGGATTGGCCCCGTTTGTGGATGCTAGTCTATTCAGAAATAGGTTGTTTCTCAACATGGAGGTTTTATACAGATGTCCTGTGCTTTATCTCCCACCAGAATCTAGCCAACTCCTCTATAGATGTTAGATCTGTGTGTTGCCAAAATGTACATGACACTGATTTATGGTGAATAATGTTAATACTTAACACATAAAACAATACTGGCTGATTCTCATCAAAGTCTGTGGTCTTGTTGTTGCAGTAACACACAGTGAAATGATTCTCTGGATAGCAACAGAAGGGATGATATTTAGATAATCTGCAGTTTATTTTAAATGGTAATCCTCACAAATAGATGGACACCAGATCCTTCTGCAGTGGTAAAGGAGGCGTAGTGCCTCTGCTGATATTGTAAGGACTGGTTTTGCCATCTGGTGCTGCTCCTAAAACGGAAAAGAAGTTAGCCATAATAATCTGATTTTCAGAGAGATGTTAAATCTGCTGCAGAACATCCCCACCCCACCCCCGATATTGCCCAGATATAAATTCTTGGTTTCTCATCTGCCCTTGCTGAACTGTCTGAGCTCAAACAGGAAGGCAAAGGAAGGGGTTAGATAATCTAAATGTCAAGCAGACTCCTTCCATTCTTTTTCATTCAAAGTTTGACATTAATTGGGCATGTCTTCAGACATGTGTGTGTGAACAGAATAATAATAGGGGAAATTCAAACTGAATATTTGTTAATGATGGAAGCCTCTTCCAAGATTATATTAAAAGAGAAATTACTCTTTGAGATAATAAAAGACCTTAATATTTCCTCTCCAGTAGCATCTGCCAGGTAGGTCCTTTCTGGGAATTTGTATTAAAAAGGTACCTACCTACTGCTTGGGGATGTGGTGGTGCTGCGGGTTAAACCGCAGAAGCTTCTGTGTTGTAAGGTCAGAAGACCAGCCGTCGTAAGATCGCATCCACACAATAGAGTGAGCTTCCATTGCTTGTCCTTGCTCCTGCCAGCCTAGCCATTCGAAAGCATGCAAATGCGAGTAGATAAATAGGGACCAGATGGTGGGAAGGTAAAGACATTCCATGTCTAGTCACGCTACCCATGTGACCATGGAAAACTGTCTACAGACAAACGCTGGCTCTACGGCTTGGAGACGGGGATGAGCACCGCGCCCTAGAGTCAGACACAACTGGACTAAATGTCAAGGGGAACCCTTACCTTTTACCTTACCTACTGCTTAACTTCCTAGTTACGGAAGTGACTGTTTTTAGTTGGAATGTTTAGTAGATTAACCAGTTAATCAAGTTAATGTTGCCACTGTAATTTAAATGTGATCTTACTCAATTGGAATGTATCTTGATATCATTGGCAAGAAAATAATAGAATTTTGAATGGGAAAACAGAATCCTGACTTTGAGTTCCACAACAGTTGGGGTCAAAATGTCTTGAGCCTCTTGTGTATATAAAATGGTAGTACAATAATTTTCTTTAAAATGTAACTAATCTAGAGATAAAAATGTGCAAGCTTTTAAGATTAATATTACAAAAGTATGCATACTTTTTGATATATTTTTGGGGCCTAATAAGGTTTCACCTCAGTATGGTTATGTGTGTGGGTGTGTGCCAGCCTGGCTAGTCCTGATTTTGCTTAATTAATTCCTGAGCATTCATCTCAGTTTTGTCTGCACAATAACCCTGCAAGGTATTTTAATCTAACGAGTAGTCAAAAGACACCCCTCCTCCTTAGGTTGCCTAGTGTAACAGGGCTTTGAAGAAGGATCTTCTAATCCATTGCGGATTAACCCAGGAGTGTAGCCTTACAATAGTGACTAAAGGCCTGTGTTAAATGTTTAATTACAGTAAAACCAAAACGGTTATTAGGGTGTAACATCATATATTAATTGCACACTAGGCTGCCAAGAAGGCTTGTCTCCAACTTGCTTACTATGACGTCATAGTAATAGAGTGCTGATGAGGTATGAGTGCATCACAAGGTGAAGTAGGAAGAAAGGAAGGGAAGAAGGCTCCGTCGCCATGGCAACGCCACTGGCAGCGCAGGTTGTGCCCTGGTTCGGGATGCTTTTATTGCTATGGCAACACCAAGTCGAATCCCGAGCGAGGGGGCGCTCTTTGTGAAAGCGAGAAGAGCCACGCCCACTTCGAACACGATCAATGGCGGTTTACCAGAGATCGCTCTACGGTCGGCTTTCCTTATAGCGCATGCGCACTATTATTCTCGGCTTCCCCCCGCACTTTCCGGGGCTCGCAGCATTCCGTTATAAACAAGGCGGTGGCGCTCTTTTCTTATTTTCCCCTCTTTCGCTCCAACCCCCCCTCCGGCCGCGCCAAAGTGGTTCGTCCCGAAGTCGTTTGGGCGGGCCCACGAGAGTCAGCGGGTGCGCGAAAGGGGTGGGAAGCAGCGGAAGAAGGAGGCGTGGCACCCCTCCGAGCGCGGGGGTGGTGCGGCCCGCGGCCGCGTCTTGAAGCGAGGCGGGCGAGACCAAGAAGGGAGTCCGGGGGGGGGGGGGAAAGAAGAAGAAGCGGGACGGAGGAAGAGAGAAGAGACAGGTTGTACCGAAGGGGAGAGAAAGGGAAGGAGGCCGAAACTGAGAATAAAATTAAGCAAGAAAGAGGTGGAGGGAAGCCCTAAGATGGCGTCGGCCGGACCCGAATCTGGGGGGAGCAGCAGCAGCGGCGGCGGCGGCGCCACAGGTGAGGAGGCGGATGGTGGACGTCGTTCCCCCCTTTTTCTCCCCGGGTGGGGGTTAAAGCCCCCCATGTGTTGGGGGAGGGGAATTGGTCCCCCCCACAGGGAGGGGGTGGGCATGTCCGGAGAGGGGCGGGGGGTTGGTTTCCATGGCCTCTTTCTGACTCGGGGGGGCGGTTGAGGCGTCTTTGGGACACCCCCCATCTCTCTCCCCCGCGACCCCTCCCTTGAGGAGATCTGAGGAGGGGGGTTGTTTGCCCCTTCCCTTCCTTCCTGGGTGGAGGGTGTGAGGGAGCCCGTCCGAGGGGAAGGGGAGGTGCCCCCCTCCACACACACACACGGTTGAATAAGCAAACAAATGGGACCCCCTCCATGTGTATTTTCAGGGCAGATTTAATGGGGGAAAGGCTGGTTGCTCGTTTATCTTGGGGGTGTTTTTGGGATGTCACATCAGACACTCCTTTTTTCAAAAGGGGGGAAAGAAATGTGGGTTCTCATTTTGTGGGGAAGAAAAAAAGGGGGGAACAGGAGAATATGGTCTCCTTTATACAGTATAGGATATAAGACTGTTATGAGTGTAGGAGGGAGGCTCCCCCCCAATCTGAAGGTGGTGATCAATGTTTTTTTTTGTCTGCGGTCAGCTAAGGTCAGGAGGGTCCGATCCGTCCTGAACCTTATGGGTTGGGGGAATGGGAGAAGAGAAAGGAGACCACCCCCAGTGAAGGCTGTGGAGGGGGTTATATTTATGGGGGAAGGAGATGGGGTGTTCAGTTTGGGGGGGGGAGTGAATGCGGCCTGTATGGGGCAGGTGAGGTGGGACTGAGGATAAAGAGGTTTTTCTTCCCATCCACTTCCTAGAGGGAAGGGGAGACGAGGGTGGGGATCCTGTTACTTCAGGCCAAGTAAGTCTCTTACTTATAGGAAGGTTGATGGCCTGAGGGGAGAGGGTGGAATGGAGGTTGTTTGTTTTTTTCCAGGCAGAGGGCAGGGGCTGAAAGAGGGCATGGTTGAGGAGCCATTGACCCCGGACGTGGGGGAACCCCTAAAAGACAGGGGCGCCCCTTTATTTCAATGATTCCAGTGGGGTGAATGCCTTTGAAAGTGGCTTAACTAAATCAGAAGCAAAACTGAAGTTTGATGGCATTCTACGTGTTGAACCCATTGAACCACAAAAACTTTGCCAATGTCTTGGCTTGAACCAATCCCAAGGGTTCAGTGGGTCTACTCTGAGAGGGGCTAACCCCCAAACATCAGGAGGTGAGATGGAGCTGTCGGTGGTGCCTGGCCAAAGGGCCGGCTCCCAGATGTCGCTGGACTGCAGCACCCATTAGCCATCATCTGAGTAGGTGGTGGGAGGGGTCATAGAGAGTCGAAGGCTAGCATCTGAAAGGCCACAGGTTCCCCAATCTTGGTTGTATATTGGCTATATTTAAAAGGGGAGGAGGTGCCTTTTTTTAATGGGAAGGAGGAAGTAACTTCCCTCTGTGGGGGAAGGTTCTTGGAATTTGGTGGTATTGGGTCCTTAGGAGATCAGCTTGCTAGAGGATGTGTGTTCACCATGCATGGGAGCAGTTGTGGGATGAGGCATCCCTACTGAGCATATGGTGGCCTCTTGTGTATTTGTGCAACAGAGAATGTGTGAGCTGCTTGCTGTGAGAAGAGTGAACATGTGATGGCAGCAGGATTGTATGTGAAGGAGATAAGAGTCTATGACTGGTTGGATGGAGAGGGGGAATCGTTTTTCCCCCCTTCCTGTCAAAAAGGAGGAAATGGCAGAGCCCTCTTGGCTAGAGGTGTGGGAAGGTTTTGCAAGAAGGAGGGCCTTTGAAGGGGCGAGGGGTGATAAACATAAAACACAGTTCTTAAAATCCGCATGTTTCTTTAACTTTTAGCATTTGCCACTTCTACTATAAAGCAGTGTTGAATCTCATCCATTTGAGAAAGGTAGCGTGTAAATCAAATAAAATTGGGGGGATTCATTTTCAGATACTTGTTATCTATACTTGCTTTTGGTTACAAGGAAACACCCCCAAGTGTGGGATGAAGAGGGCCGTGTAAGTAGAGAGACAGAAATTGTTGGTGGCCTGTGGGGGACGAGGGTCTTGCAATCATAGTTTCCTTTCTGGAAATGGAAATTCTATGTTGTTTTCTTCCTTTTCTTTCTAACAACAAGCTGTTCACGTTTTGGATCAATGAGTTGGACCCACCATGCAGTGGGTTTGGGGGCAAAGGGAAGGTGCTTGGGGAAGGGTTTCATTTGTTCCTTGTGAATGGCAGTTTTCAAAGGAAGGGAGAGTAACTGGTCTGCAGAGAGGGGGTGGGTAGGTGCCACGGAAACTGGGGATTTCCGAATCCCTAGCAGGAAAGAGGGCAGAAATAGGGGTGCTGGGCGGGACCCATCTGGAATTTTCTAGGGAAGGAGGCACAACACTGGTGTGGGGAGGTGGATGAAGAAAAACAAAGTGGAGAAGCAGGGACCAGATGGCGCCCCTTCAGTGGAAACAAGCAGGCTGGGTTCCATCCTCTGCATGGGTTTGGATTTCCTGTCCTGGTGGCGTTGGGCGATGAGTGTGTGTGTGTGTGTCTGTCTATAAGTCATTCCCTTCTTCTGAAGCACGGAGTGTGTGATCTGTCTTTTCAGAAGAAGGGTGATGTAGCCGTTGCCATAGCATTGTGGGCGAGCACTAAATGCTGAGTTGCCGGATTCCAATGGGTGGGAGCCCATCGTTCCCGAGAGACAGAGAGAGGCCTCTTATCTCTCGTATAACCCAGTTTCTTTCCCATCTCATGGGGGATTACCAAACAGGGATTTGGTGGGCCTCTGAACCTCCTTACAGCTGTGTTGCTGGACGTGTCAGCTGCAAAAGCTTTGGCCAGCACGTCTCTCCCATCCTTCCGCCCGCCCTACGTGAGTGGGAGAAGTAGGGATTTAATATCCCCTCCCACACACCTATTTACCTTGATTGATGATGACTTAATGCAGTGCTTCAGAGTAGTGAGAATCCTGGATTAATTTGAAGAAGAGGGCCAGATTTTAGGTTACAGAATTGTAGCTGTGGAATGAAAGAAATCTTCATTTAGTGATTGAAAGTCTGTTTCTTACAACCCTGACCCCTACCAGTCACCAACTCCTTTTTAGAACCCCTCTGAGATTAGCATAGAAACTACAATCTTGGCTCTGTCCCCAAATGTTTCCTAGTCTGTGGTAGGATTTGAACTCTTGTGCTCGTTTTGCCCAAGGCTTTTTTTAAAAAAAAAACTTTCTGTGGTGGGCAGCAGCCTAGTTGGCCTTCTGGTCTTTGTTTTCCTCTGGCTGTTCAGGTGGAGTGGCAGTGGGGGAAGAAGCATGGCTGTGGTGAATTGGACCCCCTCCTTTTGGAAGCACTATGACAAACAGGTCTGTCCTTCTGAAGGAAAACAAGATTGGCCAGAGTGGAAAAACACAAGTTCACAGTGTCTCTTTCTTACCGCTTCTGAAACCTGAGTCTCTAGAATGCTCTCTAGAACCCTAGCACAAATTTTGGTAAACATACATTTTTTTTTAGATCCAGGACCACATGACTAAACGACTAAACAACAGCAACAACACATTTTCTTATCATTATCTTAGAACTGCAGAGCTGGAAGGGACCCTATGGATCATTGAGTCCAGCCTCTCTCAAGGAGGCACTGTGGGGATTCGAACTCCCAACCAGATGCTGAAACTGCTGAACAGCATGACAGTCTGAACTACACTTGTGGCCATGAAGGACTGGAGGCATTTCTTTATAAGCATGTTGTTTTAAAGTAGGGTTTGTGGGGGGAGTTGCTGTGAGTGTGTGTGTGTATGTAAACACACACACACACACACACACACACACACACACACACACACACACACACAATATATCAGAAGCACAGGTATTTCATTCCCTTATGAAAATAAAGGAGTTCAATTTGCCTTCCACTTTTTTTGGTGGATTGTCTCTCACCTTTTTTCCTTCGGATCGTGTTCTTTATATTGCTTCTCTTGTGGTGCTAAAGCAATTTATCTGCCCAGAAGGGGGCAAATTTTCAGACCCTCCTTTTGCCTTTTAAACAACTTCATTGCTTTCTCTCTCTTTCCCTTCTGCCTCCCCAATTTTCTCCACTGTAGCCTTCAGCTTATTTTGCTGTTCGGGGATGCCGTCCCGGAGACGTAGATGTAAGGGTAAAACCAAGCATGGGTTGCCCCTGCTCGCCGGTTACTGGCAACTAAACAGCCTTGGCTTTTGAAATGTTTCTGGAAGTATGTGTGATGTTGAGCAGAGCCTTTCCCTTGCGCCTACAGTGGATTGGCAGTGTGGTGGTGGGTGGCGGGGAGGGAGGGAGGGCTGGCCCCTGTCGGAAGTGGCTGCGTTTCCCCTCCTTGAGTCTGACCAGTGGTATTCCTCATCTCTGGGGTGGTAATAAGTTTATCTGTTTAGAAGACAAACACTTATCTTGGCAGGGCTTGAAACACTCGCCCTGAAAACCCATCCTGGTGCCATTATCTCCATTTTACAGGAGGAGGGGGGGGAGGATGCTTGTGACACAAAGGTGTGGAACAAGAGCCCTGAATCTGGATCCGGCCCCGCGGGGGCTCTTTCGCGCTCTGCCTGTCTCCCACTGTGAGCAGAGCAGCCGTCTAGCTGCCCCTTCCTCTCGCTCTGGATCCTTGCCACAGATCCTGGAGGTGACATGGAGCCGTTCTGACGGGCAGCCATGGATGGCCCCCTTCCCTCGGTGAATTTGTGCAGGCCTGCTTTTAGTGCTGTCCATCGTCATGATGACGTTTCTGGCCGGGAGTTGCACAGTTTTAACTTGAGGTATGCAAAGAATTCCTTTTTCACCGCCCTGATTCTCCCACCTTTTGACTTCAGTGGAAGACCTGACTGTGTTCTAATATTACGAGAAAAAGAGAAAACTCTCTCCATCAGGTCTGGTTTTTCATACCTATATCGTGCCTCCCCTTAACTCCCTAAGAGGCCCACAAATGTTCACCTTTTGCCAAGGAGCTGCTCTACTTGATCTGGATCGACCGGGTTGCCCTTTTTGTGCACCTTTTCCAGCTCCGCAGTGGCCTCTCCTTAGGTGTAGAGAATAGTAGAGGAAGACCCTTGGAGGAAGGGAGGGGCACCTCATTGAGACAGAAGCCATTGGTCCAACTTTCCCAGCCTTGTGGCTTATCTGTGCGAACTGATAGAGGCGCCTTCCTGTATCAGGGAGTGCTTTTCCCAAACCTCTTGGGGTTCGTGCATAAAGGGGTCAAGAGGGAAACGGATTTTTTTCCCAGGGCTCCAGTTGACTCTCCTTATGTTAGTAGCCTTAGAAAGTTTTAGTTCTGTCTTATCTGGGGACTTCCAACCCTGTCATTGAGTTGCCTCTTCCTCGGTTTGTGTAGACATACCATCCTGTACATAACACAGCTTTGCTGGTGGAGGAGTTGTGTGCATTTAACTTGGCTTTCTTTTTAAAAAAGTGAAACTTTGCAGCCCTTTGCTATTGGGAGTTAGTGGGAACAGGATGAATGTTGTTGCACTCAACTGCTTTCGCAAACTTACTGCATGCCTGTTTTTTTCCAAAGAAGCCCCCGCTCTCAGCTTGGGCTGGCTTCCTTTACGCTGAACCACTGAAGCGGTCAATGGGCTGGTAGTGGCTGATGTTTTGGCTTTTTATTTTTATGCAACTGCCCCTTTGCATAGGATGCATCGCTGTCAGCTGCATTAAATTAGATGTCACGTGACAGGCGTCTCTGACAAGTGAGAAAGTTGTACTGGAGTGTTTGCCTTTTAAGTTATTAGATTCTGGGGATTTAGTGCTGGTGGCGTTTTGTTAAATCCTGTCTAGAAAAAAAGGGAACATTTTAGACAGGTAATCTATGATGCTCGTCCCCTTGTAGAGCGGAAGCCTTTAGGATTTGTAAGAGAATGATGTAGACCTTTAAAAATTCCTGTCAATACATCCTTAAAAATTCATTTGAGAACAATGTTTCATTTAAAAGTAACTAGGAGAGGTTGCACTTTTTTTAAACCATTGAAGTAACTCCTTTCCAGTCTGTTATGTTACTTTTGAAATATAGTTTTGTTACACTCCAGTTTTCTTCCTGACAGAGAAATGAACCAACAAATAATTTAGTTACGTCTTGTTTCCTTACTTCCAAGCTCCCAACAAGTAGCGTGATCAGGGGACAAAGGCCAAGTCATTTGTAGTTTCTCATAGAAATGTTCAGGCGCTCTCTATGTGGCTGACAGGATTCTCTCCCTCCTGCATTTTTGAGGAAGGCTTGGGGAAGAGAACGGGATCTCTGCCACTGCTCTGGATTCGGGAGCAGGAGCGTCCATTCCGACGCCTCCTGTGTGGAAGTGCATTATGATAACAGTAGCAGAAGAGCTTTGCAAACATACAGAATAGCTTACTAATAAAAAAGGAAACAAGACAGAGAAACCAAACAAAACTGTTACAAAGAGAAGAGAAGGAAAACAGAACCAGCCACACAACTGAAAAGGGCTCCCTGGTTTCTCCCTTCTTCATCAGTACTTCTCTGAACCCCAAGATGTGGATTTTCACGTCCTCTTGGGTAGTAATCCCCAGCCGCTTAGGAGCTGCAATCAGACACTTCCATTTGCCCCTTGCCGGAAGGATGGGCTAGCATGTTGTGCCAGCTGGCCAGTTTTCATTTTGCTTAAGGAATATTTGGGTATTTGATGAGGCTAGGAAGGGGAGGGCTGGAATGTAACCAGCCTGAACCAGACGGGGGGCTTGAAGCAGGTCTGAAGGATTTATTTAGCTGCTCCCTCCGTGCATTTGTACCCGGGATCTTTATTGGTATTATAGTCTACTTTTGTGGTTGGAATCGCACAAAAGGGGCCAAGCAGCCTTCTGCAGAGAACAGTTTTGCTAATGAAGCTACTGGGAGTTGATCCTTGGAGAATGAGCTTGCTTCCCTATTTGCTAAGCAAACAGATGGTACCACCATGTCTGAGAAGAGGTATTTCTGAGCCTGTGTTTGCCTAATCAATAGGACTTCCCATTTGGGCTGCCGTTTTCACAATCTTCCTGTTTGTGGAATTTGCAAACTGAAAAAAGGTGGTCATTGGTGACGCTGACCACGAGGAGGTGCTGTTTTCTTTGGCGGTAGACCTCCCTACTCATGGTCCATAATTTGCAGGAGATCACTCTCTCTGTGTGTGTCTGCCTGCCCCCCTTGGAATCCTGGGGTTTCTGCTGTCCATCCACACATGCAGTGTTTCATGTGATCCCATGCCTAGGTGGAGGTGGACTCAGGATCGATTGCATAGACAACAGGAGAACAGGGCTGGCATGTATGTGAGATCCATATATGTATCGCTGGTGGTGGTGATGGCCTTTTTGTATTTTTCTCTGCAATTAAAATCCAGAGCAGACAGCAACAGAGCTGGCCTAGATCCCCTTACTGGACACACATCAACACCCGCACACTGCTCAGTGTCTGCAGAGCAAGGGCAATCATCAGCCTTTGCCAAGTTAGTACCTTTCTGGCCTTGACTTTTTAAAAGAACAGGGAGGACAGAAAGTCAGCAGTCTGGAAGGTGGTAAGAATGGAGATTGTTCTCCCCTAGATTGAATGGGGTTCAGGCACCTTAAGTGGAAGGGCTATATTTTTTTCTTTACAAAAGCCCTTTTTACAAAACAAGGATTTTGTGAATGGATGGTAATATGTTAGCAGAGCTAGTTCTGGAGGGTTACTGGCTGACTTGGGCAGGTAACACACTCCTTGGAAACAGGTCCCCTAGTTTGGCCATTCATGGGTTGGCCATGGATGTGGTCCGGGGTGAGGGATGGAGGGAGCAGTGAGGCCCGGAAGGCTGCTTGCATTCCCGGCCTTGGAGTTAGCCTTGTTTGGCTCAGCCCAAGCTGCTGTGTGGGGAAAGCAAAGGGCAGCAGAGCTCGGCGGTTTCTCCTCACCGCCCTGGGCAAAATGGTTCCCGTTCCCCCACATCAGGCGCTCCCCTGCCAGCTGCCCGAAAGGGAGCCTTCGTGCCAGGGCCTGCTTGGCAAAGGGTCAGGCGGGGATTCACCTTTGCCTGGGAGCTCTGCATGAGCTGCAACAGCAGCAGCAGGAGGAGGAGGAGAGTGTGGGTTGGGAGCCAATGCCAGGGCCTGTCACAACCCTCCGAGCGGCTGGCATTGTGCTGAGGGCCCACAGCCGCCTCCTTCCACCCAGTTGTGCTGGGCGGCAACTGCCTTCGTCTCCCAGGATGCCCAGCCCCAAGCCTCGCTGAGAACGACTGCCCGGGGCTTCTGGAGGCTGAGGAGGGCTTGATTCTTTATAGAGGTAGCTTCCCTTCTCACCAGTGCCAAGAGCATGTGCAAAGTATTGTATGAGGCAGGCCTCAGATCTTGTTCTGGGCTGGACTGCGAGTGACCTCAGCCTTTCCTCTGACAGCGTCTGAGTTGAAGGGCCATAATTCTGGGGGCAGGGATGGGGGACTCTTGCATCTTGGGAGGGCAGTTCTTTCTCCCCCCCCCTGCAGTGACCCTCTCGGGGCCACATGGACCTCCAGAAGACAAGAAAGAGAGAAAAGGAGCGTCTGGTTCTGCTGCATGGCTGATCTGCCTTTTCCGGAGGCGAGGCTGTCAGCCTGAGCATGCAGGCTCCTGAAGTGTGCAACCGGTACAAAGCCAGCGTCTTCCCACTTGCCCCGACTGCTCTTTGGAGAGCAGAACGTCTCCTGAGACTGCGGAGGTTGGCCGGTGGAAGGGTGACTCAGCCCTCTGCAGTCTGTGTGCCTGATTCTTGGTTTACACAAAACACGAGGAATTCGCAGAATCCAGTTGAGCCTGAGCTGGACAGGCTGCTGTCCAAAATGTCCACCGCATGATGGTGTGATTGCTGTCACTGACAGAGGTCAGGTTGAATGGCTGCCGGGACCAGGGCGATTTTTCTTTTCTTAGCTGTGAGGGAGCCAGAAATGACTGCACTGGTGTGTTTGCTTGTCTGTTCATTTTTGGCTCTGTCTTCTTCGGTAGATAAAAGTGTAGCCAAATTTTCCCTTGGAGTTTTTACTCTGTCATTTAATATTGATCCTGCCCTTTCTTCCAGGAGGTCAGGACGAAATATAGAGTAACTTTTTTTCCTTATATCCCCTCCTTGCTTGAGGAGGTTTGAAATGAACTGTCTTGGGGTGTCTGAGTTGGCTTCTTAGCTACGTAAAAATTGGAGCGATGCAGCTCGAAGGCCTTCTTGCTTAACCTCCGTCGTTCTCCGTCTCTCTCTCTTCCTCCACTGACTTCCTTTTTGTCTTCTTTCTCACTGGCAGGGGCACCAGGAACAGCAACATTTAAGAAATCACTGGAGGTAAGTTGCAGTTTTATGTTTGCTCAAGACAGAGCCAGGAAACCACTGCTACAGATGAGAAGCTGCCTAAGCTCGCCCAGTTTCCCGTAGTCCCTTCTTACTGCTTCCTGCTAACTTGGGATGCACGAAGCCCACGGGAGGATTTTCTTCTGGTCCAACGCTGTGATTCTTGTCTGTGGCTCTGAAGCTTCTGCCTCTGAACGGACGGTGGGCCTGGGGCTTGAAAGGGGATGAATTTGCCCGGGTTTAGGAGGGCCGTCTTATCCTTCTCAAAACAGGGGGCCTTCTGCTCTGGGTGGAGCACAGTCCTCATGCACAGAAGGTCCTGCCTAAGCCGTGGTGGTGGTAGTGGGTGTTTCTGTTCAGCATCTCTGTGAAATATCAGGTGGAGAAGGCTGGCCCGGTGCTCCCGTTCTCAGTCAGAATGTCTCCCGTGTTTCGTTCGCCTGTGTGGACCTGTTTCCTCAAGCCTTTTCCAAGATCCCTTGGGCACAGTGGCCTTAGGTAAAGGTAAAGGTTCCCCTTGACAATTTAGTCCAGTCGTGTCTGATTCTAGGGCACAGTGCTCATCCTCATCTCTAAGCTGTAGAGCTGGCTTTTGTCCATAGACAGTTTCCGTGGTCACGTGGCCAGTGCGACTAGACGCGACACGCTGTGACCTTCCCACTGTGGTGGTATCTATTTATCGACTTGCATTTTTACGGTAGTGCCATCTCAATCTGGGTAGCCAGAGCCATTCTCTCTGCCTTCTGATGGCTCCAATCCTCTTTCTTCTCTCTCTCTCTCTCTCTCTCTCTCTGACGTTTGCTCTTCTCTCGGTTGTCAGTTCACAGGCCTTTGGAGGCAACCTCGGACTGAAAGGAACACACCAGTCTTCATCTGTTGATCCGGCCTCCACCTCTCTTTCCCCTTCCTTTCTTTTCTCCCTTGTGGCAACCTGTAGAGTGTAAATGCCCGTATATTTCATCCTTGCAAAAAAGAGGGATCTTTCTGCTGATGGAGAGGATGAAGGTTTTGAGGTTGGGTGTTGTTGTTGTTGTTGGCATTTTTAACATTTGAGCAGGGTTTTTTTGCAAAAAAAAAAATCCATAGAAGCTGGGTTTTCTTTCCCTTGAGATTGAATGAAAAAAGGGGGCAGTCTTTTGCTCTTGTGCAGGAATGAAAAATGTTTTGCCACAGTTACCTTTTTCTCAACAGAAGATCTCAGATGTATCACGGCATCCCTTTTCAGCCAAGGACAAGAAGACTAGCTAGCAGTTATTACCTCCTTCCTAACCCAATGGGGCACAGACCTGTCTTCTCGTTTCTAAGGCACCAAGTCTGTAGGTTGCTCCGCGCCCCCCCCACCCCCCTGAAAAGAAAAACTGAGCCTGTGTCTGTTGAGAGTCCATCTTTTCTCTTCTTTTCCACTCGAGGGGCCAGCCGATAGCAGCCTCTCCTTCACATGGAGCCTCTTCTAGTTTTCCCCTCGGTGCCCCACTGTCAGCCGAGGAGGAGGAGGAGGAGGAGGAGCTGAGAACCATATGAGACTATCCTAACTTCTACCTATCTGTCTTTTTATTCCTCTGCTCCCGATTCCAGGTGCCGGGTTCCTCTGGCTATTCATCACAGACAATAAAGAAAGGGCACAGGGGGGTGGACTCCACTGGCGAAACCACCTATAAAAAGGTAGGAGCCATTTTGCATCTCCCCCCCCTTGCCGTGTTTGTGTGTGTGTGTGAGAGAGAGAGTGTGTGTGTGTGTGTCTCCTCCCTCCTCAGACAGAGATTCCACCCTGCATTCCCAAGCTCTTGAGTCATCGGGCTCAGCATAAAAAGGCCCAAGCCATTTCTCTTGACGGGCACCTGCCGGCAGGTTGCAGCGACTTGAAGGCCAAAGGAGGGACTTTTCTTCCTTGCCCCCTTTTTTCCCCTCGTATATTTTTTCTGTCTCTGCTGGAAGCAGGTTTCTAATTTGGAATTGCATTGGGGTTTGCTTTAAAAGAGGAGGAAGAAGGAAAAACCCCAGGGGGTTGCTGTGTATCTTTTTTTCTTAACCCTTGTGGCGAAGGGCAGAATTCCCCAAGGCTCAAGTTAGGTTGGAGTCCAGCAGTTATGCTTTGGTCTGCTTTGCCTCTGAGCCTGTTTCCCGTGCCCGGATGAAATGGATGCCACTTCAATCCGTTCCCTGCGACGGCCCTCTCTCGATGTAAGTGTGGCGGCCTTTAAGGGCTGGGGACCCCTGGGCCCGATGGGGGAGCGGGAAAGGGGTCGGCTTGTGGGGCGATTTGGGCCGCAGCGGGCAAGGCCGGCGCTGGCTGGAGAGGCTGCTCTTGGGAAGGCTCAGGCGCTCGCCTCGGGTCCCCTCCCTGTGCCCTTAAGCTGGTATCGCTCCCAACCGTCCTGCTGGTGTTGGTGGCAGAAGGACCGTCCTTACCCTTTGACACCAAAAGCCAGGCAAAAGCCGGACGAGAAGTGTTTCTATCTCCTTTCTTCTTTTTCTCTCTTCCTGCCCCCCCCCACTTCGCTCTAGTTTCAGAAAAGCCCTTTGGAATTTCACCAGAAATGTTTTTTGAGAGAGAGAGAGAGGCTCTTCCTGTTTCCTCTGCATGCATTGTTTGGAGTATTTGCCGGCCCCCTCCCTTGCCCCAGGGCAATTGTTGGGTTTGGCTTGTTGTGGTGCTCATTTTTTTTGTGCCTCTGCCACACCATTGCATACCTTGCATCCATGTGTCACTTTGGAACGTCTACAGAGTAGACGCTGAAGCGCCTGCCGCCAGGATGGGGCGACTTCTGCTTTTCCTTGAGCTCCTTCCTTTCTGGGAGCAGGCGAACGACTCCTGAGGCTCCAGCTCAGCTTTCCGGTGCATGCAGAGCTGTGGCTCTCTCTTTCTCTCTCTCTCTCTCTCTTTCTCTGTCGGGGAGCTGCAGGCTAAGCACAAATCAGTAATGGGTGGACTTCAGGATTGTGGCCTCTCCTCTCTCCTCAAGATCCACCCTCAAGATCCTGTCATGAAAAACGAACCCAAAGTATTCTGAGTTCTTCCACCCTAAAATTCAGACCTGGCAGAACGCAGCTTCCCGCAGCTTATTCACCCAGAGATGAGCCAAGAGATCTGGGCTTCTCTCCTGCCTAGCCCTGCTCCAGATTCTCCCCATCGCTCGGTTCACTCGCTTGTTTTGCGGCTCTGAACAAGTCCCTGCTAGCACGGCCGTTGAGCCCAATTGCAGGCCCTCAGGTATTGGCGTGGGGCTCCTTGCCACGAACCCGTGGAGGCCTCAGGGTTGTTGCCATCCCCCGTTTTGCAGATCTGGGCAAAAGGGGCCGCCTGAGAGAGAGCAGCAGCAGCCAGCCTGTCTGAGGTGCTCTGGTGCGTACCGTGTTGTTGTTATTGCCGTTTGTGGTGGAGGAGCTCGCACTAGAATTTAGCACAAGAGAGAAAGGGACGGAAGGGAAAGGAAAGGAAGGCTGGTTAGAGGACGGGGAAGCATTTTAGCGATACACAGAAAGGAACAAGGTTCTGGGGCAAAAGAAACCTTCGCAGAAAAGGAGGATTCCGAGGGAGGGAGACCAAAGTCGGATGTATATCCCCGCAGGGTGAAGGCTTCTTTTTTTTAACCATTACTAAGATGCCCACGGTCTCTCAGCCCCCATAGCCACCTGGCCTCCTGTCTGGTGGCCCAGAGAACATGCCAGCAGCCCCCCCCCCCGGGCCCTCCCTCGGATATCCCGCCAGCCCCATGACTGTGCCTTTCATTTTAAAAAAAGTCTTTTGGTTCTCAGCGCCATGTCGTCTTTGGTACACGGTGCTGGATTCCACTCAGCTCCGTGTTGTGCCTCGCCTAGCCGCGCGCTCTTCCCGCCCCACCAAAGGACAAGCAGCCCAGCCTAACCTGGTAATTAAAGCCTTGCCTGGGTGAATCCCTTAAGGCGGGCCTGCTTCTGCCATCTTGGGTCTGTACTTTCAGAGGCAGGCAGGGAGCTCGACCTCCCCCCCCCCCCCCCCGTGGTCCTTTTTGAGAGAATGGCCAGGAAACTCCCAGGATGCCAGAGATGACCAGAGGGATCCTAAAGGCCAGATCCGGTGGCTCGGGGGAGTTTGTGTCAGGGAAAGCAGGAAAGGCAATGTGGGATGGAAGGAGGGCGGGGATTTCCCCCCTGGCTTTGAAGTGAGCCGTCTTCTGTAGGTGACGAGGAGAAGGGAAGGGAAGGGAGAGACGAGGGCGGTTGTTTTCTCTTCCAGAGAGGGAGTGGAAAAGAGTTAGGCAAGTGAAGCCAAGCTTCCAAGAACTGTTTTAAACCAAGCTCCGGAAGAGACCTCCTTTTCTTGACCTCCTGGAAAGTAAGCATCGTCTCTAAGCATCCAGACCAAGGGCAAAGGTTGATTCTTCTCCTTCTTCTTCTTCTCTCTCTTTTTCTAAAAGACCATGGTTATCTTACCTGCTTCCACACCCAACTGAACTGAGCTGAAGATATGCCCTTGCGCCCACCCACCCCCCAACAGTGAGCACAAGGAGCTGGGGTGGGGCGATTCACCACTTTGCAGGTACTGTCGGACCACAGTTCCCATGGTCCTTGGTCAGCTTGGCTAGTGGATCATGGGAGTTCTGGCCTGACAAAATCGGGGGTGGTGGTGGTGGTTGTGTGTGTCACAAGCTTCGAAGAAAGGGCCTGCGTGCATTTGGGGAAGGCAGGTTTCAGCAGCCTCGATAGCTGCCTGGACCGGTTGCAGACGGAGGCGGGTCGCCTGGCACAGCGAGCGAAGGCAACCCGTCGCCTCCCAGCTGTTCCTTCCGGAGGCATTGGCTGAATGGCCCCTGGAAACCAGTCGCTGGGCTAGACGGTACTTGAACCCCAGGAGACGGTGCTTGCAGAGGATTATTCAGGGAGGCTTTGAGGAGGGCCCGGGAGAAGAGCGTGGCTCCTGCCAGGAGGCGCCGGGAGGCTGCCTTGCCGGGACGCACCCTCCCCGGGTGCCAGCTGAGCCGGGCTTAGGCATAGTTTCTGTGTCCTTGCTGCTCCTCGCCTAGGCATGCGTCGAGTTCCCAGCTTTTCTGAGCAGGTGCGCTTTGTGTGTCTTGAAATCTGCCCGTGGAGACGGACCGTCTCCTCCCAGGGTGGGCCGAGCCCTAGAATTTCCTTGCCGTGTTGAAACGCCAGAGGAGAAGGGCCCCCCCTCCCGGCCCAAGTGCAGAGGGTGGTGCTGAGCTTGGAAGCGAGAGCCCCTGTCCTGCATCTCTTTGCTCAAGACAGACGGGGGCGGGGGGGGGCAGTTGCTCCGCTTTTCCCTGTTTCAAAGGAGGTGGCCTGGTCATCCTCGGTTGGTTCGTTTGTTCCAGCAGCCTCCAAGGGAGGAAAGGAGGGGCCCTTGGTCGCCTCTGTCCTGGGCACCCCTTCAGGCTTTAGACATCCAGGCTTCAGAACCGTTGTTGGCTTTTTTTTCCTCTCTTTTCCCTTCTAGTCGATTCCATTGTCCCGTCCAGCCTCTAGAAGCGATCTGGGAAGCATAAAAAGGCAGGCTCCTGATTTTAAAAATAGTAATAGTTATTTGATCCTCAGTAGAGGCACCCCGCTTGGTGCACTTTGGATGAAAACTCCCCGAATTGGGTGCAGAGGAGTTGTCCAGGACCAAAGATCGGCACCCCCTTTCATCTTAGTGACAGCTCAGCCCCCACGCTGGCTTCTGAGACATCTTCTAACAGACTGATACGCGGCTGTTTGTGACGCTCTCAAGAGACTGTCAGCAGCCCAAAAAAGTACCTGGTTCCCCTTTTTTGAAGAGGAAACAATGATTTGGGATAGATGTGAAAGAGAATCTGTTTGGACCCTGTGTGGAATCCGATGTAAATGTCAGCAAATGCGTCTTTACGCAGCTTGTGTTCTCTCTGACTCTGTGTGTTTGTTTCTGTGCATCTTCTGTACTTTGCATCTCAAAAGCCTTCCTTAGGCAGTTGACAGAAGCCTTCCGTCTGTTGCCATCGTACTCACTGAGCAGTGTGATGTAGGTGTAGAAATCAGAGTGGGTGTTCAGGTCCTTTCCAGAGCAGCCTAGAGAAAAGCACCTTTCTCAGGGGGCAGTTTCCAGAACCCTTCCGCCGGTGTCCCCTGTGGCCGTGACGCGAAAGGGAGATGCTGGGGGCTTTGCTGGCTGCAGGATCCTAGGAGTCATAAGGGTTTTTTTTTTTTTTTTTTTTGAGTAGCATTTCTAAGCTCGGATGTTGTTTGGCATGGAACAACATGTGGTCTGTTTGCTGTGCGATGGGAAGGCGTTGGCAGTAAACGGCCATCTTCCAGATCCCCCCCTTTACGCCCCCCCCAGCCTCCTGCCCCATTAACCCTGGCTCCTGGTCTCCTCTCTCTCTCCCCTTCAGACGACATCCTCCGCCCTGAAAGGAGCCATCCAGCTTGGGATCACCCACACGGTGGGGAGCCTGAGCACCAAGCCTGAGCGAGATGTCCTCATGCAAGATTTCTATGTGGTAGAAAGCATCTTTTTCCCAGGGTGAGTACAGACATTCCTTGGCTGGTTTCCTCTTTGCTCCTTTGTCTTTAATCTGTGGACCTGTCATTGGCCAACTTCCATGTCCGCACCTGTGATAAATAACATGCCTTCAGGGGTCTGGATTAGATCAGGAGCCCCTCTAACTCCCGGGTTCGGTCCAGACCATGGGCAGCTTTACGGTGTATATGGGGAGGGCAGGGGTGCGCCTTCTTCTCAGTTTCTGAGACCAAGGACACTCTCTGTGCCTTTCCGCCAGCCCCGGGGGGGGGGTTTCAGAGGCAGACTGTCTGGCAGACGGGAAGTGCTCATAGAGCCCCCCTGGGCAGTTTCCCTGGCCCTGCTGTGTTGGGATCAGAGGGCCTGGAAGCTGATCGCTGTTCCTCCCTGGTCTGAGGTCCTTAAATGTAGCCAATCTGCTTTGCCTGCTCCTCTGTTCGTTGCATGAAGTTGCAGGAGACGGTAGCGATGGATTCTTGTGCACCCGTGTGTTTTGTGTGTGCGCACGCGTGCGCATGCACCATTGGCTTGGTCTGTGTGGAGAGCATTCCCTGGGACCCACCCAAAGTGGCCCCCTCCCTCCCTCCCTCCCTCTCACACGTGACCTGTTTCGCAGCACGGGCAAAGCAGTGCTTACTTTCTTTTTTAAATTATTATTATTCTTTAGTGAAGGCAGCAACTTGACGCCGGCCCATCACTACAATGACTTCCGCTTCAAGACGTACGCCCCGGTGGCCTTCCGCTATTTCCGGGAACTGTTTGGGATCCGACCGGATGACTACCTGGTGAGTTTGGTCAGGAGTCTTTCTCTCTCTCTCTGTTCTTGTCTCCTGCAGGACTCTTAGGCATTGACCCTTCTAGAGATCATTCAGGTCCTGGCTGATGAGATGTTACAGTGGGAGGACATGTCTGGAGAGCACCCACTTTGGGAAAGGGTTTGTGCCCCCCCTCCCGAGTGACCCGGCGTCCTGCAATGACCCTTTCTCTCCCTGTGTCTCCTTCCCTTCCCCCCCCCCGCCAGTGTTCCCTCTGCAGTGAGCCCCTCATCGAGCTGTCCAACTCGGGGGCCAGTGGCTCCATCTTCTACGTCTCTAGCGACGACGAATTTATCATCAAAACGGTTCAGCACAAAGAAGCCGAATTTTTGCAGAAACTGCTGCCTGGTTATTACATGGTGAGTCAAGGGGCGCAGCGGGGTGGGGGGAGCCGGATTACTCACAGGGTTATTCTCCATCTTCATTTAAAGTGTTGAGTCAGGATGTGGGACGCACAGTTTAAAACAGCAGTAAAACTCAAGCCCTCCGAAAGGGGAGAGTAGGAACACTCAACCGGTGGTCCTTTTGCCCCCAGGGAGCCACAGGCAGGGCGCAGGATTTCATAGCAGTGTTTAAAAATCGTCTCCCCTCCAATGTCTGTGTCCTCCGGTCCATTGTGACACATGGCCTCCCGTGGACTCTACCTGCTGCGTTTTGTACATTTGTGACCTTTGGGCTTCCAAGGAATAACCCTGAACATTCCCTAATTTTCTCTGCCCACCCATGGAGAGTAAACAATAAAGATATTAGCAGCGTGCCTGTACATACAGAGGTGTCTCTCTTGGCGGAGGGGGGGGTTCGGGGGTATTCCAGCAGTCGTGGCCCGGTGGAAGTTTGCCCCCAAAGCGAGAGGACACTCAAGGCATTCTGCTTCTCAGCCCTCTGTTCTTCTCCTTCCCTGTTTCTTTTTCCCTGGAGCTGCCGGGGGATTTCCGCCTGACGATTTCCGTCTCCTTTCCTTTCCTCCCTCCCAGAACTTGAACCAAAACCCCCGAACGCTCTTGCCCAAGTTCTACGGCCTCTACTGCGTCCAAGCGGGAGGCAAGAACATCCGGATCGTGGTGATGAACAACCTGCTGCCCCGCTCGGTCCGCATGCACCTGAAGTACGACCTCAAGGGCTCGACCTACAAGCGCCGGGCCTCGCCGAAGGAGCGCGAAAAGGTCTTCCCAACCTACAAGGACCTGGACTTCATGCAGGACATTTCTGACGGCCTCTTCCTGGATGCCGACATGTACAATGCCTTGTGCAAGACCTTGCAGAGGGACTGCTTGGTAGGTGCAAGGTCCGGCCGCAGCACCCGGCGTGTGGGCACAGAGGGAACAAGGGAGGGGCCCCTTCTGCTCACCCTGAAGGGGGGGTACAGGGGGGGTCTTGTGGTTCCCCTCAAAGGCAGAGGCTGTGTGGGCCCTGCCATTAGCTGGAGTGAGGCAGCTGCCTTGGTTTAAGAGGTGCCTCCTCCCCCCCCCCGGGCAGCCGCAGCATCAGCCCCCCACTCCTTCAGAGCCCCATGGCTGTTAGGGGGCAGGGCTGGGGCTGGGCATTGAAGGGCAAGCCAGAGGCCAGGCCCAGCACACTCTGTCCGTGGAAGGGAGCGAATGCCTCAGAGGCTGGGTTGGCCTCAGCTTGAAACTGAAACATTGGACCGCTTGGCTTGGAAAGAGCAGAGCTGCCTAAAGGGATTGGCCTTGCCTAGCCAGACCTCGACAGCAGATTCCCATGGCTTCGCCCTTGGGTGTTCCTCCTCTTACTTCTTCCTTTTCTCCACCCGAAACCGCTCCCAGGTGTTGCAGAGTTTCAAAATCATGGATTACAGCTTGCTGGTGGCGATCCACAATCTGGACCAGGCTCAGCGGGAGCGCGCCGTGGTGGATGGGGCCTCCCAGGCGGACACCCGGCGGCCGGCGGCCCAGAAGGCCCTCTACTCGACCGCCATGGAGTCCATCCAGGGGGAGGCCCGGCGAGGGGGAACCATCGAGACGGACGACCAGTAAGTCAGCGGCCCTCGGAGCAGAAGGCCTGCCGGGGAGTCCAGGACTGGGAGGGAGGCAGGGCTGCAGGCCCAGGAATCCCAGAGCGGGCCTGGCCATGCTGGGGGGGGGCGCCCCGTGGGACTCCGGCACCCACAGGCCAAGAAGCGAGTTCTCCAAACTCTGTTTTGTCCCTGTGGACCCCTCAAAACAGTGCCTTGAAAGCAGAGTCCTGCCCTCCAGACCCGGACGGTCTGCAGGAAGGTCCTCTGTGTATTTGTCACTTCTCATAGTGCCCCACGGTGAAGGGGGGGGGGTCTTTGAAATCCTTTCCCAGAACGGGCTGTTTGCTGGCTTCTTGCTGTGAGCCCTGCCTGAGGCACCCTCCCAGGCTGGGACTCTCCCTGCATCAGGGGTGGATCCCAGAGGATCCCTGGTAATCCGGAGGCCTTTGGGCTTGCAGGGGCCCCAGTCGGTTCACCTTCTGTCCTTCTCTCCTCAACTTTTTTTACTAGGATGGGGGGGATCCCAGCACGGAACGCCAAGGGGGAGCGGCTTCTCTTGTACGTGGGGATCATCGACGTCCTCCAGTCGTACAGGTGAGAGACCTTTTCAGCCTGGCGTCTGTTTTCTTCCTCTTCTGCTTGTGTGCCGCTTTGCAAGAGGGAGCAGCTTGTGACGATTCCCCTTTCATTTGTCCTTCGGTTCAAGGGCTGGTGGAACCCCTGTCGGGTCTTCCCTGAAATGGCTGACTAGCCGACACTGGGGGGAAGCCCATTGACCGTCCCTGAAGGCCCTCCGCTCTTCGCCCCGTGTTTCTCCAGAAACCCGTTGTGCGCACAGGCCGGCCGGCCCTGGGAGTGGGAGGAAAGGAGGGCTTGGGGTAGCCCCTGGGATGCTCCTCCCCCTCCGGTTTACTGGATCCCCTTTTAAAGCCGTTCAGAGGTGGCCACCGTTACCCAATCACACAGCTGGGGTTTCTGGGGTTGGACTCAGTGCTTTGTGACAAAGATCCTTTGGTTCCCTTTCCGTCCAAGCCTCGTGTGTCCGTGAATGCCTTCCGAGGCGACGCTTTCATTGCCCCGGACGGAGCGGCTCTGGAAGCCACGAACGCGGGTGCCAAAGGAAGCGTGCTAGTCTTGGAAGGGCCACCGTGCCCTCTCTGGGTTTTCAAACAGACTGTCAGGATTACAGAAACCCTGATTGGTGACATCCTCTTCTGTGTAGTCTTGCGTAACTTTATAACCTGGAAGGTGGCTGAGGAGGCTTAGAAGCCGTGGGAAGGTTTGTCACCTCACTCGGCTTAATCCGCGCACGGTCACATGACAGGATGGGAGGATCCGATGGCGCCCATGATGCACCGAGGGTGTTTACTTCCTGCTCAGGGTGATGGAGGGTTTGGCGCAAGAGTTCAGAGCAGCTTTTTGAACCCTGCACAGGGTGAGAACGAGAGGGACCCTCAAGCGACCCTCCAGGCCAGGTCCTGATTAATAGGTTCAGCCATTACACGGAGGGGAGGGGATCTGGGGTTTGGGGGGGGGGGTTAAGGTTTCTGGGATGCCAGGACAGCCAGCCGGACCCAGAGTGGGGATTGGAGTGAATTTAACCTCTGAGTGAGGCCGGTGTTTCGTGTGGCTGCTGCGTATTCAATACATGCCTTTGGAAAGAGACCAGAGGGAAACCACAGGTTGGTCTCAAGGGGGTGAAGCTACTTGGAAGCGACAGCTCTTTATTTTGTCAGCTATTTAGGGAACTAAGAGTAGCAGCTGTTTGGAAATGAAAAACAGAAGGGGAACGCTCACTCGCAAGGTCCTTTGCAACGAGACAGACTTGCCGTCCTGACAGCTCTTGAAAAGAGGCCGGGGCGGCCGGGCTCGGTTTCCCTGGGGGGTATCCTGGACAGCCTTGCTTTGAAAGAGCCCTTACAGCTGCTTCTCCCCAATCCCTAAACTGAATTCATTTTAAAATCTGCGTGGGGCGTTGACATGGGCCCACCTTTCAAATCTTTTCCAGGTTCATTAAGAAGCTGGAGCATTCGTGGAAAGCGCTTGTTCACGACGGGGTGAGCCTTCAAAGTCGCTGCCTCTTCTTGTCTTCCTTCTGCGGTTTTTTATGTCTTTAGCTTTCCAGGAGGGAGGGAAGGAGCCTGGGAGGGAGGGAGGGAGAGAGAAGGAAGGAAGGAGGGGAGGAGGAGGAGGAGGGACGTTGCAGAAGCAAGGCGTTGCCTCCTCTTTGCGGTGGTTGATGGGCCAAGAGGTACAGAGTTGGCAGAGACCCCAGAGGTCACTGGACCGGACACCTGGCCTGGTGGAGGAGTTCAGAGCATCCCAGAAAAGAGGGCCCTCCAGCATCGGTTTGAAAACCCCCACAAAAAGGAGGGCAGCTGCCTGCCCGGACCAGAGCTAGCGAATCCGGGAATGTTCCCAGCAGAGGGACGGCTGGGCAGGGCGTTGGGTGGGGCTCCTGTTTCTCTGGGGCACTGGGCAGCCGCTGCATTGGACCAGGTGGGGGAAGAGCTGGGGAGGCAGCTTCCGTTTCTAAGAGTGAAAAACCTCTTGAAATGAGGGGGAAAGGCAGCTTGGACCCACCACGTCCGTCCTCCACCCAGAGCGACGCTCAGCACACTTGGTGGTCCTTCTTTTTAGGAGACCAGATGGCCCTTTTCTCCCAAGACAGTCGTGAGGGATTCTGCTCTATTGACTTGCATCTTAGGGAACCTGAACCGACCGGGGGGGGGGCTCTCTGGGTCCCTGGGTGGAGGATGGACGACCTTCCCCTTCAAGTTCAAGCTCCCCTCTAGTCGAAAGAGAGGCAGACGAGGGAGACCTGTGGGTACCCTTAAAAGGGGGGGGGGACGAAATGCCTGTCACGTCCTCCAGGATCAGGACAAGGTTCAGAAGGTCTCAGAGGAGGCAAGAAATCGGCAGCCACGGCTGGGAGGAACACCTGTCTCTTTGATGTGGCGTCCGAGAGGCATCGTCCTGACTTTCCGCCTGGCGATTCCTTCTCGGGGTGACTCTGGCCTTTGTGTCGTTGTTCGCAGGACACGGTGTCAGTGCATAGGCCCAGCTTCTACGCCGAAAGGTTCCAGCGATTCATGTGCAACATGGTCTTTAAGAAGATTCCTTGTAAGTTAATCTGTGGGTGTTATCTCAGTGGTCACTGTCTGGAGCTGAATGAATTACAGACACAAGGATATAGGCACTTTAGCGAAAAAAAAAAAAAAGTATGTTCTCCCTCCCCCCCCCAGCTTTCACGCTTGGAGATTTTTCACCTACACATTAATCAAGAGATAGGGATTGTGGGAGGAGGGGGAAGCATTAGGGCAAAAACCTGTCCTCTTCCCCCCAACCCCCCCCCAGTCCCTCACTTCTAAATGTGCTGTCCCCCCCCCCCAAAAAAAGAGGATGCTGGCCAAAGTGGCCCAGAAGGATTCTTGCTCAGCTGAACTTGGGGTGGTGGTGGCAGGGCTGCCTCCCTTCCATCCATCCATCCATCCTTTCTTCCTCCCTCCCTCGGGGGGGGGCAAGGAGGGCCGCCCATGAGCCAGGCTGCTGTCCTGAATCTCCTGATCCCATTGCTGGCGTTGGGAGTCAACTGGGGTGGCCGTTTGAGGTCTTCCTGGATAGTGTTGGTGTTCAAATCCCATCAGCTCTTCCTGGCAGTGCTGATGGAGAGGGATGATGGGATTTGTAGTCAGAGAGCCAGAAGCCACCCACTGCAGAGCTAAACTTCAGAAAAGAAAATCGAAGGTTTCCGGCACCTGGTTTGCCGTTGGTGGGGGCTGTTCCGTTCCCCTTTTTGGATGGTCTCGAGGAGGTTCTTTTTTGATAACCTGACAAAAGACCTGCGGCATCTGTACCTGTGAATCGTTGAGCATTTAGCTTCCTGGACGAGAAAAGGCTGGCCCGCGATGTAATTTTTGGCTTGTGTGCTTTTCTTTCAAGTAAAATCTTCTCCTTCAAAAAAGAGCCGGTCTGGGGCAGGACCTCCTCGACGGTCGTGCCAAGGCGGAGCCCCATCCCAGGCGCAAGGGCTGTGCGAAACCAAAGTGCAGGTCACCATGGAGGCAGACGTGGAGCCGGGTGGGTGCCTGGCTGGCTGGCAAGGGGCCTGGGTGGGGGCCCCTCCCCAGGATAAAGAAAGGGGGAGCGGCGGCAGCTACCCTTTGGGGAGGGGTGGCTCAGCCTATCCGAGGGACCCCTGCCCACCAGCCCCTCCGGGCGGACCCAGAAGCAGCCCAAAGGAAAGGGGCTGAAATTTCCTGAAATGTCCGAGTTTGGGCGTCTGGTCTCATATGAGGGGTCACTCCGTCGGGAGGTGGTGTCCTCCGCCTGTGGGACGGGGAGGGGGCCCGGTCGAAGACGCCGGGAGGGCGGAGGGACAGGTGCGCGGGAGGGATCTGCTTGGGAACACGTGCAGGAATTGGCCGTGGGTGAAGGGCTCAGCCCACCTGCTGCTTATCTGAGGGCTGGGCTGGGCCCTGAGGGGCGAATCCAGCTGTGCCTCTTGCATCAGGCAAATCCAGGGGTTTCCCCAGCATAGAGTTGTTTGTCATGTCGAAGGACGCCGTGCTCATCCGAGAGAGGCCCCACCACCACCACCACCACCCCCGGCAGGGGCTGGGCTGAAGCTTGGAAAAGGAGGAGCCCGGGCTGGGGACGACACGACAGCTTTCCCTTCAGCTTTGTCCATGTGTCGCTGCACTGCAGAGGGGGGAGGGGAGGGCAAGGGGCGCCCCTGGCGCCTCTTTCTCGGGGCTTCTGGTATGGGTGGTTGAGGGAGTGGCCTCTGGGAGGAGCTTGGGCTCAGCCCCCTTGTCCGACAGCCGCGGACTGCGTGTGCCGGAGGACCGCTTACTCCCTCCTCTTCCTCCCAGGTTCCCAGCTGGGCCGCCCTGACCTCCTGCCCCGGACTCCCCCCGCCGAGGAAGCCAACAGTGACTCGGCCGCCACCACCTTGTCCACCTCTTCCCTGGGGAGCAGAGGCCACAATTCACCAGCCAACAGGTGAGTGTCCCCCCCCCCCCAGCCTGGCCGTGCGTCGCCCGTGTGGATGCCCATGTTGTTGACTGCTTGTTCGGTGCCCATTTGGGAACGTGCGTGACTCTCTGAAAGCAAGGCTCCCCAGAGGCTTGGCCGTGGCCGGAGGGAGGAGAATTTTTATTTTGCTTAAAAACATCTCACTTTCTCCAAAGTGGCCAGCAGTCATTAGAAATTAATGCCTAATGTTTGTTCAACACACGCCCAAATGTGGCATTTTCCAAAGCATTTATGACATATGAGCCCGCTGAGGGCCAAGGTTTCCCTCTTCTCTGAGTTTAAATGTTGCTCCTGTTCTTGGGAAGCTCCCGGGTGACCCTCGGAAGAGGGAATCGCCTCCAATTCCCAGGTCTGTCTCTCCGTCTGCGCTTACCTGGCCACCAGGGACAGGTGGCAACAAATGCTTCGGTCGCCGAGTAACTTCCACTAGAGATCACACCTCTGGGTGGCTTTTACTGTCCCGGCTGGGCCCCAGGGTAGGGTTTGGAGGGGGCCACACAGGCTGAAGGCGACGTCTGTGTCCTGAACCTTGAAGCTCAACTGAAAACCGCAGAAGCTTGCCTGGACACCCGCCGGGGGGGTCGGGGGGGCCCTGGGCCTGCGTGGGCCTGTTAGCGGGGGAACCTTGAAGCGCCGTGCTCCGCCTCGGCATGCCTCCAGCCTTTCTCCCCAGAGGGAGTGTGTGTGACGGGGGTGTGTGTGACTAATTCTCTGGGGTGGGAAAGGGAACGCTGTCTGGCTTCCCCCCCCCGCCGCCCCCCATTTCCTTGGGCGCCCCCCTTTCTTGGTTTTCAGCCCTCAAGATTGGTTTCCTGGCGAGCGATCAGGGCCAGCCCCACCCTGAGCGAGCACCTCCAGCCGCCTAGGAGTTTGCCTTGCACTCCGCGGGCTCGTCCGACGGACGTTGTGCCACAGGCAGACCGGGTGATGTCAGCGGGGAGGGCGTTCCCGCTTCCCTGGGGGGGGAACCCCTTTCAGAAACGGGCCGGGCTCTTTCCCCACTTGGCTCCTGGAGGGACGGGCGAGGCCCTGCCGGCTTCCTCGGCCCCTCTCGGGCCACCGCAGAGGGCGGCCGCCCCTTCTTAGCCGAGGCGGTCTCTCTAGCGCTCCTGCGGTGGCCGCGCGTCCGGCCTCTTGCGCCCAGGGCTCTTGCACCCGAGTGCGAATTTGCCCTTTGGAGGGAGCCAAATCCAGGAGCACACCTGAGCACACCGGGTGAATCCACTCCCGTGTCTCTTTTAAGAATTGCCACCTGCTGGTGGTTTTAAAGAAATAGTGGCATCATGTCATTCCGCAGACGTCGGCGCTGTTCAGCTAACTCCACTGCCTTTTGAGTGCAGAAGGGCATCTTAGCCTCCCGCGAAGGCCAAGTCCTCCTGACAGGCTGAGTGCCAGAAAGATGAGAAAAAACAATTCTCCCCTTTATGTAATCTGGGAGGGAGGAGTCGGCCGTTCTCCCTGGCCTGCTCTGATCTTTAATTTTCAGACACACACACACACCCCAGTCCCTCCTGGATTAGCCGTCTTGATGTCTGCATCCACCCGGTTCGGCTTCAGTCCTTCGATTTAGGAAAGGACTGCAGCTGCTGAATACACAGCGTTTTCAGTCAGTGTGCTTGAACGTTGAAGGCCTGGCCTGTTGGAAATCAGTGTCTCCTTCCCTTTGGGTGAGAAGAAGAAGGACCACAGGAGGGAAGCTTCTTGGAGTGTCTGTTCATTGCGAAAAGGGGGGGCAGAAGCAAAGAGGAGGAGGGGAGCGGTGGGGCCAAATGCCTCTCTGGCCTACTGCGCTTTTGCAACAGGCAGCCTCTGAGTTCCAGTTGTCTTGGAAGTGGGAGGTCTTCTAGGGAAATACCTCACGGCCTCCACGGATGGCCCTCCAAAGCTGCTGGACCACCAGCTCCCACCGTCCTGCTGGGTGGTTGGGGGGGGGAAGAGGGAAGGACACGCCAAAGACGTCTGGAGGGCCGCCAGTTGCCGACCCCTGGGTGTACACCTCTCTTGCTTGATACGGGCCACCCAGGAATCACCAACCGGGGCCCCAGGAAGCGGTGCCTCCTGCAGGATGACGGAGTGTCTTGTGTCTTTAATCTCCACCTAGGTCAGAGAGAGAAGGATGTGTCAGGGCAGACAGCTTATCGCCGGAGGTAGCTAGTTCAGCATGCTTTCAAGTAGGTGAGACCGAACCTAGTCAGATAAGGAGTTTGGGAGGAAGGCAGGAGGGAGAAACGCGTGCGCACACTCTCCCCTCCTGTGTTGGCCTCGAGAACCTTTTGAATGGCCGGGCTTGGCCTTGTGTGCATGTAGGGAGGGCCCTTTGCAACCAGACAAGGGATGAGGGAGAAGAGGGGGGACACACACACACACGGACACACACACACACACACACACACACACACACGGGAGGGCCCTTTGCGCGCACGCACGCACGCACGCACGCACACACACACACACACACACACACACACACACGGGAGGGCCCTTTGCAACCAGACAAGGGATGAGGGAGAAGAGGGGACACACACACACACTTTGGTGGGGGTAAGTAAGGCTGGCCTGTGTCTGCCGGCATGGGGGGGGGGAGGTTTAGAGTGAGCGAAAGCCTCGAATCCCCACTGACCGTCTTGAGAGGGGCAGCAGCCCCTGTATTTCTCCCTTCTTCAACCGCCCCTGGCAGTCGGGGGTGAGGGTGGATCTGTGGGGCTGGGTTCAAAGCCAGAAGAGAGGGAGCACCAGGAGTGGAAAGGAGGGACCTCCAAGGCAGTGCCTTTAGTTTCCGTACATTTGAAAAGCAGACTTTGGGAAGTTAATTTTGGGGGGTGGGGGCAACAGGCTGCAGCTGACATTTGGGCCCCCAGGTGCCCTTACCTGATGTGCATCCATCAGAATAGAGTCCCAGTGCAAAAAGCCAGTGGGGTCAAGGAGAAGCGGGGGGGGGGAGCAGAAGGGCAGAACCCGGGGGGGGGGGGAAGCAGAAGTCTCACCTTTGACTTCATGTTTTTTTTGTTAAATGGCTGGAGTGCCCTTGGCCGCCTCCCTGCTTGTGGGGGGGGGCGGGGGGCAGGACGACTCTTTGGCCCTGGGGGGGGCTCCCTCTGAGTCGGAAACTGGCTACCTAGAAGAGGGGGCAGATGCCGGTGTGTCATATGTGGGCCCCCTCATGTAAAGTGGGCTTTTGCCAGGGAAGCATCCGCAACATGAGCTGCAGACACATGGGATGAAACTTCATCCCAGAGAGGATTTCTTTGGAAAATGCATCTTTTGATTTTCTTTTCCTTCCTCCCCACCCCCCACCCCACCCCCCGGGCTGCCTCCCAGTGCTTCACCAGGACCCTCCGTGCCCGAACGGCCATCTGAGCTGACTGAACAGTTTGAAGAACTGCCCGAGACAGAGATCAGCTTTGTAAGTCTTTTCTCTCCTTCACCTCCCCTCCACGCCCTGCTCCGTCTAGAGCTGTGGGCTGGGGACGGGACAGAGCGCCCCACGGGATGACAACCAGAGGCAGCTCCTGCTTCCTCCAGGGTGGTGGTACTGCCAAACGTCCCCCCAATATCCTCTGCCAATCAGATGCTTCTGTGGTGGGACCAGGGGTGTGGCCTCTTTCGGGAGAGGCGCTGGTGGCAGGGAGGAGGAGAGCCTCGCCCTCTCCGGGGCCACCTCCTGTCTCTTCCCGCAAGACTCTCGTCCTCCCCTTCCTCTGACACCACAGACAGAGGTGCTCTCCTGCCCGACTGCCTTCTAAAACACGTTTTTCCTTTTGCAGTGAAATTATCAGAGGGGACGGATTTTTCTCCTTGTGTGGACAGGATCAGAAGGCCTTTTTTTCTGCACCTTGCGTGGTCTGTGGAGTGATGATGGACCTTCCGCTTTTCTAGACCATCAGCAAGACTTAGAACTAACTCCAACACCCTCACGATAAACGGACCGGAAGGCTGGGCCGCCGCCCCCCCCCACCCCACCCTGCTGGTTCTGTGGCGCTGCTGCTGCCAACGACGTACCATTTCCCGGAGTACGTTGGCTCTCTGGAAGACCCCCAGTAGTTTTGAGGCTGTGGTCGAAGAAGGGCTTCTTCTGCCTTGGGGCGGAGGGCTTGGACAGGCCACGGGCCAGGAAGGGACCGGCGCCCTTCCACGTGGCCAGGTGGCACCCAAAGGAGAGCCGGGCCTTCCAAGCTGAGGCCACCGCGCTCTCTGCCTTCTGGTTGTCCTGCAGGAAACACTGGGGTCTCTGCCGACATTGCCCTGCCTGGGAAGAGTTTGCCAAAGGTGAACATTGTCTTTCATTCTCTTCTTTGCTGTCTGAAACCTATTTAAAGTGTCTGGTTTCCCTCCCCCCCTTTATTGCTGGATCAAGGTTTCCCTTTTGAGTAAGTGGTTTTTGGTCAGGACCTGTCTGGAACGCTTTTAGGGAATTGGGGCGGGGGGGGGGCAGAATAATAGTCAGGGAGGGTGATCCTAAAAAAACCCAGTGCCCGACCTCCCTTCTCTCCTTAGATGGCCACCCACTTGAGGTGACACAAGGGCCTCACCCCCCCTTCCAAAACACAGGGTGCTTTATCTCCAGCTGGGTGTTGATGGAGGAGCCATTTCAAGTACATGGGACCAAACGTTTATCTCCCACACCCTTTGTGGAGGGGGGTGAGCAGAGGACACTTTTTTCTTTCTCAGTATTAAGCCCTTTCAAGGGCTCGGACTTATAAAGCCTTCTGGAAACTCCCCTGTTTTCTAATTATTTTAAAGAAACAGTTCCACTCCAATCCTATGAATTCCCCCCCTCCCCGGGAATCATTTTGCTCTTTATATAAAAAAATGGCCAACCCATTTTTGCTGCTGCTGCTTAATCCAGTGGCCATTAAAAATTCTTTTTAACCGTTTTAGCAGTTGGGATGCTGTTGGGTTTTGAATACTTCATTTGAGGGAGGAAGAGCCATCCAATCCTCTGCGTCGCCTTGAGGAAGAGGCTCCTGGACTATTTGGGATAGGCGTTCTGCAGGGGAAGAGGGGAGAGAGAAAGGCCTAGATCTATATTTTTTTGGGGGGGGGGGGAACTGAAATAAAAAAAATGAAATCTATCCCTGTCACCCCTTAAAAACAGTGTGTTTCTCCCTCGCTTGGCTTTTCCGTGACCTAGTGCTACTGGGGGTTACAACGGGCCATAGTTCAACTCAAGGATTTCATGGCAACGTGTGGCCACGAAATCCCACCGTAGTCAGCGCACCAGCGGGGATTTTAGCGCTGATAATGGAAGGAGGAACGATGGGATGGGAGAGAGTCCTCCTCAAGGTAAAACACCTGCCTTTCCCCCTTAGCTGAGTGAACTCCAATTCTCTGAGTTATATTCAAGTAACTGTCTATATTAGACACTCAAGAACTCTTCGGGTATATCCTCACAATTCTCTATTTTTATCGTACCTGGAGGAAAGGACGCAAGTTTCTTGGTTTGGCTTTTGTTAATTTTTATTCAAAATGTTACTATTTATGAACTTGTATTTAAGTGTATTATCTTCCTGACCCCATCCCTTGTGGGGGGGGGGGGGAGCAGAGAAAATTAGCTCTGCAAGAGGGTGGGGAAGAGAACAGACTCCCACCCTCCCTTTTTCTATAGCATATCATTAGAGGTGTTTGCTTTGAACAATGTTAAGAAAAATGGGAAGTGAAGAGAGTTTATTTTTTAAAAGAAGCCAGCCTCCCCATTAGGCTGTCCAGAGGTCAGCTCAGCCTCATGAAGAAAACTCTGCTGGACCCGAACTCTGGAACCAGCTGCTCCTTTGACGTGGCGCCCGATGGATGGCCAGAGGCGTGGGAACCGGAAGGCGCCCAGCAGGATCCCTGCCTCGTTCCTGGCACCGAGGGGTGGGAATTCCCAAACATCATATCCATCTCAACGTGCTGTGTCGTGAATTTGTTTTCACTCTGGACCCTTGTATTGTTTTTTTTTTAAAAATAGTACTGTTTGGAAGACTAATGGCTGCCTGTTTAAATGGACACTGAATTCCCTGCCAGAAAAACACGCCTTCCTTTTCCATCGGCCTCATCTGTTCCTAGAACGGGACATCAACCTGCCATGTGCCACTCAGCTCAATAAAGCTATCTTCATTTCTTTTTCCATCAGGGTGCTGGGGTGTTCATTCTGCAGGGCTTCCTGTCTCAGCGCGTGGCTGTAAAAGGAGGGATGCGGTTTTCATGGTCCACTGAAGAGTGTGGCTAGTGGACTGAAAAATGACTGTCTGGAAGCGGGGGGGGGGGGGAGGGGAGGGCAGAAGACTCCCAGAAGGGAAAGCCCAAAGACTTGAGCTTGGGAGAGTTTGAGGTTTCTTGGCCCTGAAGCCTTTTAGGGCATGGAAAGTGGTAGATTTTGCCCAGTGGAGCTTGCTGTTGTGGTGGTGCGTGTCCTTTGCCTCAGAGTGCTTTTGAATGGGTTGCGTTTGGTCTGGAAAGTGGTGGATTTAGATCCCCATGAAACTGAACTGTGTGTCTTTGGGCCACTGGGCCCCTCGACTGGCCTGGCACTGTTTTGAGTGGATAAAATGGTGTAATAGAGAGCGTGGCCTGCACCTTCAGCTCCTTGCAGAAAAGGGAGGGATAAAGTAATAATTTGCTTTATGGTTACATTAACGGGAAGAAAAAGGGGATTTAGTATGTTTAGATTTTGGTTCAGATCTCTTCCCCCCCCCCCCCTTTTCTGCAGTTTCGCGCCCAGCGTAGGAGAAGGGCCGCTTCCGGCAGCCGCTCCCGGAGTCCCTGAAATAGCAGCAAAGGCAAGTTGGGGGAGGTTGAGGGTTGGCGCCCCAGAATTGCTGATATTCAGGCCAGGTTGAGAGCTTCGGTCTGTTGGAATAAAAACAAAACAAAAAGAGCGGGTTAGAGCTTGATGGAATCAATGCAAACCCCACAGTTCTTTCTGTGCCTTTTAAATATATATGTATACGTGCCGTACTTCAAAGTTGGCCCCGACGAGGGTGTCCCCCACCCGTGTCTCTCTTTGGTTTTGTTCGGCCCTCCTGGCCCCTCACGGCCCTCTGCCTCGCTTCCCAACCACTCCCACTCCCATCGTCCCCAGTCCAAATACTGTAGCTGCTCGGCCTTGGCTTGGAGCATCGATTGCCGATTTGCCGCCTGGTTAACCCCGAGGGAACCCCCTGCGTGGTCCGCGAGCAAGCAGAATCTTAATTAATGCGCTTAATTAGGGGCTCAGTCACGTCACCACCACCCCGAGGGGGGGCTTCCTCCTTTTCTCTTTGCAAACCAGCCTTGCAAGGGAGGCCGGGCTGAGGAAACGCCTCTTCCACCCCGAAAGGTTCCTAGGCCACAAAACAACCACCACCACCTGCCACAGTCTCCGAAGACTCCTCACTGCGAGGACACCAAAGGCGCTAGTCCCTCACGAGGATCCGCGTCAACAGCCGAGGTCTCCACGTCGTCCCACATCTCCGTGGAGGTACCCCCCAAGTGCGCAAGCGCAGCCGCCCTCTTATTTCGGCCCCGCTCGCTTTCCGTCCCCTCGTTCCTGTTGGCTGCGGAAGAATCACCAATCAGCGCCGGCGTTCTTGCCAGGTCGGCGGGCGAAGCGCCCTGGGAATTGTAGTTTTCTCGTCCAACGTGCCCTTACGGCTCCTCATTCCTTGTGTTGGAGTGCCCTCCAGTGGCCAAAAGTGGATACTACAGTCTGCCGGCCGGCCTCCATTACCGCCATAAATTCCTTATTTTTATTTTTTAAAGCGCCTTGCGGGGCTGTATAATTTGAAATTCCTTGCCAGGAATCACTGGTTGAAGGAAACAAGCGATCACGGTGGAGTGCTGGGTTGGTGCCGCAGGAGGGCACCCCACAATAAGGCGTTAGCTTCGCCCCGGCTTCCCGCGCAGAGCAGTATGGGAGTTGTAGTTTTTTTTACCCGCACGACTGCAGTTCGGTGACTCATTCCTATCGTTGGAGTGCTCTCTGGTGGCCAGAAGCGGGCACTGCAGCCTGCCGGCCCATTTCCATTGCACCCGTAATTTCTTAATTTAAACAAGTGGAACAGGTTTTATTTCACGAGAAATAAATGAACTGCGTAATCTTTCGCCACGTTAAAAATATATAGAATTATAAGTTTAATATTCCATATAGTGGTGTGAAGAATCAGGGTCTTGTAAGTAGTTAGGGTGCAGTATCGAGATTTGGCCACAGGAGGGCGCGCCGACCCACCAAGCGCCAAGCCGGTTCCTGTAAGGCCCCAAAAAGGAGGAATGAGTAGTTCGGCCAAATGAACGAGCGTGAATGGAGAGAAATTAATCGGCAGGTTGCAATGCCCAAGAATGGCCACGCGATGGCACCCCAACACAAATTATTTACCCTGTGAACTTGAAGAACCAAGTATCTTGTATTTGGAGTGCCCTCCTGTGGCCACACCTCGCTACTGCAGCCTGACATCCAGTCTCCCTTTTCCCACTTTATTTTTGCCACAGCGCTAATTCCTTCATTCCTTGTGTTGGGGTGCCATCGCGTGGCCATTCTTGGGCATTGCAACCTGCCGATTAATTTCTCTCCATTCACGCTCGTTAAATTTGGCCGAACTACTCATTCCTCCTTTTTGGGGCCTTACGGGAACCGGCTTGGCGCGTGGTGTGGCGGCGCGCCCTCCTGTGGCCAAATCTCGCTACTGCACCCTGACCACTTAAAACCGCGAGACTTCATAACTCAGTTAGAGGAAGTCCCGCCTGCTAATTCTCCATCGAATAAACATACAGTACTATATATTATAAAACCCAGAAAGTGTCAGTTTCTTCGTTCTTTTGACCAGTAAAAACTCAGAAACGCTGAGAGCCGAAAGCACGAAATGTTTTCCACTTAAATAAATGGCGTGGCAACCTCTCCACTTTCCACGGAGGATGCTGGAATATTTTTCACGAGACCTTTAGGTCTCAGACGTTAGTAGAAACACCCACGAAAAACGGAATTTCACACAAATCCTATTGAAATTAAATAACAGGGTGGGCTTCATCCGGATCGGTTTGGTGTCCTGAGGGATGCTGGGAGTTGTAGTTTTTCCTCACACCAACTAGTCGGCGGTAGATACCGTCTGTTTCCCCTCGAATATTTTTTATTTGACCTTAGAATAAACTGGACAGTTTGCACGTCGGCTAGTTTCAGGCCGGAAAAAAAAGGTCCCTGGGGATGCTGGGCGCTGTAGTCCTTCCCTGCGTCCCGCCGTCGGCAGAGCCCATTCCTTGCCCTGTGGAAACCCCGCCCCGCGTCGACCCCAGCGCCCGCCCAAACGTGTTACTTTGCTGCCCTCTCGTGGCCACTCTCCGCTATTGCATCCTGCCCACACGCCGGGCCATGGGCGGAGCTAATGTCTTGGGGGCCAATAGGAGACCGCTGGTCTTCCCCCTTTTTACTCTATGTGGAGTCTTCATTCCTTGTGTTGGGGTGCCATCGCGTGGCCATCCTTGGTCATTGCAATCGGCCGATTAATTTATCTCCATTCACGCTCGTTAAATTTGGCCGAACTACTCATTCCTCCTTTTTGGGGCCTTACGGGAACCGGCTTGGCGCTTGGTGTGTCGGCGCGCCCTCCTGTGGCCAAATCTCGCTACTGCATCCTGACCACTTAAAACCGCGAGACTTCATAACGCGGTGGAGAATACGAAGCTCAATTCTACTTATTTCCTTTTTTTACCTAGCAAAAGCTCACGCGGGCCATTTATTTCGCGTGAAATAAAACCTGCCCCCCTTTTTAGAGTGACGCGGAACTCCTTTTTTTTAATTAAGACCTTACAGGCGAAACGGCCAAGGACTAGCAGGCTGCAGTGACCGATTGTGGCCACAGGAGGGCACCCCATAACACGTTCTTTGGTCCGTCTATGTAACCGGGCGAAAGACTTGTGTTGGGGTGCCATCGCGTGGCCATTCTTGGTCATTGCAACCTACCGATTAATTTCTCTCCATTCACGCTCGTTAAATTTGGCCGAACTACTCATTCCTCCTTTTTGGGGCCTTACAGGAACCGGCTTGGCGCTTGGTGTGTCGGCGCGCCCTCCTGTGGCCAAATCTCGCTACTGCATCTCGACGCTTGTTTTCCCACGTTAAGGGCCTAACGGCTACAGGGGAAAACTACACATCCCAGTACGCTTTGCGGGCCGACCTGCCAAGAAGGGCCGCGCTTATTGGTGGAGCATGGGCAGCCAATAGGAGCGAAGGGACGGAAAGCGAGCGGAGCAGAAGCAGGCGAGCGGGCGAGAGCGAGTCGGGGCGGTTGTCGAGGCCACTGTCTTTTCTTCGAGGGGGGGGAGGGGGCTGCTGCTGCGTCTTCGCCCCGGAGGGACCCCAAGATGGTGCTGGAGAGCACGATGGTCTGGTGAGAGGGGGAGGGGCGAAAGGGGGGGGAGCCGGGCTGGGGTTTCCCTGAGTCATGCCTGGGCCTCGATCCGGGGGGAGGAAGGGACTTTCTTCGGGGCTTTTGGGGGCGCCGGGGGGGGGGAGGAGGAGGCTCAAAGGGGGAGGTTTTCGGGGGGCTCTTAAGGAGGGAGGGAGGGGTTTGGTTGCCAGCTTTGGATTTTGGGGGGGAGGGTCCGAGGCGCCCCCCGGTTTCCGGGCCACAGGCTCGGAAAGGGTCCAGGGGTCAGGTTTGTGGCCTGGGGAGCTGCCTCGGGGGGGTGGGGTGGGGAAAACGAGAAACGAGGAGCCAGGAGGGGAATCTGGCCGGGGGGGGGGCGAGACACCCACTGGATTTGGGGGGGCCGGCAGGGGAGCTTCCGGGGAACTTGGGCATTTGGCAGGGGCGGAAAGTGGGGCGTTGAGGGGGACGGTTCAGATTTGGGGGGGCCGGGACGCCCAGCAGGACCGAAAGGCGGGAGGGAACTGCTGGTTGGGGGATTTTGGGGGGGCAGAGAGAGAGGCCCTTGGGGGGGGGCTCTACAGGAGGTGGATGTTTTTGGAAGCAGGAGGAAGAACAAGGAAGGGAGGTTGTTTTGTTCCCCCGCCTTCTAATCTCCCTCCAAGTGTGTCTTAAGCAAGGTGGTTCCATTGCGCTCCTTTGTTGTGATTGTCCAGCATGGAGCCTCCACATACCAGCACAGCCTACCTTTGCAGGCCAGGCATTATGGGAATGATAGGAGGGGATCTTTTGCCCTTGAGTCCTTTCATCAGGCTTCCTTGAAGAGCCCCACTGGCCCCTTCACCCCTGGCTCGGGCTAATGGGAATTGTAGTTTTAACACATGTGGGGCAGGCTGCTTGTTGCCTAGCCCTGAATCAAGGGATGGGAGGCCTGGAAATCGCCGCAGGTGATACCTGGAGCAAATGATTTGCTCTCTGCTTCCCTCCTTCAGTGTCGACAACAGCGAGTACATGAGGAACGGGGACTTCCTCCCCACTCGCCTCCAGGCTCAGCAGGATGCGGTCAACATCGTCTGCCATTCCAAGACCCGCAGCAACCCGGAGAACAACGTCGGCCTCATCACTTTAGCCAAGTGGGTGCCCTTTGGATGCCTGGCTAGACAGGCGGGGAGGCATACTCAACAGCATGGGGGGGGGGGGGTTAGCTGCAGCACCTCCACAAGAGTCCCCAGGCCCCACCCAGCACAAAAGCAGATTGGGGGGTGGAGAAAGGGTGTTAAGCTGGCAGGTATTTCTTGTCATTTTCTGCCCCTGGTAGTCTCCACAAATGGCTCTTTTGCTGCAAAAGAAGGTTAGGGGCCCACAGAGAAAGGGACAGACAGGAAACAGGGCCGCCTCAATGACTCTCGCTCCCATTTAGGGAGGCAGGGGCAGGATTCAGCCCTCCAGTGCTTTCTGCTTCTGACCGAAGAAGGGTCTTTCCTGCCAATGGAGAAGGGCCAGATAGAGCGTGAAAACGTTCCTTTTCAGAAACGTTCACCCATAATGTGAGAATGTTAAGGGACTTGTGTGAGTGACCGCTGATCAGGGTTTGCAGATTTCCCACTGAGACCATCTAAATTCTCCCACACTCCCCTCCAAATGTATCTTGGTGAAGGCTTCCTAGCCTGACGTCTGCCTTGCTGTGTGTTTGTTTCAGTAATTGTGAGGTGTTAACAACCCTCACCCCCGACACAGGCCGCATCCTGTCCAAGCTCCACTCCGTGCAGCCCAAGGGGAAGATCACCTTTTGCACAGGAATCCGGGTTGCCCATGTAAGTTGCCCTTCTTTGGCACTTCCCCTGAAAGGACCCGGCTTTTGGGTGAGGAATGGGGGGGGGGGGGGAACGGCACGGTCTGTGTGTGCCTTGGGTGACCTCCCAATGCCTTGTTTTCTCCGTGTGATGCTCTGTGCCTTGTATTCCAGCTGGCGCTGAAACACCGGCAGGGGAAGAACCACAAGATGCGCATCATTGCGTTTGTTGGAAGCCCCGTGGAGGATAATGAGAAAGACGTGAGCGATTGGGGAGGGCTGGATCTCTGTTTCTCTCTCTCCCTCCCTCTCTTTAAAGAATAACCGTCCTGGGATCGTTGGCTGGCTGTGCTTTTAAACAATGCAGTTTGTGTCCTTCCTCAGGGAATGGGAGGTACTTGTTACCTTTCACTCAGCACAACGACCCTATGAGGTAGTTTACCTGGTGGGAGGGACACTTGGGTGCAGCCCTCCAGCGGCTTTTGGACTCTATCTCCCATCGTTCTTCACTGGCAGCTATGCAGATGGGAGTTGTAGCCCAGCAGTTCATCCCTCAGGAGGCTGAAAGAAGTTCGCCAATCTTATCTTGGGAGTTTGTTGTCTGGGTGCGAGTTCCTCCATTCTAACAGAGAGTGCCCAAAGCCTCTCCGGTTTCCTTTTCTGCGGACGTTTGCTCCGAGCCTCCTGCCCTGCTGATGCTTTCGGCCGGCAGGGCCATCTCGGTGGATGGGGCCGCCCGGGCGCCCCTTGTCTCCTTTCTCATCCTGATGGCACTTTTTTCCCTAGCAGCTGGTGAAGCTGGCCAAGCGCCTCAAGAAGGAGAAGGTGAACGTGGACATTATCAACTTTGGGGAAGAGGTGAGGAATCTCAAACCCAAGACTTGATGCCTATCTTGGTTTTTGTATGTGTCTGGTAAAATTTCTCAAGAAAAATGGAAAAGGAAAAAAGGTAAAGGGGAAAAACCGTATGGGTCATAAAACATCATAAGAATACAGGAAGGGAGGAAAATGTAGAAGTGGATCTTAGAGAAAAGTAACCAAATCTATGGACAGATTTTACACCCGTTTGCCATAACTTGAAAAGTTAGAACGTTATTGTTCATTAAGACACACGGGGAAATTATCATGTTGACAGCCAACAAATCCAGTTTTAAAACGGGAATCTTTTCTGCATGCATCTGACTTTTTCTACCGGGAGCCCAAGGTGGTGTAGGGGGCTGTTTCCCTTCTTTCAGTATCCTCTCACCAACCCCAGGGTGGGCCAGAGGGGTAGGCCAGCTGGAGGGAAACGGACCCAAGGTGACGCTGAGGGTCTCATGACTCGGGTCAAACCAGGGTGTCCCAAATCCCTCACGGCCCGTCGTGTACTCAGACCTTTCTTGGGGAAACTCCTGAGATGTCCTGAGTCGCCTGTGGTGGTTGATCTCTCTCTCTCTCTCTCTCTGTGCTTCCCCACTCTGGCTTCCTTCCCCCTCCACCACCACCACCACCACCAGGAGGCCAACACTGACAAGCTGACGGCCTTCATCAACACCCTGAATGGCAAAGACGGCACGGGCTCCCACCTGGTGACCGTGCCCCCTGGGCCCAGCTTGGCGGACGCCCTCATCAGCTCCCCAATCCTGGCCGGGGAAGGGGGCGCCATGCTGGGGCTGGGGGCCAGCGACTTCGAGTTTGGTGTGGACCCCAGCGCTGACCCGGAATTGGCTCTGGTGAGTGAGTGTCACGGGAGGGAGGGAGGGGTGTCGGCCCAATGGCTGCCCAACCACACTGGCCCCGGCATCTGCTCTCTTGCCTTTTTGTCCCGCAGGCTCTCCGCGTGTCGATGGAGGAGCAAAGACAGAGACAGGAGGAGGAGGCCCGCAGGGCTGCGGCGGCATCGGCCGCAGAAGCCGGGATCCCAGCGGCCGGTGGCGATGGTAAGACGGTTGGGGGGCCGGGGTTGGGCATCCTTCCCTGTTTTTATATATCACCCATAGTTACGCTGTGGAACTTACAGCCACAAGATGATGGGAATTAAGAATGGCCAGAAACAGGATGAGTGTAGTAGGATTGTCTCAGTTACGGGGCAGCCACAAGAGCAGTTGCGTCTTGGGCGTCCACTGGAGAAAGCAGAGGGGGAAAGATTCTCCCTCTCTTTTCTGTAATGCGACACCGGATGGAAGTCAGTGGTCCCAGTGTGTGTGACCTAGCCAGGCTGATGATACGCCTCTTTCCTCTGCCCAGAGTCGGATGACACCCTGCTCAAGATGACGATCGGCCAGCAGGAATTTGGCCGAGCTGGCTTGCCAGACCTCAGCACCATGACTGAAGAAGAGCAGATTGCTTACGCCATGCAAATGTCTCTCCAAGGAGCGGGTGAGCAAGCAGGCAAGAGCTCAGCCCCGGGCCCCCCTTCGCATCAGGGTTGGCGCGTGCGCTCGGTGGTCAGAGGGTGCCCTTTTGGAGGGGTGAACTGGGGAAGAGGCTTTGGATGGAGGCACTGGGCTCTGGAGGGGTTGAGCACACTGACAGCTCCTCCAGCATAGGAGGAACAGTTTCTCTGGGTCGCACATCCCGAGAGAAGCCTTCATCCGCCACGGGAGTGCCCTGTTGCACCTCTGTGTGAACTGCACTCCTTAGCTCGCCTCGGGCAGACGGAGACTTGTACAATGTGGAAGAGGAACGCTCAAAGGTGGGAAATACCTGTTCTTCCACATTATCAAAGTAGAGGCTTCTTAGATTTAAGCGGAAAGGGTGCTGTTTCTGTTTTTAGCTTTGCTGGAAGCAAGAATCATGTGGGCACACAACAGTGAAGGACCTTGAAGGCCACCGGTTTGTCTGTTGACCACATGGCTGACCGGCAGGCCTGGGCGCTTTCCTCTGGAAGGCCCTGCGGCGAACGGAACCCCTCGGTCCTCTCCGCTGCTGGAGAGAATCACGTAAAGCTAAGGGAGCATCTCTTTCTTGTTCCCAGAGTTTGGACAAGGCGAATCGGCTGAAGCAGACAGCAGTGCCGACATGGACACGTCGGAGCCTACGAAGGTTTGTGCCCACAGAGGGGTAAGGCTGTGCCCAGATAAAGGCGCCCCTCAAGTCCGGTTGCCAGAGGCTGGGGGGGGGGGCTTGGATGGGCTGAGGGAGTAGGGCCTCGCTATCTCACCCGAGATGCGGCCAGAAGAAATAACCCAGGGGGAGAGACAGCGCTGGGACAGGGATAGCCGCAGATGAGCCGGTCCTGGCCGGGTCCCAAAGCCCTCCTCGCGTGGATGGGGTTTCTGGGAATTTGAATCTGATCGTACAAGGGAGAAGCTGAGAGTTGCCCTTCCTTCCCCTCTACAGGAGGAAGATGACTACGATGTGATGCAGGATCCAGAGTTCCTCCAGAGCGTCCTGGAAAACCTGCCCGGGGTGGATCCCAACAATGAGGCCATCCGCAACGCGATGGGATCACTGGCCTCGCAGGCCTCCAAGGAGAACAAGGACAAAAAGGAGGAGGAAGAGAAGAAATGATGAAAGGCTGGGCCGGAGGCCCCCTCGCTCTTGTCCCTCCCAGGCAGGCCCGTGGCCACCGTCAGCAGGAAGGTTTTTCTCTTGCGCATGCCCCAGTTCTTGTAGCTGAGAAGCTGTCACTTCCCGTACCCTCTCCTCTCTGGGCTAGCTGGTAGGGCGCTGCGTCTCTGGGGCGGGGTGGTGGTAGGACCTTGGGGGGGGGCATCTTGTGGTTCAAAATAAAAATAAAAAACTTAAATTTTCTCTGCAGCTTTTCCTTGTATTTTCTCAAACAAAGCCCTAACGCTCAACCCTTTTCTGTGCCCAAACCAAGCAAGGCAGGAAGTGTAGACGGATAGTTCTTCTCTTTGTTCCCAGAATTCTTGACCAGTGGCCAGGCCAGCCGGGGCATTTTGGTGGCTGCAAAGGCCAAGAAGCACCTTGTTCAGATAAACTCTCATCCTGATCTGTGTGGCTGATGCTGGTTCTCTTCTGTTTAGCTCACGCCCTGTGTCCTGAGTAACTTGAAAGCTCAGGTTTTTCTTATACCAGGAACGGGGAGCTGCTGCCCTGCATGCAAGCCGTGGACCTCCAGGCCTCCTGACGTGGCGTCTCGGGACTCTCCAGGCCCTGACGCCACCCTAGCTCCTTGCCACCCTTACTTGGTTCTGCAGTTTGTTTTGCGATGAATTGCAATATTTTAATCTTTGTGGTGGAGGAAAATGCATACCAATTCTGCTGGCAGAGAAGTTGCTAAATGGTAGATGTTAAATTGGCTACAACTGCTTTCGTTTCCTAAAGTCTTTTTCTTGGTTATACTAGCTCTGTGGAGAGAGAGAGAGAGAGAGAGACTGTGGGATCCCCCCCTTTCACCCCCCAAGGCTAAAAGCCATCTGTTCAGGTATGGTTTTTCGTTAAGCTTCTTTGAGGACTTCAAGGGTAGACACTCACTCGGTGGCGGCTGTTTTAAGTGCCCAGATAAACACCCTTCAGATTCTTAAGAAGGAGAAGCAAAGGCCAGGCTGACACAGGCTTTCCCTGGGGTCGTGTTTTTTTTTAAAAGGCTTAAAACAAAATAGTAGTGTTTATCTTTTTTTATTGCTACTGACTTGGTTATTACGGGTCAAAGATACGGAAAGAAGAATACACAATTATAAAGCAGCAGCAGAGGCTGGGCCCTTCCCGTGTCAGACATACCGTGGCAACGGTCTTATGTGACAAGTGCCACTGAATATGAGAACATTAGCTGTTACAATCGGAAAGGTTTTGTGTTTTTTTTAAATATATTGATGGTGCACAAAACAATGGGGGAGAGATTAATATTGGTGGCCCCCCCAGGGCATTTTCGAGCTTATTCTAAGCAAGTCTGGTCATGAGGTGCCTCGGAGAAGCTGCAAAGAAATGAAGGGGGGGGGAATGGGATTTTAAACAAGTGAATTCCAGCAGCTGCATAAGAAGAAATGGCAGTATTTTTCATTTAATTGCAACAGTCCCTTGATCACACCCCCATTTACTCCTCTCCGCCCCCCCCCCCCCAAGCTGGTTTTCGCACTGGAGACGGGTTGGAAGCAAACACATTTGATGCTCTCTGAGAAAAGGTTATGACTCTACCCCGGTTTGCGACATGGGTGGGGTGCTTTGGGGCAGGAGGGGAGGCTCTTCAACTTTAGGGGGTGATACAGGAGAAATGGGGAGCTCAGTTTGAAGCGGAAGGGGAGTGGGGCCTCTTCCTGGTTTTGTTTTAAAAGTGATGCTGCCGTTTCTGAAGACCACTTTTATTTTTCAAAGCCATGCGCTGGTGTGTTTGGTGTTTTTCTGGATTCTGTTGTATTGAGGGGGACTGAGATGCAGCTTCAGATGTGGGCAGAAGGAGCCCTGAATGAATCGGAAGGCTCTCCCGGTGTGACCAGGCATGCAGGCCCTTCCCAACCCAGGGCCTTCTGGGGGGGGGGGCAGGGCTATAACTCCCCTCAGCCCCCCGGCAGTACTGTATGTTGGGCTCGGTGTGACTTACGTCCAAAGCTGTTGTTGACCAGGTAGATGGGTTTTGTGCTGCACAGCAAGGTAGCGAGGCTCCCCAGCGATCCGGAACCCACCAGTTGCACCTCAGAGGTGATCCCCAAGGTGGCGTTTCTCTGCAAGGGGATCGGGAGGCACTTGGGTCAGTAAAAGGAGCTGAGGTTTGCTCTTACAGTGTCTGACTTGAGAGGCTCTCTCCCCTGAGCTTGCAAGGGATGGCTTTGGCAACAAGGGGCACCACAGGCCTGTCTGCGAGTCTTTTTTTCCTCTTAGCATTTTTGGGTGGCTGATGCTATCAGCTGAGCGGGTAGTACGTCCATCCGCCCATCTATCTGTCAATCTATTAGCATGCAGTCCCATTACGTAATGCAACAGGGCTATAAGACGTGGCGTTGCTTATACTTTTAAGGCAAGTGAATTTTCGAAAGACGCTTCGGGTCTCGTGCCTTTGGCCTTGCAGCTGCTACTAAAGTGGAGTTGGAATCACAGCTTGGAAAAACGTAGCTACCACAACATCAGCCAGCCTAGGACAGCACGGCTGGAGAAGCGGGGGGGGGCAGGGAAGGCGGCAGTGTGGCTGTCTGCCGGCCGTACAAGAATCCTCTCCACCAAGGGGGAGAGAGAGAAGGGGCTCCTGAGGAAGGGGTGCGCCGGGGCGAGGAGATCTCAGGGGCTGCCTTACCAAGACAGCATGAAAGTAAGCCTCCAGTTCCTGGCACGAAGGGAGCGGTTCAGAGGCCTCCATCTTGAGGGCCACACAGCCTTCTGGTTGCCCGTGATAGACCATCAGGTGCTGCAGGAAGGAAGAAGCGGAGGAAGGACTGGATGAAGGGGATCCCCGACCCACACAGGTCACAGGATTAGTTTCAGTTTTTGTCCTCATACCAACAACCCAGGACTGAATCTGGAGTGTGGAGGCAGTTCTCTTTCCTGGATTACAATGACTCCAAGAACCCCCAGCAGCCATTCTAGCTGGGGATTCTGGGAGCTGTACTCAAAAAAAAGCTCTGATCTTCACACCCTATTTGCCTCCTTCCCCTGCTTTCCCAACACCCTGTTTGTGGCAGTTTTCATGTTGTTTTGGGGGTAGGAAATGGATAAACAGTAATTCCACTGGGGTGAAAATGCAACAACTAAGCAGTGCTCTCCAGTGGCTGTTCCAAGTACCTCTAACCGCTTTCCGAGTCATACTTTTGTCTGGGGGCAAGTTTCTTCTTTTAGTGCATTATTTTGCATTCGTTTCATTTAGACTTCCACTAGAAATCAGACAAACTCAGCCCTCTTGCTAATCAGATTGTCTGCCTGATCACCGACAAATCAAATTAGCTTTCAGTCAGATTGCAAGGACTCAAAAGAGGGCTGAGCTCCTTCTTTCCCACCCACCCCCCCAAAAAAACCCCCCACTGTTCCCCAGTATGGCTTTCCAGGTGATCTCACCAGCTGCCATTTTTTCCAAAAACAGCCTCTGGCTTTGAATGTGTCCTATTGCCTTGATCAGGCGGAGCCCTGAAAATAATTAGGGGCCATGAGCTCTCCCACTTCAGTGGCATTCAATTAATTCTGCCATCTGGAAAGTTTCTCATACAATTAAAGGCACGTTGTGACCTTTTGGAAGAAGTGGTTTCAGCTGGTCCCTACCCAAAAAGTTTTATCTCCCAACCCCTTGCAGCCTTTCCTTCCCAGACCATCTCGGAAAGGACGTCACTCACGTTTTTCAAGTCGCAGGTGATCCCCGGTGCCACGCCCTGCTCCCCAAGTTCGCTGAGAGCCAGCAAAAGCGACGCTTCATTCTGGACATTGACTTGAGGAGGCAGGAAGCCAAAGGGGTCCCTCTTGAGCACAGAAGACAGACAGGAAAGGGGGGGAAAGAGGACAGCTGAAATTGGGTTATTGCTACAGAAGATGCTCCGTTGAGCTACTCTACACTTCTGTAGAGGAAGGAAGGACCGTGGGGGCCAAGGGAGGCAAGAGGATTCTCTGAGCTCCTCCTTTTCCCAAAACCCCTCCAGTTGCTGAGCACTTGCCTTCTGTTAAACCAGACGGACTCCTTTCACAAACAGCACCCAGAGCAGGAAACAGGGTGTTTTATTATTCAAAACTGGAGGACCCTGATTTGAGGTGAGGGGTTTAACCTGACATTTACAGGAACTCTCTTGAGGCATCACATCTCTGCCCCCCAAATCCATTCATCCTGTCCCTTTTGTGACCCACAAAAAGCACCAGCCAGGAATCTGGATCAGCCAAGCCAAAGGACTGGAAGGCACTGCTCCCCGTTGCACATTTCTGCCTCCTGGCTTGGCTGCTGCCTCGTCTACCTGGGTGCAGGCTGCCCGTCCGAGGTACGTTGCCAGGAGGACCCCCACGATGCTGATGGTGAGCACGGACGCCGCTCCCACGGTCAGGATCACCAGCTTGCGGTTGGAAATTTTCAGTGGCTCGGATCCTTCAAGGCTGGGATGGAGGGTCTAGGTTGGGATTCAGAGAGGAAGCAAAAAATAAGTCCTGCATCAGATCTGGGGAACCTGCCGCCTTTTCTTTGGGAAAGCGTTAACACTCTTGGAGGCGAGGAGATCTTTGGAGAAAAGAAGCAGAAAAGGCTGGAAGGAGCTGCCCGGACATGAGATCTTTCAGGAAGGCCTTAAGGGAGCAGGAGACCTGAGAGAGGGACAGCGTGCCCAGGATGACCCAGTCAGTACAAGGATGAGGGCAGCTTGCTCCTGGTGGAACTTCTGCTTTGCACAAAACTGCTGAAGACACAAATCTGAACAGGAAAAGAAACCACAGTTATCCTGCCCCCCCTTTTATATTAACTACTTACGTAGGGGGGGCTTTTGAGCTGCATCCCCACCGGCCACGAGTCCGGGCTCTTCTCCTCGCTGGCCATTTTCTGTGGAAGGGCCAGAGGTGGACTGAAATGGATCTAATGTGAGAGCGGGAGAGAGCTAACTTTTATAAAGTCTCACCCACCGGGCCCAGAGCCAAGACAAACAATGCCCCTCTGTGAATTTCCCAGGCCTGCCTCTTTGGTTCAGTATCCTAATCATCCACGTGGGAAAGGCAGCTGGGTCCTCCCTCCTGTGCTACCATCTCAAAATAGCTAATATGCAGCAGGTATAACAGTCTTGCCAAGGGGCCAATTCTATTTTCTCATCCGTCTTCCCCCTAACCACCAGGTAATACTCTGAATGGAGCTTCAACTGGCTGCAGTTCCTTTGGAGTGTCCTTGCAGTGGAGTGTCTCCACCTTTTCTGACATGGAGATTGCCATGGTTTGGGTGCCTCTGCTCCTTGACAAAGCAAAAGCCCCTGTGGTTCAAAAGGCAACGGAGAATTCTCTGAGTGTGTGGCTTTCCTTGGTCTACAGAAATGAAGAGAAGCAACCGACTCTACATCCCAGGAGGAGAAACCTACTACTCACCACATGGCTCGGCCTGAACCTTCCAGCCTCTAGCTTTTGCCCCCTTGGGACTTTAGTCAAACTGCAGAGCCTGCCGCTTCGAGAACTGCTATGTGCCATCAGGTCCTTTCCCACATACGATCTTGTGGTGAATTTCTGGCCTCCAAAATGTCCTATTATTAACATCAAAGGATTTTTTTTGGGGGGGGGAGCTGTTCTCCAGCTCTCAAAAGTTGCCTCTTTGTGATATTTTAGTATGCCAGTCAAAATACTGCTCGTGCTGGTTTTTGGTTTCCGCTTCCCCTTGTAGACCCCGGAACAAGAAGTACCACGTTGTTAAAAAGCCAGCGGAAGCAACATCCACATGGCCACGGCTGCCATCGGGCAAGCGAGGAGGGGGTGAAGGGTTTTTCCCCCCAGCCCCTTCGTGCCTGCCTGAATCTTCTTTTGCCCTCTCCTTCTGCAGTTAAAAGCTCAGGTTGTCTTCCAGAAGCCAAGTGAGCAACCTCCTATTTGGGCCTCTTCTGACCCATGTGCAGGGATGTGCCTCTCTGTGCTTTCAGGACTCCAGAAAGTGAGCAGAAGACAGAAGGGAAAGCTTAGCTGGCCAGACAAAGTTTCTTCTTGGTTTTTGGCCGACTCGCTCAGGTTCCAGCATCTGAGATCCTGGGAAGAAACAGGCCTTTTGAATGAAAGCACGCGGCACCTCCAATCATCTCCCTTTTGTCAATGCACAGAGTAGGGTCTGTGTTCCCGGAGAAACCGCCGCGTCATGATCTGCTCGGACCACGTCCAGACGAAGGGCCTCGTATTCAGCAGGGGAAGAAAAAGGCCCCGGCTTCGAAGAAGGGAGCACAAAAGGAACACTGTTCTCAAGATGCTGCGCTAGACCCAGAGCTGCCATTTGAGGCAGGGAAGGAGCACTGAACCAGGGGAGATAAAAATCCAACTTGGCTTGGCTGGGCAGGTAGCAGAACAAAGAACAAGGCCGGCCGGCCGGCCGGGTGAGCTGAAGGAGAAGGAACAGGGCATGTTGACACCGGCCGCTTGTCTGAACCTGCTGGGAGCCATCTTGAAAGCCCAACCAAGGGCAACATCGTACGGCATGGGCCAAAGCTCAGGGTCCCTAACGAATCCTCAGAGCCACTTTTTCTTTCTAGATATTACTGCCTTTTGGTCGTCTTCTCCAGGTGTATTTATGAGCAGAGGCCTCTGGTTTCCTTACCGCTTGGGAGATGGTGGCCAATAGTCAGCTGTGACCGTACCGAGGAGGAAGATGGAAGAAGAGGGGGTTCCTTTGTCTCTTTGACTTTCTTTCAGAGGCGTCTGCGTGCCCAACAAAATGTGGTCGACAGCTGGTGAAAGCTGTCTGGGCGTTGGGCGTTGCAAAGCCGGACACGTCGCCCTTTTCACCTCTCCTAGCGGCCGCCAAGGTGACTGGGAAACCCAAGAACTCTGGATGAACCAGGTCCGAAGAGGAATGCAGGATAGCCGTGTGCTTTTTGGAAACATGACCCTCCTGTTCTGGTACATCTGCTACAAAGGGAAGACTGGGTACCTTACAACGGCAACAGTGGCTTATTCTTTGCATGGCTCCTGTGGCCATTTTTTTACTATTTGCTAAGGGAAATTCCATGTGGAGCCACCCCATGGGATGATGCTGCTTCTAGAGGAAGAGGTTTTTCCAAAAGAACAATTTAAAGAGGATTCCCTCTTCTTCAGCCACTAGTTACGGCTATCAATTTGACTGAGGCTGACTTAAATTTGTCCTAATTATCTCTTTCTTTCCTCTCTTGCTGCTGCTTTGCTTTTACCTGGTTTTAATTTTTGTAGGTTTTGTAGTGTAAAGTAGTTTTAGTGAAACACTCTTTTAAGTTAACAATCTCATTATTTTGCTAATGCATGGACTGCAATGTTGTTCCCCCTTTTTTTCTGCTCATGCTGGGTCTTTGAGTTAATAGGAAAGACACGACTTCCTTGGAAGCCACTTAGTTCATGGGAACACTGTTAAGTACGAAACCCCTTGTGGGCATAGAGTAAAAACATATCGTATGTGTGTATGCAGGTAGAAAAACGTGCAGTTGCCCATAGACACTGCTGCCTAGAGTAGAGCTTGTCACTCAGTTGGGTGGCACAGCATATAAAACTAATCTAAATTAAAAAAACCAATAAACACATACTTCTGCTTCCCAGTCACTCGAAGGAGGTGTGTGTGTCTATTATATAGTCACATGTCTCTATACTGTATGTCTATTTTTTAATATATATTTTTCCACCCACATAAAGCTGGGCTGACGCGTAAAAGAAAAATGAAGCAGACCAGCTGCAAATTATGGTTATTAAATGAGTTAAAAGTTTACGTAATTAATTTAACAGTAATTAATTTCTCAGGCCCTATTCTAAGGGTTGGCCATTATTGCCCACAATCCCCCCTGTTCAAGAGCCTCCGCCATTTCCCCTCCCAAGTGCCTTTGCGCGGCTCCCTTCGGCAGGGCCAATGTCCCAGAGGGCATTGCGGCACGGAGTCTCCCCGCCCCTCGGTTCCCTTTCTTTGGAGGAGAATCCCCTGAGGGACGTGTGCCTTGACCAATCACCGCCTGGTTCTCAACAAGATGCATAGGCGGAGCTACTGACGGATGAAATCATTACGTAAAATGGCAGGGACAGGGCCCTTCTCCTCCTATCTCTTTAAACCAATTAAAAAGCGAGATATATACTTATGAAAGTCTCTGTAACAGATAAAGGACTATCCTCTTATTGAGTGACAACAAGCCCTTCCAATAGGACCAAGGAGTGGTGAAAAATGTTATTGACGTAAATTTGGACCAAGAGGATAGGCCATATGCAGGGGAGCCCACCCACTCACCCCCTTAGCCCCGCCCCTCTCCACTAATGGGCGGTTCGTTTACGAGACCGGCTGCCTCAGCAAATGCTGTACACACCTGCTGCAGTTCCTATGTTTCCTCAGGCAGCCAGCCAATTAATTCAAAGTCCCGCCTTCTGGAAGGAACTAGCCAATTGAAACGCGGAGTTCGGAACCATGCTGACTGGCATCGACGGAAAGCCAATAAATACTAAATCCACAGAAGTGATAGCTACATTCACCAATGGGTGCCGGTTGGTGGGTGTCTCGGCGAGGAGATTGCTCCTAGCTCGCATGGCAGAGAGACGAAATAACACCCAATAGAGAGCGAAGGAGGTGGACCAAGGCTTTAAGCGGCAGGTCGCGTAGCCAATAGCCATGGGCGGAGACGCAGTGGGGCTCGGTCTCTCAATGCCAGCAGCCAATGAAGAGCGAGTCCCAGGGGGGCGGGTTATCTTGCTTGAGTGACAGGCACCTTGGTCCAACCGAGAGCGGACGGGCGGAGCTTAGTTATGATTGACCTTCCTTCCATCCAACGGAGACTGAAAGAGTGACGCGATCTCCCTCAGAGTGGCATGCGTCTGCGCCAATCGAGAGGCCGGTTCGGAGGGGTAGAAGCAGGAAGCGGCCGAGGAGGCGGAGGCCGCTCTGCAGTCAGTCCAGAGAGGGGCCTCGGGGGTTGTGCAGCCGCCGGGATCGCCCGCCCCCCACCCGCGAGCCGCCACCCTCCGCCTGGCCCGAGGACGCCGCCGCGGCGCTGAAGGGAACCGGAGCCCGACGCAGGTAGGCCCGAGCGCCTTCCCCTTTAAGGGGGTGGGGCCTCGCCACGGCCCGCCCACCAGGCATCGCTTCTTAGAGGGGGGGAGGGGGGGAAGAAGAGATTATTTGCGGGGGGGGGTCGGAGGGGAGCCTTAAATTGGGGGAGGGGGTCGGAAAGGGAGGGGGGAGGGGGGCTGATCCCTGGGAAACGGGGGGCGGGGGCGGGGGCGGGAGGGGGATCCGAAAGAAAGAAAGTTGAAATAAGTAAATAAACATATTACTATTTTTTTGTGTGTGAGGGGGATCGTCCTGCTTTCTTTTCATATAAGAGGCTTCAAGGGAAGCAAGGGAGGGGGATGGCTGGGCTTGGCTGGGCGATTCCCCCCTCCCTCCACCCCCCACCCCACCCCAGAAGAAAGAAGGGGGGTCTGAGAAGGTGAATTGGGGGAGGGGGCATGTTGTGCGCACACGCACACACACACACATATACACCCACTCCAGTATAGAACACCAGTGGGACTGGGAAGGAGACCCCGCCTTCTCCCCCCCTGCCCAAATCCCAAGACCTGGCCTAGTGATGGCGGGGGGGGGAAGGGAGAAATGCCCCAAGCACGCACTGTGGGATCGAGAGGAACCCTTGGATGCACATGTGTGTGTGTGTATGCGTGTGTATAATATACACACGCAAGGGATATATTTATACCTTGTGCTTGTCTCTGTGCGTTCTTAAAGACGTAGCACACGTGTAGTGGCACACTTGTAAGAGTGGCACACAAAATAAGACACAGAAGTAGTTGAGTGGCACACACACACACACACACACACACACACACACACACACACACACACACACACACACACACACACACACACACACACACACACACACACACACACAGAGACAGACAGTTGTATATGTACATGCCCGTATACAGGCCAGCCGGCCGTTCTCTTCCTCTGCCTTTCGTCACCGCTGAGCTAGACGGGAATCAGTCGGTGACAGGGACCGACCCTTTGCAGGGAGGGGGCCTTTCCTGGATGGTGGGGGGGAGTCTTCTTCGAAGTGCTCTGGAGCATTTGCTTTGGATTGGGGTCACGCTCCCCAAACCCCACCTGCTGCCCAAAAGTGGCACCATGAGCCGCGTCTGTGTGCTTGCCACTGGATGGATGGTTGAGGTGGGACCTCCTGAGTCAAAACCCTCATTTGGACCTTTACCTTCTTGAAGCTTCTGCCACAAGGGGAGTGGGTGGGTTCCTTTTGCTTCCCGAAAATCCACCGGCTCCATCACTCGGGGCCGGTCATGGCCGTAAACTCAGGTTCCTCTCGGGCCCTCCCACGCCTAGAGCGCCCCTCCTGATTGTCCGCCCTGTCTCTTCTGGTCTTGCTTTTCTTGGGGGGGGGGGTAAAAGATGACATGTGTATAACATTCTATAACAGACCCAACCACTTTTTCTACCCTTGTTCCCAAAGTTTAACCATCTGAAAAACACAACACAATGGAAAAGCTTAAGATTCTCCCCGAGATACTAGATTTCTATTTTCAGGGATGTATTTTTTTTTTAAAAAAAATCTTCTACCTCCAGTATCTCGACTTTATACTGTCTAGAAACATTTTACCATTTTGTTTTACCAAAAGTGCAGAGTCTTGAGGCCCAGAACAACTTGCTACCTGTAGAGCTAATGCCTCGACCAGGTTTTCTTTCTTTCTTTCTTTTTTTTAAAAGTCACCGCATTGTAAGTCTTCCTAGTTTTCATTTTATCTGACTGAAATTAGACATTTCTGCCTCTCCCCATGAAACCTGACTCCTGAACCCCTTCTAGGCACGCTTGCTTTGTGTTTCCATTCAAGTTAGCAGATGGTGGCGGCTTAATTCTGTTAAACACACTCGATGTAATCACTTGCCGGACTCTGGAGCAGGCAGCTGCCCATGGGTTTTAATCTGGAACGTGAAACTCTTGAGGCGGCGGAGGGGGAGTATCTGCATATGTGTGTGTGTGTGTGTGTGTGTGTGTGTGTGTTTGTTCTTCAGGAGGAAAAAGGCAACTTCCAGCCTGACCTCTTTGGGCCATGGACGGAGGTTGGTCCCTTTGGAAAGCCATGCCTGGTTTGGTCAAGCGGGCCAGGGTGGGCTTGTTCTTGAAACTGCCCTCTTGCTTCTCCTCAGTCTTTGTGTCTGTTGGGAATGCGCCTGATGATTTATGCCTCTCGGTACCTCCCCCCCCAATAACCCACATTCTCCATTTTGACCGTGGTGCAAAAGCGAAGGAGTTGGGGTCTGTTGAGGATCCACTTTGGTTAAAGTTGTGGACAGGAGGGCGAAGCTGAACGGCATCCCAGCCACGGAGTGAGGGCTCCTTTAGAAGTTCGGCCTGGTCCAACCATTGTTAATTTTGAGATGGCCATTGAAAATCTACCTGTTTCCCCAAAGCAGCCCAGAGGCTTGTGGAACCTGGAGCCCCCACAATTACATGGTGTCAGATCAAGCGGGCAAGAGTCCACACGGAGCTTGTGCTGTGGTCTGTGGGCTGGCCTTTGTGGTGCCCCACAAGAGGTGTGGGGGGGACCTCCCAGAGCGTATTGCCACTTTCTTGGGCTTCCAGTCCCATGGGGGGGGGGGGGAGACTATCAGCCGCCTTTGTCACAGGTTCAGTACCTGCCTCCCGCCCTTTCTCCCCCCCCCCATAGCAGACCTGCTGGGCTGATGCCTGACGGGGTCTGTTTTAGGCCGGGGAGGAGGTGGTGGTGGAGGGCAGGGTTCCTGCGGCATGGCTGGGACGGTGGTTCCGGCCTGCATCGCAGCCGTGCGTCCATCAAGTGAAATTCCCATCCTTCCCTTGGCATGTTGGATCTTGTTTTCCCAAGTGGAGGAAAGCAGTCTGGCTCCTCTTTCTCTGTCTTGCTCTCCTGAGGGCTTCTGCCAGTTATAAGACTTAACCCCTGTCCCTGCACGGGGCTTTTCCTCCCCCCCTCTCCACCCCCCCCCAAGTTTTCGGTGGAGTAACGGGGCAAAGGAAGCAGCAGGTCTCTGCTCCCCCCCGTCCCCCCCCCCAGGGACCTTCCAATCCAGCTCCTGACCATGTAAGGGAGAAGGTGGCATTTTTAGCTGGCTAGCGGGACGTGCACAAAGGGCCAGATTTGGGTGGCTGATCTTTCTCTCCTTCCGCCCCCTCCGCCCGCTGTGTCAGCTGTGGGGCTTTGGAACAGGTGCCCTTAAGAGGGGAACGCACACACACGCCCTCACAATCGGCCTGTGCGCCTGAGTTTGGTGGGGCTCAGCTGTTGGAGGAAGCAGGGACAGCAGTGGGTCAGGCTGGGGATGGGGGGGCATCATCCCCCAGCCGCTGTAGGCCCAGCCGGGGCTAGCCTCTTCCCTGGCCTTGCCAGTGAAATAAGAGGCCAAGAAGCCACCGGGTTCAAAGCAAGCCTCTTCCACCTTCCTTCCTCCCCTGTGCATTTTAATGGTTTCCTGTGTGTCCCCCCCCCGTCCGCCCCCCCCATCTTCTCACCTTGGTCCATACAAATAAAGAGCCCCCCCTCCTGCCTTGGCAACCACAATGCCTTCCACTCCCTGCATTTTGTCTTGTGCTTAACCTAACAATGCCTCCATTTGAGCTTAAATCTCCCAAGAGGAGGTTCGGGGATTGGGAGGGGGGGGTTCCAAAGGGCTCCCAGTTTTCTCCTGGCTTGCCCCCTGGGGTTGCCCTTTGTGCCCCGAGAGAGGTTGGCTTCCTGCTCCACTTAAGGCATCTATTTAAATTCAAAGGAACCCTTCCCTCCCTTTCTCTCCCCTGCCCTTCCTTTTTAAAAAATTTTTATTGCTCTCTGAGTGGAAGGAATTGTGTTTGGGAGATGAGAGGTGGGTGTTAATCCATCACACCTTAGTCTTCTGGGCTTGGTTACAATCACACACACCCCACGCGCCCCCCCCAACCCCCCAGTTAGTCCTCCAAGGTAGCAGGAAGAGAGTTCCCGCGGGCCAGGAAGGGGGTTGCTTTGTGCACATCCTGGATTGTTCTCAGCCATGGATTCCTCCCCCCAGGAGAGGTGGTTCTTCTTCTTCTTCTTCTTTTTTGAGTTGCTGTCGCGGCGAGGAGGAGGGCGGGAGGGCAGAAGAAACCAGGAAGTGGACCGATTAATGGCGACTCCATCTCCTTCCTTTTAGTTTCAGAAATTGCAACAGTCAGATTCATACTGTACTGTAGATATACATGCAACGTTTGTCTCGGTTGAGCAAATATTTTGAATGAATTTGGAACAATTTGTTGTTAATGGTGGCAGTCACAATTTTTTAAAAAAGACAACCCCCTCCCCCCCCCCCAAGATTACCAGGGTTTGTTGCCAGTTTCACTTCATTGCTCAAATCATGTCAGGCTTGAGGAGGGCAGTCTTTTCCAAGGCCAAGTGAGGACCTGAATGCCGGACCTTGCGCCCCCCCCCCCCCGGTCAGCCCCAAGTCCCACTTGGGGGGGGGCACTCTCCTGTTGAGGCAGACGGGCTGCCAGAGAGTGCTAGAAGGTGCCCGGTGCGGGTGTTGTAGCTTTTCAGGGTCTGCACCTCTCATCTGGCGTAGCCACTGGGGGGGATGATGGAAACAGTAGTCCAGGAACATATTTCTTAGTCCTGGTAGAAAGGCCTGGGGAGGGGGGGGGAAATAGGTGTGTACCATGGGGTGTGGGGGTGTTTGTGTATCCCAAGTTCTGTGCAGCATGTTAGAAGTACCTCATGGGACAAAAGTACCACGCCAGCCTTGAAAGGTAGGCCCGGGGCTAGGATTTCCCCCTGCAGCTCAGTTTGGGACGGAGGTGAGGCCTTCCTCTGGCAGCTTCCTGGTGGTGGTGGTGGTTGTTCTGGCTCCGGCACCAGCCTTGGTCGGTTTCCCTCCTCCCAGAGAAAGGCCCTCCCTTTAGGACCCTTTCCCCCCCCCCCTTCAGCTTTCAAATCTGGTGCAGGCGTTTCTTGGGTTCCTTGCCCCTGGATCTCTTCAGGGCCAACTGGACACCCTCTGGGCCGAAATTCCCTGGCGGGGTGTGGCCGGGGGGGGAATGGGCGATGGGGCCCCAGCCTTGGGCTCTGTGGAGGGCGGGGCGCTGAGCGTTGGCTGCTGGAAGGGGGTTGGCGGGGTGTGGGGTGCCTGGGGCCCCCTTGCTGCAAAAGGGTCCTCCGGTGCCTCTCTCAGCTCCCCTGCCCCTCCCATTGTGGAAACTGCCAGGCCTTCTCTTCTCCCCCCCCTCCCCCCTGCCCATCATAATCATCAGGAGGGCGGCTGGGGAGAGGCACCTGCCCACATTCCTGGCCTCCAGCATCCCCACATGGCAGGAGAGCGGGGGGGGGGGGCAGCCCTGCTACCTGCAGATGATTGAGTGGGACTGGCGAGGGGCAGGGGGAGGAGGAGGGGAGGGGGCCCAGCACAGGCAGGCCTGGCTCCCACCCTCTGGCTGAGGCCCCACCAGAATTGGGCACTGCTTGTTTCCCTCCCTCCTCCCACCACCCCAGCTGCCCCTAGGGAAAGAGAGAGCCAGCCTTGAGCTCCTGGGGAGTCTCTCCGGGTCCCCTTCAAGCAGGACCCCGGAAGCAGCTTCCACCTGGCTGGCCAGCCTTGGGGGAAATCTGAGGCCGCCCTCCCTCCCTCCCTCCCCACTCTGTCTCTCTCTGTCTCCCTCGTCCTCTTTTCTTTCCTCTTCCTGCCCTCTCCCCCTTTCCTTCCAGAGTCGCCCACCCGGGCCTTTGCTCGCCTTGCTTCCAGCCGGCATCATGTTAGGGCTGGGGGCGTGGCCTGAAGGGGTGGAGCAGGGACCGCCCCCCACCTGCCCCCTTCCCCGGGAAGCCCCCAGTCCAGAACAGCTTCTCTCTGGCTTCTGGTGAGGATCCAGCAGGCAGAAGGCGGATTTGGCGCTAGGCCTGGGCCGCTGTTCACCCCCTCCTTTGCCCCGTGCGTCTTTTGCATTTCTCTTTCGGCAAAAAAGTAGCCTCTAAATTCATTTTTAAAAAGACAGCAATTGGGGAAAAGAGAAGGAGGGGGACCCCAGAGAGGAGGGGCCTCTGTGGACTTCAGCTGGACTTACGCTCAGTCTTTGGCACGTGGGGAGGAACCTTCACCTGAACAGGTTGGCCATGGCGGCTGTGTGGTCATGTAGATGGTGGCTGCGTTGCTTGGATCGTGTGCGGGCTGGCTAAGCTTCTGTATTTGTGTGTGCTCTTCTGGGAGAGGGCTCGGGGTTCGATGGCAGGGCTGCCTTTGTGTGAGCGGAAGGGCCCCCCCCCCCCAGGTGCAGCCTTCAGGTAGGGCTGGCGGGCGAGGCCTGTCTTAAGCCTTGGGGAGCCAAGTCTGAGGTCAGTGCAGAGAAGGAGGAGGAGGAGGAGGAGGAGGCTGTATTGGGTGGAGGAAAGGTCTGATCTGACATGAGGCAGCTTCCAAGCTTTGCTCTGGGGGGGTAACCTCTTCTCTCCCCACCCCACCCCCATCCTGGTTTCCTCCTCTAGAACTTACGGAAACCTTCGCCATGGGTGACATGAAGACCCCCGATTTTGACGACCTCTTGGCGGCCTTCGACATTCCTGACATTGACACCAACGAGGCCATCCACTCCAGCCACGAGGAGGCGGAGACCCACATCAAGCCCCTTCCGGTGGAGGCGGTGGTCCCCGAGCAAGTCCTTCCCCACGCCGACATCACCACCGTCAGCGTCATCGTGAAGAACACAGTCTGCCCCGAGCAGCTGGATCCCGCCGACGGGCGGCTCAAGGACGGCCATGCCCTTGGCGTGCGCCTCCTCCAGAACGGCTTTGCGGCTCCCGAGGGGGCCCCCCATTCCTCCCCCGCCCGCCCGGCAGAAGCGACACCCCCGGCCAACGGGGAGTGTTGGGCCCCCAAAGAAAAGGGGACCAAAAGCCTTGACCTCTTCTCTCCCTTCAGCCCCGGCGCGCACGAGGACACGGAGACCAACCTGATCGATCAGCCCCGCGAAGGCAAGAGGACGGACCCGACCCTCTCCGTGCCTTCTCTCTCCCCGCCAACCCCTGGGGTTTCTTCCGCCCCACCACCGCTGGATTACTGTGATCCCGCTCGGGAGAGCCCCAGGCCACTGGCTCCGGCTTTTCCGCCTCCGTTCGATGCCTGTCCGGCTGGCGACGCAAGCCTTCCTCCGAGCCCACCTCCTCCCCCTTCAGGGCCCCCCCTGGTCATCAAACAGGAGTCAGAGGGTGAGGTATCCTGTCGGGGGGCCAGTCCGCCTGCTTGCCCAGAAGCCACTCCCGTTTGCTATTCTGTAGACAGTTCTCCCGTCACGCCCTGGCCAGCCTCGTCCCCGACCCTCGACGGGGATGCCAATAATGACCCTGGCGCCAAGGGCTCTCCTGCCAGCCCTCAGGGCCAGTTCCTCAAAAGCTCTGCTCCAGCAGACGGGAGTCCCGGGCCATCGGTTTCGCCCAAGCCTGCCAGCCTTGGGGCCTTGAAGGAAGAGCCCGTGGAGAAACTGGTGCAGTGCCCCCCGGGTGCTTCCAGTGGGGAGGAGGAGGAGGAGGAAGAGGAGGAGGGAAATGAAGACGAGAGCACTGGGTCTCCCTCATCCGGCTCTTCGCGGCCTCTCAAAGTCAGGATCAAGACCATCAAGACCTCTTCTGGGAGCATCACCAGGACAGTGACAAGGATCCCTTCTGATTCGGAGCCCACCAAGCTGCCTCTGGAGCAGGACTCGCCAGAAGCCGCTGCTCCCTCTGCTGCAGAGAAAGGAGCCGCCGTGCTCCCGACCACCGCGGTGAAAGAGGAGGGTGCCACGGGACCCCCCAGCCCCAAAGCGGTGGTCACCAGTCCCTTGAAAGTCCTGGAAGGGCCCAAAGTGGTCAGCGTGCAGCTGGGGGACGGGACGAAGCTCAAGGGGACGGTGCTGCCGGTCTCCACCATCCAGAACGCCAGCACCGCCATGCTCATGGCCGCCAGCGTCGCCCAGCAGAAAGCGGTGGTGCTTCCCAGCAAGGCCGTGGCCAAGAACATCATCAGTTTGGTGCCCCAGGCCCTCCCGAAGGCCACGGACGGCCGGAGCGGCGTGGGCACGTGCGCCCAGCCGGCCGTGGGCGCCGCTCCCGCCAACCAGAAGGTCAACGGCACCACCGTGGTGGTGATGCAGCCCCAGAAATCCTCGCCCGCCATCGCCGGGACGGTCATCTCCCGCAGCCAGTCCAGCCTGGTGGAGGCCTTCAACAAGATCCTGAACAGCAAGAACTTGCTGCCCACCTACAAGCCGAACCTGGCCCCTCCGGCGGAGGCCAGCCTGAGCCTACCGCCCCTCGGCTACCGCTGCCTGGAGTGCGGCGACGCCTTCGCCCTGGAGAAGAGCCTGGCCAGGCACTACGACCGCCGCAGCATGCGCATCGAGGTGACCTGCAACCACTGCACCAAGCGGCTGGTCTTCTTCAACAAGTGCAGCCTCCTCCTGCACGCCCGGGAGCACAAGGACAAGGGGCTGGTCATGCAGTGCTCCCACCTGGTCATGCGGCCCATCACCCTGGACCAGATGATCGGCCAGCCAGACATCACCCCTTTGGTCTCGGTGGCCTCGCTGAACGCTGCCGGCAAAGCGGCGGCCGCCGGGGGGGCCCCCGGGACCACGCAGGAGGCCGTGACCGCCGTTGCGGCCGGGGGGGCGGCTCCGGACCTTCCCATCCTGCCCTTGAGCAGCAGCAGTGCTGAGCCAATGACCACAAACTCCTGCCAGTGCCTGGAATGCAAGGAGCAATGCAAGGACAAGGCGGGCCTGGCGGCTCACTTCCAGCAGGCCACCACCTCCACGGTAAGGGGGACTCCTTGGGGCTCGGGTGCGGGGGGTCGGAAGAGGCGTGGGCCACGCTGGCAACCTGTGGGACCGCTGGACTCTTTCTCCCCAGCACTCGACCCGCCCAGGAACCGCAGGGCCAGCCGGAAAACACTGCTGGGCCGCTTACAAACCGACCCTTAGGAACACCTTGAAATAGTTTACGACCATTTAAAATGGTCTCTCTGTGTGTGTGTGTGTGTGTGTGTGTGTGAGAGAGAGAGAGAGAGAGAGAGAGAGATGCAGAAAAAGAGAACGCAGTTCCCTAGTTAGGGGACTCTCGTGTTGCCCCAAAAGCTTTGGTCAAGAGTTCAGGTTGAGGCCTTCCCAGGAGCTGGGCCTCTTCAAAATTGAAAAAAAAAAAAGAGAGAGGGTGTCATTGTTGGGAATCTCAAGAGAGAATGTGCTTTTTCTGCCAAACAAAACAAAACAAAACCCCTCAACAACCATAAAGTCCACCTTTTGAACTTAGAAACCTAGCAGCTCAACGAGAGAGCCAGAGTTGAATACTTTTCCCACCCAGCTTGACTTGCTGGTTCTTTTAATGCAGGGAGGCTTTGTTTTCTTAGATGTTTTTCCTTTTTAAATAAATGAATTCAGAACCTACATGGTTTTATAAGCTGGTCCAAGTGGTTATTTCCACCAGCACAGACCCCAAGTACTGCCTGCCATGGTTTCTGGGTCTTTGTACTTGTGGTGGACAATCTTCTGGCAAGGAGCTCCTCCATCCTTAGGCAACAGAGGCAAATGCATAATAGTGAATAGGGCAGACTCTCGTGTTGAAAGATTCCTTTTGGAGGGCAGGCCAAGGCATGATGCCCACGCCTCCAGGCTGGCACAGATTTTATCCTCCCGTCGCCTTTCCCCTGCCTCCACCCCGGTCATTGTGAATGGAGAAATTAACAAGCACCCGCTCTTTTCCTTCCTTCCCCCCCCCGGCCGAAAAGGTGTGTAGCACCTGCCCGATGATCATGTCCAACCGCTGCAGCTTCAGCGCTCACCAGCGCATGCACAAGAGCCGCCCGCCTCACGTCTGCCCCGAGTGCGGAGGGAATTTCCTCCTGGCCAACTTTGAGTCACACCTGAAGGACGCGTGCCTCCATTTCTCTCGGAGGATCGGCTACAGGTAGGAGAAGGGGGGGGGAAGAAACACCTAACTGTTGAATTTAGACCGCGAAAGAAGGCCGAGGGCCACGTTTGTTAGCCATCAGCCGGCCCTCCGGTTTCCCCTTCCCAGGCATTCTGTGGGTGGGTGGAGGTGGATCGCCGTTTGGCCCCCTCCGCTCAAAACTTGGAGGGCGCTGACTTGATCTCCTTGCCAAAGACTCCCACCTCTGGCCTCTCGGCCTGCTCTGCCGTCGTCTGCAGGTGCCCGAGCTGTTCGGTCGTGTTCGGAGGGGTGAACTCCATCAAGTCCCACATCCAGGCCTCCCACTGCGAGGTGTTCCACAAGTGCCCCATCTGCCCCATGGCGTTCAAGTCGGCGCCCAGTGCCCATGGCCACATTTACACCCAGCACCCGGGATTCAGCAACCAGCAGTCCAAGTAAGACAGCCTCCTCTGTTGTGCGTCTGTGCGGGCATGTCGGGGAGAGAAAACGGGACGGCTTTCCTGTCTGCCGGCAAGGCTGCTGGCTCAGAGAATCGGGAAGCGGTGGCCCTGTCTGTCCTGGGGGGGGAGGGGGGCAGCCTGGGAGTCCCCCGGCACAGGGGTGCCTCCTGGCCTTGCAGAGCCACAGGCATTGGGGCCCTGCCCGTCCTTCTCCCTCGCCTTCCCTCCTGTTGGTTTTTAAGCACTGCTGTTCGGCTTGCGTACTTCTTCCAGGATGATCTATAAGTGTGCCATGTGCGACACCGTCTTCACCCACAAGCCTCTGCTCTCCTCTCACTTCGACCAGCACCTGCTGAACCAAAGGGTGAGCGTTTTCAAGTGCCCGGACTGCCCCCTTCTCTTCGCTCAGAAGCGGACCATGCTGGAGCACCTCAAGGTGAGACCCCTTCGCCCAGTACGGCCGGGCGGAGGGCGAAAGCAGGCCTCCGTTCCTCCCTCCCCAGTGACCCACCTTTGAATGTCACGGTGGGTGCTTCTTCTGCCTTGGAGGGATGTAGACGAGCCATTAATCCGTCCAAGGAAGGAACTCTTCCCCACTGCTGGAAACTAGCCTTGTGTGCATTGCTGTAGGAGTCCAGATGTCATATTGCAGGCAGGACTCGGACATTAGAAATCCCCCAGAGCAGAAGCCTGGACTCAATACTTTAAGAATCCCCCCCAAAAAAATCTTTATGGATGGTGGCTGCAGAATTAAAGCGTTCATTTAGAACCCATGGCTTGTATTAAAAGAGGGAAAGGGAGTTGTCCTTGCAATTGCCGTATTCAGAGATGTGTGGGAATCCCAGGATGGGTGCAAAAAATAAAAATAAAAGAAGCCGGTGTAGCTCACCTTCGATGCTGGAGGTGGGCAGGTAGAAGAAAGCAGGTTGGGAAGAGGGACCCCTTCCCCCCCCGGCCAACCCCCCCTCCCCGGCTGGTCTGACTCTCTGCCTTGGTGGGTCCCTCCTGGCTGCAGAACACTCACCAGCCTCAGAAACCCAAAGAGGAGCCTGCGAAGAAGCCCCCGGTCCCGGCCGCCGTCCCACTCACTCCCAAGCAGGAGCCGGCCGAAGAAGAGCCTCCGCCGCCGGCCTCCTCCAAGGTCTCGGAGTCGCCGTCGTCCTCCTCTTCGGAAGACGAGGACCCGCCCAGCTCCCCGGAACTGCGCAAGCGCAAGCGCAGCCGCTTCCAGACGAAGGCAGGGGTCGGGAGGCGCTCGCGGAGCAACGGCTGGACCTGCGGGATTTGCCACTCCTGGTTTCCCGAGCGGGACGAGTACGTCGTGCACATGAAGAAGATCCACGGGAAGGTGAGGGGACGATCCGGAGGGGGCCGAGACCTCCCGACGCGCTCGGCCACGTCAGCCCTTGGCAAAGGCCCCGTCGCGTTGCGGAAACACACGAGTCAGAGCCCGGACAGTTCCATCCATCAAATCATTTGTTCTCATTATATTGCTTGACGTGAGGCTCCTTAGTTTTTCGGTGGGTCTCTGATACTTCCTGTGTATCGGGGGAAAGCTGCTGTTAGTGAGCGGGTGGCGTTCCTGTCCACCTCCTTCCGAAATTGTTATGAGATTCCTTTAACAAGCAAGCTGTGAAATTAACCAGGAACTGTGGCTTGTGTGCCAGCAAAGTGGTGCTCCTATCCATTACATTTCTTTTGAAATGTCACTGCTTTGCACCATCGTTGCCTCCCAAAGTGACTTGTGGCGGCTGATTTTGTAATTCACTGCCATTCAGCTAGGCTTGGGAAGCAGTAAATGTTGGGGTGGGTGGCCCACGTTCTTTATTTGCATGTAGAGGCCCTTTGCAAACTGGAAGGGTGGCGGCAGCTTGAAGGTGGGCACCCCCTTTCATCCTGCTTCTCTCTCTCTCTCTCTCTCTCTCTTCCCGCCCCTGGCAGTGTGTGAAGAAGTTTCCGTGCCACCTGTGCGACCGCTCGTTCTGCTCCGCCCCCAGCCTCCGGAGGCACGTGCGGGTGAACCACGAGGGCATCAAGCGTGTCTACCCCTGCCGGTACGATCTCCCTGCCCAGCCCTTGTGCCTGTGAGACCTAGCTCTCTGCGGGCCTGGGGGGGGGGTGCTGGAGGCCTTCCCCAAGGGTGGAGGAGCCGGCAGGAATGACCTTCTGGCCTGAAATAGGCTGTGGCCTCCTCGGACCTTCCGTGAGATCAAACACAGTCCTCTGGCAGGAGGGAGTTTTGCACCCGTTCTGCCTCCCTGCCGGATGGCTTTCAGAAGGAGCTCCCGGTTCCCCCGGCCTTCCATGGTTCCAGCAAAGGCCTTCTCTGAGATCCTAGACTCTCTCTGGCAGCCTCACCACTTCCTCTCTCTCTCTCTCTCTCTCGCCACCTGCACAGATACTGTACAGAAGGGAAACGTACCTTCAGCAGCCACCGCATCCTTGAGAAGCACATCCAGGTGCGTCACGGCATCACCATGACGGACGAGACACAGAGCCAGGAGGTGCTCGCCGCTCGCCTGGGCTCCAGGAACTCCTCCCAGGTACGCAGGGAGGGGCCCTGGAGGGCACCCCCCAGTCCTTGGCCCCCCCGGGAGACTCGGCTCCCCACCCTAAGCCCTGCTGCCCAGCTGGGAAGCTACCCTTCCCGTGCCACCTCTGGCCCATCATCCCCCTTCGGCTGGCTTTTCTCCCAGAGATGTAAACAAGGCAAGCGATGCAGCCTAGCAGACACGCACACACCCAGCTCCTTGTTCCCAGTTTCCCCAAATGTTAGTAGGGCTTGGAACAAAGGATTCCACTCCACCCGGGAGTCTGAATTTTGGTCGCATGTCTCCAGGTTTCCACACCCTCTTTGTGCCCTCCGTTGGTCCATCGTACAGCAAACAGAGCTGCCCCAAAGTTAAGGTGGTTTGCCCAGAGGAGGGGACCGGGCAGCCTTGAACTTCAGGGGGCCTCCTCTCCCCCCCCCCCAAGTTCTTTAAAACACCACTTTTTCTGTCCCTACGCGCAGGCCTCAGCTCGGAAACGAAAGCTCTCCTCGGACGAAGGGGATTCCTGCAGCGAGGAGCCGGACAGCACCACCCCTCCCTCGAAGACCCTCAAAGGGGACCGCAAGCCCCCCTTCCACTGCCGCAAGTGTGGCCACGTGGCCTCCACGGCGGCCGAATTCCAGGAACACATCCCCCAACACCGGACAGGCGAGAGCGCCCACCAGTGCCGGGAGTGCGGCCTCTGCTTCACCTCCCAGGTCTCCTTGAACCGCCACCGTTTCATCAGCCACAAGAAGAAGCGGGGGGTGGCCAGCGCGGAGGGTGCCAGCCCCCAGGACCCCCCGGAGGAAGGCTCCCCACCCTCGCCGGCAGAAGGGAAACACCCCTGCACCGTCTGCGGCAAGCGCTTCGACACGCAGCTCAACCTCAAGACTCACTTCCGCACCCACGGGATGGCGTTCATCAAAGCCCGGCAGAACGTCGGGGCGGAAAACTAACCGGGGAGAGGGCCGGAAGAGGCCCCTTTCCTCCTCTGCCTTTCCTGACCGCCCTGGGACGGCAACAGCCGAAGGGGGACTGCCCCGGCTGCCGCCTCCGCCGGGAGAGCCGAACGCAGGGGTGTGTGGCGGCAACCCTTCTCCCGCGTCCTGCCGGGCTTCTGAAATCGGTTGAGTGAATAAGCTGTGATGGTGGAGAGGGTGTGAGGTGGGCGGGCAGGGCGCCTTATTTATAATCCCAGCTCAACTGGTTCTGCCGTCGGCGCTTTTGGGAACTGAAGCTGGCCCTGCCGTTGGGTTTTCATCTCTTTCCTTCTACTCCTCGGGGATTCGGTTTGGTGACGGTTGCAGGGCTTAAACTGTCGTGGGGAGTGGGAACAGTAAACGTGGTGGTGGTGGTGGTGGTCCAGAGGCAGACTCTGGATCCTAGCAGAGGAACTGGAGAGGGGCTGGCCATGAGCAGGCAGACGGGGTCTCTCACCCACCCAAGTGCCACGCTGCACTGGGAAGAAATCTTTTCTTAGTCACTGTAAAAGGGCAGGAGGTGTTTCTTGATCCTTCCTTCCTTCTCACCTACCTACCTACCTACCTACCTACCTACCTACCTACCTACCTACCTACCTACCTACCTACCTACCTACCTACCTACCTACCTACCTACCTACCTACTTACTACGCAGGAGCACTAGCCGCCGCCACGCTTGAGCCACAGAACCGTGGCCTTTCTACCACCAGCCCCTCCTGAGGGCTGCTCTGTGCTTTCTTCTTTGGACAGCCCCCTTCTTGTCTCTTTCCAGGATTTCGGGAGCCTTCTTGCTTCTCCTCTCACGGCAGAGAAAGGTTTTCCCAGCTTCCACCTTCCCTCTTTCTTTTTTGAAAGCTTTCCTTTTATCCCTTTGCCTTCTTTAAAGAAAAAAGTAAGAAGGCCCCTGGTAGCTACAGATCAGAGTCCTCTTTTTATCCTTTTGAGTGGAATCCTTCCCCCCTCCTTCTTCTATGTTTGATTGTAAGCCTAATTTTTTTTATGTACTAACCTTCCAAGCCATTCCACAGGACAAAAATCACAACTTCCCCCCCAACCTGGACACAACAGGTTCTGACCCTCTTTCCTCTCCCCACTTTTTTCCCCTGCATCTTCCTTTCCTTTAACCTCCAGCCGTGTGGGGCTGCAACTCCTAAAGCAAGAGGGGGAGTTTTAAATCTTCGTCCACGTGCCCTCAATCCTGAAAGGCCTAGACAGACGAGAGGGCCCGCTGGAATCATGAGGCAGGGCGCCTCCCCGGAGAGCTGTTTCTGTATTCATCCCTCCGTGTCTTGTCTGTCGCTGCCCTCAGCTGTAGGATTTTCAGAGGCAGTGTGCAAAAAAGGGGGCTTTTCTCAGCTCTGCCTGTACCTTTGCCCTTTGTCTTGAGGGTGGGGAATAAAAGGTCTTGTCGGTTTGATATATGCCACGATTCCCTGGAAGTTTCTCCTCCTAAGGATAAAAACCTCTTTCCCTTTGCAGAAGGGCCCTCCTTCCCTCCCTCTCACCTCTCCTGTCCGAGATCACACCTATCCAGCATCCCTTACCAAGCCTTACTTCCCAGCGAAGACCAGCTGCTGGAACAGACGAGGCTCTGATGTCTTTATAGGGTGACCAAAGAATGTCAAAGAACTAGCTTTCCACAAGGTAGGATGCGACAGAATTTGGGCCGGGGGGGGGTGGGATTGAAGGGGAGAGGCTGAATCCGGACACTCGTCCTGCGCATCTGGGATGCGAGGGAAGAGGCAGGCTGCAAACAGCCCGATGGGGCTCACCTGCTCGTGCCTTGCTGTGAGGCTTCACCTAAGGGCTGCCCACAGACCTCTTGGGGTTGGAGGGAGGCGGCTGCTGAGCCACGCGATGGTCTCCATCTTGGAACAAAACAAGCCCACACTGTGAATCTAGTAGCACGGAAGGATTCTACCCTGTCTGAGCACGTGGGCTCCTTCATCCGTGGAAAATAGTAAAGACCCACCAAATCTTCTCCCCCCCATTTTTACAACCTCTGGTACGATGGATCAAGATTCCCTTAGAAAGCTTGCGCTCAGTTTTCATGCCCTTCCAGTTGGCCTGCAGAAGGATCCACCCGGGATCAAGGCTGGCCATGGTTTTGCAGCGTGAATGGCCACCCTTCGCTCTGATGTGGCAACAGTGGCAGCAAACCCCAGAGGAGGTGAACTGTGGCTTCTGGACTCCTCCAAAAATTCCCCAGGAAGAAATTTGGGGAGAAGTAGCTGCAAGATTTAATGTATTTCTGATCATGGAATTAAGTCCTTGCCTTTTTACCCTGTCCGTTTTTCTCCGTGGCTGCCCCCCCCCCCCCGAGCGACAGGCGCCTGCTTCCAGGACTAGCTGTGCATGATGCCCGCCCCCCTCCTTCCCCCCACCCCCAAATCCTTGGTAGATAAAAACATTCCTAGATGATGTGACCAAGACCTGGAGAGTTGGCATGCCCTCCCCCCCACCCCCCACCGCCTGCCCCGCCCTCCTTTTTTAAATTCTAAGGAATGTGGGTTTTTTTTTTTAGCTTCAGATCTCAATAAAAGTTTGGAAAGATGTATTTCTGCGCTTTGAGGCTCTTTCTCTCTTTCTTCTGCCCTCCCATCAAATCATGTGTAGATGGGGAAATTTTAGTCCTCTCTTTCAGGTTTTTTTCGGTTTTTGCGGTGGGGTGAGGTCGTTGTGTCTTTTTCTTTCTCTAACTCCTGCACACGTCTTTATTTTAGTAACTTGAATGTTGTTTTCGTTTTGAACTCATCACTAATATGTATTAACCAAGCACATGTCTTTTCAACAGAAGTTGTAACACATACTTTAAAAAGAAAAAGAAAAAACACCCAACCAGAACAAGATTGGTGACTGTTGTGTCTTCTTGTGTCAGACCACGGGGGGGGGGGGGGGGATGTGTTCCTCTCACCAGAGTTTTCTATTCCTGCTTAGCAGGGGGCTGGCGGAAGAGCCGAGGGAGGGAAGAGGGGTCAGAGCAGTGCGGAGAATGGCCCTGCAGAGATGGCTGGACTGCAACTCCCAGCATCCCCTGCCCCAGGGGTTCCTTGTTGAGATGGATGGGAGTTGTAGTCCAGCAACATCCACATCCTTCACATTATCCACCCTGGGTTACAATTTGGTGCGTTGTTCGTTTGCTGTATTTCTTCCCCCCATGCTAACAATAACGTGTCTGAAAGCAGGCTCAGCAGAGAAATAAATATTTTGCTACTGTGTACTGTATTATGCTTCCTTAAAAATGAAGGGTGATCGTTTGTCTAGAAGGAGCCAGTGGGGAAAATTTGAGCACTTCACGTCCTAAAAGAGACTGGCTGAGGAATTTAACCAGAAAAAAAATAAGGTCTCCATAGTGTGTCGTCTTCTTCTTCAGGTGGTACCTGCTGTAGAGCCCAGTTTGCGGTGAGACTATGACTCCCAGCACCCTCTTCGCCATTCTGGTCTCACTTATAAGGCTTTCTATAGAAGGCACCTCCAAAAGTACTACAACTCCCAGGATTTGTTTTATGAACTAGAAGCCAGAGAAGGTAGCCAGATTTTGTGGCAGTGTTGCTGTGGGAGCTAAATAACTGCAAAGCTTTTTTTTCTAGGACAGCGGTCCCCAACCTTGGGCCTCCAGATGTTCTTGGACTACATCTCCCAGACGTCTTCACCACTAGCTGTGCTGACCAGGATTTCTGGAATTTGTAGTCCAAGAACATTTGGGGACCCAAGGTTTGGAACCACTGCTTTAGGGGTGTTGATGCTCTTCCACCCTGGCAGCAGCCTTGGGGGTTCTGTAGAGGAGATGGGTTCACTGTCTAGGAAATGATTATGGAGTTAAGTTATATGTGGTGCCTTTCGTTCAAAAGAACTGTGAAGAGTGGAGACTTGCATCTCCATTTGGAAGAATTTTCCATCGGCTGTTGGGTGGCAGCTGTCAAGGTGTTGTGTTGAAGAAGCCGAGGTTGCCAGACCTTGCAACGCCCGGGCAGGGTCCGTGTCCCTTTAAGTTTCAAGATGGCCTTCCCGGCAGCTGGAGGGGCTGAGTGGAGGAGAGTCCCAACACCTGGCAGCTGCAAAAGGAGCCAGGAGCCTTAAGTATAAGTTCCGAAAAGGTTTTTTCCAGCAGCAGGGCTAGCTCTGTGTGGAAGGGCACCCTGCTAGAGATCCAGAGGTTGCCGGTTCAAGTCCCCGCTGGGGGAGCAACTCCTTTTGAGCCCAGAAGGCCTCTCGGGCGCCTTAAGTATAAGTTCCGAATAGGTAGATCCCAACGGCTGGTATAGCACAGTGGGTTGGAGCACCAGGCTGCGGAGCCTGGGGCCGAGGGTTCAAATCCCCACTGTGCCTCCTGAGGTCGAAGGGGCCAGCTCAGATCACCTGAAGCCAGATTGAAGCACCAGATCACCCGAAGCAAGGCTGCCAGCTAGCTCGGGAGGATGGTGGGTAAAAGGAAAAAAGGGGAATCTATGCAGAAGAGGAGATGTGGGGGGAAAAAAGTTTTGACGGCACCTGAGTGCTATTTGTTCTTGCTTTGCAAGATACTAAGTCCCAAGTTTTTCACCCGGGAGTGAACTTAGACACTCCCGGGTTACTTTAGGCAGTCCTCCCCAGCTGGCAGACCTACTTAGCACGCCACTTCCAAGTAGGTCTCTCACCTTGTCCGCAATGCCAGCCGGGGGGCAACTGGGCACTCTGGATCTGTACAACTTGCCCAAGGCTGCACAGGTGGCAGGGTCCGTAACCCCGTTGAGCCACACTCGCTTCGGGTGATGTGAGCTGGCCCCTTTGACCTCGGGAGGCACAGTGGGGAGTTGAACCCTCGGCCCCAGGCTCCGCAGCCTGGTGCTCCAGCCCACTGTGCTATACCAGCCGTTGGGATCTACCTATTCGGAACTTATACTTAAGGCGCCTGAGGTCAAAGGGGCCAGCTCCGTTCACTCCCAGGTGAAAAACTTGGGACTTAGTATCTTGCAAAGCAAGAACAAATAGAACTCAGGTGCAGTCAAAACTTTTTTCCCCCCACATCTCCTCTTCTGCATAGATTCCCCTTTTTTCCTTTTACCCACCATCCTCCCGAGCTAGCTGGCAGCCTTGCTTCGGGTGATCTGGTGCTTCAATCTGGCTTCAGGTGATCTGAGCTGGCCCCTTTGACCTCAGCTGGCAGCCTTGCTTCGGGTGATCTGGTGCTTCAATCTGGCTTCAGGTGATCTGAGCTGGCCCCTTTGACCTCAGGAGGCACAGTGGGGATTTGAACCCTCGGCCCCAGGCTCCGCAGCCTGGTGCTCCAACCCACTGTGCTATACCAGCCGTTGGGATCTACCTATTCGGAACTTATACTTAAGGCGCCCGAGAGGCCTTCTGGGCTCAAAAGGAGTTGCTCCCCCAGCGGGGACTTGAACCGGCAACCTCTGGATCTCTAGCAGGGTGCCCTTCCACACAGAGCTAGCCCTGCTGCTGGAAAAAACCTTTTCGGAACTTATACTTAAGGCTCCTGGCTCCCTTTGCAGCTGCCAGGTGTTGGGACTCTCCTCCACTCAGCCCCTCCAGCTGCCAGGAAGGCCATCTTGAAACTTAAAGGGACACGGACCCTGCCCGGGCGTTGCAAGGTCTGGCAACCTCGGCTTCTTCAACACAACACCTTGACAGCTGCCACCCAACAGCCGATGGAAAGCCATTCCCAGCAGCAGTAGACCTCCACAATACCTCTATTGAAGGAAACAAATTCTAAATCTACATTTGATTCTCTAGCCTTCACTGGCTTTGAAAGAGGTAGCACTGAAATCGTCAGGGGCCCCAGTTTTACTCTCTGTCCTGCCCACCCTGTCAAACCCCTGGGGTCCCACTGTGAGGAGCAACACTTCCACAGGCCATGTTGGAACGACTGGTTTTGAGCAGCCTTGGCCCTAATGGCCCTTCTTTGTCAGTTGTTGGGCTTGCTGAACTGGATTCGAAATCCAAGGGGGTGAGCTGACCAAGAAGTGGAGTGGGAGCAGGTATCCTGCTTGGAACAAAAGATGCAGAGAAGATCATTTCACTTAACTGGACAGCCTCTTCACTCCGCTGTGGAAAGCAGAGACAAACTACCCACATCGAGAGCCTCTTCCAGGCAAAGGTGGACCACCCTTGCATTTAGGTCAGAAGAAGCTCCCGTTTTGCAACAAGGATTTGGACGCTGCCGTCAGAGAGTCAAAATTGTAGAATCGGAAACATGCCGAGAGGTAGACTTTCGGATTCCTGGAGGTTTGCAGGTTGCCAGAGGTTTTTTACTCATTACACACTGGTTCCCAACCTGGGGTCCCCAGAGGTTTTTGGACTACAACTCCCAGAATTCCTGGCCAGCAGAGATAGTGGGTAAATCTTGGGGAAATGTAGTCTGAGAACACCTGTGGACCCCAGTTTGGGAACCACTTAACTCTAAAGCAGTGGTTCCCAATCTTGGACCTCTAGGTGTCCTTGGACTGAAACTCCCAGAAGCCTTCCCCACTCGCTGTGCCAGCCAGGATTAATGGGATCTGTAGTCCAAGAACATCTGGGGACTCAAGGTTAGGAACCAGTGCTCTAAAGCAGTGGTCCCCAACCTTGGGCCTTCAGATGTCCTTGGACTACAACTCCCAGAAGCCTTCACCACCACCTCTGCTGGCCAGGATTTCTGGGAGTTGAAGTCCAAGAACATCTGGAGGCCCAAGGTTAGAGACCACTGCTCTAAAGCATTCTCCCTCAACTTGGGGCCAATCCAGATGTGCAGGATTCCTTGCCTGACATAGTCCTAGATATAAACTAGTGGTTCCCAGCCTTGGGTCCTCAGATGTTCTTGGGCTGCAACTCCCAGAAATCTTGGCCAGCACAGCTAATAATGGTGAAGGCTTCTGGGAACTGTAGTCCAAGAACATCTGGGGACCCAAGGCTGGGAACCCCTGTAACACAAACCCTGGCCTCTCCTCCAGGTTCACGTTTTGAGAGCTGTCTAGTGAGCAGAAAATCTGTTTGGAAAACACGCTCCCTGCAGTCATGGGTCTTTGGGGGCCCTGGTCTCTACTCCCTTCCCACTCTCCGCGGCTGATCCTGCAACCCCTTTGGAAAGGGCTCTTGGTGTCGAGGGACAGGGTGGAGCACATACTGCCTTGCAGATGCGCTTGGGCTGCTGCAGTTCCCATCTGAGGAAGGGCATTGTGATTCCAGAAACATCTGCCTGGACAAACATTCCCCAGACCCGGTACAGGGTAGAAGAAATTGGGGGGGGGGGGGTGGACAATCTGAGATGATCAACAGAGCATGCAGTATCAAGAAGCAGCACTCCTCAGCCCTACAGCCTTCGGGGGGGGGGGGAATCACACCCACACGTCTCATTCCACAAAAAAACAGAAAATCTAGTGTTTATTTAGAGAAATACATTCAGAGAGAAAAGTAATAGGAATCCTAGTCCTAGCAATCTATGGCAGCGATGCAAGGAAGCCTCACCTCTCCCTCACCTCTCGAGATCTCTGCCCAGCGAAGGTCAGGGGGGGAAAATGGAAAGGAAAGGAAGTGACCTGGGCTGCCCAGGTGGGCGGAAGTCAGCACAGGTGAGAGCAGGTGGAGGACAGTCTAGGAAACCCAAGCTGGTCCCTCTCTTCTCTTCCTCATGCAAAGACATGCCTGTTCTTCAGGGCAAATGGGCTTGCACTCCAAGTCGGTTCCAGCCCTGCTTCTCTCAAGAAAGCCTGCACTCCCGCCTGCAAGGTTTCCTCTGATCTCCCGACTTCTGGTATGGGCTTCGTCAGTGTCTTGGCTGCCCTGCCGCCTGTTGGGTTGGAAGGTGTCCCTTTGTGCTCATCAGCGGCCCTCCTCGTCTTCCTTCTTGAACGGCGCTGTTCCGAGGTGGGGTTGCCGCTTTGGAGCCGGGCACCCTCCCGGGAGCCGCGCTTGCAAGGCCGCTACCTTCTCCCATCCATGGGCAGCTCTCAGTGTGGTTTCCTCCTCCCGGGACCCTCCAGGTTGCTGGGCTCGTTACGCAGGGCATCTCCTGGCACCTCCCCTCTGCGGTGCCCATGATCCACGCATGCACTGCTGGGACAATCATCCACTGCCCTGGCTGTTTCCGTTCCATCCTAGAGTTTCTACCTGCCCTTTGTCTGGGAAGCGACACGCTGTACGTCTGCTCAGTGAGCACATCAGAAAGTATGGCTCCCTTTAAGGTCAGCTGGGCATTTGGGGGTCAAAACTCAGTTGGCATATTTAATTCTCCGTCACCAGCAAGCCACACGGGTTCCCTTCTATTCGGCGTTAGAAGGAAGGGCCTGATTTGAACAGAAGGTCGGCTTTGTTCCTGCTGTATAGATCATACATTTATGGGGATGAAACTACATGGGCAGGTATTTTGATCTTTTTTTCCGCTTGGATTTTTGGCTTTCCTGCCCATTTGGCCAACGCTTAGTCCAGTGTGAGGCAACATGAGCCGTTTTTAGCTTTTAAGATTTCCTCCCCCCCTCTTTACTGCCAAAGCTTCTGCTTCTCTCTCTTTCTTTCGAGCTTAATCCGCCTTCGGCTGGAAGTCTCTTAGTTAGCAGCAGAGAGAGCATCACCATCGGAAGCAGCCCTTGGAACAGCTCTGGATTGGCTACCCATTTCTTTTGGCTTTGTTTTTACTGCTGCTGGGGCCTCACCAAAAGTCTGCAATCTTTTCTCTGCCTCTCGGACAGAAACACGTTTCCGTGGATGCTGGCGGGGATTCCAGGAATGCCGATGCTTTCCAAGTGACCCTCAAAAGGTCACTTCTTCCCATCTAGCTCTGCTCAGGTTCCAAGAATCAAGGCAGGTGAGCTTGGGAAGATGCTCTGCCTCTCACCTTCATCCTTAGGTTAAAGATGATAGAATATGACCCTGCCCTTCCCTTGCCTGGGTGAATTTTAGTATTTGCCACATCTATTTAAAAGCAGAACATATCCTTCTACATGGTTGTTGTGGGTTTTTCGGGCTCTTTGGCCGTGCTCTTAAGGTTTTTCTTCCTAACGTTTTGCCAGTCTCTGTGGCCATGGGCATCTTCAGAGGACAGGAGTCAGAACTCTGTCTGTGCTCTGGTGCAGTTAGTTGGACAACAGAGCACAGAGTTCTGACTCTTGTCCTCTGAAGATGCCCATGGCCACAGAGACTGGCAAACCGTTAGGAAGAAAAACTTTAAGAACACGGCCAAAGAGCCCGGAAAACCCACAATCATCGGATCCCGGCCATAAAATCCTTTGAGAATACATATCCTTCTACACTTCATCTGACTGTCATTTACTGGAGAAAGTTGTCTTATCTTTGATATTTTGGCTCTTTAAAGAAAATTTTTCTTCAGCTTTTGTAGTGACAACTTGGGAGGTTTTTCTCCTGTAACACCAAGGAGTTGTACCTCTTATCTGAGGTATGACTGTATGCAAAAAGCCCACATTACAGATGTGTAACTGTCAGCTAGAGTGGTGGCAAATTTTAGGAACAATTCCTCATATCTTTTCCCCCCGTTGCCCAGAGATCTTCCCCTTGTGTTTCTTTAAATCGTACTGAGCTCCAGCATGATTCTGCTTTCTAAATGACGCTTCAAACACTCTTTATGCAATAACTTCTGCTGCTCATGAACTGCCAGCAAAGATAAACCCATGGAGTGAAGCCCTGAGGATCGGAAAGGCTAGCAAAGGCAAGCTTTCCCCTTTGGAAAGAAGTCAACACCTCCACCCACCCTTGGGAGAATATTTTGGGAAAAGAAGAAAACTGGTATTCATTAGAGAAATACTACATTGAGCTAGGAAAGGTTGTAGGGAATCCCATTTCTAGTGAACTGAGATGGAGATGCCCGAAACCCCCGCTGTCCTCTCACCTCTTGAGAAGAAGAGGATCAACAAGGAGATGTGAGGAAGAAAGGAAACCAGGGCCAGCAGCCCTACAAAGAACCGCCTGGATTGAAGGCTGGCCACTGGAGGTCAGAGCACTCAATGGACCCTCCAGGAAACCAGAGACAGCTCTGTTTCTTTGGTTGTTGTGTGTCACACACACACACACCCGTCCACCCCCATGCAGAGGGGTGGATCTCATTCCGTGGAAGTGGAATTCCACCCAGCTGCCTCCAGCAGTTCTGATCTTCCCGCCTCAAGTCCCTAGAGATCACGGCAGGGGGAGGGAGGTGTGATGGCAGGCTGAGTCCTGATGTTCCCCACCTTCTGGTCTCACCCCCCCCTTTTTTTTTTTTGCCCTGGGGCTGAGCATGCCGCGCTGGAGGTGGACTTCGGTTCCTTTGGACTCAGGACCATCCCTGGACCAGGCTGGAAGAGGAAGGGCGGTCTTTCACCCACTCTTTGCAGAGCGCCCATAAACAGTCACATGACGAGACAAGAGGCCATTTTTAATAGGTAACAACAGTTAGGTCTTGGCCAGTCCTTCTGTCAGAAGGCGTTTCCTCCTCCCCCCCCCCCCCCCCGCGCCCTGTGCAGGATACAACAGATCCATGTTCTTCATCTCCTCTTCCATGCCCTCCTGGCTACAGAATTTGTTCCTCCAGGCGTCCCGAGAATCCAGTTCTCAGGCCTCTTTAGAGGAAGGGTGGCTAGTTCTGAAAGGGATGGGAACCCACCACACCTACGTTCGAGAGGACCAGCCAATTGTAATGAGCTGAGAACCTGGAGACTGTTCTACACAAAGGAGGGTTAAAGCAGAGGCCTCTCCCAGCATCATCCCTCACTGTTGACGAGGACTTGGCTTGGATCTGGAATACGTACCACATTAGACCTAACCTTCATGAGTTTTTTACACACACACACACACACCCCTAAGGAAGCCTGCGCTCACAGCTGATAATGGGCAAAACTGTAAAAGGCATGGCAGTTTAAAAGCTGATACCTTTCCAAAATGGGGCTACCGCTTATTAACAATAGTGCTCCAATTACTTATCTTGGTGGTGTTGGGGGTTTTGTTTAAAGGGCACTGACTTAGCTTGGGATGCTAGAAAAATCCCTCCTACGCTTTTTTAAAAAGCAATGAAGAAACTGGGCCTTCTCCATTTCTTGTTCTCTTTGCTGAGCCCAGAGATTTCTGAATCAACCCCTCTGAGCCAGGCTCCTTTTTCAACCTCACAGGGATGTTCTGTAGATAAAGTAAGGAAGAGCACACCACCTTGAGCTGAAATCTAACTTAAGCAATTTAGAATAATTAAATCATACCTAATTATGTAGCTTAAGCAATAGATAAAATTACTTCTCTCCACTCCCCGTACCTTAAATTTGCCTTGTCTCCTTGTAACAGCTGCCAAACGCAACACCGCACCTGGTAGCAGTGACTTGCCCAAATTAATCCTGTTTATTTCAGCAGTGCTAAATCTATCACAAATCAATTTTATTCAAATCCTCTCTCTCCTTATTTACTACATCAACCTGGACCACTCTGTTCTCCCCCTTTAGCTGTCTTCTGCCCACCCACGCTAAAGCCCCTGGCCCAACTAAAAGAGCCCAATTATTTTCAGATTTTCCACGCACAGACCAGCCTCCAGAGCTTCCATGGCTTTGGCTCAATTAGGCATCTATCAGCCTTGGACAGCAAGAAATATGAAAGAATATTAAATCAGCCTAGCGAGCTTTCCCATGACACAAGCCCACAATCCCAACAAGGCCTGCCAACAGAGGGGGAAAGTGTCTGCGTTCTCAGTGTCTCCAGCCAATGATCTGGACGCACTCTTTGTGCTTCTTTAAAATATTTACAAATGGATAAAAAAGGTACACGTGAAACGGCACCAATGCTCAGAGGGAAACTCTTCAAGCAGGTGGTGTCAGCACTCAAGGTGGTCCCGGCCGTGGGAAGGATCCACCTCCCTCTGACTTCCCATTTCCTCTCTCTCCCAGACCCCCACTTATTCCAGCTTTGGTGGAGGGTGCCCTGTCTTTCTTCCAGCCAGGAGGTCAAAGGAAGCCTCCAAGAGAAAACATGTGATTTAGAGTCAAAGGCAGCCAGCAAAGGCATTGAGGTCTTCCGGGCCCAGAGTTTTTCTCAACCAACGCCTTTCGCCCTCTGCAGAGAGAAGCCGTGTGCAACCCTTCGGAAAAGAAATATTCTGGATTCCTTCTGCAAGAGAAGGTGAACACTGTCCATGGGGGGGCAACCCCTTTGTGTCCTTGCTCAACAGCCTTCTAGAATACTCCTGCCCCACCAAAGCCAATAACTCAGATTCCCAGCCCATGCTGCTTTCTAAAGAGAATAAAGAGTCCCCATTTGGCTGACCTCCTGCTTTCCACACAAGTGAAAGAGGTGCCCCTATGGAGATGCCCAAGGCTGGGTCCCTTCTCCATCATTCTCTCCTTCCCACCTATAAACCAGCGACAGATACACTGCCCCTCGGCATGGAAGCTCCACTCATGTCTGTCACTAACAAACACGGATAAATATACCTTTTGTATATGAATTAGACCAAGCTTCTTTTAGAGCCATCCAAACCGCCTGCTGTTGCATTGTCCTGTGGCAGGGAGTTCCAGAATAACTTGGAAGAATTAAATCCCTGTGTTTTCCTTTCTCACTGACAGGCCAAACCGGACCCTTGTTCCTGAACACTTCAACAAATAACATCCATTTACAGAATGAGATCCCGGTGGACAGAATTTATTGCATTTGCAGATCCTTGTGTTCCTCCCACCTGCACAAATGCCAGCTTCTCAGGCCAGGGGTGGCGGGCAACCTATGACCCACCAGATATACAACTACGAGCCCCATCATCCCTCACTGTGGGCTATGGCTGATGGGAGTCACAGTCCAATCATATCTGGAGGGCCACAGGTTGCCCACCCAATCTCAGACTTTTGTTGAGGCCTGGATCCAGGGATGTTGGGAAACTTTTGCTGTGACACTGCCGAAGGCAACTCTGATGTTGTCGAGTGGAAGGGAAGGTTTTATTCACTCACCTTGGCCAGGAGCTTTTAAGACAACCTTATTCAACCTACATTCCTTCTGCCCCCTAGAAATTCTGAGCTCGGAATTGGTTCTGTTCTGTCTGGCCAGCCCTAGTGTTCTCCAAAGGTAAAGGTGGAATCCTGGCTTTCCCCTAACCCCCCTCCAGTCCCCCTTCCTCTGCTCCTGAGGGTCAAAAAGTGTAGCCTAGTGACCTTCAGTGGCCTGGTGTTTGAGGCAGAAGGGCAGTGGTTCACATGAAAACCTACCAAACCTCTCTCTCTCTCTCTCTCTCACCTTGCCTGGTGGATGGGAAGGCCAGCATTTTCTCCTGGCTGCTTTCTCGGGATTTTAAAAGAGCAATTCTAACCTGTCCAGGCGAAAGAGGAACTGGGCTTCCTGTGGCTGGCCAGACCCAATGAAGCTCTCTCGACCGGAAGCGTCCCTTCTCCAGCCTGCAGCTACCTCCCAGGCTGGCCTCCGGGACTTCCCCGCCTTGAGGGCACAGTCCAGGGCGTGAGGCCGGCCGGCAGCCTCCACCTTTCCCCTTGCAGTGGCTCAGGAGGGAGAATGAGGGCTGCCCACCCAATCTCAAATCTTCTCCACGTAGTTCCCCGGAAACAAGCCTTCTTTGCCACGGATTCGGCCCTGCCACCAGCCAGAGGGATCTGCAACGAGAAAAGTCGGGCCGAGGCGTTACAAGCGGGAGGGGGAAACAGAATTCGGAGCTCCAGAGAGGAAAATGCTCAGCTCTTGGAGAAATCTCTGAGATCTGATCCCAAAAGCCCATAGTATGTGGGTCTTGTTGGCAAAGCAGCAGGGCTGGGTGCTTCCACAACCCCCCCCCCCAAAGCAACCCATCCCTCTATTGGATGAATGGCCCTTGTCTGAGGCCTCCTGCCTCTGGGACTTAAAAAGGCTGGGCTGCCTCCTGCATGGAGCTTTTTGTGGGCTCCAGCCAGACACGTGCCCCACCTCCTAAGGCAAGAGGAGCACAAGATGGGGGACCATCCTTCTCCTGACTCAGGCTATCTAGTCCAGGATCCTCAAGACAAGAGGGGCAGCCACGAGCCTCCAGGCGGTCGGGAAGAAGGCTTCCTTCCTGCCCCTCAGAGACACTGCGGGTGTGTGTGTGTGTGTGTGTGTGTGTGTGTGTGTGTGTGAGAGAGAGAGAGAGAGAGAGAGAGAGAGAGAGAGATGAGCAGTGGGAGTTGAAACTGGGACGACCTCTCTCTCTCTCTCTCTCTCTCTCTCTCTGTGCAAAGGAGGGGCTCCGCCGCTGAGCCACAAGTCATACTAGCAGGTCAGGGATTCTGGAGGTTGTGATCCAGAGGAAGCCTTTTCCAAGCTCAGCTAAGGAGAGGAGGCCGGCTTTGCCAGATCCGACCCACGGCAGGGGTATCTGGGAAGTCCACCGAGGGCAGGTGGAATCACATTCAGCTCTGGGCCCGAGGAAGTGTGGTGCATCTGCCATACTAGCTTCCGGCTCAAAAGATCCTGGCTCACCTTCCTTGATGATTTCAATGATATCGTTGGCGTTGAAGCTCAGCTCGTCCGTGTCCTGGGCGTCGTAGGCGTAAAGCGCCCGGCACTGAGGGAAGCGCGGCTTGGGCTTCGGCCGCCCTCCGCCGGGGACGGGACGGGCTTCTTTGGAGAGACGCCGCTGGAGGCTGAAGAGGAGGAGGAGGAGGAGGGTGGGGAGGGGAAGAAACAGAAAGAGATCAAGCTCCCTGCTGGAGACGGGACCGGGGAAGAGCAGGATCCGCCAGGATCCGGGGACCAAAGGCTCCCATGAGTCCACTCACCCGGCGACGCCTTGGTCGGGGACATTCATGAAGTCCAGGTTGAGCTGAGCAGGAAAGGCTTTGGCCCTGGGGCTGGCCCCCTGGCGGGGCAGGGTGGGCTGCTCCATGCTGGCCTGCCTGGTCATGGAGAGGCGTTGCTGGAAGGGGGGCCTTGTCCCAGGGCGGCTGCCACCCCCACCGCGGCTGCTCCGCTTCGAACCTGGCCGAGGAGGAGAGAGGAGTTGGCGGGGTCAAGCCCTGTTGTTCTCAGGGAGGAGAAGGCCAGGGCTCGATGGGCGTCAACCCGTGGAATCCAACCCCCGAGGGCTGCCTTTCCTTTTCTTCCGGGTTAGAAAGCAGGCTGGTGTATCAATCCAGGCTGCACAAATCTGGCAGGCCTCCCTCCGGCTCCCTTCTTTCCCCCCTATGGAGCTGCGCCCTCACACCTTGCCTGCCTCACTTCCTGAAACTCACCCAGCACATCTTGGACCCTCGCTTTTCTAAGCCCCTGCCAAAAATGGGACTTGTGATGGGGAGAACGCCTTTTACCTGCATTGCTTGGAGTGTTCCAGCCAGGGGCAGCGCCTGCACTCAGATATTGACTCTTCCTGGTGTCCTTCCGTGTGGGCCCTGAAATCGGAACGCGCGCCATCAGCTCTCTGGGCAAAGACGGCCTCTCGTTACCCCTGCTTTTTTATTTTCTGATACTACGCATGTGGGATCAGAAGTGGAAGGTTGAGGTCTGGTTCCGAAATATTGGACACTCTTATCAGCAGGGTGCATGAACTTGGGGGGTGGGAGAAGAAAACCCCAGGGATGTTCTGGGCATTTCCATCCAGGAAAGGAGTGTTCCTGGGGCCTTGAAAGCCCCCCCCAATCTCCCATTCTCTCTTCACAGCCTCCCCCCCCCGCAGACTCACGGGCATTCCGAGGCAAACCAGGACCGATGCTGACGACCAGGACTTTGCCATTGTTGCGAAGGAGGGCCAGGTCCCCCTGGCAGATCTGGAACTGCACCTGGCGGGAGCCAGCAGCCCCCCAGGGCCCCCAGCCATCTTTCTTCACCTTGAACTCCAGTCTTAAGTAGTGTTGGGGGGGAGGAGAAGGGGAGGAAGAAAGGGGGGAAAAAAGAGAGAGAGAGATTCTTCATGATGGGGAGACATGACCTTCCATTTCAGAGGCAGAGACAGAGGACGGGGGAATCACGAAACGGAGGGTGCTGCTAATCGCACCGCCTGCCTGGAGGCGTCCCAGAGGCTGCCACAACAGGATCAGAGAGACACAAGTCTGAATTCCCCTGTGGCTACCTTCGGACGTGCTCTCTCCACCTAACTTACATCAAAGGATTGTTGAGGGGCTAGCATGGCGTGAGGAGGAAGAGACTTAGGTTTGCCCCCCCTCTCCCCAAGTTCCTCCGGGAAAGGGAAGGATGAAAATGCAATCTATAAATGAAACCTCTGTTATCCCACCCATTCTTCCTCTGGAGGGGGGGGGGGGCTCTAGAGATAGATACCTCCTCCCTGGCAACTGAACAATTCTTGCTTTCCTAAAACCACAATGAGCTGCGATACCGCAAGAGAAACCCCAAATCCAGTGAGAGGCTACCTTGACCTACCCAGAGAGGGAAAGGTCATTCCCTCCATTCCTGGAGCCGTCTGGGTCACCATCTCGGACCAGAGTTAATTCCTAGTGACTTACTGGTTGCTAAACTTGACCAGCAGCTGCTTCTGGGTCCTCTCCTCGTAGCGCTTGTAGAGCAAGCTCAGAAGCTCGGTCTTGAAGACACACTCGAGGACGCTGTCATACTGCGGCTCATGGATGATGATGAAGTCATCCTGCAAGGTGCTGGGGGTGAGGGTAGGTTGGACGGGGAAGAAAGAAGCGTTGGCAAGGGTCCGAGGGAGTCCCTGGGCTGGATTAGGCAAAGCTAGAAACAGTGATGTTTCTGGACTGACCAAACGGCCCCAGTGGCAGGGCTGGCTGGTGGACGTGAGGGCGCTCCCTCCCCCGACAGCTTTGGGAAATGAAAACAACCGAGACGACCCTGGCAAAGCCACCTGCTGGGTTCTCAAGAGGCAGGGAGTTCCACAGTTTTCATGGCACCACTGAGAAGGCCCTGCATGTTTCTAGCCCTTGCTGGGGGTGGGGCGGGACAGTATCTCCAGTACCAAGACACCACATAATAAGGATCTTGACTCTTCCTCCTCCCTGCAAAGTTGGTAGAGACGAAGGGGATCTTTAGGGCCCTGTGCTTTTCCTCCTCCTCCTCCTCCAACATAATCAGCTCCTACCGCCCCAGCTCACCTCAGGGATACCGACTGGATCCGCTCCACCTCAATTTGCCGCTTTAGGACTTCCTTGATCAGCCCTTTCTCCGGCCCTTGCTTCACCTTCTCACGCCCAATCAGGTAGAGGAATTTGGGGGTCAGGATCAGGTCCCGTTTCACAGTCTGCAGGGAAGCAGCATGGCCAACACAGTGAAAGACTACGCCCTGACCATCCAGCATGGCCCCCGGCCTCTTCCAAAGCAAACCCAGCCCCCCCGCCTTCTCGTGCCAGAGCTCACCTTGAACCGCCGGTCGTACTTCACCACCGTGTCTGCAAAGTCCACCCGCTCGCGCCGGCCCACAAAGCGCCTCAGCTCCGGGTGGTTCTCCAAGCCGATATAGTCGCCCACAAAGTTCCGGTTGATGCTGTTCCTTCGTCGCTCCTTCTTGTTCAGGAGGATGTTGGAAGCTTCAGACCAAGGAGACGGGGAAATGGGTTTGTGAGGCCTGGGCAGGGGCCAGTTGGGGGTGTGGGGGGGCTGGACGGGAGGGGAGACATTCTGCCTAAACGCAGACACCTTTCTAAGCATCCAGACTCAACCGGTGTGGTATCAAAATGCAGCCGAAGCCCTAGCTCTGCATCTGAAGGGAGATCTGGATTTTGCCCCTCCCCCCTTTCTGGTTTAGCGTTCAAACTGGCGGAGGAAGGTAGGGGGCTGCGAATCAAATCTGGAAAACCCTACACCTTCCTGCCCTCAGTTTTATAAGCTTCTAGTCCCTACAGAGCAGAAGTGAGATGACATTTCTGCCCTCCAGACCTCCAAAGATTCCTCCAAAACATGACCCCAGAAGTGGCAAGACAGCCACTGAATCCCTCCTGTTGCAGACCCTCCGCCCACCTCCCCAAGTGGCTCTTCCTCTCCACACGTATAGGGAGTCGTATGGGCGAAAACACTCCCCCTCCTTGCCATCAATCATAGCCAGCTTAACTGGGTTGGGGGTGGCGGTGGTGGCAAAGCAGCTCACCTTCCTCCCTCATCTGGATGTACTTCCGGACGGCCACATGCTTGCGCCAGGCCTTCTGGATGACACGGGCGTAGCCATCGTAACGACGTTCCCGCATCTCCTCCAGAAGGAAAAGCTGGGGTGGGGGGGGTGAGACGACGGAGAAAGAGAAAGGAGGAGGATGGCAATTATTCACACACTGTTCTGCTACAACCCAACCACGAAGCCACAGGAAGTACCCTGGCTTCTCACTATGGAGTAACAGGGGGCAATTTGCCTCGGCAGCCATTTCCCTGTCTGCATATGTACACATTTCCAAGTGTCATTAAGATAAGCCAATTAACTCCAATCTGGAACACATTGTGTGGTTTTAACCTTTTTCCTTAGGTCTGAGAAATGTAAAGCTGGGAGCTTGCCCACAATCGACCCAACATTTCAAACAGGTTGCTTTTTGCCCTGGTAGAATCCCTTGGTTAGAATTCCGTCCTGGGCCATTCCAGAAACCTCCAGATGTGTGAGGTCTAGGACCCCAATCATCCCCAGAAAGCATGGCTGATGGGGACGATGGTGGCTATAGTCCAACAGAGCTGTCTCAGACACAGAAAACGAAATTAGTCAGAGAGCAAGGCATGGAAAGGAGGCAGCTAAAAAGACATTTGCCAGGGAGACCTCTGGTGCTGCCTCCCCTAAGTTCACTTGCTAGAGAACTCACCGACTCAGGGGCTTTGATGAAGACTTTCGTCCGGCCCAGCTGGTACTGGTCAGGGTCCATATTGACGGATTTCATCAGGTGCACCACCCCTTGCTTCTCATCCCCACGCCAAGAAGGCCAAGTCTCTCGGGTCAGGATGGCATACCTGCGGGCGAAATGGAGGTGCAACACGTTAATAGACCACGGGCACTTTTCGCCTGCCACTTCCCCCCACCCCCACCCCCACCACGTCTTAGCTGAATATGGGAAGGTGACAGCATCTGCCTCTAAGGCTGCAAAATGTTTTCCATCCCAGCCACTGGGCAGATCAAGGTTTTGCACAGAACGAGACAGCAGGGGGTCAGGATTTCTGCTCCTCGAGATCCCTGTAGTTGGTGCAACATTTACAGTCCTTTCCCTTCTGAGCAGTAAAGGGCATCCACAGAGTAAGTGCAGAGCAATGGGTGGAGGATTCCAACAAGGCCCGGCCCCTCTGACGCTTCTGGTCTTTCAAAGTCCAAAACAGCAAGCAGCTTAATGCGGTGGCATTTACGTCAAACCATTAATTTGCCTTGTTTACGGCATGGACTCACTTGCTCGAGGAACGGTTATTTCCTCTTGTCGAGAGAACGAAAAATAGCCTGACTGCTCACGAGAGGAGGCGACATGCGGGAGGTTTTGCGTCCTCATCGCTCGCGCTCACACACCTTGGCGGCTGTTGCCAGCCAAACCAGAGAAAAAAGCTGATCCTCACCTGGCGCAGGGAATTTGGGATGGTGGGGGAGGCTCCACCATTCTTAATGAAAGGAGCTCATCAAGTCAAGACAGTCATGCTCAATGAGAACGGAGAAAGCCGGGAGCCTCCTTTCACCCCGACAGGAGGTCTTACCTCTGAAGGAACTTCTGGAAGGCCCGCCGATAAGCGTAGCCGGCCCTCCGCACACGGATGTTCTCCCGCAGGCCCAGATATTCCACCTGGTGCTTGACCCTGGGAAAGAATTGGAGAAACGCTTGGCGCACCTCCTACAAAGCTGGATCCTAAATCTGTCCCCTCCAGGCGACGCAAAAGAAGAACTGACAGCTCGAGCGAGGGTTAAAGTTTTGTTCCCGTTTCCCAGTCTTTGGCCGTAAAAATCTTCTGGAGGAGCCTGGCAATGCCTCTGTATGGAAACTATTGTGCATGAGGGTGGGGCAGTGGCTGGAGAGTTCAAGTAGGACTTAGAATAACTGGGTTCAGATCCCTCTACTCAGCCACCAAGCCTGGTGGGTGACCGTGGGCTGGTCTCACTGACTCTCAGTTTAGCCTGCCTCACAGGGTTGTTGCGACAGGCCAGAAGACCTCCCCCTCAAAAAAAAAAGATTCCCCACCACCTGGGTTCCCATTCTCCCAGGTACATCACCCTGCGGGTCCCCCGGGGCTCACCTGCCTTCTTCCCAGTCTCTGGGCCGTTTGGTCTCATTGGGTTTGATGCAACGGATATAGTGCGGGGTGCATTTCATCAAAGTGTCCACCAAGTTGTTGGCTTGTTTCTTTTTGGGAGGGTGGACAGAATGGAAAGAGAAAGAGGTTCGGTTATTAGCTTTTTAAAAAACGAACAGCTGGTCTAGGGCTGTGGAGGGAACAAAACCTAAGAATCCCACCAGAAGATCGGCAGAAACGCATGCTTAGTCCTTGGAGAAGAAGCCGCGTTGGCTCTGTTTCAGCAGCAACAAAACCCAAATATCTTCTAGGACGACTTTTTTACAAAAAAAAAAAGAACAAAAAATGCAAAGGGTTTTTGTCTCTGCCAATATTCACATAGGCACCCCCTCTCCTCCTGCCTGTTCGACGAACACCAATAGTGTGGGGGCGGGGGCGGCATGTACCTTGATCTTGCTCCCAGCTGTGGTGGGACGTCCTTTCTTCTCCACATTGAGGTTTTCCGGGAAGAGGTCTTGGATGAAGGGGCTTAAACAACAAAGAAAGGCAAGTGGCACTTCACCATAAACCGATTTTACTACCTGCTGCATGTAAGGGCTTCGTTACTCGTTTGGATAAATACTGTAAGGTATAACAGCTACATTTCAAAAGTAATTTAAGAATTCAGAAAGAGGATGTTTTACGGCTGCGTTAAGTAATGTTTTCTAGTTATTCTCAAGTCAGACAGCCCTAGAAGTCAACAGGCTTACGGAGAACGAGGGGGGTGGGGAGCCTGTTGGAAGCCACTCTTATTTGGAGGGGGTCCCTCCCACACCCCCTCAGGCGCCCACACTCACATCTCACTGCTCTGCATCAGCTCAATGAGGTCAGTAAAAAGGACATCCCGGTTGCGTTCGCAGAAGCCCTCCACGTCGTAGGAAACCTGTAAGGACCGGGAAAAGAGTCGCTCACATCCCGGAGCTGCAGGGCCTGCGCGGCCCCCCTCTGGCACCAATCATCCTCTTTTGGCCATCGGCTCACACCTGCGCATGCCTGCGGGTCATGAATGGGGCAAGGTGGGGTTGCTGGGGGGAGGAGGGGGGCTGGTCGGTCTGACATTTACCTTCCCAGCGTAGTGATGGATGACAAAGCCCTTGTTCCAGCTGTTGAAGTGGGGGTGGGTGCCCAGCGCAGCCTGGAGCTTCTGCAGCAGGGTGTGGTCAGCCCCCTCGCCCTTGGCGTGCATGGTGGCGCACGTATCGTCCAGGATGCTCATGAGCCCTGGAGGATTCTAGGAGGAAGACAGAGAGATGAAGAAAGCGGAGGTGGGATCAGGGCTTGTTCTCTGCTTACAAGCATCTCCTGCCCCACCTCACCATCATGGCCATCAAGCGAGACCATGTATCCAGTGGAGATCTGAAAGGGTCACTCTCTCTGTGAATCAGGGCTTGGCAGCTGAGGGAGGTAATATGAGCCATGGAGGAGCAGATCAAAGGCCTCACCGTCGCCATGTTCTGTCCCCACACTGGCAGTCTGTCGCCTCAGCTGGAAAGCGGCCAGCAGGACTGGAGGGCCCCTTCTGTCCTCTCTCCTCTCAACCAGGGACACTCAGAAAAACGCTGCTTTTGGTTTTTGAGGCCACCTATAGCTAATCTGACTAGTAGCCCGTCCACGAAGGGATCCAGTTCAAGGCTAGCCAAACTGGCAACCCTCAGGAAATCTTACTTCCAGAGTTTAGCTCAGCCCTGCGTGTGGCAGCACCTCCTTTTAGCTCTCCTGAATCTCCCACTAGTCAATGACAGGGGATGGAGAAAACCTTGGATCCAGGGGATGAAAATCTTCCTCTTCACAGCCAGCGTAATTTTATACCCCTCTACCTGCTTGCCCCAAGCTTGCCTTTTCTTCCAAGCTCAACAGCCCCAAACCTTGCAAACTCTCCTCCCAGGGAAAGTTTTTGGCCCTGAGACTAGCCAGAATCCTGGCCAGGAAAGAAGAGCTGCTGTCATTCCCTCTGTGTAAGGGAAAAGGTGCTCAAGACCTGGAATAAAAGGACGCTTTGTACTCCAGTCAAATTGTACCTCTTAGCCCTCTTTCAGAGGAGCCACAGTATATCAAGAAGCCTCCAAAGTTCCTTGCAAAAACTGACAAAAGTAGACAAGCTGGCAGCCTTTTTTTTGCTCACCACTTTGTTCTCGATGAGGTCGCACACCACCTTGTTGTTGAAATAGTCAATGGGGCTCCATCGGATGCCTTCTTGGACATATTCCTCCTGGCAGTTTGAGTCCGAGCATCACAAGCAGAGGGAGGGAGAAAGAGAGAGAAGGAAAATGAGGAACACATAAACCCAAGGAACAAATCATTCATGAAGAAATGGACTCTGAACTGGTTCACAAGCTTTTGCTAAGGTAATTTCCCTTGCCTCTTAAGTTCAGCTTACAGATTTGCAGAACAGCCCACAAGGGTATGTACTGCAGGATGATGTCACAAGCACTAGCCAATAGATATTGTGCTCAAGCAGATTTTGTCTACAGGAGTATAAGTGTTTTGAAAATGTGTAACAAGACTGCAAGTTTAAAAACTCCTAAAATGCATTGGCTTAACAAAAAGCATGTATACACACAGACGATATTTTCTGTCTTCTACAGCAATGTGAATATTTCACAAAGCTGACTTTCTCATAGCACTGTGTGTGTGTGTCAAATCTTAAAACATCTATCGGTGTTACCTGACCTACTTTCACATTTATCAGCACAATCCATCAATAAGCAGAAGTGCTACAAATTAAATTATTTATACATTTGCTAGTCACTGTTTCACATTTTAAACTTCCTCCAGTACACACACAAAAGTTGGCAATTATTTCCTGAGCTGATCAAAACCCTTCTAAGAGATACTTTGTATGCAATTTCTTGCTGGTTTAACAGGCTGGTTATTTTTCATTCTACACGCCACCCTCTGCGTGTGCTCCGTGGCCAGTGACACAGAAGGGCTTCCAGAGGTTCTTCTGTGCAACAATGCGGGTCTCGCTCATCTCTCACCTGTTCAGCTTTCAGCGTCAGCTCAATGAAGATCTGCTGCAGCTTCTCGTTCACAAAGTTAATGCAGAACTGTTCAAAACCATTTTTCTGTGGGGGGGAGGCAAGAAAAGAAATAATTATAATGTGTCCTCTTTATTGGCACATGCACAGAGACCTTACCAATTAAATCCCAAATGCTTAATTGGATAACAGCCCTAGAAACGGGACTCTGCTCCTTTCTTCATCTGCTCTGACGTTAAATCAGGGAAAGATGAAAGGACTCTGGGGCAAAAAAATTCTATCAGCAAAATTTATTAAAGAGTGGCAGGTGCCATTTATATTTCTGATAACTTACCTGGAAGATTTCAAAGCCATAGATGTCTAGAACACCAATGCTGTATTCTTGGTGGTCCTTCTGCATGGCTTTGTTGACAGCCTGGAACCAAGGAGGTGGGGTACAGAAAAAAGAAAAGTAAAGAAAGAAGATTTAGAATTTGGAATTAAATCAAACATATTTCATTACAGTATGTTATTTAGAACTGTTCCATTGAGGAAGTTGGGTTTGGAAGCTAGGTTTTTTACTGTTGTAAAAACCTGAGATGACAGGAACGGAGATACAGGATAATAAACAACTCAAAGAAGACTCAATGAGTCTCAGCAGCAAGCTGTGAGAGAAGACGACCCACGAGGGATGTCCCTTTGCTAGTTTACAACAAAGGGAGTCAGCACCACACTACACCTGGCCTCAACCGCATGTGCCAAAATGAGGTGCTGGGGTTTGCAGCTCCACAGTGCAGGCAGAAAGGACTGTTTTTAAATGTAAAAAGAAGAAAAGAAACACTCCGTCCATGCACAAAGTTCACAAATAAGGAAGAAATGGGTTTGCCGTGTTTATTTTCTCCTTGCAATCTTTCCCAAGCTGCATGAAGCTCTTCAAGGCCTCAGGCTTGCAACAAACACACACAAACCCATTCGCGACCCATCGGGGAAAACTCACATCCACCAAATAGTCAAAGAGGCGGGCGTAGAGGGCCTTGGAGAGGGCGTCCCGGCTAAAGTTGGCTTGTTCCACGTTGAGGGTCACATCAATGACTTCCTGCCGTCCACCCCACTTGCTGTCCATTTTGCGGCTGGTCAGCTTCTCTCTGAGGCGCTGCTGGTCAATCGCCAGGAGATAGGACGGGAAAGCCAGGACTGGGGGAGAAAGAAGAAGGTGGTGCTTTCTCTGCCACCTTAACTGGCTAGCAAGCAGCGCTTGTCTGATTTCTCTCTCCCCCCCCCCGGCCGCCAATTTTTTTCTTTTAAAAGGTGCACTTTAAGGGGAGTCAAAACTAGTGTCTCGGGATAACAGTCCAATGGCAGGACCGGCCTGACAAAGCCTGGGAAAGGTGGGCAACAGACAAGGAAGCCCCTTATCTCAGGTAATAGATAAAACAATGTGGCAGCCGCTTGGATCCCTGCCTCTCCGCCAAGTTTACATCTGTCTGGTTGGGCAAGGCCACCCTCTTCTGATTCTTTGCTCCTTGGGATAACAGAGCCATGCCCCCAGCGTCTTTCCTCCCACCAAGCACCCCTTGCCACCACCCTGTTTTCCCCACGACTACTCACAGTCCTCGCTGTCCACCATGGCGTAATTGCCAGACTCCTGGAAAGTCACGTTGCCCAAATGGAGGATGCCGGCCACAATCTGGAGCACCAGGGCCTGCTCTTCCCTTGAAAGACCCACCACCTCCATTGCTGCCTGGAAGCAGGGAAAGAAGAGGAAGGAACTTCACAGGCTGCCCAAGCAGATCCAAAGAAGAAAGGCTTCATTCAGCAGATAAGGTGTGTGTGTGGGGGGGTTTGTCACGGCTAGCCCTGGGGGCTGCTTTCTGGCCTTCAACAACCCTGTGAGAAAGGGCAGGTTGGCTGAGAGAGGAGGAAGAGGAGGGGGAGAGAGAAAGAGATTGAGAGAGAACGACTGGCCCCGGAGTCAACCTGATATGCTCCAGTGGAGACGTGAGCCTTGGATCACTTAGGTTGGAGTACAGGGCACTCACAGTTACACTAGTACACTGACTCTCCTCCTACTGTGATACACTAGGACACACCTCAGCCAGAAACGGTGGCACACAAAAGATTTAAAGAAGTGATAAAGAAATTAAAAGGTGCTGGTGGGTGGATTGGCCATGCTAATCTATTGCAAAGAATCTTGTGATCCTTTAAGATGAGACCACCCTGTCTTTTGTGGCCTGAGCCCACCTCTTCAGATATTATTTGGGCACCAGATCAAACTGCCTCAAAATGGGCGATGGGAGTTGTAGTCCAAGCAACCCTCCTTGTCTCAAACTGGAAGGCCCCTGGGGCAGAAGGGCCGGACTAAATACCGTTTCTCAAGAGTCAGGCAGAAATTAAACCGGATTCTGACCCTGCCACCCTTTTGAGGGAGGGAGGGAAGAAAGAAAGCAACCTAAAGAAGGTCAAAAGGAACAGGTTCGGGGGCTCGGCCATCATTTAATCTGGGGCTCCGTACCAAAGTCTCTTGGAAGTCCTGGTGGTCATTCACGTCTTCCACCTTGTATGCCGCCGACTGGTTGAGATAGTAGTAATAATCCGGAGTGGTGATGCCCAGGTTTTCCCGCTGCTCTGGGTTGGCTCCTTCTAGCAACTGGTGCGATGTTGGGCCAGGAATGGGGTGGGTGGGGAGGGCAGGGAAAGGGAGGACAGTGTTTAAGGGCCATAAATGTCTTCATTTCTACAACAGTTGCTGAGCTCAACACTCTTTACCCTCCACCACCATGACCGCAGCCCCTTCCTTCAAGCCCACCCCAAAACCCACTTCTCTTGCATCTCTGCTTTTCCTTCCCGGCTACAACAGGATAATGAAAAAAGCAGCTATCTTAACCATTCGTAGCTTGAAAGGACACACAAGGCCTGAAATGCCAAGCCAGTTCATTTCAGCCACCCCCTCTGGTGTCTCAAGAGGCCCACCTGGTAGTAGATGTGGAAGCTCCTCTCTCCGGCGTTCTGGCTCACCACGCGGGACTTCTCCAGCAGGAAGTTGGAGATCTTTCCCCCATCCGGTTCCCCTCCTCGGCTGAACTGGATCTCAAAATATTTGCCCTGCTCGCATAATGGGAACAGGGTGCCATCAGGGCGGCCTCTTTCCATATTAAAGCAGCCCTGCTCCCAAATCAAGACTGAGTGAAGAAACACAGGAAGCACTAAACTGGATCAGGGCCTTTTTGTTCCAGGGTTTTAAAACAGTACAGAATACGAGTCATCCGTCAACTGCCAACCTTCAGAGAGTCCTGAGGTTCTGTGACCAGATCTCTTAAGAATGGGGAGAGCCTTCTTTCCTATGACGTGTAAGAACTTCCAAAGGAAAGAGGCCTGGAGCTGCATAACGTCCGGGGCTACACTTTGCTGACCCCGGGTGGGACGGACAAGAAGAGGGAGGAGGTTTCCACTAACGTCATTGTTAGGGACCCCAAGTCACTAGAAAGGAAGAACTTCTCTCTGGAGGAGCTGGAAACCTACCCCTTAGAACCTCAGAGCCAGCCGTGGATACTGGGAATTGTCCTCTGCCACCTCTGGAGGAGACCGGCTAGAAAATGCTGCTTCCTGGGTTGAAGGACGCACAGACCTCCCCCTCACCCCAAGATTCACACACTCGAAACTCACAAATCGGCTTGAGTTGTTGTTCCGCACGGTCTTGGCATTCCCAAAAGCTTCCAGGAGCGGGTTGGACTTCAAGATAATATCCTTCACATGCTAGGAGGAGATCAAGGAGGGCATTTAAGTTGGGACCCACCTTTTGCCTTTTTGCTGCCTTGCATGATACCCTTAAAAGCCTCTCCTCCACCTGCCCTGCCCAAACGGTTCCCCTTGCTGCCGTGAGCGTCACTGCCCTCCGGGAGAGGGGAGGGCTCATTGTCTTGACACAAAAGGCAGTTACCTGCACTTTAGGGCCCCCGCCAGAGACCTTGGAGACATAGCTCATGATATATTTGGCTGCCACGGTCTTGCCAGCTCCACTCTCCCCGCTAAGGTGAAAAAGAAGAAGGGGGGGGGAAATAACACCACAGAATCAAAAGAGGTTTCTGGGATGGACAGAAGAGGAAACAACTTCTGAGGACTACTCTCTCTCTCCCCCCCCCCCCACGCACCCCCATGGCCCCAACGTTACCTAATAATGACACACTGATTCTCTCCATCAATCAACATGTTTCGGTACATGTTATCAGCCAGTGCATAGATGTGCGGAGGGTTTTCATACTGAGCCTGTGGGCGAAACACCACGCAGGAGATCTCAATTATCTTGCTGACAAAATTATAAAAACAGAAGGGGCTCCCCTGAGGCTATTTAATCCACTTCCTTCTCAACACCCTCCTTGTCTCAAATTTCCAGGGCTAGAGCTTCCTCCTAACAGGATCAAATAATTAAAATATTCAGCGTTTAAAAGCCCAGCTGGAGGAGGGGAATTTTCCCTGGCAGCCACCAGGTGGCAGCCTCAGAGCAAGGTAGACCTTACCCGTAGATCAAAGCCAGCAAGGTAGCGTCCGGTCTGTCTCCCATCTGATTGGACGCTGGGCCTCCGAATTGCACAACTCTCCCCCAGGGATGCCCAGGGGCCCGACTCTCCGCCTCCTGACTCACCATCCAGTCATGGAGCAAGAGGAAAACATTCCTACAGCCCAACCCACCCCTTGGTTTCAGTCAGATTTCTCAAGGGAGGGGACTTCAACTCCCAAGACCAACTTCAACTCCCTAACTAAGGCTGGGAGATTCCCTAACCCTATTCCGCCCTCCATTTTTAGCCAAGTTTTGGAGTCCGACCTCCTTCCTTCCTGCCTACCCCCTACTCCACTAATATTCTCTGCTGATAGTAACATAAACATGGCAGGCAGAAAACCAACCGGTGAAGCTGTCCACCCATCATTGCTTCCCATGACAGGGGGAATTTCTAAACCTCAAGCAGGGGATCATCAGAGAGATTTCCAGCACCCGGGCCCAGAAAGACCTCTAAACAACCACCTCAACTCGGAGAGAAGAACATCAGCCCTATAACCCAGGGCAGCTTCCTAGAAAACGGCGGAAGCTCCACAGGGTGTTCTGCCACCTATTTTACAACAGAAAGCTTTATTTTATTTCAAAACAATTCTTTCCCCTTGAGGGAAAAAGGAGGAAATTACACTTATGCTCAAAGGCTCTATCCCACAACCTGGTGGACTGAAAAGGGTTTTTTTTTTTATTACTCCATACAAATAAATAATTAGGTAAAGAAAGGAAAGCTAAGCTTAAAACTTACCGCTCCCTGGTACATCTCAATCTCACGCTCTGTAAAATATGGCAGTTGCTTGAAGGGGTTAACGGAAATCAGCACGGGGCCAATGTAGGTCTTCATTTCCAAGTTAAGGTTTGAACAAGCCAAGTTAGCACGGAGTCTCCCTGTAACTTCTCCGGTCAGTAACCTACTGACCGGAGAAAAGGGCATAGTTGTTTGGGAAACCCCTAAGAGGGCAAGATTTGGCCCAAGGGAATGACGTTCCCAACACCCAGTTTATATTCATGAGTAACAGGCACTCTGTGTTCATTGGGCAAGTTACAAATACAGATCTGGTCTTTAAAAAATTAATCATTTCAGCAGTAAAGAGCGGAAAGGGGACAGAGAGCATCCTGTCTTACTCCTATGTGCCGAAAACAGCTGGACTTGAAACCCCAACCATGTTCTTACCTCCAAAACCAAATCAAACTAACCCTCAGTTGTGACACTCATTCCTCCCCCCCCACATGCCAAAGAGATGGATCCCATCCTTTGCCCAGAGCCACTTCAGGTTGTTTTTTTCCACACCCTAAACATGGAAATGGATACAAAAATGTAGTCATCCATGAAGCGTTTCCGGAGGTTCTCCACAATGGCGTCCTCGTTGATTTTGGAGAGCAACACCATGTCGTCCACTCCGCTCTGCTTGACATTCTGCGTCTGCCAATGGTAGCGTTCTTTGCTGCCCTGTGGGGTTGCAGAGAAAAGACTTGTCAGCACAGTGGGTCACTTCCCCACACGCAGGTCATCCACTGGCAGAAAAATAAAAAAGAATGTAAAGGGGACACAGGTGGAGTCTCTCGCCCAAGTCCTCCTCGCCTCCTAAAATAGCTGGACTGCAAAATTTAACAAAGGCAGTATATAATATTTATGTGAAGACCCTCATGGATGGAAGAAAGCAAAAGAAATGAAAGCAAATTTTAACTTCACTCTACTTGCAAGAAAATAAAATGTGTTTAATAGTTTAAAGAAAGGGAGCACCTCCGTTCAGGTATATATACTCCGAAAGAATTAGATTGATAACTTTTTATTATTGCTATTTTCATTGTCAAGGTTACAGAAAACTGCTTCTGACCTCATGTGCCAAAACTGCCTGGCTTCTGGGATGGAGCACCTTGAGCAAGAGGTGGGAAGCAATGTCTGCTGGCTCCCCTTCAGGCAGGAAAATATTTTGGGCTTTCCTTGAATTTTCTTTTTGCTCCCTGAACACTTGTGTGTCTTTGCTGTAACAAACCCAAATGATTCGGACGTTCTCCCTCTCCACACCATTTTTTTTTTTTTTTTGGCAAAACTGCATTTCTAATGCCATCTCCTCTCCCTTTGATACATCCCTCTGGATCACCTCACAAATCATGGGTGGTCTCTCCCCCTTCTCTGCCATTTTTGCAAACTTTAGAAAAAGACGGGTTGCTAGGCCTCCATTCCAAGACTGGCCAAGACAATGCCCGCGGTGGCCGGTCGCTAGGCAACGTGCCCAGACCGACGGGCCAGGCAGGCAGGCAGGCAGGCAGGCGGTGGTGGTGGTGGTGGGTGGACAGAAACCTCGACATGGCCTCCGTCTCGGAGGAGAACCAGGAAGAAAGCAAATCATTTTCAGAAAACGAGAGGTTGCCCAGATCTGCGCCTTCCAATCCGAGACAAAAGTCAGAGGCTGGGAGAAGACGATCTTGGAAAAGTTACTTTTGCAGACTTTTGAAGCTCAGAAAACTTCTCAACTCCCCCAGCAGCCATTCTGGCGAAAAGATGCTACACACTGCATTTCCCTCCCAAATCTAACTTTTCCAAACTTTTAGGGAACAAACGGGCACAAAGGGCTCCTCCCTTCTGAGGCACAACCTAAGTTGATGACTGATGGGTTTGGAATACCCCACTGCCAACTGACCATTATTGTTGTTGTTTAGTTGTTAAGTCATGTCTGACTCTTTGTGACCGCATGGACCAGAGCACGCAGAGCCCTCCTGTCTTCCACGGCCTCCCAGAGTTGGATCAAATTCATGTTGGTCGCTTCGGTGACCCTCTCCATCCATCTCGTCCTCTCGTCATCCCCTTCTCCTCTTGCCTTCACCCTTTCCCAACATCAGGGTCTTTTCCAGGGAGTCTTCTCTTCTCATGAGATGGCCAAAGTATTGGAGCCTCAGCTTCAGGATCTGTCCTTCCAGAGAGCACTCAGGATTGATTTCCTTCAGAATGGATAGGTTTGTTCTCCTTGCAGTCCAGGGGACTCTCAAGAGCCTCCTCCAGCACAATTCAAAAGCATCAGTTCTTCAGCGGTTGGCCTTCTTGATGGCCCAGCTCTCGCTTCCATACATCACTACTGGAAAAACCATAGTTTTGACTAGGTGGACATTTGTCGGCAAGGTGATGTCTCTGCTTTTTAAGATGCTGTCTAGGTTTGTTATTGTTAAACTGACTATACATATTAATTAATATATTAATTCACACACACATGCTAGTTGCACTGAAACTATGGCCAGAGGGATGAAGGGCCCTTCCACTGAAAAATTAAAAATGTTAATTTTAATTTTTTTTTTTTAATCTGTTTTGGGGCCGTCTCTACGGAGCCTGCCCTTATTAATTCCTCCAGAATCTTCTCAGGTCCTCAGAAGACGCGCCTTAAACTCCATTACATATAACTGAAGGTGAGATATTCTCTCAGCATGTCCCAAGTGCACCTCCAACACTGAAATACTGGGGGGGGGGATTCTTCTGCTATATTCCCCACCTTTTATGCGTCTCAGTAAATGCATTTAAATGCTGGTTTCACCACCACCACCCTCCAAAGGGCGGAGGGGGGGTGCGGACTCCTTCTATAATTATTATTTAATTCCCCACCTCTGTCAATGCATTTTCTGGAGCACTAAATCACCTATGAGAAAGTAACTTTTACCTCATTTCTTATCCAGAGACTCAGCAGGTTTTTAAACCCTCAGTTTTTGTCACCCCCTCCTCCTTCATAGAAATATAAGCCACCAAGGGGATGGTGGTCGCCCGTCAACATCCACCCACAGCAGGCTAGACGTATATACAGGTGCACACACTTCCCCCCCCCCCCCAAAAAATCAACCTCTAAAAAGGGTTTTCAGCCCACAGCCAGAGATAACAAAGGAGGGCCCGTGGCCCAGAGCCAGGCTCCCACTCCAAACTCAGGCTTGGTTGCCACCGGCAACGGGGTAGGCCCAAGCAAGGCCTCCACCTGCGAGGGGTGGCAAAAGCCACTTTTTGTGGCAGAAGCGCCTCCCCTGCCCCCCCCCGCTCAATCCAACCCGATTTGCTTCTGAATATTTTTATACCTAAGATTTTTCAAGCGTTCTCCTGGAGGTCAAGCAGCGCCACCGTTTCCAGAGCCACCCTTCGCCTACCTGCCTGACTCTCTCTGCGACTGCGGGTGGCCAAATGGGGTCTATGCCTGGGGCCATTAACTAGGGCTGGGCACCTTTGGGATTCCCCCCCCCCCGGGTCCAGCCTGGGGGGGTGGGAAACCGGATGGTGGCAACAGGGAAGGAAGAAAAGCCCAAGTCAACCGCAGTGCCTATTCATCATCCTACAGAAGTGGGTTCCATTTTGAGATGCTCTGCTCGGTTGAGAAATGGGACGAGAAAGCCGAAGCGTCGGAGGGAAGTCCCTTCTGCAAATTCCAGGCCAGCCGGAGGAATGCAAGGCTTGTTTGCAGTACAAACACACCCTCCGTGGACAACCCGCTGGCGGCCATGGCAGAGTGAGGGCTGGGCCGCTGGGAGGAAGCCTGCCCGCCCGCCCGCCTTCTCTAAGGGGTGCAGGCACTTCTGTCTGTGACTGCCTGGCTTCGCTCTTCTTCCCATGCCAGGACCAAAAATCACACAACAGAGGGTTGGAGGAAATAAATATATCCTCGCTCCCCAAAGTGCCTCCTGTTTTGGGCGACACACCATTTAAAGTGTCTGCCCAATTCCTGTGCGGCGCAGGGGATCCTCCGGCGGTCCGTGATGATTCCCTGTCTTTTGGCAACACCATCCAGGGCTGTCTTGTCTTCTCCGGGCGCTTGCGTTCCTTCACAGCCCGGGCAGCGGCTTAACCAAGCGATTTCCCCCTGCTTTGGTCTCTTTGTAACTCAGGGACGCACGTGATTAAGGCACCAGGATGGCATCTGGACCTGTGGCTGAAGGGGGACAATTCGCGACGGGCAGGTCCGATCTTTACCGGACCACAGGTGGTTTTTAATGAAACGAGCAAAAAGTCGAAATGGGACACCACGTAGCGCTTCTTTGACCTTTACAGATTGCCATTTGGGGATCATCGCATCGCCGAAAGACTTCATCCTGAGCTACTTTGGTTCTTACACCCTCCAGGATGCGGGACAAAAGGACGTCAATGCACCTGGGAGACCTAAGAGGGGGCGAGGGGCATTTCCCTTCTGAGCTTGGAGATGGGAGCTTATTTCAGAGCCCCAGTTCCTGAGCAAGAGGCCGTGGGATGCCAACTTCACGTGAACCCCCACCCCACCCCATCCCACCTCACAGCTCAGGCTCTGACAGCAGCAAAGACACCTCGCCCTTCTGAATCAGGGCAAGCCGGTCACCAACCTGGAGGGCGAAGGGAAGAAAAGGGAAGGCACGTGTTAAAGGACCCCTTAGGGGCTGCGGGCAGCGGGCGGGAAGAGAAACACCCCAGAGACTTTGGGATCAAGTGTGTTCTCGTCCCCATTTGGGCTCTTTGGGCTCAACCGGGCGGCATTTGACCTGCGCCGCACCTCACCCATAATAGGCCAGCGTCAACATCTGCACCTGACAGAAGAAGGAAGTTAAATATTAACCCGGTCAACCCTTGCTGGAAGTTGGCGAGATTATCGGACAGCCAAAAGGAAACAGCCACCCTGGAGGGTGAAAGGTTCCCACCCATTTACACATCTTGCAGCCCTCCTTCGTAAGAAACATAAAAGCAGCCACTCTCTCCACATCTGTCCGAAGAAAACATGAATCAAGGTGTGACACTAACAGGAATTTCCAGAAGGTTTATCAAGCGCTTTTCTCCTCTCGTCCTTGGTTGGCCTGACTGGGATTTGCTGGCTCTTACGAGCATTCCAGTATTCCCGTATTTAACAAATTGCTCCAGTTTAAACTGATTCATTTATTTTTAATTGTGAACTTTATCGTATAGGAATTAAAAAACACCTCTTCCTATTCTAAACCAAAAATAGAAATCTGCTTGATATGAACAGGTAGACAAAAGAAATACCTGTGCAGAGAATATATTTAAACGATGTTCAGTTTCATCCCCCACTCTTGAAGTAGCTGGCAATTGGGGGGCCTGGGGTGTTTTAGGGTACAATCGCCACCACTCTTGCCCAGCAGGGCCAATGGGCAGGGATTATGGCCCCTATAGTCCTAAATAATCTGGCGCTAACTGAACCCAAGATTGGATGGTGTTAATTGAGGGGCTCTGGCTGGGCAAAATAGAAGCTGGCCACATCTGGGGGTAGGGGAGGCAGAGTCACTGGGATTTGGGCAGCCCCCCTCTTCCCCAAAGTGCCCCCCACCTACACTGCTTCGGTTTTCACCTGTGTCATCTAGTGGGGCTGGCGGCCATGTTACTCAACTGCCTTGGGGCACCCAGAAGATTAGATTAACCGGTTTCACGGAGCCGTATTTATCTGGCTTCGCCAAATAAAACTGTGCATGTCTTTAGGGAGCCACAGGATTCCTGGTTGCTGGAATGATGGCGTTAACGCCAAAACTGATCCAACCACATTGCACCTTTGGAAGAGAAGCAAGGCAAGGCGAAGGAGGAGGAGGAGGACCGAGGCGGAAGATGATTCATTCAGGAGTTTCTGTGGAAAGCGACTCCCTAAAAGCAAAACGTGGGTGGTGGTGGTGGTGGTTCCACCAGGGGAAATCTTCGGGATGGAAATGGGGAAGCTGACTTCTTCAGACTACAACGCTCATCGTCCCCCCCGCCCCTGCCCCCACGTTGTAGTCCAAAAAATATAACTTTGGCAAGTCCTGGTGCTCAAACATAATCCCCTTCTGCCTCACATTATGGGGCATCTCGCTAGTCCAAAAATCACCCACCACAGCTCTACCCTTCCTGGGACAAAACAAACGGGAAGAAACCTTCCTTCTTGGTACTATTTTTGACCCTCCGTTTCTCTAGGTTGCAATTTGGAAAGTGAATCAGCTTAGCTTAGGCGTTGCGTGATGCACTGAAGGAAAAACTGTTTCTCCACCACTTTTTTTTTTTAAAAAGGTCGTATTTGAAACTTTCAATTTTTTAAAATTTGTTTCAAGTCGTTGTAAAATTATTATTCCAGAAACACCAGGCACCTCTTCTGTTGTAAGGGTGGGCTATAAATTGGGAGGAAGGGGGAGGGCCCAAAAATCAGTAACAAATAATCAAGTATTTTTTAAAACAGAAACTGCCCTGGATTTGGAATTTCTAAAATGCTCGGGCTGTGCTGCCTGCTGTTTTATAAACTGTTTGATATACCTGTATTTTACCCTCAATGGATGCTCCATAAACAGGCAGGAAAAGTGAATCAGAACTTAAAATTAAAAGAATTTTTGTTGAATGGACGGCAAAAAAAACCCCCCGATCTTTCCAACTACCTAAAAAAAATGGGTTGCGCTCACCTTGACTCCCAAAAGGAGGCAGAGCAGAGGGCGGTGGGAGAGGAAAGGGGGAGGAGAATCAATCCAAAGGGGTTCCCAAGGAGGACCAACGAGCAGGCAGGCACTCACCATGATGGAAGTTTCCCGGCAAAGTTTCCCCGCAGTTCCTGGCTCCTCTCCCCCACGGAGAGGCTGCAGGTGGCGGCCGTGTGTGTATGTGCGCGCGCGCGTGTGAGTGCGCGTGTCAAGGGTCCATTCCGGGCGCAGGTGCTCTCTCTTCTAGCCTGTGCAGACCGTGGGAAAAAAACTCCCCGGATTCCTTGGCAAAAAAAAAGGGGGGGACCCTGTAGACGGGGGGGGGGTGGAGGGGAGCCGGCGGGCGGCCAACCACGGCGGGGTGCCGGAAAAAAGGGCCTTGCTTCCCTTCCTCCTTCCTGGGCCGATGGGTTGGGCCAAGGGGACGGACGGAGGCAGGAAGGCAGGCAGGCAGCGACAGGTAGCAGCCGGGCGTGCGGGCGGGCGGGCGAGGGAGCCGCCGGGGCTGGAGGGCGGCGGGCAAAGGCAGGAGGCGCCGGGAAGGGCGGAGCACCAGCGCCTCCTGGCGGAAGAGGCGCGCAAGCGATCCCCCCAGTGGTTTCAGGTGCGAGGGCGCCCCCTCCTGGCCTCACGGGGAACTGCCGCGAAGGGGAACCCCTGCCCGGGCTCCAGCTTAGTCCAGCAAACCAGCCGCCCTGCAGTGTCGTCTCTCTCCCCCCCCCCCCCGCGGGGTCACTCACCCTGCATCTATTTCAGGCATTTTTTTATTCGCGGCTTCTGCCTCCCCTAAAAGACGGGGACAGCGGCGCCCGTCCAAACACTAGGAACCCGCTGGCGACGCGAAACTCACTGCCCATCATCCGAAGGGGAAGGACGGGCCACTGGCCAGCTTGAGATGGGAGCGAAAGGGCCCTGAAACACAGGCAGAAACGTCCCCAGCCGGCCTTGAACCAGGGAGCTGCGGGGGAGGATGATTCCCTCTGGCCCTCACGCCGGAGCTGCACCCCAGCAACTGCTGGAAGGCTTCAGGTTGGGGGGGGGTGCCCGCAAAACTGGACCCCACCTCTGCAGGTTTTGTGGCCATGGCAGCCGGGGAGCGAAAGCTCTCCTCCTCCTCCTCCTCCTCCTGCTGGGCAGCCTCCTTCCTCCAGGCACTCCGGCAGGCTGGGAAAAGTCTCCTCTCTGTGCCTTCCCCCCCCCCCCGCCTGTTCTGAGCCAGATGCCCAAAACGGGCAGCACACTGGGGTGGATTTCTGAGTTTGCCCTCTCACGGAGGGCAAGAGCGTTGGGAGCTGCCAGGCAGGGTCTCTGTAAGGCTTCAGCCGGGCCTGATGAGAAAGGCTGGCCAACCTTCCGTTTTGCTCTCCCGAGCGTTTGGCTTGAACGGGTGTGTGGCTGGCAGGACCCCCAAAAGGGAGGGACTTTAAAAAACAAAATAAAGCTACTGATTCACAGAGAAAGCTAACGGAAGAAGCATGGAGGATACAAAGCACTCTTCTGAGATACACAGATATACATTTGGCAAAATCCAACAAAACAAATCAAAACAACGAAAGGCACTGGATTTAGCCGAATAGAGTGGAGATCCATCAGTCTCGTGAAGAAACTTGCACAAGTCCGACTGGTTTTGCTTTGCTTCTTTGGATTTTGCCTAATATGCTTGCACACACTAACACGGCTACCTCTTCCACAACTACAGGTCTAAATTTGTGAGTCTCAAAGATGGTATAAATACTTTTGTTTCTGTCGCTGCCAAAACAGGCAACCTCGGCTACTTCTCTGGATGAGAAGAAGGTCTTCTTACAGTAAGTAGACCGCGTGGGGTGCTTTTGTCATTGGCAAACTCCTTGGCAGAAGCAGCCAGCAAAAACAACACACTGTGGTAGCAGGACCTTTCTGTCCAGCTGCAAAAGAACATTCCCTCTTCCTTTCTCTCATCCACCCAAATATTTCAAGGAACTAACCAACCAACCCCCCCCCCCCCCAAAAAAAAAGGACCTGCTGGATTTCTCGCAGCCTGGCTAAAGAACACAACCTGAAACCTACCTGTTCATTTCTGGATTGCTGTTTGAAATGATCTGGTTATCACTGTAAGGCTACTAAAGAATCAACAGGTAACACCATCCAAACAACACCTTTATCCTGTGTCCCTTTTTTCCGCCAACAAGGCTCAGTAGCGAGTTTAAAAACAAATCATAAACCCACCCAGACAATTAATCCACGGTCCAGCTCTTCATTTTACACAGCCGCTTCCACACCTCTGATCTCGTTTTCCCCAGCCCCAACATAGTTTCTTACAATCAGCAACTATTTTAGAAAATACTTTTTTTTTCTTTTTCTTGGTTTTGCAAGAAGTGCTACACAGACACACCTTCGTATAGTATAGAACTAAGTCACATGAAGAAAGACGAAATCAGATTTGATGAATCAAGTAGACTCAGGGAGAGGGCCAAAAAGAAGACTGGACAGGAAGGTTTTTTTTTTAAGGGGGAGGAGGCTTAGACATTAAGGAAGTGTACGTATATACAACTCACACACACTCACACACCCTCTCAACTCCCCTGATGTTATACCATTACTCCAAACACTCCCAAAAGATTGACATACATTGCAATGTGTTTGTTATTTTTTTCCTTCTTTTTTTAACAAAGAGAACCAAACAAACCATCACAGTTTCCATGAGCTGAAGTACCAAAGAGAAGCCTTTTTGGGGGGGGGGGAGATGCGGTGGTGGTGGTCACGGAATGACCCCTCTGAAGCACTCACGCAAAAGGAGAACCGTGTTCAAAATTCATGCTGCAGAACATTCAGATTTTCAGGGAGCTCCACCTCCGACACCTCTGATGGGAACACCTCTTTGCCCCCAAAAAGGAGAAATGCTTTTCGAAAGAGGGCGGGAGGGAGAGAAGGCACTGTCTGAGGCACGACCAGCGCGAGGAGGGCCACTCGGCTCAGTAAGGGCGCCTGGGCCCTCGCGTAGCCTGCGGGTGGCGGGGCCGAGACTCTCAAGGACCACCTTTTCGCTTCTCGTCCTCAGGAGCTGCATACTGCGATGGCTTTCGCCAAGAAGACGGCAAACGGGGAGGAGATGGGATTCCACTTAGAGGATCAGAGAAAGGGAAGAAACCGGGAGCCAGCTGGCCCAGCTATGCAAGTGGAAACCTGTTCTCCAAGGCGGGCAGGACCAGAAACATTTAGCGTGTCAGAGGGAGGGCAGGAGTGGCCGGAACAGACTTCCGCTGTGACATGGATTCTTTTGTGCATCGCCGTAAAATACTTCCCGTGCCACAAAAATCAAGGAAGCCCTTGCGCTTTCCACAATTATTGTTTCTGGTGCTGTGTATTACATAACGTACACATGGAAAAAGCCAGGAAGTGCAAGGCGTGAAACAGACACACAAACAAAAGACCCTGGGGGTGTGTGTGTTCCCTCCAAAAGAAGCGAGACGCGGTGCCCCCTCTCCGCCCTCCCACCCCACTCTGGGGCGGCTGAGGAAGGCCAGGGCCGGTGTGCTGAGAAGCAGTGAAGGACAAACGCAACAGCCTTGTCCAAAAGCACAACAGAACAAACCGGAGGAGGGGATCCTGTCCTCCCGCCAGTGCCTGAAACACTTTGCATTACAATGTGCAGGAAAAGGCCACAGGGGTGGAGACGGTGGTGAGGGGGTGGAATTTAATTATTTTGACAGAAACGCACACACACACACACACATAAAAAAACATGCATGGGGGCAGAGGAAGGGAGAGAACAGGAAAGGACGGGGACGACACACCTGGATTGCCTTTGAAAAGGGAGATTCAAAGTGGAGGCTCAGAAACGCACTGTTTCTTGGCTCTGCCGCAGAAAGAAAAACCTCTCTCTTCCCCCCAACTCCCTCCTGCCCCCCACCCCGTCTCACCTGGACCCTTAAAACATGTGTGAGGTTGTGGGGAGAAAGTGTTCAGAGAATGTGAAGAGGTATAATACTGAAATAAAAGATCTGGAGGAGGAAGGAGAGAATGAGAGAGGGGCGGGAGCACAATGTAGATTCTTTTTCTCCTTTTTTTCTTCTTCTCCTTGTCCCGTCCACAGATCGAAGGGTCCATCCTTGCTCGTGGCTGAGAAAAGGAAATCTCCAGAGTTTTCCACATGATCGATCCTTCACACTTCACGTGACGAATGCTTCTGCTCGTTGAAGAGTTCCTCTTTCCCTCCCCACCCCACAGCAACCGACTGCTGCCTCCGCCACCGTAGTATCTAAAAGAATCTGGTTAAAAGCCGTGCCTGGCTCCCAGCCGGCGCTCCTCGTCCGACGGGGCAGGAGGAAGAGGAAGAGGAGGAGGAGGACAAGAGGGGAGTCAGCCCTGCTGGGTTCTTCCATCTCCCACCCGGGCAGGTTTCACGTCCTCGGCTGGGCTCGGGGAGACCGGGAGGAAGCCGCCCCAGCGGGCAGTCACATGATGCCATTGGTGAGGTACTGGAAGCCGTCGTAGAGTTTGGTGGTGATGGAGCGCATGCTGCCGTCCACCATCTGCTCGATCAGCATCTGGAGCTGCTCCTCCGTCATGTTCATGTGGAAGCGCTCCTTCAGATTCCGGATGGTGCTGGAGCCATGGAAGCAGGGCAGCTGAGAGCCTGGAGGCACAAGGAGACCGAAAGCCCATCAGGCCCAAGGGGCTCCGCAAGGCCCGGCCGGCACTGGGCTGACACACACACGCAAAGGGAGGGAGGGAGGGCTAAGATGGGGTCCCACCCTTCGAGACCATGCTCAAGACAGAAATGCTCTGGAGACCTTAAGCGGCTCCTTTCAGAAACCCATCGCTCGCGGGAGCCCCCGTGCACAGGCCGGTGGCCATCGCTCACAGACAGTGGTGCCACGCGCTCCCCGATCTGCGAAGGGGGAAAGGAGTCCTTGGCCGAGAACGAATGGAGAAAGCCTTGGAAACCAAAAGCGTCCCTGGGCTGGGGTAGTGGATTCTGGGCCTGCCCCTCCCATCCGAACAAGATGACGACGCTCCGCTACCGTTTCCCAAAACCAGCATTTCTCCATCCTCCTCGTCTGTGGGCAGCCCTGTTTTGGAAGCCTCTGCCTGCCCAGCTCTCCCAAGGGGTCCTTCCTGGGTCCCCGAAACCCTCCTGGGGTGCTGCCCCCAGGGGGGGATCCCACCCTTTGAACATAACCCTCTGAGAAGGATGGCAGTCAATGCCAGATGCAGATGGGCGGGCGGGAGGGGGGAAACGAACACATCAATGGTTACTTCGCTACAGTGGCTAGCTACTTTTAACCCTCTCCCTTCAGGGCCTGCGCCCTGGGACCAAGCACCCAATGCTGGAGGACAGGTGCTTTTTTCCCCCCTGGGGTAGGTGGGGGGGTAGCATCCCTTTCAGGCCAGAGCTTGTGAATCTCTAGAAGCCAGGTTGGGCCCCCAAGGATAAAACCAGAGACTAGCAAAACAAGCTTCTTAAGGACTAGTAACTTATCGGATCTCTTATGGACTAGTAACTTAGCTGCGCTTGACACTCACAGATGACCTGCGCTATCGTAGGAACCTGACTCTCTTGCGTTTCTCCCAAGCACCACTGGCAACCTGGAGGACAAACTGATACAAGGAGTCGTTATTTTAACTCTCTTCTCTAAGCTGGCGTCATGAGTGTACTGGGGCTGCTTTAGGAGGCCTGCAGGTGATGCAGGGAAAAATACGGATTAAAGTCAAACCTAGGCGGGAGGTGTTAGGGTAGTCTAAATCAGTGTGTGAAAAGGAAGTGGCTGAGTTTGGTCTCAAGAGGGTTCTAGGGATCCGTTTCAAATCCTGAGCATTCACACAGCCAGCACGCCTCTCCAACATTGAGAGTCCAGAACAGCCAGCCGTGGGATTGACGTGGAACCCCGGAAGGAGCAAAGATGCCCCCTGGTACCTTGTTGCATGATCTCCACTATCTGCACGACCTTATCCATGTGCTTCCGAGCAGCAATGAGGCCCTGGAGCATCAGCATCTTGTAGTAATTGAACATGTCCCCATCCAGGCCACCCATAACCTTAAGGAAAGATGCACAGGGAGAGGGGGGGGGGGGGAGAGAGAGAGAGAGAGAGAGAGAGAGAGAGAGAGAGAGAGAGAGAGAGAGAGAGAGAGAGATACACATCAACAATAAGGACAGAAGAATGAGAGATTATGTTCCTCTGTTTGGTTGTCATTGAAAAATTGTGTCACTGCCCTCTGTGACAGATTCGGTTCTTTCCCTGACTTACGTCAACAAACTCCGTGGTCAACTTGAAGGCTGACGTCTCGAAGCCGAGGTTCCGGGGGGAGCTGGAGAGGATGAACCCGAAATCTATGTGGATGATGTGCCCCTCCGCGTCCAGCAGGATATTGCCATTGTGTCTTATTTTGGGGGGAGGGGAGAAGAAAAGGGGGAAACAAGTTGACCATCGGTTGCCATGCCTTTTGGAAGGCTCTCTCATTTTCTAAACTCATTCGTATTTTTTATTTTACACACACACCCTCGGGTAGACAAACCCAAGAAAGCCTTCTCGATCCAGCACAGTGCAAGGGTGGGGTTTCCCTGGTTCTGTGCGGGAGGAGGGGCAGGAGACCGTCACCATTCCAGCCCCTTCTGCCGTCCACCCCCTCCCTCCAAGGTCCTCCCCCATTCCGTCTCCTGGTTCCCAGAAACATCCCACCCACACAGATGTCAGTGACAGACATCCGTTGCCCTCTGTCAGGTATAAAAAGCAACCTTTGCTGCTTTCCAAAATCTCTCTCCAATCCGAAGCCGAGAGGGATTTATTGTGCTGCTCAGCCTTTTGGAAAAATCACTTCAGCAGAACACACATTTGCTGTAAAACAAACCACCCAGCCATGAATACACAGGGTGTGCTTTAAGAGGCCACATAGAGTAAATTCATTGACCAAGGTTGAAGTCCCGTGTATCTAGGCAAATCTACGATTCGGCGTGCAACAAGCAATGTCTGTGGAGGAATCTGAGCGTAACTGCCCAACAGGATTTGAGACACAAGTGTGCCAAGAAGCCTCTTATCTCATGTGAAACCACTGAATACAGACTGAAATTGATGAATGTGCCCCAATCCAGAGAGCTTCCCCTCAAACCTGCTCTTGAGCCAGCCCAGTTGGCACATGCTAGAACAGACGAATAACTCTGCTTGCCTTCTGGGAAGGAACTACAGAGTCAGCGACACCCTCTCCCTCCAAGGGGTGAGCCTGACCTCCCTCCTTCCACAGCTGCTCACCGGTCTTTGACCTGGAGGAGGTAGCAGACCAGGCAGTAGCCAGCGCAGCTCTGCACAAAGTTGCGCTGGGCCGTCAGGAATGCCTCCGTGGTGTAGTTGCCATGCTCCTGGAGGAAGTAGTCGAGGAGCGAGAGCTGGGACTGCTTCTTCACTTGGTGGATGGAGACGGCGTTGACCACCGGCTCGATCATGCCGCTGTCGGCCGAGATGACCAGGATTTTGTACGGCTTGATCCACAGAGGGACCCGCTCCTGCTCCCAGATGGACTGGAAGGGAACAAGGAGGTGGGGGTGGGGGAGAAAGGGAGGAAAGGGGTGGGGGGAGAAAGGGAGGCATGCTTGCTTTGCAACAGAAGCCAGGCTGAGCAACACACGAGCACCGAATCCGGGCAGGTTTTGTTTTTGTTTTTTTAACAGGAGGAAAGAAATCACTCCACTGCCAAAAGGCTGGCTTCCAACCTAGACTGCTTTAAAGGGGACTTTGATTACTCTGGAGATGGGCATCAGCCACGGTTGCGAGTCCATGAGGTGGCTCGGGATCCCCCTCAGCACCAGGGGCACTGGGAGTCTGCATCTCAGCGGCTCCTGGGGAAGGAGGCGCCCTCCCTTTAAGCGGCGGGCCTAACCTTCCCCACCACCACCACCCAAGTGGACGCGGGTACAGCCACCGAGTCTGAGAGCACCGGAATCCCAGCAGAGCCAGGCGTCACCCTCTCCTCCCCTTACCTGCAGCTGTTTGAGGACCTGAAAAGCCAGCAGTTCCTGACGGAGATCGTCGCCGCATTTCACAATCACAGAAAGAAGCCGCCAGTTGGGGAGGTGGCCGTAGGGAGAGCCCTCACGAATCCGCCTGTGGAGAAGCAGCCGAGGGAGAATGGGGGCAGAAAGGAGAGAAAGAGCAAGAGAGGAGGCTGGGTGACCTCCACGCCTCCGGTTCGACCAAGGGATTCTTCAAAAGGGAGCCTTTTATACTGGGTTGCACTCGTGCTTTTAATGTGCTTCTTACTGTGAGTTTTAATATGATCCTTGTTTAGGGTCATATTAAAATACGGTAGTAATTTATTATTTGGCTTTTAACGTTGTTTCTTTGAATACTGCTATGTCGCCTTGGACCCTTTAGGAGAAAGGTGGTATATAAATATTTTAAAACAAATCTTTCTCTCTCTCTCTCTCTCTCCAGGCACACCTCGCTCTCTAATTCCGTTTCACACTCACTCATCGGTGACTTGGGCAGCCTCAGCGCCATCTCTTTACCTGACTTTTTCCTGCCATGGCTCCTTCAAGGCAACGGCAGATGGATCCTCAGGGTCCCTCTTGAACGACGTGGGAGTGTGGGCCAGTTGCTCAGAGAGGCGTCGCCTGCAGAAAGTGGCCAGGATGCGAGGCACAGGGTCAAGGCACCGACCGGGTCGTGGATCTTGGCTGCCTTTGAGGATACAGGAAGCCTGTCCTCCCCAACCTCTGAGCCCTTCAGAGGTTTGCAACCACAATTCCCACCTAGCCCTCCCCCAACACGGTGCATGTTGAACTCTGAGACATGGGGAGGGCCATCCGGTTGTTTTGGGAAGGTTATGAAACTAAAAGAAGGCGTCTGTCAGGGGAAGGAGAGACAGGGACCTTATTAGGAGCAGCACAGAAAACCTAGCGAGTGGCTGGGATCACTTGAAGGCCAAGTCACAGGGCAACCCTGTGACTGTGACAAATCATGGTGTATCTTTCCACGTGAGCTCGGTGGTTTGTAAAAGGTGGGCAGGCCTAAAGGAAGCCCCAGTGGAGGACAGGAAGTGGGCGTCCTCCTTTCCAGGAGGGGAAGAGGTTGCACCCGGAACACTCCTTCACCTGATATCTCCAGCAGCGATAAAGACAGGCTCTTTGCTCTCTTGGCTGGTGATGCTGTCCACCGAGAACTGGGAGATGTTGTCGCAGCTGTTGGTGTGCATCTCGGGGAGCTGGAAGAGAGAGGCGGGAGTCCAGGCGAGGTGGGGAGAGAAGAAAAAAGCATTTAGTGGAACTTCTCTGCTTCTGGTTTGATAGGTCACTCTTGAAAGAACAGGCCTGCCTCAAGGTCCAAAGCCACTTCGTGGTCCTGTACTACGGATCCAATCATCTGCGACCACTGGTCGTGCTGTTGGGAGTGGACAGGAGGTGCAGGGTTGGAACGGGGCGGCCTGGGGAGGTCCAAGCCATTGAGCCATTCCAGACCAACAAGAGATACCAGCGAGGGCAAAAAGGCAGGGACGTTGGCTCCAGTGACGCTCGTGTTGACAAGCCAGTGACAGAACCATTACAGAGACCATTAATCTGATAGCCTTAAACAGCCAGCAAGGTTTTACATCATGCATTTGTTAAAGGATAAAAAAATAATCAAATATCATTTAAGGTTACGGAAACCAGCCCTAACGAAGTCAGGCAATGAGAACTGTGTACTGGTGCCCTACCATCCTGTCGCTGTTTTAACCATTAAAATTTTTAAGAAAATCAAACCATTACTGAAAATCTCAGAAATGTGAAGGGGTAAAAAAAAAGGAATTCTTGACCCATGATTTCCAAGTCCTGCCGTGCCTCAGGCTAACAAGGCAGGGGACCTCCCCCAACACCCAACACCCCTCCGGCCATACTGGAGTTTCCCATCTCCTCCGACTCCCATATTTGAGGACTGGGCTGTCAACTTATAGTCCAGATAGGCGGGATATAAATTCAATAAATAATAATAATAATAATAATAATAAGTCTCTCCACAGCACAGGTTCCTCCTATTTGGCTTTTTTAGGGTGGGAGGGAGGGGAGGGGAGGGGCGGGCTACCTCGACTTGCAGTTCCCCGATGTCATCCACCGACCAGGCTTCGTCGTCGTTGTCGTAGTTGGGGACGGTGGTGAAGCTGCTGGCCCGCTGCTCGTGCGTGATCCCGCACTCAGGCAGGTTCTCCACGGAGCGGGTGCTACGGATCCGGTTCTCCGGGATCCGGGCTGGAACATTAGTGGTGTCAAAGTTTTCACATTCAAGTACTTCCACGTAGATTAGGTAGGGAGCCTAAAAACAGGGATCGGGAAGAAGCAGAAGGAAAGAGGCGCCTCGGTTAGGCCAACGGGCAGCCTTTCAGAGACAACAGAATAGAAATTCGGAGGTGACTCTTTGGAGGGGGTGGTATAGGATGAGCCCAGGCTATCTTTTTTACTCTCTGCCTGAAGAATTCTGTTTTTACTCACAAATAAACAAGGTTATTACAAAATCTTGTTTCCTAACATTACACGGGTGTCAGCGTTCCAGTTTATGCTGCAGCACTGTGACCTCTACTTTCTTTTCCTCGTAATTCAAATCCAAACCGGGGCAGAAGAGGGCGATCAAGGTGCCGCGAGGCCCAAAGAAAACGCTGTTCTACGGAGGGGATTGCTGGCGCTCCCAAAATCCAGGCCCTGTCAAGACGCATCCCTTTCCCACCGGCCTCCTCACCTTGTCCTTGGAGTTCAGCACGACAGCCTGGGTGTGCGGGACCCGCACCACATGGTGGTCAAACCCAGCGGTGGGGAGCCAGACTCGGGCCGGCAGCTTGTGGTTGAGCAGCGACAGCTCCGAGATGAGGCGCTGCGTCTTCTGCTCTTTGGTGGGAAGGGTGGCCAGCCTCTTCCCGATGGCCATCAGCGACTTGATGAACTCTCGCTCTGGGGCAAGGCGGACAGGCTAGGTGGGGGCCGGGGTGGTGGTGGTCATTTTCATTGGAAGGGGGAAGGAGAACAGAAGAGAGAAAGGTGGGAAACAACTTCGCACAAAAGAAGTACACGTAACTTGACGACTCTCTGTCCTGGACAATGACATCCAAATTCATAATTTGGCTCCTCCAAGTCTTCTCGGAGCTGTCTCTCGATTTGGACTGGAGAGCCCCGGAAAATTGGAAGACACCCACTTCAGACTCAGCCAAGGCTTGACATAAATGTGAAACCTTTTCCCCCAGAACGGCTGGATTCACATCTGCCCCCCCCCCCAGCCCCACCAAAAATGCCGAGAGGCGCCTCTCTCCTTCTGAACCGACACCAGGGGGCATAAAAAGCACGGACGATCAACTGAACAAACAGAGGTTCCTAAGATTCACGACCACTCGCCTGGCGGCGGCTTTAAGAAAGCCCCGTATATTTCTGTAAGAGAGAGCTTCTCTTTCCTGGCTCAGCCTATCCCCAAAGGAGGGGCTCATCCCAAGAGCTCCGCTGTCTGGTGAAGAATTCTGGAGGACTCCTGCCTATCTAGAAATGGGGAGTTTTTGCTTTTTACAGCCATAATAAGGATAATTTATTTAAACACTTTTTTTGGGGGGGGGGCTAACATAGCTACTGTCCTGTGGTGGTACCTGGGCATTGTGATAAACAGAGTATCCTTCTTTCTCGTTTCCAGCATTCCTGGGGGTCAGCCCCGGGGTGCATACGTTTGATCAGTCGGAAGAGTCCAATCTGAGCTTCTGCACCCCATGGTCTCCCTCTCTCCCTTCATCTTAAGACTGACGGAGGCAGGCTTGGTAAGCGCTGTATTTATCAAGTCAGGATCCTGCCCCTCCACTCTGTCTCTCTCCTGCTTTTCATCACACCCATGGCTGATGAAGATCTCTAGGAATCTCCAAAGGCTGGCATGTTCCTGTGACGTCTGAGCTGGCTTCATGATGCTCCTACCCTGAGAGCACACGCGCACGCTGGGTTTTTCTGCTCTGACAGGCCAGCAGGGATACCTTTGGGTTTTTGAGATCCACCAAACGAAATTCTTCTAAACCGAGACAAGACGTGCATCTGCCCATCCCTCAAAGAAACCAAACCCCACCACTACAAAGAGCAGCAAAAGCAGGACATTAATAAGCCGATCCCAGTGCCGTTAACGATGCTGCTGATGCCACCACCACTGCCAGCAAACCAAGCACAGCGAGGAAGCAAGACATGCAGGAAAGGAAAAGGAGGGCGCCCGTCCTGTTAAGATACGGGCACGGCCTGCGCTGAGAGGAGCTTCTGGCAAGGGCACTGGAAGCGAGAGATGCAAAGAAGAAGCCTCTGTCCGGCCTGGGGTGCTTCCTGCCGCCCTCCCAACTCCAGAGGAGGCTGGTGGTGGGAGAAACGTGGCTCAGGGATCCGCAGTTTAACCCACTAGAGTCATCACAGGCTCTGCATTCCCAGCCAAGCAATTAGGCCAGAGGAATGGGGTCATGTTGGATCAAACGGGCAGGCTGTCAGGAGGTGGTGACCCCCCCACCCCCACCCCCACCCCATCCATGCAGGAGGACTGACTGGGCTGGACGGAGAGTAGATCAGGATGAACGGGGAAGAAACTGGAACTCTCCAGGTTCTTTCCAAGGAGAATTTCCTACTCTTGGTTCAACAACAGCACTGCGGGGGGGGGGGGGGGGGAGAGAGCCCCTACTCTCTGTAATCCCTTCGGCAGCCAGAACACAAGAGGGGGAAACAGGAGGAGATTTGTAAGTGGATGATGTGTGTTGAACTCACCCAAACGGCAGGGCTCAGAAGCCACTTTCCTCCCCAGCCCCACCTCCAGATCCCTGGACCAATGTTTTGATCCTGGCACTGGCTTGGAGAACTCCGGATGCTTGGGAAAGAAGTCCCAGAAGCCTATAAACCCCCCCCCTCTCTCACACACACACATGCACGCACACTCTGTATCAGAACTGCTGGCTTTTAAACAAGCCAAAGTGCAAGGATTCCTCCCAGTCAGAGCTGGGTGTTCCTCCCGAGACTCAAGAGGCCCAGCAAAAAACACGACTTCAGTACTCAAGAAACAGGTCCAACCACCTCACTGACTAGGAACTCTGACCAGATTTGCTTCCAGGTGAAGCAAGCTTTGGATTGCAGCCGAGACAGAGAGCCTTAAAAAAAAAAGAAAAAGAAAAAGAAAAGAAATTTCCCAGCAAAGAATCCTGGAGTTTGCTCAGAGCAGAGAGCAGCTTTGGGGACAGGCAAAACACGGGGCCCTCTTGAGTGCTGGTGGAGCACAACTCCCATCGTCCCCCGGCCAGCACGGCCACTGGTAAGAGACAATGGGAGGCGCAGCTTTACCAGACATCTAAAGCCAAGGGTTCCCTAGAGGTAAAGAGGATGAGACTGTGCTGCAGAGGCCACCCCGGTCTGGATGCCAGGCAGCTTCTTTCGCCCCCATCGCCTGCCTTCCCTTGAAGTAGACCCCACGGGGCTCCGATCTTTTTGCAAACCACAGCTCTCCTTCCCTCCCACTCAAGCTGTCCCTGGTTTGGCTGCAAATCAAAAGCCGTGGCTTCAAACAGGCAGGGAAGGCTGGCCGGCCTTCGAGGTGCTTTCCTAACGCAGAAATTGGGTGGCAAAACGGGACCTTTCTTGGTAGGTTCACACTTTGCCCCTGAATCTCAGCCGCTCGATAGCAGGGTGTCCTGGCTGGGGCTGAGAGGCTGCTCTCGAGATCTTGCCCAGACCTGCTTGTTGGGAGCAGAGAGGCAGCAAAGGTCTTGGAGAGAATAAGCGAGGTGCCGGGAAAGAGAAGCTCGTCAACGGCAGGCCATCCCTTGGACATTAAAAGACAAGCGTCGCTCCCTCCCACCCTAAAAGCTGAGCTACAAAATTTGCTCTCAGGCATCCAAATCCCCCTCGGGACAGCTGAGTGGCACAGGTGATGGAAACTGCCAGCCAATGGCACCCCTGCTCAGAAGGGTCCGAGTTCGAGTCAACCTCCTTCCGAAGTCTATGTTGTGCTTTCCGACGACTCCACTTCCAGGGCTCAGCCTGGAAACCCACCCACCAAAGGCCACCGCATGGCCTCTGTAAAGAACGCATCCTCTGAGCAGAGACAGAGTGCCATGACACTGGGTAACTGCCACTGGCTCTTTTCAAAAGGAAGGAGGGAGTGGAAAGCAACTGGGAGCGAAGTCACACAAATCTCAGATATTATCCAGTCTGCTCACACAGGGAGCATATTAAGCCAATGAGTCCAAAGCCCTGCTCCAGACTACAAAACCCAGGATCCCCTAGGATGGAGCTGCTGCAAGGGGAAACACAAACCCCAGGAATGCTTTGGGCCCAACCACAGCCGTTGAAGAAATATAGAAGGGCTACAATTCCGAAGTTCAAGCACACTTCTTGGTTTCTCACATGAGGGCCCTGACCCCCACGGACAGGACAGGCAGTGCTTCAAAGAGGAGGGCAGGGAAAGGGTTTAGAGGATTGGGGGGAGAAGATACAGATGGGAACAACGGAAGGAATGGACTGACAGACAACAAGATGGTCTTGAGCGCAAGAGCCGGAAAAGTCCCCCCTCCCAAGTTCCAAAGTCTCTCCTCCCCCATTAACCTCTTTGACTGTCTGAAACCGCATTTGGGAGCAGGTATGTGTGTGAAATTATTTGCAGAGAACAGACCTGGAGGGATGATTGGAAAGAGCAGAAATTGAGACAGGCAGGAAGAACCCTGATTTTAATTTCAATTGTGGGAGGATGGAAGCCGCTGATAATTCATACCCAACACAGGACATGCTAATTAAGAAAACACACAAAAACAAAACAAAATTTAGGCAGCAAGAGAACAGCATTTCCTCTTTTATCAGTAACTTGGGTGAAGACCCCCCCCCAAAAAAAGAAGGGCCCCAGATAACAGGGAAGGGATGACTCTGGTTTCTTCTTTAAAAAAACAAAAACAAAACTACACCCTTCAGGTAGGTTACCTGAGCCGAGCCTTCCCACCTTGCCCTTCGCTCTCCCTCCAGGAATAAAGCTATGAAGATTCTGCATTTAATTGGCACAAAAAAAGGAACAAGAGAGAACAGAATTGGGGAAAAGGTTGTGGGGATGATTTTGCTCTGTTTGGGAATAAATTCCTAGCCTCCGCTCTACTCTCGTAGATATCACCATGGCATCGTGGGCTCTGGGAATCGTAGATTGGAAAAGAAATTTTTCTAAGCTCCGGAAACTATTGCAATCTGAATAGTAAAACCATGGAACATCATCTTGCTTGAAGAAACGAACTTGATAAACAGCAAGTTCTTGCAACTCGAAGGAAGATCATCTAAATGTTCTTGTTTTCCTCTTCTCTGCCTCCATTCTTTTTCTTTTCTACTATGTCTATGACTAGATCATTAAAAACTAGGGGCAAAGGAGGGCAGGACAATTTTTTTGAAAGCAACTGGTTGCTTGGGATATTTTTGATACTTTAAAGTGTAGCATTACAGGGAAACCAACTTTATGGTTACTTAGTCAGTGGAAATGGGATGTTTACTTTCCAAGTCTCATTTTGCAACATTAAGGACTAGTGAGTTTGTGTTTTCAAAAAAAAAAAAAAAACCCTGCAATAACAAAATAAATTGACATTTTTGTGTTAGTAAACTCTGCATTGGTTATCTGGGGATGTTCTGGGCTGCCTAGTATATAAAAAGCCTTTAAAAAGGAATTGATGCACATGTTAATATTAACAAGAGGGTCCTGGTTGCAAACCCCGCGCCATGCAGAGCTAGAGAAATGTGTCCCACCCTCCCGAGCTGCAGCTTGCAAGAGCACTGCAACACGGACGCAGCGGCATGTGAGCGGGGAGGAAAAGAGGGGAGCAGACGTTCAGGACTGGCTCCCAGGGATACAGTAGTGGCTGGGGGGGGGGCTGCTATCGGGGTGGGGAGGCAGGGGTGGGGAGGAGAGAGGGAAGGATCTGCCTTACTGGTGCCTTAGCGCGGTGCCCATGGACGACGATGACACAGAGGAAATGCTGCCGTGGTGGAAATAAATGAGTAGATATGAAAAAAATAAGAATCACGAGGGGAGGAAAATGATAAATGAGGTGGCAGGCAGCCGAGATGCTGGAAGAGGAGGGTGATGGCGGGGGGGGGGGAAGGCTAAACACTGTCCACTTACGGAGCAAAAGGATCTATCAAGACTGTCCGAACTCGATGACCACTCCTGGGAAATGAGTGAGAGGGAGGGTGGGAGGTGGGAGGTGATGGGGTGGGGTTTTTTTTTAAGGAGGAGGGGGAAGGGGAGGGAGGAAAGTTGAGGAGAGAAAAGGCAAGAGTTTAATAACCAGGTTTGGACCCCCTTGCCAGCCCCGCTCCGTGGCCCTCCTTCACCCTGGATCAAGCTGCAACGGGAAGAGGCAAGTCAAGGCTCCTGCCCCCCCCCAACCCCAGAGTCCCGCTTCCAACCGAGGACAGACAGACAGACAGACTGACAGACAGGCACAGACCTCCGAGCCCTTCCAGCCATGCGCTCCTTCGTCCCACCCTCGGCCGTCTGCGACTTGCACCTCGCCATCAGAGGCTGGCTGGCCCTGGGCTCTGGAAACTGCCGTAAAGCTATCGGGGATCCAGGACACAAACAGAACGATCCGATTCTCTGGTTCAAAAGTTACCCGAGTCCCCGCGCTTGCTCTTTCGCCACAAAATCTGTTGTGTTATTTTTGGGAAGGATGCAAACTGTGGAGTGACAATGGAAAGAACGGCTTTCAAGGAGGCGATGGACGGGAGGGTGGCTTTCAAGCTACGGGGAGACCGTTCCAAACTGGGTGTTTAAATTATAGGGGTGCCGTTTGTACATCCCAAGCCCACAAAAACCCAGACTCGTTAAACAAAGGCCTTGAACGTCACCGGCCAAGAGCGGGCGGACCCTCCCAGCCTTCTGAGGGTGGGCAGCGGCAACGAAGGGAAAAGGCTGGGGGGGGGGGGCCTCCAACCTGTGCCTCTCGGCTCAGAGCAGGTGGGGAGAGAAACCTGTACTACAAAAAGGGGGGAGAGCTGTCAAGGAGAAAAGGTCCTCCTGAGGCCACCTCGGGTCCATCCTTTTCTTCCTGAGGTGTCAGCACACGAGGGGAAAGGACAGAGGGAAGAATCACGCAGCCTGCCTTGCGCATGGCTTTCTTTGAACTCCATCCATCCGTCCATCCGCCCCCCCCTTTCCTTCGAGCCAAAGGCAAGGTAGGAAGAGACTCCAGTGAAGGAAACGCAAAACGTTACTTGACGAAGAGAAACTAACGAACCCCCCCCCCCCCGCCCGTGGCCTCACAAAGACGAAGCAGGACTTGGGAGTGAGCGGCAGCCTCCTTTTCCAGACACCGACTGCCCTGCAAAAACCTATACAAAATAAAGTTTTATTTAGTCTCTATTTAGTCTTTTGTTAAGTCTTTCAGGCGACACTAGACTCTTGTTAGTTTCGCCGCAACAACTGACACGGCCTCTCCTCTGGAAAGAAGCACCATTTTGTTCGTCTGCCACAAACAAAATGGGAAATTTATTAACAGTCAGCACTTTTGCTATTAGGAAGAGAAAGAAGCAAGGAGCAGGGCAAAAATGCAGAGGGGGGGGGAAAGAAAGAAAGAGGGAGACAGTTCCCGCGTGGACCTCCTACTATCTTCCTTCCCAGTGTTAAGTGCACCCCCCCACCCCCACCCCCAGACACACACACACCTCAAACGCTGCTTTGGCAGCGACAGGGGCCAAAACGCATCTCCCCTCCTCTTCATGCCACGGAACGCCTCCCTGCTTGAGAGATGCTGGCGTTCTGAGAGGAGACCGAGCTCATCAGGGTAGGTGGAGTTGGCGGCTCCTTTAAAAAGAGCACTTTAAAATAAAATGCAAGGGAAGCCAAACACGTAGACTGTGTGGGCTGGTAGGTGAGCCGGCCAAATCCAGACACCCCTTCTCTTTTTAGGGATTTGCTCTAAATGGGAAGGGGCTGGCCTCCCACCAGCACCGAGACGATGCAGAATCACCCTGCGGAAAGCAAGCAGGAAAGGGACCGGACTCAACATTCAGGCTTCTGAACACTTGCCTGGTCGCCATGGATGATTTTCACAAGCCTGCAGGTGATCATCACTGTGATGTTTCACAGATGTTGGCTCCACAGACACACACACACACACTGACAACCACACTACACCACAAGATCCAAGGCTGCATCAGAATCACAGAACTGTAAAGGTTGAGAGGGACAACTGCACCCTCCCCGCCACAAGGGTCATCCACTTTAGCTCCTTGCCAACGCAGGAAATCCGAGGCTAAAATATGGCAGACAGATGACCACACAACCTGTGCTTCAAAACCAGAATGTTTTCTACGCACACCACAAATCTATTTGCTAAGTCCCTCCCATCTCATGCCTCAAAACACTGCTGGCAACTTGGGAAGATCAGGGGACAATTTTAGCGGGGGTGGGGGAGGCATTGGGCCCCAAAAGGAGGAGAACAAATTTCTTTCAGATTTCTGGAATTCTGTCTCCTCTTTTGAGGGAGTCCTACACCCCCCCATTTTAAACCAAGAAAGTGATTCCTGGCGACAAGCAGAGAAGATGGCATTTCTCCCCAAAAAGAGAAAGACGTGTTGCCTCAAAAACAGTCCTGGGGGGGTATAACCCCCCCCTCTCCCTAGCCTCTCTTAGGAGTTGCTCTAATGTCTCAGAACATTTCGGTCGCATGCCCCGGCTTTTTCTCCATCTTTCCCAACTCAATGACAGGTTTTTCGAGATAGCGGGACTAGCTCATTCCCAAAAAGGAAAGAGGATAAGAGGAGGAAATGTCCGATCCATCTCACAACCATGTGGATTGGGGGGGGGGGGGGAGGAAGAAAAGGAGCAACTGAGAAACATGGCGCCGGGGGGGGGGGGGAATACATGGTAGGTGAATGGAGATTATCTGCAAGGGCTGTGCAAGCGACATGATTAACTAACAGGATGGACTTTGTCCCCCAAATCATATCACGGGCTATTAACGAGCGTTTTCTGCTTATGGTCCCATGAGGAGCGGGTGCCGGGGGGGGGGGAGGATGAATCGGCCATTGTTTCCGCCTGTGTCAGAGCACAGAGCTCCCTCTTGTTGCATTACTCACGCAAGCAAGGGAAAGCTGCCCCGCTGCCCAGCACACCCCGGAAGAAGGGGCCAAATCACGCAAGGGAGGTGCCCCCCCTCTCCTCTCAGTCCCGACCCGTGGCAGAGAAGTCCAGCCGATCCCGGACAGCCAAGCCTTCGAGAGGACAGGAAAGGACGGGAGGCTTCTTGCAGTGAAAAAGCCCGAGGAGGGGGAGGGAGAAGCCAAGGGGGGGTGGCTGGTCCGCCACGGGGGGGGGCAAGCGGCCTTGGCTCCCCCACTCACACACACCTGCACCGAAACCCCACCACCTCCAGACCGATCTTAGTGCTCTCAGTCGAGGCAGGAGGAGCAAAGCAGGTGAGGCCTGTGGAGGCTGGGCACTTCCTCCCTCCTCCTGACATGAGGGTCTCCTCTTGAGTTTGGGTGGCCAACGAGGGGGCGGGGGAGAGGAAGAGGAAACGCCAAGGGCCGAGCAAGGTCCCGGCGTGGTTTCAGGGAGCCGGCAGCCGGCAAGCTTCCCAAGCTGCCTCCCCTCCGACGGCAACGCCTGTATCGCCAAACACAGGCACGGGCGACTTCGGTCTCAGAGGCAAGCGCCTGCGCGGAGAGCCGAAGGGGCAACTCCGTGACTCATCCCCAATCCCGCCGGAATCCAAGGGCTGAGGTGCCAACTTCGCCCGGGTGGACCTGACTCATTTCTGACTCAGCGGCTCCCTCTGCCCCGGCGGGGGGGGGGGGGGGCTTTCCACTCTCTGTTCTCTGGCTGTTGCCACCATAGAAACCTGAGGACAAGCCGGAGGCCTCTCCCTGCAGCCGGGCTGCCAGTTTCACCTGCGCTGCCACAACGCAGAGTTACAAGCAGCCCAGAGAGAGAGGACAACCGCCACTTTCCAGGAACGATGGCCCTGAAAACAGGACCTGCCTGGGTGCAATACGTGGGCTGGGGGGGGCAGGGTGAGGGTAGGGGAGCAGCTGGGGGCCCCCCACAGGCTCTCCTTTAGTGAAAGCACCCACCAAGTCTTGCTTTCTTCCACCTCTGATTAAAACACACACACACACAAAACACACACAAAAGCCTGCAAGACCATTCTCTTCCAAATTGGAAGAAACTCATGGACTTCCTGAAATTCTTTACCATAATAATTTTCTCCGCCCGTCCCTGTTCTCAGGCAGGTACCATGACAGGCAGACCCAACGCCTGGGCTGCCTGGGGATGACGGTGTATTCCAAGACCTCTGGAAAGGAGCTGGTAGGGAAGGCAGACCCTACAGCCACTTGACAACCCATCGCTCACACTCTGGACCACACCCTGCGTGCCAAAGAGGTGGTCGACTCACCAGGGGGGGGTCCAAAGCGTCCCTTTCTGCCTCTCCTGTCCCCCCCACTCCCAATTCCTGCTGCCGCCATTTATGGACTTTGTTGGCAGAGATACTGAGACCCGGGAGTTGACAATGGAAAGGAAACAAAGCCACATCATCCTCCAAGCCTCTCGGATTCCCGTGGCAATGGATGTAATATTTTAGTGGCACTCAAGGTGATGCTGCCTCCAAATCAGAGGCTGGCTGTTAAAAGAGGACTCTGCGCAGATCTGCGTACAAAACAAGGATCCATTTAATGTCTTCTTGAAAGCTTTCACGGCCAGGATCCGATGGTTGTTTAGCCTGAAACCAAAGGCTGTCCTGGTCACCAGACCCCAGGCTGGGAGAAAGCAGAGGAAGGGTGTCAGTCATGGAACTCTTGGACGGGAGGCAAAGGGCCGTTGAGCCCAGCTTCCTCTTCCCTGACCAGGGATGCCCACAAGCAAGGGGTGAAAGCAGGCGGGGCCCCGCTGTGCCTGGTCCCTGGCCTTTACATTTCGGGGAGCTGGGACGCGTCAGAGAAGCAGAGCCCAAGGATGTACCTCTTCCGAACTCCGCACAAACCAAAAGACGACACAGCCACTACACAGGTTTGAGGGGAATCCTGCACCCCAAAATGCAGCATGAAAAATTCTGCTGGAAAGGATCAACCCCCTTTTCTAAAGTCTGGTAGGTAGGTAGGTAGGTAGGTAGGTAGGTAGGTAGGTAGGCAGGCAGGCAGGCAGGCAGGCAGGCAGGCAGGCAGGCAGGCAGGCAGGCAGGCAAAAGAAAGAAAGAAAGAAAGAAAGAAAGGAAGAAAGGAAGAAAGGAAGAAAGGAAGAAAGAAAGAAAGAAAGAAAGAAAGAAAGAAAGAAAGAAAGAAAGAAAGAAAGAAAGAAAGAAAGAAAAACGAAATGCTGGGGCAACCACATAAAATACTGTTATAAAGGGGAACTTAGCATTTGCCTTCTTAGCTGGAGGGACCACCAGGCACATTCCAAGCCGCCATGACCCAAATTCCGCACCGGGGAAATTTTGCTAAATGTGCACAATTCTGACACTTTGGGGGGGGGGAGAACCAGAGTGAGGAAAGTGCCTGGGATTTCCTGCTGTAAATGGTCAAAGTGTTTGCTCTGCCACTTGTGGCTTCCCCACAACTCAACAGGATGGGGCATAACGCCCCCAACCCCCCCCCCCCCTCAGCCTATATGGGGCCCTGTCCAGGCCTTCTCCCAGCACCACTAATGGTACCAGGGCTCAAGCCCCTTAAGGCTAAATGCTTCCTTCTAAGTCAGACTAAAAACTGGCTGGCTTACTTAGCTCCAGCTGAGAAGTATCATGATGACAATGGACTCACAGGGAAAAAGAGCCAGATGCTGCACCCCGTGTCATGAGCCCGGTGGCCATACGCTTCCAGATCTCCCAGGCCTGGCTCAAGAGAGAGGAAGCCAGTGCGAGCACCAAGCCCAGGCCAGCTGCCTTTGAATTTTTTTTTTTTCAAAAAGCCATTCTGCTCCAAAGCTAGCAGGACACTAAGGTTGGGGGCTGTACTTTTAAATACTCAGGAGAGGCAAAGCCTTCTCCTGTTTTGCTCAGAAAGGCTCCTGTGTCCTCGGGGTGAGAAGTCCGTTTTGACGCTGCCGAGAGAAAACGCAAATCAGCAGAACTCTGCATTAATTATGAGCAGGTGGGGCTCCGGTTCCCAGTTGGCAAAGGGAAGGGCCCCCTCGCGGGCGGGCAACCAGGGGCCTCCCGGCATCCAGCTTTCTATAGGCCCATTGTTCTCCAGCAAACAATGAAGTGGCCCACAGCAGGAGTGCTCTCTCGGCTGGCCCATTTCAGAGCCAGCTGGAAGCCTGGCATGCCAATCTGAGCTTCCATTGCCTGGTGGGTCATCTGGACCCGCTCGGACCCGCTCGGACAGGACAGTCCTCAACAGCACCTTCATTGCTGGGAGTCCAAAACACCAGGGGGTGGACACCATCCTGGAGAAAGTTGGCTTCAGCTCCCTGGCTGGCAGGCACTGGGCAGGTTGTCTCTGAGCAAAGCCAACTTCCTGCAAAAGTCTTCCCAAGTTTGCCGTCCTCGCCCCCCTGACTTTATCTCTCGCTCTGCCCACACTCAAATCCTGCTCCAAGAACACAAGGTAGCCAGCGATGAACATGAGCCAGCAAGCTGAGTTTGACGGCGGCAGGGAAAATTCTGTCTGGGCATGAAATATTCATTTCCTACTCCAGCGGCACTGAAATTCCACCCCGCTTTTCTCCTTTAATGATCGCCCAACATGGCCCCTGCCAAGAAAAACCCTTATGGGACGGAGTGGAAGAAAGGAGCGAGAGAAAACAGCCCTCCCAGCCTCCCTCTGCGAGAGGCTGCGGTGGAACCGATGAATGGAACGGTCAGGAGAGAAATGCATTACATTCCACTCCCAGTTCTAGATGGGTCATATCCACGCAAGGCCAGATTTGGCAAGACTGCAAAGTCCGGTGTCCCCAGACCAGAGATCAGAACCATTACCGTTTGGACTACAACTCCCCCCCCCCCAAAAAAAACCCAAAACCCATCCAGCCTGGCTATGGCTGGAAACTCTGGGAGGGGTAGTTTTGGACCCGGACTTTTCGTCAGTTTCCGTATTTCCCTTTTCAACTGGGTTTCTTTCCCCCCTTCTCTTCCCACCCTTTTAATAAAGGCAGAGAAGCGCAAAGGGGCCGGCCGACAGATCTCACAAGGTTTCTCTCTAACTTCTGCCACAGACGGGACACAAGAAGCTCCAGAGCCACCAACACCTCCACAACCACACAGCATCCTGGCGTGGAATTTGCAAGATGCTTGTGGTGCAGTCTTTAAATCTGAAATTCTAAGCAAGGCGGGGTTCCAGACAAACAAGATTCATGAAGTCTGGCTTCAAGAGCCTGCAAGATCCCCCAGGCCATCTCGGAAACCCATCCATCTCATGTGGTTTCAGAAGACCTGGAGGGCAGACCCACTACGGAATACGGAGCAGCTGCTCTCTCTTAGCGCGGGCCCTCGTGGGTCCGACTCAGCACCAGGCGGCTTCCCCTGCTGCTCTTCTTTTCCGCTGCCCATGCTGTCAAACCGAGGATCAAGGCCATCCCGCCCCTGTCGCCGCCACCATCCCCCCCCCCCGCATTACCTCCTCATCGTTCTCGACTTTGGGGTTGCTGGCCGTCCGCTTGAGGTTGCTGCTGAGGCTGATGCTGACGGTGGCGTCCGACTTGGACCGCTGGTGAGTCCTTTTGGACGGGGAGAGCCCCATGTCAGGAGGGGCCGGGCTGAAGGCGGGCAGCTCCCTCTTCCGCTGAGCCGGCTTCAGCTCATCAGAGAGGATGAGCTTCCGGAGCTTGGTCCCGCGGGAGTGGCGCTGGGTGGAGATGTGCATGTCCGAGGAGAAGGCGCCCAGCAGCAGGGCGCACTGGAGGGAGAAGTTGATGCTCTGCCGGCAGCGGTGGACGATGTACGGCTTGATGGCGTCGCCCACGTCCTCGTCCATGTGGATGTACATGTTGAGCAGCTGCGGGAGGTAGAAGTCCACCTCCTCGTTGCGGAAGTAGAAGAGCCGGTTGCCGATGTAGGCCTGCACCCCGGGCTCCTTCGAGTTGTACAGGTACGAGATGGCCATGGAGATGTCGAAGAGCTTCGACTCAAACAGTCGCAGGAGCCACGACTGCTTGGCCGAGTTGTTCTTCTGCCGCCGGCGGGCGTTCTTCACCGAGTGGGCTACCTGCTCGTCCTCCTCCTGGATTTTCTCCGGAGGGTCATCCAAGCACTTGATCTCGCAACACTGTCCGTTCGGGACGGCCTGGCCCCGCCGCCAGGGGGGGCCTCCTGCCCCGCCCCCACCCCCGCCCTCGCGCAGGTGAATGGTGCCATCTGATGAGATGCAGTGCATCAGCTTCACCTTCTCTAGCACCTCCTCGCAGGCTTTCTTCGCCACCTCCGGGTCGATGACCGCCAGCTCGCCGACGCCTTCCGTGATGACCCCGAGGGGCGTCATGGCAGGTGTCCCTTCGCTGCTGCCTGGAGGTGGTGTTCCCGTCGGCCTCTCCTCCGACGCGTCCCCTGGTGGTGGTGGCGGCAGCGGCAGAGGGGCTGCATCTGTGGCTGAGTCATTCATCTCCAAGGCAGGTCTATACGCTTTCAAAGCTGGAAGGCAAATGGGCAAAAATGACAGCGTTGTTCCAACCAACCTGTTTGTGTTTTATTGCTTAAGAAAGAATGAAACCTCTCTTCCACATTTCAGTTCTTTTTCAATTTATGTCCTGCTGAGACCAAAGACAGGTCCCGGGGCGGGGGGGGGGGGGGGCTGCAATTAAAAATGAAAACACTGGCAAGTCCACTGCAAAAACCTAACTAAACACATTATCATATGAAAACACAAAAAAAAGGCAGCACGCCCATCCTTTGGAAGCCCCCTGCCTCGGTAGACAGTGATCTCCCAAAAGGGCACCGGAGGGAAGAGGGCTTGGCCAACTGACAAAGGGGCAAACGGACAAGCTGGTAGCAATGAGTTCCACTGGCAGAATAAGGATTAGTGATGCTAGGTCCTATGTAGAAATGCATACAGATAAACACACCAGAAGTTCTAGATCAATGGTTCCCCACCTGGGTTCCCGGATATTCTTGGATTTCAACTCCCAGAAATCCTGGCAGAAGAGCTAGTGGCAAAGGTTTTGGGACTTGTAGTCCAGGAATATCTGGCAAACCAAGGTTGGGAACCCCTGTTCTAGAAAATAGGGATGCTGGGTCCCATGTTGGTGAAGGTTGCCTATTGTTAAAGCACTCTTTTGGAGGGGATAGCAACTCTTTGGGGACAGAATTATCAAAGGTGCTGGTGCAGACAAGGCCCTGCAGGCCTCTTGGAGAGGCGAGACAGGGAGACGAGCCCGTACAGAAGATCTGAGATGCATGATTCCCAGTCCATCCCTCACACGTGCCAACTCCTCTGTCCTCCACACCAGGGATTCTACCAGGCCGAGGAGCCCTGAAGGGGATTATATGGACAGCAACGGGTCAGGAATATGAGACACAGGCCAGCTACTGCACACTTCTGCTTCACTGCTGGGGTGCCCAGGCAGGCCTGGCATGACTCCACTACCGGGGCAAAGCCGGAAGGCCGATCCTCACTACACAGGAGCTGCTCCCCACCACCACCATCACCACAATAAGCAGCACAGTTCCCCTTGCACAGATTCTAGAGAGGGGGCGGGATGAAGATTAAAAAGCAAAAGCAAAGCGTGCTGCTTATATACCGCCCCATAGTGCTTCAAGCACTCTCTGAGCGGTTTACAAGTTAATTATGCAGGCTACACATGGACCCCCCCCAGCTCCCTGGGTACTCATTTTACCGACCTCAAAAGCGAGCCCATTAAGGGATTTCGCTCGAGGTCTTAATGTTGGCATCGTCTGAGAGAAGATCTGACAGGCACCAGTGATGCACGGGTTGACATTGCGACTGCAGTCCAGTGCCGCATTTACTTGCAGGAAGCTGCAGTGGGAAGACAGAGATGCACACGTGTCAAATGAAACCATTTCTATAGGTAGGAAATGGACTTGGAAAACATTTTTTCCATCTACCGATTATGCGGGAATTGATTTTTTTTAAAGACTTAAGTTACTAATCTTAAAAACTACATTGGATGCAAATTTAAGTCACTTGCTGAGTAGAACCACTTAAGTCAAGAGAGCTGGTCTTCCTAGGCCTATTAGAATAATTGGACCATAAATTAGCCTTTACAAATACACAGCACTACTTAATGGAACTGCTCTGTCTGAGTCTATAGGAAAAAACACATGGCTTGGTGATTTTGGGAGTTGTAGTCCATGACAGAGAGGACAATCCGGAGGTGCATGCCACAGTGCCGTATCTTAGGATATGTCGTTTGGTGAATAATTTCAGTATCTGTTAAGAGACCTCCCGTGCCTTCCCCACACACAAACTATGGAAAAGGATTCTAAGGACCTCTAAAAACCACAAAGCCCAGAATTCCTTGGGATGCAGAGAGGGACCTCCTCTCTGAGACCGCATGAATACCTACAATCTGTCCAGGGACGAGGGGCTACCACAGGCCACAGCTGGCAAATGAGCCAAGCCTGTCTGTTTCGGACTCCAGGCATGTATGACTACTTTCTCTAATCTGGCTGCCCTCCAGACATCCTGGACAACAACTCCCATCTTCCACACTCCCATCACTGGTGGCATCAGGTCAGGGAAGTCTGCTTTTTGGAGCCAATTCAATCATTCAGAGACAGAGAGAGAGAGACAGACAGACAGAGAGAGAAGACAATTTCATTTCTGCCTAAAAGAGAAGCTTTCACTCCACTCCTTTGTGCCAATAACAATTCCAGATTAAGCTCCGAAGCAGGAGATGATGGTTTACTGCCTGAGAAGGACGCGCCAGCAGGTCGCAGGGCCTAAAATTAAATGCCTCCCTGCTAATTTAAGGGCAGAGTTTTATTCAGGAATGAATACCCAGTTTATCTGCTTAGCGTGTGATGTAACCCGCCGGAAGGCAGAGCAACTTAGCAGGGTGAGATCTGTTTACTGCACGCTTCCCAGCTACTCTGCTGCCTCCGATGCTTCCCTGCTTCCTCACAGACCTCCTCAGCACCACCACCACACACAAACCAGTGCTTAAACTAAAGGCGACACGAGGCACCGGGTTCTGAAAATTTGGGAGGGTGCAAAAGCTAGCTTAAGGCGAGGACCTGGTGTGGCGTTTGCAAGACTCGACGCTGATGCGGACGCCCTGCACGGAGGCACCTTTCACAGAACCCGGGAGAGGCCCAGCTCCGGAGGGCCGAGCCCAGCCGTCTAACCCCAGCCCGCCACGAGAATGTCTTGAGGCTCGCTTGGAGGAGGTGGGGTTCAATGCCAAGCATCCCGGGGCCGCCTTCACAGGATCAACCTCTACTTCTTCTACACTGGCAATGGAGGACAGGCAGGGAAAGGGAGAGGGGATACTGCCCGCCCCCTCCACCAGCCTGGGGTCAAAACCTGTGGTCAGAGAAAGCCTGTGTCACAGGGGCGCCTTCCTTGCTAAATAAAGCAGCTCTTGTGCAAAGCTGTCCACCCAGCTTGCTTTACAAAGAAAATTGCCCAGCAATTATAAATCACTATTCACTTCACACATTTCCAAAGCCCTACCCATTTGAGGCCTCAGTCATCTTTAAGTGGCCTCAGACTTAATTCCAATCCAAGGCCGTAGCTCCTGTTCGACACAACGCCAGAGGGAGGGGAAGGGGCAGAAGGGTGTCTGCCTAGGAGGAGCCGAAGCCTGCCCCGTTTCCTTGATTTTGAGAAGTTTCCAAGCAGCCCTTGGCCCACAAGATCCCTCGGGGCAGAGGATGTAACGTTGCAAAAGGACAAACTAGAGAGCTCTCCGAGTTCATTACAGGCTGCACGAGAAGTTCAGCTGGCAAGCCCGCACATCCATACACCCCTCTGGATCAGCTGCAGACATCTGGTTTCCATCAGGAAGCTTTGATTTTTTTTTTCCCCTCCCCTGTGCTCAGCTCTCGGCAGACTGAACTGTGCACGCACCTCCCACCCCCTCAGCCGCTCTGATTACTTGCATGTGATTAGAACACATACTTTAAGCATCACAACATGGGTCCGTCCTCTCCTTTGGCTCCTTCAAAAACTGCTTGAAGAGCAGAAGGCAGCAACTCCGTTCAGGAAAAGCAGAAGCGGAGAACAAGGATGAGAAGGTGGTGGGCAGGGCCCGGAAAAAGTTGCTTTTCTCAGAATTACCCCACGTTCACAGTGACCTGTGGGGAGCCTGGGCAACCAAAACAACAATATTTTCTAATTCAGCTGAGCTTTTAACCGCTTATCTCTGGGAAAACAGCTGGGACCTGGACTTCTCAAGGGATCTCTTTGCACTCCCCTCTTCCAATCTAGGATTCCACAAGCCTTGGCATCTTCTGGATGCCGCCTTGACTAGGGATGTTCGGCAACCCCTCTGGAGGATAGGTGCTGGGTTGGAAAACCTGAAATCAGTCATTTTTATCCTGTGAGGAAGAAATCCCGAGAGACCCTGAGCTCCGAGGAGAGGCAAGGGGAATCATTAAAGTGTTCCCGTTTGACAGGAGTGAGAAAACAGGTTTGAGGGTGGCCTGGAGAAAAATAAAACACCCCAACAGACACACTGTGGCAAGCCTGAGCAGAGATGCAAGCCACTGAGTCATTTTCCTGCTTTGCATTCTGGATAGCACACAATGGAAGCCCATGGCTTGGGTACCTACACAAACACACCCTTTCTCCACAAGGTGACAGCGCGCAGTCCGCACAACCTCTCACCTGCCCTAGGCAGAGAATAACGCTAGCTCACCTTCCACACTGGGCAATCAAGAAGGCCAGGAAAAACGATGCCTACAGAGTTCTTTGCAGGGTTACTCTAACACATATATTTTTAAAAAAACAAAAGCAAGAGTCATTACAGACCAGAGCACCAATTAAAAGAGAAGGAGGAAATTGACAGGATGGGCGTACTGAGCTTAAGGCTGGATGCAGAATACCAAATTGTCCAGCTTTAGAAAGTAAGCTCAGATTTAAGTCTAAATTTTGGTAAAACACAAGCAATTACAGAACCTCCGTTTTAAAAAAAATCACTGAGATGTAGAATTGGAGGAGTTTCCCAAGGGGATCTGATCTAAATCCATACAAATACAGGGACTGGGAAAACACTCTCCTGAGGGTCTCTGAGATCCTGAGAAGGAAAATAAGTTCCTAGTCCTTAGGGATACAAAACTAGGTCTAAAAGAGGATACGTCACCATTGGTCAAATCTTAGGAAGTGGAAGGAGGGCCTGAGTTCCCAAAACACATGCCCCTCCCTTCAAGGAGAAAGGGCAAATTCATGCGGTAAAAGAGACTGAAGAATGTACAGAAAAGGAGAAATTACCTAAACAAGCTGTAGAACGGCAGCTGCCATTGCAACATCACGTGAGTTGCCCACGTGCAGGATTAAGACAAAAAACAGAATAAAACAGAGTACAAAGTGTTCCGACATCAGTATCATCCAAGGCGGCTGAAAGGCAGGGAGGACGTCGCGTTCCCAACACAATCCCTCCCCCAAGCCCACCTCAAAAATCATGGCCCAGGAAAAAGTCACTCAAGGCAGAGAGGAAACTAATCCACTCTGGGGCTCCTCCGGCCTTCTCCAGAAAATCCCGGGGGGGGGGGACGCACAGACCCGAAACACCCCAGACAGAACAAGAGGGTCCACCCATCACTTACTTGCCTCGTTCTTCTCCGGCCCGGCAGCGTTTTCCTGCTCAAACACACACGCGCAAGGCCGGCCGAGTCAGCCATCTCTTGAGTCCGGGACTCAAAGGAATCCTTCCCAACCGTAACGATCCGTTGCACCTTCAGGGAAGAGGAAACGTGAGACACACAGAGCTGGGGTTTGGGGACGGAGTCAGAGTGAAGGTCGGCCTTTCAGATCCACTCACCTGAGCAGCAGTGTCTGGTTTGCGTGCAACACACCCTCTCTCGAGCACTGAAAAAAACCAGAAAGACCTTCGGTTACACAGGCCTCTGGAGAGACACCTCCTGCACCCTCTCGCATTCAGAGCACACTCCATTTGCGAAAGAAGGAGGAAGTGGTTCATACTTTACAATGTTATAATCCTGCCTCATCCCTTTGAGGCAGCTCAGCCGCAGAACACACGCATTGATTAGGCCGGTGGTCACAAGTTCGATGTTTCATGAACATCTTTGTAGGGCCAGGGGAGAATCCTATCAGAACCCCTGGTGAGATGCTGCCAGTCAGTGTCCAGAATCCTGGGCTAATCTCAGGATAAGATCGCTTCTTGTGCTCCTTAATCATAAGGAGCACTCACCGTTCATATATCCAAACCACTCTTCCACAGGTCAAGTTCAAAACACCATCTGCAGCCCCTGTACATCTTGCCATGTACAGGGGCAAGGTGTACAGGGGCTGGAGACATGTCAGCAAAAGCAGCAGCTCATGGTGAGCTAGGAGAGACCCCCCCCCCTGGCATTAGGGCATCAGCTCAACTCCAGCACCTGTTTTTACCTGAATGGAGGGGGACAAGACAAGGCAGGGAAGGCAAGGGCCACGTAAGTTGCCCTCCAGGAACCAACGTGGGCTTAAAACACCCCAAGGAATTGAGGAAGGGAAAGTCCTAGGGTGATCCTTCTGTCTCTTCTCCACCTCCACCCAACTGGGCAAAAGTCGTCTCACCCCAGCTTTATAATTAACACAATGCTTAAAACACATTTGCTTCTTGACAATATAGTTCAGAGGAGCAAAATAGACTCCAGAAATCCCAAAGGAAGGCGCTGGGGGACAGAACAGGAAGTATATTAAAAGCCAGCATTTCCTAAAATTAAAACAAAGCATACAGCATGTGAGAATTGCGGTGCTCAATTGTTGCACAAATATATCCACCAAAAGTAAGCAGCCCGCAAAAAACTTTTTACTAGTCTCACGCCCAGCAGTTCTATCTAGGTTTTAGTGTGTGGTATTTATTTGATTCTTTTAAAATATTTGTATGCTTACTGTTTTTCGCTTTCAAATATTGCCTTTTAATGATGCAAGTCGCCTCGGGTCCTTTTTAAAGGGAAAGTAAATAGATAAATAAATAACATTTTAGGCTAACTGAGAATGAGCAAAACTAAGGGATGTCACTTTCGCCTGCCTGTGGATGTGACACAGGTAACTATTTATGCCAATTTAAACATACATAATTATCTCTTTTTTAAAAAATTAAGGACTAAGGACTCTGTTACTGTCTCTATGCTTGGGACACAAAACAGTTGCAACCTCCCCCCCCCTTCAAACAAACACAGACAGAAAAGAATGAAGAGCACCCCTTTGCCATGCAGGTTGACCTGGTCAGGCCAGTCCTGCAGGCCGCTTCTGGGAGGGAGTGCAGCCGCAACCACCAACCCAGAGGGAAAGAGGGAGCAACGAATGAACGGGGAGCGACAAGCGCATGCTATCTTGGAATGAGACCGCGGCACAAGCTAGAACCACCAAGAGAAAACCCATCCAGTGGGGCAGAAATCTGGGGTGTACCGTGTGTGTACGTGTTTTTTTTGGGGGGGGGGAAGGGAAGTGACAGAGGAAAGAAATGTCAGTCTAGAGAAGAAAATCAGGAGGATGAAATCTGGTGGCACCAGGCGGGAGGAAGAAAGCAGAGGGAGAAGCTGCCATGAGGGAGGACGCTGAGAATGTGCTTTTCCGTTGAGGGGCCTTGAAAGCAGAGAGAAAAAGGAAGGAAAGGTTACCGACGTGTAAACAGAAAAGAATGGAGCGAAGGAAAGATACAGGAAGGCGCCATGAGGAGAGAGATACTGTATATTTCAGGAGGGAAATGAGCAAGTGGGGTTTTTTGGAAGGGGCTCTGGCAACATCGGAGCCCTGCAAAGACAAGGGGCCAGGAGAGAGTGAGGAAAAAAAGAAAATAAATTAAAGGAAGCTGAGGATGGAGAGGGAAGGAAGGGGGATTCCAGGAGTTAATGAAAGAAAAAAAGGGGGGGTGAGACGAGGAACATTAAATGGGGGGAGGCAGGAAAAACTGGGAGCAATGGGGTGGCAGCAGAGGGAGGGAGAGAAAGTTATGAGTCGCTGAGGGAGGAACTCCGAAGGGGATGATTACCCGAAAAGGGGGCTGAAGCAGATCCAGTTGTCAGCAGGGCAGACACAAGAGAGATGATGGTGGGGGGGGGGGCAGAAGGTGCTTATTTTGGGGGGGGGGAGGCTGAAGAAGAGGAGAAGGGGGGAGACTGAGATTCTTGGGGGGGGGGTTTGGGGCTGAGAGACAAAGCCTCACTTAGGGCAAAGGGGGAGGCCAGGGGGTGAATTTGGGGAAACCAGACCAGGAAGGAAGGCTGGGGGAGAGACTTCCATGGGGGGGGGGAGGGAGAAGGGGGCAACTGTGTGTGGTGGGGGGGGGAGAAGAGTTTGCTGGAAGGCGAGAGGCAGGGAACACCTCGAAGAGCCCCATAAGGGATAAAAGGGGGGGGAAGAAAACGGACCGAGAGAGAGCCCCCCCCAAGTGGGGGGAGTGGAAGAGGGTCCTTGCTGCGGGGGGGGGAGGCAGAGAGAAGGGCGATGAAGGGACAACGTCCCTGAGGGGCTCCCGGGGCGAGAAAAGGGGGGGCGGGGGAGCCCCACACTCCCGGGAGCCGCCGGGGCGACGGGGAGGGGGGGCAAATCGAGGGGGGCAGTTGGTGGGGGGAGGGCAAGAGGACCCCAGGGGTGCCCTCGCCAGTGCCTGCCTGCCTGGAGCCCCCCCCCCGTCGCGGCCCCTTACCTTCCGCCGGGGCCCATGAGGGCGAGCGGGGACTCCCTCCGGCCACCGCCGCCGCCACACTCCTCCCTCCCTCCTTCCCTCCCTCCCCGCCTTCCTTCCTTCCTCCCTCGGTCGCTTCCTTCCTCTTCCTCCTCCTCCGGCCGCGGCAGGGCCCCAATGCAGGGCTGTCCGCGGCGGTGCCGGAGGGGCCTTCCCCGCTTCGCGCACCCCGGAACCAATAAATGAGCGGGTGTTTCGACGAGGAAAATGCCTTTTCTTCACAAGAGGACTTTGGGCTTTTTTAAAAAAATTATTATTATTATTTTCTCACCCCCACCGCTCCCCCTTCCCCCCCACCGAGAAGAGGCGAAGGACCCCTTGCGGGGCCCGTGGGCGGCCAACTGGGAGAGGAGACAGCCAGGGGCGTCTAAGCCAGTGCCTGCTCGGAAAAGGCCGGGGTGGTGGAGCGCGCATGCGCCGCCGCCTACGCAGCTCGCGCCCCTGAGTTGGAGGTGCGTGGCCGCGTTAAATTGCAGTTAATCCCGGGGGAGGGGGGGGGCTGGTTTACTCGTGTGTAAGTGTGACCTGCCCAGAAAAAGGGGGGGGGACGCTTTACGCACACCTACATTTGGCATGCTGTCCCGCCTGATCCTGTGCCATGTTTACTCAGAAGTAAAAGTGGTGGTGCCTGCAGCTGGGCCTTCTTGCAAGGAAATTTGCACGGGGGTTTTAAAGAATGGATCTCGATCCTGCGCAAGTGTCTACTCGGGAGTCAGGTGCTCTTTGTCAAAGAGATTCCTCTCCACCTCCATCAAAAGTTTGCATGGGACTAGAGTCTTGTAATGTAACCCGATTCCTCGGGCACGTTTCCTCAGAAGTAAGGCAGGGCGGGGGAAGGGGGAGAAGGTTGGACGCCCCTCCCCCCCAGATGTTGGATTCCAGCTCCCATGAGCCCCGGCCAGCAGAGCGAGCAGTGAAGGATGATGGGAGTTGCAGCACGAACTCATCCATCAGGGGAGCACAACGCCGCAGCCTCTGTCTTGGGTGATCATAATGGGCATTGGACTGGACACGGCCTCACGATGGTCACTGGAGAAAGACTGGCCTCTTAACAGGGAGATAGTGAAGAAATCCGTTGGGTTGGGAGCCTCTTTTCTTTTGAGAGAACCTCCACGAGCAAGCACAGTCTATCATGGAATGCCACCGGTGCTATATAGGGCAAAGCAAGCTACCCATGGAAGCAGCATGTGGGATATTAAGAACCCCTTTTGTCCTCATCCAACTTCAGAGCCCACTTCTGATCTTCAGGGCTAGAAAAGAGGGCGACCCCCCCCAAGGCTGCCCCCTCCCTTGCGTGGCTTTCCAAGAAGTGCTTCCAGGAAAAGGGAGGGAGGGAGAGAGAGAGAGATTATCCTTCATTTGATTAAATTTTTTTTCTGGAAGTGAGACCCAATGGCAGCATGTAAGCATACCCCCTTTTTTTAAGTGCACATAGAAGTACAATGAGTTGTTGGAAGACAAAAGTTGGGCAAGTTAGAATATGTTGTCGGACTGCAAGTCCCATCATTCCCCACCTCTGGCTCATAGTGGCTAGGGCTGGTGGAAGTTCGTAACCCAGCAATTTCTGGAGGGCCTTTTATTAGGTTTGGCAACCTGTAGGAAATTTTTGAAGCCTTCTGCCTTCCCGCATCAGAGTTCCCTAGATACTTGGGGGGGGGGGTTGGTTTAGCTCCCATTCTCCCCACCAGCATGCTAGGAGCGGCAGTAGCTAGAGATCAATTATAAATGCCAGAAAAGTCTTTCTTGCCCTTAATTCCACTTCATTTTATGATTCTTGGTTCTGAGTACCTCATGCAGAATGTCCTAAACTCTTGCCATGTCTCCCTCTTAAGTTTATTCCAAGCATGAGTCAGGGAGTTGGAAGGAAGAGATAGCAGATGTAAACATCAAATAATCTTTAATAAAAATAAATTAGATTTGGACCAAAAAAAAACACACACACACAAAACCCCAAGGACTGGGGTGTGGGGAAACAGAACTTCTAGATACATTCAGCTTTATCATAAAAATTTATATATAACACTATATATATTTCTTTGCTTTTATATAATTTGAGCATTCTGAACCTTCTCTGTAAAACGCCTTTAATATAAATGTTTTCATTTCATTTCTTGTCGCTGTGTTGCAGTTCAAGGTAATGTCACATCCAGCTTCCAGGAGGGCCCCGGTGCTATTAAGAGCAGTGTAGACATTCAACAGGTGCAGCTGAATCCCTCCCGCCCCTCCCAGCGCTGCATTTTTATACATTCTAGAAGGTACAGGAGCCATCACCGGCTGGGGGCTGGCCCGTATCCAGCACCATTTTATCCACCAGCATTCCTACTGTTGGTCATTTGAACTGACCAGGTTTACCAAAAGGTGTGAGGTTACCACCTTAATTCTTGTAGACTTGTTTTTTCCTGGCAGCTTAAGAGGCACAAGAGCAGGGGCCCATACAAGAGTTGGCAACCCTGGGCATTGCACAGAGAAACCCATCTACCAAGCAGAGCAGGAGGTTCGAGGGCAAAGGCCGAGCCAGGATGTCCCTTCCCCAGGGGCTCCGTTCTGGCCGTGGAGGTGATGGGGCAGTTGGGTGCGTGGAGGGAAAGACGGCTTCGTGACCTCAGGGGTGCACCCAGAAATCGTTCGCTTCGGGCGAAGTTTGGTCAGAAAGCCGAGCCGCAGTACAGCGTAGACTCACAAAAGGGGTGGGGCCAAAAATACTAACATCTTTTAGCTTACAGCTCATCCCAGCAGGAGTGAAACCTTTGGAAAAGCACAGCAGCCTTGAAGGATCTCTGGGGTTGGAGCCCCAGTCAGCATGATGCAGCAGCTGGAGGTGAAGGCTGAATGCCGAAGCCTCTTTGGGGTTTCAGATGATCCGCCCGGGGCAGCCTGGTTCTCGGTGGGCCTCGTTTGCAGACAGGCCTTCTCAGCCAGAGTCACGAAGGGGTGGGCTTGTGTGTGGTCCCCGCTGTTCCATGTCACCGAGGAAGGGACCCGAGTCTGAAGGAGTGGGCGCTGGGCAGGAGGGAGTCCTTAGTTCCTCCAAGGAGGGTGGGCTGTCCCCCCCAGGAAGATCGGAACCAGTACAGGATATTTCATCCTGAAAAGGTTCAGTCCTGGAAAACAACTTCTGAGTCTCGAGTTCAAAACACTTTTCATCTTCCTCGGCAGGGATCTTCCATTCCCCCACTTCTGTGAAGTGGTGATGGTAGTCGGGGTGGGGGTCTCAGGTGATCAGAGGGGGCGACCATCCAGAACCCCACTTAAATTTGTCCCCAGGTTTCAAGTAAGGGTAGACGTCTGGGACCCGTCTTGTCCGCCGGTGCTATCGGCTCGGTCCAGCGTGGCGCCTCTGCAGGGCGTGCGTACAGGAGGCGCAGCAGAGAGCCTTGTAATACGAGTAGGCGCAGAGGCGAGCCTGCACGATCACTGGGCAGTTGGGATATTTATCCTGGCAGTTTTCGTCTGTCAGGGAAGGAGGAAGGAAGGAAGGAAGAGAGGTGACCAGGCAGCCGGAAAAGGAGACGCTCAGGCTGGGGGACTAGGATAGCTCTTTGGTCAAACTGTGACTCGCAGAATCCTCCCTCCGGCAGGGTGCTGGCTGGGGATTCTGGGACTTGTAGTTCAAAACAGAACCTTCCCAAAACTCGGAATATATCAATAATGCACTACTTCAGGTAATATTTGGATGGTCTTTCTTTTGATCTGCTAATATATTATGGATGGACTTCTTGAAAACACATTCCATGTGGTTTTTGGGTATATGTAATGAGAACAGCTTCTTTCAAAACATCTTTTTTTAAAAAAGAAGAAGATCATGGACATATTTTTGGCAATTTTAAAGATTCCCCTCCAGTGCCAAAATAATAGTTAAAAATACTTTAGAAAACTGCTCCAGGAACAAGAAACTAACCCATTCTCTGTAAAGTAACAAGGAATAGTAAGACATGGGCGGGATGGGGACGCAAACAAGCAGGTACTAAAGTGAATCTGTTAGTGTTTAGATGGTCTTCATGCTCTGGCAGTAACACTCCAGCGTGAGGTGCAACACAAAGATTTAGAAGTAATAAGTAATTGGAAAGCCACTAGGTTGTGTGTGAATCCTGTTAAGGTTTTAGTCAGAACTTTTAGAGAGCAAGACACAGTGCTAAAACCTTGTAGACCAGGGGTCGCCAACCCCTGGTCCGTGGCCTGGTGCCGGTCCGTGGGCTTGCCAGAACTGGGCCACGGATACAGATCTCTGCAAAAACCCCCCCCCCACGCGTGGTGGGCGTGTTATGTCTGCGGTAGGCGTGCCACGCTTGCACGGTGGGTGGGCAGTCCCTGCAAGGGCAACACGCCCACCACGTGAGTGCGGGGGGTGCCCCCACCACCCAGCGCATGGAACTCGCTCCCCCCAGCTGGTCCGCAGCCCCCAAAAGGTTGGGGACCCCTGTTGTAGACCACAAGCTGAATATGAGATAATGGTGTGATGGAGCTGCAAAAAAAGGGCCAGTGCTATTTTAGGGTGAAAAAACGGAAGTACTAAAGTCTCCGAATCTCATGAAGTCCAAGTTCCCCCTCTCTTTGGCACTGGTTAGGCCTCATCGGGAGTCCTGTGTCCAGTTTTGGAAACCACACTTTAAGAAAGACAATCTGTTAGTCAGTGGGGGGGGGGGAGGAAGCCTAGCCAGGAACTGGGCCCCCGCCATGGAGGAGCGCGGAGGTTGGGGACTGGCTCCTCCTCTCCCTTGAACTAGGCCATTTTTGTGGCTCCCCCCCCCCCGAGAATCCCCTCCCTGGGCGCCTGACCTGCGGCTGTGCCTACGGAACGTTCTGGGACCCAGTTTCCCAATAAAAATTCTTCCAGGCTCCAACCTTCCCACCCCCCCACCCCCCACCCCCGGCTGCCACCGCCCTGGCCTAAGGAGAGCGCTCAGCACACACCACAAACCACACCGCACACCAGACCACACACCCCACGCTTCGTCGTTGGCCTACCTCCCGAGTCCCAGCTTAAGGGTCCCGGCTTGGAGTGGACACAGGCTCCGGGGAGGGTTTCTTACCGAGCTCCGGGAGGCAGGGCTGGGTATTGCAGGGTCGCTTCTGGGCCGGCTTGAGGTCCGGCGGGCAGAGGTGGGTCAGGGTCCTGTTTGGGGTCAGGCACTGGACTTCCCGCACCTGGACGCCCCCCACGCAGGAGCGGGAGCACTGCAAGGGCCAGACCGGGGGGGGGGGGGAGGAAAGAAGGGTCATCGCAGAGACATCGGAAGGGGGGCCCCCTCCCCTGCCTGGTCCCCGGCTTCTCCCGTTTCATCCTGCTCCACTTTGTTCCCTCTGCCTGCCTTCTTCAATATAACACCCTCCAAGTGGCTAGGATCCTCTGTGGGGCCCGTGTATCCTCAGGGCATCAGGCACATTCTCCCCCCCCCCACCAGGCTGAAAAACACTGAACCCGATTTTAATAGCAAAAATACAACACATAGTGTGGTTTCTGGCCCCCTCTAGTGGCCAGTTCCGGTAACTTCGCCATTAGAAATCTATACAGTATTTTGGAGGATTTTTCTTTTAATATTTTCAGACCACGGATAAGTACAGCAGCAGGGGATGATCCTGCAGATAAGAGGGTCCTACTGTATTTGCTATTTTTTGAATTCCATTCATCTCCTTCCTTCACTGAGCAGAAAGCTGCCACTCAAGACTGGGGAGGCACCCAGTGTCCCAAAACTCCAACCCAGTTAATGAGGGGGTTTTCCGGACCCCCGTCCAGAAAGCCTTTGGCCCGTTGGCTGGCACCCACTCACCGCACTCCAGGCCGTGGAAAACCAGCGGGCTTTGCAAGAAGTGCCAGCGCAAGGCTGGAGGGAGGGCGGCTTCTCAAGGTGGGCGCACTCCGAGGCCTCCGTCACATTGAACTCTGTGCCCAGCTTGCTCACGCAAATGACGTCGCGCCGCTGGGTGCCGGTGCCACAGTCGGAGGAGCACTGTCACAGCAAAGGTTGCGGGGTGGGGGGGGAGAGTGGTCACCACAAGGGGGAAAAGGCAGAGTTTGGGGGAAATGAGTTTTATATGGAAAGCAGGAAGGTGGGCCGCAAGCAGAGTTTGGTTCTGCCTGGACTGCATCGCCCAACGAAGTCACATGACACAAGAGGAAGGTTGTTGTGCCTGCCCTGAGTTACTTCGCTTGGGGAAACAAGGATAGACACTCAGGCCTCTAAAAGAATGCAAAAAGCAGGAGAGGGCTTCCGTTGCCAGTGCAACAAGTTAACGTTCCTAATTGCTTTTCAACATTCTTTTTTAAGGGCGTTATTTGCAAAAGAACACCAATTTTTTTTAAAAGACCTGTTATCCTCTTTTCTTACTCACTCCCAAGTGGTCGCTTTTCAGTCGGAGGAAGGGCCGAGGTCTCCAGGAGGACAGAACGGGGCCCAGGCCCTCCCGCCCACACCCTGGCTCACCGTACTCCAGGGCCCGCTGTACCAACGGGCCACACGCCGGCAGGGACCCCCGCTGCAGGCCCTCATTTCAGCCGGTTTGGCGCCGGCACAGTTCTCCTCGGCCTCCCCGTCGGCGTCACTGGACAGGCAAACCACGGAACGGCGCTGGATCCCAGTCCCGCACTCGGCCGAGCACTGGAAGCAGAAGAGGGGGAAAGGTGGGAACGGGGGTCGGCGGTCGTGTGTGAGACAAACTCCCCAAGTCCCACCGCTCTTTGGCAGTCCAGAGCGCCCTGTTAATATCTGCCTTGGCGGGCTCTCTCACACAGACATGCGTTCGAATTCTCCTGTATTCCTGTTCTCTCTTGTCGAGTTCTACCAGACCTTGACGGGCGTCTCCTGACAAGAGGTGAAGGAACGGCCAGCTTTCCTGAGACTTCCTCTGCACGAGCGGATGAAACGTCCGTCTCTGTGCTCTCTCTCTCTCTCTCCACTCACCTCAGGTGGGCGCTTCCATGGGGGGTGGGGGCAGGGCTGAGGGAGGGACCGGTCCAAGGCTGACCGCAGCCGGCCGCCCAAGGGCTCTGAGCTTCCGAGTCCGTTTCTGGCCCTCTGAAGAGGGGCTCAGGCAGTCCTTGGTGGGCCTGCTTGCTTCGGAGGCCTCGCTCGTGAAGGGCTTCAGGCGGGAGAGAAAGGGGGGGCAGAAAAGCGGCGCAAGGCGGGAGGGGGAAGGACATACCGTGTTACTCCAGTCGCTGTAGAACCACGTCCGGACGCAGGGCCCCACATCACAGGCCTCGCTGGTTTCAGGACGGTTGTTGCTGGGACAGTCGCTGTCTCTCAGCAGGGCCCCCTCGTTGCTGACACAGCGGACGTGGCGCGTTCGGTGGCCTGTTCCACAGAGAACAGAACACTAGGAAGCGAGGAGAGAGAGAGAAGGCGAAGGAAGGAGGGTGAACACGGGGGAGGGAGGGCGACGCCTCTGCCGTGGTTCTCCCCCGCGGGCCGTGGCGAGTGGCTCAGAATCGGACGCCCCCACCTGACCGCCCCTCCAGAGCCCCCCTGTCCTGCCGCCCGCCCCCACTTTTCCAGCCACCCCCCTCTTCCTCCTCCTCCTCCTACCGAGCTCCAGTTGGCGTGGATCTCCCAGTGGCTGCACACTTGCACCTGGCAGGCCTGGGTGGCGTTGGGCTTCTCCAGGTGGCCGCAGCGCTGCGGGTGGACCACGGTGCTGCGGTTGGCGTAGATCTGCCGGCAGAGGACCTGGCGGTGCTGAGTGCCCAGGCCGCAGGATTTGCTGCATGCTGACCAGTCACCTGCGTCCCAGCTGGGGGAGGGGGTGTCAAAAGGGGCAAGAGGTTAAGAGCAGGGAAGCCTCTGCGGCTGGCTGCCAATGGATCAATCGATCGATTAATTGATCCCTTTATTAGGGGACACAGGACAGAAGAATAACAATCGCTGCCCCTGAAGAAACAAGCATCCTCTGGGGGCAGTGAAGAAGAGCAAAAACTAGACCTTTGTAGTGGAGGCTTCCAAGCTGTGGAACTCCCTGCCACTGGAGGCTAGGCTGCCCCACTGTCCTTCGGCTGGCAGGCAAAGCCTTTCCTTCGGGTGGGTTTTCGGGCCGCTGCCTGCCTGCTTGCTGTGCGCCTGACTGGCCCAGGACATTTGTGACTGCTTTTGATTCAGGCACGTTTGGGCCATCACAATGTTTTTATATTTTTTTATTTTTCCCTCTCTTTTTAACCTTCCTGTCTTAGAAATAAGACCTGCCATCTACCGGAATAGCGCTTGCGTGTCCGAAAGATGGAACCCTGGAGATGGGGGATTTCTGTCCGACTGGGCCTGCCGCCCGGGGGGATTCTGGGTGGGGTTGCCCGAGAGGTAACTCAGGCTCTTCCCGGACCACCCCACGGGCCCCTGACTCGCCACCAGCCTCCTTTGGGCTTCTTGCGCAGCTTTTGGCTTTTGCTCTTTTGCACCCCTTCTTCGAAGCACCCGTGAGCAGAGAGCAAGAGAGAGAGAGAGTCAACAGCAAAACACGTGAAAACATTTCTGGGTTGCTTGTTAAAAAACCTCAAGGTTTTGAAAGCTATGAAGAAATTGCACAGGGTCAAAAAAACGCTTCCACTCGGAGAGAGAGTGGCTTTATCTTCTGGCTACTTTCGCAACGGCTTCTGGTCCGTTGTGAAACGATGAGATGAGTAAGAGCTCCGGCCTTCCTGTGGGCGCGGGGCATGAATCACGGGGACGTAATTGACCGAAAAGAGGAGGGGGGGACAAAATCCTCAGGGTCTCGAGGGGTGTCGGGAGCCCTCCTGGCCTGCAGAGGGCAGCGGATGGGAAAACTCGCGAGACGGGGTAAAAACCAAGAACACTCACTAGGCCGGGCAGGGCTCTGTGTTGCAGACCTCTTCCTGCACGATGGGCTTCGGAATCAGGTGGCAGTGTTCCTCTCCCACCTCTTCTTGGGAAGCCCAGGAGATGCAACGGTAGACTGACTGCCAGAATCCTAAAGGGAGAGACGCCCGGGGTCAGCGACTGAGGGCTGTGAACCGAAACATCCAGCATCCTTGGTTTTGAAAAAAGTTATTATGGGCGGTGCTTTCAGGCGCTTCGCATGTATAATTAGATGACACGTGTGATCTTTACAACGACCCTACAGGGCAGGCCAGGATTAGGATTCCCCCACAGGGCACATCAGGTCCTAGAGGTTACAAGTGAAGGCTTAGAAAAAGTGGCTGGCCTGTTTGTGTTGACCTTTGACCCAGGCCTTTCCTGACCGGCCGCTCTGTCTCTGGGGGCAAGGCAAACTGGCAGAGCCAGACAACTAAACTTCCATGTTTAGGAGCAGTCAACCAGCAGCTGAAGGAAACCGAGGGAAGAGACCACCAAGAAGCTTCTCTGCCCGTCAAGGGCTTACCTTTCCCGCAAGTGGCCGAGCAGGCCGTGTTGCCGATCCGCCTCCAGTAGTAGTCGTGCGAGCCCTCGGAGTGGTGCGGAAGGGGAGGCAGCAAGGGTGGGACCCGGACGTGGCGCTGCAGCGTCCCGGGGCTCCTTCCCGAGTGGCCGCCCGAGGCCGGAGGAGGTGGGGCCACGGCACGAGTCCTCCCCGACTGGCCGGAGGAGTCTGGGGGACCCGCCGGGATTCGGTGACGCGCCTCGGCTGACGCCGGGCGCACAATGTGGCTCAGAGGGGACTCTGCGGGACTGCCGGGGGAAACCAGAGTCAAGGCACCTGGTATGTGGAGGGAGGTGGAGAGGAGAAACACCGTTCAGCAAGAGGGGAGGGGCCGCCGGGATGGCAGACCCTCGCCCCCCCACCCACCCGCCCCAGCCCTCCCGCCTGTTCTGCTGAGGACCCATCCGGACCTGTGGCCTTTCTCCAGCAGCACATCAAGAATGGATGTGACACACCGGGAAGGAAGGAAGCCCCCCCCCACAGGCCTTGCCAGTCTCGCCCCCCCCCCCCAAGAGCACCTGGTAGGTTTCCCTCCAAGGGAAGCCCCCCAGGGACCTCCGCCAGGGCCAGAGAGGAAGGGGCCGGTTTGCTCACCGAATTCTGGGCGAGAAGGAGGTTGCTCACGATGGGAGTCCTCTGGCTGGGCAGAAGAGAGGAAGAACTGGTAGGAGACCCCGGGGTTGTCTTGCTGGAAGATCATCTGCGAGAGGATTATGTAGAGGGCGTTTAGGAAGGGGTGGGGGCACAGGAGCATGGGGGCCAAATCCATAAATGGGATTCACAATGATCCAATAGGATGGCCTCATAATCCAGGGCTCTCCTTGTCTGGCCTCAGAATCTGCTACTCCAAGATAGACATTTCCTGAGCCTGGATGTTCTACCAACCATCCCAGACAATACACACTATAGTCCCCTTTTCCTCCTCTTAAGTCTACTTAAAACCTGTTTCATCCAGTGGCTACCTGCCACACTTTGGTTTGCCCCTTATTTTTCCCCCCGAAACTGTAAATGACACAGAGTTTGTTGAAATGAGACATAATGTGCATATCTAGGTTTCTTAGAGACCTCAAACGCAAGGAGAATTCCCAAAACATTCCCTCTTAGGGCCAGAAAGTACAGTACTCTCCAGACGGGGTTTTTTAAGGTTTTGGAAAGCATGGCCCATGTGTATCCTTAAGGACTAGAAACTGAGCTTTGTCATCCCTAAGGCAGGGGAAGCCCCCCCCGCCCCCTCCCCTTGCTGCATACTCACATACACATCTATAGGTTCCACGGTGGGTCCGTCCGCCATCAGCGATTCCCCTTCCTGCCTGTCGTTCCCCGGGCGGCTATAGACAAAAACCGTCCCGGCCGCCTCGTAGCGCCCGGGTGGGTTCACCGCCCAGTTTCCGTTGATGATGGATTTGCCGTTGTGGCTACGAAGAGCTGGGAGTAGACAGGAAAAATTAAAATGTTTTGGACGCTAGTGTCAACCGACTGCTTTTTTTAAAAAAAGGAACTTTCCCAGCGGCTGGCTGGTACTGACCCAGGTAGTTTGGGCTTCGGGTCATCTCCCTGATGTGGATCCGAGTGGCCCCCGCCGGGATCTCCAAGATGCGGTGATACCCGATGGGGACGTCCGTCTCGCTGAAGTTGCCAACCACCAGCTTGCAAGTGGTGTGGTCCCCTCCGCAGACGCCGCAACTGTCCAGGGTTCGATTTGAACCCAGGATCCCGTCACAGCCAGGAGTCTGGGGAAGAGACAGAGGCCAGAAAGGAGGGAGGGAGAGAGAGAGAGAGAGAGAGAGAGAAATGACACTTTCCAGGGCCACCAGGGGGCACCCTTCTCCTATAAAACAAGCTTTGTTTTATTCAGACTCACTTTTTCTGTTAAAAGAAATGTGGCTTGGAGGTGGAGGAATGATTTGTATTGTGGGAGGGGGGCCCAGGCTCTCCACTCCCCCCTGAAATCTTCTCCAGCTCCCCGAAAGAGCTGCCCCTGCTGCCGTCACCCCACCCCCCCCGACCCTTCCAGTGCACGGGTAAGCCACTGAACTCACAAGGCACTGCCCGGCCACGCAGATATCCTGGGAGGAGGCCTCGCACGGGATGCCGTCTCGCACTTTTTCCGTGTGGCGCACGTAGAATCGGTGGCCGATGGGACGGCAGTTCAGCTCACAGCGCTGGGAGCCTTGCACTGCAAGATGAAAACAAGATGAAATGGTCAAAGCTCAGGAAGCTCATAAATAGGCCTAGTTACCTTTGGCGAATAAACATCCTTGTACAGGTGACAACGGAAATACTGGCAAAGGGCTTTAAAGACTTTCCCTCCCCTCCCTTGCTCTCCTTATTGCCCATCTCAGTCCCCTTCTCTTTCCCCTTTCCTTTCATACCATGGACAACTCAGTCACCTGCGGAACTGCCCGACACAAGACACACAAGAGACTTTTTTTTGTTCCTTTTCAAGTTATCATTGATTCCGGAAAATGCAGTCCGCAGCTACCAGGTTTTATGTCTGCCATCAAAATGTATTTTCAGAATATTTATTCCAGGACATCCTTTAGGATCCATTGAAGGGGTTCCAGGAGACAAAAGTGGCTGGAACAAAAGACGGATGGATGCACGGAAAGGCTGGCTGGGAAAGTCAAGAAGGATGATCGAACTGGGTGCAGAAATAGTGGGCATTAAAGGCTTCCACATTAAGGACGAGAACCTTGAGAACAAGATGCCGCCATAAGAGGGAGCCCAGGGGTGTGTGTGTGTAAATTGGAATATATCTATTCAACCGCCTTTCTGACTGACTTAATTATCCCGTGCTTCCCCCTATGAAAGGAATATCTCAAAAGGCAAGTAAATGAACTTTGATGATAACGATTAGAACCTTGGAGGTGAGATGAGATAATGAAAGGCTCTGGGATTTTCTAGGCCCTGAACCGAGAGGAGCAGCATCCTGGAGCTGATGCAGAGTTTCACCAACGGGAACCCCATCTCCAGGTATTTCTCCCCCCCCCCGAAAAAAGGAAGGATTAAAGGCTGAGGCTTCCTTCCTACCCCTCCCTCCCGAAACGCACCCCCTGGGACGTGAAGGGCCTTTTTGCAGCCCAGCGAGCTTTCCACATTTCCCAGCGTTTATTTTCAAAAGAGCTGAAGGGAAGCGAGGGCCCAATTGAGCTCCTTCTCGGCCTTTCCCGCTGGCACCTCGTGCGGCTGAGCCACTGACCCCCGGCTTGGCGAGCCCCGTGCCAAACGAAGGTGGAGGGGGGGGCGCGGGACAAAGGAGCTTTTTGTGCTGGGTCTTTCCCCCACCCCACGCGCCAGACCCTGCTGGGCTTAGAAACATAAATATTGGCTCAAAGATAGGGACAAGGAAGGCCGGCCAGCCGAAGGAAGGGGCGCCCGCCGCCCTGTCTGGGGAACCTGGCCCCCTCCTCCTGTTTATTTAAGAATATTTTGGTACCGGAGGGGCGGAGGAGGGTTTGTTTATCAAGGAAGTGCTTCCAAAATAACAAGAATACACCACCAAGCGTTCAAATTGGGCTTGGAAAGCAAGATACTGTACGTGTGTAACTGGAATAATCTTCCAAGAGAACAGCTGGAAGGTTTTGCTGCAGGAGGTGGTGGCCACTGAATGCACTCTGCCCATGTTCAGAAACCCTGTCGCGGTTTTACTTTTTCTCTCCGTCTCTCACACATGCAAAGGCAGGGGAAGAGGGTGCAAAGGGGAGCTAGCCAGGCCCAAATTTAAAATGTAAGCACGGTGGGTGGATAGGGAGATGGAAGGGGGGGGGGTCTGGCCCTCCTCCTCCAGGCCCTGATCCAGCTGCTCCTAAGGAAAGGGGTGGGATCTGTACTTCAAAAAAGCGTCCCTTTGAAGCAAAAGGGAAGAGAAGTTGGCTCTTAAGAGACGTTCTGGTTTAGCCTCCTCTGCAGACTTTCTCAAGCCAGGAGGGGTAACTGTGGAAGGGCCTTAAAACCCCTGGATTCTCTGAGCCCGACCCAAGGGGAGGCAAACAGGACAGAAAGACCAAGGGTGGGGCAGCTCTTTTCCCCCCCTCCCCTCTCCCAAGACAATTCCTGCACCCGACAGGCAGAACTCCCACCGGCACAGCTTTCTCCGATACTGTATGGGCACAAAGCCATGGGAGAAGGCTGCACCAGTTGAACTTCCACCACATAAACATCATTTGGCAAGGCTCCAGCCAGATCAGATCAGAGGAGAGAGAGTGAGAAAAAAAAGAGAGAGAGAGAGAGAGAGAGAGAGAGACAGACAGACAGACAGACAGACAGACAGACACACACACTTCCAGAACTAGGATGTAAGTAACAAGTGGCAATTGGCCTCCAGCAAGTTACTCTTCGTTCTTGGTTAAAGAGTTTAACTGTTGTGATATTTTTTATGTTTTAGTATGTTGAATACACTTTTATATTTGTAGCTATGTTTTATCGTCTTTGTTGTATTGTAAACTGCCCAGAGTGGCCTCTGGCTAGGCCAGCGGTATATAATTAAAACAGAATAAACAAGCAAAATGCAGCAGAATCTCATTTCTGAAATAAAGGAAGCAGTGTAAGGAGTGTCCTTTGGTGCACTCTCAGATTCCTTCTGATCTTTGTGTCAGAGAAAGTAGCAGAAAGTAACAAAAAAGGGCAAAACTCTAATGTAATAACACTGACAAGTTAGTTCTGAAACACAACCACCACCACCCGGCAAGGGAAACAAAATGTTTATCAAAACCAACATTGTTTCGCATTCTTTTGTACAAATGGAGCCCGGGAACAATGTAAGGAGTGGAGAAAGTGGGTACCTCCTTTTGGAACATCCAGTGGCAGTGAGTTCCAAGGACTGGCTGCAAGAATTGGGCTACGGGGTAGGCGTGGGTGGGTGGGTGGGGCTTCTCTCAGACGTCTCCTTCAAGACATGAGGATGGGGAACAAGGGAGCATGAAGTGGCTCAGGGCATCTCTTAAGGGGGCCTCGAGCCGATTTCAAGGAGCTGGGATCCCAGCGGTGCCCGACACCCCACCCCAGTTGCCCAAGTGCCCGCCTGGTATTGTCCGGCTCTGGCTCTCATCCTGAGCTGCCACATCCTTGCACTGACCTCTCTCTCTCTCTCTCTCTCCAAAGCGGCTTATGTAAGCAATGGTGACAAGCCCCCCCACCCCCCTCCCACTGTTAAAAACAGTTCATTAAAATACCACCGTGTGGGAGGGGGCACCTCCTCCCCCCACCCTGCCTCCCCCTCTTCCTTATTTCTCGAGACAGCCAGAGGGCTCAGCTGCTGCTTGCGAGGTGGGGAGAGAGCGAGAGAGCCAGAGCGTAAGCCCCCGGATCGTATTTCTGGATGGCCAGAAGGTTTGGCCGCCTGCCCGAGCCACGGAAGAGCCAAGATCTGCAGAGGCGGAGGAGCACAAAGAGAAGCCGAGGTTGGCCACGCTTGAAGAAGAGCGGAGGCCTTCGAGAAAGCTAATCACAAAACCCAGGCCGCCTCCAGCCAGGTTGTCACAGACACATCGCGGACCGACAAAGCAGCAGCCAAGATTCTAGTTCTCAAGGCTGCGAAGATAATATATGAAAAGTGCAGCTGTAGCAAGAGTTTCGGAAGAAAACAGGGAGGGTGGGGCTGCTCAAGCGAATAAAGTGGGGCCAGACCTTGGACAAGTTTGGGACTTCGCCTCCTCTAACCGCTAGCCTTGCCGGTCCCTTTTTCTCTTTTTGGTCAAAAAAAGCATCGCGTCAATGCTCTGGGTGGGATACTCATGACCAGCCTCCAAACTCCCCTGTCATAAAAACCTTTTACTGGCGGGGCAGCCAGAGATTTCCAAGATCCTCATGCTTGCCCCCTCCCTCTCTCTCTCTCTCTTAGCCAGGCCTACCTCACAGGGGTTGTTGTGCGGAAGAAGGGAAGGAGAGCCATAAATCGAAGGCAAAAAGCACAATCAACGATAAGAAATTTACACGGCTTTTCTCAGCCCGCAGAACCTGACTGACTGCCCCTTCATTCATTCCACGTAGGTCTCCACAGCCCTGGTAGCAAAACATTAAGGAACCCATGACATTCTTTCAGCCCGCCCAGAGCATCAGCATGTGGAACTCCTTGCCACGGGATGCTGGCCCAGGCCGAGGGCCCGTTGGCGAGGGAGAGCTTTCCCTGAGAGAGAACCTTTGCTCCGTTCCAGAGGCCCAAGGGGTCGGGAGAAAGAGAAAAAGGGCTTTTTTATGGAAAGACCCAGATGCTTACCATCCGTGAAAGGTTCCCACTGATAGAAACGGCCCATGAACTCCTGGTCGTTGTAGGCAGCACACTGGACGGCCCGAGGGTCTGGGTGGTCGGCTGGGCAGGGCTGCATTTGGAGGGGGCGGGTTGGGGGGGAAGGAGGACAAAGAGGAATGAGTAGATAGGGAGAAGTAGGAGAGAGATTCCTTTCTAAACAGTCTCGGTACATCTATAAATCTTACTCCCCAGGGAAGTTTATTTCAAAGTGCATGTCTTCAAAATCTTCATTTTTGGGACTACAGGTAATAATCTTTGCTTGGCTTGCTCTTACGTTCTAGGAATGACCCAAAACATTACATTTTTTTGGGGGGGGGAAGACTCCGATTCCCAGCATCCAGCGTTTTCTTCTCATTCCAGGCTCACCTTTGGCTGCAAACGGGCCAGGCCACAACGGCCACCCCCTCGGCCAGTGTCTGGCATGGGCTGAAAGGGGCCTTTTCTAAGCCCGCCCAGCCTCTCCGGCAGCCTGCTGATCCGTGCCAGACAAGCCACGGCGGAAAGCGATCCCCGGAGGTGAAGAGTTCAAAAAACCATGAGGCCGTGGACGATATAATTGAGGGACTGTCGGCCTTTTCTCTCCTTCTTTTGGCTTTTATCCCAGAAAGGCTGCAAGATTTTCCTCTTCTCTCCTTTTTTTCTAAAACCATTGCGCCTTTGGAATATCGCTCTCCAGCCACCTCCATTCTGGGTGGCACAGGACTACAAGCTCCATCATCCCCCCGTGGCACAGGGCCAGGCACCCTTAATGGCCACACACAGACACAAGCACACAAGCAGGCTTTTCTCCATCCCTCTTAAGGAACATACTTATTTATTTCGGCCGCTTATGGAAATACATGATTTAATCACCTCCATCCTGAGAATATTTTTAAATAATTAAGTTATAAGAGCAACCAACAGGTAGATGCCGATAAATCGGAACCATCTCCAAGAGAGAGAATTACTCGGAATCCAGAGAGAGAGGAGAAATAGAAGGGGTTCGGGTGAGACCTGGCAAATACCGGTTGGAGTTTCTGGTTATCGGACCTGAGAAGTAACCAAGGACGAGGAGCCCCGACCGTTCGTCCAAGAGTGACTTTTTCCGGGCCAGGGTGGCGCACCAAGAAGGCTGTATTCCGAAGGCAACCCAACGAGTGGGAACCAAGTGAATTGACTGGAGTAAGAAGTAGCCCTTTTCTGAGGTTATACTTTTAAAGATCATTTTGGGAGGTATTTCTGGAGGAATTAATCAAATCATTCCCGTGCCATTCTCTTATTGTAAAACATTTGGACCCAAGAAAAGGAACTGAAAAGTAACAAGCAATGTGACAAGTTATTCTTTAAACATGGGGGGAGGGGGAGCAGGAAATTACGTGGTCCCTGCCACTAGAAATGACAGGCATGCGTTTTCCTTTTTACAAGGAAGGGAGCGTTTTCACTTACCTCCTGCCTGCAGGCCTTGAACTGCTTGCTTTCCCCCTCGCAGTGGAAGGTCTCCGTCCCGGGATAGTAAAGGTTCCACTGGGGACCCTCGGCCCCTGCGCGCCCCCTGGCTTCGGGCGCCCCTTGCCCCCGGTGCAGCAGCCAAACGTCCGGCTCCGACGGGTGGGGGGCCACCGGTGGCTCGGCAAAGAGGCTGTGGGACTGACGGGAACCGTAGCCACCTCTGGTCCGGGGCTGGTTTTGCCTCTGGCTCCGGATCCGGGCTTGCCCCTGGGGAGGGTGGCTGGCGTGGCCCGACACAGACCTGCTCTCGGGTCGGGGGGGTGGCCGCTCTGGGGCGTCCCAGGGGCTCCTCCCGGTGGCCGGATCCTGCCGCTTGGGCGCCACGCGGTGGTCCCTCCTCAGGACCTGGTGGGTCAGGTGGAGCTCGGCCTGCCCCTGAGGAGGGGGCCCGCTTGGTGGGGGCGTCCGCGGAAGGGAGGAAACTCCTCCGGTTGCTACAGAACCCCTTTCTTGGGCTCCTTCACCCCCAGACGGGCCTGGGCTGACCGCCGACCTCTCAGGAAGGGGCTCCTCGGTGGACCTCGCTTCTGCTGGGTCTCCTCTCTTCAGGCTGCCTCCGTGGCCACTGGCGTGGTGGCCCTGCCCCAAACTGCCCTCCCTCCCTCCTTCCACACCCACGTGGGTCTGAGCAGCACCCTCCGCTAGCCGAGGCTGCCCGGGCTTGTCGTGGGCCCCCAGATCGAGCCCGGAGGTCAGCGGGTCCTTTTCCCAGATCCTGGCGGCTTCCTCGTGAGAAGAAGAGCGGGTGACTTTGCGCCGGGCCTTCTTGGATGGATGGCGAGGAGGAGGAGGAGGAGGAGGAGGAAGGGCCGAGAGATGTCCAGCGTGGTCTCCAGAGTCCCTCTTTGAGCGAGAGGCTGCCCCCTCGGGGGGGTCTTTGTGGAGGGGCAGCGCAAACGGCACCTTCCCGTATCCGTATTTGCCGGGCTTGATCGTCTCCCGAACCCGAGACCTGGAACGCACAAGGTTTTAAAAGGTGAGTTTCAAGTAGAACCTCGGCCAAACTTTGCCCCCCCCAGCTCCCCCCGCCCAGCCCAGAATGAATCCAAGAAGCTGCTTTCAACCGAGTCCGGCTTGCGGCTCCTCCGGCCAGGGCAGGGTCGCCTCCGAGCCTGACCCTCAGCCCCCTGGGGGGGGTCCCCCCTCCCGGGCCCAATCCTGATAAGCTTCCCAGACCAGACCAGGCCAAGCCCCTTCGGCCCAAGGGCGCTGGGGGTCAGCCCCCAAGGGGGATCCCGGGGCTTACCGCTGGGCCGCCTGCGGATCATCCAGGGTCAGAGGGGCTCCTCCACCGTCGTGGCGGGTGGGCCGGTCAGGGCTCAGGCCAGCCCGGGGGTGGTCCTGCCTCAGCGGCTTGAACAAGGGGAGAGAACCCCGGTGTCTCGGAGGCATGGCGCTGGCGCTGTGGGGCGGCCTGGGAGGTGATGCATGCCCAGGGAATTCCTGCCCTCCGCGGGGCCGCGGCGGTCGGGCGGCCTCATGGAAAGGGGCCGGGTCTCTCCGGCGGCCGGGATGGGGGGCGCCCAGGATCTGCGAGGGGGCCAGTGGCGGCAGCGGCGGTGGTGGTTCCCCGGCGGGGAGGCCCTGGTGTCGCGTGTGGCGCTGGGCGGAGGTGCCGTAGGAGGCGCGAGGCGGCTGGGCCTGGCGGTGGAGAGGGAGGACAGCGGGTCCCCCGGGGAAGGACAGGGCCGGGCCGGCGCCCCCCTCGGGGTGGAGCGGGAAGGTTGGGTGGCCCCGATCCCTCTGGCGGGGGAGCTGCGGAGGAGGCCCGCGTTGCGGAGCGGCTCCTGTCCGCTGGGGCCAGGGGTCGGGCCCATAGGGGGACCGGCAGGCCCGCGTCCTTTCCGAGACCCCGAGGCCGCACGGCTGAGAACAAGCCGACCAAGCCGACCAGGGGCTCCAGAGCCCGGCCACTCGGCTCCCGGCGCCCTCTTCTTCCGTGGCCTGCCGTGGCGGCCTCCTGCGTGGGACCTGCAGGACAAGAGAGAGGGGAAACGTGGACCCTGTTTCCCCCTTTTCGAAAAGCGAGGGGGAAAACAAGCAGGTTGACTCTCTCGTTTAAACAGGGCAACCCAGCAAGAGGGCAGTGAAAGCCAATCACAAAATGCAATCCAATTAGAAAAGGACAACTGTGTTATAAAAAGGAAATGGGCTAGAAAGAGAAGCAAGAAACAATTCACAAAGGACACCCCTGGCCAAACAAGGCCTTCTCTGTACTGCTCTTTTACACCAATACAGATGGGCTCCCAAACCCCCCCACCCCGAGAATGCTTTCGTATGCAAATTGCCCTCATTTACATATCACAGCTTCACTTCTCCCATCGCCCGATGTAAAGAGGGTGAGATGCAGGGCCCTGTTTTTCTCCCCTCCCTGCCCTTAGTTCCTCCTGGTTGCAAACTGTAGGAGCTGCAGGTCTACCGGGCTGTTGTCCCAGGTGAGTCTTAAGGACTAGAAACTTAGAATCCTTTTGATTCCCTGGACAGTCAATTCCTGGCTCTTCCCAAATATTTCTTTCCCTTGTGACCTGGTTGGAAACGGCCCCCGTTTCTTCCCCTTTCCGTCTGAAAACCAGAGCAGACAAAGTACTTTTTTTTTTTTTTACTACGACTCCCAGAATCCCCTGATGCTGAAATCTGTAGTCCAGAAAAGCTAATTTTCCCAAGTTCTGGCATTCCCACTAACCCTCATCTTCTAAGGACGGGCTTAGATCATGTGCTTTTGTGTCAAGTTTGAATGGTTAAAAAGCAAAATAATGAATGGTTAAAAAGCAAAATAAATCCATAAATTCACAAGCTGCTTCGCAGGTTGGCTGCACGGACAAGTAACTTTACTAGGGAAATTACTGAAGGAAGATGATTATTCCCACCAGAGCGAGGAAATACTTCTGACCTCTGGTTGAACAAATTCCTTATGGCAATCCCAAATGCCATTATCACCAGAAGGGCTTGGTTTTTATTAGCGATGCAACACCCAAAGCTTGGTCTTCCAGAGGCGACTTCAACGAAATTACTCCAACGAAATTACAGAATCCAATGCCGAGAAAATTAAGAACAGCTGCTTGGTGGTCCCTGGGTCAAAATGACGTTTGCTCCCCAGCCACTCCGGGGCTAATAAGTGTGTTTGACCTTAAGAAAGATCCTTAAGGAAAAAGTTTGTTTTTTTCACACCATCTGGAGAAGAGCGACTTCTAGGGAAAATTGTTCCCTTTTTGTTCCATAAAACATGCTCGAGAAACAGGATTACAGGTGTCCATACCTCGAAAGATTTAGCGACAGACAACAATTTTTATATTAGGTACCAAACTGAGGATCCTGAAACTTTCCACTTTCATTATTTAAAAGTATTACACTTAAAAAAGTTTCTAGATCTCATTGACTGTAAAAGGAGATTGGGGGGGAAAAGGGGGGGAGCTTGATGGCATCTCAGAAGGGCATCTCAGAAGGCAGAAAGAGAGAGGTGGCTGGATCATGAACAGCAGTCTGCATATGCATCAGAGCAAGTATGGAAGATAGACTGCCTTTAATCCAGGAGGCTTTATTAAACCTCCTTGCTAATTTATAGCCACTGGATAGAAAGCAGGGAGACACAGACCTCTTCAGTTGCTACTTCTCTCATCTGGTACTTTTTAAGTGTCTCGTGTTATTATTTCAAATGCTGCCTCCCCCCCCCCCCATGCTTAATTCACTGCTTAAGATGGACAGTAAACATCAAAGCTCTTAGAGAAGGAAAACACAGAATATTTATCTCAAGTCGGGTTTTCTCTAAAGAAAGTTCTTAGAGAACAAAGCCCTTTTAGGGGCAGAAAGTGACAGAGAATCAGAATTATAGGATATACATTACTGTATATCTCATATAAATAGTCTATGAACCAGAAATAATATTGTTTGGACTTTTTAAAGATACAGTTAATCTGTAGGATAAAGGCTTGGTCAGAAAGCTTCTCCTTGCTGCCAAAATAACGCCAAAATGTTTCATGATCAGGCCTGCAGAAAGAACAGGACGTAAGAAAAATAAGTCCCAGCCCTTCATGCACGTATGTTTCTATATAAAGAAATGCTCACACGTATGCGGCCAAAGGTAAAACGGGAACAAGACTTTTGAAAACTGGCTTCCTCTCCATTTCTGAACACAAGTTAGTGTGCTAGTTTTGTTAACTGCTTGCTTGTTTTAATGCTTTTTCATCTGCAAAGGGCCTTCAGAGACACGGCGTAGGAGGTGTTTAATACCGAATAAGAAACAAACTCTCTTTTCAGACTTTGGCATTAGAGCGGGGGTCCTTCCTCACACCTCTGCCACAACGGAGTTGTCCATTTAAGTCCAAAGGAGAACGGGGGCTGGGGGGTGGCTGGAAACATGGCCTACGTACGGAGCTCCAAAGTGACAAGAGCTTTCTATCCACACTCTGAATGGGTCTCAAGGTTCTAGTCCTCACTGACAAAACTCTCAACTCATTCCTTCTGCTCTTCCAGGCGACACATGTATTTTGCAGCTGTTAATCTCTGAGGCAGACGTCTTGCGACCTGCACTTATAAGAACACAGAGGCCCATGTCTTTGCACCCCTCCGACTACAATACCCCTTCTCCCCTAGACACCTCTGGGCAAGGCAGTTCCTTGATGGTAGGTGGCCGCCCAGCCTCCTCACCCTGGGGAGGATTCCGTGATCCGGTTTCATCAGACAAGAAACACAGATCTTATTTCCTTGCTCCCACTTAAGATGATGATGGGCTAGGACTGGGCCCCGATTCAGAGAGACCACAGGCACCGTCCTCCTCCTCAAAGGACAGGCTCCCCAAAAGCTTCTGGGGTGCAGTTTGGAAAAGACTTCAGCAAAGCAAACAAGCCGGGCACCTCAGCAAGTCTTGCATTAGTTAAAAAAACACAACACAACACACACATATACACTCCAGACCTTTTGTTTTCTGGCTTTGTCATCCCCTGGTTGCAGAGTGACTCACCTTCTCGGTGGCCTGGCCGAGGCAGGCTGCCATGACGGAAAGAGTCACACAGAAGCCAGCCAAGGAAAACCTGGAAGGGGGGGAAAAAACAACAGGACACTGGGATCTCCTGGTCAAGGTTAGCGGCGCTGCGGTGGCTCCAGGCAAAGCAGGAAGACGGAGGAGCCCAACACCCGGGGGGGGGGGGCTGGGAAGCCTCTCTCCTTTCCTGGAAAGAAAGGAGACCAGTGCGATCTGGAAACGCCGCAATTACTACGTCCTCCCGCCAGTAACTCCTAGAATAGTGGCGGAGAACCCCACCGGAAGACATGAGGACTAGAAACCTGGCTTCATTTGCAACAAGCAACGAAGATGTTCGAGGGCCAGATGTGGGAAGGACATTTTTGCACCTCCACTGAAGAGTGCCCTTATCTCTGTTTATGCCTAAACGAGGCCCTTTAATGGATGAAGGGATCATCTATAATGCAATAGCAAAGAGTGTCAATCATTTTTTTTTGGATGAGGGGGGTGGGTAGGAGCCCCCATCCAAGACCAAGAAAGCCCTCCTCTCTGTCGCTTGGCCGCCCTAACATTTTGGGCATCGCCTGCAGCAGGGCCCTCAGATTTCGATCCAGCAAGCGACCACGCAGCCCCTGCTCCACAGACCAGTCTGGAGGGAGAAAGAGTCGGGCCTGGGTGCGATTCACGGACTGTACTTACATGGCTGGCCGGTGAGCCCCTCGCTCCTGCCCAAAGGGCCCCCCTCCAGGGCTAAGCCAAGGACCGATTCCAGCAGAAAATCCACCCCCCCACCCAGGGCAGGACGGCAAGGATCCCGCCAGCCTTCGGGTGCCCGGGGCGAGCGACCGGCAGCGGCCCACCCACCCCATCACGCCCAAAACCCGCGGCCGCCTTGTGGGAGGGGAAGCGTCGGTGCGGAAAAGGAAACATGGACATGTCCTCACACGCTGGAGTTGGCAGCGCCGGCCACCCCACCCCTCCGTCGGCTCCTTGCCTTCTGGAGCCCTCGCACTCCATCTCCTATGTGCCACAAGACTTGACTACAACTCTTATCGGCCGTTTCAAGAAGCATGAAATTTGGTGTTCCACCTATTTTCATGATGTTTTTGAAGACGGGTTCTCTCCCAAGCAGGGAATGAAAAGGGAATTCTAGGTATGCCTTCCTTTTAAACTTCAGAAACCTTCAAGGCTCCTTTTTAATTTCCTTTTCTTTCCTTTTTTCCATTTCCCCAGAGATACAAAAGCTGCCCCCCTCCCGTTTCCCCTCCTTGCAGCCCTTCCATCGCACACCATGGCCTCTTCCAATAGCAACGGGCATGAAATGCCTCATACTTTCTCCCGAGGTGACTCATCTCGGCTGGATTTCTCGACTCCCCCTCACCGTCCAGGGCAGGGAGAGAGTCGGCAGCCCACGGAAGAGGGAGAGCAGCAGCAAAAGGGAGGGCCAGGGGCCAACGCCGGCCCACCGGAGCCACCAGAGCCGAGCCACGGATCCTTGGGCGACCAGAAGCCAGCTTGCTCCGCAGCCCGGCCTCACCAGGGCATAAGGGGGGGGCCACTGTTTCGCCCCTGCTCCCTCCAGGAGACCAAATTCGTGCGCGCTCAAGATGCCAGACAGAGAGCAGGTGTGTCGAAGGCGGTGGAGGTGAGTCACACCGGCAGGCAGCTGTGGAATCTACTTCCTGGGGGAAAGGAGGGGACACAGCTGGAATGGAGATAATCCGGCTGCTTTCCTACAGAGAAGCCTGTGCTGCCGAGAGGGCTGGTAGAGGGAGAGCCGGCCCGGCCACAAGGCCCAGGGAAACAGCTGCCTCAGGCGGCAGACATGGGGGGTGGCAATCACAGTCCCCCCCTTCCTGTGATTGTCCATTTGGGGTCCCCCTTTCAGCTCCGTCGTTGTGATACCAGTGCGTGCCCTCAGGGCACACCAGCTACGACATCTCCGTCTTTCTTGTTCCACGCATCAATTCAGGGATGCGGGAAAAACTCTCCCGCCTTTGAGTTCAATGGTAGCAAGAAGGAGAAGGTGGAACTCCCTGCCACAAGATGTGACGTGAGTCTTTAAGGTCTCAATTAGCCCCTGAGGGAGAATCCAATCTTTTTTTTTCCCTTTGGTCGGATTAGCTTTCCCTCAGCCAGCCATCATCCTCTCCCTAATGGTTCCCTAAACATCCCCAGGAACGGTTCCCCTCCCCCGTCCCCTTTCAGAAACTGTCCACCTGTGGGGTGGGAGACCAGAGGTGGCTTCCCGAGGTGGCCCTTCGGCCCCTGAGTGTGAGAAACAGAGGAGCCAAACACCACGGAGAGCCCATGGAGAAACCACCCCGGTCAGCTGAGAAATGGGAAATGTACGCTTGTTTGCGTGTTACCAAAGTTGGCGCTAGCTTTGCAGATTTAAGTCACAACTCCATTTCTTGAGCCCAGATTTATTGCAGGGGAGCAAGAGAGGAGGGGCTGAGAAAAAGGCAGCTCTCCAGATGTTATCGGACTACACCTCCCATCAGCCACATCCACTGGTGAGGAATACTGAGAGTTGAAGTCCAACCACACCCAGAAAGGTGCACCTTTTTCCCCGAACTGATGCGTTTGGTTAAAATCTTATCAGCAGCACCTCTAGGTGTAACACAACGGGCACAAATCTCATCGGCCAATTGCCACAAATTAAGTAGTCAGCGTAGGTATCGGCTGCCATGCGCCAGTCCGACATCTTGGCCCACGAGAGTGGATGCCTGCGCTGACATCTGCCCTCACGGCAGTCCCCCAGTGAGATTTAGGCCGACTCTGTTGTGTACAGCATAAAAAAATAATAATAATCGGTAAGATTTTGGCCATTGAAACTCAAGCAGGAACGAGCCCTTTCTGAGGGTTCCCAGAACGGCATCTGTAACTAATTCCTTTTCCAAAAGATGTTAGCGCATCAAAGGAATCAAATACCCCACCAGCTGAGATCTGTTCCCATACAGAGTTTCAGCCTTCCGCCTGCCCCCAACCCACATAAGATGAAGGTTCTGATAGAGAGAAAAATAAACACTTTTTCTTCCACTTTCCCTGAACTCAGAGCTCCTTTTTTGCTTTGTTTTTTGATGTGACTTATAGCTCATGCTCCTTGTCTTTTCTGACTGCAAATGGCCAGAGATGTTTTTATGGTTGTTATCATTAGCTCGGGAGGCCTGATGTGGTTCAGATGCTGGAATACAAGAAAATAAATCCAACCAAGGAAGCGAGAAGGGGTCCGGCTGTCCAGCGTTGAAGCCTCCGAAGACCGAGGTCTGAAGGACAGGAAGGGGGACGGACCTTTGCTGGATATTATGGATCTCAGCCATGTGGGACAGGCGTCTCGAAGGCAGGAGGGCATTAAAAAAAATCTCCCCAGAGGGAAGCGAAATCTTGCTCAAGGCTGCCAGGCAGAGAGCTGAACCGTTTCTAGAAGCCTCCAGTGATCCCTAAGATCAACGTTTTAGAAGGTTTCCAGAGGTTCTAGGAAATGCAGGAAATAGCCAGCCGACAGGATCACAGCCTTCAAAATCTGGATTTCCCCACCTCAGGACACTCTTTTTTTAAAAATGCTTTAAACCCCAGTAGAAACTTGGGAGGGTTTAACCTCAGAGGGGCACCTTCTGTATCCTGGAGACCCCTCTCAGGATGAGTCCCGATCGCTTAATGAGACCGGCGCTGAGCGACCCTGCAGAAGACGCCCGCCGACGTCTCCCATGTTATACAGGTTAATGGCGCTTCTCATTGGGTTTGCGGCTCAGGTTCAACTGGGCTGGCTTGCCTCTGAGGGCATCCCCGCCACAATTCAGATCTGGAGGGCGAGCAAAAATGAGGGAACCCGAGGAGGTGGGCCAGGCAGGCCTCTCCCCTGCCTCTCCCCTCGTCTGCGATCTGTGCCCTCCAGCGGAAGGTTTGCAAGCGGACTTTTTTCAGACAAAGGAAATCAAGAAATTCCAACCTGCACCTGGCCTGCCTTTAGAGGGGGGGGAGAAAGATCTCTTTGTGACCCAGCCGAGCTCTTTATTTTTTCCCTCACCCCGACCCACCACCCCATTTCAATGCTTGGAAGCCAGAAAACCTTTTAACCCCCTTGATCTCAAACAAAGGAAACATGAAAACAGCACGGGGGGGGGGGGGGGGGGGAGGGGGCATGGTTCCCGTCCTCACACGATGGCAAGGACAAAACCTTGGAGACGGGGGGGGGGGTGGCGAGTCGTTCCTGGCCTCTGCTTCGAAGAAGCACCGAGCAAGCCAAGAGCTGGTTTTATTGGGATTGTTGAGCAGGAACACAAGAAGGGGGGGAAACGATGACCTTATTCCCAGGGTACTGAAAACAGCGGAGAGGAAGGAAGGAAGGATGGACAGAAAGAAAGAAAGAAAGAAAGAGTACATTCACGATTTTATTCGAAGCTCTCAGAAGCAAAAACTAACACTTGAGGGTGGCTTTTTTGCCTTGATCGTGGTTAGAGTATTCTGTATTAGGTTAAGCTACGGTGGTTTGAAACAGGTTTGCAAACCATGTTTTGTGTCAGCCAAAGCCAAGGAAGAGATCAGATAAACCATGGTTTGCACTAACCACAATTTAGATTCCTAATCATGATTTTATGTTCCAGGCACAAAGACTGTAGTTGGCAAATTAACCCGGCCTTCTGCAAGCCAGTGTCCTCCAGATTACAACACCCATCAGCATAGAATGATGGAAGCAGTAAATAAAAAAAAACCCAGAAACCACCAAATTGCCTACCTTTGATAGATGTGTTGACAGGCATGAAAACTACAGGCTTCATGCTTGGAAAAACTACTTTCTCAGACAGGCTGGGGGATAATGGGAGTTGTAGTCTAATGCAATCTCACCTCTTAGCCATGCATATGTGCCAGGAGCCCACCATCAATAACAAATGAAAGAAAATTGCATACCTGCCAGTCCAGCCTCGGTTTACCACAGCCATAGCTTTTCAGTTGACACCTTTTGTTTTAAAATATGGCAACTCTGCTCCTCACAGCCTCAGTTAGTGGTGGGCCAGTCCATGGTGGCTGTGGGGTCCCTTGTTCCTGGGGGCCGACCCCCAGCTCAATGCTCTTTTCAGCTCCCTAAAAGGACATTAAAAACAAAATAAACATCGGTATAGCATCAACACTCTAAAGCAGCCCTGGAAGGATGTATTTCTTCCCCCTGCCATCTTTCAATATTGACTTTCGGAAATAGGGCTATAAAAGGAGAGCGGATGGGTGCCCGCCCGGCACCTCTCTGTTAAAACCTTTCTGAGCATTTTCTGAACTTTTAACCCACTGCTGACCTTCCAAAAGTAATTGGGGGGGGGGAAGGGGGCTCCCTGGCGCTGCTTATCTGGTGACTCACCATTCCTCATTTAGTGCTTCAGGGTTGGGGTGGGAAGGAAAAAAGGAAATTAAGAAACGGGTTCATAAAACTGAGAGGTGCTCCTGGGGAAGGACCTTGGCCTTTCCGAGCCATCGAGCGGGGTGGGGGGGCTGCGGCAGTGGCGGGGGGGGCTCACAATTGCCTTAGGGAGCCCTCTTTTACATCTGGAAGAAAGAAAAGAAAGGACAGGAAAGATAGAAAGAAAGAAAAACCCAACTTCTGAATCCGAACAAATTCAGAACTAAGCAGAGAAGGCTGCTCAACTTCAGCGGAGCGAAAGCACCACTTTTTTGCCATTCGGCCTCAGGCAGCAAGAAGTCTGAGGACAGCCCAGGTGGCAGGGTTGTGATCCTGCTCCTCTCTGCCTTTCTCCTCACCCCTCGCTCATACTTGCTGCCTTTCTACAAGCATCGCCGCCAGGAGAAAGAAAGAACCGGGGAGGGGGGGCTGAAGAGAGAGGGACCCCCCCCCGAGAGGAGTCCAGGACAGCCCAAAGGCCTGAGGGTTGCCATGGGGAAGGGAAAGGTCCCCCGAAACATCCCTCCGGGTTTTCACTGGGTTGCCATGGATTCGCACAAGGATCCTCACCTCGGCAAAGGTTGGGGGGGGGGCTCCTCTCACTCCTTTTGTTTACCCGACCCTCACCGAATCTGGCCTTGGGTATTTTTATCCCCGCTGGGAACGATCCTAACCTTTTGTGACGGGGCACCGGATCAGAGGGACAGTCCAAATATATCCCACTACATTCCCCCTTTTATCTTTCCACATCATGGGGGGGACGGGGCGGGGTGTTTTTGTGTGTGTGTGTGTGTGTGTGTGTGTGTGTGTGTGTGTGTGTGTGTGTGTGTGTGTGTGTGTGTGTGTGTGTGTGTGTGTGTGTGTGTGTGTGTGTGTGTGTGTGTGTGTGTGTGTGTGTGTGTGTGTGTGTGTGTGTGTGTGTGTGTGTGTGTGTGTGTGTGTGTGTTGGAGGGGGTGAAACAGGGTGACAATATCAGGAATAGCATCCTTGGCACACAGACATGCGGGAAAGGTCGACCGTTGGCAGAATCAAAACCTGGCCCAGCAGTCCTTCTTTGGCCCAAGACGGGCAACGCCATCGGCCGGCCGGCAGACTCTTGAGGGACGGGCCGATACTCGATGCCCTTCACCATCGCAAGAACTGGGGGGAAAGTGTGTTTGTCTGGTGAGCCATGGCGTTTTGGACGCCACCAAGGGCCCTTCCAGATGAAACACTGAACCTCCTCCCGGTGGATTTTGCCTGGTTGAACATTTCCAAAGACTCATTTCAAAAATAATAAGAATACTCCTTTCTCTTCCCCCCCCCCCATGAATAATAAGTAGGTTTTTGGCTCTCCTGCTGCATTTTGAGTGGTCTCTGCAGCCTGAGAAACTTCTGGGACCTGAAAAATGGGACTCAGACCCACCCCAGTCGGCCCTGCCAGCTCTCTGCCACCCACATAGGAAGCAGCAGCTGGCAGTGCCAGAAGTCAGCAAACTTTGGAGGGGGGGGGGTCGGTGGTAGCAGTTGGGGGGGCATGGCAGCCTTTTTTGCTCCCACAGATGGGAGATTAGCTTTAAACCGCTTTTGGAACCAGATGCCAAGAGATCTTGAAGACATGATAACATCTCTCCTGCTGAGCTAATCCTGTCAGGGGTTGAGAGGCTGCCGAAGAGGAGGAGGAGGAGGAGGAGGAGGAGGAGGAGGAGAGCAGGGCTGGCCGAAGGCAGGCGCACCAGCCGGGAAAGCAAAGGCCGGTGACGGGCGGACAGGACGGGGCGGTTTGCAAACCAGCCAGGCTGCGCCAGGGGTGGGAGGTGTTGACGGGCTCCAGGGGCCAGGAGAGATCATGGAAACCTGGGTTTTAAGGGCACAGCCGCAAAGAGAGGCCGAGGCGGAGAGGAGGCGATCATGTTCGCTTCGCCTCCAGTGGCATCCCGGGTATGTCAGCGAGAGCATCTTAAGGCTCTGAGCGCTCAGGGCTGCTCGGCGGCTGGCCAGCCCTGAGCGCCATCCGAAGCCTCTCTGAAGCGCTCGACTCCCTCCTGCTTTGAAGTTTGAGGTGGGGGGGACTTTACAGAGATCGGAGTCTTTCTTTTTTTTCCAAAGAGCAGGAGGGTCGGAACCCCACCAACCTGCTGAAAAAGTCCCCAGCCCTGCCTGGAGACGCATCCTGGCTTGGGGCCACGTCAAGCAGCTCTTAGATCAAATGGGGCTCTAGCCGCAGCCTCTGGCCCGTGCTGGCTCCATGGAGCTTCCACAGCCAAGAGCAGTCCACCCTGAAACGCTCGCTAAGGGGACAACAGCAGAAAGCCATTTTTTTTTCCTTTCCATTCCTGGAACAGCCGCCTTCACAAACAGTGCACCTGTGGCGAGAAGCAACCAATGTTGCCCTGCGGGGTAAAGAAATCTGTCAATTAAGCAACCACAAGGGAGGGTGGGGAATCTCGCTGCAACCCCTGTGCCTCAGGGGAGGCTGAAGGCAAAACGGGAGGTTGTTCAAGGGCCAACCCTGGAACCTCAAAGGGGGCACCTTGCAAGAAGGGGTTTGGCCACTGGGAGGGGGGGGGACCTTCATTCAGGCAGGCAGATTCCCTCCCAGAGCGGAAGGAAGGTTTCCCCCCCCCCCCTGCGTTCCAGGCCTGGAAGAAGGACTCACAAAGAGGACGCACAAGGCACCTCTACTGATAGGTTGGAGACAGGGAGGAAGAGAGAGGCGGGTGCGTATGTTTGTGTGTGCCTATTTTTTGGGTGCGACCGAGATGGCTCAGTGACGCATGGAAGCTGCACCAACAGACCCGCCCTGAGCACAAGGTTTTAGGATTGAACCCGGCTGGCGAAGGCTGCGTGAAGATTGCACCATGCTTACCTCTCTTAAGAAGTGAACTTTTGGCTGAAAGGGAAGGAAAATAACCATTTGTAATTGAGATAAATAATAGAAGTGGCAAGGGGGAAGAATAAGAGAAGTTTCCATCCTGAGGACTAGGTACTTGAAGCTGACTTTGCTGGTAGGAAAGGAAAAGGCCTCCAGGCTGGAGTGAGGATCTGAAGGGAGGGTGTAGGAATTATCCCTATGGAAAGGGAAGGACAAAGAATGGGCTTCTAAGCTTATCCCCAGTCTCCAAAATTTGCTTCGCAGGTAAAATCTGGGATGGTTTGAAAGGGGAGGCCGGCCAAATTACTCTCCGGGTGGTAATGAGAACCATTAGGGAGGAATCAAACCTCCAGCGCGAGAGAGAGGCAGATGTTTTCCCATTCAAAATCCACGAGACGAATCGCAGATCTTGGTCGGTCACAGGGAGCCGTCCAAGAAACTCTTTTAATAAAGAACAATGGAGAGAACAGATCGAAGCTGCCAAGGCAGCTGATACTGGAAAGACCGTTTAATTTAATTTATCTTTTTTTCTTCTCTCTCTCTCTCAAGAAAGGAAATACAGTAAAAGAAAGCAAAGAACATGGTGTCTACAAAGTAATCCACGTTTTGTGTTGCCTTTTAGCAGATCATTTCCAAAAGAAAATGAAAAGTTTGGCTGAGGTGCCAGACAGGACCTTAAGATTTCAGGGGGTTGTTAAAAAATGTTTGTGGGGGAAAGGAGCAAGTTAATTTGGGGACTAATGACTTTTGGGGACTACAGTTCCCATGGCTAGAGGCCATGCTGTCTTGGGGATGATAGAGGTTGTAGTTGAAAAGGTCACTTCTTCCAGAAAGAAAGAAAAGAAAAGAGCACAGCTTTGCTGGATGTTGGAGGAACGCTGTCCTTCTCCTGCCTTGGCTGGAGTCATTACTGTAACATTCCCCTCTTATTACTTCATTATTAACAGAAAAGAAGCAGCAGATAAAAATCTTCTCTCTGGTTGGCTTGGAAAGGCCAAAACAGAGCTGGTCCCTGGGAAATAAGACCCGGAGACCAGAGGAAAACTTAAAAGCCAAGGTTAAACACACCACGCAATTCCCTTGCCGCTGGTGAGCGAGCCAAGCTGTCCCGTTTGGCCGCATCCCGCCCTGCGTCAGCGCTGCCACCCCACCCTTCTGCGAGTCTGAGGCCAAAGGCCGGCTCCAGCACAAGCAGGCCCCCAGATGTGCTCTTCTTCCAGGGCACATGTGAACGCACCGAGTGGCGCAGCTTGCCGAGGTTAATGTTTGACTCCATGCTGTGGTCTGAGTCCTTCCCGGTCTCGGTTCTGACTTCTGTGGATGCGGTGAGGAGCCTACGGCCCTGGGGCCAAATCCGGCCCTCCCCCTTTCCCCAGAAGGCACCGTCCTACTTCCCGGCCACCCGCTTCCCCCTTCTGGTCTTCACAACCACATGAAAAGAAATAACAACACTGGCGGGGGGGAGGTGAGCCCATGAAACGAATGTGAGGTCAGCAGACCTGGCGCAGAATCTGCAAAATTGACAGTGAAACAAATTTGGCTTTCAATACGAGAAATGATCAGGAGATCAGATGCAAGACACAATTCTCACACACCATTCCAAAGTTTGACCCTCAATCCCTTTTCATAGCTTTTATATTTTGACCCGTCAGGCAGGGGACCTTAAAAGCAAAAGGTTTCTGGAGGGTCTCGAGTGGCTCAAAGCCAAATTCCCGGGCCACGTGGTTGCAAACTCCTAACCTGGAACGCATGCCGTGGCCACGGCTCAGGGGACGAGACGGGATTTCCAGCCGCAGTGGGTCTGCCTGCCTAAAGCCGCGACGAACCAAAGCTTCTTAAAGAAAATAAACGGTGAATCGTCCCTTCCTCAAGGACAGCCGGCAGAATCCTGGCTCCCTTCCTGAGGGATTTGTTTCCAGTACAAGACCAAGCAGAAGACTTTGAGATTCGAACACGGCGTGCGCCACCCCTGTCCAGGCCGGCATAACTCAAATGCACTGGCCTGAATGATCTATGCAAATTAAGCTCGTTGGGCATAATTTATTTCTGCACTCCGCAAGGAAGGACGAGGTGTGGCTGGCTGGCCCACTTGCCAGACCTGCTGGGCTGCAGTGGCCAGGAGCCGTGGCCAGGCTGACCAGTGGCCAGGGCCGCAGGGGCCGAAGTCCAAGATAGGGAGAGGGCCAAAAAGGGAACACTCCCGTTTCGCGGCGGTGGCTGTCCAGGGTTGCAAACCAGGTTTTGCCCCATCCCAACTGAATTCAGGGTTCTTCTCCTCAACTGCCCCTTTGCCCGTCAAGATGCCCAGTTTGGAAGGAAAGGCCCGCTGAAACGGACAAGGAGAAAGCAGAGGCCGCCTCTCTCAGGCCACCTTGTTCCCCTCCGGCAGCAACTGCTGGCACCGGCCGGCAGCGACTCAAGGCCTCTCCTGGCTTCCGCCCCCCTACCCCCCGGCCGCCTTACCTGAAGGCGCTGCTGGGGACCGACCCGGGTATCCCTGCCACCAAAGCCCTGAGCTCCTGCCCCCCTGCATCTGCTCCCGTGACCGAGCTGCCCTCCGTAGCATACGACGACGTCCGGCCAGTGCTGGTTTCCCCAGGGGTCAATCACCCTCCAGACCTCAGGCTTTCCAAAAATAATCATGATAGAAAGCCTCACGCAAGCTGTGGGGGAAACAGCTACGGAAGCTGCAAGGCACAGTTTGTGGCGCTCCCCTGGGCCCGGGAGGTCAGCGGCAGGAGTCCGGCGTTGGGCCCAGCCGATTCAGGGGCTTCGCAAGATTTGGGGTGGCGCACGGTGCACCACGAGGGGATCCTCCCCGGCTGCACAGCTTGAAACCTTTCTGGACTCCCCAAATGTATCATTTAAAACAAAATGGTTTGGGGTGGGGAGAAGTTGGTCTGAAAAGCTACACGCAAGGGGTGCTGAGCCACAGAAGCCAAACAAAATTTCCCAGCCCAAAGAAACTGTGTTTGCTTTACATTCGTGCATGCAATTCCCTTGGCGAAGCTAAGCACACCCAGGTGGCAAGCCCAAAGGCCCGGGGGATCGACCACGAGGCCACGCACAGCCCACCCCAGGCCCCTGCTTTCGGTCGTCCACGCAGGAGAAGCAACCTCTCTTGCCAGGTTCATGTTGACGCATTTTACAGAAATCCATCGCCAGGACATGCAAAAGCCTCTCCCAGGATCAAACTTTCTTGTGGAAAGGAGAAAAACACTCCGGTTGTCTATTTCAACCAGGAAGTGGGAACCGGGCTGGGGATCGGCAGCCGATGCCTCCGGACGCCTCCTGGCAACTCCGCAGTTTGGGTGGCCGAGTAACTGGAAGAGGGTCTCCCTGGCCTCGTCCTCCTGCAGGTGTCAGGTGCACCCCCAAGGCGGCCGAGGCTGGAGGTGGAGAACCCAGGCGGGAAGCTCGGCTTCGAGCAAACTTCCCGAAGGAATGCGTGTTGCCGGATCCGAGCCCCTGGGCCCCGTCAGGTCTGCAGGGAGGCGAGGGGCTGTTTTTCCCCCCACGCTCTGCCAGGACGGCCACAGAGGGACACCCGCAAGCAGGGTCAGCATTCCACACCGATGAGGAGGGGCCTTGGAAGGAATGTGGTTGTCGGGGAAGGAGGGGAGGGGGTCTGCCGGCTAGGTCAGAGGTCCTGGCAAGGGACTCCTGCTCAGGGGAGGGGGGGCGAGGGAGCCCCGGCCCCTCCTATAGACACACCATACTTTCATCCCCTCCTGGGCTTCATCCGTCTAAGGGAAGGAAACAGGCCCCCAAGTCTTGCGACCCCCTCCCTGCTGGACAAGACAGGCAGTTCCTCCTACCCCCCCCCCCCACGAGCACGAGGGCTCCCCAGAAGGCTTTCCAACCACCCTGGGGGATTCTCCCCTCCAGCGCGAGATCAAGACGCTGGCGGCCAAGAGGCTGAGGAGCATCAGATGCCTGTCGGTGTGCTGCCTTTTTAATACACAAAAGGGAACGAACACACCGGTGGTGTCCGGCAACGTCCAACCGAGGCACATGCACACCGAGGCGTGCATGCACACTGAGGCAGTTTGCAGGTGATCAAAAAACTAGATTGAAAAAAGACATCCTGGAGAGAGACTAAACCTGCCACACACACACACACACACTCTGCCTGCCTGCTTCACTCTCCCTGAGGTCTGGGCTCCCAGGCCCCTCTGCTTCCCCTGGGCGACCTCCAGGCAGACACAAGAAAGAGATTTAAATGGTTTGAGCCCAGGATTAAGGCCCAAACAGGTTGGGGGGGGGGGGGGAAGAGGCCTTAACTCGTTTGCTACCAGCATTTTCCGAATGGAGCCAGGCGTAGGGAACCCTCCCCCCCCCCGGAGGAAGAGGTAAGACCTCCTGGCCCCAGGATAAGAGGGAAAGAACAGGGGAGCTCTGATGAGAAAGGAAAGGATGAGGCCCCTTTGCGTGGGCCAAAAGAAAGAAAGAAAATCAGACTGGGTTGTTGGAAACTCTTCTTTTCTCACCAGAGTACAGAAGCGTGATGGCCTCTTTGGACCACAGCTTGCTGGGCCTTGTGGTCCAAAGGAAGAGTTTGTCCAAGTTCTGGTTATCAACCCCACCACCACCACACACACACACACACACACACACACACACACATTTGACTTCTCTTCCCACCCTCTCCTATGGTTTCCATCACTGGGAGGGAGGCTCCCTTCCATCTGTGCATTGCAGAGCGATGAAGCAACCCAGGCTTCCTTCCCTCCTCTGGGTCCATCCAGGGGAAAAGAAGAAGCAAAGCAGAGAAGAGGCCGCTCGGATGGGGCAGCCTTGAGCGTTTTCCTGCCCAGGGAGGCGGGGGGGGGTCAGCCCAGGAGGTGAGAAACGCGTGTTCTTTCTTACCCAGCAAAACTGGCAAAGACACAGAGATCTGCATCGCCAAGAAGATGACTAATGGTTTGTCCCGTATAAATACGAGCAGGAATTGGGTCAGGATCATCCCTTCCTTTTGGCCGGGGCCAAGATCTTGGTGGTTTCACGTGCCCGGAAATGTCAAACATGGCAGAGCACAGCAGAGTTAGAAACCCGACTCGCCTAGTCGCCAGCGGCGATGCGCAAGAGCTCAAGGCGCGATCGATCGGCTGAATCAGACCAAAGGCCTCTTAAGTGCACCTTCGGTTCGTACAGCCAATAACCAGGTCCCTCTGGCAGGCCCACCTCTGCCCCACACTCCCTGTCACATCCCCTCTTGTGGGTCTTGCCGTTCCAAAGGTTGCTTTTGGAACTTGCTGCCACAAGATTTAGCAACAGCCAGCTGCTTCGAACACACCCTCAACAGGATGCAGGATCAACTCTAGTGAGACAGATAAGTCTCCTAAAAACTATTAGCCATGATTTATTTATTCCTTTTAAAAGGGTTTCTTACAGCCTACCATTCAAACACATTCCTGTAAAGACACCCTAACTAGACAAAACCTCCAATCTCGTGAGAAATCTACCCTGAAATACCACGGAACATGGATAAACAGCAAAGGAAGGTTGTAACCTTTGAGACTCGGACAGTAAGATTACGAGATACACGTAGTAGTTTGAGTGTTTCACCAGGACCTGGATTCAAATCTCCCCTTGGCCGTGGGATCTGCTGGGTGACTTTGGGCTTGTCCTATAGCTTTCCAGACCTCGCTTACCTCAAAGGACTCTTGCAAGGAGACCCACATACACTACCCTGAGCAAAGGTGGGATATTTAAAAAGAAGAAAAAAGAAAGAAAGAAGAATATATTCAATTCCAGAGCGCTAATGCTTGGCTCTTGTCGGCATTTGGGCCTCATCCAAAAAAGCAGTGCTTATATAAGAAAGCATTGTGCACTCACAAAATTTTCCACACAGTTTCTCGGCCATAAAGAGAGAGAGAGAGAGAGATGGAAAGACCCCACCCCTATTAAATCGGTCCCTCTTTCCAAACCTCTAAGCATCTCCGGCCTTTGGGGAATCAAGTTACTGGCCTTTTGCTGACCACCTAAGAGACAATGGGAACAAGATCATATACCCTTAACAAGGTGCTATAAAAAGTCACTCTCTCTTTTTTTGTTGGTTTGTTTTGTTCTATTCCAAAGGCCAATTCCCTTTTGGAAACTAAGGACACCACCCTGCCCACCGTTTTTTCCCCTCACTGGGCTAGATTTTCCCAGCCCCTTCTCCTACCCATTTATCTTTTGCCCCATTTATATCTGTGTTTCTCCCGCCGCTTTTAAGCCTTTTCTCTGCCATGGGTGGTCTGAAGGCAGAATCATTCAAAACACAGAGAAAGAGGAGAGAGAGGGAGAGAGAGGGAGAGGGAAGGGTGCAGGAGAGAAAGATGGAATGGCTCATGGATTTACATCGGGAAGTGTTCTGCTGACCCACTGAAGCTAAGAGGACTCAAAATGGTGCTCAGTCTGGGCTGGATGACGCCCCAGACCTCTTTCCCGCCACAAAGGGACAGTGCAGGGAAGTGGAGGCCCGCTCCAAAATTCAGAATAAAACTTCCCCATAAGGTTAAAAACGGGAGGCAGCTGCCACATTTCTCAGAGTCACCAGGAATGGCTGGATCTGGTCCAGAGACCTCGGCTTCCTGGCCCTTCTTGCTCACCAGCAGTGCCTCTGAGTGCGCACAGAGTACTTTCCTTGAACCACTAAATATTTACAAGCTTCCCACTCAAATATCTGGGATTCCAGGCAGGGAAGACGATCAGGGATGGGGCTCAGTTACCAGCAACGTTTTGCATGTAAACATTTTTTTTAAAAAAGAAGGAATTAAAATATAAGCCAACTTACTTCCCCGGCTTTGTTTTGGTGTTAAAGATCTGGTGACAGGATGGAACCGGGGGGGGGGGGAGGTTTCTGCTCTCAAACAGGTGGACCCTCGAGCCTCTGTTTACATTTCTCCACAGATGATCTGAAGGGAGAGAAAAAGGAGAATCCAATGAAAAAGTGAAGAAGCCAAATGCAGAAGAACAGAGAAAGAAAAACGCCACAGCTTTCCCCTGCCAGGGACCTTTCAAATGGGCTGGATCAACCCCCCCCCCATCATGCTGGCTGGGGATGATGGGACTCGTAGGCCAGCCCATCTGGAAGATTCGACGTTGGTCAAGGTGGGTCCGACTGATGGAGAAACAGAGAGAAAAACAAGTGAAGGAGACGGAAGAGTTAGGGTCACCTAAATGTAAGACGGGTGGAGGGAATTTAACTGAGATCTAAGCAGAGGAGAAAGTCTTGAGGCACCTGAAAGGCTACCGAAAGTTTTATTTGGCACACGCCGGCAGAGCCTGGAGAGGCCACTTCCCTGATGCTCCACTCCCCCCCCCCCCCCGAAAGCTTCTGGTGGCTAAAAGCTGCTCAGTTTTTAAGGGGCCATCGAGACTCATTCTTGGTTTTGCCACTTCTTTGGAAAAGACAGCTGGGAAAGGAGCAGGTTTTATCATCCAGGTAGGGCTCCCCTCCACCCCTCGTCACCCAGAAAGCCAAGCACAGGGACAACGCTGGGCCAGGCCAGCCCCCCCCCTCCCCACCGGCAGAAATCCCAGGGCAGCCAAGACTGGCACTGCCTGCTCCACCACGCTGTCCCCCACGGGGCGCGGCAGACGGGAGGGCGGCAGGAAAGGAAGGAAGGAAGGAAGGAAGGAAGGAAGGAAGGAAGGAAGGAAGGAAGGAAGGAAGGGGGTCCCAGAGGCTGGGTTCAGATGCAGGTGAGTGAGTGAGTGAGGTACCTGCAGGGGTGGTGGAGGGGTAGAAATAACAGGTACGCAGAGAAGGGATGGAGAGGCAGACGGACATGGTGGGAAGGGAGGGAGGGAGGGAGGGAGGGAGAGACGTCAAGAGGGGCAGAGAGGCAGATGGACCCAGAGAGAGGCTGGCGGAAGGAAGGGAAACTCAACAACTGGAAAAAAGGATAGTAAAAAGTAATAGGAAAGAAATGAATAGAAAGAGGGGATGTACAGAAAGAGGGAAAACTCAATACCTCCAAAGAGTATTAAAAAGGCAGGGAATGAATGGAAGGGGTTTAGCCAGAAGGCAGCCAAGGAGAGAAGTGGGGGGGGGAGGTGGAAATAGAAAGGAGGGCAGGTCTGTTGTTCCCCCCCCCAAACCCAGCAGGTAGATGGTGGGTGCAGGTGGGCCTGGCAGGAGGGAGAGGTGAGAAGAAATGAAGAGGGAGGGAGAGAGCAAGAGAGAGGGAGAGAAACGCGCACCAGGTTGAGAGAGTGAGCGTCAAGGTGCGAGTGCGAATCAAGCCAGCAGAGCTTGTGAGTGACGAGGGATGAATGGTGGACAGGATGGGAAGGGAAAGGAAAGGCTGTGGGTTCAGCTGAATGGAGGCAAGAGACAGGGGGACAGAGGAGGGAGGGAGGCGAGGAAGGAAGGAAGGAAGGAAGGAAGGAAGGAAGGAAGGAAGAGGCAAGCCGAGAAAAGAGAGGGAGGGAGGCCTCCACATCTTTGCTTCCTCTCACCTTCTTTCCTTCTGGGGTTCACAGGGGTCGCCTCTGCCTGGCTCAGGGGCTCAAACAGACCCACTGACTGGCTGGGAAGGCAGGAAAAGCAGCAGCGAGGAAGGGAGAGGGCGAGATCTGGGGAGCCGAGGAGGAAAAGCTGAGAAAAAGGGAGGAGAGAAGGCAGCCGGACCGAAAGTTGCCGCCAGAAACAAACTGTGTGTGTGTGGGGGGGAGGATGAGGAGAGACTCTTCCCCCCCCCCAGAGGTGTTCCCCCCCTTCCACCTCCCAACACATACCTGGCTTTGCCTGTCTCCGCTGGCTGGTCCCGGTGCTTTTGCTTGCTTGCTGGCAGTCCCCACGTTTTTCTTTCCTGGGGGTGGGAGAGATCCCGTCCCGTTCAGAAGCTGGAGGGGGGGGTCCAGACAAAAACAAATGCAAAGGAGAGAGAAAGAGATGGGGGGGAGGGAGCTGTGGGTTTTGCAGAATGCTCTCGGCCCCTCTCCTCGCCCAGCTAGGCACTTCTGGCTTCCCAGGAAAGCTGCCGCGGCAGATGCAAAATATCTTTATTTTTTTTTTCTTTCTTCCCTGAGCTGAGCTGGCGATGGGAGGTGAAGTTTGCAAAAACTTTATTTCCTGGGCTTCAAAGTAGGCAAGCTCCCCGCCTTTCCTTCTTTGACCCTGCTCTCAGATGGATGGGGTCCCCTTCCTCCCAATCTCCCTCCCTCTCTCTCTCTCTCTGATCGAAGCTGCTGCTGCTTCTCCTCCTCCTCTTCTTTCCTCCCTGCCTGCTCGTGTCCTCTGCCCTCACGCTGGATTCCTTTGCCTGGGGAAAGGGGTGGAAGTGGCAGGAGGGTGGAGAGACACAGAGAGAGGGATCTGCCCCCTCCCAGTGGGTCACGGAAAGGCAGATTCCAGAATAAACAGGCATGCTTTAAATCCCTGCTGTAGGGAATCCGGGGCACTGCTGAGCACTTTTTCCTTCTCTTGGAAACCTGGTGCAACCCGGTGTGGCTCCAGCGTGCTCCTTTTGCTTTCTGTTGTGGACAGGGGGGATGCTTGTAGTTTATCTTCAGCAAAGGCACCTCTGGGCACATCTGGCCCTCTTGAGTTCTCGTCCTAACCAGGGTATTTCTTGGCTGCTGAGGAAAGGCAGAGAGAGCCAGCTCATCCCAGCTAAAAGTCACCCATGGAAGAAGGGACCTGCCAGCTTCGGCTTGTCCAGGGTTTGAGGGCTCTTGTTATGTCTGCCCAACAGAAAAAAAGCCACAGAGGGCCTCTCCCACTGGCCTCTCCGGCCATTCCTGGGTCCAAAGCCACCCTTCCTAACCCTCCAGGGCAGAGCGGGTCGGCTGCAGGTCGGCTGAGGACGGGATTCAGACCTGGGGGTTGGTTCCCACACTCTACCAGCCGAGGGAAGCCACTCCAGCTGGACCCCAAACGAAGACGGATGAGGTGTATTGTCCTTTCGCTGGAGACACTATTGGCAAGCTGTGGCCTGCACGACCACTCGGCCTGGCTGTCGGTCCCTCCTTCCCTGTCCTCCCATCAACACCCGAGAAAGCGATAAGAAAGGCGTCCAGTTAACCTATCCTCCAGGCTGCCTTGCTTGACTTTTTCCCTTAGAGAAGTGGAGCGAGCAAAAAAAAAAAACATTCCCTGGCCGAACCTATCAGGGACCCTAGTACCTCTCTCAGCCAAACCCGTCTCGCATCCCAGACTCACCTGTCAGCCGCTCCTGTGAGCAGAGAGGTCTCCCCTGAGGTCTAATCCAGACAAGCCAGTTTGCGGGTTGTTCAAAGGAGGGCTCCTTTTAAAGAACCACATCCAGCTCTCTTCAGCCAGCATTGGGCATGTCCTCTTGTGCATATTTTATAGCTGGCTGTCGAGAGACAAACATGGGCTTCATTTGCATGTCAGATTGGGCCACGCCCCTTTCCACATGATGTCATCTTTTGCCCAGGGAATTCTGGGATTGTGAACATAGACTTCGCACCTAGCATAGTGTTCAAACTTGAGGCCATAGTTAAGTCTCTCTTTCAGAGTTCTTGGCCCTTATTTGTTGTATGTTAAAATTCCAGGGATTGGAAAAGGAGCACCGTGCATTCTGCGCCACCCGTTTCCATCTATACGCTCAGGCGCTCTGCTGGCCAAGCTGCCTTTTTTTTTTCCTAGGGAAAGAACTGTGTATTTTGGACGGGAGCTTAATATACGGCAAAGCATAAAGGTAGGATTGTTTGGGGTGTTCCCTGAGGAAAGGAGAGCAGCCGCCCCGTCCAAAAGGAACAGACGGTGACTGTTGTTCAAGGGCTCCTTCGCGACTGAAACCAAACGGTAGGGGGCACTGGGAGGGGAAGAGGCGCAAAGCCTGCTTCAAAACCTCCGAAAAGGTTAAGAGCCTCGTGGCGCAGTGGTTAAAACGCTGTACTGCAGCTAAAACTGTGCTCACGACCTGGGGTTCAAATCCCAGGTAGCCGGCTCAAGGTTGACTCAGCCTTCCATCCTTCCGAGGTCGGTAAAATGAGTACCCAGCTTGCTGGGGGGGGCAATGTGTAGCCTTTATAATTAAAATTGTAAACCGCCCGGAGAGTGCTTGTAGCGCTATGGGGCGGTATATAAATCCAATAAATAAATAAAAATAAATAAAAGAGGGCCAGAGGGACAAGTCACAGAGGAATCAAATCCAGGGCACGCCCGCACGAGTGGCCACCTTTCAGGTTTCTCCTACCTGGATTCCGAGACTCCCCTCTCCCCTTTCCCAGGCAAACGCCGGCCTTAGAAGCTGAAAGAAAGCCCTTCGCGTTTCGGCAGTGGGATTCAGGTAGACCTCAGGCGACGGAACCATGGGGATGGCAAAGGAAGCCCCTGCTTGTTTCCAGTCGACCCATCACAAAGCAACACACGCTTCTCTGCAAACGACAGGAGGCGTGAAAGCCCAGAGAGAAACTGCCAGGGGATGAGAAACATCACTGACCGATAAGGCAGGGAAGGAGAGGGGTGACACCGAGCCACGGAGGGAGGGCTGCAGAAAGCCTGGAGAAATGAAGGAGGCCTAAATATGAAGCTGGCAAAGGAAATATGTGGAGGCTACTCTTCCATCGACACATTCTTCATCATCGGGAGGCCATCATGCTGCTGAAACAGCCAGAATTAAAACGTAAGGGGCCCTCCTCCCAAACCAGAGCGTTTCTTCTGCTAAAGGCATCCGTAAACCCAACAAAACCACCCCACCCAGTCCCCTCGCCGCCTTCCGCACCACAACTAAATACATTTGGGTTTAGCGGAGCTGATTTTTGGCAACCCAACCCTGTTGTTGTGGGCAAAGAAGGGGGCAGAAAGGGGGGCCGTTTGCCTACATCTGTCTGTGGCTGTAAAGAAGCCCTCCTGGTTGTGGATCGCCTGCGGCGAATGTACAAGGGGAACAATTGCTAGCTTCAGAAAAACCCCATAACCCTCCGTGGTCTTGATGGCTTTAGGGCTAATGCCACCAAGGATCTTTGGGGAACAGGTGGATCAGAGGAAGGAAGGAAGGAAGGAAGGAAGGAAGGAAATAAATCACCATCCCAAAACATGGGGGAAAGTCCATTTTTGGACTGTAAAATATATCCCAGGGGAGAAAGGCAAAAACTGGAAGGCTTGGTGGCCTAACTAGGCCTAGGTCAACCTAGCTTCCTGTGCAGAAAGGAAACTGTTCCACTGTTGGCCGGGAACTTCCTGTCTGAACAGGAAGTTACACAGGGCTAGGCCTAGTTAGGCTACAAAACCTTCCAACTTAGGTCATCTTTTCAGGGAAGTCACGCGTAGATGTCTGTCAGGCTGAACTCCCAGCATGGAGAATTGTGGGATATGTAGTCCAAGAAATCAGAAAATCCTAATGCAAAGTCTCCTTGTGCTTCGGTCCCCATGACACAACAGCCCTGTGAGGCAGGTCATTTCACTATGAGAAATAGAGCGTGCCCGGAGTCACCACGTGAGCTTTACAGCTGAGGTTGCATTTGAACCCAGAACCACCTTGGCCTAACTGAAGACGGGGTAAACTAATGTTACTCTGGAGAACCCCTGGCATAATTTAAGAGCTAAACACCTCCTCCAGTTCTCTTTTTAATAAAACGGTCTTCTTCTTCTTCTTTCTGTGCCTGTGACTCATTCTCTCCCTATTTCCTTTGGAAGGGGGCAGGAAACATCCCAGGCCAAAAATGTGCTAAGATTAGACCCTGTGTACACAGAGCCTCTCAGTGGGTGGGAGGGCGACCGCAGCCGCCACTGAGATAACAGAATCTGTTTTATCAGTCCGGGGATTTTACTTTCCTGACTCCGAGATCCATTCGGGGAAATCCAAGAAGAAAACTCCCAGCCTCCTGAAAACGACATTGGCCGGATCCGGGGGTCTCTCCTTTGAGCACTTTGCACATGTTTTGGGCCCCTTTGTGACTGTACTGCATTGGGCCTGATGCTTTGATGCTTCACCCTGCTTTCCAGGGTCCAAGGAGGCAGGGCTGCCCCGCTGTTCATCCTACCAGCCCCTCATCCCGATCTGCATGTCTAGCAACAAATTGATAAATCATCCCCATTTTGACTGCTGTGTTCCGTAGGGCACTTGGTCCCAAAATAAGAAGCCCACAGCCCTGAGATATGTGCTAAAAAAAGGAGGGGGGGGGAAACAAAAGGCTGAGACTGTGAGACAGATCATCCTTCGTACTAAACTTGCTATTTCCCTTTTCCTCTCGGTATTTTGCAAGATAAACTTCATTTTTATGAACTTTTTTAATGACAGGTTTTGGTGGCCAGAATTATTGGCGCCTGCTTTAAATGATGAATTGTTCTGTTAAAAAAGGGGGAGTTGGAGCCGGGTCAGTGAGATGTGGAGGGGTGTGTGTGAGAGACGACAAAACTCTGGGTGCTGAAGTGCCAGAGGGAAGGAAAGACAAGCAGAAAGATGGCGCCACAGCGCTGTAGCACAGAGCACTAAAGCCTTTCGCTAAACTGCCCATCCCAGGGCAGCCGAAAGGGGCATCCAACGGGAACAAGGTTACAGCGCACATACTGTCCTGGAGACACAGCGCGTGCTGGGGAGGGTGGAGCCTTCCAGAGGGTGGTGGAGGCACCCCAGTGCCAAGTTCATGGGGAACATGGGCCTGGGGGAACATGGGAGTCGTTCCATGAAGGAGAGCTCCTGCGTTCTGCCTGTCTTATCTAAAAAAGTGTCCCCTTCCCCTCCCTCTGAAACAAGCCCCCCCCCCCAAGAAGGCCTCTGGGCCCAAGGGGTTCCTTCCGCCTGCTTGGTACGATCCCGTCTGGAGGACCTCGTGCCTGGAGACAGGGCGGCTGAGGGTCCTGTCAGCACCCGCAAGCGGCGAGTGTGATGGCCGCCAGACTTCCAGGGCGGAAGGCAAGCTGGTTGGGGAGCTGCCGCTAGGCGAGAGGGAGCAGAAAGGCCAGCCATGCTGGGATGTTCAGAGCGATCGGATTGGGGCCCATGCCTGCTTTCCACTCCATGCTGCCTGCTGCTGGCAATGTTCGGCCATATTGCCTTCCAGTCTTTAAGCACGTGCAGAGTGCCTTTAATCTCCTAGGAGGTTTTATTTAAGCAACTTTACAAGGAATTCTTCCCATTAAAATGTGGATTTTTGACCAGCACCTCCAAGCAACCAACAAACCACAATTCTCTCCTGGCTCCTGACCCTGCCGGCCCCTTTGAAAACTGTTTTTTTTGGGGGGGTGTCTCTTCCCGGGTCCTCTTTCTTTTCCTGAAATATTTCTGTATGTCTGCAAATTCTGGGGTTCCCACAGACTTCCCAACACCACCCAGAAACACAGAGGGAACTAGGGAGGTAGGGAGAGAGTGACTCTGAGCCTATGCAGAGGACTTTCAAAGATGCCGTAAAAAAAAACATCCAGTAGAAATCACCGTAAAAACACATGCTTGGATACTGCCAGGGCTCGTACCCTGTTTTTACATGTTGTCTAAAAAGCATTCTGGCATTAGCCAAGGAGCATAAAATCCCAGAGACATTTTAAAAAAATACAGTAATGACTTAGCTGAACATTCCTGCTCCTCTCCTGAAACCGGATCTTTCAGCCTTGCCTTTGTTTTGATCGTTTTCCACCTTCATGAAAAGGTTCCTCCACAAAAGGCACAACAGTGGGATTGTTGAAAAGCGTCCTCCTGAAATGCAAAGCAAAACACCCATTAAATTCAACATTACAGCATTGTTACAGGGACAATAAAACTCCCTGGGCTTTGATCTGCTGTGGTTTGCTAATCTAACCCTTTTTACAAAGTGGTACTTAAAATAAGTTGATGGGTTTTTTTTTCTCCCACAATCGGAATTAGCAGCGCTGATACTTTTGATCTTTTGATAGGGAATCCCCAGATATAAACAGGGTCCTGAATTCTTCCTGCTGAGCAGCGTCAAAGGTCTGTGTTATCCAGCATCCTGCTTCCCACATACAGCTTGCCAAAGTTACTTTCTCCGACTACGTTTTCCCAGCCATCATGGCCCTGTGGACTGCGATTGTCCAGAAAATGACACTTTTCACATGTTCTGTGCCACATCCAGAAGCTCACCAGCACCTGGTTTGTTTGTTTTCTGTCTCTCAGTGTAGGCAGAGGTATACTGCTCTTGGACAGGAAGGCTCTTGATCCATTGCTTTCATGGACCTCTCATGCCCTGTAAAACTCTTCCACCCCCCCCCCCATAGTCCTCTAAAGCTAGAAGATACCCACATTTCATGTGGCAGGGAGTTCCACAGGTGGAAAGAGGGGCTTTTTTTCTTCTCTTTTCCTCAGCCCCACATCTACTCCCCATCCCTCCCCTTTTCAAGCCCAAATAATCCACCTTCAACATGCCAGGGATTGCACCGCTCATGATCCGAGGAATTAGACATTTGTAGGTCAGACCTCTTAGCTTTCTAAAGATAGGCCTGGCAGCCTCGCTGGAAAGGGAAGGTGAACGTCGCTGAGTAGGGGAGATGAGGGAGAGGCAAGACAGAGCTCCTGCTTTTGATGGGATAGGCCAGATCCGTGGCCTGTCCTCGCAGGATCCGGGATCCTTCCTCCGGTGCCCAGTTCTTTCCTCACCTGGGAGAAGTGACTGGGGGAAGCCTTCGCCGGCTGACCTTGGCGGATGGAACCCTTCTAAAGTCCCTCTCTTAGAACGGCCATCACCCTGAGATCTTGGAAGTCGTTCATTAACCAGCCCTTCATTTGAGCAGTTCAGGAAACTACACTCCTATGTCATGTTTTCACAAAACTGCATTTCTAAAAACAGCAACCTTTCGTTTTGGAGTTCAGTTGATAAGCTTGCCTTCGGCGCTCACCCCTTCTTGGAACAGGAAGGGGAGGGGAGGGCACACTTTGAAAATAGCCAGCCTTAAATAATCTCCTTGTAAAATGCCCGAGTATTTAGCTGTGGTGCTTTGGGCGAACACCTTGCTTTCCTTTCCCCTCTGTCGCAACCTGGCACAGAAGGATCCAGCATCAATCTAAAATGTGGCGGGGGGGGGGAGAGAAGCAAATTATATTCCCCGATCAAAGGAACAAACGTCGTCCCCGAAAAGCACTAAGTCAAGCCGCAAAATCCCAGGCACGCCTACCTTGGGAGTAAATCCTATCTGAGCGCAGGACAGCTTCCTTCTGAGTAAATGTATTTCCAAGAATTTATGCCACAATTATTCTATTCCTTTATGCCAGAGAACACAGGCGTGGAGAAGAAAGCCAGCAAAGATAAACCCCAGAAGGGACCAGTTTTATTTCTCACTAGCCTGAAAGAGTTCGTTTCTTGGATTACTGCTCCCGGAATCCCCCAGCCAGCATTCTGGGAATTGTAGTCCTCTCCCCCGCATACACCTCCAGAATAAAATTTCTAAACTCAACAGTCAGATTGTGGACTGGACGAGTAATAATATGCTTTGGTTGAAGAAATGGTTGAATTCCCCGAGTTCCCTCTGGCTCTGGGCTTGTTTATCAACCAGATGTTTACAGAGAACCTCCAGAAACAGGAATAGTCCATCTTTGCAGACCAGGTGCTAGGAAGAAATGAAAGGGGATGGTCGTCATGAACTTAGAAGCCCCAGAAAACTTTGCAGTGAAGTAAGTGGTGGCATTTTAAAGGACATTAATTAGTGGTGTGATGGAATCTATTTTAGGGGCTGGGCAGAAACAACCTGCTAAAAATAGCAAGCTTCGTGGTCTTTTTCATTTTGTTCCATTTGATCTGATAGACAGCGATATTTTCGATGCTTATTATGGGCATACGCTGGGTGTGGGATCAGCTTCATGCCTGTCTCTACCACAGGCATCCTGCCCAACGCAGGAACCTCCACCTGTGTGGACTACATTTCCCATTATCATTGGGATGCTGAATCCAGCATTTGCAATGCTGGCTTTAGAAAATAAAGTTTCTAGTCCTCAGTAGTGCAAAGATACCACCTGAATATCACTTACCGGGTCCTTAGTGGAGGCTGGATTTAATTGCCTTAAAAGAGGTGTCTTTCTGGGGAAAAGATGCTGATCCCAAAACTGCTGAATATGTAGAAATGCAAATCGCAGATCCACAGGCACAGGGCAGGCAGGCGGGCGGCCTCGGAGGGAGATCTCCTGAAAGACACACAAGGGTTGGTTTTAATCAAAGCCATATGCGGAGTTTAGTCTGGGAGCCCAAACCTCCCTTCCTTGCCGTCCGTCCACAGCCAGATAAAAACGCAAGGCAGTGAAATTACGCATCATCTCTCTAGACAGATGCATCCGTGCCTCTTTCCACATGCCGAGTTCGACAAAGAGGAAGCCCTTCTGCCACCTCAAGACTTTGGTTTGAAGGTGCCTTTCGGAACATTAGAACGTACTTGGAAGAGGAAGGAATTGGGGGGGCCCGGGGCGAGAAAGGCACGTTTTAGTAGCTGGCCTTGATTGGTATTTGGTGACATTAGTTGGTGGAGTCCGGCCTCGACCAGGCAGGAGGGGAGGGAAGCCGAAGGAGGGAGGGAGGGAGGCCCTTTCCTTTTGCCCCACTAGCCTACCCATTTCAGCCAGGCTTGGGGTCCCAGAGTTGGACTTTCCCTGCTTTTGCGCGCATCCTAGCTTCCCCCACCTTGGCTTTCCTCGGGCGGCTTCCAGATTTGGCCGGGGGCCAGAGAAAGTTCTGGTCTCCTGGCCTCTCTGCTGCATGCCATGTGCAACCAGTTAAAGCGCCTGCAGCACGGCGGCCAAGACAGCAGAGCGGTTTTCTTGTCGGGAAAAGCCGAATCCAAGCTCATGCCGGTTAGAGCAGATTCCAGGCTCTGCGGCCCTCGGTCCGCTCGGATTCCTGGAGAGAGACCTCCGTCTGGGGGCTCTGCAAGGATCAGCAGAGGCTGAGCGCACAAAATTAAGGTTGGGCAAAGACCTGGTTAAAAAAAAAAGCAACCTTCAGTGTCCTCTAGGAAGAGCGAATGATTCGCTGTTCTTGTGTAACCCCCCCCCCCCGAAATCGGCTGCCTGCCCTGGCCCCTTCCCCCCCCCCGCCTAAGGCTGAGGCCAAAGAAGGCCAGTCGAAGATATTTGGGGAGCATCCCAAGACTTTTTTTGCAGCCTGAGGTGGGAGAGCCACTGAACCCCCTTTTTCCACAATCTCCTCGGTAAAGGGGTCCTTTCAAAAGCCAACCTTTCGAATCAAGGAGGTTTTGTTTTTCATCCAACCCTTTGAGGTGATGAGGAAGACGAGGGGGGAGAGGTCGCTGGGCCCCGATCCATGTCCCTTCACAGCGGGACCCTCACGGTTACCACCAGGGCCGGCCGACCGTGGCCTCGCGATGGCGTGCAGAGTTCAAGGCGAGAGAGACGATCCTGCCAAAAGGTTTTGGACAGGGTGGCGCCTCTTAAACCTCATCCGTGCAGCCTTCTCCTGGAAGGGGATGTTAAGACAACAGCCCCGGCTTGAGCAGCTTCCAGCAGGTTCCCCCCCAACCCCCCCAACCCGATCTCTGGAAGCCGCCAAATCCCACCGAAGGCGAGACGGAGGGGCCTCCGACCGAGGCCACAGACGGGCCGTCCGTCCTGGGGAACCGACAAGGGGAACGTTTTCAGCCTGGCTTGGCTCCCCCCGGCGGGGGGGGCATCTGTCCAGATTGGGGTTCGCTCCCCCCCTTTCTCTGTGGTCCCAGGTTTGCAGGTTGCGACCAGGAGCTCACCTGGATGCTTGGAGGAGGGCTGCAAAAGGAGGAGAGCCCTTCCTTCCTTCGGTGGCTTTTACCTGGAAGCAGAGCTGAGGCAGGTGGAGGGTCCAGGCTGCCTGGGGGGCGGAAGGAGGGAACTGGGCCCCCAGAAGGGCCTGATCCAGATGCAGAGTCCCAGGCGCGGGACATGCCGGGGAGCCTGGGAAATTGGTAGACAGACCAAACAATCCTTCCTCCCTCTCCGGCAAGGGCCAGGGGGCTCTGCTCCAGGCTCAGCTGTAGGTCATGATTACAGGCCTTTCCGCCGTTTGCTCATGAGGAGCCCTTTACACATGAGCCGCAGAGGTAACTGTGTGGCCGGGCGCCATCTCTCTTTGGAGCAAGAGAGATGTTGGGTGTGTGTGTGTGGAAAGGGTCTCCCTCAGTGGCTAAATGGCCTTCCTGTCCTGGGGGATTGTGGGAGTTGCGGTCCAGAAAACTCACAGGTGCCCAGTTAGGAAGTTGGACTGGGAACTGGGAACTCTGGGCAGGGAAAGGGGCTGGCCTGGCCTGGCCCCTCTGCCTTGCCTTGCCTCACAGAGCTGTTATGATGCTGACGTGAGCCAGGGGCACTCAAAAGGGAGGTTCATTCATTCCCTGTAAAATAAGGCCATCATCTGTTCTGGGTCGAGGGAGGCATCTTGAACCGAAAACGACTTGGAAGCTGCTAAGAAGACGAGCCCAAAGAAGAAGGGGGAAAGGGCCGTGGGATGATCAGCCGCCACTGCGGTGTCCATAAAAAGGGCCGTCGTGGAAGTTTTGTTGGCTGCGAGGGCTTGGCAGGGACGCGGGGCTGAAAAGTGGAGCAGAAAGTGCTTCTTGGCCCCTGCCAGGCGGCCGCGCGACTGCCAGAGAGGGGGGAAGGCTGGCTTTTCCAAAAACCGCAGGCTGGGCTCCTCTCCTCCCAAAAGTATGCATGAGAAGCCCAGACCGCAAGAGGAAGGGCTGGCATCTGCACCTGGCGCAGGTAGCCGCCGGTGACCCTTGGGTGGCCTCACCTCCAGGCGGGGGAGACGGTCCGCCTTCCTTGGGGTCATCCACTCACGCTCAGAAAGGAGGGAAAACAGGAAAGGGAGAGGACGGGAGGTGTGTTTCTGGCAGCTCCCGGGTGCAAAAGGGCGACCGTCTAGGGAAGAGGCACTGCCTGGCTTGTCCGGCTGCAGCAGAGACGGCCGAGGTAGTCGCGCTCCGGGCTTTGCAGCCTCTTCCCACCGAAATAACCCGGAGGGCCAAATCAAAGAGCTCCTCGGCCTTGGTGGAGACGGGAGCACAGAAACTGCTGCCAAAGCAAGCCGGCTCTCTTGTTTTCGCTCCCGTTTCCCGAGGAAATTAAAAAACGCAGGGCGTTGAACCGCCAGAAAATGGGCAAGGGTGGTGAGGCCGCGTTTGGTCCCGGCACAGCGTGGGAGCTCAGCAAAAGGGCCCGGTGAGCCCTGATCCCAGGCGCTGACACTCCCAAAAGGCATTACGCTATGCCTCCCACCTTCCCCACCAAAGAGGCTTTGGGGATGATGGTGCTGGTAGTCTGACCCCCATGGGGGAAGTAACTGTATTCCTTCGGCTTCCTCTCCCAAGACAAGCCGTCCTGATCGTGATGGGACGGCAGCTGCTAACACTGTGGCTTCTGTCACCTGAGGCTCATGGGAACTGTAGTGCAACCGCATCTGGAGGAGCCTGCGCCTGGGACTACCTCTGCTGTCTCGGTCTCCCCACAACTATCTGCAATCTCCTTGAAGGACAGAGTGTGTGCATGGGCGGCCCCAACATTTGGACAAAAATTCTCATGCAGCCTTCCCCTTTGAGCAAGCTTGTGGAACTCTCTCCCACCAGATGGCCACAAATCTGAAGCCACCCTCTGCTCTCACAGAAGCAAAATGTACAGGTGCTGCCCACGGACCTTTGCGTGGCTCAGAGAGGAAAACCTGTAAGCCTTTTTAAAAGGGGGGGGGGTTGGTTCTGCAGTTGACCATCTTTGCTTCGGTGGGCATCCCTTTGGTCTAAACCTCTGCTGTTAAAAACCAGGCCTTGTTCTCCTGAATTTGGTCACCCAAGCTGGGGGGGGTGGGGGGGGGTGGACAGCAGGAGAATCGTGCCAGCGCCTGAGCCCGGCAGCCATTGTTTAGGTTCGCCTAGGGCCCCCTGACCCTGTGATCTTAGGCCTGGCTTTTAAAACCGCTCTCTGCTTTTCTTTCCCCAGTGAACTCTGCTGACTGAAAAGGCGAGGGGGCGTGCGTGTTGTTAAAAGGGTCCCCAGATCAGCGGCTGGCTGTTTGTTTGGGATCCCTGCCCACCCTCTGGCTGGCCTGCCCAGCGCGCCACCCTCGAGGCTGCCGGGACTGTTTGCTTTAAAAGAGAGCGGGTGCCAGGTTCAGCGGGGCTGGCCGACGGTTCGTCCACGCCGAGGGGCCGGGATTATTCTTGGCCACTGGAGGAAACACACAGACACACACACACACTCAGCTCAGCCGTTCAGACAACAAGCAAATGGTTAGCTCACCGACGGAGCCTTTTTCTAGAAGAAAACCCGGATCTCTGCCTCCCACATTCCCACGTTGGAAGGCATGAGGTTTCCTCTTCCATCCCAGGCAGGACAAGGTCACCTTTCCTAAGAAGCCACCGGTGCCTTTTCTTTCACTCAACTGCTCCGGATCCAATGCAAGCAGGTTGTAAAAGTCCTGGAGGAGTCAGTCATCAGAGCTCCAGAATTTCACACAGATTTAAAAATATATATGTATTTTCCTGCAGACTGCTTGGTTTCCCCCAAACTGGGGCCTAAAGTATCTTTAAAGGAAAAAAATATGCAAGCCTGCACCCCACCCCACCCCCGTGGGGCCCTTTGTATAGCCTGCGCCTCTGTGGGTGCCTCCCCCCACCCCCAAGGAAGGAGTCCAGATGATTTTGCTTGCTTCTCCCCAAATCCCTGTCCGAAAATCTTGTCCATCCCTGAAAACGTATTTCTCCTGCACCCCCCCCCCCAAATTGGTGTGTCCAAACTGTGCCCCGTCAGAGGGAGGCCAAGGGATGGAGGGTTTCGTGTGAAGGCGCCAGACAGACAGAAAGAGTGAAGATAAACACAGGTTCTTTCCCCAAAAAGTGGTTTATTAAAGGCCCCCGGTGCCTCTGGCGGAGACGGCTGTACAAAGCAGGGTCGCAACAAGGGCGAGCAAAGGAGTCTGCAACAGGGACCCCCCCCCCAAAGTCAAGAAAGGTGAGAAGGGAACCAAGCTAACCAAAAAAATTCCAGCCCCCCCCCCCCCCCGTTTCTCCTCCTGGCCTTCTGCTGCTGGGTGGGCTTGCCGGTACCCGAGGCGGGAGGTCTCAGGTCTCCCCCTCCCTGTTCGGGCTGCGGGACACGCCGGTCTGCCTTTCCAAAGCCCGGCGGGAAAGCCACTCGGAAACCGACCCCCAGGCACGCCGTGATCCCTCCTTGGGCCCTGCGCCTGAGCGGAAAGCATCCAGCAGCACGTTGGGGACCAGAGGGACCGTTCAGAGATTTAGCCCTGATCCAAACACTCTCTTTCCCTCTTGAGGAACAGAGTGCTCCGGCCACCACCACCAGCCCCTAACTGGGCCAGCTGGCGAAGGTGGAGCTGGCAGGAGCCGCAAGGGGAGAAGAAAAATACCTTCTTCCCCTCTTTCTGACCCCAATCCTGGCCCCACAAGAAGCTGGAAACACACACCGTTAAATGCTCCCAAGGGTGGAAGGTGAAAACGAGGCCCAAAGCAAGACAAGATCTAATCTAGAACTTTTATCTAGGGTTGGCCCTGATCCGTCTGGAGCCAACGCCTAGGAAATAAAGTGCCACAAAAGGGAGGCTCTCTTGAAGTGGAGAGTCAGTGCAGACCGAGAGAGAGAGAGAGAGAGACGGGACTGTCAATGGCAGGCTTAGACGGCCGGCTCTGCCGGGGGGAAGATCTGATCCACAGCCGCATAAGCCACGTCGCTCAGGTAGTTCAGGTTGAAACAGTCGTCACGAGCCTGGCTTTCCTCCCGGGCGCAGCACTTCTGGGGATCCTTCCAGGTTTTCTTCTGAGAGCTGCAGATGTTGGCGATGAACTGGGATTTCTAGAGGAGGAGACCAGAGGTGCAAAGTTTCAGGGGGTGTTTCCTTTTGCAAAGGGGCGACCATCGGAGGAGGAAGCCGGCAGCTCAGAAGGGAAAGAAAACTTTTTCATGTTATCTAATTCGGCTCTAACTTTTCATTTGGGAGGGAATTTCAGGAAAGCGTACACAAAGGGTAAGAAATTCAGGGCAGCCAAACTGAAATTCGAAATGTCCACTAGCATTTTTTTTTTAAAAAAGTATATTTGCATTTCAAAACATGAAATGTTTCATCTGAGAAGGGGGGGGAGGAAAGGAATACTGTACTCAGCTCAGCAAGCTTCTCCCAGGGCATAAATCCCTTCATCAAAAAAAAACTGGATAAAAGGTGTCCCCCTTTTTCTAAACTGACAGGTTTCTGGGCCTTCTGTTTATCTACTATTCTACTGATCATTTGTTTTAAGGTGGTGGCGAGGAGAAATGGGATTTGCAGAAATACATGAGTGTCCGAAGTTTGTGCTGGCATGCCTAATGGTCACAGATGAATCAAGGAGGGGTGATAAGGATTGGAAGGAGCTGAGAACAGGGACGGAATCCTTTGCCGCTGTTACGAAGCCCTTCCTCTCACCCACACAGATGTGGAGGCGCCCCCTCCGGTGGTATGAATACCCCCCCCTGGTGAGTTAGGGGAGGTTCCCCCACCCCGTCCCCCTGCCCGGTCTGTCTCCTTCCCGACCCAGAACTGCTTCCACCACCCAGGAAGGGACTCACCGTCTCCTGAGCGCACTGGGTCCTCTGCTCGGCTTGCAAGGGGCAGCAGGGCTCCGTGATGTTCTGGACCAAAGCCGGGATGGGCTTCCTGTCGATTTGGAAATAATAAATCATTCATCAGTAAGAGTAAAGGGTTGGGGGGAGAGGCATGCCAGAAACAATGCAGTTGTCATCCAAGAAGTAATGTTTCTAAACTCCCAGTTAAACGGGAACATATTGGGAGGGAGAGAGAGAAAAGGTTAAGAGTTTTCTCAACAGACGGGCCAACACCAAAAAATGGGGGACGCACTCTGCATTTCAGCCACAAGAGGGAGCAGCCGACCCATTTATTCCAGCTACAGTATTTGCCTTCCTCCCTGAATTCATTTCCTAAGCCACCCGGATGCTTCCATTCCCTCCTCCTCCTTCCTCCTCCTTCCTTCCTCCGCATAAGGTGCCTTCTCTCGGCCACCTCCCATCCTGGAGGCGCCATGCAGCGCTGCCTGTCATTTCCTCAGTCCCAAATTCTACACGGGATGAGCAGGGCAGCCTCTTTTCCGCTTGGCCAAAAGCCCCGTGCAGGTGATGGCACAGAACAATCCTCTAAAGCAGGTCCTGGGGTTGGGGGGTGGGCAGGGGCTGGGGTGGGGTGGATGGAGTTGCTCAGTTACAGGGACTCTTGGTCACCGTTCCTGGGTCTCCTTCCAAGCATGTGGTGTGTTGAGAGAGAGAGAAAGAGGGAGAGAGAGACTCTGGGGTGGCAGGAAAGAATGAGGCCATGAATGCCTCCAAGGGCCAGCCCGAGCCTGGGGCCAGGTGCAGTAGCCACCCCAAGAGGCCGGTTTAGCCCTGAAGAACAGCAAATGGTCACCTAAGGAGTCCAGTTTGGGGCTTTTTGTTTTTTTGTTTAAAGCTACAGAGGGAGGAGCTTCTTGTGGGGTTTTCTTGGGTAGCAAAACAACTTGGCTGGCTTTGCATTCAGGCCCTTTATCTTCGGTGGGAGTTGGGAGGGGCCTGGTTTGCCATTCGGCCTCAGGGGGCAAAATGTCTTGGGCTCAAACTCAGGATCATCCCCCTTTTCTCCTTTTTTTAACAGGCACCCTCCGCGCTCCCTTCTCTACAAAGAAGTGGCTGGCGCAAGGGGAGGAAACAGGACGGGACTAAAGGCGCAGCCGTAGAGGAAACAGAGATGATATCTGCTCACAATTAAGGTTTTTTTAAATCTCTCCAACAAAATAATTGAGAGGGCTGTGACTCAGCGTTCCCAGGGCTTTGCTGCTTTGCATAGAACACAGAAATGGTACTTTGCTGAATTACACTTGACAGCCTCCTGAAAGCCTGCACCACACCGTCCGGGAGAATCCGGGAGTTGCCATCCAAATGTAATTTCCTCAAGTTCCCTGGAATGTTCCTCCCGGCAGGACCAGCGACAGCCACGCGGGCTTGGGAGGAGGAGCACAGTCCGAGACCCCTGGCCCACCAAAAGTAACTTTTACAAGCTCTGTGCCCTGACAGCTAGGAGTCGGGGCCCGACCAGGGAAGAAAGTCGACTCACTGCTTGCTCAGAAGGCTGACGGGTCGGCAGAGGGAGTCCAGGAGCGAGGAGGTGATCTGGGCCAGATTCACTGTCGTGACCTCCTTGTCATAGGCTGGGTAAGGGGCCTGGATGGCGAAGCAGGCAAGACGGTCATCCAGTTGTTTCTCTTTACAGCACATGTGAGGCCTGGTCTTCACCGAGAATTCCTGCTTGCAGTACTGTATCAGGGTGGTTTCCCACTGCCGGGGGGGAAAAAAAGAAGGGTTTTTGAAAAGGGGCAGGAGGCTGGCAGAGGAACACACACACACACACACACACACATACACACAATCCCCAAGGTAAGAGAGCGAGAGGTAGCAGCGATTGGTTAATAAGCACTGGACCTGCACGTACGCGACACACACGACACATGGGATGAAAAGGCAACCACAGAGCGCAGGAGGCTGGGAGGGACGCCCCCGCAGCAGGAGACACACGGAGGGTGGTGGTCGAAGCGCCGGGAAGCCTTCCGGAAAGGCCGCGTGGCTCGGCTCACTCACCCCTCTGTGGGCGCAACCCACATCTTTGGCCCGGCAACATTTCTTGAACGCCTTTTCCACGCGGTTCACGGCCCGGGCTTGGAGCACCACCCATCCAAAATGTGACTCTGGGAGACGGGCAGCCGGGTATCGCGGACGGAATTTGCTCAGCTTGCAAATATTGAGAATATTGGCGTCCGTGGGCTCCCCCGGAGGGAAGGAGATTTTCGGGACCGACCGCGGGCTCGCCAGCTCCGCGGTGTTGCACCGGGAAGGATCCGTGCAGGAGCCCGGCTTCTCCCCTGGAGAGGGTTGGCCCCGGAGGCTGCCATCCTTTGGGGAAGGGGCTTCCCGGAGGAAACAGCGCTCCTGGGGGGCCCCCTCCAGCAGGCAGCAGTGGTAAGGCTTGGTCTTCGTGGAGAATTCGGCCTCGCAGAACTGCGCCAAGGCGTCCGACCACTGGAGGGTGAGGGGGAGAGACGGACGGACGGTCAGACAGACAGGGACTCCCGGGTGCGAGGGCCGAAGGAGGCACACAGCAGCTGCGAGGACCTGGGTCGCGGGAAGAGTGCGACTCCCTCATCCCGCCTTCATCACAGCCTCTTCCCAGCCACAGAGCCGGAAAAGCAAATAATTGGAGGGGGGGACTCATAAACATCGTAGTTTTTGGACAGTCCAGAAAGACCTTCCCGCGATGGACCTCAGAAACTCTTTCAACTCCAATCTCCAGGCCAAGACTCTCCTACTCATAAAGGGAGTGGAATCCTTAAAACCCTAATTTCACCTGCTTGCTAAGCCTTATGAAAAGGGTTTGCAATTGAGGAAACCCCATCTCAAAGCTAGGGGAACCGCCAAAAGACAGGAAAAGGGCAGAACCCTCTGGCCCTGGGACATCCGGGCCTGATTCTGCCCGGCCTTTGGCTTTTTAAGTTGTTTTAAAACGTCGTTCTCTTGGCGAGCCCGTGAGAGGCAGGGCCAAGGGGGACTCACCGCCTCGGAAGAGCAGGGCAGCTTCTCCTCCTCGGACAGCTGGCAGCATCGATCCAGGTCGTCCTCGAGGGCGTTGAGGGCGTCCCCCTGGCGGCTCAGGTGGGAGAAGCCCGTCTGGGGCAGATTCCAGGGCCCGTAGGAAGCCTTCTTCCGTCCTTCCGCGCAGATGTTGGCGAGGTTGTCGACGGTGGGCCGGGCCGGCGGGAATTCGTCCAGTTTGTAGACGGGGGGCTCCCGGGTACAGAGGAGGTCGTCGTGGCACCCAGGACGCCTCCCCCGGGGGCCGAAGGCAGGCCGCAGAGGGGTCTGGACGATGCCCGTGACGTCGGCACCTTAAAAAAAAGCAGAGCCGTGCGGGAGAGCAGTTAGAGCCTCCGTCCGGGACTCAGGAAGATGTCCTCGCTGAGCCACAGACATCGCCGAGGGATCTCGGCCTGGCCATGCTCTCTCTGCCTGACCCACCTCACAGGGATGTTGTGAACATTAACATGAGATGTTGGAGAGCTGGGATTGCCATGCACAGCCCATGAGTGGAAAACCAGGCAATAAGTGCAATACAGAGAGAAATAAACAGGCGTGGGGACATTTTTCTGTTCTGTTCAAAGGATGCCTATGCTCACAACAGCTGCCTTCTGAAGCTGGCCCTTTCCACACACACACACCCAGAACAGATCTTCAACAACCGAGACACTCTCCCTTGCTCACCGTCCAAGGCTTGGTCGTCGATGGGATGTTGGAAGAGAAAGTCCAGCAGCACCTGGTCGGGCATCATTTCCTGTTGGAGATCATCGGAAGGTGGTGGCGGCGGCTTCTCTCCTCCATCGCCTAGTAAACGGGAAAAAGGGGAGGGTGGGGTGGGGTTGAAACGAGAGGAGATGTGGATTCAATAACTAAGCAGACCATCCATGCCAGGTAAAACAACCCAGGGCGTCTTTTGGAACTAAATCCCAGCCAGACTATAAACAAGGTACTTTAAACCCTCTCCGGATTTCCTTGCCGGCGAGGGTGGATGTTATTCCAGGTGGGATGAAGATCAGCTTTTTTTTTTCTTTTTTTTCTTTTTTCTTTCTTCAGTTAAATCACCCGTTATGAGGTCTGTTCAAGAAGAAAGGCAGGGTAAAAATATTTTTAATTCATTAATCAGTTTAAAACGACTTCCTCTCCGCATCCGTATTGGAGCAAGGTGAGCCTGTCGGACTTCCTTTGCGCGCTCACACCCTTGGCAGGAGGCAGGAACTCTCTTCTTACTGGGCCACATCAGCGAGGCTTTCATTAACGTTTGGGGCCAGGGCAGCCGTGCCTGTTTTACCTGAGAGAGGCTACCTGGATGACTCCGACATGTTCTCCATGAAATGTGGGCAGAAAGTCGATCTGGCTGCAGGAACTCCTTCGATCTGTGGGTGGCTTGCAGTCCACCTGTGGAAGTCTCTGCCCATCGCGGGTTTGCAAATGTATTCCTCCTCTCCTCCACGACAGTGATCCGTCTCTTCAGTTGCAGGAAGACTCCGGCTGCATCGGAAATCCATGCTGAAGGACCAGCACTCTTTCAGCATAGGAGGGCACCTCCATCACGGGCCAAGTGGGGGGGGGGTCGTGGGTCCCAATGCAGGCTGGTGACTCCAGTTCCATGGGGACACTGGGTCTAGGCCAGATTTTACTAAGAAGTTTTCAGGTGCTGTCCAACCTGCTGAAATCTGCTCTGCCCCAAAACTCATTCAGTACCTTGGAAGACTGTAACCAGAAGAGATTTTCCACGAGCACAAATCAGAGTCACCACGTTCAGCTCATTGTCAGACAGATTTTTTTTTCCTTTTTGTTAAGTCTGAAATGCACTGGAATTCCAAAAGTTTTTTTTGGAACAACAGATATTTTCTGGTCTATCTCGTGTTTGTTTACTCTTGATGGCCTATGTCATCACCCCATCTTGATGGATTCGCTTCCCTCCTCCAAGTCAACATCCACCAGGAGCAGATATTCTTGTGTTTACACAAGTTAATCCCTGAGAGAAGAGGTCTAAAACCTAGACAGATTTGCACTTTAGCTAAACAACACTTTCGCCAACGAACTTGTTCAGGAAGTGCCGTCTGCAAGCCGAAAGAAAGATCTTATGGGAATAAAGAGGCTCTGGGAATTTCTTGTCTTTCCTAAACGCTGATACGATCCTGGGTGGCTCCAAAAACCTGTTCAAAGTTCTTTGTCAACTACTTGTCCGTTCTCAAACGACTCCCATTTTTGCTTTGGAGAATGTAAATATTTATCAATGCATTTAAAGACAAATAGATCTGATGGAGAGCACCCACCAAGAGGTCTCAGGTTACATATACTGTATGTAGCTTTCAAAACCAGCCACATATTTCCACAGTCCATGCAGCATTGCAAGAATTTATTTCCAGACTTTTGAAAAGTTTCCTTTTTTTCAAACATCAGCTAGGAAGCATGTTGGCTAGGCCAGCTGAGGAGAGGTACAAACCCTGAGGAAAATAATTTTTCCCCCATGGTCTGTTAGTTTTGGGGCTGTTTTATGTAACCCCACTTTGGTTGTTTTCTCTTTTCGCTCCTGGTGGGAAAGAAGTAGCAAAAGTTATGGCACAATCCCTGAGCGTTGAACAAGGGGCTCTCAAAGGGTGCTGCCTTGGAAGGAGGCTCTCTCTCATCCTCAGTTTTCTCTGCCAGGGAGGACGAAATGGCTGTTTCACCAAAGCCGGCCCTACTGTTTGGCAGACTAATCAACACACGTTATTATTATTATTATCCTCCTCCCAAAGGAAAGGAGCTGTTTCGCGGACGACCAAAACATGGCTCTCTCTCCCCCCTGCTGCAAAACATACAAGAATTAAATAATCACAATGATCTTCAATGAGCTTCTAGATCCAAAAGGGCCACTGGGTCTTAATTAAAAGTTCAGCAGGTCCAACTGGATCAGAGCTAACCAAACTTCTGTTGTTTGGAAACAGATCATGTGATGAGGTCTGAATGTCTTTTAGTCATTTCCTCTTGGCCTGCAAGATGCCAAGGCCTGGGAGCGATCAAAGGCTTGGAGGGCTCAGCTAAAATAGATAAACAGTTCTTCCCCCCCTCCCTGGTTCCAAGCACAAGGATGAGGGTAGGATTGTTTTGAAGTCTTATCCACCCTGCAGTGCCAAGGCAGCAGAAGAAAAGGATGGTCACCAAGAAACTCAGGAATGGTCACGAGACAAGCAAGGGAACACACCAAGCAGGGGCTGTCAACGGGCTAACCTCTACTCTGCGTGACAAAGGGCTCTGTGTGACTCTGGAGGCTGGCGGCACTGCTACGACCCACGTCAGGGACGGAACGTGCCAAAGCTGGATGGGGCTCCCTGTTTTGCCCACTCGGAAGAGCTCTCGCTTCACCGTCCGGAGCTGTCAACTGTCGATCGGAACGAAGAAAGAGAAAGAGGTTTGGGAGCCGTCTCCGGCAGACACCTACCTTTGGGAGGAACAGTGGCCGACTGGGCCGCGAGGGCCAGCCACGAAGCCAGGAGGACGAAGAGGATCCTCTGAGACATCTCTAGGTGCTGCCGGGACGGTGGAGCTTCTGGAGGGGGCCTTTCTCCGACCGTTCGTTCCTTCCCTTCTTGACGGGTGGACTCCGAATGCAGCTGCCTGACTTCCAGGCTTTTTTATAAGACGGGCTCGCCAGGCGAAGCCTTGTGGCTCCCACTGAGTCACCACCGCCTTACGTGGGAAGGGCACGCCCTGTGCATGATGAGCAAACCCACCACCGCCACCACCAAAACCGCAAGAAAGAAGAAGAAGAAAAGAAGGGGGGGGGGTTGTACACACACAATACAGACGTCTTTCCCTGTTGCTGTTTTTGTCTTCCCTCTAAAAGTATGTAATCGCTCGCTGTGTATCCAAGATCAGCTTACAAAACAATCAGACGGGAGGGAAGGAGGGAAGAGACACAGAGGGAGGAAGAAGGAGAAGAAGAAAAGAAGAAACTTTAATGGCTTATTAGGAAATGCATCAAGAAAGAAATATTAACCTTATTATTTCTACTAGGGTAAGAGGGAGAACTCATGGCAGCTGAAGGGACACAATGCGTTCCCCCCGCCTCCCATCATCTGTCTTTGATTTTAAAATATTATTATTTCTTCTCCTTCATTGTTTTCTTTTTGGGACGTTGCCGCTCATCTTTTCTGTGAGTCACAAGAACACCCAAACCGGCAGGACAGCAGCTTCAACAAGATTAAATTATTGTTTCCTTCCCACCACCAGACAGTCTTTCTGAAAGAAGGAAGATTTTCAGCATGCAGGCGATGGAAAAGTTCAGAGGGAGGGCTGTATGTGTGTGTGTGTGTGTGTGGTTTTGTTTTGTTTTGTTTTTTGGTCTTTGCACATCCAAGCAGCGCTTTGATAACAATCCCAGATGGGTGGGAGGGGAACAGAGCCACGTCTCTAAATGTAAGCGTATGAAATAGGAGATAATAAATATACGAGGCGGAAGTGTCCGTTTTCATTGATTCACACGTGCCGTTCTAGCACACCTCAATGGCTTGTAAGACAAAATCGGAGTGAAAAGAACGAATGTAGGATTATCGTATTTCTCCAAACATGGAATCATCGCTTTTCCAGGAAAATAAGATTTCCAAAGCTACTTCCTCTATCCCCCACCGGTGGTCCTCAGAGAGGGCCAGAAATGGACAAAATGTGGGTTTTGATCTCCCTTTTCCTAAGCCTGCTGTCTTTTCTCATCACGTTGAGTCCTTGTGCCTTTTCTTGGAATCCAGCTTGGCCTTGGAATTAATAGAACTGGCTAGGCCCAATATTTTTGCAGGTACAAAAAGAATTCGCTCTGTATCATGCCACTGGGAAACTGGGAAGCAAGACCGGAGTTTGAACTCTGCGTGATTAAATGACCTCGTACAGTCCCTTTAAAACCTTGGCGCCACCTTTTATCTCGACCGGCAGCCGGGGGTATCTGTTCATTTCCTAATTCTTCCTTCTCTGCTTTATCACACACACCCCTTGAAATCTCCCTTGTGGCATGTTTTTCTTCTTAAAAAATAAAATAAAATCACAAGCCAAACGAGGATGGGGTCAGGTTCCGACGACAGCTGGGGCTTTCTCATCGGTCTGGAAAACTCAAGTGCAACCCACAAGCTGGGGGTGCGCAAGAGGTTCGGAGGCCAGCGGGAGAGATTCCCAAGACCCGAACGGAATGCTAAATGAGACTCATTAGTCTGAAAAAGGGTGCCTCACGACCCTTGGATGTTTGCCCGAGATGTAGCAATAGGTATGTTAGGTTTTTCTAAGACTGTGCTGTCCAACTTCAGAAATTCCGTGTGGGATCCAAAAGGCACAAACCCACAATGGGTCAGAAGACCTTAAAAACTTTGCCGGTGGTTGAGGGAATCCCCAGAAGTGTAGGCCAAAACTTCCTAAAGTTTAGCGCCTACCTCTTTGACTCACCGGTGGAAACCGCAATAAGTGATAGAAAGACGTAATTATATCATTTTGAGAGCCGCATCTCTCTTGGTCCTGAAAGCTATCCTAATTCTTTTTTTAATAAAGTGCAAAGAATACAGAGCAATGATTGGTACAACAACCTTGGATTATTCCAGTCACTAAGAACTTTGCAACCTCTGTTGTAATCCTTACTAAGGAATAAAATCATTTTTGCCATGAAGGGAATGGAGATGATGATAATAGTGCAGTGTATATGCAGCAGGTTGTTGTTATGCGCCATCAAGCCGTCCTGACTTTATGGAGACCTTATGAAGGAGCGGCTTCCAGCGCGTCTCATCATCCACAGCCCAGCTCAGCTCAGCTCTTGCGAACTCAACCCTGTGGCTTCCTTTAGGGGGTCCGTCCACCTCATATTTGGTCTTCCTCTTTTCCTGCGCCTTCCACCGTTCGTGATGAATCCTTTCATGATGATCCTTTCCAGGGATACTCTTGTTTTCTCACGAGCCGCCCAAAGCATCCTCAGCTTCAACATTTTTGCCTCCAGAAAGAGTTCAGGCTTGATTTGCTCTAGGATCCACTTGTCCGTCTTTCTGGTTGTCCAGAGCATCCGCAAAGCTCTCCTCCAGCCCCATAATTCTAACAAATCAATTCCCCCCCCCCCTTGTCAGGTTTCTTAACTGTCCAGCTTTCACATCCAGACATGATGACTGGGAACACAAGGTTGTGTAGATGACCTTGGCCTTCATCTCCCGGGGAAACACATCCTTACACTTGAGGATCTATACGTAACCCTTGCCAAAACCTAAAGGCCCTGCCGTTATTTCATTTCATTTTAATTTACATTTATTTGGGCTGGACAAGGGGAGAGCCTTGCTTCCAGAGGACACCCCTCCGGCCTTGAACTCACGCTTTGTAGAACAAAATTACGAAAGCCTTTGTCTATGACGACTATTAACAGCTGTCATAACATTTATTCCATGTATATCCCACCCTGCCCTGGAAAAAGCCTAGAGATGCAGAGGAAACCACACTTAAAAACTGCAGGTTAGAAATACGGAAAACCATGAATGTGACACCATCCGTCACGTCTACCCCAAATCCCAAATCTTATACAGCTTTGTTTACCGTGTCTCCTCTCCTCGGGGATTTCTTGTGTGGCTAAGGTTGACATTTTGCACCCATGGGTTTCTCAAAGTCCGTCACCTGCCCACTCCAGGGGTTGCAAACTTGCTCAACCTTCCTGGTCGCAAGGCGCCCCCACCCCCGGTCCCCAGGGTGACCACAACCACCAGCCGTCCTGTGGGTGAATGAGCGCATGGAGGCCCTCGTGCGCAAGGCCATGTGGGCAACGTGCAAGGAACTGCATGACCCAGGGGGTGGGGGTGAGGGAAAAGACAGCCCGGCCACGAGGAAAGAGGGATGCCAGGCCACCCCAAGAAAGAGATTCTGGAGGTCACCCGAAAGGCATCGCAACCAACGTGCTCCTCAAAAGGTGCATAAACTTCTAATGCACAGAGAGCGCCCTTAGGATGTTTCACACGAGGCTTCGAAATGTCTCACAAGCCTGATGAGCCACCTAAGTGGCTCTAATGAATGATGAGACCTTAAGGGCTAGGAGCTTGGGACAGCTAAAAGGTAAACAAGAACAAGACTGCCAGTGGCTTGACGCAGTCAAAAATAGCGACACCTTCTATGATCAGGAAGCTGGATGTTCAAGTCACCAGAGCAAAAACACACACACACAAAAACCCCATGACTTTCACACCATTTCTAAGGGAATTTGATCCACCCTTTGGTCCTGAACGCAGAACGGGCATTGAATCAACGGGATTTATGCCACGTTTTGACTGAAGAGGGCCAGCGGCTCCCACCCTCCTTCCTTCAAATTCTTGCACGGCCAACTGGGAAAGGATATTCCCATCATGCTTTGCTTGGGAACATCCCAGCAGTGGGGCGTTGTGGCCACAATTGCAGGAGGCATGAACACAGCTTGGGACAGTTAAAAAAAATTTTTTTTAAGATGACCTGCCCCCCCCCGCAGAAGGTGAACCGTCCCGATCTTTGTTCTGTGCGTTTCAGCCTGCTCTTTCTCGCAGGGTTATCATGAGGATAAAGATCAGGTGGAGCCACGTACAGCACATCACCCTCTTCCAAGCTTGCTAGACGAGAGCCAAAGACCACATTCTTGCATTCCTACAAGTGGGCATTAATGTATGAACAAGAAGTAAATAAATAAAAAGTGAGCGTAATGTGATCAGTCCACTTAAATCCATCAAGTGAGATTACGGATTTGGCTGAATGAGCTCATTGTCTCCACCAATTGCCCAATAAACAACTTCCTGTACCAGGAAAGAACTATCTGAACATTTAAACACGAATTAATTCATTTTTTTAAAAAATAGATGTGGAAGATTAGGCATGTTCTGCTCAAAAAGCCACCTCCTACTGCCTTGTCTACTGTCCTTGAAAAAGTTCAAGGAGGGCACGGCTCAGCCCCGATTCCAGGGGGCCACCAGCAACGAGGCCCTTTGCCTTGTTTCCGTTGCGAGTTCAAAGAGAAAGATTTAAAACCATCACCTCATGGTGCTTCCTCTGAAGGCAGCCGTAGATGGAGAGAGAAGGGGGCACATGATCCCTTCTTTGGCAATAGACAAAGCTGATTGTGTATCTCATGGAAGACGCAATCCGCAGTGGGAACTTCTAAAGAAACAACAGCGTATGTGTGGGTAATCTGCGGGTCAGTCCATAAAAGGCACTTTGTACGTGCCCAGATGCACAGGCTTTTAAAGAATATCTTCAAGGGTGCTAGAGCAGCTCGGCTCTGAGATCTAAGTCAACATTTTTACTGGTCTCGGCCTCTGATTAAGCAGCAGAATTGATTTGTTATTACAGGCTATTTTCTCTCTCTCTCTCTCTTTTAAAATAACATTTCCAAGCCATCGCCTGCAAAACCCCTGCAAATGTCTCAATGGGCAAATTGGCTAAGCTACTCAGGGCTCAGGGATCTAGGAACTGACATCATTCAATTATTGCTTGTTTTTTGTTTACTCAGAAAATTAGCTCCTTTTGGAAAGAAAATCCGGAGTTTGTTTTACCAACGGCAACATTTCAATGCTGTTTGTCAACACATAGCTTTGATCGTCATCATTATGCTTCAACCCCCACACTGGATTCCAAGAAGCCAAGGTGGCAAACATGCTTTTCCCCCGAGGCCAATATTTTGGGCCGGTTCTGATGGCAAGGAGGGCAGGCAGAGAGAGATTTTCTGGTGGAGCAGAGAGAGCTTTTCCAAAGTCTGTCCTCTCTCCATAAACAGGATCATTTGCAACTTGGCTTTGTTATGGCTATGCTAGCTTATTCAATGTTGAGATAGTCAGATCTCAGGGATCTGGGAAGCCAAAGTCCTAACGAGCAAAATTTCCAAGCAGCCCCCACAATGACCAAATTATTCCAGCACGGGTTGTAGAAAACCCATTCTCCTCTTCTTCACAAGGAAAGCAACAAATTGAACAGTTCTGCCTATTTGTTGTCTTCTTTCGCATGAAATAACCCCCCCCCCCCAAAAAAAAAATTGGCTGCCCGAGGCAGCTGCCTTAGGTTTTCTACCAGTAAGGCTGGCCACACTCCCAGGAACAAGCATCGTTGAACACAGGAGGCTTTGCAGTGAAAACATGCATGTGGCTTTAGTTCTGCAGAAGCCTGTCCTGTGAGATTCCTTCTCATCCAGTTGGTAAGAAAAATAATTCTAAAATAAATTGCGGCTGATGGGAGAAAGCAACAGCCTTACCCAAACTCCATGGTATTTCAGGAGTGGGTGGTTGGGGAGCGAAGGGTGAGTCAGCAGACAGAATTGTCTTTTTGAAGCCGATGGGATACTAGGATGTAGGGGGGAAAATTCATCAAGGCCGATTATTTTAGAAGAGAATGGGCTAACTCCCTTATTTGTGAACTGGAATGCACGGTGCGTTGAAAAGTCCACTCTTTAGAACTATTACTTTGAGTTTTGAGACCTTTGTCTTTGGGAGAGCGAGAAGGAGTCGCAACCTTAGCAAAACCTCACATCCAGGGGGTTTGTAAATTCGGCAACCATTAATTAGGTTCGCTAGCCCTCTCTCTCTCTCTCTGTCCCCGAGAGCATTCGTCAGAAGTTTATCTGATTTCCCAACTGATCAAGCTGCAGCTTCTCTTCGTCGAAAGCAAAGGAATGTTTACAGGAAGAAACAAAATACAGGAAGGCAGTAACCAGGGGAAACCTTGGGCTTGTGAAAGACTGCTCCGTTTTCCAAATTAAATGTGCGTAATGCAGGTCGCGGTTTGCTCAGACCCAGTGAGTGGGTGGGCGGTCGGGCGGTCAGGTGGGTGGTTGAAAAGCCAGAAGGAAGCAAAAAGCCCCGCTTTCCCCGAGTGGGTTTCTGGGAGCATAAGATGATAAGGAGGTGGTGCGTCTCTCTGATGAAATGCACACCTGCATCCCGACAGGTGCACAAGCCAGTCATCACCACGCCATTGTTTAGGGGACCCGGAAGCACCTTGCGGTCAGAGTCTTCTTGGAATAAAGAACATGTCTCATTGTCATCGACCGAAATGACGAGAAAGGTGCCCAGAGGGGTTCGGCTGCCAGCCCATTTTGCAATAACGAGGTGGAAAGGAACACTTAATCTCGGGCAAAAAGGGACATCCCGCATTCATAAAGGAAGCAGCACGCAACACACCTCGGCCTTCATCCCTTCGTGGTAACAAGATCTACGGAGGTGCATGACCAAATCTGCCCATCTGCTCCTTCCTTCCTTCCTTCCTGCCCAGCTGTGGCATCAAGAAAGGACGGCACACACTCAGGCCCCAGGGCCTGAAGGCCCTTCCACCCCCTGGCGGGACACAATGGGTTAACCAAAGGTGGATCTAGACGGCGGGCCACTCGAAACAGTCTGGGACGAAGTTATCCCACGGCCTGTGCTGCTGCCCTGAGCCAGAGAGAGCCCCTTCCCCCCCACACACAAGGCTTTCTCAGGGATGCCCCTGGCTGGGCCCGTGTGAATCCCTCCCCAGGGGGGCTCGCCAAGCCCCCCCCCCGCCTGGCTCTGAGAAGCTCCAGGGAGCCCCTGGGGAAGCTCCTTGAAAAGCCCCCCCCCCGCCTCTTTGGGGCTCTCGATGTTTGTTTTATCGCCATTTCCGATGGCACTGGAAGATATTTTGTAAGCCACTTTGGGGAAGACTCCAGGGACAGGGCAGAAATGTCAGAAGGCAGAACCTGCTTCGCTCTCAGCAGCATCAGTTGGAGGGAAAGGCAATTAAAACACCGCTCAGGGGTGTGATCTTTATCACAAGGGTGGGGGGCCCAAGTTCAAAGAGCCAGGTCTCTCGGGGGGGCTGCTGGGCTCACCCACCCATTTTGAAGTGCTGCTTTTTAAGGCCCCCGGTTGACCCCAAGTGACCTTTAAGGTCAGGCAGGGATATCCGACTGCCCCCTTTTGAGAAAAGGGTGCATGGAAGGGGTCTCCAGGTTTATCCAAAAGGAAGTGGGTTACTCTTTACACGTTGTTTCTGGCATTTTCGTTTCACTCCCCCCCCTTTCCTGTACCTCCTTCCTTGTCCACTTTTAGACCGTCTGCCTGCACGTGGGCAGAGACCTGACCTGCAGTACTGGAAGGAACGCAGAAACCTCCTCAGGTTTAATCCTGTCCTTCGTTTTCAACCTGTCATTTCTTTATTACAGGATTTATCCAATCCTGAGAGAGAGTGAAAGAGAGCAAGAGAGCAGAATATGGATATGCTGGGGTGATTAAATAAATAAAGACTGTGTGCTGCTTATCTACTACCCCATAACGCTTAAAGCACTCTCTGGCTGAGGGTTGTTGTCGTTTTTTCAGGCTCTTTGGCCATGTTCTGAAGGTTGTTCTTACTACCGTTTTGCCAGTCTCTGTGGCCATGGGCATCTTCTGAGGACTGGAGTAGGAACTCTGTCCATGTTCTGTTGCTACTCCTGTCCTCGGAAGATGCCCATGGCCACAGAGACTGGCGAAACGTCAGGAAGAACAACCTTCAGAACACGGCCAAAGAGCCCGAAAAACCCACAACAACCATCATAAACCGGCCATGAAAGCCTTCGAGAATACACTCTCTGGCTGGTTCACAATTTAATTATGCAGGCTGCGCATGACCCCACCTACCCACCCAGAGACCTCAGAAGGCTGGCAGGCCGAGCGAGCCTTGAACCGGCTACCCGGGACTGAACCTGCGTCGAGAGCAGAGTCTGGGCTGCTGTCCTGCAGTTTAACCCCGGTGCCACACGGCTCATATTAACCAACCCTTTGCTTTATCTCAACAAGTGCCCTCCGTAAGTCTCAGACTACAATGCCCATCATCCCAGTGGCCAAGCAATCCAAGGACAATGGGTATGGCTTCCCAAGCCCTTTGGCCCTGCTTGCGTGTGGGTGGGGGGCCCGGGTAGTTTTCACCCGAAGAGCCGTGACTCAGTGGCACAAGGGCCTCCGTGGCACACGTGGGCTCTGCTGCCACCGCTTCAGCCGGAGAAAGGAGACCGAGATTGCACAAGAGCCGCCAAAGTCATGTTCTACTCGCATGAGCGCGCCCTGTGCTGAAGGGGGAGTGACGGCAGGAGGGGAAGGGTTGTGAAAGACGCTGGTGCTCGAAGGAAGAATAGGGGAAAGACTAACACGAGACCTTCCCCGTCGGCCCCAAATTTTAGATCAAGCTTGAGAAAGGGCGTGAATATTTTAAGGCCAATGGCTGAGTGTTGGGCTTTGAGGAGGGTGGGGTGCGTGTGTTCCCTGGTTCCTCCCTCAGCCCCTTTTAAAAACCAGGCCCCCACGGTGGATATTCTGCAACTGGGTGAAGGAAGGGACGCCCAACATATTTTGATGCCCGGGGCACAGCCATAAATAGGACACTCCCACCTCTGAGGTGCAAAATGTGAAAGGCAAGCCGCGTTGTGTTGCAACCGAGGTGGAATCCGTTTCAACAAGCACCTGGCAGCGAAGCTCCGGCTATAATTAATTTAATTAGCAATTCAACGTTTTGTTAAAAGTAGAACTTGAAAAACTTAATTTGGAGGGGGAGGGATTTCAGCTCTCAGAATGGGCAATTTTAAAGCTCTGATTGTTCCACAACTGGCCGTGAAAGCTGGGTCCCTCTCGCTCTGCCCGACGGCTGGGCCGGACCCATAAACTGATCCCAGTTTTAAGATCTTTCTCCGGCATGAAGCCAACACCAGCCTGCTTCAGCGCTTCTTTTTAGTCATTGGCGTTTTGTGGCCATTCTCTTATCAGGCTGCTCTCTGTTCTTCTGACCCTGGAAGTGCGGCATTAAAGAGCTGGCCGCATGGATCTGAGAGCAGCCCAAAGCGCCCCCCCCAAGAGGTCTTTGGTTAGAAGCCACCTGCCCCGTGCTGCTGCCGGGCTCTGTTTGCATGGGGTTCAGGTTGCCTCGCCTCTCTGACAGAACTCAAGCTCTTTAAAAAAGCACTTAAAAAGCACTTAGTCACCACCCGAGCAGAGGGGGAAGGCCTGCCGGTACAAACAGGTTTACCTAAACCTTCTGCATAAACATGAGTCTGAGGGAGTTCAGAACCTTCGCCTCCCATCCCTTTGCAGCTGCTTTTTTTGGAAGAAAAAACGACAACAAGGCTATAAAGCAGACGAGAACTAGAGTCAACGTCCGAGCTTGTAAAAGTCCCCGCCCATGGCCCGCGGGCTTTCCTTCCGCTCCATTCAGCCACCGGGACTTCAAAAGCAGGCGCCCGGCCTGCCAGAGGCCTAGGAACTGGGATTCCAAGGCAAACGAAGGGCACTCTGCCCATGCACAGATGTACCGCGTCCCTGCCGCCCTTGCTCCCCAGCTCAAGCATGGCCTTAGGCACTGGGGGGGGGAGTTGCTTTTCCAGCGGATCTGCTGGATGTGAATTATTTAAATAAAGCCCCCCAAGATGGAGAAAGAGCAAACTTTAAAAAATAAACACATGAAAAATCAAGACAGCGGGACAGAGGTACCAGGTTTCGCCTCAGAGTGGGGTAGAAGCCACTGCCTTGCTCTGATTTAGCACACCACCCAAGCAACAGTAACACAGGCACCACGAAAGATGACTGCCTCGTAATTATTTATTTTTATTTCTAATGGAAATTAAAAAATGCTACAGTAGTTCAAGTGCGGGAGACTTGGGATCAAATCCCCTCTTGGCCATGAAATGCTCCCAGGGGCAATCACACTCTGCACGCCAGACCCACCTACACGTATGTAAGAAATAAATACTGATAATGTTACTCAACCCCGATTCTGTTCAAAGACAGCCTAGCTTTGTTCTCTGCTGATATGCATCTTGTAGAGGAAGCGGGAAGAGCATGAGTAGCTTTTTGACTCATGGAGGGGAACTGGGGGGGGAGAGTTGCCCCTCCTCCCCACCTGATAGCGCTCAGCACAGGTTGGCGTGAATCACTGGAGAGGCTTCCACCCTCCGACCCAAGAATGCCACACACCCCCGCTATCCGTTTCGCCCAGTCGACTGACACAGGCCTTAAAACACCCACGGCCCATTTGATCTGGACCCGACAAGCCACTCTGAGCAAGTGCAGGAAATTGTGACGCCGGCCAGCTTTCAAACCCCCGACAACACAAATTAGCAACAAGGAGGAAGGAAAGAAAAGGTGTTTTAATGACAGGCCTCTGCGGAGCCGGCCCAGTGACCAGGGTTAGAAGACAGGCCGTCCCTCTTTCTGGCCTGGCCTGCTCAGCTCCTCTCCGAGAACCTGTATCCCTTTCGTTCTCCAACTGTAGGATGCCAGCCCATCCTACCATTTTGCCGACCCCCTTCTGAGCAAGGCTAGGGATTCCGGAGGCCATCCAAAAGGTTTCCGGGGGAGAATGTGGGTGGGCACAGCTAGAGAGGGGCGCCAGATTCTAGACCCCAAACGCTTCTTGCACGATACAGACGCACCTTGAAGAGGACTAGGGTCTTGACATGAAACTGGGAGACAACCTCACAAGTGAAACCCAGCAAGACTTTGCCCACTCCCCGGTCTGTCCGGCTGCGGCTGCTGGAGGGCAACCCGCAAGGGGCAAGAGGACGTCAGTCAGTCAGTCAGTCAGTCAGTCAGTCAGTCAGGGGGGGCCTCCGAGGACCTCCTCCGCATTTTTGACCCGAGCATTCTTGAGTTCGTGGAGCCTGCGCAGCACCCGGTGCAAATCCCACTCACCGTGTCGGTGAGAGTCCCGGCTACGGATGTTCACCGTGCGGCTGGACATCTCCTTCCGTCCGACAACTGAGGAAGAAAATGGGGGGGGGAGGGGAGGGAGAGAAATGTGACTCTGGACTCACTTGCCACAAACATGTGGGTTGTTTTTTGTTGATGTTGTTGTTTTGAAGTGCAACACCCAGTGCCAAACACCAGATGAACTTAACTGGCAACACGCAACCCTCCTTGGACACGTGGCCCTAGAGAGACTTCTGACCGAGCTCAGAAGGTCGGGGGGGGGGGGAGCAACTCCATTTTCGTATGTGGTTTTTCCCCTCTCTCCTTCCTGAAAGGTTGAAATGGCTCTCCCAAGAATAGTTGATTTACGGACCGTGAGCGGTTGAAGGGGAAAGGGGCCCGTAAGGTGGGCCCCGTCCGCCCACCCATGGGCGACAGCAGGCACTTTCCCTCTTTTCCGGCGGCTGGGCGCCCCCTTACCGAACTGGAAGTTGTACTGGGCCAGCTGGGCTTTCCTAATTTTGCGGCTGAGGGTCGTGCCTGGGTCGGCGTCCACGTCCGCCATGAAGCCCTCCTGCTGGAAGAGCTTCTGGACCTGAAAGGAGAAAAGCTCTCGCTGCAGATCTTGCCGCGGGAACCAAGCAGAGGGGTCTTCAGCCTGCAAGGCGGAAGGGTGGGGCAGGCGGGTGTCCTTGCCACTGAGCGGCCACCCTCACAGGTGCCGCCTTCTCTTACCTCCCGGGCGTAATCCACCACGTCCGGCCCAATGGGGATCACCATGATCTGGAACGGGGACAGCCAGAGAGGCCTGCATCGCAAACGTACAACAGGAGACCTCTGATGGGGTTCAACTTTGCCATCCCCTCCCACCGTCCCCATTTCTGGGAGCACCAAAAAAAGAAAAGAAAAGAAAAGAAAAGAAAAGAAAAGAAAAGAAAAGAAAAGAAAAAAAAGAGCTTCACAGCCTTCAAATCCCCAAGTTCCCAGCGCTTTCTTTTTTTTATGGCACTCCCCAAGAAGCCCCCGCAGAATCTCACAAGAAGCCCGAAGCCCCCAAAGTCTTGCCAACCGAACCTCCACACCCAGAACTGAAAATAAGACTGAAAAAATAAGGGGGAATAAAAGAGTTGGTTGGTTTGCTACTCCAAATATTGTCACACCAGCCTGCTTTTTACTCCTGAAATAAATTTTGCCAGGGGTGGGAAACAGTTTTTGTAAAATAATAATAATAATAATAATAATAATAATAATAATAATAATAATAATAATAATAATAATAATAATAATAATAATAATAATAATAATAATAATAATAATAATAACCATTTATGAAATATTTCAATAAAAATATTGCCAGTTTCAAGGCGGCCTTTAATTCTGGAACCCAGCTACAATTCTTAAAAAACTAAATTTAACACCACTGACACTGTAAGCAGTTTGGAGAAACAGTGGTGGGTTTTGGAAAGCCGTGGTCTTAAGGGATAAGGCCGGTATTCCAAATGCCACCAAACAGAGAACCAAGCTCAAAGCTAGGAAAAGGTTGTCTGACCAAAATACCCCCCCTCCCCAAAAAAAACCCCTAGCGCCAAGCCTGCTGGGGGATTCTGGGAGTAGACGTCCAAAAAACAGGAGCCAGAAATGGAGAGCCAGGGCAGGATGAGTGGCGAAGGAAGTGTGTATGATGTATGATGATAAGCAAACCATACCACTTCCAAAACAAAGTGAGCAAATGAAAAATGATTATTCGGTAGGTGGGGGCCAGAAACATCTTAAAACCATGGCGGGCCCCCTCCCTGCAGTCAGAAGGGTTACAGGCCCCGTTACCACCTCATTCGGCCATCATCTGCCAACCTTTGCGGCCCGCAGAGACTCACCACTTCCCGCCATAGTTCTCCGCTAGGACTGCCAACATTCGCTCGACAGAGCCCAGCACTGCCCGGTGGATCATGACGGGTCTTTCTGGCTCTCCGCCATCTTTTCTGCACAAGGAAAAGGAGAGAAACACCGAGGATCAGCACCCAGACCCCAAAGGGGCAGATGTGGTCCTGCAACTTTTTTGGAACAGGTTCAAAGCGTCAGACGTGGAAGGCCTCCGTGAACTCAGGATCGCTCCTCTTTCTTGGCATCCCTCGTCCCTATCATCTCTTGGTCAGGAGGGGTCTCTCCCCTCCCTGCAATGCTCACGGCAACCTCCAGATTTATTCTCCCGCTTCGCTGATGCAAAGGCTCCCACGTTACCCCGTGCCTCTCTGCTCTAAGCGCAAAATCAGGAGTGACGATATAAAAGATCCTGGTTAAATCCTTCATTCTCGGCAAATAAATCTGTCTTGACTCAAAAAAGATGCCTTGATGAGGAATTATCACCAGAACCTTTTTCTCCCAGGAAGAAACAAGGAACATTTTCCCCCTGTCACCAAGGTCTCTGTAATTTGGACAAATCATCTCTGGAGACACCCATCCAACTTGTTTAAAATGATTTTTGCTTCTTCTTTTTTTCTTTTTACAAACCACATCCTACTACTTCTAAAACTCTGTGCCACATTTCTTTGGGTCATATTTAGCCTCGTGACTTGTTCTGTAAAATGTGAAGCTCTCACACTTTTTACAGTATTTAGCTGGTCCTAAATCAAAATCATATACATAAATGTATTTCCCACATCTGTCATTGTCCCTGGACGATATGGCTGCATTTGATCCAACCTAGAGTTTCCCACACACACTGAAATGGCTATCTTTGCTACCACCAGGACTGAGAAACCGACTGCCAGATGCTGGGATCCTGTACCCTAAATGCGAATTCCCCACTGGATTCTGAGATTTCGCACAAGTTGCTGCTGCTGACCCCAGATGGCGGCTGCCGGTCAGAGCCAACAATAGCAGGCTATAGAAAAAAGCAACCTGAACTCAGTTTGATTCAGCTTTGGTGGGTAAACCCCCTCTAGCATCTCATTTGATGGGGAAAAGAGAAAGGAAGCGCATTTCAGAGTATGCATCCAGAGAGCAACCTCACATCTAGATATTTCATGGAGGAAACGCCACCAAACTCCTCTGCAAACCTGGCCCCCTCGCTTTTGGGAACAGGTGAGATGGGGGGGGCCGAAGCAGGACGTTTGGGAAAGGCAGTCATTGCTGATTTGGGATGTTCCAGATAAGATTTCAGCTCAAGCCAAGCAGGCGCCATAGAAATCTCTTTGGCAAAGCCTTTCTTCCTTCCTCCCTCCCCCACCCGCCCCCAGGTTCCTCTTTCTTTCTCCTGTGGCCAGAGGGGGCAGAAGGACCTTTCTTATGCAAGGCGGGCAAGAGGCAAAGAAGGAAGAGGAGACAGAGAGGGAGAGGGAGGGAGAAAGGGAGGGAGGGAGGGAGAAAGGGGAACTTTTGGGTCACGAAGTTGACAGCTCAATGTCTCTGACGGAATTGTCTCCGCGCTTTTGCGATCGCACACACGTCTGACACTTCTTGCACAGTGGTCTGTTTTGGCAACGAGCCAAATTGGGAGTCAGGTGGCCAACGACAGACCCGGGAATCCTTCTCTGCATCACCAGAAACAAGGAAGGAAAACAGGCCCCCACCGCCCAGAGTAACGTGGCACATCTCTTTTGTTTACATGCATGGGTGCAATGCCAAAAGTGACTTTCATGACAGAAACATTAGCTGCGAAGTAACAGCATGACTAACCAGTTGAGCTTTTGCAAATGATGCTTTAATTTAAGAAGTGAAGTAACAATCCAATTAATGAGGTAATTGTGTCTGATTGTTTCCCCCTCCACTCTGGATCTATGTATTTATTTTAAGTGCTTTACTTGCATCCGGACGTTGGACTCCCACAGAGCCCTCCTACCTGGGCCACCCAGTCCAAGAGCGTCTTCCTACTGGCAAGAGAACTCACCCGGTGTACGAGAGGTCAAACCGGATGGGCATCTGGAAATCCAGCTGGATGGTGGCGCACTGGTGGTAACGGCCCAGAGCATCTTTAATCTGTATATCAACCTGGAAGATGGAGGGAATCTTCTGGAAAAACCATTTTTCTGGCTGATGTCTGCTTCGCAGCCACAGACTGCCTGGTGGCTTTCCTTCAAGCGTGGCCATGGCAGAACCATATTCTCCAAGCAAAGCTTCCTCCTCCTCTGCTGCCTCTCGAGGCGAGAGAAAGCTCTCACCTGTTGAATTTTTGCCTGCCATGCAGGAACCAGTGTTGTCACTGGCTGTAGCCTTACAGGAACCAAAGGAGGCAGGAAGAGCCAACAGATGGAACTCGGTTTCCTTTTTCAGCTTCCCATTTCCTGTATTCTCCTGTTTTCATTTCCATGTTGGTTACCATAAATTTGCTTCTTTGCACAAGGGACTCAATCAAGATCAAGGCTCTGAATGCCTCCACTAGGGGTGCTCAAACTGCACAGCCCAGCTGGGAATCCAGCACTATGTCCAATTATCACATGTAGACATCATGTGGTCTAGACCCTTTAAAAATTTTTAAATGAGGTATTCTCCTCCACTCATAAGGCAGCTTGTCATGCAACATCCCCTAAATGCCACAGACTTTAATGGCACCCAATTCCTGCCCTGCCCCGGGAGCATTCTTATTAAATGAGGCACACTCTCAGGCTACAGCAGAACAATTTGGGTAACCTTCCAATTTTCATACCTGGCTGAACCTGATCATCCCGCCGAGAGCCATCAATGGCTTTCCTGAAAAGCAGGGACTGTACAGCTGTTGCCCTTATAAACCATCGTGATCGCTGGGATGAAACAGTGGGGAGTGCAAAGCCAGGAACAAAAGCCACCCCGTCACAAGGGAAGCCAAACTTCAACAGAAGTAAAGCTGTCACCCAGGAGAGCGAGAAATGTTACTTTGCTCCCTCCTGCATTCAAAGCTCCCTTCCAACCCAGGGGATCCTGGCTAAGGGCGACTCCTCAGTCCTGCACTCAACTCTTGGGGATGGTTCTCTTTGGGAAAGAAAACGACCCGCGATTCAAAGCAGGGGCCGCGTCCGCTTACCTTTGGACCGTAGAAGGCTCCGTCTCCCGGGTTGAGCTCCCATGGCCGCCCAAAGTCCTGGAGGCTCTTTTCCAGGAGCTGAAAGACAAGAAAACGTGGGAGGCGGTGAGCCCAGCAAGTCCCCTTGCCCTCCGGCAGACCCCCAAGGTGGGCGCTGCAGTGGGGGGGGGGCGGACAAGGTGCCGATCATTCCTCAAGACTTGGTGGAGAAGCGGAAAGGACCTCAGGGAGTTTGCTCAGAAAACAGATGCAGAAGAGTTCCTTTCTTTAAACGAACAAATAAACTCTGTAGGCAACAGACAAAGCCGATGCCCTCCTTTGCTTGTGGGGTGCTGGCAGGGGAGACCACACACTTCCGGGTGGAAGCAAAGCCAGGTTTATAACTGGGGGAAGGAGGGGAAGGGAGAGAGAATAACTTTGTGACTCCTTGCTTGTAATATTTACATTGCACCCAAGGGGGAGGCTTCAAAAAGCACACAAACGAAAGCAAAGGACATGGTTACAAATGTTACAGGAAACACAAGCAAACCCATTGATACAGGGTCAAAATGTTACAATATTAACAAGTTAGGATACTAACAATGATATCTGATTAATCTGGCATTTCCTGTTTTGGACTGGAACTCCCCAAACAGCCTTCCTTCCTTCTCCTTCATCCAACTTAGCTGGAAGAGGCCTTTGGTACCAGCTCTAGCTCCTCAACCATCTCTCAGGGGTGGCCCCTCACACAGAGTGCTGCGGTAGCCAAGTCTGAGCTGGCGCTCCAGTGGAGGAGCTGGGAGCAAGGGACGCACCAGCCTTGGAAGAACAGCTAATTTAAAGGATAAGCCATCAAGATTCATTTTGCTGGACTTCACTCTGATTCATGAAAACATGCCCCCACCTTTACATTTCAAGGCAACTGTGACAGGAAGGTTTGGGGTGGTGGGGGGGGGGAGAGTGGGTCAGGGAAAAAGTCTGGCAGAGGTGGAAAGTGTGTCTAGACTTACCTGCTCTGCACGGTCCCAAAGATGAAGCTCCCCAAGGAATTTTTTGGGTCGCGTGGAGAGGTAGAACTGGAAGGTGAACCCAAAAACAGAGTAGACACTTTGGAGGAAATCTAGACAGCTTTCAATCTCTCCTTCCAGCTGAGTTGAGAGAAAAGGGAGGAAAAGCACGTGTTGGGGTAAAGACAGAAAAGATGTGGATCTGAGGAACCTGTCCTCCTCCCCTCCCCCATTTAGAAAACACTCGTTTTCCCTCTTAAAGCCTCTGAAAGCTGCTCTCCGGAGCTGGTGTTCCAAAAACACAAGGAAACGGGGGGGGGGGGACACCCCTCACCTGGTCGATGCTGCAGAAGATGTGGGCATCATCCTGCTGGAAGCGGCAAACCCGCGTTAATCCCGACAGGGCTCCCGACGGCTCCTTGCGATGGAGGACCCCGAAGTCGGCCAAGCGGAGGGGCAGTTCCCTCCAGGATCGGGGCCGGTGGCCGAACATGAGACTGTACAAGAAGGAAGGAGAGGAGAGGCCACGTTTTCATGGGACCCCAGCCAAAAAAGGGGGGTGGGGTGAAATCAGACCCTGTGGGAGGGGGGCGCGGGCCACTCACCAGTGGGCAGGGCAGTTCATCGGTTTGAGGGCAAAAGTCTCATTTTCAACCCGGAAGGAGAACATGTTCTCTTCGTAATGCTCCCAGTGACCAGACATCTCCCACAGCTTCGAGTTGAAAATGTTGGGGGTGATAACCTCGGAAAAGCCACGCTTCCGATATTCACTCTGGAGCAGAGGAGAAGGGGGGGGAAGAGAGGTTTTTGTGAATTGGGGTGAAGCCAAACAGAGGGGTGGGGGGGAGAAGGGGGAGAGAAGAAGTTGCGGAGGATGGAGGAGTTCCCCCATTGTGGAAAAAAAGACCCATTCCCCCCCGCCTCACTCCCCCCACCGCAACACAGAATTCATGTACCGTTCAGGGGGGGGGGTACCTTAATGAAGTCCGTGAGGGTGGCGTAGATGTGGGCTCCTCTGGGGAGGAAGAAGCAGCTTCCGGGGCTCAGTTCGTGGAAGAAGAACAGTTCCTGCAAGGTCCCAATCCGGCGATGGTCCCGCTGGGCAGCCTCCTCTTGAGCCTGCTCCCATTCTGCCAGGCGCTCGGCGCTGGGGAAGGAGATGCCGTAGACGCGCTGCAGGGGCTCCTGAGCAGGGTCTCCATTCCAGAAGGCGGAGGAATTCTGCCGAGGCAAAGAGAGGAAGGGGGCCGGAAGCTGAGCCTCAAGGCGACGGGTCCAAAAAAAAGAAGAAGCGGACGTTCAAAAGCCTGCTAGGGGCAACCTCGGAGACCAGGCTCCACCGTTTGCAGCTGCGGGGAAGACGCCGACAGGGCTAACGGCCTACCCGCTCTTTAAGCCCGATTGCTCTTTTCTGACATCTTGTGGCAAGGAGTTCCAAAGTTTACCATGAACCACGGAGTTCATGCGCTAGAGAAACGTTCCTGTATTTCTTTTTCTGGTTTTATGAGCCATGTGGCACCTAGGAGCGAGGCTCTGCCCTGTCCACCTTTCTTAACAAAGTACTGTTCCCATCCCAGTAAACATGCCTCCAAGCCACGTATTTCATTTAAGCAGGGATTTGTGTCAAGTCTAGAATTAATCGGCCACTTGTTTTTCATGTGTGTCTGTTTCAAAAGTCAGTCCAATTTGCAAACTGATTCATTGCCGACTCTGCTACCCTGGGTATTGTGGGATAGTTATTTTTGATGTCAATCAAATTAATATCAAAAGATTAATAGTGCACAAGGAGATGCCTCAAAACACTGGCCAGGACTAAAAGGGGCAAAACAGAGTGCTAGGAAATCAACGAGGACGGATAACAGAACAGCTTTAGCCCCGCATAAAAATCTCTGAGGCACAGAAGCCTCCCTTTGAGGCAGACACTCCAACGGCCACCCACCTTTATGAGCTTCAGGGCTCCGATTTCTCCCGTATGCCTGAGATGAGGCCCCCGGCAGAGGTCGACCAGCGTCCCACACCTGCGGAGAGAGAAGAGCAAGAGAACAGACGTGGGTCACCACGACTCGGAGAGGGGCCATTTTTAGACAACAAGGCCGCCTAATTCACTGGGTCACTTGGAATCAATCTTTCCATCTCTCTCTCTCTCTTTCTCTCTCTGAGAACATGATCTACCTCACAGGGCTGTCGTGATCACCAAACGGGTGCAAGACAAGTGTGAAAAGTCTGGCTGTCAAGGACGGCTTGGAGGTTCATCCTCTGGAGCCCCGGGTTTGCGTTCCTGTCGAACAGCAGCCAGCCCAGCCTCACATCGAGTGTATCGTTATTTTCACACTAAGCTTCCACCTTCGCTAGATTAAGTTAGTTTACTGGAATCACCTCCAGTCTTCCGTGATTTTATTATTTCATTACATATCCAGGTGCAACGGCCACTTGTACCCGCTTCTATCATCTCGCTCAAGTTACTGCCGCCGTCTGATGCGTTGCAAGCGACTTTGGGCACACTTATGTGGACAAGTGCCACAGAAATACATCTGTGTGGATGATGACAAAAGCAGATTCTTCCTCTTTGGCTCGGTCTGTTGCAGGTCAAGCCAGGAGAGTCAGGATCCAAGAGTTTCTCTCACCTGTACACAGTGGCAGTGAGAGACTTCACCTTCTCCTCAATAATTCTTAGCTTGAACTTGTTGTGCTGAAAGGAGGCAAAGCGAGGCATCAAAGAGGACTCAAGGCAGATCCCAGCAAAATTGAAACAGGTACGGATAAAAACACCCAATAAAATGAAAGCATTGCTGAATTAAAAGACAACTAAAAGGCCGTTAACGACACATAAGTACTACTTTATATTAGTCTGCCTTGGGTGATTTGGTTACATTTCCTTTTAACCATCTTTGACCGGCTTGTGCTCGATCAATATCACTTAATGATGTTGCTCATGTAGCTAAACATCATCATCATCATCATCATCATCATCATCATCATCATCATCATCATGGTTTTCACCAACTGGGCTGTAAGTGGCTCAGTAAATAACCCTACGAAGCAGGATGAAAAAAAAATCTGTGAAATGAATAAATGAAATATTTGAGGTGGACTGCCTCTGCACATGGATGCTCCATTTGGCTGTCATGTGTCACAGCCACCAATAAAGTGTTCTCCCTCCTCCTTCCTGTTTCATACTTTTTCCCCAGCTATCTAGGAGTGACCACATCCTCAGCCTAGCAAAGGCTATATAATTAATTAGAGTCCATGGGACCCATTTAAGAAAAACCAGGTGAGCCAGTAAAACAAAACAGGACGGGAGGAAAAAAAACATCCGAAAGGCCGGTGCTAGGAAATTCCAGGGGAATGATTGTAGGAAGCAGCCACAGAGGGCCAAAATAACTGCTGGGAAAAGCTTGGAGTTAAACCAGGCTGGCCTTTTTGGCCCGTTCCTTTTTAACTTTGGCCACCTTTCCTGTCCAAGAGACGGCGGCCCTGGAACGTGACCTACCTCACAGGGTTGTGCTGATGATAATATGAGCCCAAGGCAAGGCCCTAATTGTTCTGAAAACGGCAACTCTTGTACAGCTGTGGTTTCAAACCCTCATGGTTGGCTTCCGTGCCGAGTTTGAAGCCCAGCTGCACTGCCGAGAAAGGAAAAACCTGACACTTTTCTACCAGAGGGCTGGAGGTTTGTCTCCCTTCCGCAGATTGACAAATCATCGTACTGCGTAAATGTGCTAGAAAAGGTTCTAAGCTTTCAAACCAAGTTGTGTGTGATGGTAATAAGGTTTAAAGGCAGGCATCCCCAGGCGGAGGAGGGGACTCCAACTGGGGATAATGGGTCTCGCAGGCCAAAAGTTCCAGCTGATGCCAAGCCAGGGGAAAAACAGGTTTGAGGTTTCGCACCTTAAAGAGTTCTATCAAATCCTTCCTGGACACTTCTAATCTCTCAAAGGGAAGCTTCTCTTCAATCATCGCCCGGCAGATCTCTTCCAAAGCAGGCAGGTCTTTGCTGGACACGGTCCTGAGACAGGAAGCGAAAAAACCTCTTTGTAAAACATGGAGAGAAGGTGGCGGCGGGAGAGAGGGGAGAATGACATGAAGCCATTCAGGGCAGCCCGAAAGGAAGAGAGAGAAAGCATGCCCCTTGGCACATCCCGTTCCCACCAGCAACACAACCGAGCAGGGTCATCCAGCACAGGGACCGGCCCCAATTTCACTCACACCAAACCTTCGGCAGGATAAAAGGGAAGACCGCAACCAAATGTTGCAGTAGAAGGTGCTTCCTGGCCCATCACTGCCAGCTGCTCTCTTTCGGAGTTCTCCTTTTCCCCACCACACAGAGTCCCCTCCATCCTCTCTAGAGTGTTTTGAGGCCGACTGTCTCGCTGGGGGTGGGCAGATTTCAACGTGTGGGGTTTGTTTTTGTTTTTTGTAAGCCTGCCATGTTCTGCCTCCACTTCCATGTACAAAAAGAATGGTATAGGGAGCAGGAAGACTGTTGTTGGTACATAGAAGGAACTTGTTTACTGTCTCCTGTGAAAATAATTTCTGATCTACCTCCTCCAGGCAACAGGAAAGGGCACCAGCTTGTTGCTGAAGCAAGGAGGACACCTAGCGGGTGGGTAGGAGATCACACCCAATCCTGACGCCCTACAGGTCAACCCTTTCCTGGATACGGGGAAGAGCAGGCTTATAGGACTGCGACCAAGTCCAGTCAGTTCTCCCATACTACGTCTCTTCTCCCAAAAAAAGGGAGGGTGAGAGGGTGAGTTCTAATTAGAAAAGGTAGTCATACAGAAACAGTGACATTTGCAGGACAGTCTTTATGTTTGGAACAGCAAACCATCAAGCAGCTGCTCCCATTTTCCTGGCTGCAGCCCCCACTTACCTTTGCTCATCCAGATACATATCATAAAAGAAGCCGTTTTCGGTGCTTGGACCGTGACACAGGCAAGCAGTTTGATAGAAATGTTCAGCAGCTGCCCCAAGAACATGGGCGCTTGAGTGCCAAAACAGCTGGGAAGAGATGTGTTGAGAGGGAAGTGAGGAAGACAGGCGCTCCTGGGCAACTTCGTAAGAGCATTCCCCCCCCCCACACTTTGGAGACACCCCTTGAACAAGGAGCAGCACAAGACAAGAGAAGGGGGCTGAGGGAGACCAAAATAACTTCCCAAAAGACAGACTGACTCCCACCCTTGGCACAAGTGGCAGTGACTTAATGGGGTCATTTAACGAGATCCGAAGTGAACCAAAAGACATGAAGAACCAGACAGGAATGGCTGAGCACCCAACCTGTGAACCACTCCTCTCTTAATACAGAAGCAAGGCTACGTATATTCCACCTTTCGACTCATCTGTAAGCAGAAACATTAAGAAACCCTCCAAATAACAAGAATACAGCTAGGAATTGATATACTTTTATCTGCAACAGGATTAGATGAGAAAGCAGTTTGTATTTTTAAAAGACCAATGCAATTTCATGTGACAATGAGTCCCACAGATTGATCGTGGATGGGAAACATGATGGCCCCTTCCAGCATCCCCAGAGATCATATCAAGGATTGTTTACGTATTTTATTGGTTCTATATCTCTATCCCAACTTTCTTCCAGTGAGCTCAAGGTAACTTTTAAGACGCTTCTCCACTCTCTCTCTTTTTTTATCCTCACACCAACAGCCCTCCTGAGGCAGGTTAGGCTGACTGGCAATGAACAACCTCACCTCATCCAGTAAGTTTCACAGCCAAGTGGAGATTTGAACCCAGGTCTTCGAAGCCTTAATCCAGCACTGTGTTCCGCCTACTTCACCAGCTCTTTTAAGTGCCTTTCATGTTTCTGCATCTCAATAAAGCCTTTCCCTCCCCACGCATCCAAGTGAACAGGGGTACTTACGGCTTGTCCATCCTGAGAATCAAAATCAAGGAGTTCCAGGCTGGCATCCCCCTCCAGCGGGCGGTCCAGGTCGTGAAGGGTCCCATTCACTCTCGCTATCACTGCGCCTTTGGCCAGACTCCGGCTAGAAGAGGGGAAGAGAGGTAGCATGGGCAGGACTAGCAACCGTTTCATGAACACAAGAAATCTGTGCCACCGCACAAAGAACCCATGACTTCCAGTCTTGGCTACTGCACAGAACTACGGTATCTCTGTCATCAACAGAAGTGGGTTGAGACTCTGTTGCTGTTATGGTATCAAGTTGTTTCTGACCTATGTCCTGTCCTCAACAGTCCTGCTCAGCTCCTGCAGACTCAAGCTCGTGGCTTCCTTGAGGGAGTCCTCCCGTCTCATATTTGGCCTTCCTCTTTTCCTGTTGCCTACCACCTTCTCAGCATTATTATCCTGCCTTCTCATGATGTGCCCAAAGTAGGACCAGTAAGATTTGAAACAAAAGTCCAAACTGCCCACCTCCCAAAAAGGTATTTTAAACTTGCCTAGAAGACAGGATCTCTAAACATCACAACTGCATGTTTCTAGTACCTCATTTGTAACTGGTGCCTCTGCTCAAACCACTAACCATGCTCGAAAGGGAGTATTCTGGAAAATGAACATTGGGAAGCCACCTGATTTGCAAGGCCACCTGAAATGGTGTTGTCGTCCAGGCCTCTCCTTCTACTTCTTTGCCATCCTGCAGGGAAACTCGGATGGGGCGTCTCTCTCGGTGGGCTCGCTCTGCACGACGTTCCTCAGTGGCGGATTTCAGCCGCTCGTAGAATGCTAGGCGTTCAGCAATGTGGGAGGGGAGGGCTCCTGTCTAAAACACAAAACAGGGTTTAAAAACTTAATTAAATGATGGCAAGGAGGAAGAAAGACCACAAGGGCTTGGAGGAAATGTTTTCCAAAAACATGGGAGCTGATGCATGTTTTGGGGATTTAAAGTCGGAGAAAGTATGTCAACTTCATATTGATGTAATTTCCCATTAAGCATGTATCCAAGTATCAGCTGAGTCCCAGAATAAAATAACACACATACCACTATCTGATCTGTTGATCTTAATAATAGAATTTCAATTTCACCTAAACTGGCTTCAGCACAAATCTGTTTTCTCAGCATATTTCTCAGATGAAAGGGAACACTCACCCACAATACCATCTCACTAAAGACACCTGAACAAGCAATTTTAAAGTCTTGGTTGCACCCAGTGTTGGATGGAGGCGAGACCCTATATCCTCTCTGTGGAGGTCCCCCAGTGAAGGCAAGACCAAGACATGGAAAAATATAGAACAGGCATGCATTTGGCCAATGGGCACACTCTGTTTTTAGTGAAACGTAGCGTGATGCAGTTCTTAAGAATGCTGGATTAGACTTGGAAGTTTTGGGCTGCGAAAAACCAGGTGATCCTGGGCCAATACCTCACAGGGCTGTTGTGAGGAGAAAGGGAGCCACAAACATACACTGCCTTGAGCACACTGGAAGACAAGTATAACATGAAGTTTAGCTCACAAAAATAAACATTACATGCTTTTATTGTCACAAGACGTTAGTATACCCCATATTTGAGAATTAGAGGTGTTGCAGAAAGCCTGCAGGTGTCCATGAGGAAAAAAAAGTGAGCTATTAACAATTACAAGTCAAAAGATGGCTTTTGAAATATTCATATTAAATGTTTCCTTTCTTTTAATGGTGCATTGCTTTGGGAGACGCTTGTGGGCATAGAACCAAACCAACCAATACTTCTGATAAACAAATGAAGCTCAAATCAATCAATCAATCAAATCCTAAGTAGTGAGGTAAGATCACATCAAGCGGGAACCAGGTTGAAATCTCCACCAGGCCGTGAAGCAACGGAAAGGCTGGACCAAAACACAGGCCCTCTCACGCAGGCCGATTCTGCAAGGCTGTGGGAAGGACGAAGTGGGAAGAAGGAAGAAAGCCTTCAAACTCACTGGAGGAGGAACGACAGGATGGAAATGTAACTGAAAAGTAACGAGCAAGCAGAAAACAGTATTCTGAAATAAAAAGGGAGGGATAGAAGTGGACCTTCATCAGAGCTGGGATAAAGTAACTTTTTTGTGGGGAAGGGGAGCGCCGACCCCCCCCAATCTTCCCCCACTCCACAGAGTAGTGACCCCCCCCCAAAAAAAACACTTTTCCCCACCTCTCGTTTGCACACCCGGAAGATAAAAAGGGGAGGGAAACACACAGACCCTGTAAGACCTGCAGCCGCGGCTCTTCCCAGCCCAGACCTTCATCCAAGGCCAGAGGATCCGCATCTTTCCGAGCAAACACGTGTCAAAGGCCCTTGGTTCCCACGTGACAGCCGCCTCCGCAGACGCGCATCCTCCCTCCGCGCAAACCTACACCAGGAAAGGGGGGGGAGGCCGCCTGGGCGGGGCCCGCACCGCCGCAAGGAGGAAGAGGCTGCCGATTGGCCACTCCCTTAGCCAATGGGCTTGCACTCCAACCCAGCAGGGGTCCTCCCCTTTTCTCCCTCCCTCCTGCAACAAAAACCCGGGAGGTGAAGTTCCGGGCCCGGTTGAGCACAGCTGGAACTTCCCTCTCTTTCCCCAACGTGGCAAGAAGGGGAAAAACGCATCGCCAAGTTCATTATCTTTAATAACCTCTAATTCTCCCTCCCGAAGCTTAAGTGCAAGATGGAGAAAAATCGCCCTTATTAATGCTTTCAGGGTTCTTATTTCTAAACAAACCCGAGCTCCCTCTTGCAAAGCTGGGCGATTATTACGTGCAAGATGGAAAACAGGCCAAGTCGGGGGCTTTGCATGCAGTCACAGGAGGATGCCAACGGAGCAGAAGGCAGAGCCGCTCTCCGGTCTCCAAACCAACTCCCGGGTCTCCAATGGAGAATTCGGGAAAGCTTTCCCGCAGCAGGATCACAAAGCAAAGGGCGCACAGCCTCGTTCAAAAAGAAAAGCAAAACACCGGTTAAACATACGGGGAAGGAGCCCTCTTTCTAAGCGGCGTATGAGGTTGAGCTCCAACAGGTGAAGCTTCTTCAAACACTGCCTCCCTGCGCTAAGGGCAGCTGGACATTTTGAATTCCCGCCTGTTAACTCACTCTTCAAATAAGCCCCACGAGACCGCCCCAGGGAAATAAAACGATCTGTTCCCTCCTCCTCCTCTTCTTGCCCCCCGTTAAGATCCTACACAATAGAACTCCAAAACGCGCGCTAGACAACGAAAGCAAGCCAGGTTTACTCTGCAGCGAACCCACACTTAGAAAATGCAGGCAGCCTGAAGGGATCTGCCGGCAACCCGCAACGTGCACACACAGTAATTACAGCATATAGTAATGAGATTCTCCACATGCCCCGAATAAGTCATTAAAACTGAGAGGGCCCATTGCAAATACCTTACTTCGGAAATTCATCACTCTCCCCCTTAGTCCCGTGTCGATTTAAACACCAACCTATGTAGACCACTGTAAGAGAATCTCTCTCGTTAAGGCTTGAGGGTAGCTAATCGAGCTATTCTCCTCTCTCTGTTCCCATTTCTTATTTTGTACTCTGTAACTTCAAACCAGAATATTTACTGCTTTGGCTCCTGCAACCTCCCAGCACCAAAAAACAGTCTGTCCTTCTCCAAGTCTTTTTGGATCAGGTCCTGTTTCAAATTCTGCTCCTACTGTACTTGTGCTCTCCATTATACGATATACGTTGTATATAACGTACGTTATTTACTTCATGTGCAAGTAACATTTGTTTGGGGGCTTTGTCATGAATTTTTAAATGGGTACTGTTAATACAATTAACTGAATCAAAGCAAAATATGAAGTTTTCTTGCACCTTTAGGACTATTAAATTTCAGGGTGAGCTTTAATTAACTATGATTTGCTATAGACGAATAGTTGTTGGAATTACATTTCAATTCAAATAACTTAGTTTTAAAGATGGTTAATTTGGGGTTAATCAGGTTTATTAAGTTTAACGCTTTAACAATAGAATAACAAATTTAGTAAATTTGCAAAATCTTTTAAGATGACTGAGGTTGTGGTGGTGGTGGGGAATGTTTCCTTTTTGCTGTTGTTATCCATGCGAAACAGACTAGCACAGCAACCTCTGTGAAAACACCTCAAATTCCAAGGCCTATAAATATCTGGATATCTTAGTGTACCAGGTCCAGCCACAGCCAACAGTCCCATTTTTCTGATGGTGAGGCAACCATTTATGGATTCTATTCCAAAGTTGCATTTTATGGTGAACCTTCCTAAGACTGACTTTTGTTATTCACTTTGACACAGCTTTATTTTGAGAATACTGTACAATTATTTTGAAAATAAGTTCCGCTACACTGTTATTTTCAAAGGCGGTGACTTCCGACACCCTTGAGAGTTCATGCAGCTCCCTTAAGTCGCTGCTACAAAACATGATAGGCTGACTAAGAACTGCAGGGAAGGGCAGAACATGTCTGTATGAAAAAGCAATAGTCGAACGGCTCAGTCTGTAAAACTGAAGTTGCTGCTGCCTTGATCAAAGAATCTGATGCAACTGCTGGGAAAAGTGTGCAAACATACATTCACAAAAGGGCTGCAAAAGCAGCTTAGATGCATGAATGTGGGATAGCCCGGTCTGCAAAAAGGCCTTAGAAAGACTTGATTCAGCCATGAAGAGCCAGGCTGAGAACAGCCACTCGGAGCCTAGCTACCCTGTTTCCCCCCCAAAAAAGACAGGGTCTTATATTACTTTTTTGCTCCAAAAAACGCATTAGGGCTTATTTTCAAGGGATGTTTTATTTTTCCCCCCTTTACAACAATCTACCATTTATTCATGTCATCTTCTGGTTGCTGCACAAAGGTAGGGGCGTGGTTTCACTTAACTGGGGCTTATTTTTGGGGTAAGGCTTATATTACTAGCATCCTGAACAATCCTAGTAGGGCTTATTTTCAGGTTAGGTCTTATTTTCAGGGAAACGGTAGGTGAAGAATGCCGGCATCATACAATTTTAGGGATCAACTCCGTTGTATTCCAACTCACATGGAAAAACACCTCTCCCTGTTAACTCTCTCTCTCACACACACAACATCACATACAATGCAGGCGCTAGATCTACCATGCCCCCCCCTTTCCCTGGATGCCCCACTGCCTGCCTATCAGGGTCACAGGCCCTCTGCTGCTCCTTCACGCAGTCCTTTGTGGCCAAAGACCTTCACTTCATGCCTGGACCCTTTCTACCTCCCCAACGGAGAGACAGTACAATTCCAGAAAACGGTGAGCAAAAATCTTGTCAGGTGAGGACAGCTCAACAATGGCCTCACGCTTGTGTGTATGGCAGGAAGCAGTTAAGCCAGACACAGTCTGAGGTTGCCACACAGTACAAAATCTCCCACAAAGCATCTGAGCAACATCAGCAGCACAACTACATGTCCCTGCCGGCTGTTCCAGCACTAGCCCCCTGGTGAAACGGTTTTAAAAACTGGGGTCCCCACTTGTCAAGGGACTCTGAATGCTCACAAGTCCCTGGCCCGACAGCCGTACGTTTGAGGCAGTCTGGAAAAGGCAACCCAACCCTTCCTAGAGAACAAGTCTGTGAACCATCCATCCAGTCCATTCTCATGTTTCATATGCCCAGGAATCAACAGAACCGCTTTCCTTTCGGTTGTAAAACACACACAGAGTGAACTGAAATGGACGTCAAGTCAGACTGCAGGAGAAAAGGCATTCTCAAGAATTTGTTCTGGGTGACACAGCAACATGTTTTTGCTCACTGGGTTATTAGATTCAAATAGAGAAGCCATCCTGCTCTGGAGCCCTTGAATATTTCAAATATTCAGTACTGTATATACATTATCTTACAACACCTATGTATCAGCAGAGAATCATCAAGTAATTGGCCTCAGTCAGATATGGGCTGAAGACCCACAAAGGTATACAAGTTCCCAAGTTACGGCTCCCAGACTTGCACAAGTTTGTGACATAAATCAACACTCATTCATTCACTCAGTGTTGAATCCCTTTTAAGGGGGAAAGGTGGGAAATGCTCTTTTCCTCTGTATTAACACCTCCCTTCCTATGAAGGAACCCATTAAAAAAAGCACAGGCAAAAAAAATACGGAGTGCCTCACATGAAGCAAAAGATGCTTGGTGTCTACTGGGAAAACATACATCCAAATCAGAGCTAGACTTAAGAGAGCTTTTAAAATGCCTTTGCAAACAAAGTAAACATGGATTACAGGCTTCTTCCACACAAAACCTTTTTTTAAATACCCATTTTTCTATTTCTGAGGTCTGACTATGTTTTAGAAAGCCATAATGTTAACATCAAAATGGAAAAGGTGAAAGAGGGAAATAGAAGCTAAGAAGCAGCTCGCACCCTCATTACATACAGAGATCTGACATCCATTGTGAACCCGTTTTAGAATTCTCACATACAGTGAGCAGGGGATGGCTGTAATCCCATTTTTCATAAAAGCAAAGTAAAACAGAGCAAGTGATCACAAAACAAGAGCAACTCTCATGCCGTCTGCCTTCACAGGATCAAACCGGGAAGGTTTGCAGGATCCATCTTCAGGATGGTGGGCTGAAAAGGAAAACAGAGTTCTGCCTTCTTTTCTCCTAGAAACTGAGGCCACACCAAGTCAAGAACACTTTATTAGTATATATTACAAAAATTGGAGGGTGGGTGGGGGAGAGAGGGAGAAAACAAATCCTTCACTTGTGTCTGGCTTTCAAAGGGTACTGGGGCTGGCCTCCCTTCCGCAATACAGACGAGATGCACGACTCTGAGCAACAGTCAATGCTTCCTTGGAACATCATCTGCAGATCTTTGAAATTCTTGCCGTGCTCTTTCCACTCGTGGTATGTATCGATGACCATCAAACGGCAGATGGCTCCTTCCGTCTCGACTGGGTCAACTCAGGCTGGAGACGAGGGAATCGCCGCGGCTCTTCACTTCCGAGACTGCAGAGGAAGGGAATTCGGCTCTCCCGGCCTTTTCTCAACTGCAACCTCCTACTGCACGCTTAAAAGAGGGCTTATTTACAAGAAGAAATATCAAAACAGTCAAACCAGTTGTTTTATTAAACGTATTAATATACAATTCAGAGACGGACTGGCAGCTACCTTGCTGCCTGCTTTGCCCCACTCGGGTTCTCGCGCCCCCCCCTCCCAGCACAAGAAAAAACACTTGAAATCAAAACAAGTCAACAAAGTTCCAACTCTTTTTTTTTTTTAAACAGGCACAAAAATGAGAAAGCACATCAATTATTTACAGCATCTTCAACACGGCAGCTCTCCCGCTATCCCGGCCCACTTCTGAGTGGGTTTTCCCAATGCGGCTGTCTCCTCTGGCTGGGTGAACGGGGTTGCATTTTTGCTACCTTGAGATGTTTTGCTACAGCCCAAAACAGGGCTCCATGAGGCCACTCTGTAAACGGGCTGCGTGGGCTTAAAACGTTTTCCCTGGGCGATGCCCATCTCCCCTCTCAAGGAAGGCTGGCCAGAATGCTGAAGGGAACTGCTCCAGACATCTGGCACACAGATCCACAGGGAAGACGTTCCCGAGCAACCCTGTGACACAGAGCCTGGGAGGATAATTTTTCTCACCCATGAGCACTGATTGGAGCCAATAACAGCCTTCCAGCTCTGCCTCACCAAAACAGCTGTAAAGCCCCTGGTCGGTGTCTTCCTCACTTTGGAAATCCTGTCCTTCATAGGACAGACTATTAACAATTTTCATTAAAAATACGGGCTTATTTCTTTTCTTTTGTCTCTCTGAGGTCAAATACAAAAGTTAACCACAAACGGAAGCCAGGGGCAAACCTACACCGGATCATTTTTCCAGCCTGACAGCCTGTTGCTTTTTGCTATGTTATTATTTTATAGACATATATGTACACTGCCACCATTAGTTAACTGTGAACAAACTGAAGTAGAAGAAGAAAACCAGGTAAAAAAGAAAAAAGAAAAGGAGGGAAAAGACATGGAACTTTACCATTAAAATATCTCGCCTTTTAACCAATAACCTTCCTTTTCAGTATTTTTCCTGCAAGATGCTTAAACAGCACCCACAATTATTAGAAGCCGTTTCCTATTATACACAGACAAATTGTGGAACAGTATGAATCAGGTGTTCTCATTACTTCCATATTTCTCTCTCTTAAAAAAAAAACAAAAATTGAGAGAGAGCGAGAAGCAGAAATAAGAAATTTCACATTCTTTATCCTAGAAAGGAAATAAACAAAGTAAACAACCACTGCTTGTTCAATATTGCTTTCACACTTTTGCATTCTTAAGACTGTCTTTAAAATCAGAAGCAACGACTACCCAAAGACAGAGGCTGGTTAGGGGCCCGACCTCTTGAAGGGAGACCTCAGGCCACCTAGAGCTTTTCAGCCATCTGCTCTCAAAAGAGAAGCAACAAAACCCTTCCTGTTGTCTGAAAATAAAGCACATACTCAGAAGAGCAGAAATCATGCTGTGAAGGGCAAGGAAAGGCGTGCAAACAAGAATCACAGTATTAAATTTGCTCCCTATGACAAATACGTTGTTGAGTCAAGCTAGGGACACGCACGCTACCAAGTCAACACTAAGTCTGAGGGCCAGAACCTCCAGAGGACGCTTCCTCCTACTGGTCTCGTGAACATTCATGCAGGCTCAGAATAGATTTCCTTTCCTACCTGCTGCTATCCGAACGCCCTGGACTACAACACACATCACCTGCAGCCAGCCCAGTCCTGCTAACTAGGAATGATGGGAACTGGAGCCCTAAACACCCAGAAAGCTCGAGGCAACGGGAGGAAGACTGATGGAAACAGACCCTGTTCTCCTTCAGGGTACTCAGGAGAAGCTTAAAATGCCTTTGAGATGACGCTGCCCCTCCCTAGTCAGGGTGGTCACCTGTACAAATATTACATGACCAAAGCCCTCACACCATGGCTAAGCTTGAAAAAATGAGTTATTTTATCAGCTGAGTGAAGGAAGAGGAAACAACACTGTTTTACAGGATGGACATGGGGAGCGTGCATCTTTTACAGGCTGAGTTAGAAAGAACAGACCCAGGGCCTTTTAGCACAGAGGACGTATCACATTAAAAAAGAAAAACCGTCATGAATCCAGGACCTTTAAAGTCCACTCAAAGTATAAAAAGCTGCCCACCCAATAGTTTTGTGTTCTCTTTTTTTTTTTTTTTTGGTAGCTGTGTGCATACAAGACGTGGAAGGTGGCTCTAACAAATGCACACAGCAGCAGAATATCTGGAGATGAAAAAGGCAACTTTCCTGTTGCTTATTAGAGGGCAGATAAAAATGCAATTATTCAGAGTATTACATTTTTTAAGCAGAAAGTCAAGCGCACCCACAGCAGTGGTGCCAAAACACTGGAAGAAGAGATGGAGGGGAGAGTTTGAGATCAGAGCGGGTGGGGGAAGAGAGACGCTAAGCTGCTTGGCGCTGTTCCTTTCCTAAGCAGCATGCGCCATGGGTCTGGAGGGAGGCATGTCTAGGGAAGGGAAGGAGCCGGGTCCCGCAGGCAGAAGCAAGCACCAGGGGGTCCAGGGGGGCTGCAGGGCAATGCTAAGGCCAGCTCCCAGGGAGAACCTTGTCCCTGAAGGGCCGCCTGCTGCTTTGGGTGGGAGTGGAGAAAAAAGAGCTCATCGCCTCCTCGTGCGGCAGGATACCCAGCTGGCATCCAAAGGAGTCAGCTGTGCCTCCCTGTACCTCTTCCCTCCCCTCCTGCCAAGTCCGAGGTAGCCCTATGGTTATGAGCGGAAGGACAGCAGGGATGGGGGGGGAGGAGCACTCCTCAACCACCTCGATTAGGCAACCTCGTTGCAGATAACGCCAGTTTTAAGAACTCAAAACCCTGGCTAAATCAAGACGATGCTATTGCAGCCTGGCAGACATTCATCATCCACTGAAAAATGAAAATTTAAGAAACTGGAAGCATCAGGGAGAGGACAAAAGAAAGGGGGAGGGGGATATGCAGAAATACCAATGACACACATGGCACCTTTTTCCTACTGCTGGCAGGACCCTGGTGGGACACAAAGAACAGAGACCAAGCATATTAAGCTAAAAACAAAGCACTGGAGTCACAAGGGTTAGAGGGAAGGAGAAGAAAGAAGCAGTAGGTACAGGAAGGGCTAGAACTGGCAAGCCCATTCTTGCACCTTTTCTCTGTCTTGAAGTATTTGCTGCCCCTCCTCCGTCTCTAGCAACCCTCTCCCTTTCTAGGACAGAGTCCCTATTTGGTATTACTGTCTTTTCCTTTTTTTAAAAAATCCCATATCTGATTAACTTGCAGCTACTAAAAGTGTTTTTTTTATTTTGAATACCACCTTAAGATTTGTCGTTTTTTAAAAAAAAAAAATTAGTTCTCAAAAAAAATCTTTTTAAGGTCAACAGCTAAAACAAAAACTCAAGAAAGCAACAGGAAAATAAAAATAAAATTGCCATATAGAACATACCTTAATTGACAACAGCCCCTATAGAGTATTGGGGGGGGGGGAGAGAGGGAATAACAGTAAAATGAAAAAAAGCGAAAGGGCCATTTCCGCTGCTCTCTAGCAGAGTTCTGGAGCACTTTCATTTGTTCAGTACCTGGGAGGGAAGAAGGGGCGTTTTGGTGAGAAGAAGGGAGGGCCTCCCCGGGCGAATGGGGGCCGAGGCCTTTTTAAACCACTAAAGGGGTCCCTGTTTAGAAACAGCTCCCGGGGCCGGAAATCGGGCCTCTGGTTCCTAACTCCCAGCCCGCCGGGGCTTGCGATGATGTCTCTGTGGGTGGGGACAGAGGAGCCGACGTTAAGGGCTGGCCCTAGAGGATCCCTTGGCAGGGCCACGAGGCCGACGCCCTCTCGAGCCCGGCCCAGGGCCTGGGCGCCGTGGTCGCGCAGGGGTTGGGCCAGCTGGTCCCGAGGCCCTCCCGACGGCACATTAAAATGCTCCTTCAGTGTTCCTTGGTGCAGGACGGCCCCGTGTTCAGCAAGGGGGGGAGCGGGGAACGGGCGGCTGAGATCCCCGGAAGGGGGCGGGGGGCTAGAGAAAGGGACGCTGCCGTGTTCCACGGGGAGAGGAGGGGGCGGCTGGGTGGGGAAAGGCACCCCACTGCGCTCTAAAGAAGGGGGCGGGGGAGGCGGGACGCCGTGGGGCAAGGTCAGCGGGGTGGAGGTCTCCTTGGAGAAAGGGTTGGCACGATCCGCCGAGGGCAGCCGGGGAGGGGGAACCGAGTGGTCCCTAGGGAAAAGGGTGCTGAGGTCCTTCGGCGGAAGAGACTGAGGCCCCAGGGGAGGGGGCCTGATTTGGTCCCTCGGGAAGGGAGCCCCGTGCTCTAAGGGAGGCGGCGGGACGTGGCGGTCGAAGGTGGCCCCGAAGCTACCGGGTCTGAAGTTGTTGACGTTCTCCTGGAAGGGGGGCACCCGCTCCTTGTATGGGAAGCCTGAAACATTGCCGCCGCCGCCGCCAGTCCCGGTGCCCATGGTGGGCATGTCTGTGGCGCTCGAAGGGCCATTATCAAAGGTGCTCCCGGCGCCACTCAACTCGAACCATCCCCCTGCTCGGTTGGCATCCCGTCCGTGGCCCCGGTTCCCTTTCCCCAGCACGCGGATGGACTCGACGGTCTGGATGGGCTCGCCAGACATGCCCCGGCTGGAGGCGTGGTGGTAGCCAAGGGTCTCTATGGGGGCCCCCTTCTCTTCAGTGCTGTCAGGCAGGTCTAAACAGGAGGAAGACACCCGGGTCTCGATGCGGTAATGCTCCTCCTGCTGATTCTGCTGGTTGCCTCCCGCCGAGATCCCCACCTGGCCGAGGCTGGAGAGGCCCCCGGGCCCCTCGCCGCAGCCTCCTTTGGTGGCCTGGCCGAAGTGCTTGTTCTCCTCGGAGGGCTTGCGCGAAGCATTTTTCAGCATGTTCTTGAACTCGATGGTTGAAGTGGTGGAAATGGAAGGCCCGGCCGGCTTCTCGGCGTTGGAGGCAGGGAGCCTGCCGGCGGGGCTCACGTGGGCGTTCTGGGGAGGGAAATGCGACCGGTGGGGAACCAGATGAGGTGAATCAGGATACTGCTTCTGCGAGACGCCCGGGAGGGGGGCGGGCTTGGAGAGGCTGTTGTGATTGGAATCGGGTGGGAAAAACAGGTCGTTCTTGCTCGGGGTGGGGGATGCGTCTGAGCCAGAGTCGTTTCCCCGCAAGCTGTAGGAGCCATATATCCCAGGAGAGGACAAGGGATCGCAGCGCTCCCCCTGGTCTTGGAGAGACCTCATGGACTGGGGGAAAGGGGACTTCAGGCCGAAGCCTGAGACTTGCTGGCCATAACTCGACATGACTGTTTGGTACTCTGAAGGGTCTGACAGCTTCCTGGATTTCAGGATGGACTTTGACGGCTGCTTCTCCAAGTTGACCAAAGCGGATGGAGGTGGGCCCGAGTAGTCAAAATCGCGGTAGTCCTCATCCTCTTGGAAGGAAGTGTCCGGGTAGAACTTCTCCTGGGGGGAGCCGATTAGAGAGGAAGGCAGCTCCAGAGCGTCGGAGGGCGGCTTGTACATGCCCGATGGGGAATCCCGACTGAGCCCAAAGGACCGGAACACTGAATTAGACAGCTCCTGTGGGTAGCCGTCATCCCGGCTCTGAAGGGGTGATCTCGTACTGCTTGGAGTTGAAGAGCCAGGGCTGATGATCTTCGAGAGCAGAGACACCGTGTCCACGTTGCTGGAGGAGGGCTTGTCCATCATCTCATCTTGAGTAGGGGTCCCACTCCGTTCATCCCGGACAGGGGTCCCGTCGATGCTGTCCACGGATGTGCTGGTGGGCCCGCGGTTGAAATCTGACGAGGAGGAATGGCCCTCGGGCGGCATGCTAGATCCCAAACTGCTCAGAATGGGGATGTTCAGGTTTAAGCCGCTGAAACCAGGGTTCCCCTTCAGAAAATTGTGAATCTTCATTTCCAGGCTGGGAGAAGCTGGCTCAGACTCCGGCTTGGTCTCCGAGATCTCCGAAGACTGGCTGGTTGGGTTCTCAGCTGGCCGAAGAACAGAATTGTCTGCCTGGGAGTTGGGGAACTCCAGGGAATTGGTGGGAGGCTTGAAGCTGGCACCAGAGAGCCCGGCGTTAAGTCCAGCAGGGATCTTGTTGACCGAAGTGGAAGAAACCTCGGCAGAAGAGGAGGAATTCGGAGAGTAACCAAAACTTTGGGGCATGAAAGACTGGGCGCTGGAAGAAACGTTCCGCCCCTTTGTGGGGGGAATGGATGTGTTGGCCGGGGATGGAGAAGTACTCTGGGATGCCACCACCTCGCTGGGCTGGGATGTATTTCCAGCAACGCTTTGAAGAAATGAAGATAAACCTAAAAGGGGAAAAACCACAGTTCATTACAGGCAAAAGTAACTATTTCTAAAAAGCATCAGCCTTCTAGCTGGCCAACAGATCCTAGGGATGGATGTCACATTTCTCCACAAATCCCTGTGAACGTACCCCCCCAACACACACACACATACCAAAAAAACCCACCCTAAACCTGAAACACCAGAGGATCTGTTCTGCTCATCTCTCTTGGGGACTTTTCTTGCTCTCCACTCCCATTCAGCAAGAGTAGCAGAGCAGATCCACTGCACTGAGGCTGCTTCTGTAGCTACTAACTCGCTGTTCAGCAACTGAGTCAGATGGCCTGGCTTTCTGATCAGATGATCATAATAAACTGTGCTCTGCTTTGCTTTCTTCGTTTCCATGATCTAGAAACCACCAGGGCTGCTACATTTCCACAGCAACCTCGGGCTCCTTTTCATCTTCCGCGGCTCGTCCGTGGGTGTCTATTCCCACAAGCGTACTCTCAGCTGGTCCTTGCCACGGATCCAAGCAGCAAAGACACGGATGGCCACGCGTGACGGCTACCTTTCCCTCGCGCCTGGGGTGCTGCTACAGGTTTACCTTGCAAGCCTGGGGAAGCCTGGGTCTGAGTCTTGGAGAGCACAGAGAGAAGGCTCTCCGGCGTGAACTCTACTTTGGAGAGGATGTTTGCCAAGGGGTTCGGAGGCGCAGACGTGGAGCCTGCAGTCGGGGTCTTCAAGCCCCCCATCAGAGCTGACGGGCTTGTTGGGGTCCCAGGGGATGGTCTCGAAGCGGGACTGACACCTGGGGAAGGAAACGAGATTAGGAATGTACAGAGGAGGTCTAGGGCTGGAAGACCAACCTTTGTAAAAACAACTTGGGCTGACAGGGGGCAGGAGGAGGTGACGAGACAGAGGTATTCCAAGGGGCTTCTCTCAGACAATGTCCTGCCGGTGCCAGGGCACTCCAGGGAAGGTGTCAAAGAGGAGATGAACCATCCTATCGCTGTAGAAACGCAACAGCCCCTTGGCCGGACTGACAACTCAACTGCAGCACCGTTTACAGACTCCTGCCTCAGCTCTCCCTCCCCTCAGGTTTTGAATTCCACCCGATACCTCTGCAATGCAGGCCATGTCCACCAACCAGGGGAAAGTGAGGCTGGAAAACACCTGGGGGGGGGGGCAGACGCCACTCCTTCATTCTCACCCGTGTTTTTCATCACCGAAGTTAAACTGCTCAGGATGGAGCTGATCTTCGCCAAATCCACATTAGCCAGGTTGGGCAGCGCCAGGGCTGGCGACGCTGGGAGGGGGGGTGCCGGGTTTGCGGGCTTGGGGGCTGGAGCGGTCACAGGGGGTGGGGCGAGGGGTGCTGGTGTGGGGGCTGCGGCGGAGGTGACGGCTGTCGATGGAGAAGCTCTGGGGAGGCTCTCAGCCATCTTGACAGGAGCTGGCGTTGGGGTTGCTGGCTTCTCTTTTCTCTCTTCCACTAAAGGTTCAAAACACAAGAGGGAGACAGTTCAGCCAGCCACCCCTATCCCACCGCCATCGTCATCCAATGTTCTAACTACTGGAATAAGAGAAGTTTTACAAGAGATAGCTGTGTTTGCCTGTGCGAGCATATCAGGTGAAAGAAAAATAAAAAGTTGAGGTCCCTTAACGACTAACTGCTAGATTTTCACGTGAGGCTTTGGTGGCCAAGTCCACTCCCTGAGATGGGAGCTCCCTGTTACTTACCGATAATCTTTGGGGCATCATCCTCCATGTCGGACAGCTCCATATCCTCCACGTCCCGGTTGTCTGTCGCCGGCTCCGGAGAGGGAGACTTTTCCTTTTTGGCCTCCTGCAAAGGCGAGCTGTCCTCTTCTTCCATTCCTGGGAAGGGGGACTCCGAGCCGGTCGGGGAGGGAGCGTCGATGCTTGGCGAGGGGACGGGCGACTCTTCAGGGTCAGGCAGCGTGGCCTTGAGCTGATCCAGTTTCTTCTTGAGATTGTTCACTCGGTTAGCGAACGTTTTGTAAGCCTGACGAAGAAAACACAAGAGAGTAAGAAACCCTCAGAACAAAAGGATGAACCACCTACATTATTGAAGGACAACCATCGCACTGAACTGGTAAAGCTTCACTTAAAACAAGCTCCCACTACGAGATGCTAGGTGTTAAAAACCTCCCAGGACAACTCGGTCTTCAAAAGGGATCCATCTTCCCACCTTAATCACAGGCAATCTTGAAAGACGATGCGATCAAGGGCAGGCCAGACATCGGAGGGGGGCCCCCGAAGGCCGCAGGGCACTGCTGCTTCCTGCGCTCTCTCCTGCCAGGGGAACCACCACCCAGGGGTCTTCAAACGACCTGCCTTTCAGGCCGAACGGATTGACAGCCAGCTCGCTTCCCCAGCCCATCAGGACCACCCCTGTGAGACTCACATTGGCGACCACTTTGACCTCTTTGTACTGGGCTTCGTAGAAGATCCTGGCGTTCTCGAGCACCTCCGTCAAGGAAGGGCTGTTCTTCAGCTGCTTGTCCAGGCTGGTGACAAACTCGTCCAGCTTGGCGCTCGCCTCCTCAAACTCCTTGGAGAACTTCTTCCCACCGGTTTTGTCTGACCAAGGAAACAGAAGTAACGAAGGCACCCATTGAGAGAAGGTTGAAAGAGACTTCCTACCCTGAGGCCCTCCGCCTCCCCAAAAAACACCATGACATGCGCGAAGCCATCGGGAGTCACGAAATGTGAGCTGGCCAGGACAGAGATACCACTTATCTGGGTCTGTCCATTAAAAACCCAAGCATCTTTAGGAACCCGCAGCGCGTTCTAGCCCCCCGTATCAGGTGGAGTCAGTGCCACCAAACGGCAAACCCCAGGGTCGCTCAGCACAGAGCTGCAGCGAGGAAACCAGTATCAAGCCACGATCACGGCACCCTGTGGCCAGAGCCACCGTGCGGAAATTCCTTCCCACGCACCTTTTAAGCACTTTAGTGTCTCGGTGCTGCACACGTCCACCCTCATGGTGGAGAGCTGCTTCTCTTTCAGTTCAATCTGGTCCTCCGAACGCTTGTACAGGAGCAGCTCGTCAATGAGGGACTGTGGCTGGACAAACGAGAAAGAAGCAGGCTCACTGCAGACGAGCCGCTTGGCATGTGCTGGTGAAACTGGGGGCCAGACTGGAGGGGAAGGCACAGGCTGATGGGGACAGAGAGAAGCACAGCAGAAAACCGCTCCCAACATCAGGGAGTTGGGGGGGGGTGGCAGCCGGGAGAGGCAAATTCTCACCCGGGAGGCTTCCGGGAACAGCACTGCGCCTTTTATAAAAGGCTGCAAGGGTCCACACACCATTTCGTACCCCATCCCCAACAAATACTAGTTCTTCAAACTAGAAGTGAAACTCTTCTCTAGTTTCGTTTTTGCAGCTTCTGTCTATGTGAATCCCACCCCCCCACCCCCAAATGGTTCTGGGGCAGAAAACTGACCAACCAAAACTATCCCTCTTTGGAGCAGAAAGAGATGGATTAAAAAACACAGCATGGGCACGCCACACATTTTCCAAAAGTGCATCTTTCCAGCAAGTTTCCTGGGGCCGGTTTCACCCTCTGTAAAGCTTTGCCACTCAAATGTTGTGATCGTGTTTACACTGCAGGGGAGGCGAAGGCACCCAAGCAAGCCAGTTCTTGGACTTACTCGGAATTCTGCAACGATCTTCGACTTCAGAGCTGCTTTTGGATTCGTAGAGGCTGCAGGAATGAAGGAGTGAGAGATTCAGAAAAGGGCCTGTTAAAAATGGCTGCAAAATTGTAACACCCCAGCCCTGTGCAGAGATCAGAGGGGGACAGACTTTCTGTCAGGGAGGTGGCACAGAACCCCCTCCCGAGCCACGAGGTGACCATGCACACACACACAGCCCAGGTTGAGTCCTAGCCTCCCAAAGGAAAGCCACATACATACACACCCACACACCCATTTCAACATGGATGCTTTACAGAGAGGCCGATGCGCCCAGTTCTGCTGCTCCTTATCACTGTGGCTTCCCTTCACCCTCCATGACTGAGCATCCCACCCAGGCTCTGAAAGAACACATATTTTTGCTTCACCAAATGAAGATGATGGGTTCTGGCCCCCTCTAACCCATTCAGTTGCACCTCCTGTCTGACTACAAACCCCATCATCCCAGCCAGCCTGGCCACAGCTGCAGCCCTAAACATGGGGGGTGATGGAAGAGGAGCTGGTGTCCAATATAGCATTCCTTATAACTACTTCTCCCTGAACAGAGGTGGGCCCAGAGCACCTCCCCTCGCTGCACCAGACTATAACTCTCATTATCCCCAGCTCAAGGGGTCAAGAGCAAGGCATGCTGTGAGCTATAGTCCAATACAAGAGAAAAGGGGTGGGGCGTCTATCTGATGGCGAGAGCCGGTCCTGAGGTGGATCCAAAGCCCGAGTCCCATGACCACTCGGCCCAGACCCAAGGGACCCCAAGCCTTCTCTCTCTCTCTGTCGGGGCCCCTTTCTCTTAGCTATCCATGACTGTCCCCCCAAACACACCACATGGGTTATGCAGGACAACTTGAGGATGGCAAAGCCGGTCCAGGTTAAGCTGTCCTCCTGAGAAGGCCAAAGGCCTTATTCTGATTTGCACCTGCTTCCTCGCCCAAGGGAAGGGTGCTCTGTCCGGCCTCGTCTCATCTGCTCTTGAGTAAGGCCCGGCTCCTCTGCTTCGAGTCTCAATCAACGGGCTTCCAGCATAGCCGTGGGCTCGCTGACGGGTCTCCCTCCTGGTTCTGCTTTCCTCTTCCTGTATCGTTAGAGCCGGCTTCCCTAAAGGCTCCTTGGCCCCCTCTCGCCACTGGAAGCCTGCTTTCCTTTGAAAGAACGCTCAGACCTCCTGCCTCCCTTTCTGCAGCTGCTCCCTTTGCACATTTAGAAAAGGACGCCGGGAGCCCGGAGCCCAAGGTCCCAAGAATGCTGAGGGCAGGTATGTGTTTGCCTTTTCCCACAGGTGTCTTTCTGCACCCCTTCTGTTCCTCAAGGAGGTTTTAATATATCAGATAGCTTAGACAGTTCACATGTGGGTTGTCCTTACTTTGAGATTTCTTCCATGATTTAGCTGGTTGTTTGCTCTGAGTTTCTTTCTGCTGCTTCTGAGTTTTGGAACCTGGAAAACATTTTCATTTTTTTTTCCTTTCGGTGCTTTTACCGTCTAGATCTTATGGAATTCCCTCCAGAAGCTGTTCCCCCTTCCTCTCTGCGGCAAAGGGAGAGGGGGGGAAAAACCCAAAACCAAACGAACCCAACATGGAGGTGGCACCTGTGAAATGCCTGCCAAGTTAAGTCGCAGGAGGCGGAGCCGAGGATTCCAACAATTTCTAGGACAATCTCTCCATCTCTGGGGCCCTAAATCTGGCTTTAAGTGACAAAGACGTCGTTGGCAATCTCAAGGAGTCTGTGGAGCTGACTGGCTGTGCTTTAAAGCCACTTTCGGCTGCTGGCTGAAGAGAGCAGACAGGAAGCCGCAGGCCCAAAGTGAGTCAGGGGGGCCTCCAAAGGCCCGGCAGACTTACCTCCAACTGAGTGAATACCGAAGGCGCTCGTCACACTTTCTCAACCCAACCCCACAAACAATTTTACTTCTCCTCCTCCTTCTTTGCCCATCTAACTCAGGATTAATCAGGAAATCTGCAGAAATCCTTCCACCCCATCACGTGCACAGGATGCACTGGTCACAGAGGTCTGCAGAGCAAACACCAGCACTCTGAAAACCAAGTGGAACGTGCAGCCAGGCTGAGCTTGGGAAAGCTCCTTGTTTGAATTTACAGCTCCCAGAATCCCCTAGAGAACAAGCATGGGGATACTGGGAGTTGTAGTTTAAAAAAGGAGAGGAAGAAACTTCTGCAGGTTCTAAAATCCAGGATCACCAGCATCCTAACTAGACTCTGCAGTCTGAATGCAGAATGAATCATGCCATCATCTCACAACAAGTGTGAATCATGCCATCATCTCACTCTGAGACTTCTGTTCACAAGAATGCGATCCTACACACAAAGGCAAAGGAAAACTGAGTGTGTGAAAGGCAGATAAAGTGTTAAAGGGTAAAACTTAATTCTTTCAGTCCCAGAACCTTCTCAACTTCTCTCTCTCGCACACAAACACATACGCAGATGTAGGAAAAAAACAAGACAACTCACTTAAAGCTTCTTTCAGTAATGTAATGGTTTCCTCTGGATACACATTCCGGTCTTCCCAGATTTTAAAAATCCTTTCTACAGATTTAGAGACAGAGGGGTCTCTGCAAAAGACACACAGATGTTTAAATCATTTCCTCCTGCATGAACCTGTCCTCTCTTCTCGACACTCACAAGGTGACAGAATTAAAGAGAAGGGGAAAAAACCTTCAGCTTTATTTTTAAGAGGTCTCCCAACTGGCTTTCTTTCTCAAGGCTAAGATCCGCAGAAAATCCATGCTGGGAACAGCTATGCCTACTCCTGCACTGGAAGGGACCATTCCAAGAGGCCTCTCTTAAATCAACAGTCCTGTCCTCCCACCTAAGAGAGCAAAAAGGACCCCACTTACTTCACCAAAGCGGCCGCTTCAGGGAGCACTTCAGCAAACGTGTCCCGAAACACAATGGCGTTTTTCCTTTTGCAGTTCTGTATGACATCGTTCGCCAGGTAAAAGAGGTTCAGCCGATGCGGGAAAGCAGCTGGGAAGAGAAGAACAGAAAAAGGTTAGTGCTTGTGCGAAGCGCAGGCCCAGGTTGGTCAGCAGAGCTCATCGGGCAGATGGACAGGGATTAACTTTCTACTCTTTCCTCCTGACAGGCAGAGGAGTCGAGATCCAGCGGGCACAACCCAGTGAGTTAGGTTTTAACCACAGAGGAGATGTTACTGGTTGTTTTCTGGGTTAATTTTGGCTTTTAGAAAGGAGTTAGCATGCACTCCTCGAATCGGAATGTTAGAGGATGAAAAATGACTTTTCTGTCTTCTTTTCTTTCCACAGTGCTCCCAAGCCTGCCTGCCCAAGTGGTTATGGACCAACTTGGCTAGGAGGGGCAGGTGTGGCTCTAAGTATCGGCTGCCGGGGCAGACAAGACAGGGAGCAGCCCACTATGCTAGCAGGCTTCTCGCTGCGGTCGGAGGCTGGGCCCTTGTGGGAACAGGATGCTGGAATACAAAGGACATTTGGTCAGATCCAGCTTCAGAACTCTTGCGTCCTGCTGCTTTTTGCAGGAAGTGCCAGTCACCACCTTGGTGACGTCCGTGGGGAAAGACGGCCTGCCCATTAACAGAGACCTGGGGCAGCCGTCTCCTGAGGCAGCACAAGCTGGGGCTGGTGACTCACAGCTTGATATTCTCACGGCTCTGACCTCACATGCTAGGATACCCAAAAGGTATCTGGGAAGCAGGTGGCCGCTCGCGGTGCGACCTGCACAGCCGCCTGTTGGCTTGTTCGACTTGATTTTTCATCCTCCCGGACCCAACAGAGGAAATCAATCAAGTGAGAAGTACTTGTCCCTCTAGGTCAGTGGTGTCGAACTGTGGCCCTCCAGATGTTCTTGGACTTCAACTCCCAGAAGCCTTCACCACCACCTCTGCTGGCCAGGATTTCTGGGAGTTGAAGGCCAAGAACATCTGGAGGCCCAAGGTTAGAGACCACTGCTCTAGGTCATAAAAACAGAAGGAATCTGCTCCGCTATCCCATTAAATAGCATGGGCTGTTAATTTTTTAAAAAAGGAGCCTTAGCAAGAGTGTTTGGTCCCGGCTGCTACTTCAGTTCTTTCTCTTTCTCCCCTCCCCCCACTCTCTTGACCCCCAGCAAGATTTAGAGCCAACTATGATATTTAATGAGATCTTATTTATTCTGTTGTTTCTAACCTGCAGCTACTCCGACTGAAGGCTTAGGCAAGATAAAACCAGTTTGCTGAAACGGGAATCATTTAAAATGAACCTCCCCCCAGAACGAAGCCCCAGCCCAGCCCTTCCTACACGGACACATCCGGATGTCTCTTTGGGCAGATCAGACGAGCTAACAGGAACATTCCCCCTCCAGTCATCATCCGCACTCCGCTGTGCGGGTCTGCCAAAGTTCCTGCCACACCAAGGCACAAGGAAGGAGCGCGCTCTCACTAAGGGCAGCGTGGCCCAGAAGCCAACAAGGATCGCAGTGAGGAAACATGGGACGCGGCCCTTGACGGCATGAAAGGTGAAGGGGCTACCTCTCTGAGGGTCCCAGAATGACAAAGGAAATGCCGGCAGATCCAGGGATAATGTGCTGGCTGTCTTATGAGGGAGACCTACAAAGCGCTGCTTTCAAGGAAGGCCACGGGGCCACCGAGAGCAATCCTGAGGAAACTGGGCTGCAGGTGAAACCGTTCTCTGCTTTCTTTCCATCCCATCAGTGGGGAGGGTGGTGGTGGGGGTCACTCCTGGGATTTTTGTAAGTCCAAGAGTCTGGTGGCAGACATCACGTTTATCCACGACTGTCCAAAAAGCAGTTCAAGCACTTGTAGAGTTAGCTCCCCTCCCCTCCCCAACCCACCCTCGGCTGCCCAGGGATCCTGCTCTGCTCTTTCAGCCTTTTTATCAGGAACCGGGCTGTGCAACGGGGTCCCTCCTTCCATTTCTGTACACAAGAGGCTGGGCGGCTCTGCAGTCCTTGGTTTCAAGGACCAGACCAGACCCCGGTGATTTTTGCTCCTGGAGCGAGAGTGACCCCACCCCCACCCCCAGCACAAGGCCCGTCAGGCAGATCTCATTTCCAAACATCACCAGCTCCTATTGATCCAGCTGTCTGGCCACCAAGTGGACACAGCAAGAACAAACCGCCCTGCCCGGCTGGGAGAACCAAAGGAGTCGCCTCTAGAGGCACAAATCCCCTATCCGGACAAAGCACACAGTCCCCCTGTGGCAAAGGAGGGACCACCGCATGGATCTTTTCCGTGAACTGTTTCCCCAGAGACCAACAATGACCACTGGCCAGGGATTGTTACCATGACATAAGCAGCAGCCTAAAATGCTGGCTATGCCATTGGATGGGCAATCTGCCCACAGTTTGGGGGGCTTACGCCTATTTCTCAAAACAGGACACGCACCTCAATGGTGCAGCTAACCTGCAGCAATCACCCCCACCACGAAGTGAAGCACCACGCTGCCACGGACACATGCTCTGTCCGGTCCCCAACCGTGGGGCTCACCTCTCCTATTCTACCCCAATGTCTGGATGGCACAACCGAGTCAGGTACGAACAAAGACGGCTGGCTGAGGAAACAAAGAAGCCGGAACAGCCTTGGCGTCTAACTAGTAACTCCTATATTAAGCGTTTCCTATCATGATGTTTAATGCCATCCTGCAAGGAAGCTCACAGAATTTCAGCATCACTTAAAACCATCTTCTTTCCACCTGCCCATATCTATGTTCAGGGCCTGTGAGCGGAGTGGCCAGTGGCCGGCTCCCTTCGCAAAACGCCTGACTGTTCTCAGGCCGGCTAATTAAGACAAAATAGCCTTGTACACCATGACACACACACACACACCCGCTAGTCTATGATGCAATAAAGTCCAGGGAGAGGCCAGGTAGACGGAGTCTCAAATTATCCTCATCCAAATGTCTCCGTTGGTGCCCCTTTAAGGAAAGGGAGAGAGAGAGAAAACACTCCTTGCCACAGTATCTGCTTTGACGACAGTTCCCAGAATCACCATGACTGTGACTCGCCTGCCCAGAGCCCGCTGGAGACAAAAGGAGGAGGAATGGGGAGATCCCTGATTGATAACAGAAATACAGATCCCACAGACTAGACCTGGGACCTCCCTGGTCCAATGTACGTCCTTTGATTTATTTTATTTATTCCATTTATTTCAATCATTTATACACTACATTAGAGCAATGGTTTAGTGTTTGGTTTGAAAAATGGCGTGATGGACCCTCCTCCAAGTCACGCTGGCCTGTATGTCCCATTTAGAAGGGACAGGTTTTCTTTAAAAAAAATTGTGGACAGCCCTCTATGGCAGAGGTCACCAGCCACCTTTCGGGGAAAGGAAGGAAGGCAACCCGAGGCCACCATCTTCCCCTAAATAAGGCAAATCAGAAGTTTAGAAAGAGAGGAATTAAACAATGCCATGGGGGTCCATTCAAAATGCGAGTTCACACCCTCAAAAGCTTCCTTCTAGCAGCAAGAGCAGGTCAAAGGAGGGCAGTGAGAGGGAGACAGACACGCCAGAAGCCGCCACACGGAAGGCGCACACCGGCTTCTTCCCAGGGGTTATTTTACAGTGGTCGGGAGAGGCAGGTAGGAGCGTTTGTTTCTGTGTCCACGAGAGCAAGAACAACAAAACAAAACCAACAAAAACACAAACACTGCAGCAACTTTAAGACAGCATTGTTCCAGAGAACTTTCACTGATGTAAACAACATCTTCAGGCACACAATGAATGTGATACTTTTGTTTGTGTGTAATGATTATTTACCCACAGTTGTATGCTGCATATTGGTTTATTTTGTTGTGACTGCGTGAACAAACCAGAGCTGGTTTCTCTGCTTAGTTTATAGCGTGTGATTTAAAGTGGATTTTAAAACTCCCACTAGGGAGGTGTGCGCACACACCCCCAGGCCCTGGAAACAGGGGAAGACTGTAAGGTGACCGGCAGCTAGAAACGAGCCGAGCCCTCCCTAAATGGAGGCCTTCCTGATATTTCAGACATAATCCCTCATCAGATTCAGCCAGCACAGCTAGAGACAGGGGATTATGGGATCTGTAAACCCAAACATCCAGAGGACCCCAGGGTAGGGGAGGCTGTGCTCCCCTCTACCTGCGCAAGTAACCTGGGCTCCTTCAAACCAATAACTTTAAATGTACTTTACCAATACAGTACTTATTTTCTTTTTCAACATGGGGTGGGGGAGGAATCAGGTGCCCGAACAGGGCTAGGTAGCTGAAGCATCCATTCCTTTCCTGGACCTCATCTCTGTGAACATTCATGACTCGCTCTCATCCTGACCCTGACCCCCCCCAAAGAATTCTCCTGACCTCTCTTTGTCTTGGCCTCTCAAGAGCAAACATACAATTTGTCCCTCTTTGCAAACATTCAAAAAAAGGGGGGGGGAGGGGGAAGAAACGATAGGCTCCTTCCTCCTCCAGAAGCCCCTCTTCTTCAGCCATCAGAGGGGAGAGACCACACATGCATCACATCGCAAACAACCTGGCTTAACCCACCAAAAACAAGAGGCCACGTATCTTTTCTAACCAGCGTATTCGGCAACCGTCACGAGTTCATCAATAAATTGGATTTAAATGTTTTCCCAAATCAAGCAGAGGTTCGCTGAATGGGTACCTATTACTGCGAACAATTCTCTGAAAACACGGCATAGGGATCAGTGGACTGACTGAATTCATAGTGAGTGGGGGAGGAGGTAATTCAAATTACAAATATGGAGAAAGTAGTTTTTTCTCCAAGAATTCCTTCTTAAGTGCCACTGAGTCTCCTGCCACGTCTGGCAATCCTATGAGTTCATCACCCCGAATAGGTTGCATCATTAACAGCCCTGCTTATATCATCCAAACTAAGGACCATGGATTCCTTTACAGAGTCGCTTCATCTCATCTCTAGATTTCCCTCTTTTCCTACTGCCCCCTTCACTTTCCCCAGCATTATAATCCTTTCCAGTGACCCTCTTCTTCTCATGTAAATTAAGCAATAGCCTCGGTTTGATCATTTTAGCCTCTTACACCCGCAGCTGTACGCACAAGAGTTTGACTGGACAAAGGAGCACCAGGACAAATTACAGAATAGCGTTTTGAGACAGGAATCGCTAATTTAATTGTCAAATAAAATGGCTGGTCACCAAAACCACAAAACATGCAACCAACAGCCTTCCTGGGTTGGAATGACCACTGGGAGCAAAACCCCGCTCGGACACTGACAGGTGAGAACCCCACACCCACCCGCAGGCCAGACCCCTCCTGGGAGCCGACCGTGTTGCCCTGGGCAAACCATACCCAGTACCCTTCAACGCTGGTACCAGACAACTATGTGTGTAGGGACACCCTTTTGCCTGACATGATCCCGGAGGCGCTGCAGGCGGGCCCAAAGAAACCTGCCTACCCGTTCCGCATGGGCAGCCGTGGGTCAAAAGGTTTTGCTCCTCTGAGGGAGCTCTGAAGCCAGAAGAGGTTGAGCCCCACACATTCGAGTCAACTACAAACACCGGGGTCACAGGCAAGTGACCCCCCCCAAAAAGCCCTCCTCTCTGTACAATCACTGGCTTGAGGTTACAAGTGCTGAACAGAGCAGTTGAGGACAGGACATTCGGGCGACCTCTCAGTCGTAGGGTCACCCTAAGTCACAGGCAACCTGACACGGCAGGCACCAACAGCAATAAGAACCACAGGCGCGACAGGACCTTGAGTTCGGCAACCCTCTTCATCACCATCACCACCACGGCCAACCTTCCTGGGCAGGACAGGCGACAACCAACCAGAACAAGCCACAATGTGCACACATGGCGAAATGAAAACACAACCACACTGGGAAAAGACACGCAATAAAACAGTAGATTCCCCTTGGAAAAGTCCTTCACACAACACATCCCAAGGGCTGAAAGAAAGCATTTTGTATGGATGGTCTCAGCCGCTCCTCAAGGTAGGCCCTATGGCAGGATTGCTGTGGGGAAAGGGACCCGTACAGAAGTACCAGCATCCTGACCATGACGTAGCGAGTCTGCAGCAAAGCTCAACTTGAATTTCCAAAGCTCCGCTTCATGTATTCCTAATTCTATATTTGTTTACCGAAAAGCGAGCCCTACTGATTTCAGAGGAGAATTATTCTAAATTTAGTGCAAACACGAATACTGCCTTGATCGCTCTTCTCCACTGGGAGCCTGTCAACCTCGCTCATTCACTCTCTGTCTCTGGAAAGCAGGAACACAACTCCTAGATCAGTGGTCCCCAACCTTGGGCCTCCAGATGTTCTTGGACTACAACTCCCAGAAGCCTTCACCACCACCTCTGCTGGCCAGGATTTCTGTGAGTTGAAGTCCAAGAACATCTGGAGGCCCATGGTTGGAGACCACTGTCCTAGATGGCTAACCTGCCCGGGCTTCTTTCATTCCTAGACATAACCTCGCAGCTGAGAAACGCATCAACTTGCCACAGGCACGCATGTTTCATCTATTAAGAAATCTCCTGCCCCCCTCAAACAGTTGGGAGAAATTAAATGCTGAACCCTAACACCAAAGGAGCCTGGCATTTGTGAAAGAAACAGATCTAGATTTCAACTTTCTCCCAAAATGTGTGGCTTTTTTCCCCTGGCAGAAACTGTGCCCACCTCAACCCCAGTTTCAAACTAAGGATAATTTCCATTTCTAAAGAACACCGCCTGAATCCACCCCACTGGTGCCTTAATTGGTAGACAGAACCAATTTCTTTGCTGGCTGCAGTAGATTCTCAGAGAAGAAGGACACCTCTGAGTCCTCTCTACTCGACCTAGAAGACCCTGAAAAGGGTCGCCATGAGTCAGAAGTGAGGGCACATCATGATGATGATGATGATGATGATGATGATTACCACCTTCTGCAAATGTCTCTGCCCTGCCCCCACCCTGCTTAATGGGCTACTTAAGAAACGTCTCCCAGGGGTTAATCAGTACCAGTTTTAAAAACATCCGCAGCGTGAACAAGTAAAAAGAAGAGAGCCTTCTATCTACAGAACTACACAGACATCATGTAGTCGCCCTTCCAGGAACTGCTTCTGATCCACCCGCCCACCCACTCCCCCACTTCAAAGACAGGGGAGTTCCTGCAGATGCTCTTGGGTGACTGGGCAGAAGAGTCTCAACTGGCTTTGTGGCCAAGAATCGGAAGGCTTAGCCCAAGGAGGCAGTCAGGAGAACCATCCGTGGTGGCTGAGAGATCCTAAGAGCTGCAGCCCAGAAAGATTTCTTTCCTGGGCTCTGCTTTTGATGCTTTGATTGCTAATGCAAGACTCTAAGACATCTCCCCCTTGCCAAGATGCTGAGGACAGAACGACATCAGGGAAGATTTGGGGGGGGGGGGGAAATGTAGCAGAGAATCAAGGCCAATGAAAGATTTCCACATTTTATTGTACCTTGGTTTAATACAAGCTTGTCTTAGAGCTACTTTTCCATTGAGAACCGTATCACATTTTTGCTACCCGTGGTTGTGTTACATGCAACAACAAGAACAAGTGGTCGACTCTTCCCAGGATCTGGCCCACTTAGTTCTTCTCTCCAATTTACTCAGGATTCTTTTTGCTCTACACCTTTCAATCTCTGCCTAGAAAATCCCAGTCTAAGAAGGCAACTCAACAATGCTAGTTTTCAGTCCTCTTTAAGAGGGTTGTGGAAACTGTGCCCACTCTGGTACAACAGAATATATTCCTCATCCCACACCAACAGCCATGCTTGCCAGAGTGGATGGGAACTGTAATCTGCTGACACACGCCAAGCCTGCTCCAAAGCCAACTCTTGCTTGACGCAACTCCTAACTACTACAGCTCCCATCAGCTCCAGCCAGCACTGCCAATGCTGAGGAACAAACATCTGGAAGACGGCACTTTACCCACCTGTCGCCCTAAACTAAAGACTGAATGTAAGTTCACTCATTAGATGTGGCAGAAGTATTTTCACTGATTAGGTGCTCCTAAGAAGCATTCTGTTTCAAAGAACCAAACAACTTTGCAATTGACTAGACTTCCAGGTTTTGATAAGCAAAACATTTATCCTCACAAGCTGCCTGTTAAATTTAGCCACATTTTTCTGCCTTTCACTTCACTTGCTAATTATAGCAGCATCTATTACTCACAAAGTTGCCTACCATTAATGCACAATCAAGTCCCTCACACACAAACTCCAAAAACCCTATGATAAAGCCGTTTCCCAGTCCTGAACGAGAGAATGAACCTGCTTCACACAAGAGAGACGCCACTCCTCCTCTCATACTCTCTGGGCGTCCGCCGAGGAAAGGAAAGGGAAAATTAAGTGCTCACAAATGAAGTGTAGCATTAGGTGCCAGTTCAGAAGCTTATCCCCACAAATAGGCTACAAGGGCCTTATCCTGTTGGCAAGGATGCCACCAGCTGCATAACAAGACCTTCCAATTCATAACTCTGATTTATGTATTCCTAAAAACAAGAAAAGCCATTATAGGAAGATTTAATCACATCTCCTATTTTAATTTCATTTCCAGAAGCTAAACCAAGCGCAAAACACTCTACTACGGTTAAACACAGGGCTGACCACACCAGCATGCTTCCAGGGTTTTCACAGCTGCACGATTGTCGGAGAGTTTAAATTACAGCATAGGCTACAATTCACCCCCAAGGGAGCAGGATTCAGCTCAGCCAAAGGCACAGAATATAAACATCAAGACAGTCACACCCCTATGATGACAGCTCAAGGACTGTTGCTGGATTGGTTAGGATTCCAAGGGATGCCCAAGAGGAGCAGAAAACTTTGCACAAGGGAGTCCAGCCTTATCTAAGAAGGACGACATGGTAAATCAAAGCCACACATTTTTGCTTTAAGACTGTGGCCCCGTGCACACAATTATGTTTCATTTGGCCTCAGCTTCCACTGGTGACAGGCCTCTCTATTTGCATACACTGGTTTAACTTCATTATAAGTTGTCCAGGGTCCCAGTTATGAGACAAGCAGAATATAAATCAAGTTACAGCAGTGGTACCAGAGGCAAAGAGCAGCAGCAGCAGCAAAAGTAATAATATTTGGAGGACTTTTCAAAGGACAAGAGATCCATCCAACAAAATCATGAGGAAGAAGATATGAACTAATTAACAAGGGCCCTTCTACCCTTTGAAACCTTCGTACAAGACTGTAAATTGCCACTTGCCCGGCCACCTGCAGCCAGAATGCCTCCAGCAAACTGGAAAAACGTAAGGACTGTGCTCAAAGGAAGTAACTGAGTGACACCAAGCATTGTGTGGCCAGATGGCCTGGTAACGTTCACACACTTTTTTAAAAAATGAAAGAACAGAAATCAAGATGCCACACCTTGAGCACCCTGACTGAGAAAGAGACCTGTAGAATTCAAAAGCTTGCATGTAGCATGACATACAATCATTATGTGCCATCAAATGGGAACAGACTAACAGCAACCCTGACAGGGTTTTCAAAATATGTGAATATTTAAGGAGAGGCTTCACCAGTTGTTCCATGCCCCCAGTGAGTCTCCATAGCTGAGTGGAGATTCAAACTCAGGCCTCCTGAGTCTATTCCGTCACTGGGAATCTCAGTGCAAACAACAGGAGGTCCTAATAAGCAGAGTGATCCTTTGAATGTTGTTATAATGCAGTGATGAGGGATCACTAGTCCCTTAGGAGTTGTTCTGCATCATCCCAGCCTGTTGGCCATCTTAGTGAAGGATGATGGGATTTGCAGGGGAGCCATGTCTGGAGAGCTGCATGCTCCCCATCTGTGCTGTAATGGAATGCGACTCCCAGCAGCCTCTGTAGGCAAGATGAACCTTGAGCCCGTCCTGCTGTGGACCGGACAGGCAGGACAGACAACCAGGCCGAAACCCCCGCTCAAAGCTCACAGGACAAACTCTCACCACGCAGCCTGTCTAATGGGGATCACGTGGCAACAGTATACAGTATTTCTACAGAGCTTTTCCTAAGCCATCCACCTTTTACCTCCAGGAACGTTTATGTCTTCCCTGCAAGTTCATGATTCAAACCTTGCATCGCTGCCCATCAAGTCTCTGGGTGGCATTTTAATCCTAGTATAAAGACAAAACAAAACAAAGACCAGCCGTGTCTCCATAACACTTATTATGGTCTGTTGGGATATGTCTACTGCTTTTAGAACTTGAGCAGTGGTATGATAAAAATGTAGACAGGCTGCCACTTTTACTTATAATCACACCATCAGGGGTCCATCTAAATATGCAGAGAAGATACTGAAAACCTGAGGTGCACCTTGCACCGCTCAAATGCTCAGCCTTACGAGGGCTCCCGTAAAAAGCACAAAGAGGAAACGCACATAAGCATTCCTTAGTTTTCAACACTGCGATTTAGAAATGGGAGATTTATAAATATCAGCACCTGCAAAGGCCAAAGCAAATGTATGCAGCATTAACACATAAAAACTCTGCCCACTGTATGCACACACATGCCAAAGATTTGTTACACAGGAATACGAAAAACAGAAAGCAGCATCCTAATCTCCAGCCAGTCCTTCAAGGCTGCTGAAATTATTCCCAAGAACTACAGAGAAGTCATGCACCAAATTCAAAATGCACCACACATACTGTACATGCAAAGTAAATGGTACACCCAGACAGCAATTCTTTCTTGGTCTGCCCTGAAGGGCTAACACAAGTCATCTTAAAAGCATACAGAACCAACATTTACAATGTCTCTCAACTCTCTGAAGTGGACCAGATATAAATGGCAAGGCGCACAGATGTCTATGACCCGGTTTGTAAAAGTACTGCACACACATCATACATAAGGTAAAGAGAGTGTCCAGCTGATTACCCCCATCTATGCAACCTGTGCTGCACAGTCTGAGTCTAAGTCACTGGATGGTGACAGATTGAGGTTCAAATTCCCATCAGGCAATAAAGCTCACTGGGAGGCTCACTCTGGGATTGACCCACCCCACCAGGTCCTTGTTGTGAAGGTGAAGCGGAGCGGAGAACCATCTGCACCGCTTTGATCTCCGGGCGGAGGAAACACACATTTTAAATGTGGCAAATACACAAACAATGAATAAATGGATGCTCCCAGTTTCATTGGCCCTTTAAGAACTCTTGCAAAGACCCATCTATATAAAACACACATCTCCAACAGATCTTTGTCGAATGCAACACCTTATAAGTGGGCTGGACAGCATCTTTTTTACACACACACACACGTACTTTCTCTCTCCAGCCAGGAGAGCCTTGGGCACCATGAGCGGCCCAGGAGAGACCAGAGGGTGCAGTGGCTACAGCAGTGGGCGGGGATTTTGGAGACCAAGGAGGAAGCCCTCCCAGGAAACGTCCCTGGTTGGCCCGTGGGCTCCTCAGCCTGTCCTACCTGAAAGGGTTGGTGTGAAGGCAAAGCGCCGGAAGAGAAGCAAGTCAAAAACACAAGACGCCCGCCCGCCCCCCTCGCCCTCTTCGAAGGAAAGGCAGCGAAACACGAACCAGGGGAGGCGTCCGCGGGGAGAGGCAGCTGGGCTCCAGGGGACCAAGCGGACACACGACCCTAGCCGGGGGCTGGGTGGCCGACCTGCGTGCCTCGGGGTGGGCGCCTGGATGCGGGGGTGGGGTGGCCGACCTCACAGGGCTGTCGTGAAGAGAAAGCCCCGACCCTTCCTCTCGAAAGGGAAAGTCCGGACCCATAACAGGAAACCGACTTTGCTGGTGTGGGGACGATGGGATCTGTAGTCCTCACTAGAGTTCCTCTACTTTTTTTTAAAAAAATAAAGTGACACACACACACACACCCTAAATATTGAGGAGCAAAGATCCTCCTCCTCCGGATCTGGACCCTTCCCACACAGAGGAGCAACCCTGGCCGAAAGAAGAAGAAGAAACAACCAAACAAACACCCTCCCTCCGTAGTCCTCCCCGGGGTCCGACCCTGAGGGAGAAGGGAGGGGGGGCGCGGGCACCCTCCCAGGGCCGAGCCCCCCAAACCCCACCCCCCCGGACCCTGTACTCACATCGGCGCAGCCACTTCATCCAGTGGCGGACGATGGTGCCGTGGTGGCGCTTGTTCTCCAGGCACCACGACGACAGGCTCTGGATGGACTCCATGGTGTTGGTCACCGCCTGCAGCTTCCTGTCCAGGGACGCCTCCAAGGGCCCCAGAGAGGAGGACGAGGAGGACGAGGAAGGAGCGGCCGCCGCCGTGGTGGTGGTGGCGGCGGCGGCGGAGGACGAAGACGAGGAGGAGGAGGAGGAAGAAGACGAAGAGGAGGAGGAGGAGGAGGCCTTGCCGCCGCCACTGCCGCCGGCCGCCATCTTCCCTCCCCTTCGGTCGCACAAGCAACGCCGCTCACGGGAGGAGGAGGGGGGAGGAGGAGGAGGAGGGGGAACGAGGGGGAGGAGGAGGAGGTCGGCCGGCAGGGGCGCATGCGCGGGGGGCTCGCGCTCGCCTCGCGCCTTCTCTCCCTCGGCGCGCAGGCGCGGTGGCGAAGCCGGGGAGGGAGGGAACCATTGGCCTCCAGCGCGCAGGCGCCAAAGCTCGAAAAGGAGAAGGCGCGGGAGGAAGAAGGTGGCTTCGTGGAGGCATCGCTGCCGAGGTGGCCAGATAAAAGAGCGCGGGTGGGATGGAGGGAAAGGGCTGAAAAGAGCGCCTGGAAAGGCAGGAAGAGCCTCTGTCTCGAGCCACCCTCCTAAAAGAAAGAAAAGCTACACATCTAGAGTCGAACACGTGGTGCAGCGATTGGATTGCATGTTTGGACGTGCATTGATTGCCTAGAGAGGGCCTGCGAGGGCATTGACGTTGCTTATGCCCAGTAATCGAGACTGCATTTATCTGTTCTGCAAATATCCCAAGGAAGGGGGAACCTCAGTCGTTTATTCTATGGGAGGGCGGGGGTAACCCTTGGCTCCCTCCCCATTTCCCCCAAGTTGGCACAGTGTAACTGGCAGGGAGAACCCAGTCGGAGCGAGTCTCCTTCCCGCCTTCGCACGCGCCAGGATCTCGCCGTTTCCAAATGGAAAGTTTCCTTTCCGAGAAGGCTGGCGCAGCAGGACCAGCGCTTTCAGCCCACGAAGCCAGAGGGGGCGGGGCTTTCTGGTCCCTAAGCGGGACCAGGCGAGGATGCCGAGGCGGTGGAACGTCCCGCCCCCGTCGAGCGGCTATTGGTGGGCGCCTGGCCGCGCGCGCTCTCGCCCTTCCGCTGATAGGACCTTGCTGGCCACGAGAATCACCCAATGAGGAGGCAGCTCGGGGGACTGCAGCCAATAGAGAGCGTCAGGGGGTGGGACGACGAGTGAAATAGGTTGCCACTCTGAAAGATTAGCCCCGCCCGCTTTGTCCCCCAGCTATTTAATTCTTATCCTCATCCTCAGTAACACTTCCACTGATTTTAAAGCCTGCTCCCTTCTTTCCTCATGGGCCTCGTTGCCTGAGCACCGCCTTCTTCGGCCGCTAAGAAAAGCCCCCGACCGCCATTTTATACGAGGCGCGTTCGTTCATCTCAGGCGGGCAAGCTTTGAAAGCGCATGCGCGGGAAGGAGGCGGTGGCGCCCGCGACCATTACGCATGCGCAAAGAGCCACCGTCGCTCGTCTCGTGTGCGTCAGGACCAGAGCGCCATCGTAGGGTGTCTTCCCAGAAGCCTTTGCACCCCTTGTGCCTAACTCCCAGAAGGCTCTGGGCAGCAATCACGTGTTCCCATTCCTGACAGAGTTAGGAATTGAGACCGTCGCCTTCCTCGATGTTCCTGTACATCGAAAACATTCACTTTCACACTGGAGAGAAACTAAATACTGTACTGTAAAGCATTTTTACTGCCCCTTCTTAAAGCTTCATTTAAATAAACTACTTTTTAATCTCTTCTCGAAGGCTTTCGCGGCTGGGATCTGATGGTGGTTGTTTGGCTGTGTTCTGAATTTTTAATCCTTTCCCAAACTCTTCCTCAATTTTAACTCTTCTCCATTGACCTCAGGCATACCTTTGAGGCCTTTCAGGTTTCTGCAAACTCCCTTTGGTCCGTTTCTTAGGCAACAACTTTTTGTTTAAAAAAAAAAAACAACCACAAAGGTACCTCTGCTTGGAAATAATCCCTGTATGCTCTGAGGAGGTGCTGAATTCTGTTTGCAAAGCCCCAAGCGCATAGGAATCGGACTCAAGCCCACAAGGACCTTCTTTCTTATGCTCATGCCATATAAACCCAGGCGGCTTGCTACTTCCATGATTTCAGACATGAAAACCAAGGGCGGTTTCAGTACAGTATCTTTATCCCAATTCCAGAGACGATCACAGGGGCAGCTACTAACATTTCCAAAGCCTGACAACCTTCCCCTGTAAGTTGAATTCATCTGCACTGCAACAGCCAGTCCTATGCTGTCAAACCACTTAGTCAATAAAATTAACTTTCATCCATTTCAGTCCATGGCAGGATAGCCTGGGCATAAGAAGAACCCTCAGAGATCACCTTCAGACATTTACATAGCAAAAATCAGAAGTGGGCAGCTTTTATTACGACCAGTTACAATTCCACAAGTCTGTGCAACCTTTCAGATTCTCTGGAAATGTTTATCAGGCTAGGAAAAGGGTTGTGGACAATTTAAAAGCTCTCCCATAACAGTACTTTGTTGTGACAGCCCCAAAAGCTATGTTTTTATACACAGAGAGAGACATGTATGTGATCAGAATCCTGTTCCCAAATTAAATGAATGAAAATGGAAGTAGATAGTGGGCTGAAACCTGAGGGTGGGAAGGGGGAGAGCAACACTTCCAGAGTAACGTATCAAATGTCTCCAGAAACAGAAGAGGGATACTTCTGCATTTAAAACCTTTGCTTTCAATGTCAAGGACAGATAACAAAACTAATGGCTGTCGCTACATTTCTGAGTGGAAAGATATTCAAGCATTATTGATGGGAGTCTACATGCTACTACAGAACAGGCATCAGTGCCACTTCTCTTAAGCGCATCTGTATTTTTTAAATGCTTTACTGTCTTTTTTTCCACTTGTTGCTGGCTTCTTTAGGCACAATTGTTGGAAAGAAAGGATATAAATATTCTGAAATTAACAACAGAGCTAAGGCATGTACTGTAACAAGTAGAAGCAACAAAACATGTCTCAAGTGGCTTTAAATCAAGAATTGAGACATTGATAGAGATTCACCTGATAAAGAGATGGGAAACCAACATAGATACTCCATGTTTAAAGGCAGTCCTGTCTCAGAATACTTGTGGGCTGCAGGCTTCAGCTCCTGCTTGTGGGCCCCCTGAAGCAAATGCCTTGGTTGCTTCTTGTTCTGTAAACCTAAAGGACAAGCAAGCCACTGTAACTCCAGGGAATTTTCTGAGTGCAACACCAATCCTTTCTTCTCCATCCGGTGGCGGGGGGGCCCAGGAGATGCAAACACGACCCTGACCGGCCAGTTCCTGCCTGAGTCAAACCTTTTGTCTGATCCAGCATAAATACACTTAGCGTTTCTTGCTGTTCATCTCTCTTCATGCCAAACCCTGAAGCCTCGGAACTGATACCACTGGTTTAATGGAAACAGTAAACAGACTGTTCAAAAACACCAGGAAAAGAAACATGGTTGTTCTTGTTTCTAAGCTTTTTAGCAAAAAAAAGTTTATTATGTAAATATAGGATGCGGGCTAAATCCCCAGCTCCTATTGCCAGCTGTACAAGGTGGCACGTTGTGTTCTGCACCCTCACATCCATCAGAATGAGTCCCTCCTACATGGCTCCATCGTCTCTCTTCTTCTTCCTGTTCTTCCTTTGCACACAGAGACACCTTGTTTTTGTTGCCTAGTATTCAAATAAAACTATTGAACTGGAAACAAAGAGGAAGCAAAACAGGAACAAACAAACAAAAAAGAAAAAAAACGGGGGTGGGGGGCACTGTGCACCTTTAGAGACCAAAGAGCCCAACAATTTCCTTTTGCTGCCATTTCCACAGGCTCGAAGATGAATTCTCCGCAGACAGCATGAGGGCAAAGCTGAAGCTTACACACCAAGATCCACAAACGGATGCAGTCCATTAAAAAAAAAAATCCAAGTTTTGATCTGTTTCTGAAAAATATTTCTTTTAATTGCACGCACTGTACTGTACTTGGGTGAAAGGGTTTGACGGGAGAAAAGGGAAGAGGGGGCTCTCTATGTCCAAGGTCTCAGCTCAGTTCTTGCTTGTAATAGCGAACACTCACCCCCACCTCCACCCACCCACCCAAAAAAAAATGCTCGAAGGGGGGGCTGATGGAAAAGGCCTTCAGTCTGTGGATTCTAACACGGACTCGCTCAGAGCCAGGTCCCAGTAATGCTCCGCGCTGTGTTTTTTAAAGTGTTCCCGTGCCATGTTTTCAGTGGGGCACTGCTTGAATTTCATGTCTCCAAAGCTGCGCTCTTTCGCTGTACCCTGAAAAGTCAGAGAGAGAAGCCGAGGTGAGGTTAAAAGCAAAGAGGCAGGCTTCAAACTGCAACAAAATCCCAAGGTTTGTGAGATTCTGAAGGACCTGAAATACTGAGGGGCCCAAGATGTGGCAGCAGGAAGGGTGCAGGAAACATAACAAAATAACTTTGGGTAGAAGCGTTCTTTCAAAGAATGGCTTTCCCTGCATTATGAACAATATTATTTTAGGTAAGCATCTCAAGTATTTTACCCTAATGGGTTTTTCTCCCCACTTATTTTCAAACTTTTTTTGCCCCAGCTTAATTCTAAGCCACTTAAAAACTCAATTAAAGAACATGGCAACATCTGATTAGTAGGGTTACTTAAGAGATCTGGCAAAAGTCTGCCAGTTTGTTCAGAAGCGCGGGCCAATCAAACCGAGAGACAGAGAACAGGTTTCACACAAACGGATCCTCCAAGCAATCCATCGGCCCCAGGTGGAAGGTGGGCCCCCAGGTTATGAACGCATATATGTCTAGAAGGCTGTGCCATCTCATCATCCTTCAAAGGGGGACATCGCCAGAAAACACACGAAAAAAGAACCAAAAAAAGGAGAGGGCCTACTGGAACAGGGGGTTCAACTCTTGCAGAAGCCAAGGCAGCCTGGGAGCTGAGGCACAGGGGCCTCCCCTCCCACCTCATTCCATCAGCCACGCCAACATACCTCCCAAACCAGAGAGCATTTGTTTGACTTCTTCACAGACTCTTCATCAGATTCATCATCCTCTGAGGAGGGAGGAGAAGACAAAAAGATATGGGTGAACACAATCAGCAAGGAAAAAGAACAGAGACGGTTCCTGGGGCTGCCTGTATACAAAGCCCCTCTTGTGGAAGAAAACAGGCAATCGGCCTCTGGAGATAAACCACGGCTTCCACACCAGGACCCTCAAAACAGGAAGGCATGTCTTCTCACCATCTCCTTTCGTGCTTGAGGTCTGCTCGTCCCACTTTATCCGATGTAGCATGAGCCGCTTGAACTTCTTCTGCGCTTTAGGCCCTAAGGGGAAGTGGAGGAAATAAAGAAGACCTTATCAGGGAGTGTTTTAATTCATACGTTGCTGTACATCAGCCTTCAGGCCCCCAAGTGGCATCATAACGATGACAGCTTGCAGCAAGGAAATGAAGCAAGCAGCATTAGCAGATCTTCCACTGAAATAGAAACACAAGTCCTGTTTATTATCTGGGGAAATATTTGATCCTTTTTCCAAAACTCTGCCAGAACCTGCCACAATCATAATATTCTGCAGGAATGAGTTCTTTGTGTTAATTTTTGGATGACATGAAGCAGTAGCTTCTTTTCTGCTGAGCTGCGCTGGTGGGAAGACTTGGCTGGAAGGGCTAAAGGCCACAACCCCTCATGGTGGGTAATCTGGTATGGGTGGATGAACAGCAGGTGGGATCAATCCCAGGAGTGAGCAAGGCAAGAGACTGATGTGGGTAGACCGCCCCTCTTTCCTCTTCCATTCCACCACCCAGGAAAGAGAGAGGCCACACTTGCTAGCAGCTTGAAGGGTCCGGATGCGATGGTCTATTAAGCGTCACAGGTGAGCCTCCCCATAACCCCAGATCTCATACCAAGCTGTCTCGTAGGGGTGGGGGCGGTTCTCAGAACACGCAAGCCACCACCATGGGAAATTCACAGCCCCACTGACAGGAAGTCCATCCCTTTCTCACCTCCTTCTACAACCACCACGTTGACATCTTTGTGCAAAACGACAACCCCCGTGAGGTACAGCTGGCCTGCGTTTGCTTCAATTTTGAACTTCTTTGCTGGGTTGCTTAGATTCCGCACCCTGAGGGGAGACACAAGAGAAAGGCACCCCGGGATGGGGGTGGGGGTGACCAAGCTCAAAAGGGAAGGGGCAGGAACACCCCTTCAAGACGTGGGACAGACACGTGCACATACTCACCTGTAAACAGCGATATGAACCCCCTGGGAAGTATCTTCCTTTAGCTTTTTCACCTTTTTCGCTTTCCTCTGTTCCACTGTGAGCTTGCGAGCAGCATTGGCCTCTTCGTGGGCTCTGCGGAAGCAAGGAAAGGACATGCCAGGAACCAGACGGGAAGCGTTCCATGGACCCATAAACGCCTGCAGCACAGGGCTTCCCCTCAAGGGCTGGGAAAGGATTCGTGAGAACCATACATTCAAATTCCCCTCAGTGAAACCATCAGAGGGTTGCCCCGTCTCCCTTCAGAGGAGGGTCAAGTGGGTAGGCATCCTCCTGAACCATTAAGCAGAACAAAAGAATGGCACGTTTTATCCTGGGAAGCAGCTGAGCTGCTGGAACGCCACCAGCCCAAGGATACGGCGCGATCGGGGTGTGAGCTCAGGCCACCCCTGGCCACTCTCTCCTACACCACCCTGGCTCTCCCTAGACCCTTCCCGGCTTCCTTTCTGAACTTCCAAGAGGAAGATGCAGGATGTAAAAAATACAAGAACAAGGATAAGATCAACAGGTTTTAAGAAGAACTTTTACTCTAAGGGCAATAAGAAAGAAGAGGAATAAGAGTAAGGAATTTAAAAATAACTCAATAAATAAATGTATGTATATATATATACACCAGCCCTACTTCTGCCTCTTCGCCATCTGGGCTCGCACATGGGCCTCTACTTTGGTTGGGTCCTGAACAGCTTCCGTTCCAAGAACTCGCATCAAATTTGAGATTCGTACTGCAGCAGAGGAAAAAACAAACAAACACGCACCAGCATTCAGAGGGACAAGGCTGACATGTGGCATCTCTTCCTTAAAACAAACAAACAAACAAGAAAACCCCCAACAACAACAACAGCTGCCGTGCGTGTGCCAGGAAGAGCCTACCTTTGGGCTCGGGAGGCGGCATGAGGCCCAGCCGCACTTTCTCCTGCAGCTCCTTCTGGGCTTCCCGGCGGGTCTGGCGCCGCAATTTCTTCTGCTCTTTTTTGGTTAGGTAGACCCCCAGCGTCACTGGCGTGTCGCTATCCACTGGGGCAGACAGAGGAGAGGAAAGGAAACGGAACAGAAAGTCAAGCGGCCGACAGAAGCAGGAATTCCTGCTCTCAGGAGGGAAAAAAAACGCAGGCAAGGGCAGACTGGTTATGAGACCGATTTCAAAACCGGTGTTCTGCTGCTACCTTTTATTGACTACATGAAAGAGAATATTCATTTTTACATTTCAGCTACTCTCTCCTCAAGAAGGGCAGATCCTGTGTAGCTCCTTTTTGAAAAACATTCTGCTTTGAGGCTTCTGATCTCAGGAAGATGACAGCCAGAATCCAAGGATGACAGTGTCAAAGATGCACATAGGGGTCTGGGGGGTGATTTTTGGGAGGTGGGGGTGGGGGAAGGGATGAACTTCCAAAGGGAAGAGTCTTCTCATCAAACCACTTTGTATTGCCTGCAATGGCTCTAAGCACCCTCTCTTATGCTCCGCTCATTGGAATTAAAAGCGGGTCGTCCCACTGGCTCCTCAGCCAGGAACCTTCTCTGGTGCAGAACCCAAACTGAAGCACTTACCTGGAGGGTTCAACTGAGCTGGGTGTTCCACCAGGTTTGTGATGCCAAAGTAGTCTTCTCTTTTAAGAAAATCATCAGCTTTTCTAAAGAGCACAAAGGAAAGAATGGGCACTTGTTAAAAGGCCTAAGATGATCTACGCTAGAACAGGGAAGTAAAGCTTCACGTCTCTCATCCCTGCACACTGTAAAGCTATTCTCCTCGCCCTACAAAAAGGTGGTGGGCTTGACAGCACTGCGGGCAGAGACAAGCAAATTTTTTTTCTACAAATTAATTTCAATAAGTACATTTTGTGGCATGGATTTTGAAGGATCAGAAACTCTGAAGGGAGATTTGTTTCTTTTTTTAAACAACTAGTTAGGTGTTTTGTGCTTTGTTTCTCACACAGAAAGGACACTGGTTCTGCAGAGAAGACCACATGGCCAAATAACAAAAAACCTCAAGGAGAAAAATAATAGAGCTCCTTGTCTCGAGGAAGGGAGGTGAGGAATCCCATGGGTCTGAGAATTTTTTTTGACTGAGACATCTGGCCAAGTCGAGACAGATGAAATGCATGAAAATGAAGCCCCAGGTGCTTATTGTCGCCTTCCCTCCACAGGAATCACATGACCAAGCAGCCCGGAAACTTACACGTCAATGCCGTTGGGGATGATATATGAGTCCCACCACTCCACCTCCGGAATGTCCCCTTCTTTGAGCTCCTTTTTAGGGGTGATAAGAGCCAGCTTGGTCGAAGTGTGGATGCCCGTCTTCTTGGCAGCCTGTGAGATCTCAGCCTGCAGTTTTTCTAACTGGGCCTGCCAACCACACAAGCATTTTCAGGAACAGAGCAGAACAAAGAAAAGAAAAAAAAACCTTTGAAAAACAGTTTGGCCTGGAGGTGAGGGCATGAATTTTCTTGGCTGGAGTTTCTTGCAGTCCCAAGAAGGATGCTGCTGGAAAACGCCCCAAGCCAGGTGGGCCTGATCCTGCCCTTCTGTCTCTAGCGTGAGGCTTAGGAAGAGCTACTCACCTAGTGAGCAGCAATGTTAATCTCCCAAATAACTCTTTCTTTTTGTTTCTGACTACAGGACTCGAATGCCAGTGGGCTGAGGCTAGGCTTCCCTTGCGTTCTACTCTCTTAGAACAGGGGTGAGCAATGTCAGCAGGTCCCCAATGAATTCTGTCTTCCTAGATCCAGCCACAGGCTACACCCCCAAGAGTAATGAAATTCGAGGATGCCAAGGGCTCTAAATGCCCTTTAAAGGTCCTTCTGCCCAAAGTATGCAAATAACCCACAGTTGAATATTTAAACCCAAATGGTGTTTGTTTTCAGCAGTGGCTCCTCCTTTTTTCACTGCAAAACACTACAAGCCATTTCAAGCCAGCGAGATGCTTGTGTTTCCAGCCAGTGGGGAAAATTTAGCAGCCTAGTTTTCAGGGGTGCTTGAGGGGGGCTTGCAAGAAAACAGCCACCGGCAGGAAGGTTCCCACCCATCCTGCTCTGTCTGTCTAGAAGAAAGCAACCCTTCCCATCCCCCTAAGCGGCCCTACCTTCGTCCGCAACCTCTGGGCGATTTTTTCAAACTTGCCCTTGTCGTGAAACTTGAAGGTCCTCTTCGGCCGCTGAGCTGGGGCGATGGAGACCCGGGGGTCGAAGTACGTGTTGGACTCCATGTCCTCGGAGGGCTTCTCCTTGAGCTGCTGCTTAAACTGCTCCCTCTTCACAGCCCGGATGTTGGCCTTGAGGGTGGGCATGCGGTGCGTCAGCTCAATCTCCTTGCCGGTGGCGTCGACGGTGCGCCCTTGCTCGTCCAGGATCAGCGGCGTTGGCTTGGTCTGGTCCTTCAGCTCAACTTTCCTGGGCCAAGACATCCCAAACACAACTTTGGTTACAACGCAGCTCTCGTTAACTCGTCAGTGACTCCAGTGGAGGTCAGCAAACTTGGGGCCATGTCCATCCATCCTGAAGTCAAGTCTATGGAACAAGGGGTTCGGGTGTCTCCTCCCCCAACACCTCCCCACCCCCTTAGTGGTACCCTAGGAAATTGGCACCATGAAGTTGGCACCATATAAGCTTCAAGGCAGTGGAGGATAATCATCCTGAAAGAAGGCGGGTCACCACATCGATCCCTCCTCCTACAAACCTCCAGCTGTTTCTCCATCCAGGCAAGCCAAGGAAAAGAAGTCCATTTGGGACCCTGAGTGCCCGGCAGCTTCACCTCTCTGCCCCACTAAGTGCCACTACCTGCCCGCTCAAATCACCTGGAACTCACCAAGGAACGCGTGGAACTGGGGTGATGCCAAGCACTTGCCCTTCCTTGTCTCTGCAGATCCAAAGGAAGAAATTGACGGAGCCGCAGGCTATCAGACTAGACTCCACCCCTCCAGCGCGGGAGCCCTCCTGCCTAACGCAGGAGGCCGCAACGTTCTACCCAAAGACAGGAGCAGAGGGTGGAGTCTCTCGCTGGCCCGATGGCTGGGCCCACAGAACCCACCCCGACCCAAGAAGGAGAAGCCACTGGGCAGAATTCCATTCAGGGTTCACCGGGCCCTCCCTCCCTCCTCCAACACTGCTCAGCAGCACGTTGCGATACTCACGGCGGTGCGATCCCCATGGCGTGCAGGTTGGCCAAGCCCACCATGTTTGTGTTGCCAATCAGACCCGGCTTCAATGCCAGCTGAGCCTGGATCCGGGCCTGCAACTCGGCTGCTTTCCGTGCCTTCTCAATGGCGTCGTTCATGAAGGTGGCCGCTTGAGAGGGCTGGATGGTGTTGCCGATGGGGAGGCGCTCGGGCTGGGTGGTCGTTGGGGCTTTAGGCTGAGAGGCAGAGGAGAAGAAGAAGAAGAAGAAAATCCCCAGGTCATTTCTGTGAAATAGATCCTGCAATCTTTGTGAGGAAGCTTTGCAACTCTCAGCTACAAGATGCAGCCAAGAACAGGAAAACACCAGTTGAGACAAAAGTGTGGGAAAAGCAGGTGAGGGAAAGGGGAAAAGGTCGAAGAGCCTGTCCTGAAAGGCACTGGATGCCAGAAGGTTCCGCAACCCATGGGCCCTTTCCATTGTCCTTTGCAATTGTGATTCCATGGGCTGAACCCTACACTTAAGGGATCCAGTTACATTAGTAGGAGTTGCTCATCTCAAGAATTAAAGTTCACCAGAGGCCCCGCACTGAATAGTAAGGGAGTGGCATGATTTCTGCAGCCTTCAAGAGGAACAGGCATAGTGTGCATCTGGTTCTGCACGAAGTGGTTTCACTGCTAATTCCGGAAGGCTGTACCTGAGGCGCAGGTGGGCTGATAAAACTCAGCTGTTTTTTCCTTTCTTCAATCTGCCGTGTTGCTGCTTCCATCATTTGCTTGATCTAAAGAAATAAGACAGATAGCACTGGTTCTCCTTGAGTACACACAGCACTCCTCCTTGGCCCCAAACCAACCCCAGGCTCTTCTGGGCTGGACCTCCAGGGTCACCCATTCCAGAGCATCTTTCTTCCAAGGAAGAAACTGCCTGCCATTCTGATTTCTCGGATGCTTGCAGTTACGGAAAGGCTTTGATAGCACCCTCCGACTTCCACTGCTATCTTGTTCTCACAGAGAGGAAACTGTCTCATGGTAAAGGAATGACAGGTGCTCAATTGCTTTTTTTATCCTGCTCTTCTTTCTCAAAAGGCTTCCCTCCCCACGAAACAGTTCAGCCAAGAAACACTGACCTGGGCCCTTAAGGTAAAGGCCCCGTAAACATTTGTGGCTGAGCAAAGACTCCAACAGTGGCCTCTCTGGTATAATTCCAGCGCTCAGTTCATTTCGCTGGCACTCAAGATTGTTTTTTCTATATATTGGGACCAACTGTGGGCCTGCCCATCGAGGCCTACCTGCAGCTTCGTCAACATCCCTGGGCTTTCCGTTGGTGGGCCGGGGATCACCTCGGGCTCCTCCTCCACCTCTTCAAAGCGAGGGATTCGGCGCTTCTTGACTCCTGAAGACTCTTTCGATATTTCGGAGTCCTCCCCAAACACATCCTGAGGGAAAAGAACCAGAAAAGCTTGGGACAGGGACTGCTCAGAGCCAGACATCTGTGGCCAGAGGCCGGAAAGGTGACATCTGGACTATAAATCCTAAAATCCCCCATACAGATGGAGAAAAGTGAGTAGCCCCAAATTGTTACTTTTCTGTATCTCAAAAGGATAAGCCCGCTGAGCTATGCTGAACCAGCACAATTAGCTGAGTCATTTCAGTGGCTGAGGTTTCAGGGCTGTTTTTTATTTTTTAAGTTGTTGTAGGGGACAGCATGCAGCAGGTCCTGAGCAGGGGAAATCTGATCTCTGAAACTTACCCACCTCTGGGCTGCAAAGACAGGTCCTCATCCACAAGCCCGGGACACAGAACAAGTTCAAAAGAGAGGGCTAGCATTTAACATGAAACATGTAAGGACCGTGGCACGAGATACACCAGCTTCTGAGAGGCAAAGTGCAAAACATATGGAAGATCAAATGCCCATGAACCCTGAGTCTGGATGGATCAGTGGTCTCATCCAAAATGGCACTTCTTAGGAATAAGAAAAAAGGTACCCAGTCCTTCAGCTGAGGAAGAAGGTGCGTACAGTGTTTTGTTGTGGCTGGTTGCTAAACGAACAATGAGGGGAAAAAAAATCCTTTTTCCCCTTAAACTTTTAGGCATGTGGCCAAAAGCCAATCCAGACTTTGGCTCACCTTCAACTCTCTCTTCCGGTTCCGGTCGCTGTTGGACTTGGAGTGTCGGGAACTTCGCCCTTCTTCAACTGCTTCAAAGAGCTTGTCGACAAACCGCAAGGTGGAGTCATCCAGAAAGGGCTTGAGATGATCTGAGAGTTTGGAGGGGAAGGAGGTGGAATGGAGGATTTCATTTGACACATTCAATTATCAATTGGTGGGTGGGCTGGCAGATGATATCAGAAAGCGCAGGCACCTCATTCCAATACTGGTATCAAATGGACCAGCCGTCTGACCCCCTCCATAGGTACATAATAACCCAACATAAAACTGTCGCCTACTGCTTTCGGACAAAGTCAGCAGGGGAGGAAAGTTACCTGCTGCTTTCTTCTTGTCCATTCCCTTCCCTACACAGTTCAAAGCAGCTGTGACCACCGTGGGCTCTGAGAAGCCGAGGACCCGCTTTACTGTCTTCTCCACCCATGGCTTCAGTTCATCCAGCTCCCTTTTGGAGAGCGCCATCTTCAGGAGGAACGGGCTTGACCTAGAAGGAATGAAGGAGGCCAGCAGGTTAGGCAATCATCCAAGCAGCACAGCCCTCGACTCCTCATGCCTGGGGATGCCTGGAGTTTATTTCTAAAAAGCGCAATATTTCCAGGCACTGATTTAAAAGAAGAACTAAGGATCCAGACCTAATTTTTTTTTTTGGGGGGGGGAGCACAAATGGTACCGTTTCTCTTTTGGTTTTCCTATTGATGAACAAAGCACAGGTGCAACTCCTAACTGGGAAAAGCAGTGCCTCTCTCTCTCTCTCTCTCTCTCTGGCCATTAAAACAATACAGGACTGAAAAGAACTGCTGAAGAAACAGGCCAAACGCTGCTCTGCTCAGCCCCAATCCGAGCCCCATTTCCTACTTGACAGGTGAAATCAGAAAGAGCTGCAAACCCACAACGTTGGCTGAAGCTTCAACAATATTGTTGTTTGTTTAATGACAAAAGGATGGGTGGCTAAAGACCACCAGAGGATCCTGAACTTCAAATACACAGCCACGCTCCCCATCATCCCCCAGTCAGCGCAAGGGGACTAGACAGGCATCATCAGCTACAGGGTTCCGACCTGGGGATCTACAGAGGCCATCACTCTCAGGCAACACAGCGGGCGAGACACAACTGGCCTGGCCTGGCCTGGGGATCATGGGAGCCGTAGTCGAACACTCCCTTGTAGAGGGATGGAGGCAGCGGGCCCAGCCCTCCTGAAGGCTCGTTTCCCACGGAAGGGTCCGAGAAGGGGGAAGAGCCTGGGTGGGTTGGAGACCCTCCTTCCCGCGCCCCCCCCCCGAAGTGTGGGGGGACCCCCCTCTCCCCCCCTCCCCCACAGAAGGGACGCCACGCCCCCTCCTCCAGACCCACAAAGCCCCCACCCCCGCCCGCCTGGGCTCCTCCTCACCCGGCGCTCGGGCGGCCCTTCCCTCCGCCCGAATCGGTCGGCCCGGCGAGGAAGAGGCCGCGCCACCAGCGGCTCTTCCCGGACGGTCACGGAACGTCGTCGGCGCGCGGAGCGGAAGCGGAAACGCGGCAGGAGGGAGGCAGGCCGGAAGTGGCGCGGACCAGAGAGTTTCCAAGCGGCTCAGCTTTCGGGAGCCCGTCTCTCCCGCTTGGGAGGCGGGACTTCCTGTCAGGGGGAGGCGCCATTTTATCCCCGCCCGCCCTCCGGCGTAGCGACAGTGGCGTAACCATGGAGACGGCCTCGCCGTGCCTCTGATTGGGCCCTTGAAAAGTCTCTTCTCTCCCAATTTTGGAATATACGAAATTAAAAAAAAAGCATTTTAAATAACATTTCTAGGCCTCTGCTGAGCCCTGGAAGAGAGTTGCGTGTTCTTGGCCAGCCAACCGAGTATCTCTAGGTCTAAGCCTGGCCTACCTCACAGGGTTGTTGTGCAAAGCAGGGGAAACACAAGCCATATTCACACAGTGGGCTGAAGAAAACCTTGGTATAAAATGAGGCATATAATCAAACAGCACATTAAATAAATCTGTTTGGGTGGGCTCTGATCTGCCCGAGGTTGGCATGCCAAACTTTATGGCAAGACCTGTAATTTTGCCAGTACAGTTTTAACAACCCTCAGTATTGTGGCAGAATACTATACTTCAGCTGTTTGTGTAATAGTGCCACCCCTCTATCTGGCAGACACACAAAGGTCAGCAGCTTAGGAGAAAACTAATGGCCCACATGCTGTTTTGGGGAGCTGTCAACAGTGACCAGCCTATGACTTTTAAAAAAATCGCATACAAAGAGATTCCTCTGCCTTGTCACCAGTAAGTGCAACAAACAATCTACTTTTCTGAAGTACCCAAAAGCTCACGACACTCCAGGCATCTTATCGATATCGTAAAGCTATCACATAACCCTGAAATTTATATCCTGAGTAATGACACAACAATGAATAAAGAGGAAGCCTTAATAGGCGAGTGACCAAGTTGAGCTCGTTACTCCTGGCTAGAAACTGCAAAAAAGGGTGGTAAAACAGGAAAACAAAACAGAACAGTGCAGGGGTCAAATCCTGAACAATAGCCCTGATCAATGACGTTGGAATTCTGCTCTTCTTAAAGCATGCCTAGGAGAAGGATCATGTGTGGCAGCACAACAACTCTATCAGAAATAGAAATTAACACTTAAAGTGGTTTTAAGTTGTAAAAGCTTTTTATTGGCCTACAAATACATTACAACACAACTTGTGAGAGCAGGACATAAAATTAATGAGCAGAAGTATACAGTAAGGTCCTTCCTGGATTGAACAACTTCAGACTATAGGTACTTTTGTAATGATAGATGAGTACTTCATTTGGGGGGACAGGTGGGAAATGCTCCCCCTTAAAAACAATACTTGACTGTCAAAATCTAGATGAAAGCATCCTCTTATCTCATCTATTAATTCTCTCACCACAGGCTGTCTGTCCTCCTGTTTAGGAAGCATTAAAAAAAAACAAAAAAACAAAAAACGAGCTTTGTCAAAGAGATTTTTGCTGAAGTTAAGCTTGCAGTTAACCAAGGCCCGAGAATGTGTACTTGACTTTACAAATATTTAAATCTCAATAAAAGGAGAACTAATGGCAGATTCCAGAGAAATGGAAAAACTCCCCCCTTATGTCCCCCAGTTATTCAGTCAGCCACGTTGAGAAACCCATCCAGTTTCTGCTCTGCTCGCAGGCTTTCAAGTTTAGCAACCAAGCCAAGGGTCTGGACGTTTCTTCCGTATGAGAAAATTGATCTTCCGGTTCATTTCGTCATTGTAAATCCTGCGGCAAGTCTCATAAGCTTCTCGATATCTCTTCCGGCATGGCTTCTCATAATATCGGCGGCGCTTGGCCTCATCTATAATCCCATCCGTGGTTAGGATCCTGAAGGGAATGAAGGAGAGCGAGGGTAGAAATCATATTCTCAAAGAAAAATAAACCGAGACAACTTCCTCCTGGCTAAAAAGTATTCAACACACACACACACACACTTTAAAGGGGGGGGAGACTAAGTATTAATTGTTAGAAATAGATTTCTTTCCTTATAAGATGGAGATGGTGTGGTACAATGATCCAAACACTTGGGGGAGTCAGGTTCTTGTTTTGACAGAGCTGAGAATGTAATCGTCATTTTTTTATTAGCGTCATGGGTTGTGAGAATAAAGTAGGAAAGGAGATAACCAAGGAGCTCACTAGTGGAAAAGCAAAACAGAAATTTAACCCAACGCTTAACAGCAGGAAAAGAAACACAGAAGAATTTTGTTGAGTTAAAAAGGGGGAAGTTTTTCTTTAGCATAATTCAGCACAAACCCCAGAGATCTGCCTCACTGAAATGTTTGCATTCACATGGCTGTGCAGGCTGCTCACTGTTGTCAGCCTGGAACGCATGCAAGAAAAATAATCATGAATGGGCTCCAGGCCCCACCCACCAGCAGCCGATGCCCAATGAGAGCTGCTCTGAGCTCCCCCTCCACCCAGCTGCCCAGCCAATCCTGAAGCCAGAGAGACTTATGCAACCTCATGCGCACCCTTTGCCCACGGTCTCATGGGCCCGGGCTGTGAGGGAGACACATGTTTGGCTCATTGGTGAAGCCAGCCATTGAGAAGAACGTGCCGAGGACTCAGCGAAACACACATACACACACGAGTGCAGAACGGAGCACAGCAGCTGCAGCTCAAGCTATTTTTAAACTGATGGGTTGAAATCCTGAGCCAAAGGAAAAAAGGGAGTAAAGGGAGCAATAGCGGAAGCCTCCTCAGAATCCAGCTACGCACGTAGTCCCTGCTGTGATCGAAACCTCCTCACTATCTCAGGGGGAACGGTCCCCTATCCTGTTTCTTGCCGTAGGAGTCACAAAGAAAGGGGGCCAAAAACATTTCTCCCTAGAAAATAAAAAGGGGATGCTTAACTGCCCAGAGCTATCATTTCACAGGAGCCTTTTCACCCCTTCATCGTCTTTTTGGTTTCTCTCCCCTCCGGCCCACACCTTGCTCCATTTTTCAGCAAGGCAAGAAAAATATCCCATTTCACAGCAGTTTGGATGGGGCTTCCTGGGATCCCTTGGCATGCTTTCACACCTCCAGCCCCGCCCTCAGCATTTATAATGTTTCCAGGGGATGGTCCTTGCTCCAAGGTTCAAATTCCAGGCAGATGCAGTTCTTTTCTGAGGAGCACCCAGACTGCAGGCACCTCTGTTCCCCCGTCCCCATTCCATCACTGCCAAATTCACTTCAAACAAACCTCTAAATGGAGCAATTACTGTATAAACCGGTCTACAAACACACAAACCCTTTAGAGACAAAACAACAATTAAGGAAAGCTTGTCACATGAGCGGGAAATGTCCTGGACTGCAACATTTGGACCAGATGTTGTTGCACTGCAACTCCCTTTAGGTCTATCCAGCACAGAAAATAATCAGGAATGGTGGGAGTTACAGCATCTCAAGGACCACCCTTTTCCCTAATCCCAGCTTTAGCTGAAAACAAGATGTGATGTTCTTTCAGGGTACAAAAAGGAACCATCCTATCAAGCCCAGCTCTGCTTTTGGAATGTGGACATGAGCAAAAAGTACAAAGGGGAAAAATGGTCTGTTAGGAAGCCACTCAGATGAATCAGTGCACATCCCCCCCCCTCCACAAATTACCATGCAAGTGTGGGGTAGAAGAAGATACATCTTCTTCTCTCTCTCTCTCTCTCTCTCTCTCTGAAAGCAAGCAAGACCACCTTTTCATCCTCAAATGACATCAACAGTCAGTCTCATACCCGCGTGAGCAGTGGTGAACAAAATGCAACCCTTCCTTCATAAGTTGGCGGATTGCAATCAAAACCTTGCCACCCTCTCACCTCTGCTGGCTAAGGAGGGCCAAGGCAAACCGCAGCCAAATAAAACGCATCAGAGCCCATTTTGCCCACCAGCTTGCCCCGAAACAGAAGGCATTTCGGATTCTTTCCTGAATCTTGGAGAATAAACGTTCCGTTGCAGGAGACTGCAAGGGAAAAGGGGGGAAAATCTTCTGCAGGGAACTGAAGGCCAGAGGACCACATCTGAACTGTGCCAAATCGTTTTTTTCAACCCAAAGTCTTGCCTGCTCCTATAGCGATTCTTTTTAGTTCAGAGGAACAGACCTAGGCTTGTTTCCGTACCTGAAAACAGACAAATGGCTAGCTCTGTTATTGGTTAATGTTTACTATCAGAATGGGAAGATGTGCTTCCGAGATTTCCTGCCCCTTTGTTTTAAAATAATTTGGTTGGCACACTCGCTGCTCTGCCTCCAGTAGCTACGTTGCTTTGGGCGACCCCTATAAAAATGGTCCATGTTTTGTAGATATGCTGAGCCGTATGAAGACATGGCAGACACACATCCACTGCACAAGAGGTGTCTGACGATTCCCAGGACAGAGCTCCCCTTTTCTGAACATTAAAGTGACACAGAAGCACTAGTCATGTCAGTCTTTGCTGCACTGTCATTGCCCCGAGGGGCTGCCATTACCAGCAAAGGCACCCATTCCCTTCATAGAACCACTGGTGCTATTTTGGATACAGAGTTGAAGGAAAGGAAGCAACCTTTTTACCTGTGCAGAACTCGGTAGGCAGCATCCACGTTGCCGTTGGGGACCATGACTGTCCGAGCAATAAATCTCAGGTGGCGGGACATCTTAAATACAGCAGTTTCTACATAAAGGAAGTGGTGGTCGCTAGCTTCTGGTCCACGCAGAAACTCCCACTTGCACACCTGATTTTAAATAAAGAGTCCCACATCCACATGTATCAGTCTTTGAGTATTAGTGTGGTGCTTAAGTAAGCAAGACATTCTGGGTTCACCTCTTCTCTCTAATGTGGGCTAAAATTGGTAGCTGTATGCAAACCGTGATCTTTGGGCATCAGTTTCCTATATTACATGAATTATTCTGGGATGTTATACAAAAAGCCTGTGGAAAAACAGTCTTGGGCCCCTTTTTTTCCAAACTAGATTTAAAAATGGAGAGCACTCAAAACGTTCCAAAGCATCACAGATCCCATGAACAACCCTCCAGGCCACTAAATACTGCTTTTATCTGCGTCTCCTTGTAGAAATGAACATATGTCTGAATGTGATTGCTTTCGTGCCTGCATTTAGGTTGTGCAAATCACACAGGGTTAAAAACACATTCCATAATTGTGACAAAAGTACACATGGGTTAGATGGAAGACTTTCAGTCTACGCTTCGCTCTAGGGTTGTTGTTGCTTTTTTTTAATGTTGTTGCTGCTGCTGTTGGGGGGGGGTTGTACTTTTATTTTTGCTGTTTTAATAAGATAAACTGTTTAATTCTGCTTGAACATACAGTAATATGGCGTTTTAAAACCTATATTTGCTTTTTAAACATGCCGTCAGCTGCCTTGCATGCCAGTACTGGGAGAAAGGCAGGCTAACGACACCATTAAATTAAATCTATTTTTAAAAATAGCGTATTTTCTTTTCTTTCCTTATTACTAGGAAAAACATGAAGAAATTGGCGCTTATCTTTAATAACAAAATTAGAGGGTGTCATGCATCAAATCTCAACCCTCTCCCGCAAAAGAAGCGCACATTTTCCCTTCAAAAAACATCATCCCAGTTGGTCTGCGACACAAACGAAAGCCAGCCCATCCTTCCGGGCAGCAGGTCCTAATCGAGGCCGGGGATGCGCGCGGCCTACTTCTGCCCTGAGAGATGGGGACCACAAGAAAAACGCTCCGGCACCCCATCAATGACTACTTACCGGGGGGGGGGTGTCCTCCAGAAGTACTCCTCGCTCCTCTCAAAGACGGACAGACACCGAACCGGAACCGGAAACACAAGCGCCATGACCTCCTCGTTCTTCCCTTTGAGGCTTGCGGCCTAGGCTGCGTAACCATGGCAACGGGGAGTCGGGTGGGAAGGCCTACTCGGGTGATTGAGGCGTTTCACTCCGATTAAAGAGCTAGTTAGCTGGTTCTTTACTCAATGAAAAAGTTTATTAGCTTTTTAATTAAAAGTCCGTTTCTTTTCTTTGCTCCTCCTGTTCCTAAACCTCCATGATTGCTCTGTGGATGCAAGCATTGAAAATGCTAGTGTAACTGACTTTATTTATTGGCTTTGTATAGTAAATGAAGAAAAACACACTTTAAAAGACACCTTTTTTCTCATAAGTTTTTGAATTGCATCACTTGGTGCCTCCCTCTCCACCTCCGAGGCAGACCACATTTTTTGCAAAATGGCTGCCAATAAACTGCGGATTGTCAAGCTAATTTTGTGGCTTCCGTGCAGCTAACTGAATTGATAGGTGGGAGAAAGAGAGGACGCTATTATACATTTATTTGTTGCATTTATATCCTGTCTTTCCTCTGGTGAGTCCAAGCACCCTCTCTGACTTTCCTTCTCCCACTTTCTCCTGCTAACAACCCTGTGATGTAGGCCAGGCAGGCACAACATGTGAGGGACAAGCCCTCTACCCCCTATTGACTCTACACAACTCTACACCACTGACTCTCCAAGCTGGCATGAATACCCTATATTTTACGCCATATGTCTGAAGAAGTGGACTTGGCCACAAAAGCCCAAATTAAAATGCAACAGTCTTTAAGGCATCTTTTTAATTTTTATTTATTTGTGTGTGTCCCTCCCCTTCAGTTTTGCCTGATCTGCTTGCAGACAAACATAGCTTCCTCTTTTAAAACAGTCTTGTGGCACTTTAAAGACTAGCAAGTTAAAAAGAAAAATAAAGTACTGTAACATCTATTGTGAAATCTCTGAAGGACAACTTAGCTATTTGTTTTGTTGGCGGCAGAGGGAGCTATTGCCTTTCACAGCTTTGGTAAGAATTATTTTCTGTATTTTGGGAACTTTTTCCTTACAGGTGACTTCCACTGCCTTTATTTCCAATGAGGGAGCTATCAAACTATAGAGTTCCATTCTGTATAGAGCTGTGGAAAATCTAAATGTCCTGAGGTAAATGAGATGTAAAATCTTGTGCCAAAATAAACCTCTTCTGTAATATAACTTTCTTAAAATTATGGCATTTACCTCAGAAAGCTGGAAATTATCTGTAGCTGAAGCTACTTATATTGTGGATGACAGTTAAAAAAAAACAACTATACAATTGGCATCATTACCAAATAATTTTACAATTTTAGTGCCACCTTCACAATGTGGTACTGTCCCAAATAGGCTTGAATTATACATATTTCCTATCATTTTCAACCAATATCTGGAATGATAGCAACTGTAATAGTCCATCCCATCAGGGAAGGTGCCAAGCTGTGGAAAGCCATCTTAGGGGGTTTAAAAGTCAGATCAATGTTTATACTAAACTGGAGGCTTCAAAAATGCCATACCTTGATAGGTCATTTATGAATGTTCCATCCGCTTCCATTGGCTTCCAGGTACATACCAATGAGATGACAGATTTATAGAAGAGTTGCAGGTTATTGGCTGGAGGGGCCGGACTGAAAGGCTATAAAAGGCAGAACCCCAAAGTGTTCTGGCTCAGTAGAGCTGCCTGGACTGCTGGACTAAGAGCTGAAGAAAGAAGAGAGCCTAAGAAGTGGCAGAAAACAAGCTGAAATCACTCAGTGACAAAAGGTAGCTGAAGTCACACTTAGGAGGGGAAAAAAAGAGCTAAAATCACTCATTTAAAAAAAGAGCTACAATCACTCATAGCAAAGAGCTAAAATCTTTGAAGGCAGAAGCTGAGCTGGGAAGTCAGGAAAGATTCTAGAAGTGGCTCTGGTTGGACAAGCTCCTAGCCAGGATAGCAGCAGGAAATGGCCAGCTTCAGCACCCAAGTCTTCAGGGGAAGCATGGCTAATCTTTCAGAATCTGACCAGAAAGAAGACTTCACCGACATCTGCCAGAGAACAGAATCTATTGTGATATTTGATAGTCTGTTCAGCTTAGTATTCTGGCAATTGGTTGAGGACCAGAAGGAACTGGTTTTGCCCTGCCCCAAAAGCACTAAATTATACACCAATGAGAAGACAGCTTTGGCTGGTATAAAAAAGAGAACCCCAAACTGTTCAGGGGCAGTAGAGCTGTGACTGTTGGATCAAGACCTGAAGAAAGCTTAGGAAGAAGCAGAAATGCTGCTGAAATCACTCAATAAAAAAATTGCTGAAATCAAGGCAAAAGTTGGCATTGTTCAAGGAAAATAACAAGCTGAAATGAAGCCCAAAAGGTACAGTAGCTGGGATCACTCTAGGCAAGGGGAAAAAAGCTGAAATCACTCAAGGCCGAAAAGTAGCAGAAATCACTAAAAGAAAAAAGCTGAAGGACAAAAAGTAGCTGAAATCACTCAAAGCAAAAAGTAGCTGAAATCACTGAAGGTAGAAGCTGAAAGGGGAAGTCAGGAGAGAGATGCCATAAGTGTCTCTAGTTGGACAGCTAACCAGGGACCAGAAAGACGACTTCACATCTGACAGAACAGAAGTGAAGAAGCTATTGTAAGTGTTATTTGGGACACTGTTCAGTTTAGTATTCTGGCAATGAGTTGAAGACCAGAAAGAACTGGTTTTGCCCTCCCAAAAGCACTAAGTGAGATGAAGTAATGGGAAGGGGAGTTGTCTGAGTTCAATTCATTAAGATACCTTCAGTGGCAGTTTTAAAAAATAGTCACATGGGATGTAAACATTCTAACAGTTTTAATTTGCTTATCTGGTGATATATATATCTAATTCTCACACTGCTACTGCAGTGTTGGTGTGAACATGATGTTCCCCACATGTATTAATTCGGAGTGGAATTTAAAAGTGAGATGTTTCCATTTGGTAGTTGAAAAGGTAAATGTACCGTTGGTGCTTAATTTTCCCTAAATATAGCAGGCCAGACAAAGGTGTACTGAAGTGATACATAAACTGACACTTAATATTTATTAAATTTATATTCTATTTTTCTTCTTAAAATGGTGCTCAAGATAACTTATAAACATTTGAAGGAATAAGCATGAGGCTGTGGTATATTTTACTGCTTTTAAGACAGACCTGGATCAAGGCCCAAAGCTGCCATTCAGTTCCCACAATAACCAACAACATGCTTATGGGAAACCTGCAGGGGCGATACTGTGATAGGCTAAGTTTATCTAGCTCTGTTTCTATAAGATCTGGTAGCTGTATAAATGTTGGAGCCCAGGGAGCTGTAACCCATCTCTTGTTGCGAGGAGGAGGGTGAAAATGTAGTGATAAAACAATGTAACATGTAGTCTGTGGTCCCTGGAGAAGCAGATGAGTCCTCCACACATTGCCAGACTTAAGCTCTAAACAGCCTAGCCAGTGCTGAGTAATGTTGGGAGTAGCATAGGATGGCACTTTCCCTCTCTGTGCTTAAGAAGAGGGTGCCACACATGCAGAAGGAATATGCACAATATACAAAATTTATCCTTGCATGGTGAGCAGAGATAGCCAGCAGTTGATACCATATGTACTGGCCCACACAAATCAAGCATTGCTTTCATGTGCAAATCTTCAACTGATTAATTTAATCTTGGGATATTTTTCCCAAGTCTTCATTTTGCAATTCAGCAGAGCCTTCTGTTATAGCTATACACATTATCTCTAAATTGCACATCAAACGTGTTTTTTTTCCTGCCTGACTCAGCTGTAGGCAACATCTCCCCACCCTAAATTCCTGTTTTACAAGGCTGGGACAAATAGTACTTGGGATTGTATTCAGTGAACTCTGTATAAACTCCATGGTTTTCAGCCATGTTCTCTCCCCTCTGTCCAGAGACCATGGGAAAACACTTAAGTTTGCATTTACAAAAGGATCTGCTTTCCCAATGTACCCACAGCTGCTCACTGGTTATTTTACAGCAAGACTAGGAAATCTATGGACATCTAGATGTTGAACTACCCTTGTTTAGGCTAGACAGGGCTGATTATGGGCAAGTGCCAAGTAAAAATTTTACTTTTTGTGACTTGACACAGTAAGATTAGATCAGTTATAGCCTTGTCACTGGATAAATGAAGATTCCAGATGCAGGGACAAAATATCTCTCAAACATTAGCCACTACTAAACTTGGGGTATTTGGTTTTCATATCCTGCTGGAGAGCCTAAGAGTTCCTCAGCTGATATGCAGGAAGCATAGATATTTTTACCATTTTGCGCAGTGATTTCTATGCAACTTTATATTCGCTGGTTTTGCTTTCATTTTTTAGATATGAAGTAAAGCAAATCTAGAGTGCTGTAGAAAAGCAGCCTTGAAATATGTTTTAAACCTATACAAGGCAGAATAATTAGAGCACAATGTATTCTATCCCAACCACACATAAGACATAGACAGAAAAACACATGTTACGAAACCTCATTTAACAGCCATTAACGGTGATTTTTATTGAAACCAAACATTCTCTTCCACCCTGGGAGACAGCCAGATTCTGTGGCATCTTTCTTAGATACAGAAAAAATGTTTAAGTTAGAAAAAAATAAAAAGTGGGAAAAAGGAAATGGGTGGGGAAAATTCACACATTGTTGGGAGATGCATATAGCTGAACTTCAAGAACTGCAGTTACATGTGGGCCTTCCATTAGACACTTGTCCGTTGAGCTCCATAATGGATGTAGGCAAGTTGGGTAGAGACTTTGACAAGCAGCCAAGTGTTCCTCTGGGGAGGTGGCTACCCACAGTTGTGGGGCCAGGCAGGCTCTGACATCGAGGGTGCTCACTGGGCCCTGGAGCTGGGATGTTGGAATGGAAGCAGACTGGAGAGGTATGGAAGGAACCCAAAGGCATCACAGGGTTCACATTGCCTGGAACAGCTGCATTGTTCTGTAGGAAGACAATGAGGCCATATGTGCTGCCAGCTCTGGGTCCCGGAAAGGCTTGCCCAAATGTGGGATTCACCTGTGAGAAGTCCATGTGCCCCAAAGGAGGATTCGAAATGGGTGCAGTGTGGATCCAGGTCATGTTCATGGCAGGCCAGTCACCCGGAAAGCGCCCTGGTTCCCCCAGTGGAGTGCGGGTTTCGCTGTCAGAGAAGTCAGGGTCTGTGAGGTGTGTCTGGTGCAACTCTTCCGTGGGGGGGCTTTCCACAGAGTCTGGGACTGCCCTCCTGTCCTGGAAATTCTGTTGGGAGAAAGAATAGGACAACAGTGTCAAATGGAGACGAATGCAGGGCTCAAGAGTCAAGAATATGTGCCTACGCTTCACATGGTGAACCAAGAATCATGGCAGGTGAAGATGAGCACATTACTTTTGGCATCTGAAGAAATTATTACTATTAGTTTATATGCTGTATTTCTACCAAAAAGGGACCCTAAGCAGCTCACAACATTAAAAGTCACACAATTTAGAAAGACAATAAAATCTACTAATCCCAAATAAAACATGCCATAAATTGTTTCTGCTGCAACAGGTGAGCATGACTGAGGCTTTTTATGTACAGCTGCTCACAATGCTCTAGTCAATGTGGCCATTCTCCCTACTAGAAAAAGGGAAGGAAAAAAAAAAGATCCAGTCTCTCACCTTTCTAGTCTCACATGTTTTTTCTGCTGCCACTGCAGCACTGTTGGTATGGGACATCTTTAAGGCGATGTGAGGAAACCAGACCTTCAACATCCTCTCCACCTGCAGGAGGGTGCCCAGATAGCGCTCCCTTAAAGACAAAGAGATAAGCATAAGCATAAGGAGGGGATAAAAGACCACCCAGGCACAGAGAGGGGCAACTGATTCTACCTTTCCAAGAGAAGCCCTGCTCCCGACTTGCCTTGCCTTGCCACAGTGCCCTTTCTTACATCACCATCGCCACCAAGGTGCATGGCACTTAACCAAAGAGCAGAGGCTGGTTGCCTCTTAAGAACATGCCCCAGAGTTTCCCTTTCCTCCCCACACTGCCATTCCCTTCTGTGAAAGCCCAAAGGTACAGGCTGTGCTTTCTTTTTAAAAAGAAAAAGAGTAATTTGCACTCTTTTCCAGCAGAGGATATGAACTGTGTAGGGCAAGTCAGACCCTCCATGGGCCACTGGACTGTGGTTCCCATTATCCTCTCCCATGGTCTATGCTAATCAACACAACTGGGAGTTGTGGGCACATAACTAGTTGGAGGCCCATGAATATAAATAGTGTAAAAAGCACAGTTCATGGCTGCTGGCAGGCTGACCTTTGGCCCTAGTACAATCTGCTCAAGGACTGAGTGCTAACAAAAGTTTGTAGAGCTTGGTTGGTTGGTGAGCTAAATACAGACAACACCCAAAATTCCAGGAAGTTTAAGCTAAAACCTATTTAGAACCAGTAATTCAGTCTTGGGAGAGGCATGTTCAAGCCAGCAGAATCAGAGCAGGAAAACTTGCACTATATGAGCAAATGGGTGTCATGGGGAAGGGGGGCATGACTGCTGTGGAAGCCTAAAGGGCCAGGTTGGGACACCAAAAGGATCAGATTTACTTCCAGGCTGAAGCTTCATATCCATGCTTTCATGGCTCCCTTTGGGAAATTCTCTCTTGTCCATGCCACTGTCACTTGTCTGTGAATAAATATTTGCAGTGTTCTTACCCCATCTCTGGCTTCTGTAGGACACCAATTATCCGCTGGATCCGATCCATTGCCACGCTTTGCTGGAAGCTGCTAAGGGCTGGAACAGCAAAGAGAGAGAGAGAGAGAGCGGTTAGCCGATGACAGCTGACAATCCATAACCTTAGTTCCTCAGGGATCTCTGACAGCAACAATGCAGGTATGAAAACATTAAATTTTGGCTTTTCTGTGTGTGAAGCTCTAGTGATATCAGGCCAGAAAAATGCCTCCTGCCCCAGTAAACAGTTTGCCTCCCACCTGTAGCATCAACAGCTTTTATAAGGCTAGAACCTAAAAATATGTTTTTTACAACTCTCAGAACACCATCTGGTAGCTGTACTCCAAAAAAAGGATAGGCTGGGTGGAAGATTCCAGGTTTCACCCCAAACTCTGCTTCACCCATTGGCTAGCTGCATAACTATGGATGTTTGTGTAATCAAACTCATTTCTAAAACCCATTCTTTGTTCCTTTATAAAACCATAAAGATTCCAGCTAGGTTGCAAAATTTTAACTGTATTTTTGTGGGGCAAGGGGGAGGGGTTGCCTATAAAAAACCACCCTGTATTTTCTTTTTCCTCTTAAGCAGCCTTTTCTATCAGATTTCTGCACTTTCCCTTCCTCTCCCACCCATTTGATGAATCATGCAGCTAAATGGCAAAGAGTTTGTGTTTTTTTGTAGTGAGGGCACCCTGCCAGGCTGTTTAAAAAGGTGCCTTGGAGTTAGGTTAGTTTGCCAGGAAGGAGAAAAAGACCTACGCGCACATGCTTGCGTACACACATCCCGATAGCCACACACAGAGGACAAAAACCCCAGAACATGGCAGGGCTGAAGTCTACATTCACCAAGGAAATGTCTAATTTTCTTTTCCAAGGAGAGCAGCTATTACATAATTATTCCCCCAGCCATGTCCCCCATCAACTCTCAGGTGGAAAAGAAAACTGTATTACATAAACAGGCCTCACAGTTCCCATGCGGGCTGCTACAGGGATCGAGGGAAGTTTATGTAAAGATCCTTTGCCCTCTGAGGGATCCACAAAGCCACACATAAAAATATGTGTGAGAACAAAAGGGGACAAAAATATATTTAAAAGCTTGCTCAGTTTCTGCAGGAGAGGCTGGTTGCCCAAATCAGATATAACACTCCAGCCTGAACTTGAACTTAGACAACCAAGTTATTTTGGACTGTAATTTCCAGGATCCCTAAGCAGCCAATGTTGGTCCGGGAAACCTCAAAAATGTGAATTAAAAAAAGATGCATTTCTCCAAGCTCAACCTCAATTACTAAAGAGAGAGACAGGATGGACCCAAAGTGAAAAAGCAGGAGAGAAACCCAAAACCTTTTGAGATATCTCGGATCTCCATTTGCAGCAGGTGGATCCAAGTCCCCTCCCATTACAAGGCGGGCCTTCCCACACACTGAACAAGTCCAGGGGAGCCATAATCAACTGATGACAATATATTCAGTTCTTTTATGCTGGGGGGAACTCCTGCTCGAATCAAGAGCAGCACTCAACTTGTGACGACTCAGAAAGCCTGGCTCTAGTCCTTACCTCGGTCAAAGCGTCCCGTCTTCAGCCTGTTGAGAAGCTCCATCAGTGGGCGGACAAATCCCTGAAGCTCACAGCACTGGAGGAACACAATGTGGAAGAAGAAAGGTTAAGCAGGGGGAAAGGCTTGCACACTCATGATGTCAAAGATTCGTGAGCAGAACCTGACTGTGGCAGTAATCAATTAATGAATTTGAAGTTTATATACAAGGCTCTTAACGCCTGACTTGGACAAACAAATGGATGAGATTTCACCAGGGAATACCAGGTAAGGGCCTGAGGAATCAGCAGCCATTGCTTATGCACTTTCAAGTACATCCTGAGAGACGTAAGAGACCAGAAGCCTGGTTTGTTTTGATTTTTCTCAAAAAGTCACAAACCTTTTGTGCAAAGAGTAGGTCCCTCGCAGTCCAACAAGGAGTGGGCGAGTCTTCCCGTCCCTCCGTCTCCTCATTCCGCTGCCTCTTTTTGCCATGAACCGGTGGCTGTGCCGTGTATACATGGGGCTGACCACCTCCCAGGACAGTGCTCAGGCGCTTACGGCAACCGTTCTCTGTCCTCTTTTGGCTTGCAGTTTGTCTGGGAAGGTTGCTGTCAGTATCCATCAGGCGATTGCAGAACATCTTCTCAGGATAATGGCAACAAGGGTCCACAGGTGGCAGCCTTGCTGAAGGTATCAAGCCCAGTGGCTTCGGAGGCTGGTGCTTGTGGCCACGGAAAAGCAGGCCTGGATTAGTCCGTCCCGATCTCGGAGAAAATAAAAAGTTCCGCCTCTTTGGACACGTGTCTTGTCGGTGCCTCAGAGGGCCGACTTCTTTCTCCACATCACTCCCGCTATCTGAAAGGAAGACCTCTCCTTCCCCACAGCGCTGCTCCTCATCCTCTTCTTCACTCTCAACGGAATACAAAGACTCCCGGGAAGAGACAATGTTGGAGGACTCCATGATGGCCATTGAGATTCTGGACCAAGGGAGAAACAGAAAGGAGCGTCAACACAACTTGTGCACTGAGCAGCTGGATTCTGCACACCTGTTTAATTACCCCCAAGGAGCAGGAGTCTAAGCAGTAAGCTAAATGCCAAAAACATTTAACTTATGTACACCAGAGGAACTGAAGCAGTGCAAATCTCAGTGGGAAATTCCCACGAGCTAAGGAATCAACTGGTGAGCAATAAGGAACTGAAGCATCAACTCTTTAACCTGACTTACACTAGTGTGCAAAAGCGAGAGGATTCTGGTCAAGGTAACTTAAACCAGTGGATCTCAAAAGCTGGCATAAGTAACCCCTGCAGGACACAGAAGCAGCAGAGGTAGGATGCAGAGTTTTCAGAACACGAAATCATGGACTTCTCATGGTAGGTCTCAGGATTTTTTTAGCAGAATGATTTGTGGTCATAAGGAATGAAAGGATGGCAACTACTGCCCTCAGCCACATAAGAGAGGAAAAGGTGAGTCCTGCAACCTATGTTGCAACTGATGGGATTTGTGGAGACCCTGCTTTGCCAGCCCAGGGGAATAACTTTTCCTGGACCAGTGCTCTCCATGCATCTTGGAAGACAACCTCCACAATGCCTGAGGCAAATGGGAACTGTGGTTCAAAACATCTGGACAGCATTGGGTGGGGAACATCTGCAGGGGAAAAATCACATGAGCTTAGCCCCCTTGGTTGCTTATCACTTTCACAGATTTGTGAGGGATCACAGTGGCGGTGTGTAACCATTAGTGTCCAAAGAGGACGTGGGCCATCCTGGGTTTAGTCCCCGCTGAGCCATGAAGTTCTTTGGGAAACCTTGGGTCAGCTGCTTTCTCTTGGCCTGAGCTACCTCACTAGGCTGTTGTGAACAGAACGCTGGGAGGAAGGAGGCTGCCTGCCCCACTTGAAGCTTCTTGGAGTTCGAGTTGGGATATCAAACAATAAACAACATCCCAGGGAGAAGACCTTCCTAACACCCGGGACCTCCAGCCAAATTTGCTTAGGCAGGTGGTTCTAACTGGTTCCCCTTGGTGGCCAGTGTCCCTCTGCCATCTGCACCGGCCAGCAGGATTTAAAAGTTAAGCTTTTCCTGTTACCTTAGTCACCAGATCTTATTTGGATTTTGTTCTTTCAATCATGCAAGCCAGGCAGCACACGTAAGACTTAAAACAAAACCAAACAAGCAAACCAACAACAGCTTCACAATAATGAAAGCTTTAAAAAACTTGCTTTAGCAAAAACTCCCAAGGCATCAAGAATTACCAAAAAGAAAATTTCAGCAAATGTGTGTCACATTTCAGCATTCCACTGCCCCGGCTAGACTCGTGCTGCTCAGCTCCAAGGAAGGCAAGATGCAGGCTAATGTTTAACTATTAACTTGTTTTCCGAGGGACAGTGCTTTCCAGTTCTTCCATCAAGCCTTGAGACCCAGTTCAACTTAGCTGACACTGGATTGTGGGAAAGCTGGCCTCAAATCATGAGTTAGCAGAGGAAGAGACACACTTCCTTTCTGCAAGATCCTTGTCTTGGGAATAATTCAGCTCTGCTCTGTCCCTCACCTCATTCCAAAATCTGGGCCACGGTATGCTTTGCACATATATGTCCCTGTGTCTACCCACACACATCATTCCTCAGGCCTGTCAAGAATCGTGGCATCCCCAAGAGAGTGACGCAGCATCTTCCGAAGATGCTGAGCCCAGAACAACGACTCTGCGCATCTGCAAAGGGCAAAACACCTGACAGCTATTAAAAACACACCATTAAATACTGCTGGCTTCTGCTACCAGAAAGCAAGAACATTATGGACGGCCCGTCCCGGATTGGACAAAGCAGTCCCGCAGTGGGGAAAAAAAGGGTTTGCAACGCCTGGCAACCAGGGGAAGATCAGAAGCAGTGCACGAGGGCAAAAGTCACGGAATCTAAAAGGGCAGAAAGAAAACGGAGTAAGATGGTCATCAGTCCTCCACATGTGGGCCTCTTTCTTTGCAAAGCAAAGCTACACCCACCCTCAGAGTCAGGCAACTAAAGACACCTTCTCTCCCCCCCCCCCCCCGGGCAAGAGACCATGGCTGGTGTGCCTAGAGTTTATGATGCCAGCAGAAAAAAGGAAGGCACCTCCTTAAAAGGATCCCGCCCATCCAGTCTTCACAAGAGGGCCGAGATGGGCTCCTAGGGCTGCTGCAAAGGGTTTGTAAAGGGAAGGAAGCCAGATGCCACCTTCAGAACAGGAGAGGACAGGTGGGACACAAAGGTAACCCTCACCTGCCCTTCTTATCAGGTGGCACACTCGGCAAACGGACGAAGTGAACGGACCACCTCTACCAGAATCCTACCGTGCCCCTCTTGCTTCTAACAGGTGCAGCTCCCCCTACGATCCACCCTCCAGGATATATCTAACCCATGCATGTCCTGATATGCAAAGCGACAAAACCTCCTGAGTGCATGGGTGACGTTGCACCCCAGGACTTCTACCTCTGAAAGCAGAGCCTGTTCCAACTTCCTGTGCACAGAGAAAAGCCACACATTGCCAAGGCCTCCCAATTTCTACACAACCCTGTTGATGCGATGCCCTTCCCCACTCCCACCTCTCTCAGAGCACACTCCCCAAATCTGAACAAAGCAACTGTTAAAAAACCTACTCACTAAGATGGACCCTCAACCTGGTGATGCTTTGCGTGTGAAAGAAGCCTCTGCACACATCCATTCAGAGCCCACGACATAGGGAGGCACCAGATGTGTATGCACAGTGTGCACACTCACGTGACCTGTGAAAAAGCATGCTGTTCTCCATTCACAGTGCTTGCCGCCACCGCCACCACCACCTGCTGCACGGCTCACTTAAGTGCTGAGAAATCTCTAAGGGGCTGGGCTGCAATCCTGATGCTTTCCCCCTGCCATAAAGATTCTCTTTTCCAGAACCATCAGCCCCATCAAGTCATCATCCCACTCAAAGAGATTCTCTCTCTCTCTCTCTCTCTCTCCAAAAACGGGGCACCCCACCTATTTCCCTTCATCCTAGTCATCATCCTCCTTCCTAGTTCTGTGAAATAATTTCTGGCCCAGATTTCTCCCTCTCTCTTTCATGGACTGCTTTCAAAATACTTTGCAGAACAGAGAAAATGTGTTCACAATTAGGATTACAATTATTCTTTCCGGGAAGTAAACTCTGCTGAACAGAAGGGGGATTACTTTGGAATAAATTTATTTAGGATTGAATTGAGCATTATCCAGCACCGAACAGAGCTGGCCAGAATCCCAAGACGCTACACCTGCTTCGAAATTGGTCAGGCTGACCAATTAAGCCAAAAGACAGTGAAAAAAAAAGAGTCATCCTCAAGAACTCCATACAGGAAAAAAAAACTATTTCCAAGCAGTTCAGGCTTCATCACTTGTAACCTTCCTTTTGGAAAAGCAATACTATAGTAATTTCTCAGCAGGACTTCCATGTAAATGACTTAGCATCTTGCTCAGAAATGATGGGGAAAAGGTACTTTTTTGGACTAGAATTCCCAGAATCCCTTCACCAGCATGGCACTGGAAAAAATACTTTCTGAATGACAACTCCCAGAACCTGCAGGCAGCACAGCTGTTGACCTCCCGGTGGAGATGTGGGTCAAAATTAACTCTCCCTACCACTTATCTTGCATCAGGAAGGGTGGGGAAGATTTTGTAAGTGTCACACAGATAAAGTTTTCAGGACACAGACTGTGTGCCACCCCTGCATTCTTGGAAGCAACTCTGAAGAACTGAAGGGAGTTTACGCCCAAGCCAATGTGCATAGGGACGGATTAAGCAACAATTCCTGCCGCTAGAAGTCTACCCACCACAAATTTCTGCTATAAAAGGAACACTTAAAGAAAGCAACAACAATAAGTGTAAGAAGAGCCTCAGAGAAGCACTCATGGTGGCCTCTTGTTGGCCACATCCCACTGGACGCCCTTAACACAGAGCACAAAAGCAGCAGAAGTCTCCTATTCCTCATATTCAGAGGTAGCTTATTCCTGGACATGGAGGCTCTATTTAGGCAATATGGAAAACAGACACAGAATAATTTTTTCTACTTCATAAATTAAGACCCATCAAACAACTACCATTCCATCCTGCCCCAGCTATTAAGTACAATTTTATGAAATGATGAAGTTCTGGCAAAAGTTCGGCATTTTGAAAACAACCTATCTGCAAGTCTTGACACATATTTTTGGGCTCACTAAAGGACCACAAGGGTGTTATGTAGGCAGTTCATATAAACGATTTACCGGCTTGCCCGCCCAGCCTCTGCCCAAGCCCTTTTGGGCTTCAAGGACCCCAGAGAGTCAACCTGTTTCAAGAAACATACAGAGACAACTCTACAGCCTGCCAGCGCCTCTAATGCCTGCATAACTTTTACACTGCAAGATAAAAACACCAGCCAGATCCCAGAGGGAGCCGTTCTAAGGACAAGCAAGCAACGAGAGAGACCTTTCTTGAAACCCAGGCAACTTACTTGCAACGTTGCAACGACAGCCAAAGTCAAACAGAGGATCGGAAGACGCCTGAGCAGAGACCGGGACATCTCAAATAAGCTCGCGACAGAAGACCCCGTCTCACGCGCCCGACACCCGAAAAGACCCACCCCAGTTTTGCGGCGGGTTTTTGCCTCCTCCGCCACCCGGCAAATCCAAGGGACTCCGGAGAAAGAGGCACGCTCCCGACTTTTTTTTTTTTTTTACACGGCTCCGAAATCCTTCGCGCGGGATGGTTCGTTGCCACCCTCCAGCCCCCCGCCGCCGCCAAGGGAGAAACCGAGAGGCTTAAAAACCAAAAGCCCTCCTCGCCCCTGCAGGGCTTCTCCTAAAGTTGGGGGCGACGGACCTCGCGATCTCTTCCCTACAACCACTGTCCGAGCAACAGATCCTCCCCAGGGTGAGGGATCGAGCCGGTGCGCTCTCTTTCGCCAAACGCCCTCACGCCAATATTTCACAAAATGGAATTATTCTCATCCATTAAAGGAGGGCGCCAGATGGGGACGCTCCTCCTGCCCCAAGCCGGTTCCGGGGCTCAGCCCCATCCTCGGACCCTCCGCGGCCAGATCCCAGCCCTCGATCTACTCACCAGCTCCTCTCGGCGGCTCTGTGCCGGTGGCGATCGCCGGCGCCGCCTAACTCAACTCGGGCGCGATGGCAGCGCAGGGACGGCGCCACGCGGCCACGTGCGGCGCCGCACGTGCCCGCGCTAGCCACGCCCACCTCCCCGGCTCCGTTCCCTCCCCTGGAACGCCTAGCCGGATACATTGTATCTTTTCTTGCTTCCTCCTCCTTCCCTCCCCCCGCACTGTCAACGTTCGGAGCGTACCGATTGGCCTGAGGGGCGCTGCGAAGCCGCCCAATGGCCGGCGACGGGCGTTCCCATTGGCCGGCCTCGGCGAGGCGCAGGCGGCTACACGTGGCTCGCACGGGCAAGGGGGTTTGCCGGCGGCTGGTGGCCCGCCCCGTGTCCCAGGTCTGCGTGTTCGCACGTTGCAGCGGCGTGCGTTCAGGGCGGGGGAGAGGAGGAGGAGGAGGAGGAGAGAAGGAAAGAGTAGGGAAAGGAGACGTGTGTAGGTCAGAGGCAAGCGATGGATCCTGCGAAGGCGGGAATGGGCGAATGATCGGCGGGGCGCAGACATAAAAGATTTGGCCTCACAGCCCGGGTTATACATTCGGTGCAAAATAATGTCTTCGGTGCAAAGAATGTTGCGGGCTCTTTGGACCATCAGCGCCGGGGAGGAGATTAGGAGCAGCATCTGGGCTGTAATATTAGAGGAAAAGGGGAGAACTAATTCAAGATAGAGTGTGATGAGCCAGAGGGATCGATGGATCGTTAGCGGGGCAGACCTAAAGACTAATATACCACCCATCTGGTTGCCAAGGTCACTCTGGGCAGTTTACATGTTGAACAAATATATCATCGACAATAATTTAAAACAATAAACAATAATTATAAAATCAAAATTAACCACACAACACTAACAAATTTAATTGAAAATAATTGAAATGAGATGGAAGATGGTGAGAATGATAGTATAAATATTAAAACCAACACTGTATTATGATGTTATAAGGTCCAGAAAAGCCTATCTAAAAACCATGTTTTTAGCAATTGTTTGAAAGTTCCCAGTGAAGGGGCCAGGCAGATTTTGGTCCAGAGGTTGTTTGGGAGTTGGGGAGCAACCACTGAGAAGGCCCAGTTTCCAGTCTCCTCTTTCTGGGCCTCTCTTGGGGTCAGTACTCTCAACTGCCTGGGCTGAGAAGATCATATAGGACGGCAGATCTCCGGAGGAGACATTCTGCCAGGTATCGAGATCCCAAACCATTCAGGGCTTTTATCTGTTGGCACCATAACCTTGAAGCTGGCATGGAAACGAACAAGTATCCAGTGCAGGGCAGCCAGAGTAAGGGGAAATAAGATAGTATTTCTTGACAACGTTCAGTAGTCTGGCCGCCATATTCTGGACCTGCCAAAGTTTCTGTAGCAACTTCATAGGCAGCCTCATGACAGCAATCTAAACTCAATGCAGGGGCCAGTGTGGTGAGGGTCAAGGCAGGGACGCAGCTGGGCATTCTGCCCTAGATGGAAATAGGTTGAGCGGACCCCAGATGCTATGTGGTACTCCATGGATGGTGCTGCGTCCAGAAGTACATCTAGGCTGCGAACCTCATCTTTAATGGAGAACGTGCCCTCCCAAAGGAGAGGGAGGCACCCATCCACAGGATCTGAGTCTTGTTCTGGGTTCAGCCTCAGTCTGTTATCCCTCATCCAACCCAGCACAGCGCCCAAGCAGTGCTCAAGGGATGGAATGGCATCCTCTGCAGAGGGATGGAAAGAGAGATGAGCTGGGCGTCATCCACATATTGGATAACACCCGAAGCTCCTAAACTCCTAGTGGCCTCCCCCAGGGGCCTCATATAGATATTATGGGTTGATCCCCATTGTTTTACTCTCTGGTGGCATCCTTTGGCCATACAATGTTTAGTGCTTTATAAATGCATTTTCAGTGTGTTTGAGTTGCAGAGGGGTGTGTGAGGAAAGCGGGGGGGGGGGGAAGGAAGCAGTCTGCGGGGGAAGCCAACATGTCTTCTGGGAGAAAGCAAAGGTTATGGAGAGGCCAGAGGATTGGCAGGGGAGTCGTCAACCACTCCAGACAGCAGAGCCCATTTTATGACTGAAAGTGGTTCAAGGGCAGAACTCATAAAAAAAAAGTGTATGTTTCTTGGTTGTTTCTACTTTTAACTCCTAGACTATCACCGCCCCTACCAGCTGTGGTGGATCTCCAACTGCTAAGATAGAACCTCCTCCTGTTGAGGAAGATTTCACTGGGTCATCATCCACTGATATGCCTTTTCCCGTCTCCTCCATGACTAGATCTAATCTCACTTTCAAAAAAAGGCACTGCCCCACTTTCCAGTGATAAATGCTGTAAAATAATTATGCATTTTGTAAGAAAGCCTGGCCTTCCCAGAGTGACACACCTTTTCAATATCATTTTTGTTTTCCGAACCTGCTTGGCGTAAAAGCCACAGGGATGGCGACCTAGAAAAACAGACATGGGGATTATTCTGGTTTCCTTATTAAGGCGTTGTTAATTGGCTTAGCCAAGGAAACAGTGCAAAATAAATAAAGTGTGTCAATTAGAAGCAAAGGTTGATGATTTTGCTTCATGAGGGAGGACTAGGTGACAACCAGACTTCAGTTTATCCTGTTTACCCTGTAATGTAGGGTTCTCAACTCCAGGGCCCTCCCCATGTACAGCACTATCACTCCCACACTGCCTGGAAGATCCCGGAAGTGGCAGAACAAGATTTGGGGAGAGGTCTTTATCACCAGCTCCTGACCTTGCAGAGCAAAGGGAGGTCCCATGGGTAGAGGCAGTCTACCTTCAAATATGTATTAGCTGCTGCAAGTAATCACCTGAGGGAGGCTCTTGGGCTTTGTGACCTACTGGTAAGTTTCCAGGAAGCAACTAAGGGACGCTCCACCGGATGCCTTCCCCGGGCTTTTGACCCAGCAAGTCTTCCTGAGTGTTGTATCACACTTACAATTCCTGCTTTTTCACACAAGCCCCAGCTCTTCCTTCAGCGACAGCACTGTTTGGAAATGTCTTTTTTAAAAAAGAGATGTGTACACACAACAACAGAAGCAGAAGTCACACCTGATTCCTGTGCACAGTGACATTCTCAAACCCACCGTGTCCCATGACACCAGGTATGCAGCGCGAGCAGGATGGATCTATGGCAAACCCAACTGACATGGTTTCGTTCCAGTCTGTTTGAACAGGGCCATGTCTGTGGTGAGTCAGTGGCTTAACTGCTCCATGTTTAACAAGGAGTCTCACCCTTAGCCAAGCCCTGGGAGTGGGAGGGGACAGATCCAGGCACCTTCTGCTTTTATTGCACACCCCAGCAGGATGCCAGGAACACTGACTCCCCATATGCTGCATAAGAAAGCTCCTCCCAACATATCTGTACATTAGGGCAGTTCTAGCTAAACTACAGTCTGGGAGCTTGGGAAATTGCTTTTTTTTTTTTTTTTTTTTTTTGACTACCACTGCCAGGATCCATGATTCAGAGAACAAAGGTGAATAGACTTCCAATGTACTGTATCTGCTTGGAATCCCAAACCCATTAACTTCATTCTTTAAAACCCAAACCTTTGAGAAGGTTTGGGTTTTAAAATGAGGACAGAGCATGCTCACTAGCCCTCGAAAGAAGATGTTGTGGTGCCTCCCACATGGATTGTTTCTCATTTAAACCTAAATCTGATTGTCAGTCCCAACGACAGGCAAGTCACTGGCTCCATTACTGGATGGCTGGTTCATTAGTTACGTCACGAGCAACTCAGGGGTGCTTTGGGAGGGGAAGGATCGCCTGACAGGGTGTAGCTGTTGCTCTGGTGATCCCCGACTGTTCACATTCTTCAGGGAGGCTTCTTCCATGTCCCTCAGCACTGAATGGTGATTCACCACCTACATAAATTCTACAGCTGCCTCAAAAGGATCTACTCTTGCTGGGTACTAGTTCAGTTCAAGTCTTAGAATCCCACGATGGGCAAAGAAGCAGCTTTCCTTGAGCACCCAACAGGCTCGGCGGCTTGTCGCCATTGCCTGCTCTTCTTCTGCTCTCATGCAGCGTGGATTTGCGCATGAGCGCACTCTTCACTGGCCCGGCCCAAATCAGAGGCGAAAGCAGCCCTTAGCCACCTCCCGCTCAGTCCATTCTCAAAGGCAAGCGCCGAGTTATGAAAGAACAGCCATGCGGGCGGGCGGGAGGGAGGGAGCACGGAGGCCTTGTATGAATCGCAAGTGACACGGGTGATTTATTCCACCACTCATTCAGAACCTTTGCTGCAGCTCGTCTCAATGGCAAAAGGAAGCAGTGGTGCCACCACATCTTTGAACATGGAAGGATCCTGCGACCAGGGAACAAAAACCTGTGAATAGAAAGGCTTGTGATGAGTCAGGTTTCCTCTGATGAATCATCGACATGGGGGTGGCTTCAGAGATGGAGGGAGAAATTTGGGGCAAAATGAGGGGGGGTCCTTTCCTTACACTCGCTGCCTAACATCACTTCACCTGCAAGCTTTCTGAGGCAGGGAGCGTCTCTTTGTTTTTGGTTACACCCTCATAATATGTCCTGATGGCTTTACTGACATGTTACAATAAAGCTGTTGTGATTCTTCCTTTCCTTCTGCCAGGGGCTGGACAGCATTGCTGCTGTTCTTGCACCAGATCCGGGAGCTGGAAGCAACCATCCTTGTGTTGCATCAAAGCCTTTATTTCATGTTTTTTTCTGTCCAGAAGTTGTTTCCTTTCCTGCTTCTCTTTCTTTCTTTCCCATTTATTTTGCCTTCAGGAACCTGCTGTAGGAGAGCTTTACTTTTCGTCTCTCTTTACTTGGCCAATGCAGCTTAGTTTTCTGTACTCTCGATATAGCAAGTTTTGCTCTTTAATTATTCAGTTTTTCTTATTTTTTTCCCTTTATTTTTGTTTCTGATGCTATTTTCTTGCTTTGATAGCAACTTTCTGTGTACTGATTACGGAAAGGTGGTTTACAAATGATGGATAGAAACAGGCTAGTAATCTTTATAGTTAAACCACTGCAAAGAAGCAGCTTTACTTACACCGGGTTTCCCCTTCCATAAGCAGAAATGTGTCTGCAATGCTCTTTCCAAAATCAGCACAGAAAAGTGTGTAAATTTTCAACATCAAAGAGCTCTTCAACAGACCAGTATTAACGGAAATAAAAAAGAGGGGTTGAAAAAGCCAAGGACACTCGAGCTTAATTCCTTGCAGTCCCATAAGTTGTCTTTAGACATCTGTTTTGTGGCCAACTGGGCCTTCACTGCATTTTTATCACTGTTAGTATTGGTTCAATGTAAAATATTTTAAGCCAGGAGCCTTCAAACCAGAGCCTGGCTTTTGCTGAAATAGCTACTGCCAGCTCCTGTCATTCAGAACTAAGGCCTGGTGTTGCTGACTACCAGGTAAATGTTTGTGCACTTGTTACTGTTGTAGGACCATCCCCGTGGACTGTCATTATGCCACAGAAAAGCCAGCCAGCTGGCAACATCAGCCAGGATGCAAATCCCGGCAGGCTGATTGGTGCTTGCAGTAACTTGCCTTACGTAACTGGCTGTCTGCAAAGTTTAATAACCTCTTCTCTCTCTCTCTCTCTCTCCTTTTCCCACTCTGCAGCGAAGAGAACACGCTGTTCTTCTCCAGGCTCCTCCTGTTCTTGCTTCTCCCAGACAGCTGCCTGGAAGAGAGGGGTGAGGAGTCCGTGAGTCAGCCTTGTTGACAGTGATCATAAACGCATTTGAAACGCTGGCGGCTGGCTGGCCCTTTGCCCAAATAAGACGCTGGAAGGTTGGTCAGGCTGCTGATTAGGGAAACAAGAGTCCCCAATTTCCTGAACTGCTGGTCTCAACCTCTCTGGATGAAAAAGGATTTTGGTAGTGAATTGACTAACCAGATGCGTACATTGGTTTTGGATTAATTAGACCCTCTGCCAAACTTGAGACAGCAGGGCCAGACTGGCAAGGGGGAAGGGTATTCTGGGAGTTCTAGTACTAAAAGCAACTTTCTAACCTCTGGCCTTCCCCTCTATTTGATCTGGATCATCAACCCAGTTCCTCAAACCGACAACAAGCTGTTTTCGGGAAGAAAATGTGTCTTGTCCACAGGCAAGGGACCTCTCCAGTCCCTAGGCGTTGTGTGACGACATCAGGCGCTGGCGCGGACCCACACCCCCTTCTGGCTGGCCATTCTAGGGAGTGGCCACACTTCCAAGTGCTGCTCCGGCTTAACTTCCTCCTCAACATGCTCACCGCAAACAGAAAGCGAGCGCACAGACTGCGCTGCACGCATGCTTCCAGCAGAGTCTGGGGTGAATTTGTGTTTATCAAGCGAGGCTCCCCTCTGTTCCTGTGAGGCTATCGAGCCGTTCCTGTTTGCAGCCATACCTTTCGGACAGCGGCGGCCGTTTCCAGCAGAATCACCTTTCTAGGCTTTTAAATGGGCGGCTTGGAGTCTCCATGCCAACGCTTCCCCTCCAGTGCATGACCGTCAGTGACTCACGATGGACCCCTGCGGTCCCAGATGCGCAGCCTTGTTAATTTCCTGAAGGGGCCTTTCCCCACCCGTGCCCCACTCGAGCCCGGGAGAGGAAAACATTTCCGCTCGTCCTGCCCTCGCCCGGCTCCCCGTGCCTCCAACCCCTCCGGAGCAACCGGGCCGGGCCAAGTTCTCTCCCTTTTACACCCCCCCCCCGTCTTCGTCGCCCCCCCTTCCTGCCTTGAGGTCAACAAGCACGACCGGCCAACGCCTTCTTTGGCGTTTCCCTCCGGGCCGCACACGTGTCGGCGCAGGAGTAAGGGGGAGGCGGTGGCGAAGCCGTGAATGGGCTTGGAGCCACGCCCACACCAGGTAACCGACCAATGGCACGGAAGCTCCGGCCGGAGACGGACCAATGAGGGCCCAAGTGCAGCTCTCCCATTCACAGCGCCGCCCGCGGGCGAGAGACAGTTACATAAGGAGGGAGGGGCTTCCTTCGCCTCGCACACAACACGGGACAGCGGCTACTCACGGGGTCACGTGCTCTGGACGACGTAAACACACGGGGAGCCTGACGAGCGCGACCAGAGTCGTGAGAATGGATCGCCCCAAGGTGTCTGAATTGAGACAATGTTTGGGCGGAGGAGGAAACGAGGGAGGCATCGCAGCCTAGAACTGTAAAGCCCCTTTTCATGTTTTTTTCTCATGGGAAGAAAGGGAAAGGCGGAGCCAAGAAATCGAGAAATCCTCGGTGATCCCTACCATTTCTACACCCGCTCCATTGAGCCATGAAAACCGGGGAAGCAAGGTCCGCCTTCCGATGGGATTGTGAGTCGATAAGAGACCTTTAGGGAAGGCAGGCCCGTGTCTTCCTCTTTTCGCCTGCCTGCCAGGGTGGTTGTGAGAATAGAGTGACACGGAGAGTCAGCCCGGTGGCCTGGAGTTCCCCAGAGAAAAAGCCAAATATTCAAGGGCTCCAATACATTAATCATAATACTAATATTTACAGATTAACACAGAGGAAAAAGACCTTTCCATCTGTGGTTGTATATTATCCTGAAAAAGGAAATGTAACACTGGAGCAGGGAGGCCTTTCGTCTGATCCAGGGCAGTTCTCACTGGAAGGACAGATCCTGAAGCTGAGGCTCCAATACTTTGGCCATCTCATGAGAAGAGAAGACTCCTTGGAAAAGACCCTGATGTTGGGCAAGTGTGAAGGCAGGAGGAGAAGGGGACGACCGAGGACGAGATGGCTGGACAGGGTCATCGAAGCGACCAACATGAATTCGACCAAACTCTGGGAGGCAGTGAAAGATAGGAGGGCCTGGCTTGCTCTGGTCCATGCGGTCACAAAGAGTCGGACACAACTTATACAACAGGGCAGTTCTCATGTTGACACACTTGATCATAAAAGACACAGACACACACACATCTGAAAGAGGGGGATTTTTAAAGCAGAGGACAGTAGTTCAAACAGTAGTTCTGCTGCCCAGAAGGATGCAGCTTATGACATAAAACAATGATTTGTCCAGTGACTAACAAAACTGCTTCAAATTCAGGCAAGTGGAGATAAAGTTCCATTTTATCTCCAACAGCTCAATGAAACCTCCAGGTTGAGGGGCACTCTGTGCCCAGCCTGGGAGCTTCCTAATGGGGACTCTAGGAAACAAGGCACAAAAAACGACGGGAGGCTCTTCCGGAGGATGCATGCCCAAACCTTTTTTGCCCAGCTGACTCTATTCCACCCCACGGGGAACTGGGTTGGCAAACATAAACATAACCATTAGATTTATGGAGCTGTCATCAGATCAGGCTGCAGCAAAGGCTGGCTTATGAAAGATAAAGCCAGGCATGCGTTCACAAACTGGTCAGGCAAGCTGAAAGTAGCAGCCAGCTGGTAAAAGTGCCATGGTGTTGAGATGGGGGGGCGAAAGGGGGGAGGAGAGAAACTGGCATCAGGTTTCAGGAATGCTGTGCAATTTATGTTTATGGGTGTGTGTTTTGTAGAAAAGAGCCGAGGGAGGTACGCAAGCAAGACTCTGAAAAAGAGCAAACCAGTTAGGCTCCCTGACCCCGCCTTGATGTTTGTCCCTTTCCAACACCACAGCCCCTGCCTGTATGCCCACTGAGTGATGGGGAACGGGAGGCCGGAAGGCAGGATCCACCCATGCTGGGATCCTTCTAAACATCTCTCAGCAGCAGCATCCTGCCCCACTCTACCCTGGTATAGAAATGTATAGAAGTGTAGAGATCAAAAAAGAAATCAAAGCTTCCCATATTGAAATACGGACAACTGCATACCTGCACCATTGTTCAAAAGGCATATTTCCACTTACAAACAGAAACACTTATTTCTGATCCACAATTTATCATTCACCATTCACATCAATGGGATCATTTGATTAGCTATCTCTATTGTGACTGTGATCCACTGAAACTGCAACAACACATAGACCCCAGCCATCTCCCCTCTGATCTTCAGCAACAGGCTTTACATGGCATAAGGCTTTAGTGGACTGCTGGCTACTTGATCAGAATTAGAACATTTTGGAAAAATTACAATGGCCTGGGGTATGCTGGCTACCCATAGAGGGCAGTCCAAACCATGCAATTTTCTTGGCAGGGCGCTCTGGGCATCGCCCAGGACTAGACTGTGAGCCACCTGCCCACCCAAGCTTCAGGCTACGCTTTACCTGACAGAGTGCAGGTGGAAAGGAAAGGCCCTGGCTCTACTGGTGGGCCAGGGAGGCTCTGCAGCACATTGAAGCCCTTTGCACGAGTTATGCACCACACAGTTTCCCTCTCTGAGTGACTGCTTGTGAAAAGGACACAAGGGTTCTCTGCGGCCATGCAACAGAACACTGATATTGAGCGTCTGGCAGGCATTCTGGATTGTCAGAATCAGCACAGCAATGTTGCGTGGCTAGCGGTCTTTTTCTCTGGCTCCTTGAGGTGGACACACTGTCCTACATCTAAGCCAAATCTCTTTGCTAACAGATCAGTGGTAGGATCAGAGGATCCACCCAGGAAAGGGAAGGAAGGAAGCAAGCAAGGGGAGGAAAGAGCATTACGCACCAATGAATCGAACTCCAGAGGCCAGGCCTTGCAACAAGCAAACAAACCAACAAACTCTTCTTCCTTGGTGTGTTCAGGCACTATTCAGAGGGGTGTGTGCGTGTGTACGTGCTTGGGTGGTCCTGCTCCCTCTGCCCTTACCTTCACCTGCCCGGCTCCCTTTCCTCCTCACCTGGAGACAGAGGCCAAATCTGCCCACTTTTCAGTCTCCCCTCCCTTGATTTCTCTTTGTTTAGGAGTTAGAAGAGGCCATGATTTCCTTCCCGCAGCAGGTGCTTATTAACAAAGCAAAGACGGGATGGTGGCCTTATCACCGGATCCGGATCAGGGGATGTTCCCCTGCGGCTCCATCTCCTGGGATATTGTCCAGCCCAGCGAGGGAGATAAGACTCTGATCCATTGAAACTGCAACGAAGATGAGCTCATTATGGACTCTAATCCAAGCAAGCTTCCCCCACAATCTGTGACTCTTCCTGGCGCCAGGAGGCTGCTTGGAGCGTGGCCTTCTGTAAGTGCCAGGGAGCAGCTTCCTTTCCAGACCCAGAGAGCTGCCCCACAAGTATCAGAGGAGGGCCTCTGAAACCCTTGGGAAGGGGGGGGGGAACAGGCCCAAACCAAAAAGTCCTTTTCGCTTGCAAAGTGTGTGGGGGGAGATGTGGATCTGCATTAGAGAAGTGGGAGGAGGGGAAGGAGGTGCTTAAGCTTTTCTTATAACATTTCCTGCCTAATTTGACTTCCTTTGTTCATTGATCCCCCCTTTTTTATTTTATATCCACCGGCTCTTCCAAGAGGTCAGAACAATCTCCATAAGACATTCCTCTTTTAGACTGAACTGGCTGGGACCAGGGTCTTCATGTTGCAGGCCCAAGAAGTAGCTTTTTCAAGCTGTAGGTAACCGTCCACACAGAGGTAACATTAGTTTCCAAGTAACTAAAATAATAGACACCAAGCACCTAAAATTTAAAATGATAAGAACCCAAAGCCACAGGTTCCAAAAACTCAAATTACAAGACTCCAAAGTGCCCTTCTAAGCATATAAGACCCATTTGAAGACGTGCAGCCGGGGCTGGTACGTTTCCCAGGTATTGTAGGGTAGGGTAGGGTTGTGTCGGCAGTAACATTCCCTGTTCGGTGTTCTGCTGCGCTCATAACTACATGCCATTGTTTCTCCGTGTGTCTGATCTGGTCTGCTGACTGCAATAAGAGATGCTTTGCTTTGCTGTCGTATCGTTTCTATCCTCAGTGTAAATCAACAGCCTCAAAGTATATGCTGACAATATTGCCTCCCTCTTGTTCCTTCTTGCACCCGAGAGGCTACCAGCCATCTCCAGACCACATTGGCTTGGGAAATCTGGGACTTACAGTACAAAAATGAATGTTCACAGGCGACGGGAGTCATAGTCCATCCTCTACCCACACCAATGCCCTGTTAAGAAAGCTCTTGGATGGTCTGGGAAACCCTTTGGAGGAGGTTTTGGGCCCCACAGAGGGAAGGATGCTGCTGGAGCTGGGGCAGGGAGAAAGTCCTCAGGACACCCGTGCTGGATACCAAAGGGCACCCCTGGAGCCTGGCCAGGGACTCAAACAAACTTTCAATCCAGTGTGTAAATATTGTCCATGTTGGTGGGTAACAGGAGCAAAACAGCACTTTTCCACCCTGCATGGCTTCTTTCTCTAACTCTTTGGATGGTTCTGTAGGTTCTTGCAACCCCCAAGACCCAGAATCTTGTTTTGTCTGAATGTGCTCATTGTGAATCACAGCTTTCACTCGAAAGAGCCCCATTCCTGCTTTGCTGGATGGATGAAATTGGCGGAGGGCACCCATCGGCAAGGCACAGCTCTCCAAAAATGAATCCGGAGGACTTGGGAGCTGGCGTGCTTTTGTGACATTCTAATAACAGAATAGCCCGACTCTGATGTTTAAGATGCCATTTCTGGACCTGTTTGCTGGCCAGGGATGGGTGTTTTTTTTTTTTTTTTACTTGTTAGTGACCCATTCTGTGTATGCTCAGAGGAACCAATACCATCATGATCACCTGCCCAGATCTCAGGACCGTGGCGCTCAGGCTGAGTTGACAATGGTCTAATCTGAACCCTTGCTGAAATTCAGTCTGGTCTCCGATAGCCATAGGTGGAAAACTGTCCCTCTGCAGTCCACCATTCAGGCGTTTTTGTCTTTCCATGAGAACCCAGGATGAAAAGCACCGCCTTTTTGCATAGCGACTTGGCTGGCAGAGGCCTGAACTGCAGCCAAATTCCAGACCCCCCCCCATGTCCCCCTTGTCCTGTCCAAACACTGTGAGGACTTACATGAGACGGGTGGACGGAAGGTATTTAAGGAGCAGAGTCCTCAGGCACCGGGCAAAATTTCTCTCCTGCTCTGTGCTACCTTAAAAAAGGACCTTGCATGCTCTCTCTCTCTCTCTTTTTGGGTGGCATTTGGGGGACTCTCATGACTCCTTTGAAAAAAACCTCACGAAGGGGCAAGAGGCGGCCAGAATCACTTGCTTGAGGGGCCGCTTTGCTTCTTTTTGTTTTGGACCTGAAGGACCCATCATTGTCCAGACCAACAACGATTGAGGGGAAGAAAAAGAACATCCTTTTTTGGCACAGGGGAAAAAAAAACACCATCCCTTCCCCTGCCCTTTCCTTCCTTCCTTCTCCTTCCTCCTTTTCTTCCTTCCTTCCCTCCTTTTCTTTCTTTCTTTCTTTCTTTCTTTCTTTCTTTCTTTCTTTCTTTCTTTCTTTTTGGGTACCACTTGCCTCTTCCCTACTGCCCTTCCAAGATGTTCCTGGCTTTCACATTCTTGCAAGTTTTTTCCCAAGCTTTGGCTGCAAGTGGTGGTAAGTTTCCATCTGTTTGCTGCTGCTGCTCCTCGCTGGGCGCTTTGTTGGCTTTTTATTTGGGGAGTGGGGAGCGAGGATGGTGGGGGGGGGAGGATCAGCTGCCATTCACCGTCTCCTTTTAGACACGTCTGCGGCTGCTTCTTTCTCGTATAGCTACTGCTGGCAACCTCCTGGGTCAGCTGAAACCTTTTCATTTTTCCAAAGTCACACCGTCCTTTTCCAAAAGCTACAGATATTTGACCGGAACTGCTGGCCATGGTTGCAAAAAATCAAATCATACCATGCTTTCTTCACTAGAGAACATCTTTGAAGGAAGTTTGCAATAAATGCTATTTCTTTATTTCCCGATTGTTCAGGCCTCTGCCCCAAACAGGCTCCTCTAGCTGCTTTTCTGCAAACAGTGCTGAAACATTAACTTGTCGGAGGGTGGGGGTGGGGAAATCTGAGTGATTCAATTAGATGCGCTCCCACAGAAACAGGATTGTTGTAACATGAAATAAGCTATTTTTTAATTTGTCTTATCTTGCAAACTTTTGCTCAAAAGTGTTCCATTTATCTCAGTATATATTTGATTGAAAGCAAGGCATGGCTTCTGTTCACCTCTCAGAACATGTGCAGCAGTATTTGCTGGTGGATTGGGCCCACTGGCTCAGGTCCCGCTCTCAGCAGTTCATAGCACCTTAAATTTGCTCCTGCACCTTATCATATGGTGGGGGCTAAGTGGGGTCATAGAGATAAGACTGCACTGACCCTCACACACATTGGCACTCACGGTCTGAGAGGAGAGCCCATCCACTTGAAAAGAAGAGGTGCATAAATGTGGTGGTCTGAATAATATTCAATCAAGAACAGACACAGAGCTGTTCCCAAACATTTCTAACCTTCTACCCCCCGACCCCCGGTAAAACTTTTAAAATTTTGGAAAAGGACCAAAACTGGCATTCCCAATCAATTAGTTCCACCTGTCCTTTTAATTTTTAGCTCTTATCATGTGGAATTCCATTTTTTCTGGATCTGTTTGCTGGAAGGTGCCCCCTCCCAAATACTTTGCGTCTCTCTCTCTCTCTCTTTTTGCTCTTAGTCTGACCTAACTCAGAGGTTTATTGTGGGGTAAGGAAGCCGCACGCATGGCAGTATGGATTCAAAGCCAAGTATATGTAAATATAACTAATAATTCATGTTCTTAAAACGTGAGCCTGAGAAGTGGCACACTCAAGGCTATGCAACTGTGCCCTGGAGACAAGACCACTTTAACTGACTGACTCTCCCACAGTCCGACCTGCTGCTCTGTATTCCAAAATCTTCCCCAAAATGGACTGTGTGTGTGTGGGGGGGGAAGCCCCTCTCTCCTTCCCTTTGCCAAGCCGGGTGTTTATGTGTCAGAGTAAATTTAGCAGCCCCTAGAGAGAACCTTCCGCAGATCACGTGTCCCTGCAGAGGGAAGAGCTGCCCTTTCCAGCCTGGAACAAATTCTAACCCATTTATCTGTTGTATCAACTTTGGCTCAGATTTTCTCTTTTCTATCTGAGGCTACATTTCAGGTTAAGATTTTTAAAACGAATAAAATACAAACGGCAACACGAGACATATTGAAGGCAATAGCTAGTCAGGACAGCTAAGAAAATCATGTGCCAGATCCTTTTCAAAGACGTAACCGGAGACAGAGAGCTTTCACTCTTGGGCCTTGAGCAGAGGCTCGGCTCCGTTCCCCGGGGACAGAGGGATCTTTTTTCAAACAACCTTTTCCAAAAAGGGCCGGTGGGCAGAAGGGCAGAAGTCCCTGGAGGGTGAGAAAGTGGAACACACCCGGAGGCTCTTGAAAACGCCACAGATGCAAACGCCATCACAAGAGGCAGCGTCAGGCAGTAAGCCAGGGCGAAGGAATGGAGGCTTCCCCCCCCCCAGGTGCAGCCTATCGGTCTATCCGCCAAGGGTGGCAAAGGCAGGACACGGGAACAGCCCTCACATAAATGATGATGCTGGCCTAGCGCATCTTTCCCACATCCCTCTGTAGGGGGTGGTGCAACTTCAGCGACCATTATCCCCAGCCTTGCCTTGGGCTTGGAAAAAGGCCAGACGGTACAGACGTTTTATTTGGTCCAGCAGAGGTCGTGGAAGCTGGGCTGTCCTGTCCCAGGAGTGCAGTGGAAGGCGACCCAGAGTGCTTTGAATGCCCTGAAGGGCACGTGCACCATGGGACCGTGTGTCCCTCCCGGCATGCTCTGCCCTGTCAGCGTGACAAAGTGCAGCCACTTCTGGCACAGAAGGTCTACTGGGAGAGGCGTCTCTTCTTGCTGAAGAGGGCCGGCGGGTGGGTGGCTGGCGCTCCAGCCCAGGCGTCCATGCGAAGTGCGTATACTCAATGTCCGGGAAAGGACATTTTAGCCATAATTTGCTCCTCACACTTGCTATTGCGTATAAGTTTGAAGGCAATTCGTTGCCATTCCTTGTCAGATATGCTTTTGAAATTAACAGGTTATGTTCCTGGGCTGCAATTCTGGATAATTTTTCTTTTTTTAATTAATTACAGGTGTATGGAAACACCCCTTCATGTTGGTAACATAAAATAAAATGACATAAAATAGGATCTATGCATTGAAAATGTTCCCTAAATGACCCTTGAGAAAGTAACTTTTAGGAGCAACTAGAAACTGTTAAGTCTTTACAACAAAAAAGCAACTTTGTGCCCAAGTAGGAGCCTCACAATTGAAACTCACGTTTGTGAGGACTTGTTCCCAAAACAAGACAATTGCAGGCAATTCTGTGATTTCTTAACAAATCCTTTCCAAACTCTCCTGTTAGCTTAAATGCAGGGAGGAGGAGGGGGGGTTTAGCCCTTTCCACCCACACCCCTCCCCACGTGGATGAGGGCTTTGGGAAGAGAACTGCCTTGTGCGTCGTTCTGTGTAGGGGGAGTGAGGGGCCCAGGGAGCAATTCAGGGGTTGCTGGACTGCACCTCCCATCAGCCCCAGGCAGGAATGCTGGGTCTTGCAGTCCACAGGTAACCAGAGGGCCACTCTTTGGCCACCTCTGCTCTGCTCTCCTCCCACCCACCTACCTCGCCTGTGTGTGCGCGTGCGTGTCTGTGAAAGAGATGACCAGTGTGCTGCCCTGAGACTCTGCTCTCACCCCCCTGCCTTCTTTTTTTCCTTTGCAGGGTCCCACTGGATGTACGCAGGTAAGGAGAGAGACCGGGGGGGGGGCGCTGCTGGGCGGTTGGGGTTCTCTGGGCTGGCCTTTCAGAATGCCACCCCCCCTTCTGTCAGGCCCGTGGCAGCGCGCCACACAGCCAAGCCAACACCCTGTTTTGCGTCATCGCTCTTTGACACCCCGTGTCCACCCCCCTCCCTCCTCAGCCATGGTGAGACCTACCTGCCTGGCAAGCGGAGAAGCTCATGGGCACACGTGGGGGGGAAGGCTGGCACCAGCCAGAGACAGGGTGACCTCTGGCATCTGTGGGGTCTCCTTTTAAGCCACACACTCTGTGGGACAAAAATGGGGGGGGGGTTGAGTAAGAGAACATCCCCCAGATCTGCAGAGGGGCCCTCTCCCTTTCAGCCTCCCAGGCTGACCTTCCAGGGCAATGCTGAAATGCGCCCTTCTTTGGCCCTGCCCTGGCCCCACCCTGTTCATCCCCTGGGCTCCCCCTGCGACCCCCTTCCTCGGGTGTTGCCCTTGTGTCTGAGGAAAGGCGACGAGGATCTCGGGACAGGGACTGGGCTTCCTCCCGCTGGTTGAGGCTGTCTGTGCTCGGGCATCTGAGGATGCTCAGAGAAACCCTCCGTGATCGCTGGGGCCAACATCTCAGGAGTGTTAAACAGGGACAACCAACAGGTTGAGCGCATGCGTGTGGGAATAGCTGAATTTTGGATGTTTCAATGGAGGGCTCTGTAAGGAGCTTTAGTGCCTTTCTGGGCTGCCTCCCTTTCGCTCCCTCGTCTGAGCAAGGGGACGCCACTTGTCCTGGCCTGCCCTCTCTTCCTGCCATGACCTCTGTGCTTCTGCCCGCAACGTTGTCGGTTCTTGCCAGCTTCCGAGGAGACCCAAGAGCCTGATCCATTGAGCATCCTCATTCCGGACAAGAAGAGAAACAAAAGAAAGACAAAAGAAAAAAAGGGGGGGGAGGAGGAGCCCTTACTCTTTGTTATGTTATGCTTTGGCCGACGCACCTTTGATCCAATTATGCAGGATTGTTCCTTGTTCTTAAATTTGTGGCAGATTCTGGTGTGGATTTGAACAGTTTTATCTGTAAGAGTTGGGACTTGGCTGGCATGCGCACAGGTTGGTGAGTCAGTCAAGAGCCCTCGGGCTTCCCTGGGAAGGCCTGGAGCTTCTTGGACGATAGCTGGCTGGGGAATCCTGAGACCTGTGGACCAAGAAAAACAAACAAGCACACGTTTGGCAGCTGTGGGAGGGTCAGGCCTAGGATGCTGGGCCTGGACTTGGGAGGTCCAGGTTCAAGTCTCCCCCCCACACACACACACACCTGACTGTGAGCCATGAAAACCACTGGCAGACTCTGGATCACTTCCTCCCTTGGGCCATCCTCACAGGGCTGTTGTGGTGAGGATGAAGAAGACGAGGGAGGAGAAGAGCTGACATGACCATAACTCTAGCAATAAATAAATTAAATAACAGTTTGCAAAGAACATGGCCAATCCATTACTTTTCCAGTTTTGCCAAGGATTCTCTTTTTAAAAAATTAAGTAGAGCAGAAAACAAAACCCATTTGAAAAGCAAGAACTTGAAAGGCAGTTACCATTGTTACCAGTAACTCTTTGTAGTTTTATCCATTGTCGATGCAGTGAATTATTTTGCAGAACACTATAGAAAAAACAAATGCTTTTCAAAAGCACATTTCCAAGCCCTAATGAAGATGGACAGAGATTCACCCAGAGCCAAGGGGCCAGCAGGCTTCTTATAACCCAGCTTCCCTCCTCTTTCCCCATGAGAGCAAGGGGTTTTTATTACACAGGCCTTAGGAACCAAAGGCCAGCTCCCATTCCCCTCGCGCTCCTCATGGCCTACACTCCATGTCACGGGGATCCATCCTACACCCCCATTTCCCCACAGCGCCTTTTCTAAAAATGACGGAGTGTGTTTTCTAGAGCCTCTTGTTTGTTTTTCCTGGTTAAAACTCTCCACACCAAATCTCTGTTCCAATTAGGAAGAAAATCAACCAAAAAAAAAAAAAGAGAGAGAGAGAGAGAGAGAGAGAGACCCCCTCCCCACGTTGTTCCAAAGAGTGGAGTGCCACTGCGTTCAGCCAGGCATGCTTGATCCTCTTCCACCGGGTCTAGTGACGGTAATCCGTACCCTGAGCTCACCCTGAGCTTCCAGCCCTCAGAAACACAAAGGCATTGTTGGGAAACTAAGGAGAGCTTAGCCTGGCGGCAGCAAAGTTAACTAAGATGCCCAGAGAGGGCCCTGTGTATTTGGCAGGGTCTCAGATACACGGAACTTGAAAATATGACTGTTTTTTTAAAACTACAACTCCCACCTAGTTTTTAAACTACATTTCCCATGGGCTGCGAGATTCCAAGAGGATCCATCCAAAGGAGAGTCAGTTCCAGGCTCTGCCCACCAACCCCAACCACCCGCCCCTCCCCAAACATTTCAAAATGGGTGAAAATTCACAGAAACGCCATCACAGGACAAGGGCTAACACTTGTTAGTGCTGGCCAGGTCTCTGGGCACTGGCCAAAGACCAAAGGACCGGTGAGGCTTCCTCCTGGTCTCCAGCCAGGCAAGGAGACAAACTGCAGGCCAAGCAGCCCAGGAGGAAAAACACTGTTTCTTACTTGGCAGGTGAGTTTCAACCATCTCCTCCCAATGCCCACCGTTTCCTACTGGCATCAGAGCTCTCTGACTCAGGGTGAAGTGGCTTGGATGGGGACTGTGCTTAAGCAACATCCGCTGGCCAAAAAAAAAAGAGGGTAGGAATGAGAAGCCCCAAGGATGGAAGCCTGAATTAGGCAGGTGCCCCAAGGATCCTGGATTCTTTACCCTTTGGGCAATCAGCAAGCCCAAATGTTGCCCTGTCCCCTACCAGCCCTTCCCTGCCCCATCTCTGGGGCATTATAAGGAACTCTTGTAGCCTCGTCTCAGATTCTGACCCTGATTCCCAGCGGATGAAAGGCTGCTGAGTCAGCCGCCAAACCGTTTCCCCCCCCCCCCCCATGGGCATCTGATCCCCTAGTAGGAAAAAAAAAAACAGAGAGTATAACAAAAGAAGCCAGCAGTAACGTTCTCAACCACAGCTCAATGGAAATCCTTGCCTGGTAAAGTTCTGGGGAATACGTCTCCCAGAATCCCCTCATGGTCACAGGTGCTGGCCAGGCTAGCTAGTCCAACTAAGCGTCAGTCCAGACAACATCACAGAGATTCCTACAGAGATTCCTACAGACAAGAGGGGAGACGTTAGATTTGCATCGGTCGGCTTAATCGATCAATATGCCTTTGATCAACCCAAATCGCTGCCCCCCTTTTTTCACCAAAACTATTGGTCTTTACAACCCAACTCTTTTATTTTCTTGCTCATCCTTTCTGCGTGCTTCCCAAGCGCAGAAAATTCTGAGCCTCTCCTACTGTAGAGAAACAAGAGTGGAGCATCTGCACTCGTTTGGTTCACGGCTGGGAATCTGACTCTGTTTGTCTTTCCTTTTCCAACGTGTGCAGTAACTTTAAGCTCCCCGGCCACCAGAATAACAGCAGTGCGGATGAAGCCGGCAAAACAAGCAGCTTTGTCCCGGCTGACCCGCTTGCTTTGGGGGGAAAAATATTTTCCACCAACGAACAAACGAGTGAGCAAACATGCCAAGCGCCTGCATTCAGATGCAGGGAAGCGTACCGAGTTAGTTTGTCCTCGGCTGGGGCACCATTCATGAAGGCAGCCCTCTTTCAGAACTTGACGGGTCTTCTTGGAGCCAGTTTCCCCCCCCCCCCAATGAAAAGCTCGCCCTTTCTCATTACACACACCAGAGATCGGTGCCAGGGCCTGGAAGCCAATGAGGGTGTCCCCCACACGCAGGTTAAACACTCTTTGTGGCTGGATGTGGAAGGAGACCCTCTGGCTTTCCCTCGTGACAAGAGGACAGGTCTCGTCTCCTGCCTTGGTGCCAGTTGGAAGTCTGCTCTTGACTCTGAAATCCCTCTGAGGGAAAGCAGGTTCCCCAAAATGTCATCTCTCCGCCCTTTGCTGACAGAGATTAGCTTTCAGTGTGTAGAGACGGCCTTTCCTTTATGCTTGGAAGAAGCTGCCCTAGACATCTGAAACAACTTTCCTCAAAAACGGTGCCTTCCAGAGGTGTGGGACAATATCTGTGGTGGCTGGGGTGATGGGAGATGTTGCCCTATACGCACATCTGGAAGGTATCACATTGCAGAAGGTTGTGCTAGGAGCAGAGAATGAGCTTTATAAAGCCAAGAAGCCACAAGATCTCACCTGATGCTCTGTCTTTCTCCTTCCAGGGTCCCACGGGCAGGAGCACTGGCCAGACACGTATCCAGACTGCGGGTGGCGGTCTCAGTCCCCCATCAATATTGAAACTGGCTCCGTGCAGTATGACCCTTCCCTGCCTCCGATTGAGCCAGAGGGTTACCGGGATCCTGGAGGAGAGGAGTTCACTTTGATCAATAATGGGCACACAGGTGAGCCTGTGGGCAGGATGTGGCCTCTGGGGCTACTCTTCCTTCTGCATGGGCTCTTCCCAATCCTAAATCCCAGATTTCCCCAAGATTACAAGGGTTGCAAAGAGGGTTACAGAGTTCCCCCTGATTTTCCTCCCCCTCACCCAATTTCTTGTCACCAAGAAAGTTGACAGTCACCGACCTGCTTGCTTCTTTTCACAACCTTGGCGACTCGGAAGTTTGCTTTACAAATAGAAAATCTAGGCTGGGAACCTGCAGGGATGCTCAGTTTCAGACCCAGCCTAGTTTCTTAGCCTCTCCAGGGTGCCAAAGCAAGGGCTCCCCCACCCTGATTCCCTCCCCCCTCCCGAGGCTAACAGCAGCTCACGGGTCATATCTTCCCGTGCAGTGCAGATGTCTTTGCCTCCGAGCATGCGCTTGCATGGCCTTCCCCGGATCTACTCCGCCGTTCAGCTGCACTTCCACTGGGGTCGCAAGGGAGAGGCCGAGGGGTCTGAGCACCAAGTGGACGGCCAGGCCTTTCCCGCAGAGGTAAGCAAGCCTGTGCTTTCTGGGGTGGGGTGGGGTGGGGAGTGCCTTGGAAACTGTGACTCTGTGGACTTATGTCCCTCATCTGTGATGTCCTCTTCCTATGTTTTTGCTCCTGGATCAGTGGAAACATCTACATTCTCCTTTTCCTTGACGGAAGCCGACTAAAAAACGCAAGGAATAATCAGCAGTCAGCCTCTGCTGTCTTCCATAATAAGAAATAGCCAGATAGACTGCTCCTTCTTGTGGAGGCTCTGTTTAGGGTTCATGAATAACAGCGGAAGGCGGAGAGGCTTACTCTGCAGTCAGACCTATTCAATTTTGCTCAGCTCTCATTTTGCCAGGGCCCCATCCTTCAGTTTCTCTCTTCTGTCTCTGTTTCCTCTACAAAACAGAGAGAGAGAGAGAGAGAGAGAGACTCACAGATTTCTCCACACAACTGCACTGTAGCATATTTGGCAACCCTGAAGCGTACTCCCATCCATGGGATCCAAAACTAATTTGTGACATTGTTTTAGAAGGATGGAGGACTTTAGCAGGACTAAATCCTCTCAAGTTCACAGAGGGGCAAGAAGGGATTAACAAAAGGCAAATTGGGGTCAGGAAGAATTAAGGAAGTGTGGGAGACAGCAGAAAAGGGGGGGGCGAGTGCGAGACCACACATCTTCCATAGGAAGTGCTGGAGGACACCTCAGTTGACCCAACAGCATCCAGTTCCTGGCCATTTGAAGGGAAACGTGGGAAAATGCCACAGCGAGTCACGGGCCCTGGATTCCCACTGAGGACAGTCCGAGGGCAGAGATTGGAAATAAAAGTGACAAGCATGCAATTACCGACAGTAAATTGCTTTTCTCTAAACCAGGCTTTAACTAAGTTACCGTGAAACAGGACATAAGTTACCTTTTGCATGGGAAGTGTAATATGCTTTTCAGTTACTTTTAACATCACTTTTTTAAAAGAGTCCTTTGAGAGAAATTGTTCAGGTTTTTATGCCACGCTTTTAGCAATCCTGTGGTTCCATCAGAAAGAAACAATGGATAAAGAAAAGCAATGTAACCAGCTCATCCAGTTCCAGAAACCCTAAAAGTAACCAATTACTTTTGGAGGAGCTCTGAAACATGTCACATAACAAATAATAATAATATTTTAAAAAACACCATGTCAGGAGAATCCTTGTGGCGCTTTTCCCTGGATAAATTTATGGAAGAAATTCTCCACAAGCCTCTCGAAACAAAGCCCCTGAGAGAGAGTTTGCAGAAACAGCCCTTCCGCATTTGCTCCTTTTCCAGCCAGAAAGACCATCGCTGCCTCACTGCCGACTTTGTTGTTTTTCAGCTCTGCTGTGTGTTTTGTGAAATGGGGCGACCTGAACTGTTCAGGGACAGCTCGTGGTCCAAGCAGGGAATGTGGGCTCACCCTCATGTTTGCTGACAAGCCTCCTCCCTGCTCAGACCACAGGCTGCCTACGGAACTCCTGCACACAGTATTCAAAGGGTGGCTGCATTGGGAGGTTTATATAAGGCCGCCTGGCTACCTGCTGCCATCATTTCCACGATGCTCCTGATGCTTCCTAGCTGACAGCGTCTCTCGTTCTTTGTCCGCCAGCTTCACGTTGTTCATTTCAACTCGGAGAGGTACGCCAACGTGAGTGAGGCCAAACACCAGCCAGATGGGCTGGCCGTGCTGGGCGTTTTTCTGGAGGTGAGCTCATGTCCTGTCCAAACCAAGACCAGAAAGAATTAGGATGAGCATTAAGTTGGTCCAGATCTACTGGTAGGTCTCCAGGTGCTTTGAAATCGATACGGTCAAGATTTCTGTGACTCTCAAACATTCAGCAACAGCAGACATTGACTAACTGACTCTCCCCTAAAAAAATATATATCTCTCGCAGAAATGAAAAAAGAAAAAAAAAGAGGAGGTTGAATTATGAGATAGAAAGGCTCTTGAGTTCTATTTGTTCCTGTTGCAAATTCCTAGGCCCCAAATTCTTCTAAATAAGGGTTTTACTTTGGGAATGTTAGGATTGTGGTAAAAATAACTAAATAATTGGTGGAAGACATCCCCCCCAAAGCCTGAAGCCTCCCCAACTTACAAGGGCCAAACTTCTGGCTGCAGTAGAAATGACCACACAAAGTCCTTCCGTGCCTCTGGTACATCCAGTTACGGGACATCTGACCAATATTTATAATAGAGCTGCTCCTTCCAGTTGCATTAACCAAAGCTACGGTGCTGTCTTCTGGCAGTGGAAGGTACTACTACAATAGGAACTGCAATGCACTCAGTTGCTGTCCAATTAACTCATAATTAACTTCCCCTCTGACTCCTGCTGCCCTTTTATTATCTTCCCCACTGTGGAAATAAACCTTGTAAGTTCCAAGTCCCTGTCAAGCAGCAGCTGAAAGGATGGCACTACAGAAATGTATTGAAAAAACCTAACATAATCACAGCTGAGTTGTTTCTCCCTTCTTTCTGGCAGACAGGCGATGAAGACAACCCTGCCTATGATCATATCCTGAAACATCTAGACGACATCAAATATGCAGGTAAAGTTCAGGGAAAGGGTTTTGTGTAAATGGAAGGGGGTGCAAGAGGCACAAAAAAAGTTGTTCAAGGGTGCAGGGAAGGAAACCCGCAGGGCGCAAAATCCACCCCTCATGCTTGTCCAACAAGGATTATGAGAAGCCGTGCGCTCTCTGCATATGCTCCTTCTGTGATCTCACACACACGCAGGCCCCTCAAACGGCAGCATTTTGCCAAGGGAGCACAATGAAAACATTTGATGATATTAGAACTCCAACAACAACATGATAAAGAAGAAGAGAAATCAGATGGTATCCCTTCTTTCTCAGCCCACCCCTCCACCCTAAAACAGATCTAAAAGCAGGGTTGCTGAGAAGACCTCTGATCTCTCATAAAAGTAGTCTGACCTTTAACATCTACTATTCCTGGCCCCACGACACCCTGACAAGAGCTTGCGACCTCTCTGTGTGTGTAAGGGCTCACCTGCCAAGCACTGACTTCCTCACAGAGGCCGCCTTTGGGGAGTTCCCATCAGCCACTACTGGCCTTTCTGCCTGGGAGGCTCCTGGGAGCTCGAGGCCAGAAGGACCGTCTCCCAACTCCACCTGTGAGGGGACCATAGAATGGCAGAGCCGCCAGGGGCCCCAAAGGAGCCCATCCCTTTCCAGCTGGTGCAAGGAGTCCACAGCTGGAACACTCTGGACTTACAGCCATCCACTTTCTGCTGCAAACCTTCCAAGCAAAAAAGAGGAAATGGGTGTTTCATTTGCTCCCTTGGTTTTTTTCTCTCTTCCCCACGGCCTCATCTCCTAACCCTGCCAGAGCAGGAAATACCTGTGGAACCCTTCGATGTGCGCGAGTTACTGCCGACGCATTTAGGCCATTACTTCCGCTACAACGGCTCTCTGACCACTCCGCCGTGCTACCAGAGCGTGCTGTGGACCGTCTTCCACCAGCCAGCTCACCTCTCTGTTGCCCAGGTAGCTATTGGAAAACTGGTTCTTTCGGCTCTTCTGTCAGCCTGCAGGCTTCCGACCCTGCTGCTGTTAAAAATAGTGGCCTCTGTGCACGCATGTGATATGTGTGTTTAGGCAGCCACCGGCAAAAAGGACTGGTAGTAAAAATATTTGAAACAGATGAATACTGTAGAAACAATGGTTCAAGAATCAGGAGCCATCTAGGTTGTGGCACTTGCCTGCCTCAGCGGGTGTACCTCCTCCGTCTGTCCGAAAGGGGCTTTGGGCGTTGCTGTACGAGCGACTGCCTCTGTGACTTCAGGCGGGGTGCGATGTTTTTCTTGGCCTGTCTTTGTCGCCGAGGACTGACTCCTGTGTCCCCCATACCCTTCCAGCTGGAGAAACTGCAGAGGTCGGTGTATGCCACGGAAGAAGGAAAGAGCCCTGAAGTGCTGCTGGCAGATAACTTCCGAATCCCTCAACTCTTGAACCAACGAGTGGTGTTTTCCTCCTTTCTGACAGGTGAGTGGAGGAAGTTGCTGGTGGGTGCCAGCGCAGGCCTTTGGCCAACTTCAGGGGCCTGCATAGTTAGACTAAGCATGTTTACTCAGATGGAAGAGTCCCTGGGCCCTGCTGGATTGACTCCTGGGGAAGTGTGTTGAGGTTCAGGAACAAGACAGCCCTGGAATGAATCAGATCCAACCAGATAGCCATCGAGTGCAACTCTCTGTTCTCATTGGGGCCACCCAGTCGCCAGAACAGAAGGTCCAACAGGCTGCGCGGTCCTCCTCACATTCTCCAGAAACTGCCGTTATGGAGGGAGGCCCACGGGATGATACAGAGCCAACCTGAATGGCAGCGAGACCCATGTCTCTAATCTCAACAAATCGATCCAATTCCCTTGTAAAGCCACCTGAGTTGGCAGCCATCGCAACTTCTTAGGGCGGTCAGTTTCACAGCTGAACACGGCACTTGAGTGGAAAAGTCTGCCTGTTTCTCTGGTCCTCATCACCCGTCTGCCAGTTCTAGGAGACGATCATGGCTCTGTTTTAGTACCAAGGTGGCAGGCCTCCCTCCTTCCATCAATGTTTCCCACTCTGTGCAGCCTCAGAGTCTTCTCTGTGCAAAAGTAGAGGGGATCAAAGTGAAAACATTGCCAAAGCCTGCAAAAACAATGAATTAAAAGATTAAATTGTGCAGTTCATTTAACAAAGCGTAAATGCAAGGAAGGCTGGTGATGACGCTCTGCCACTTGTGCTTGCCAGCTTTTTCGTTAGGCCCCGATCCCTGTGCCTTTTAAGGCTGTTTTATCTGCAGTGTTTTTGCTCCATCCATCCATGGAAAAAAAACAGACCTGTTCATTGTTTTCAGGTTAAGTTGCCACTAAAATGAGAGGGAAAGAGCAAACAAACCTTCCTGGAACAGAACTGAAAAGGGGCAATGAAGAGATGGGATGATACCGCCATCTACTGGGGAAAAAAAGGGATACCATTTTTGTTTGCTGGACAAAAGCCGAGGGCTGTCATTCCCTGTAGTAGCAAATCCGGAATCCAGGCTGGAGATTGGCCAGAAAGCTCATTTGCATTACAAATGCCTTCCAGTTCTCTTCTAGGCACTATTAATATAACATAGCGAAACAGAAGATGTAGCTCATCCGTGTTCACGGCCTCCAGCCTTCTCCTGATGAAGCTGGAAGCACGAAGTGGGATTTTCATGAGTAAACATGAGTAACATCAGGATATAAGGGATGAGAGATGCCACCTGATCCAAAAGATCTTATTGAATGAATTGCTTTCATTGTGTGATGAATTAGGCAGGCAAGAATTACGAAAGACGGAAAGAAGTACACATTGATTTGATGTGATCAAAGCCTCAATAACTCTGTGGTTGGCAGGTTAGAAGCACTCTCACAGCCTGGTGCCTTAATGTGCTTAAAGCTTCAGCTCCCATCATCCACATCTAGGGTGGCAAATGACAGTGGGAGGTGTAGTCCCGTACATGAGACAAGTGTGAGACCTCCTCATACAAGTGGAAAAGTAAGCAGTGCTTCTAAGAGGGCGTGAGATGAGGCACCTTCCCGTATGTCAGAAGTAATCTCTTTCAGAAAGCTGTCAGCTGGCTGCCGTTTCTCCGTCTTTTCTGCTCAGCAGAGATTTTTGAAGGGAATGATACCCAAAACCTTTCATTATAGCAGAGCATCGAGGCAGTCATCCCTGAGCGATGCCTGCTGGTTCTTTGCTGTTCCATGGGACTGCCTTTGTTGTGTTAGTCACATTTTTTTTAATGCAGGAGAGGGGAGGTGGCTTCCCAAACACACAGAGAGAACTAAGTCTTCTATCCTTTTGTCTCTTTCCTTTTACCCTGACAGAGTCTTCTGGTTACTCGGCAGGTAAGTTTGACTCTTGATCCCTCAGTATGGGGTGGGGGGAGGCAGCAATTAACAGGCGCAATTAGAGACAGTGAAAAGTGAGGGAAAATTCGCCTTTTCTGGACGACTGTTCCCAGAATTCTCCAGCCCAGTGTCTTGGGAGATGTTTTAGTCCAAAGTACTTTGCCTCTGTGAGTTCCAGAACTCCAAAAGGCAAGACAAGAATTCGTTTCCGTTGGGGCTCAGGTGGTGTGTGGGGAGAGAGGAAGAGCTTCCGTGCTTCCACTCAGAAAGTCCCACAAGCATGCCAAGGACACTTCAAGTCAAAAGACCTCCCCGGCCAGCCTCCTGAACAATTCCAGAATGGAGGCTTCTTAATATCAAGAAAAAAAGCTCACCCCAGAATCGAGATGCTTCACCAGTTGACTTCCCGGCATGCGCCTGTTCACAAATCTCTTGCCCCCAGCGAGGAAGCCGCCTGCATTCCAACAATTTCTAGCCTTGAGTTGGGTGTTCTATATTTTTGGTGAACTGAAGGCCTCCTTCTACTTCCTTCTCTTGCAGGCGAGATTGTCGCCATCATCTTTGGGGTGCTCTTGGGCTGCCTGGGCATGTTCCTTGCCGGATGGGTTGTGGCAAAGAGAATACGGTGAGACGCAGGTGGGCGCCGGGAGCCGAGCCATTTTCTCCTCCCTGCAGGAGAGGCATCCCCTGCTCAGCCTCTGACGGAGGAGACGTCCAGAGTGGGGTCTGCTGCAAGTGGGCCCCTTCTCCTGGACTGAGGCAGTTTGGGAGTTTTTGCCCTGGAACGCCCTCCTTGGGTTTGTCAAGAGCGTGCTTCCGGTAACGGATCAGGGCCCTCCGGGGCTGCCACACAATAAAAAAGGAGTTTCCAACGACATTGATGAGTCCTGGTGATTTAGATGTTCAGGGAGCAACCTTACCAGGGCGCTCTCATTAGAACAAGGAGCAGCTTCTTTGGGGCAATAACCTCACCCTCCTCCTGGCCCCACATTGAAGGGGGCTTCTGCCTCCTTCCAAACAAGACTGCCACCTTGTTCTGTTGAGACAGCCCGGCAGAGTTTAGAGGAATCAATCAAGGAGGTGGTCTGGCTCTGAACAGAAGCAAAGAGCATCCAGGGGCATGGCTTAGTGGCCCACCCTGAACGCCTGAACCGTCCGAGCCTTCTTGTGACGCAAGGGCACATTTCCCCACCTGCTCTTGCCACAACACCCTCTCCAACCAGTGCAAGGCAGTCCCATAAAGGACCACCACGTAAACCATGCCTTGGGTTTTCCAGGCTCTGCTATTTCCAGGTCTCCAAAATGCACACACACAACCATCCCCTCCTTTTAGAAAGCACTGCCTGCTGTCGAACCGTTTGCTCCACCACCTTACTGCACTTACTCAGACGAACTTCTCCTGTCTGTATTTTGGGAATAAAAACATGGGAGCAAAGGCTTTCGGGAGACTGGCCCCAAGCACATGGCGCTTGTTTATGCTCCGGTTGTGTGGGGTGAGAACGGAGGGCCAGGAAAGTGATGGGCATCTGCCCTGGACGGTTAGCTTACCGAGGCCACCGGAGGATGCCTCTATCATCTTCCTAAAGGCAAACCTCAGGCAAAGCAACAACAGGCAGAAACACAAGGAAGGGTGTTGCAAAGATCCACAAGTAGTCTTTTAGAGGCTCCTTCATCCTTAGCCAGTGGGGTAGGGATGATAGGGTCCGTAACTGGACCCACCTGGAAGTCACCATGCTGGGTGAGACTGACATACAGAACGGGGGTTCGTCCAGGGCAAGAAAGCTCCAGCGTGGTCGGGAACGCCCTGCTGGGTGCTCCTCTGCGCAGGCGACCTGTTGGTGGAGATGCCACCAAATTCCATGCCTTCTGGGAGCTTACTGTCAAAAGACTGGGCAGTTTGTTCCTGAGCAAAAGCAAGGGGCAGCAAAGAATGTGCTCTCTTCACATTCCATACCAAAAATAGCTGGAGGTCTCTCGGTTTAGGGCTGGGGGAGTGGGGAGTGCTCCTTCCTCTCCTCCCCTGCAGGGAAGGCCTCCCGGTGCAGGCAACTTGCCTTTGGCTTTTACTTCTGAGCAGGGGCGAGTGAACCAGCCACCCCTTTCCTCCCTCCCACCCAGAAATGCCTCTGAAAAGCTTAACCCAGTGCAATCTCTTTACCTGAGCACAAAGGAGGTCACGCCTTCCGCCTGCAGACAGATTCCATCAAGAAGGGGGGGGATTCTCTTGCAGCTGGGGGGGAGCAGAATCCTTTTCAGAGAAGCTTTCGGAGGGCTACGGTCCAGTGGTTTAGCAAACTGACTGAAAAAGACCCAGAATACCGGCCCACTTTAGCCTGATGTTCTGCCCTCATGGCTGTGGCAGGTGGGCCTTCTACATGTGAAGCCCTAACCTGCGGGGGGAGGGGGGGTCACAATTTTTGTGCTGCCTCGTCCACACACACCCCATAACAGCAAAACAGCTTCGTGCTCAGCTTTTCCACAATTCCAACTCTGCCAAAGGGTGGTGTGGCTTTGCCCCAGCGAGGGAGGCAGCCGAAGGACCCCTTCCTGGCCAAGAAAGGACACCACGCCAATCCCAAGAAAAGCCCTTTTATTGATTGCTCCAGTGGGAATGAGTGGGTGAAGAAGGATCAGACTGTTTTCAAAAGGACCAACACTTTTTCAAAGGGACTATCTTAGATGCACCCTCCATCCCACCTGTGCTTGCAGCAGGAAGTGTTTTAGTGTAGACGGGTGGGCAATGCCTGGCCAGCAGATGGCGTTGCTGTGGCCCGCTGTGCCTGCCTGCCTGCCTAAACGGGGGGGGGGGGGGGGGAGGTATGGTCCTCCAGATGTTGCTGGGTCACAGCTACCACCAGTTGCAGCCAGCAGAGGCCATAGGGGGCACTGCAGTCTGGGAAGACCTGGGGGGGCACTCTCTGTGGCCCCCACCCACCTTGTTCTCAATCACCATCACAGCTGGTAGGCGCCAAAGGCTCCCCCCCTCCAGCTCAAAAGGGTCTCCATTTTTCATGAGTGCCTGCCTCCAGCCCCTCACCACCCTCCTACCTGGCACTGTGGGTTTTAGCCCAGAACGAAGTGACGGAGGGAGCTGCCAGAGAAAGAAAGGATGAAAAAGGAGATCAGGCTCAGACTCCTGGCATGAGCCCAGCAAGGAATTCAGAGGCCAGTGAAGTTCCAAGACGCACGGTTAGCCTCTTGGGTTAAGACCTGCCCCTTCACCCAAGATGCTTTCAAAGATCCTGGATTCAGAAGTTTTGCCTGCAAAAACTAGGTGACCCACCTACCCACCCTCTTCCCCACGGTTACAATCAGAAGAACCACCGAATGTTAAAGAATGATCTCTGGCTGCTCTGGAGCAGCTGACCCAGCTGCTGAATCGCTGTGGCTGAAAAGGCCATAGGCTTATAAGACGGGGGAGGTGGACGCTCTGAAACTCTCAACAAGACTGATGTTCTCTTAGAGGCAAAAAACAAGAGGGTCGGCATCTAATAATAATCCCAAAGGAGAGACGGTTGAGACAATGGATCTGGCTTGCAGTCTCCTTGCGACAGCAGGACCAGGAAACTCTGTCCTCCTACGCTCACTTCAAGAAACGTTCCAACTGAAACATTTGCCCTCTGGAAACTGCTAGGGGCATCCCGGACTCAAAACCCTTTGAACTCTCTGAAATCCAAGAAGCAGCTTGCAGCCGAGTGGAACAGGCCTTGTCTGTAAAACAGGCAGGAGAGGCTCGCAGCCGCTCTAGGGGAAGCCTGGCCCAAGGGGCAAGGCAGGCACCAGGTGGCCCAACGCAGGGCGCGGGAGTGTCGGGATCCCCCAGTCTCGCTTCATTCCCTCCCTCTCGCAAAGAGAAGGAAGGAGCAACAGTGACCTGAATTTTTCATCCTCCGGGAAAGGAGCATTGGGGAGGGGAGGAAAGACTCCACTGGAGGGAAACAGAATTTTGCCATCTGAGCCATAAAGGGGGCTCCACAGACAGTCCACTGGGCTAGGCAAAAGTTTGGGCTGGTCCAGCCACGTTGAGAACCGTTTTGTCCCAGACAAAGGGTGGGAAGGGGGCACCCACGAAGTGGGCCCCAGCTGCCAAGTGGAGGGCACTTGGGTGACAGTCCTCCCTTAGAGGGATTCTGGCGACCAAGAGGGTTCAGTCCTCAGCAGGAAGCCGCAGTGCGGAGTACACCATCACGTGGCTGTCGTCTTTTCGTCGGCCTTTACAGGAGATGACAGTTGAGGGGGGAAAAGAAAGGAAAAAAAAGACAGAGAAAGAGAGAGAGATTGACACATAACATATAGATGGTCAACCAACCCAGTTACTTGGTTATATGACTCCCTCACCAACCACCTTCAACATGGACAAAAGGTAGATAACAAATGTAACTGAGAAAATAACTCTTAAATAAATAAAAATTATGAAGAGGAAAACTAAACTGTAAGAATTCAACCACGCCTTTGTACGTTCATGTCACAGAAGCTCAGTTCCTCCAACCCTCATGAGTGCAAAACTCAAATTGCTATCTGTCAAGTCCCTGTTCTGCCCTCCTGACTCTGCACACAAGCCCGCACAAGCATCAGGACACTCACAGGAGAGGCAGGCGACAATGCTGCGCAGGGAGCCGCCGGCCGTGAAAAAGGCCCATACTCCCATGGCGAGAGTAATCGCGAAGACGGGAACGAGGCTGGCTTCGTAGCAAGGATTCAGGAATGTCTGGGGGAAGGGGGAGAAGATGATGAACAGGATCTGAGGAAGAAGACGGTTCCCCCTGCCCCCCCTTCAACAGATCTCTTTTCAGCCTTCCTCCCCACCCATCTCTCCCCAAAGCCTTTGCCTCATGGCCCACCCAAAGCCTCCCCCACAAAGGCTACCCCCTCCGAGACCACCGCGGCTGTTAACAGATGGGGATGGTAACACTGGCCAGTTGAGTTTTCGCCCAAGGTCTCTCCCTCCCACATCCTGTGAGGGAAGGGTCACCCTCTCTGTCCCTACAAATGGCACCCAGAGATGCTGACGAGTTCAAAGGGCTTTTCAAAAGTGCTGAAATCAGCTGATCTCACCGGCCTCTCCACTCACCAACCCAGACGTCAAGAGGTGACTGGCCACCACCACAGCCAGCGCCCAGTAACGGCCCCTTTCGCAGGCATCAAAGAAAATTGTTCCCCAGAATGTGTGCAAGAGAACCAAGGCCATCGTCAGAAAGGCTGGGGAGAGAAAGGAAGGCTAGTCAAGGCTCATGGCCACAAGAAAGAGATGCTAGAGGATGATCTCAGAGTCTTCAAAAAGGTCGGCCACCTCCATCCCAGGAACGCCCTTCACACAACCTGGGCTGACAGGGCACACCCTATGGGCTCACATGCATGGCACCACTATGGTATAGAGGTACAGATATACAATTCAGAATTCAGCAACAGGCCAAGTATCAATATCCAGCTAAAAATACTTGTAGGGAATTCATTTTTTTAAAAGACCAGGGTGGGGTGGGGGATTTGCCATGCAAGTATCAGCAGGGAGAGATGCATTCAACCAAACATGCTCCCTCTGAACGAGAACACTCCTCCCGCTGTGGATATTACCTGATGTGATGAAATAATGGGGTGAATCTCCATGGATCCCCACGGTGCCTGGGCCGATGGAGTCCGCAAGGATGTTGATAACTGAGAAGATGCCACTTATGATTCCAAAGGAGAGACCGGACACTACAGGAAAGGAGAGTGAGGCACAGATGGCATGAATGCAGAACATGTTCAGAACAGTGTTGCCAGATCCAAACTTCATGCACACATCACTACAGTTCTTCCATCGGCAGCAGTTGTGATAAGAAATCACACAAGCACATGCCAAGGTGGAAGAGAGATCCGGCCGTCGCCAAATACTGTTATTTTGAGACATCCCAAAGGAAGACACTACTGGGTCTACCCACCATATGCCATCTGCTTGACTGAGATGGGAGACCGTCCGTCTTCACTTATGGTAACCAACCCTTCATCGGCTTTCCTGGAAGGAAGTAAGAAATCAAAATGCATTATGGCAGTACAGGTATGAGTTCTCCACAATGACCAAATAAAACTCTCAGGTCAGGAGGATGAGGCTGGTTCCACTGCCTTAAAAAGAGGGGCTCTCTTACTTGAGGAGCTTGAAGTAAGCAAAGCGGAAAGCTTCCTGCAGCAGCACAGAGACGGCTGCCCCAAACATCAAGAGTCCGTGTTGCATCCGCTCATCCTCCCGGTCACTCAGATGCACCGAAATGAACCAGATCAGAGATGCCAAGAGGAGGGAGACCAGCCAGAAGAAGGCCCTGCATGGACAGTGGAGAAAGAGAACACTGGATATAAATGGGCTGTCGTGTAGTGCGGGAAGCTGACTAAAGAAAGGGCGAGACCCAAAATACCAGGAAGAAACGTTAGTTACTAAAAGGGCAACATATAATGAATAAAATAAACAGTAATCCCAGAAGGAAAAGCAGAGGGAAGGAGGAAAGGCTTCTGGGCTTCCAAAGCACTTATCAGGCTGATAAGGCTAAGCCTTGTTACACACAGTACATCCTGACACCCAGCTTGCAGCCACATTTAACTTGGGCCTGAGAAGGAACTGTCTGCAAGGAATACTCATGAATTGTGTCTGTGTGTGGTCAGTTCGTTTGTGCAGATTCTTTTAAGCCATCGTGCAATGCTGCGGCTTTCCCCTTCGGAAGGATTAGCAGGAAGCTGGGCCACCACAAACCCCGTGATACACTTCTTGCATGAAGGAAGGAAAGAACTGCAATGCAGCAAGCAAAGCGAAATGAAACAAAAGATCAGAATCGGGAAATCTAGATTTCTAGAGGTCCAGTATTCCACGGTTTTTAAACTGCCAAAACCTCTACCCTTCTAGCTTGCTCCTGGTTCATGTGGAAAGCTCCTCTTGAGTTTGCAGACTGCATAACGAAGCACACCTCATCAAGGGCTCCTCCACAGCCAAGCTGAGATCCAGGGTGACCTCTGCTGAAAAGCCTCCTTTTCAGCAAACTACCTGTACCCTGGAATCAAAACGCAGGGTTTTGCTGTATTTCTTCATCACAGAAGATGAGGAAAAGATCTCCAGTGGGTTTCAGCTCCTAACGAAGTACAGTACTTTAAACATCTAAGGGGGTGACCCCGTGTCCATCAAGAGACCTGTGATACCCTAAAGGCTTGCCGGATTTCCCAGGCAGATGCTTTCATAAACTACGGTAACCCCCTTCATCTGAATGATGGGATAATTGGCTTTCTGCCAAAAACTAATGAACAAACAAACGTTCTAGTCTTTATGAAGCCCCAGAACTCTGGGTGGTTTCAACAGAACAGTTCTCCAGGGAGGAGGTGCCTGGGGGATGTGTGAGGGGAAATGACAGATTCACCTTTAATCTCACAAGAGCCCTGTGGGGTGGAGCTGCACGGATGCCCCACACCTCTTGCCCCCCAAGCCCAGAACCTCCTCCTGGCACCAAGCGGAGGCAAAAAAACACAACAGAAGCACCTGCGTAGATACAGCCCCCTCTCTGCTCTTCAGGGAAAGAAAGGCTGCAACCCCCCCCCCCCCCCGTGGAGGTGTTTGTTATGGGACCACGTGTGGGGCTGCAGGTGTGTGTGTGGGGGAAGGTGGCCTAATGGGGAGCTGGAAGCCAGCCGGGTGAACCTCCGTGCCAACTGGGAGCTGTTGCCCCCCAATCCCTCTCCCCCCCCAAAAAAAATAAATAAAAAGGAGGGCAGTGAAGAGTAGCGACAGCCTCCCTTTATCTTATTCTTGCGCCTTCCTCAGCTCCCTTTTTCTCCTTTTTTTTGTGACTCTGCCTCCCCGGTTCTCCCCCCCTCTCCTCACGACTTTGCATAACCTCAGAGGAGGGGATGCGGGATGCCGGCCGTGCCCAGCTGCTCAGCCTCGCCCCAACCCTCTTCGCCAAGGGGGTCTTCCTTACTGTCTCCGTTTGTGTGTGTTTGTGTGTGTATCTCCTCCCCTTCCCCAAAGGGACTACCAAGCCCCTCCCCCAGGAGCCACTTGGCCCCGCCCCATGGGGGGCATTCTCCCCCCTCTCAATCCCTCTCCCTTCCCCCTCCTCTCCAGGGCCCCCGCGCGCCCCGCTGACCCGGCCACGAGGATGATGACGCGCAGGGGATCCCCGGCCACGGTGAGCAGGCAGAGGGCCAGGGCCGGCCCGAAGGCGATGAAGGTGCAGCCGAAGAACACGGCCGCCCCCATGGCCCCGCGCAGCCCCCCGCGCCGGCGGAAGCGAGGCGGAAGGATTTTGCCCCGGACAAAGCCGCCCGGGGAGGGGGAGGAGCCGACGCTCCCGGGGCATGCTGGGAATTGTAGTCCCAGGGGCAGGACTCCGGGCAGGGTGGTTCCTTCTGGTCACAGAAAACAAAATATAGGGGATTTATGTTTAAAATCAAGGCGAGGAGGAAGAGCAGAAAATGCCTCTGGAAAGCACAGCCAGTGTGGGTCTCAAAACCAGCCCAAAGCAGTGTTACCCTGATCGGTGTGATTGAAAAATTGATCTAAAGGATGGTCGGGAGTGGGGGTGGAGTTAGGGTGCTAAACTGAGAGAAAAGCAGGATCCCAACAGGTGGTCGGGTTGAACAAGTTTGCTGGTGACCAAAGCTGAGCCGCAGGATCTCCAGCCTACAAAGTAACTGCTTAATCCACAGAGTTGGAACGTTATTCCCGAAGGCATATTTTGAAGAGGGAGCTAGGAAACAGAGCCTCTCACTGCCTTTCAAGACCACCCTGGAAAAAGCCCCTCCTGCAGGATTCCTGTTCCTCCTGGAGTTGTTCAAAGGCACAGAAGCCCCAAGGAGGGGAGGGGAAAGGGCAAAAGATAACTGGCTGCCCCTTAGTCTTTTAAGGAGGACGCACAGATGGGAACGAGTGCATGGCCACAGAGGGAGGCCTCGCCAGTGGCACCAGTTCTTCCTTCCTTTCTCTGCTGACATTTGCTCAGCACCCAATATCTGGTGCCTCCCCTTTTCTTAGAAACATAGAAATAAGGTGGCCTACCTTCTCTCTCTCTCTCTCTCTCTCCCCCTGCATGTGCGGTTTCCATATCCTGTGACAAACTGCAGAACAGACTCCGCAGATGCTTTTGCCACAGACAGGCAACCATCCTGGATTCCAGCCCGAGCGAAAGGCGCCGTGCTGAGCGAGCAAGCAAGCAGCTGTGGCCACTGCGCCTCGTGAAACATGTTAAGTGGCTCCTTGGGCAGAGGAAAGGGCCTGTGTCAGTTTCTCCGCTTATGGTTGTTGCGAACGACAACATCTGCCTCCGCTTTCGTCAAGGAACTGGAAAGGGAGTGGAAGAAGAAATCACAAGTTGCACGTTCGTCTCCTTTTTTTTTTTTTTGCACTTTTGGCTCTTCCCACCTCAGAACTGGGAGGGGTGGTAAATAAGGGCCAATGCAATTCTTGAGCTTGTTGGTTTTGAGAGGCAAAGAATTTACAGCAGAAATGAATCTCAAAACGTCTGGACGCACCAAAGTATGGTACACCCCATAGACTAGGAAGAGGGGCAGGTCTTTCCCAAAAGGGAAGGTTCAGCCCTAGGAATACGTTGCGAAGGAGCACACCGCATTTACTAAAACCAAAGCAGAGTCTTGTGGCACTTTACAGCCCTTTTCTTTAGAATAAGCAGATGCAGATGCTCAAGTGGGCAACTGCCCGGGGTCATGCCATGGAAGAACGTTTTAGTCTTCCAAGAGGCCACAAGACTCACAGTTGTTGTCGTTCTTTCAAAGTAGGGACCTTGTTGTTTTTGCTGCAACAACCTTTTTATATAAAAAGTCTTTCAAAAAACATCCTGTTATTGGCAAACGGGGAGCGGGGACAGACTCAACAACAGCAAGATAAGAAAAGCTGCAGCTGCCCAAGTATGTACTAAACAGTGAACAGCACAGCAGCCACTATCCACGTCTGTGTCAAGATGGCTTCAGGCGACATTGGCTTCTTGGGAGCCCAACATTTTCCCTAGCAGGGCTCCCGTGCCTTGAACTGCTCCAGGCAAAGCACAGGTTGAAGAAGGCAGAGCCATCTTGCAGTGACAGCAAGGGGATCCCCTGCAGGGGTTGTTTTTTCCCTCATAAAGCTGTTCAAGGCACAGGAGCCTCACTAGAAAAAACGGGTGGCCAACATATTAGCTGACCATGTTTCTAAATGCACCGGGGGACAAAGACTTGGGCAGGAAAAGGTACCACAATCATCAACTGCTCTTTCTTTCAAATCACACTCATTTTTTTTCTCTCCACAATCGCTTAGAAAGACATAAAGATCTTCACCAACTTGTCTCACAACCCATTTTATTTCCACAATTCTTCTTCTTCTTCCCTTATTACAGATGGGAGACTTAAGCCTGCAGACTGTATTTTGTCTGATGTCCAGGTCCAGTCTGGGAGGTGGGGGTTTGGGGTTGGGTGCTGTTTGAATCGCCAGCCTCCCAGGCTCAGGGTTGGACACCAGACTGCCCACTGAAAACCTGATGGTTTTCAAACTTCCCTGGAAATCCTTTTCTTCTCTTCTTCCCTTCCCCATTCTTTGGTAGGAAACGCAGCTGGCTGTAGCAAATCTTTTCCTAAAAATACTGAGATGGCCAAGACTTCTTCCTGGCCAAGTAGAACTCTAAAGCCGGTCTTCCCGGGTCAAATGAAAGAGTCTTTTAGCTCCTAAACATCTTCCATGATGAATCTTTGACTTTATGTTCATAAGTGCAGCCTTCCCTCTATTGACCAAGCTGATTATTATGGTGTCCATCCCCTCAAAGTCCTTTGGGAAGTCAAACAAGGGCAGATTACTTTGTATCTAGGATCCAGGTCCCCACATGCTATACCAGCTCAATAAAACCCTAGGCCACAGCCACCTAAATAAACATCCCACCACTTGCTTTATGTATATTATTATAACAATGCATATCTCACACTTGGAATATATTCTCACACCTGACAATAATACAATCCTCAACAACTTGTTGCTTCCACTCACCCATGCCAGATTAAGGCTATGATTCTAACCATCTACCCACACTGGTTTCAAGCTGAGTGGAAACCCAGCCCTGACCAATCTGTCTGGCCTTTAAAGAAAGCAGAAGCCACTATGCTTCTCACTAGCCTGGCTTTTAAAGGATGATTCTATGCTGGAATCCCCTCGTTGTCCCAATGCAACAAAGTAACTGGGGATCAGCACCACGGAGAGCGCTCTGTGGAGCAGGATGAGAGCAGGCGCCAGAGGGCAAGAGTATCAAGCCAAGAGGATCAAACCTTCCAAACATTTAAAATGTCCTTCTGGACTGACTTGACGTAGATGTCTTTTCTATTCTCACTTCATCCCGATGCTGATTTTAAGTTGATTTTGTTAATCTCTATGTGCTCAAATCTTTATAATTTTGTTATAAACGTATTATCTATCTGCTGGTTACAACTTGCATTTTGTTTCTGGTATTACTGTTTTATTATTTTTTTAATTTTTTAAAAAACATTGGAGATGTAAAGTTTAAAAAGGAATAAATGTATGCTGTACTTGGCAAAGGCTAAAGACACGTCTGTGACACATTTATGTGTGTGATTTATGATAGGTGTGAGAAGGAAAGCCATCTCTCTATAGCAGGATGGAACCTTGGCCCCACCTGGAAAAGACATTTAATAGTTTGAATGATTAGGGCTTTCTCACTGCACACGTAGATCCTGTGAATTCTTGCCATGGAATTCACTGAACCCACGGAAGAGGAGTCCTGCCTGGTGGTTGCAGTTGTTTTAAGAGCTATTGCAATTGGTGTTTAATGTTTCTATTTTTATTTCTGTTTTCTGTTTTACGAGCTGTTACCCGCCCAGAGTAGTGCTGTGATACTAACAAGAGCGGGATAATAAATAAATAAATAAATAAATAAATAAATAAATATGGTCTGCCTGCCCTCCCTCCTCTCTGTACGGAAACAAGCCACAACTCAGTGAAACTGCCTCACGGCCAGCCACCACAAACACTTCTGTCACAGGTGCCCGAATATCTCAGCGACGCTCAGACCCTGGCCCTATGGAAATGTGGTCTGGTGGCCACAGACACCTCAGCCCCTGCAGCGCAGGAAGTGAACTGCTGGGGGAAGGAGAGGGTGGTTTCTCTGTTGCACATGGAGAAAAATGATAAGATCTCTAAGTTTATTAGTTGCCACTTATTTTCCCCACCCTGTGGTCTCCTGTGTTATGTATAGGTGGGGGGGGGGAAGCTAAATGCAGAAGAACAACAGGAGGAGGAGATCAAGGCTTCCTGGCAGAAACCACCCTCTGCCTTTTCCCCACAGACCATTAATGCTTCCGTCCTATGCACTTTTCTCTGGCACTGTTCTCTGGAGAGAACACACACAAGACACACACGTGCAAAGAGAACATTTCCTCCCCATTGCACAAAATGCACAGAAAATTGGATTTGCCCATCAGAATATGGTTAAGAATGAGAGCAAAGAGCATGTCTATGCATTTTAAAAGGGTTTAATCCAAGCACATGAACTCAGCAAATTGGAAAATGCTAAGCTTTATAATAAACCCCCTTTCCTTATGTTTCGATTCTGCTGAAAACAGCACAAACTGTTACTGATATTGATCAATGCGTTTTCACCACCATTCGTTTGTTGCCTGTCAGCTCTGCATACTCCGTCTGGAACAGAAAAGGAAAATACTCAAAGCCACTGCATTGTTTTATCTCCCACATCCGTAAAATCTGTTGAGAAGAACCGCTTTTTATATTGAAAAAAAGAGGAGCTGCCGCTTCCTAGCCCAGAACCTGCTCCTCTTGTGATACTCATCTGGGATATCAGCAGTGGTTTCCTCTGTAGGTGCTGCTTTTTACTATAAACGGCAGCTGGGACAAGCACTCAGCAGGAAACCCTGATCCAGACCAACGGAATGTTCCACGTAAAGGCCCTCTGGTCACTTTTAATTTTTTTTAATGGAAGCGGTCTATTTAAGCATGGAATAAAGAGGTGGGGGGAACTCAGGAGCAACGATACAACCTGAGTTTGATCTCCCAGTTATATACTTGTATTTTCAAAAGGAGTTCCCAGTACTGGAGGTTTGTTCATGTAAGTTGTGATCCCAGCACCCTTTTCTGTCCCCCACCTTTCCCCATCACCATTTCTTGGTGTAAGAAAACCCAGAAACAAAAGATGCAGAGTGACTCAGCACCTGGCCATTATTCTTTCTACAGAGAGCCATAGACTTGGCTTTCCACGCTGGCTCAAATACTCATCCACCAGCGTGCCTCTCGATCTCCTGGCCCAACTTTCACTTCTATGAATATCCTTTTGTACCCAGTGCCCAAATTGTTGAAGGGTATCTCAGAGGGCCTTCAGCAAAGTCTTCCTGAAAGGTTACCACATAAATATACCAGATACCTGTGGGATCTCTCTCATGGGGATTCCATTTTCTGTTTTCTTTGTCTTTCCTGTGGGAGAATCGCAGAAACAGATTTGTAGAAAAAAAAATCAACATTCACTTCCATATTGGGCATAAAACAAAAGAAAAAGAAAGAAGACCAAACGGTTGTGGTACCTTAAAGAGCAGTTAGTCCTTAAGGGGCCACAATGGTTTTATCTTCTTTATTTTTACTTTGGTTTTGCCTGATATGCTAGCACAGACAAACACAGCTCCACTGAGAGAGGTCTAAAGGTTGGGCAACTTGTCTTTAAAACGCTTTACCTCCAGGAAGATGCTTTCTGAAGAGCAGGCTTAAAAGGAGGCTCAGGAAGAGGAGGGCAATGCAAGGTGTGCCAAAATGTAACATCTTCAAGCAGGTTCCTGTGAGAGGAAAGAGCCAAAGAAAGGTCAGCATGCCATATATATGTGATGGGGAGACTGCAGGGACAGCATGTGGGTAAGGCCTTCTCTTCTCTTCCTGCTCCTCTTCCTCCTCCTGTGTTAATAGCTCAGTCATCACATCACCTCTCTCTCCACAGGCCCTCACCCACAAAATCTCATATCCTGGCTGGGTCCGCATGAGGCCCTCCTTGACTTGCGCATTTTGACTACATTCTTACAGTCCAAACTGCCAGGGCCTTGCCCCAGTGGTGCTGGGCTCCCAGTATCCTGATACATCTTGGCCCACCACCACCTCTTTGCACAAATGGCACTGCATTCTCCAGCACAGATGGCATGGATCATCTGCTCTGTCACACTCTACCTGTCTTTGGCACCTCTCTTTCTTGAGTAGAGGTACTTCTGTTTTTTGGGTCCCAACAGGTATAAGACACCCCGTGAGCCCATGTCCTTGGAGCAATCAGCTTCAGGCTCCAGAGGGTCAAAGCTCCTTCCTCGTCTATCATCTCAATGTCCTTTGGTTCCTGAGATGTTTCTCCGCCGATATTCCAGGAGACAATATCCCAAGAAGGGCTGGCATCAAAGAAGAGGCAGAGGAGAGGAATGCTGTGGTTCAGTTGACTCCCCTCCTGGTCAGAAGGCACCAACATGGATGGACGGACGGCACTCAGAGCACCTGAAAAGGAAGATCATCATAGATTTTTTTACAAAAAAGTTCTCCCCTCCTGCAGGCATTTTGTGATTAATGCTGTGCCTATGCAACCATATGAGCAGCAAGTCAAAATGCAATGTTTTCCTTACCTCCACCATCTCCAATTCAGAAAAGCTAACTGAGACACAAGAGTGTAACACAAACGATACGAGAACCCATTTTCACATATCAAATGGTGAGCAAAGGAACAGAGCATTCTGCCAGTTAGACATCATGATCTAACTGGAAAATAAATGGCCCCCTTTATGGGGTCCAAATGGGAAATGAGGTCAATACAAAGATATAGGCCATCTCCCCACAAAAGCAGAGTCAGCCAGAAAACTTGAAATGGTAGCACATTGCAAGATGGGGAAGACTCATTAAAAAGAAGGTGACTGGAGCCATTGAAAGCATCTTTTTAGGATGCCAGCCAAACCCATCAAGCCAGATAGCCTATATAGATCATGGGCCAGGAAAGCCAACAAGCCACTGAGGATGCCTCCAACATCCACCAACAGCTCAAGGACACAAAACAAAAACAGAACAAAAAAGAGAAAATGAAATTTTGCCTCAATCAAGGAGAAAAAGTGTAGAAAGCATTTAGAAACCAGGAACTGTTTCAACAGTATGAGAAGAGCATACTGAGTAAGAATAAAAATATGAATAAAGCAGATGTGTATTTTTTTAGAAGATTTCAATGGCAAATGGGTAGCCTATTTTCAATATAAGGCTGTTAAACATTTATTTGTATTTCTCTCTTACGATATATGAATGTCTGCAAGATGAGTAATATACATAAAAAATAATAATTTTTCAAAAGACAAAATATAAATACATCAGAAACAGGAAACCAAGCAAGGTGGCCACTGTGCAGCAAAGAAAGTGGTGAGAAAAATTAAAACAATTTCAGGAGATTTCAAAGTAGAATCAAAGGGCTGTTACCTCAGCCTTTGCTGAGGGAGGTCCTGGACAGACCCCCTCGTCTGAACGGCTTTTTTCAGGAATATTATCTGAAGTACTAAACCAAATAGAGATGGCAAGAGATTTAAGTTCTGTAAATTAAAACGGATGGGTTAAAAATGAACAAACAAGGATGTGTGTGTGTGTGTGTGTGTGAGAGAGAGAGCACACCCCCAACAGGTGGGTCACTTACCTGAGACAATCAGGATAACTCCGTTTCTGATTGTGAACTTCTGCCTTAAAAAGGCAACGCAATAATACACCCCAGAGTCATTTCTTTCCAGGTTGCGCAAGGTCAAAGCCCATGGATCTCCAGCTGCTCTGTTTGAGTATTTAGAAGGGAAGTCAATCTTCTCCAGGCTTTGGCCTTGTTTTTCCTTGTAAAAGCTGATGTCATCTGGCCCAAGACGAAAACCTGCTGGAAGGCTGCAGTTGACCGTTACAGTCTCCCCGAGACCAGCCACGATCCGTGCCATCTTCGGAGGTGCTTCTGAGCTCTCCAGTGCTTTGGCAGCTACAACAGGGAAGGAGAGAAACTTTTGGCAATCTATATACTTTCAGGAATTTTGATTTAAATGCATTGGAAACTGCCCTAAATAGTGTGGTTCAGACATTCAAAACGTGGGTTAAACTAGATCCCTTCAGTTGCAGGAGATGAAATATTCACAGGCCACAGTCTGAAGATACCTGTTGATATGCCTGAAAACAGGGAGGACTATTATAAAAGGTCTTACTATAAATGGTCCTCTGGGAATAATATTGTCTCCTGGCTCTGCAGATAATAAAACAAAATAACATACAAGAAATAAAAACGTAACTCATGGATTTTGACATTCTGGTCTCCCCACCCACTTACCCCCGGGGGCTGAGAACATATATGGCAAAATACTGTACCAAACAGGCTTACTCAGAAGGAAGCCTCACTGAGTTTAGTGGGGTTTACTCCCAGGGTAAAGGGGGTTTAGAATTGTAGCCTGGAAAGCAGAACCCTTATTGCAGTCTAGTCCACTGAAATCCCACTGTTTTCACAATGACACAAAGCAAGAGCATGAAACAAAGTCAGATCTTGAGCATACTCACTGTGCAGAGAAAACAGGATCATCCCAACAAAGGGGAGCTGCATCTTCTAATCCCCCTCTTTTTCGGAGCTCTGAGGGACCACTGGAAACAGATCTAGTCTTACTCTCCTCTCTTGCGATGCCTTTCCAACTCTCTATAATTCCTTGGGAAGGAACAAATGACGTTCAGAAAATGAAACCGAGCCAGTCCGAGGGACAGGCAGGAGGACCGACAGAAGGCTGCACTTTCAACTGAAGGAGCTGAAGAAAAAGGACCTGCAATCCCGCTGCTTGGAAGCCCTCAGAGGTCCACGTCTTGCTGCGGGTTCCGGTCAAGGCAGGCGGTTTGGGTTGAACCTCTTCTTCTGGCTCATCATGCGGCTCACTACAGTTCTCTTTTGAAACTCTTTTGAAACACTCCACCACCCACACAGAGGTGTTCCTTTACAAGCAACTGCCCCCCCCCCACGTTAGACCCTTCCTTTCCTTTTCTTTCAGCAGCACTTCAGAAAGAGACTCGGGACTCCTGCCTCAGGATATTCCCCTTTCCAGAGATGCTCTTGGCCAAATCCATCATTCTGGTCTCCACAGGTAATGCTCCTGTTCCTGCTTTCCACCTGTGTCTTGATGCCCGACTTTCCTTGCTTTTCTGTTCAACCCCTTGTGAGGCTGTTGCTGTAAGCGAGAGCCTTGAAATGTGCTGTTTCACTAGTCACGGTGCAAGCCATCTCTGAAGCACCACGTAGGGATTCCCAACCATTCCAAACACTTTTGTGGGAAAAGGCACCAATATTTATTTATTTATTTATTTATTTATTTATTTATTTATTTATTTATTTATTTATTTATTTATTTATTTATTTATTTTTGCTTATTTACAGCAGTCCTTGTTGTGTTCTCTCCACAGCATTACAAATTCAGTTTTTCCCATGCCACACTCAGCACTTCCAGTTTGTGAAGATTGGGGACATGGTAGTGATCCTGTGCAATACAGGAGAAGAAGTTGAGGATGGTGGACTGTCGTTCTCCTGGTACAAAAGGAGAAATGGTGAAGTACCTGTCTTAATCAAGACTTGCAGTGGTGACAAGGCAACAGGCACATTTTTTTGCAAAAGTGGAAAAAAGAAGGTGGTGCTGGAAATCCAAAGTGCCCAGATGGATGACACTGGTGTATATTTGTGTGCTGGAAGACATAGAAACTTCTATTTTGGATCCTCAGTGGTTGTTGGAGGTAAGTGAGCAGAGGCAGGGAGAGAGAGGTACCATTGCCTCTACACGTATGAGGTTTAGGTGTATTTTTAAGATTGATTTATTGTATCTGGGTTTGGTCTCGCTCTCTTTTCCCTTGTGTTGTTTTTTTGCTGGTTGGTTTTGCCCACTCTTATTTTAACCACCACAGTGTTTGTTACATAATACTGGATTTTAAACACAAGCTGACCCTTGAGGGGAGGTTGTTTCTAAAGGCTGAGGAACATGAGGGGTAAAAAAAATAAAATACTGTAAATGAACACATGCACATTCTGATCATCTCACATGGACTGAGATATCTCTGAGAAGAGAGCCATGATTCTTCCTCTCTAGCTAGGAAGCTTCTTTTCCAATCCTCCCACTGAGAGGAGAATAAAGTAACCTTCAGAGAATCCTTAGGCTCTCCAGGAAGAGCCAAACTGACAATCTCAGTATGTTGTGAGGAAGGAACCCTACAGATACGGTTGGTTCTTACTGAGCTCCTGATTCTTCTTCTTTCTCTCCCCCCAACCAGACAGCTACAACCCAAGCACCACTGTGACACTTTTGCATCCCACTGTGCAGGATCCACCTTCACAGTTCACACAGAGCAGTGGCCAACTGGCTTGTGTGGTCCATGGAGTCTCCAACTTGGTCCAGATCTCCTGGGGCATTTCTGGAGATCCCCAGCCAGAGGTCCCAACGTTTCTGGTGAAAAACAGGACTGGTGTTTTGACCTTTGCCAGCCTCCTTCCCCTCCCAGTAGATGTGCATGACAGTGGGAAGAATTTCACATGTGAAGTCAGATTCAACTCTTCCAGCACCAGTGTGAAGAAGAGCATCACGTTCAACAACCGTGAGTGATTTTAGAAACAACACGGGGGGGTGGGGGGGGTGGATGGCTGTTTTCACAAAGCAGGCTTTGGCAATTCTGCTTTCAATCATCTTAAGAGTATCAGTGTAGAAACCGCAGTGGACAGAACTAACGCTGCTTCTTCGGCTTTGGCAACAGTCAGGGTAGAACTGGACAACACGGCAAGCAGATCTTTAGAAGCAGGGAATCCCTTAAGTGATATCCCTTGATCCTAGCCATTAAAAGTACGACTGATCTTCAGAGGAAAATTGTCGCCCAAGGGAAAACCTTGTAATAGCCAGGGAGCTGCATTTCCCCTAATGTGGGTGGGTGGGTGCTGCTCAATTTCTGTATCAATAGTGGAAAGATGTCTCAAAGAAGATTTTAAGCATCAGGAAAGAAAAACATAACAGTTTTGCTCTCCTCTGATTGACTGTTGGGAAGATCTTGTCAGCTGCCTCTTGAATAATACTACCCACATGCATCCTGCACCATAACTACTTGTGCACAAAAAATGTTCCATACCACCTAAGCTTCACCCTGCTCTTCTGCCCGGCTGTATCTCAACAGGACCACTTCCTGAGTGTGCAAACTTCTTGTCTTTATTTTAAAGGCTCTTCTGGAAAACCTGAAGATTCCTGTCCAAAGTACATTGTGTCCCTGGTTGTTGTGGGTGTGCTGATGCTTCTGATGCTTTTACTAGGTTTCTTTTGTCATCACCTCTGCCCTTCCAGGCTAGGTAAGATCAGGAATCACATTTGACAGCAATAAATCGAGCACACTTCCCCGTCTTTGTTCTGAGCAGTACACTGAGTCCTACTCAGCAGTTCAGCACTGGTCTGGGTTCTTCCTATCAGTGGCCCCTTAACTTGTCATTTCTGATGGTCCTTCCAAGTGAAAGGCCTTTAATTCATGAAATCACAGAGAGTTTCTGCTGAAAGGGATCTTGGAGGGTATCCAGTTGAACTCTCTGTTGAACACAGGATCTTGCAACTATAGCATCTCATGACATTTGGCCATCCACCCCCTGCTTACTGTTCTAGTCAGACCAGAAATGGCCCTTTAAATCCATCCTTTTCCCTCCTTCCTAGCCTCTTCGGTATGATAAACCTACTCTTTAAATACTCTTTTCTTATTGATTGTCCTTTCTGTTAACTATTTCCTTTTTTTTTTTTAATCTCCAAGGACCTCTGTGGATGTCCTTTAAAATGTATGTTAACACAATTGTTGTTTACTGGTGGGAGCAAAGCAAACATAAATGAAAACACTGCTTGACACCATTTAGATTCTCTGCAGTAAAAGAATGAGATTATGTTAATATTACGGGGGGGGAGGGGCAGTGCAAGAACAAAAACAGGATAAAATATGGAAAGGAGAAAGCTCATTATCTTACTAATTCATCTTCTTATTTTTCCCTTTGTTCCTTTGTGACCCACAAGGATTCCAGTCCAAGATCGCTGAACCTGGAGCTTCAGCTGAACCAGAGGTATGGCTCCCTTTTGGAAAGCTTCCTGGTGGCTAGAGTTGTAGGTGAAAATACACCTTAAGGGGAATGGGGGTTTCTTCCTATTATAACATTTTCCTACCAAACATGTAGTTTCTTCCCTACTCTCAGACCAAACAATCAGAGTTGCAAAAGAACCCAGTGTTTATCTCCCAGTGATCAATCACAATACAAAAACAAGCTCATTTGTGATATGTAGCACTACAAAAAGCTCCTGCTAAGATAAACAGATGTCTCTTAAGGAAGCCTCTGCTTCTAGTGACGTGACTATGGCATTGTCTAATCTGAACTTAATTTCCACTGGTTGTTGTGGGTTTTTCGGGCTCTTTGGCTGTGTTCTGAAGGTTGTTCTTCCTGACGTTTTGCCAGTCTCTGTGGCTGGCATCTTCAGAGGACTGGAGTAGGAACTCTGTCCATCTTTCCACTGCAAACGTGTGTCATACCAGGGATGACATCCAAGCAACGCTGTGTCAGAGACAAAGGGATGGTACACATCCTACTGCCTCATATCATGGCTCAACGTGTCTTGCTCCCATTTCAGTGCTTCCTACTTCTTTCACTGCACATTTAAAAGGAAGGCTGGAGCCAAGCACGTAATTAATGGGGGATTGGGCTTGACCCTTAAATTGTCAAAACACATTAAATGCATTTCCTGATTTGCTGAATAGGAAGGTCTTTGCTATGCCCAGCTGGATTTTCCATCGAGGAGCGAAGACAAGAAGAAGCCGAGAGGAGCTTTGCAAGGACGAGATGGAAAGATCTGAAGATGCCAGTGATAGGTTGATAGCCAGTCAGTGGATTAACCTTGTACAGTAGTTGGATCTGGTGGGCAAGAGGAATTCATGCACCCAGGCCTGCGAGAGACTGAATACGACTTTTCAAGCAAGATGCAGTGTCTCACCCCTTAGTTTCCCCTTTATAACACTGAAGCAAACTTAGCCACTGTGTGTGAAAATGAATGAAAAGCACTGTGATGATGTACAGAACATGCTGAAATACCATTACAGAAATTACCTCTAGCCCATTATTCTCTCCCCCCCCCCCAATTACCCCCTGCCTTTTGGCTAATCTGGGCCCTTATCATGGGTTAATGGACTTCTTGATCATGTCACAGGCCTGGGAAATCTGTAGAGCTGCCAAGGTAGGATTTATTAATCACTGTTTATTACTTATCAGAATCATTCATATTCTATCTTCCACTTACGAAAGCAGTACTGTTAGAGCTTAGAAATGTGCCTTTGGGGGACTACATGCTCTAAAATTCTTATTGATCATGCTGGCTGACTGGGGGATTGTGGAAGTTCCCCTCTAAAACAAAGAAACTTTCCCAAATACTTGTAACTATCAATCTAACAGACAGCAGCATTCAAAAGAAAACCAAAAATTCTACAATTAAATAACATGAAACAAACAAACAAACAAAAACCAGAAGCAAGCCAGCCAATATTTAAACAGGATGCTTGAACCACATCTCTCAAGGGATTTAGGGACTATCTGACAGGTACTCTGCAACATCATTTGGCTCTCAGAAACCCACCCAAAGTGGTCTCAGCATTATTTGGCTCCCTGATCCTCAGCTTTGAAAATGTCCTTCCTGTCTTACAGCACATTTACTTGTCTGTTTGTCCTCCCCTTTTCCGGCTACAGACCGAAAGCCCAAACAATGCGCTTCCTTGGACATTTCCCCAAGAATGTTAATTTGTCAGGCTACTTCAGTCTGATGTTTTTACCAGTCAGAAGCTTTGAAGAGCTGATCTTTTATCCTTCCCCTCTGAATCTCCTCTAGTTTCCTTTCTGATGATAAATGTAAGGGGCTAGCATCCTCCAAAATAAGTAAACAAGAATCCTCTAAAAGTACCCACATATTGCACACTATCTCCTTTGTGTATTTTCAAGTCTTAAAATAAAGTCTTTTTTGCATTTTAAAAATAATTTATTTCCATGTGAGAAAGGAGACACTCTTCATACAGATGCATTGGGAGTACAGACTACTGCACCCAGACTGATAGGATCAAGTTCTATATTACCGAGAGCACATAATTAGAAGATGGATATTTTTCCCATGCTGAAAGCACTCGATCGCTACCACAACAGCTTTTCACTCCTCCTACAGTTTGGAAATTATCTTGTTTTATTTTGTGATTGGTCTTCCGGACATAAACTATCTGTTTGCAAATGTGATTTCTCAGCTAAAAATGTTTTGCTGGAATCCCATCTGTAGAAAACTAAGAATGCCAGAAGTATTATCTGTAACACATCGTTTGTTCCTTGCGTTACCATCAGTTCTGGGCTCCCCAGCCCAGCCCTAGGCCCCAACCTCACTCTAAAGCTGACAAAATGCATTACAACCCACCTCTTTCCCTTCCTGTGTGTTTGCAAAACCTCAGACTGTTTATCCTCTACACCAGTGGTTCCCAATCTTGGACTGCAATTTCCAGAAGCCTTCACCACCAGCTGTGCTGCTTAGGGTTTCTGGGAGCTGTAGTCCTAGAACACCTGGGTTACCCACGGCTGGAATCCACTACCCTACACCAAACTGTGAAATTCTTTATCTCAGCCCAGACACAAACAGATGATGTTCACCAAGAAGCAAGGAGCTGTCACAAACAGATATTGAAAATATCGGATTTATCTCTAGGGCCCAGGCATCATAACAAACTAGCTGGGCATCCAGGATGCCAAACTTCAAGACAAGTTAAAGGCTTTGGAGAGAGGAGGATCGCTAACTTCAGTTTGGAATGTCTCCAATGGCACACATATATAAAACTTGCAATGAAGGAATGATCTTATATCCAGTGCAAACAATGTGCCTGTCAGCCTAGTGCATAAATGGCAAGATTTCTTCTCCAGTAGTTAATGGATTGCATACTCTGTTTCTTAACTAGATTACTTCATTTCCTGGGGAAAATTAGGTTTCACATCCTCCTGTGCTTGGACTCCCTCTTCCCCAGCAGGTGTTTCTGTTTTTGCTATGAATGTCTTTCTTCCATAATGAAGAATACTGCAGCCAGTTCCATTAACCAACACAAAAGCGGAAGAGGTGGGACCCTTTCATTTACACTGCACGCTCAAGTCAACACATGGGACAATTATTCAAAGAGCTGTGCTGGATTGAGACCAAAAGAGACCTCTCTGGACCAGCTTCACACAGTGAGCAACCAGATGCTCTAACAGGAAACATTTGCGTGAGCATCAAGGTAGGGGATTTCTATAGAGGTTATGATGAAGTACATATTAGTTAAAATTAAACCACTTCCTCGTCCCTTATGACCTTTTACTATCAATTTAGCTTTACTCCATTTCTGGGGCTTTTACTCTAATTTCCAAAATGTGTGTGCACACCAACCCTTTTGAAAGGGGAAGATCTCACCTGTTCTTGGGAGGGGGGAACACATGAAGCTTCCTCTCTCTACTCTCAGTGTAACAGTGATTTTTGATGATTTAGCAGAGAGAGAAAGAAAGTGCTTTTTACAGAGAGAACTACTGCTACACAGTCTGAAAATTTGGAGTTGTGCTCAGCAGTGGAAATCTCTGCCAGTTCTCCAGAGAGCCACCAAAGATCAAACTCATACGCTAAGGGTAAGCAATTTGACAACTGGAGATAAATCTGGGCAGGGATCCCGTTCCTTACTACTCCTGTCCAGTGGCCAGTTCAGAAATACACCAGTGTATGATAGGAGGAGAAACAGGACTAGACTCTTGTTACCCAAGGCTGGAATCCACTACCCTACACCAAACTGTGAAACTCTTTATTTCAGCCCAGACACAAACAGATGATGTTCACCAAGAAGCAAGGAGCTGTCACAAACAGATATTGAAAATATCGGATTTATCTCTAGGGCCCAGGCATCATAACAAACTAGCTGGGCATCCAGGATGCCAAACTTCAAGACAAGTTAAAGGCCTTAGTTTAGGATGTGACAGACTTGGACTCAACAGCTCTGACTTGTTTCACAGACTGACCTGTCTAGAAATCTAGTTGCTGATCAGGTACACTAAGAGATTCCTTAATTTTGAAATGACTTTACATGTTCACGTTGGACAATAAGGTGTGGTTTAATTTGTACTGTTACAATATTTTACCTTAAAGAGGACTAGTACTTGGATGTAACTAGTTATTTGTTATTCATTCCTCTTTTTCCAACAGCAGGCATACAGTTCTATTCTATTATGATTTAATTTAATGAGAAGTACAATCACCCCACATGCAATAAAACTAGCAGTCTTTTAGTTACATTTATAGTCATGGGAGTGTGGCCTCACTAAGCAGTGAAGGAAGAATGCTGACTTGTGCTATTGACTCATGCTCTGTGGGAGGTACGTACAGTATTAAGATCAACAGGAGGAGAGGGTTATTAAAAGTGGTGGTAGCATGGAAATGACCCTATCGTGCTCCCTTTTGCTTATTCATGCAGGTGAAGATCTGGCAAAGAATTCATCAGTACATGCCCTGTTGAAATTATCTGGAAGTTCCCCACAAATATAGTAGGAGTCATTGGTGACATCACAAATGCTTTTAAGTGTATAGAAGAATAGCAATAAGACAGACAGAGCTCTCTATGGGCATGTATTTGACAGAATGAGGCCCTACTCATGACTAGGAAGCCTGCAACATGGAAGAAGCTCTTCCTTGGCCTGATAAGGAAAAAAAGAGCCATTATGCATCTGCGTAGGAAGCACAGGAGACCATTTCCCCCCACAAAAGGGGAAAAGCGATTTCTTTAAACAATAGTGGGTGGTGAATCAGTTCTTGGCATAGATATGTTTCCTGTTAACAGTTATAACATGTAGTTCTTCCTAGTCTAAGGTATTCTCTGAATGATCCTCAGAAAGAGGGAAGTAGACAATGGCAGTGACAAAAACCAACATATTATTCCTACTAGCTGGGATTCTTCAGAGCATATCAGGTAAGCCACACAGTCTGTTTGTCTTTTTGTTTTTTCAGAGGTGCTGCAACCTGCATCTGTCAAGAATGTCTAAGTTCTTGCTTGCTTTTTATTTCTGCCACCTTATTTTTTTCCTTCTGGTCTCATGAGGAGAGAGACGGGGAGAGATGACTACCCAAAACAGGGAGAGGGACACTGGGGAATAATACAATCCAGGGTATCTGCTTAAGTTGGACTCTTATCTCTGCTGCCCTTTTTGATCTCACTGTGCTCCTTGATTTTCACTTCCTTTTAAAGGACGTTTTTCTTTCTGTCTGTCTTTAATAAGGAAGCTTGTGCTTCTTAACTAATTTTAGCAGTTTAAGAAAATCATGGGAATAAAATCTTTGTAGGGAAAAACATTTATCTTTTAAATATTTTACTCTCAAATATCAATCATACCTGACAATATTTGATCAGGTCATGGAAACGCCTCAAGATGGAGACCTTGTGCTTGGAGAAAAAGGCAATAGAGGAATCACCCTGTGACTGCCATCTCTTTGGACCCAGAGCTAGAGAAAGACTGCTTGATGCTATGTCTCCTGATGTGAAATCTACTACCCACAGAGATCCAGTTACTTTTATAGAGATCCATGAGTCTGCAATCTCCACCTTGAGACATTACTTTATAGATCCCAAGGCCTCCACATTAAGCTGTGATGGTTTTGGGACTCTTCTGCCCTGCGTCTCCTACTCCCCAGGGTTACACGGGCCAGCTGGAATAAGTCCTGCAGGACTCAAAAACTCGCCTGTTCTTGATGTTTTAGTGGTCTGGTGAAAAGACAGCAAGAAGTTAAGAGTGGTCTTAACTGACTAGATAGGCGGGATATAAATTAAATAAATAAATAAAATAAATAAAGACAATGGGAAGGCAGAAGTTGGAAGCTGCAGTGGTTACCACCAGTGCACTGTGGATTGTGAGATGCAAGGAGAGCAAAGACTTCCGCATCTTAGGATCTTACACCTTAAATGGACACATCTCATCCATCAACCCCTTTTAGTTGCCTAAACCCAGGCCCAGGAAAGGCAGCAGAGCCCCCTCTCTACTTGTTTTGTTCACAGGTGTGGCTCTCGCTATCAATTTTTGCAGAACCCACCCCCCCAGAGTTTTATCTGAAATAAAGGGAATGATACTAAATATTGTAAATTAATAAATGGCTCATGTGGAGAAGGAGTATCTTCTGAAGGACCAGAATAGCTCTCTCACATTGCTTGTTACATAACAGCACTGATGTTACCTGTCTGTCATGGGTTTGGAGGGAAAGTTCCATCCTATGGGGAGTGGAAGGCGGGAACATCAGGAGGAGGGGCTGTACTGTATAAATATGTGATGCCTGTGTGGTGAAGAGGAGATGCTGAGACAGACTGTGAGACACTGGGTTGGGACGAAGCAGCAGCTGGGGAAGAAGAAGCTGTTGTGGGAGTCTGGGTGTCTGACAGGGTACTACTGTGTGTCAGAGTACCAACCTGATAAGTTCAGGTGTCTGTGGGTTAGCCAGAACTGATGGGTTCAGGGTCTGTGCTTTAAGTTAAAGGTTCTAGGTGAACCAAACTGTATGCTTGTGTGTGTGAGAATAAGCCACGTTACTTTATTTTATTCACCTGATTGTTTTATTTACCCTGTTTGTATTTAAAATAAACCTTATTCTTTTGTTGTTTAAAAATCCATCCCTGGTCTGTGTGACTTATTATAGGGAATGGTTGGTGGCAGCTTAGTAACTGTGTGATAGATCCCAGTAGGTCTGGGTTTGTCACATTGATTGGTGGCAGCGGTGGGATACGACTGGTCCAGTTGTCCAGTGGTCCAGCAAAGCCTTGGCAAGTGTGCCCAGAGCAAGGGGGGTCTAGTCAGGGACAGTCTGAGGCGCGTAGGTAATCTTCTAGGTGTACCTCACGGGGAGGTGCACTAGTAGAAGAACGTGCCAACTGGGGAGACTTAGATTAAGGTGCTCTGAGGCAGCCTGATTTTGGCGGGAAAACGCTGAGGCAAAACTGCGTAGCAACAGTGAGCTAGCTTGCCAGCTGAGAGGCCCAGCAGAGGGGGGTAGGCTCTGACTCGATACTGTTGCAAATTTAGTGCTGAAGAACAGCAGCAATCTCTAGGGAGAGCTGGTTCTGAGGCAAAAAGGAAAAAAGTGGTCGTTTTATTTTGAGGCTTGACTTTTAAAGCAGCCTGTTCTGAGGGGGGGGTTATGCCCTTGACTCGAAGCCAAGTAGCAGACATGAGTGAAGTGAAAGACCCCCAGATTGACCAAGGTTCTGAGGATGAATTTGGCTCAGTGCAGGGTGACAGCACAGGAGAGCAGAACCCAGAACTCAGAAAATTGATCCTAGCCCAACAGCATGAACTGAGGGTGAGGGAAATGGAGGAAAGATTAGAGAGAGAGAAAATGGCATTTGAATTAGAGCGAGAGAGAGAGAGAATGGAGAGAGAAGAAAGAATGGAGAGAGAGAAGATGGCGTTTGAATTAAGAAAACTGGAACTGATGAACCAGAACAATAATAATAATAGGGATTCTGAGGGAGGCCAACTGTCTAAGGCTGACCTGAAGAAATTCCCTGTGTACCACAAGGGAGATTGTCCTGAGGTGTTCTTTTCCTTAGTGGAAAGAGCGTTTGTGGACTTCTCAGTGAGGGAAACTGAGAAGATGACCATCATGCGGTCTTTAATCAGTGGTAGCCTGGCTGAGGTTTATGCCGAGATGCCTGAGGAATTGATGAAAGATTTTGCAGAGTTTAAAAAACTGGTGTTTGCAAGACATGGGATAAATGCAGAGCAGCTGAGACAAAGATTCAGGTCCCTCACTAAAAAACCAGAACAGACTTTTACCCAAGTGGGGGCCCAATTGGTGAGGCTGCTTGAGAAATGGCTATCGCAGGAGGGAATAGAGACCTATGAGCAGCTTAAAGACTTGATAGCCCTGGAACAGTTCTATTCAGTCCTGCAGGGGGAATTGAAATTCCAGGTGAGGGAAAGGAAACCGAAATCTGTGGCAGCAGCCGCAGAGATCGCAGATTTTATCTCCCAAATAAGAAAGCCCTTGGGTGAGGGGAAATCTGTAGGTAAACCCAAAGAAACCTACAGCAAGTACTCTCAGGGACCAGGGAAAAGCCAGCAAGGGGGAGGGGCCCATGGTGAAGGGAAGCCCTCAGACATGAAACCAAGACCTCAGATTTTGGAGGGAAAACCAAAACAAGATGAGAGAGAATCAAAATACGCCAGAAAATGTTATTTCTGTCAGGGAAAGGGTCATCTAATCTCAGAGTGTCAGAAATTAAAGCAGCTAAAAGGAATGGTGCCTCAGAATGCTAGTGGGACCAAGCCAAAAGCTGTGTTCTGTGTCCAGAAGGAGCAAAGCTCATTGTCACAGAGGGAGCCTGTTGCCATGACTACTCAGTCTGGAACAGCTACCTCTGCTGATCAGGCTGAGGAAAATGGTCCTCTTATGGAGGTAAAGCGCTGCTTGCTGATAAAAACAGATTCTCAGTTGTTTGAGACAGCTGGGGTGGACGTAGGAATACTTGACCGTCAGTATAGGGGACTGCGGGACACTTGTTCCCAGGTAACCCTGTGCCATCCAGATATCATCCCTAGGGAGTTTATAATCCCAAATGAGAGCATGAAGGTGGCAGGGATTGAGGGGCAGATAATCTCTCTGCCAGTAGCAGAGGTACCTGTCAACTTTCAAGGCTGGAGGGGAGATTGGCGGATAGCGATTTCATCGACTCTGCCAGCAGCCGTGCTCGTGGGAAATGACCTGGCTGAACATGTGAAAAGGGTGCTAGTGATTACACGCTCACAAGCCACCACGGGGACAGTTCAGGGGGGTAATGATGAGCCAGAGGCGGAAGCAGAGGGGAGTTCAGAAGCTGTGGTGGAAACCTTAACCACAGACAGCAGATTTGGACAGGAGCAAAAGGCAGACGCCACTCTCCAAAAGTGTTTTGAACAGGTGACTGACGCCCAGCTAACACCTGAAACCCCAGTGAGATTTCTGGAGAAAAAGGGGATTTTATATAGAGAGACCTTGAGGAACATCTCAAAAGGGGGAGATGGGATCAGAAGTCAACTGGTGGTACCTGAAAAGTATCGCCCCATGATCTTACAAAGGGGGCACTCTGACATGTTGGCTGCACACTTAGGGGTGAAAGGGCCCCTTGATTTGATCAAACAAAATTGGGAGCAGATCACCCAGGATGACCCACAAGACGTTGTGACTTACATAGACACCTTGATGAATGACCTAAAGCGAAATCTAGAGCTGGCAGCAGAAAACCTGCAAGCTCAGAAGGTCAGACAGAAAACATGGTATGACCACAAAGCTAGAGAGAGACACTTTGACCCAGGGGAGGAAGTGCTTTGGCTTAGGCCCTGCAGAGAGAATAAACTGCAGCTCAAATGGGCAGGACCATATAGGGTCATTTCCAAGATGTCAGACCTGAACTACCTAATAGAGCAGGAGGAGAACCAAGCAAGGAGGGTGGTTCATGTGAATGCCCTAAAACCCTACTACAGAGGGGAACAGAGGGTTTTATTCGCGATAAAAGCAGCTGAGAGTGAGGAAGCGGAATTACCCTTCTGGGAGGGTAGAGGGGAAGTAAAATACAACCCAGAGGAGGTAAAGATCAGTCCTGCACTCACCCAAGACCAGCAGCAAGAACTAAAAATGCTGCTTAATAAATATCAACAGGTGTTTTCCAACAAGCCGGGGATAGTGAAGGGAGTGATGCATCGGATCCACACAGGGGATGCACCCCCGCAGGCAGTATCCCCATACCGAGTAACGGGACCCTATAGGGACAAGGTGCGGAAGGAGCTGGACGAGATGCTGAGGGAGAACATAATCGTCCCCTCTTCTAGTCCTTGGTCCTCTCCGATAGTCCTTGTGGACAAGCCTGATGGGAGCATTAGGTTTTGTGTTGATTACAGGAAATTAAACCGTGTAACCACTCCTGATGCCTACCCAATGCCCAGGCTAGACAACCTGATTGAAACCATAGGGGGTTGTCGGTTCATCTCATCATTGGACCTGGTAAAGGGATATTGGCAATTAAGAATTGATCCCAGGGATCAAGAAAAGACTGCCTTTTGCAGCCCTTTTGGTCTCTATGAGTTTCGAGTCCTGAGCTTTGGTCTCAGAAATGCACCAGCCACATTCCAAAGGCTGATGGACCAGACCTTGGCAGGGTTCAGTGACTTTACAGTGGCCTGCATTGACGACATAGGGATCTTCAGTAATACCTGGGAAGATCACCTGATACACCTGGAGTTAGTGCTGCAGAGGTTAAGTGCAGCAGGGCTAACAGTAAAGGCCAGCAAGTGTCAGCTGGGTAGCCCAGAAATAAAATACTTGGGTCACATGGTAGGGGGAGGAATGATAAAACCCCTGGAGGCCAAAATAGAAGCTGTTCGTGATTGGCCTAGACCCAACACCAAGAAAAAAGTCAAATCATTTCTTGGGTTGGTGGGCTACTACAGAAGGTTCATCCCGAGGTTTAGCGAGATTGCGGCTCCGCTGACCGATCTGACGAGGAAGACGGCTGATGACCGCATCCCGTGGACCAGCGACTGTGAGGCGGCGTTCCAGAGGTTGAAGGAGGCGTTAATCAACTATCCTGTCCTGCGTGCTCCAGACTTCGACCGGGAGTTCATCATCTACACTGATGCGTCTAACAGCGGGGTAGGAGCAGTTCTGTGCCAGGAGGATGAGAATGGTGACCAGCATCCAGTGTCCTACCTGAGTAGGAAACTTCAAAAAGGTGAGAGACATTTGGCAACCGTGGAGAAGGAGTGTTTGGCCATAGTCTACGCGATCCAGAAGGCCAAGCCTTACATCTGGGGAAGACATTTTATTCTGTGCACTGACCATTCACCATTGCAATGGTTAAAGACAATGAAAACCCACAATAGCAAACTTATGAGGTGGGCTTTAAACCTACAGGACTATGACTTTGAAGTGAAGGTGGTCAGAGGGTCAGTGAACTGTGTTGCTGACGCCTTATCAAGAAGACCTGAAGAATGAAGTCGGCGAAAGAAACATGGACTATATGTGTATATAATGATGACAAAAAGTAAAATGTACCTGTTTTTGAATTGGTTTGTATGAATAAAGGTAAATTGATGTAATGTAGATGGTAAATGTTTAAATGCCTATTTGCTATGGTTTAACTTAGAGTGTAAGTATAAGTATAATATGGTATGTATAAATGTTGTTGTGTATTTTATGCAGGTTGTTTTTTTGGTGAAAAGCACTTTTAGCTTTCCCCCTACAAAACAACTTTTAAAGAGGGGAGGTGTTACATAACAGCACTGATGTTACCTGTCTGTCATGGGTTTGGAGGGAAAGTTCCATCCTATGGGGAGTGGAAGGCGGGACATCAGGAGGAGGGGCTGTACTGTATAAATATGTGATGCCTGTGTGGTGAAGAGGAGATGCTGAGACAGACTGTGAGACACTGGGTTGGGACGAAGCAGCAGCTGGGGAAGAAGAAGCTGTTGTGGGAGTCTGGGTGTCTGACAGGGTACTACTGTGTGTCAGAGTACCAACCTGATAAGTTCAGGTGTCTGTGGGTTAGCCAGAACTGATGGGTTCAGGGTCTGTGCTTTAAGTTAAAGGTTCTAGGTGAACCAAACTGTATGCTTGTGTGTGTGAGAATAAGCCACGTTACTTTATTTTATTCACCTGATTGTTTTATTTACCCTGTTTGTATTTAAAATAAACCTTATTCTTTTGTTGTTTAAAAATCCATCCCTGGTCTGTGTGACTTATTATAGGGAATGGTTGGTGGCAGCTTAGTAACTGTGTGATAGATCCCAGTAGGTCTGGGTTTGTCACACCACCCCCCCAGAGTTTTATCTGAAATAAAGGGAATGATACTAAATATTGTAAATTAATAAATGGCTCATGTGGAGAAGGAGTATCTTCTGAAGGACCAGAATAGCTCTCTCACATTGCTCATATTTTTACATTTTATTTTGGTAGGAAAATCTGCTGCAGAAATGATTTTTATGTACGAGGAAGAACATGGAAATCATTCTATTTCTATCAATGGTAAGATGATCTGTCACATCTTGGGCAAAGGACAGGCAAGCCTTGGTTTACCTGAACATGTTGCCAGTCAAATTTTGCCACTCCTCCATGACCAATCAGAAGTAAATAACAGCAGCACAGGCCAGCAGTCTAAATGGGGTTGCTGCAATTTTATTTTTCCAGCCTTTCTACTGCTAGAGCACACTCTCTCTAGACCAGATCCACTGCCAAAGAATGTGTTATAGCTCTGTTGGCTGCTCCCTAGGAGGCTCTCCCAAGAGTTACAGAGTTATGGCTTTCTGGTAGTTCTACCCTCAGAAGTAATATCTGACCTCAGTTGCCTCCTCCACCTTCGCCATAATCACCTCTGCTGCTTTTATGGCTCTGATATGGGCAGAGAACAGGTATACAACATGCAGCCTGCCTCAAGATGTTGGAGGCCCCCAACAGCCTCACCAATGGTTCTTCTGGCCAGAATGATGGGAGCTTCAGTCTAAAAACATCTAAGGAACACATTTTCTCCACCGTGTAGAGAAAAAAAAAGATCTTAAGGGGATCCACCCCATCGGTGTGGATCAACAGCCCTCCCAATTCCCCCAGAAAGAGCTGGGTGCGGAAGAGAACTGTATGAGCTCTAGAGTGGGAGTCATTCCCTTCTGTTTCAACCAAAGGCAGAGTTCAGGAGAAAAACAAACAAAAAAGCCAGACTCATAAAGGACCTGTTATTTTAGGTACTACTTGTGGCAAGGCACAATACACAATTAATAACATCCCTAATTGGCCTCACGCCAAACACCTTTAAAAACAAAGGCTGCCTCAGGAACAGACCTTTCTGATTGTCTATGATTCAATTTATTTTTCTTTTTAAAACAGATTTGTTATGTTAAGTCCTTGGAAACAGTTTCAAGCAAAAGCATTTGTCTTCCCTTTTCCCCCATCCTAAGCTCTTTGTTTTGGTGAATAGGTTTCTGTGCCTTATGTAGTTCATTCCCCTCCAATAGATACAGTTTAGGAGAGAGAGAAAATGGAGAAGAAAAAAAGGGATGTTTTCATCCTGCTGCATTATAAAAAGATGATTTGTTTGGACTATTATTCTCACCAGGGGCTAAGAGCTTTAGTTAAGAGAGTGACTTTTTCAACCTCTACATCAGCATGGCTTTCGATTTTTGGATGCTTTGGCCAGGTGGACTGCTTTGAAAGTGTGTGACAGAGGTTTCTGGGGTAGCCATGTCTGCCTCTCAAGACCTGAAGATAGTGCAGAATGCAAACAACAGCATGGCCATTGAAAAGACAGCCTGCAATCATATACGGCAGAAACCAAACCAAGATAATGACTAGGCCTTGGATGCTTTGCTGATGAGAAGCCAGGTCTTAACTTGGTGCTTAAAGGAAACCCAAGGGAACGTTTATTGGGCCTCCAAGGGGAGGGAGATTCCACAGCATTGAGGCAGAGGGACGGCTCCTGTATTAAGCACTGCATCACCAAAGTGGTAAAGTACATCATTGTTTCAGTTAAGTAATAATGACCAAGGCAGTGATTATCATTATACTGTATCACTGGGTTGAAAAGGAAGGGGGTTAGTACCACTCTGAGTCACTATTTTAGCTTGTAAAAGATCATGTTATTCATACTATTATTATTTGGGTGTTTTGTTGACAGGAAGTGCTGAAGATGAATTCTCCTATGAGGACTATTATGATGGTAAGGTGTTAATAGGTAACCATGATTCTGCAAAACCTTTGGGGACAGGTCATGCTAATCACACTCTTTTCTAACCATTTTTATTTTTAAATTCAGAAAGGTTGGGAATAATCTTATATGTAGATATACTGTTCATTTTTCCAGCCACCTCCACATATGATTACACCAACAACAGCAGTATCGGTTATCCGGAGCCTGAAACTGAGAGAGAGGGAAAAAAGGTAAGTCGCCTTCCAGTGATTCTGCAATTCTTGCCTGGTTAACATTTCACTCAGATGATCTTGAGTTTTTGTAGGCAACATCCTGAGGGCAAAGGGCAAATCTGCAATCTCACTTTCATAAACTGAAGATGAGGATAGAAATAAGCATTATAAATAGCCTGTGATGAGAGCTGAACACAAGCTGCTAATGGAGAGACATGATTCAGGTAGTCTTTTTTTCTTCTTTGTTTACACCTAGAACAGGCTAAGAAAAGCAGCTGTTGAGCACTCGGAGGCTTTCAGCAGTTAAGGAATTCTAACTTCTAATGACAGATTATATGTGAAGTCAATTTCTACTCAAAGAATGAACTTATATCTAGACCATACCACTTCCAACTGCAGCCAGGGGGTGATGTACATATAAAACCATAAAAGAAACTGCCCTTGTTTGCACATGCACTAGCTCCTCGCAGGCAAAACCAAGTAATGACATTTTCCTTATGAGCTCTCTTTAAAAACTGTGTGTCAAGATAAAAGGGATTTATGCCAAGTTAGTTTTCAACAGCAAAGAATAAAAAGCCCCAGACAGAAACTGTAGTCATAAAGGGAAGAAAACAGCTGCATGTCAAGGAAGGAAGAGTGAATTAAGGAACCACAAATTACCAACAGAAAACTGATATTTCCTTCAGCTTGTACCTCAGAAGAAAACAGAAACACCTAAACATGAGACAGAGGAGCTTTTATTGATCTTCTAGGGAACAACTTTTGTCTTTAAAAGTGTGAGGGACGATGCTACTTGGACTGACAGGACATGATTCTGTTTCTTTTGGCAGACGTCTAGAAACTCCTCAGGGGTTTTACATCAATGTCACTGGATGTTTGTCTTCTCGACTCTTCCTCATTTCCTGTACTTTCTCCAGAAAGAATTCTACATGTCATTTTAGAAGGTATGCAGCCCTTAATATTACCCTAAATAACTATGCCGGGAACCACCAGATTTTTTGCTGGCTCCAAAAAAATTGTATCTCAAAATAGCAATAACAGAGAACCAAAACTTCCAAGAAAAGCCCTGAAAACTCAGGATAGCAACCAACTTGTAACAGTTTGTTTTTTCCAAAGGAGAATGCTGAGGGACACACTGTACTCTTGGTTTCCTAAAGCTTGGAGAGGAAGCCGCTGGCATCTCTTACAGCTGCAGCTGCACAAGAGAGACCTAGATGAGGTCTAGGCTGACAAGCTTCTGTCCTGTAGGTAGAATCCTGTGAAGGCAAGCACAGCAGGCTAAAAATGCAGGAAATCCTGTTGTGTAACAGGCAGTTGATTGGGCACCATGGAGAGCTCCAGGACCACCTCGCTGGCTAAAGGAAGGTGTGGGCCACAAGATCTTTACTGTGGCCAGATGCACCCCCTGGAGAGAAGCTTTACAGCCCCTCACCTGAACTTTGTAGTTTCAGACTTCTACAAGGTTATGGAGAAGAAGGTTCTGAGGCACACGCCTTTTCTGCCCTGGAGGATGAGAGTGCCATATCTTCTGGCCAGGAAAAACAAAAACAAAAACTGAGAGGCATGGATCACACAGTCAAAGGCTTTTGCGTAGTCAATGAAGCAGAAGTAGATGTTTTTCAGGAACTCTCTGGCTTTCTCCATAATCCAGCACATTAGCGATTTGGTCTCTAGTTCTTCTGCCCCTTCGAAATCCAGCTTGTACTTCTAGGAGTTCTCGGTCCACATACTGCTGAAGCCTACCTTGGAGGATTTTGAGCATAACCTTGCTAGAGTGTGAAATGAGTGCAATTGTACAGTAGTTGCAGCATTCTTTGGCACTGCCCTTCTTTGGGATTGGGATGTAGAATGATCTTTTCCAATCCTCTGGCCACTGCTGAGTTTTCCAAACTTGCTGGCATATTGAGTGTAGCACCTTAACAGCATCATATTTTAAGATTTTAAATAGCTTAATAGGAATGCCATCACCTCCACTGGCCTTGTTGTTAGCCATGCTTTCTAAGGCCCACTGGACTTCACTCTCCAGGATGTCTGGCTCAAGGTCAGAAACCACACTACCTGGGTTGTCCGGGACATCCAGATCTCTCTGGTGCAATTTCTCTGTGTATTCTTGCCACCTCTTCTTGATGTCTTCTGCTTCTGGGAGGTCCCTACCATTTTTGTCCTTTATCATGTCCATCATTGCACAAAGTTTTCCTTTAATATCTCCAATTTTCACGAACAGATCTCTGGTTTTTCCCTTTCTATTATTTTCCTCTATATCTTTGCATTGTTCTTTTAAGAAGGCCCTCTTCTCTCTCCTTGCTATTCTTTGGAAGTTTGCATTCAATTTTCTGTACCTTTCCCTATATCCCTTGTATTTAGTTTCCCTTTTTTTTCTCTGCTATTTGTAAGGCCTCTTACAAATAGCACAGCCACTTTGCTTTCTTGCATTTCCTTTTCTTTGGGATGGTTTTTGTTGCTGCCTCCTGTACAATGTCACGAGCCTCCATCCATAGTTCTTCAGGCATTCTGTCCACCAAATATAGTTTCTTAAATCTTTTCTTCCACTGTGTATTCATAAGGGATTTGGTTTAGATTACACCTGACTAGCCCAGTGGTTTTTCCTACTTTCTTCAGTTTAAACTTTAATTTTGCTATAAGAAGCTGATGATTAGAGCCACAATCAGCTCCAGGTCTTGTTTTTGCTAACTGTATTGAGGTTCTCCATCTTTGGCTGCAGAAAACATAATCAATCTGATTTCGGTATTGCCCATCTGGTGATGTCCATGTGTAGAGTCATCACTTGTGTTGTTGGAAAAGAGTGTTTGTGATGACCAGCTTGTTCTCTTGACAAAACTCTATTAGCCTTTGCCCTGCTCCATTTTGAACTCCAAGGCCAAACTTACTCGTTGTTCCTTTTATCTCTTGACTCCCTACTTTAGCATTCCAGTCCCCTATAATGAGAAGAACATCTTTCTTTGGTGTCAGTTCTAGAAGGTGTTGTATGTCTTCATAGAATTGGTCAATTTCAGCCTCTTCAGCATCAATGGTTGGTGCATAAACGTGGATTACTGCGATGTTGAAAGGTCTGCCTTGGATTCGTATTGAAATCATTCTATCATTTTTGAGATTGTATCCCAGTATAGCTTTTCCCACTCTTTTATTGACTATGAGGGCATCTCCATTTCTTCTATGGGATTCTTACCCACAATAGTAGATATGATAATCGTCTGAATTGAATTCGCCCATTCCTGTCCATTTTAGCTCATTGACACCCATGATGTCAAGGTTTTATTTTCCTGCCATCTCCTGTTTGATCACATCCAGCTTACCAAGGTTCATAGATCTTACATTCTAGGTTTCTATGTGGTATTTTTCTTTGCGGCATCGGACTTTCCTTTCACTTCCAGGTGTGTCCGCAGCTGAGCGTCCTTTCGGCTTTGGCCCAACCACTTCATTAGCTCTGGAGCTACTTTTACTTGTCCTCTGCTTTTCCACAGTAGCATGTTGGATGGTTTCTGACCTGAGGGGCTCATCTTCCAGCATCATATCCTTTAGCCTTTCATTTTTGTCCATGGGTTGTTTTTTTTTTGGCAAAGATACTGAAGTGGCTTGCCAGTTTCTGCTCCAGGTGGATCGCGTTTAGTCAGAACTCTCCACTATGACCTCTCCATCTTGGGTGTCCCTGTACGGCATAGCCCATAGATTCTCTGAATTACTCAAGCCCCTTCAACACAACAAGGCAGCAATCCGTGAAGGGGAAGCTGTAATATATTTTCATGAATTATCTTCATATTTTCTTTCTGTCCCTATGTTTTCCAGATATGATGGAAGAACACTATGCTTTGGTGAACAGATTGTTAAATGACTTCCTATCGTCCAAGAGGAACTTTATTTACTCAGAGAATCCAAATCCTACTTTCTTTTAGCACTTCAAAGACCAAAAAAACTGTACAATGCTGGAAATGTGCTTGATTTTCTTATATAGCAATACAACGTGACCCCCAAGTGATGTTGAATGTTACTGGTGATATTTGAAGCTTGAAGTCATCACACATGATTCTGAAAAATAATACCTGCTCAATATTATTTTTAGATACCTGAGTTCCTTGTTGCACTAGTAATATAGGAAACATTTCATCTTGAGATCCCCATGGTTTGTTCCTGCACCAGTGCCACCATTGTATGACAGGTTAAATTATGTATGCGTTACTACAGTCCCTGTTTTCAACATGCCATGTGGGTTGGTGGACCAGCTCTGCTGTGAAGGCACTCTTCCCATATTATAAAATTGCACTGTGCAACCCATAAACTGGACAACACTGCACAGAGGAAAACGGTGAGGCAGCACAGGTTTTAGTCTCTGTCCGTTCTTTTTCTGTATATTGTGGACAAGAACATTAAATGTGTTGAACGCCAAGCTATTCAGGACAATATATTAGCACACTAGGCTTAGAGTCAAGGCAGACAATATGCTTAGCTTGGATATCTTTTTAAAGAGGTCCCTCATCAAATGGAGAAAGATCTCTGTATGTCAGAGCACATGATTTTCCACAACGATGTATTTTGCATTCAGCACACTTTGTTTTGTGACTGGAAATTAATTTGCAAGTCTGATTGATGGGGCAATCATCTGTGAGGAAATCCCGTAGTGGAAGGGAAGATGTGTTAATCAGAAAAAAAATACACATTTCCATTAACATCTAGTCTGACACCCTACTTTTATACAAGGTAGTTGTGTAAGCTACATACCATTGCTAATGAATGCAAAAATACATTGCTTTTCAAAACAGGTGACCAGACTGCTCCTGATCAGAACCTTCTTTTCTCAGATTTTCTCAAATTTTCACTACAAGAGTGCAAAGATTTTTCTAGCTTAAAAACTGTTTGCTTTTGTACCTTCCCCTTATTAGTATAACCCAATCCACACCTGAACTTGTACTCTAAATGTGTCCTCTTGAACACAACGGTTGTGGGTGTAACTCTATTAATTATTTGCCCACAGCAGGAAATAAAAACTGAACCTTAAACAGCAATGTTTACATTCTACTCAGTAAATCAATCAATTCAGAGCTTGGGAAAATTACTTTTGGGGACACATGTAGCAGCCGGCATGGATACAAACTCTGAAAACATCGATGTTTTCTCATGCTTCCTTTGTTATTGTGAGGGGAAAAGGAAACGCAGTACAGGATGAACGGATTGCTTAACTGGTTAATAGGAAAGCAATCAATTAGCTAAACATTCTCCAGTTATTCTACAGGCTCCTATAAAGTGTTTCTAAACACACTGTGGCTATGTTCCCATGCACACTTATGCTAGATCTTCTGAACACATATGTACACAATTGAGTTGCTTTCCTACTTAGGTGTTTCTGAGACATCATAAAAATGCAGTATGACTGTGCTTTTCCCTAAGATGCTGCTTTTCTAACCCTACACCGCCACCTTCTGTTCTTTAAATCCACTACTGCAGCACCAGGTCACAAACTTTCAAAATTCTTTGCAGTATGTACAGTACTTCAAAATCCTGATCAGAAGACATGATATTTGAAAATAATACCAAGAGATCCACCACATGCCCTGCAGGTAAATGGACTCCAATCTTGGAGTGAGGCGCTGGAGGGTGAGGAATATTGTGTCAGCTGTGTCAGTAGTTCTCAGTTCAGCAGATCACACAGGAAAAGAGAAAACTCCTTTTTGGACCACTTGTGGAGATGTCTGCTGCAATCTAAGTCCCCAGGATCACATAACGTAAGGGGAATTGTACTCCAGCCTGATCCCAATCCATGCCCAAACTGGACCTTTTTATTCCAGCTGTAGGCCTACAGCTTTCAGGGGACAGGCTGGGGTGACAGATGGAAAAGCTGCTTTGAGGGATATTGCTCCTTGCAAAGTGACCCTTTCTGATGAGATCGGATGCATGTTTTTCCTGCCATCTGATTGCACCCTTATTTTTCACCAATCACTCAAATAAAGATAAGTTAATGTTGTGTTTAAAAGCATTTTGTTATTGTATTTAACATTTATAGTGGGTTTTGATGGCTTATAAAATTGCAATCATTTTGTAAGAAGAAAACAAACAGAAATAATTCCATTATTAGTTGAACATTTCAGCTCTAGATCAGTGCCTAGTATCAGTAATGGACTGGATGAGAGTGAATCAACTGAAATTTATTCCCAACAAGACAGAGGTACTCCTGGTCAGTCAAAAGGCAGATCAAGGAATAGGGATGCAGTCTGTGCTGGATGGGGTTACACTCTCTCTGAAAACAGAGATGTGAGCTTGGATGTGCTCCTGAATTAATCTCTGAGCCTGGATGTCCAGGTTTCAGTGGTGTCCAGAAGTGCCTTTGCACAATTAAAAGTAGTACACCAACTGCGCCCGTTCCTGGAGAGGTCTAATCTGGCCACAGTGACACATGCCTTAGTTACATCCTGGCTAGATCATCGTAGTGTGTTCTCTCCCTGCCTGGCTCTGGAAAGTGCTCAGAGGCGTCACCAGGTTAAAAACATAGCAGCCAGACTGCTAACTGGGACTGGCTACAGGGATCTCATAATCCCATAACAGCACCTCCACTGGCTGCCAATCCATTTCTGGGCACAATTCAAAGAGATGTTTCTTTACCTACAAAACCCTAAATAGCCTGGGTCAAAGCTATTTCGAGACCCATGTCTCCCTTTATGAGCCTGCTCGGGCGTTACTATCATCAGGAGGGGTCTCTGTCTTGGTCCCACCACCTTTACAGGTGCATCTGATGCGGACACAAGAGAGGGCCTTTTCTGTGGCTGCTCCCAGACTTTAGAACTCCCTCCCACTGGGCCAGACTGGCTCTATCTTTGCTGTCTTTCTGCAAGCAAGCAAAGGCCTTTCTTTCCAGGCAAGCTTTCTGAATGGCTGAGTGCATTTTTAAAATACAGTAGATTGTTATGGCTTACTGCTTTGAATGTGTTTTAGTGTCGCTTTTGTTTACCATTTCTTAGAGTGGTATTTGTCTGATTCTTTTTAGTATTTGTACACATATTGTTTTTATCTTTAATATTATATTTTAATGATGTAAGCCACTTTGACGTCTTTTTAAGGAGAAAGGCAGGGCGAAAATATTTTAAATGAATAAAAATTGTAATAATACCGTTGACTACGCATTGGATTGCTATTGCAACTATGAAACAGCAATATTGTGGGCAGAGGAAATGAAGGATCAAGAGAAACACCAATTGTTTCAAGTTACCGCCACCATGTTAGTACTTACTGTCTGTGACCAGAACATAAAAAAATAATAATCCAAGTGTCCTGAGTAATACACTGCATGTGATTCTTGCAAGAGGACATAGGATACTGAGAGAGAAAACAAATGGCTTGCCATTATTCTAAAATGCCTGCATCCCACCTGAATTGCTTCTGTGTCTCAATGGTGGTACCTGGGCTGTTTGAGAATCACAAATTCAAGTCACAAAGCCTGCACAACGTTGTCCATCTTAGCTGTCTCTGCAGGGCTTTCTCTGTAGCAGAACCTCAACTGTGGAACTCCCTCCTGAAGAAAGTAATCCTGGCTCCCTCTTTGCAGAGAGCCAAAATGGCAGCACTACTCTGTCTGGCCCTTGGTGTTTGAAGTGGTTTTTAAAAAGTTTTAAAGGAATGCTTTCAGCTAGCTTACGCTGTTTTCGGAGTTGTTATGGGTAGACAAGCGAGACAGGAGCTTGTCCTGGTGAGGATGCCGAATTTGGGCAATCTGGTTTCCAATTCGCATTACACTAAGCTTTAAAAAAAAAGGCAGGTGACCTAGGCCGAGTTCCTGAGAATACTGTGTCCTCAGCCAAGACCCGGAGGTTTGCATGCGAGGCCACAGCGCCCACACCCGGTCTTCTGCAAGCGGCCTGGCCTTCACTCTGTGCAAATTTGGCCCTGGCTGGGCTCCGGCAAGGGGGGAAAGCCACCTCTCTCCCTCCGCCTCCGCTCGCGCGTTGCTTCCAGCGCGCCAAGGGCGCACACAAAAGAAGGCAAAAGCGCGCCACCGGGAAGGCGGGTCGTTCGGCCTGATGGGCGTCCGTGCCAGCCACTCGTTGCCGCCCGAGCTCTCTCCTCCCTGCCGGGCGCGCCGCTGCTCCCCGGGCCTCCTTCCTGCGGTCCAGAGGCCAGCTAGAGCGCGCGCGCTCCCGAGACAGCGAGGCTCGTCGGCGGAGGAAGCGAAGGCGGAGCGTCTGCCAGGGGGCCCCATGCGCCGTGTCATGGAGGCTCAGTCTGCGAGCGGCCATTGAAGGGAGCGGAGCGGAGTGTTTCGCAAGAGGAGGAGGGCTCGGGGGCGGCAGCGGCACCACCAACACCGGAGTTCCCGACGGGCCTTCGCCTCTCGCTTTCGGAGCCCCTGCTTTATTGATTTGGAGAGGGCTCCTCTTTCCACTTGGGTCCCTTTCCTCCGACCCGCTCGCCCGCCCACCTTTTATTTTTGGGGTTCCTGCGCCCCTCCCTTTACTTTTGGAGAACGGCTTTTCCCAGCCGGGCGGCGAAGGTGCGGGAAATGGAGATGAGGAAGCGCATTAACCTGGAGTTGAGGAACCGGACGCCCGAGAAGGTGAGGACGGGCTTGAAACATGCCGAGTCGGCACCTGGGGGAGGGAGAGGGCCACCCCACCCCACCGCACCGCACCCCCTTTTGTAAAGGCCCTTCCTTCCTTCCCCTCGTGCGCTTTTCCTCGCTCTCTGCGCCCCGCGCGGTCTTGGTCCTTTGGCTCTCCGACTGCTTCTCCCGGGCGCCCAAAGTGCGCGCGACGGACCCGCGTGGAGGGGAAGCTTTTCTGGGGCGGGGGAGGGGGCCGGGGCGCCTCTCGCCATGGCAGCGCCGCGGTCCTGCCCTCCCAAGCCTCTTTTCCGTTGCAAAAGGAGAGCGTGGCTTAGGGTTGTCTCAAAGAGGGATCTGCAAATATTTTTCAGCGCAAAGGCTGGGCTTTTTAAAAAATTATTTATTATGTTTTTTTAAAAAAAAAAAAAATCCCTGAGCTTCGTCGTTTTTGCTCTCGTTGTTGGTGCTGCTACTGCCGTCGTCGTCGGGGCTCCCCTCTCCGCCTGGCGTCCCTTTCCGGCGCAGTATCAATCAGCGCGCTCTTTTTCTCTCTCCCCGCACGGGTTCCTCTGCCCCTCAATGGGGGTTTGTGGCGAGCTTAGTGAAATTTGCCAACCGTGATTGAAGAGCCGAGGCGGGTTAACTCTTCCGCTCCCAGCAACGCCTTCTTCTTCTTCTTCTTCTTCCACTCGGTGAAGGAGGAGGAGGAGGACGGGCGGAAAAATCTGGGTCATCCAGCGGTTCTCAGGGACATCTTTTCCCCGCCCCGGTGAATCAGAAAAAAAGGAGACGCGCAATCTTGGGAGGGATGATTGCACCCAAGAAAAGTGTTTCCAAATTAAAACTTTTTGTCCTCTCCGCCCTGACTCCCTTTTGTATCTCTCGTTCTTTTTTTCTGCATCCTCGTCCTTAGCAGCTGTTTCGTCAAATCTAGGTCAGGCGTCGTCGTGGCTCGCCTGCCGTGCGCGAAGGTGGGGGGGGGGACACCGCGCTTTGGCTTCAGAATTAAAAAAAGGGGAGGGGGCTTTTGTTGCAGACACCCCCTCCGCCGGGCCAGGTCTGCCTCTCGCAGCGTGGAAAGCCCATCCTTAATTCCTACGATTTAAAAAAAAAACTCTTGCTCTGTAACGAAGGAACTTGGCTCCGTTTTGAAGTTACTGCTCCCTGCGCAGAGGCTGGTAAACAAGCTCTTGCCGAATCCATCTTAGTCCCAGCTACGCAGATGGTTTTGACTTTCCCCACACCCTTCCGCAAGGGAGGAGCGGAGGACGGGCTGGGGTGGTTGCCTGGTTTTGTTTGTTTGTTTGCTTGCTCCGAAACACACACTTGTGCGCGCTTTAAGCGAGGCATTTTCGACGTGCTCGCAATTAGGCGGTCTCCGCCCGGTCCTTTCCTCGTGCCCAGCCCTGCCCAAGCTCCTCTCCTTGAGGGCTCCTTGAGTCCGGGGGGGGGGAGAGTTGGGCGCAAGAACCCCCCCTTCCTCCTCCTCCTCCCCTCCTCCCCTTGGAGTCTCCCTCTTAACGGGCAGAGAAGATAAGGCGATTGTTGCGGAGAGCCCCCCTTGGTCGGGCGGGGCCAGAGGCAAAGGCAAGCTCCCGCCTCAGGCTTAGCGAGCCGCCCTTCCTGGCCTGAGCTCGCCGAGAAGAAACCACGGACCAAGCGCAAGGACGGCTTGGCGGCGCCTGCCCGCCATGAGATGCCAGCCGGGCGCTGCCACCCACCCGCAGCCCCTTCTGCGCGCTGTCTCGGGGCGCGGGAGCGCTGCCGCCCGGAGGCTGGCAAGCAAGGCTGGCGACTAGCTACCGCGGCACCTTCTCCTCCGGGCGGGCCGAGACAGAAAACCCACCCCAAACCAAAAGGTCCCCATGGAGGCTGGCTGAAGGCGCAGTTAAAATGGGTGCCTATCTGCCATTTGCTTCGCTCTCTGGTTCATGTCGCTGGAGAGTTCCGTTACTCCAGTTAAGTTATAGCCTTGGCTCTTAATTGTTTTGTACCTTGCATCGCCCTCCCTAAATAAAAAAAAGAAGCAGGGACCCGCCACCATCGAAACAAAAAAGGCAGTCCCCCTACCCCAAATAGAACATTTACACTTTGGCAGATATTACCATTTGCAGTAACCTGTAAATGCATAAAACACATTGTGGCAGTATTTTGAAGATTAAATGGAAGCAAACAAACACTGTAACTCTCTTGATAGCTACAATTGTGGAAACATTGTTACTAATTATTAGCACTGCTTCTGGAACCTCTTGGGCTGCTGGTGTCCCACCCCTGGTGCATTTCCGCGGATTGAGAATTCCTGGGACAAAACCGCTCAGTACGACCTCTCCCCCTCCGGCACTGCTGATTTGGATGGTTTTTTTTTTTCAACAGATCTATGTATATTTACAAGGGGAAACCCCCAAGCTTGACAGAGCAGTACCCTCAAATTCTCTGTGTGAAATACACAGAATATCTGAGCCATGACAACAGCTTCTAATTGCTTCCCTTCTGGTGGGAGGGGGAGACAAGCGGAACCGGCTCAGCTAAACACTTCAGGAGTAATTCCACAGTTGGGCCATCTGCGCAAGGAGATCAGAGTGATCATCTTGCAGCCTCTCTACTTCCCGGCTGTTGAACTAATGACTCTGACTTGCTGCTCCAGCAGATGTTCCCGCATTTAGGTCAGGCTGAGTTCTAAGCATAACATAATAGCCTCCTAAAAGCATTGGTACCCATTTTTAAGGAAAGCCACCTTTCCAGGGCATTGAGTATTCTGCAGTTCAGGATAAGTGCAGAAAAGGCAAGGAGTAGGCATATGGGAGTACAAGGTCTTTTCCTAGGAATTTAAGTGTTTCTATTTCTCAGAATTCCAGGCAAGAGTTCCACTGGTTAGGCCTTCAGGGCTTTGTGCAAGCCTTTGCCTGCCTTGTTCAGGAGAAGCAGAATTACATTACGCGAAGTGATATAATTTTGCCTGCAAAACTGGATATTCTACACGAGGGACAAGCCCACATTTTTTTTTTCCAGCCATGGCACCTTGCGGCAGAATACTGGCACTTTTTATCAAGTGGCAAGTATACAAAAGGCCTGCTTCCTTCCTTTCTTTTTGTCACACTTCTGCAAAGCTCTTGTGTGTGAATGTGCTGTACGTGGACACAGACTGGGCAGCGTACAAGACACACTGGGGAACCAGTCTGCCATCTCACAGGAAACAACACCACAAGTATCCAGATACCCCAGAGGGCAGTTGAAACCTTCACACGCCATGTAAGCGTTAGTGCAGCACTGATGTCCATGAGCAATAGAGAGGATGCTCAGAGTGCCAAGCCCTCACATGCGCTGGGGGAAGAATCAACAAGTGTTGAGTTTCACTTTCCGCAGTTCTTGCCTTGCTGATTACATGGCAGGCCAGAAAGCACGGGCTTAAGGAAAGCTCATCTTAAATGAAGTTTGAAATCCCTTCTGAATTGCTCTGTTCAAGTCAGATAATATCTCTACTACTTGTCCTTTTTTACTACACACTTCCCTCTAGCAGGCTCAATATGCTTTTGGTTATACAGTACAAATACCAGGATTATCCAGTTTTTCAGCACAGAACTGGGGGGGGGGTATGTTCATGATATAAAGTGACTACAGTATTAGCTAATCACCAAGGATCTAGTTCCATGGAAGAACCAAGATTTCTCTGTGCTCTCATGAGGTCCCGAATCACCCTGTCTACAAAATCCAGGTGCCCCAAATAAACTGAAAACATATATAGTTCTAGTCATCTCATCACAACTGCAGGAGTAAGTTGGAAAACATACCAATGGCACAGAAAGGTAGAACTGAGAATTGGATGCAAAGGAACAATTAATGGGATATTCTGAAGTTTTCAAAGCTACAACTTTTTTTCTGGATAAGAAATTTGTAGATTGTACTTACCTACAGTAGTATATATATTGCAGGTTCTTAAAGTGGTTTGGGAGCAGCTGTTAAAATACGTAGATTGTGGATTCATGATCATCTTTAGTGAACTCAGGTAGCGAGTGTTGCTAGAAACAGAATTTTAAAAGAATTATTTATAGGAAATAACATGCTCAAGAGAATCCTGACAACAGTGCAAACATTCAATTATGCATACATATGCATACATACATACACACACACAGATATACAGTATATATAGATATAGATATATAGATATAGATATATAGAGATGTTTTTAGATTAATTTTGTGTTTGCTAATGTAAATAATGTTCTTTACTTTTGCTGGTCAATGACCATAATAAAACATTTATTATTATTAACATTCAATTGGAAGAAATAGTAAACAGTTGCAGACTACTCTCGTCAGTTTCCCCAAAATGTGAGGAATAACTGGGTTAAAAATAGAATGGCTGCATTGTTGCAGCCTCTTTATAGTGTATGCTGTATACCTAGTTGACTATAAGGTGAGATAAATAGTATCCTTAAGGAGAGCCTGGCTGGCTGGAGTCCTGAACAGGAGCATTTCTATTAGGATGTGAGGTTACACTGAAAAAAATGTCTTCCAAGACCCACTTGCACAGGGTATTCTCAAGATGCTGAACAAGTAGTCCACCACTTCTCAGATTATGACTTCTGAGAAGTGTGCCATAACAGTTGTGAAACAAGGCTAATAGCAATGTTTCACCCATCAATGACTACCCAACAAGTTGATAACTTGCATGGCCTTTTCTTGACTTTTAAAGTTTGAATAATCACCTTTCCCCTGGCATATGACAATTTGTTGTGTCTGTGCAGTTGCCTGAATATGATGAAAGCGTCCTGAGCCATTTTTAAGTTCAAAAACAATGGTGCGATGTTGTTGCAGGTCACTGAGCTAGTACTCGACAACTCTCGATCCAACAATGGTGAAATTGAAGGTCTGAATGACACATTCAAAGAACTAGAGTTCCTCAGCATGGCCAACACAGAATTGACGTCACTAGCAAAACTCCCCACTTTGAATAAGCTGCGAAAGGTATGTGTCAGGCTGTCATTCACCACTAAGATCAACTTGACTTAGCACACAGAACTTTGTGAATCCTTGTGCCTACATAGTTCATTTCTGTCAAGATCTGTCAGTGATATGAGTTCTGCATTGGGAGAGTTGGTCATGTTGTTAGTTTTCCTCCAGGAGCTTGTATAGTGTGATATCTGTTATCCTCACTACCATCTTGCGAGGTATGTTGGACATAGTTTTTAAACATTTTAAGACCTAGAATCCCGCACTCTGCCCTCTCCCAAATCACTGCAGGCAGGAGTGTTTTCCAAACTCTATTCAGAATTTGTTAGTAAGAATATGTGAATAGTGCAATATATATTTTCTCCTTTATTGGGAGGAAGGCAGGGTGTAAATTACATGAACAAATTAATTAGAGTTATGGTTTGGGTTTTGGAAAAGTCAAAGTACAACCACTTTTGCTTACAAAATGTCTGTAAAACACGTTTGTTCAGATTCCTAGAAACAGAGGATTTTATTTTTAAAAAATCATCAGTTACTCAGTGATTAGTGAAATGTGTCATTGTGTTACTATTTTACTGTTTTAAATTTATTATTGTATTATGTGGGTCTTGATAGACAATACTGTAAACTTCTGAAATGTTTGAATTGAAACATGGTCTATAAATGTTAAAAGGTAGTATAGAAATGTTATAATAAGAATAATCCAAAAACATAGACTTGGAACAGTATTCACAGTTCACCTGCCTGATGATAGAACACTTCTGCATTCTAGTTGGAACTGAGTGACAACTTAATTTCTGGAGGCCTGGAGGTCCTTGCAGAGAGATGTCCAAATCTCACATACTTAAATCTGAGTGGCAACAAAATCAAAGACCTCAGCACCGTGGAATCCCTGGTAAGTAGAAAAGTGGGCAAGGTTTGTGGCTGTCTACTCAGAAGCCAGTCCCTCTTCTTTCCCTGGGACTTCTTTCCAGGCAAATGGATATAGGCTTCCAATCTTAAAAGAAGATCAGGAGCTGCCTCATACAGAGTCTCCGCAGCACAGGATTGCTGACAGCCATGGGAGACACATCACCAGGGTTTCTTCCTTGCCTTCTCAGGAGGTGCTACCACCAGGAACTGCATCTGGTTGGAGCCCTTGATGTGCAAAGCATGTGCTGTGTCACTGAGCTACAGCCTCCTTGCTTAATGTTTTTGTAGCATAATTGTGTAGCAGGGGTTTCAGTTGTAAGCAGATAAACATTTACCAAGTACCAGATACAGCCCTAGTAAACTGATTTTATGGTGAAATGGTTTAGAAAATTTAGTACCATCCATTCTAGTCATCCCACCAGTTAACTGGCTGTTAGCTCCATTGCTAACTTCCACCATAGAAAGGAGAGTCAGCTGCTAAGAATCATAGGCTATAATGAATAAGGAGTTTATGTCCATCTCTTGTTGAAACACGTATCTTCTCCAAATGTTGCCAACAATTATAAATAAACCAGAAGGCAATGACTGGAACATTCCTTAACAGTTCCGTATTTATATTTGTAAACATTATAAGCCTTCTTGGTTAGTGGGGTTGTGAAATATTTAAAGAACATAAGTAAGGCTGACTGTGTTCAACAGAGCATGTGCCTGTGCAATTGTATGTAGCATGAACTGTTGGGCCTACCAATGTTTATGCCAGCAATTTTATTTTACAAAACACTTAGAAATATGTTGCATTAGCTTAGAAAATTTATAAGTTGTTGTCTTTTCAGAAAAATCTTAAGAACCTGAAGAGTCTTGATTTGTTTAACTGTGAAATCACAAAACCAAAAGATTACAGAGAAAGTGTCTTTGAGCTGCTTCAACAAATCACGTATTTAGACGGGTTTGATCAGGACGATAATGAGGCTCCTGACTCAGAAGATGAAGAGGATGAAGGTAATTGTTTCCTATCATGTTCTTTTTCCTACAAAAGTTTTGAAGCATTTTCTGTGTTGGATGCCAGCTGAGATTGAGAGTAACAAGCTTGAAATATAGCAAGGGTCATAGAAATTAAATGGCTAAAAATTCATTGCTCAAAACTATGCTTATGAATACAAAAAAAAAAAACAGGTAAAAGTTTTGCTAAAGCACATTAGTGATAAGATATTAATATACTGTATTGTAATGTAATATTTTTTGGTTCTGTAACTGCCATCTTTGAAACAGTGTATTTTTACCAGAGCAACTGAAGAAAGGAGAAGCCAAAATGTTTTGCTTAAACACTTGTTTGTTAGTAACTCTTATAACTATATATGTTTTTAGTGATTAACTGCTTCCCTCAAATGGATCCAGAAAAACCTTGATTAAGGTGCTGTTTACTTTTATCTGTAATACTGTAATGAATGCACTTCAGTGCATTTTGAAAATAGCTGGTTAGATAAACCTATATGAACCACGTAATATTCTCTTGTTTACAGCCTTACTGTGTTTTTTCCTGGGAAAGAATCTAATCTTCAGTTGGCCTTAACATTAATCTACACATTCAGGAAACAATGCATGTTTTCTGATCTTCTTTGAACTGTACCACTTCCAAATGCAGGTGGTGGAATCAGCTTTTTGAATGCTTCCTTGTGTCAAAGACTTTGGGCCCACAAAAACACTTTGAAGGGTTTAGTAAATGCTATCTGCTGCAGTAAGCAGAAGGTTTTCCAGTGTATTCAAACCTGCTGTGTCCTGCATTGTGTTGGTAACTGTTATTGTCCCAGGAGGACTACATCTGTTGGTTTGGAACCTGTAAATTGGCCCATAAATTCGGGAACAAGAGTGGACATCTGCATCATACATTTATTAGCATTCCCTTTCCTTCAGATGGGGATGAAGAGGAGGATGAAGAAGATGAAGACAAAGCCGGTCCTCCAGGAGAATATGAAGAGAATGATGAGGAAGACGAGGAAGGTTCAGACTTGGGGGAGGGTGAAGGTGAAGAAGAGGAGGAAGAAGAAGTGGGTCTTTCATATTTGATGAAAGATGAAATTCAGGTGAGCAAGCTCAGTCCTCTTTAGGGCTTATTTCCAGATAAATGGACAGGAATTGACAAAGTGCAGCTCTCCACATTTTCTTGGACTCTAGCTCCCATCAATGATAGGCAGCAAGCTGGGCTGCGGATGGCTAGGGGCTGCAGTGCAACAGTATTTGGTGAAGGGCTCAGAAAATGTCAGAATACTCTGACCTGGAAGTGCTGCAGCTTGGCAGTAGCCTGCCCTGGAAAATGATAATAGTACATAACTGAGAACTTGTACAATATATGTCCTTTGTGTTGATCCTGGAGAAAATTAATTTGATTTCACTGTGCCTGGCAGGGGATACACTACTTTTTGAGGATTTCCCCCTCTTCCTTTCTTCCCCTCCTCCTTTTATGCGGCCCAGAGAATGTTGCATCTCAGCAGCTGTATTACTTCTTTTTGTATTTATATAAACAGTTTTGTCTTGGCCTTCACATGCCTATGCTCTTGCAGTAACTGAGTAAGGAAGCGTAAGGAGCATGAGCCTCCAAAAAGATTTAATTAAGTGGCAGATTCTATGGGTGACACTGAAGTCCTGATAATATCAATATGTTTCCCTCAAAGGATGAAGAGGATGATGATGATTATGTAGAAGAGAGAGACAATGAGGAAGAGGAAGGTATGTTTCATATTCATTCATTCATTCAACATATACTGCCCAACAATGCAATGCACTCTAGATGGCCAAAAGCCTACACATAAACACAAATAATCCAATCAGTTAAAAACAATTACTGTAATGCATAAGTAAACAATACACTACAAAGCAGTACAATACAATCAAATGCAACATAGCTCTCCAAAGCCAATATAAATCAGATTTAAATACAATAAATACAAGTTGTCAAAAGGAGGACATTAATAAAAGGCAGCTTTAAATAGTTCCAGGTTTTGTTTTATTTTCCTATGAATATATTTGCATTAATTTTTTTAGACATCTAAAATGTGTACTGGTTTGTGTTCAGAGGTTCTTGTCCTCTGACAGAAAAAGTCTTTGGTGGGAAGAAGGAAACTTCTGCATTCATACCAATGAGAAGTTACAGTCTATTGATCTGAACTGTGACAAAGTTCTGATTTATCTTACTAATTAAACTATATTAATCTTAGAGGCTGCATGAAGCACCAGGGGTGTGTGATGCTCAAATGAAAAAGGAGAGCAAAGCAAACCTTGGCATCTGTTTTTAGACTTCATGGCTCAAAATCTTGGTGACATAAACTATGTACTTCAAGGCAACTGCATGATGATTTATCCATCATTGCTTGCTGTCTGTTACTCAGTTGCTTCTGTGTTCTGTGGAAGCTGGAGAGTGTGATGGCCAACCAGCAGCAAAGGTGGGCTCAGTTGTATGACTGCCTGTTTGCATTGCCTGGGGCCAGCAGTATTCTGGTATTTGAAATACTGGAGATGCAATATATGTTGGCCATGTCACATTGATGTATTTCCTTAAAATTAGCTGCCAGATACCGAGAGGTGATAAAATACTGCCTGTGTATATGTATATATCTGTCTCTGTGTCTGTCTGTAACAACATGTTATAGCAAGGGTGGTATTTTATGTTTGAAAAAAAGTGACAAACCTCTTTTCCATAGGTGAAGGTGTCCGAGGGGAGAAGAGAAAACGTGCAGCTGAAGATGAAGGAGATGAAGACGATGATTAAGTTGTAGGAAAACAGAAATAGGACCATGTTCATTTTTGTTGCAGGATACACACTAGTGATATGCAGCCTTGTATGTCTCCGTGTATCATAGGTATCCCTACAGAAGATATTAATGTGTTAACTTTTTATAGGAAGTGTGTTTTTACTATTTCTGCCCCTTTTTATCATTCCAACTAAGCAGTAATAGCCCATTATTGATCATGTGCATAGAACACTTTTCTCATCCTTTTAAATCATTAGACCAGTTGTCTCCCCAACTTCCCTCCATTGCCCCCCAGATTTTCCCCCTATTGCATTTTCATCTGAGCATGCTGTTAGTTTTAACCACAGTTACACAAGCCAGATCCAACAAATTTAAATCAACTTTTAGATAGTACAGTAGGTCTCTCCGTATCTGTGGGGGGATCGGTTCCATGCCCCTCTCCCCCACAGATGCTGGAAACATGGATTATAGCAAACGTTATTATAATAGCGAATGCTATACATAACATGGTCTCTGGCTTCTTGTAGTGTTCAGTTCTGGTAACTTCATCATGAGAAATAATATTTTTGGGATTTTTCTTTTTTTAATATTTTCAGACCATGAATAAATGAATCCATGGATACTGATCCCATGGATAAGGGGGTCCTGCTATAAAGTAAAATATGTTGTAGTGGACTAATCAGCTTTTCATGAGGCAATCTATTGCTGTAATGAAATGGCAAATAGGCAAAATCATGACTTTGCTCAGTATTGTGCCTCATTTGAAAAGGGTATCTGAAGAATACACACATGGGCTGTTATCTGGAATTTCTTGTTCATTAAAACACACCTTCTCAACATACATGTGTGCACACTGTTTTCTAAAGAACTTTGTGCACATCCATGGAAGTACAAAGGACCAGCTATTTGAATCTCACTTTCAAAGCCTGGAAAAGTTACTTTTTTTTACTACAGCTGCCAGAAATACCATCCTTACAAGACAGTACTGCCTTTGGCTATAGTCAAAGTATGGAATAATCTATACTTCTGACAAATTAATAGTCCAAAGAAAGTTAAGATTTCCAAACTCTGCTTTTTCTAAAACAAATCTGGATTATTCAGGTTCATAATCTACTTTGTATTATTCTTCTGTCCATTATATTTGTCAGGACTAAATGGAAGACACATCTTTCAGTACTTTTATTTTAAAATCCTGAATTTAGGCTTTCAGTAATACCTTTTAAACTAAGCTATTTATATTTTTTGCTTTTAAAGCAACAGTTGGCAGATAGGTTGGCCAGTGCAGAATTTCTTGCCAATTCTCTTTCTATATTGAAGCTGCAGATGAGGAGCTGGTTGCCTGGAAGCTCAAAGGTATTTGTTTTCATCATTAAGAAAACAAAAAACAAAACAGAAAAACTCTGGAAAAGGAGACCCAGCTGAAAATTGTCGTTGGGTTAACATTAGCTTAGAAGCCACCACTGATTGTCTTCCTTTAAAGTATAGGTCTTGCTGGTGGAATTTTTGAAGGACACAGGAAATAATTTTCAAATTGAGTTTTGGAAAGTTGCAGAAAATCGTTACAACACTCATCCCAAAAGACAAGATAAATGATTTAGAGACTTGATGGTGACAAAACTGGTTGTTGTGGATCTTACTTCACTATATGCAGGTTGCTTTTTAAAAACTAGTAGAAAACTGAACACACAGAGCTCTTTGGTTCTTTCTTAGAACAGACTAACTTGTATTGTTATATATTTTACCCAAATAATACACAGCTGTATTGAAGATAAACTATTTTTTTATTACCTATCTTGCCCAGGAACAGCTGTCACTAGTTCAGGTTAGGATAAAAGGGGTATTTTTGGCAAAGGTGGAATCAGTCCCTACTACTGCTGCCTGTGAATACAGATAATGCATTACACTGGCACTCATAGTATATGACATTAAATTCTCCCTTTAGTTTTAATGGCACTGCATCTCAGAAGATCAACAAAAACTACATGTTTTCCTGAATTATCGGCCATAGTGCAGCTTATTTTAAAGGCTGATTTAAACAGAATGGAATGCAAAAGGTAATTTAGTAGAGAGTCTGGATATTTTTAAATATCATAACTAAAAGATTTTTTAAAATCCTTTAGTAAAAGGATTTTGTAAAGCTTTATCCCAATAATACTAATATGTTTGTGTATGAATAATCAGTTTTAAAAACATAAAAAAGAAGTCCTTGAGGTTCTGTGTTTAAAACAGTTAGTTTGCATTAATCCTGATTTTATGTGGTGTGTTTCTCTCTCTCCTTTTCTGTTTTTGAACGTTTAATTCTGTTTAGTTTCAGCAAATAGTAAAACCTTTCAATTATACACACACAAAAAGAAAGCAAGTACTCAAATGGAGTGGCTAGCTTGTATTATATCACATACATAGTGTGGTTTGTCCACAGGCTTGGAGAGTTGTTCCAGAGTCATGTCAACCAGAGTAATGTTAGTTTTTTTAAAAAGTGGATTTCCTCTAACCTCTGAGTTGATCTTTTTGTTGAAATTAGTGAGAGAATTTCCAAGTATGCATCCAAACTCCAGCACTAATATAAAAAAGATGAGTGAGTCAGAACAATAAACATTTTAGAAAGACAGTTTTGAAGTAAATGACAACTCTAAGTAGGTGTGTCTGCCTTCAACCATTTTAAAAAGCTTATAAGCTTTTTTTAAGGGTGTCGTGGAATAATCTGAAACCAAGCATATACATAGCAAATTTTTAAATAAGTTTACAACTTCTCTAAAGATCTTTTTTACAATAAAAGTAACACAACCAGCTAAATACATTGCCACAGTTTTGAGTTTTGTGTAATCAAAATAGAAGGGGAGTTTTTCTTTTGCTTGCTTAAGAAAGTAACACAGAGCCTCTTGATAACCTTTGGTTCTTTTTTTTTTAAGTTTGGGGGTGATTGGTGGGTTCTTTAATAAAAATATGTAAGGGTGGGTTTTATATTTTGTAGAGATTTTGTCCTATTTGAATGCTGTTTATATGCCAGTATGTATATAGTGTGTTCAGTTCCTTTTTGAATTCCAAAACAAAAACCCCACACAACCTTGGAAGTAATCTTTTTGTGCAACTGTGTTTTCAAAAAGCCATGACAGTGTTAAATGAAACAAATTGCTACAGCACACCTCTGATGGATTTTAGTTGTGACAGAATGTGAGTGTTTTCTCCCTGTGTGATGTAAATTTTAAATTAAAGGATTTTCAATCTGAAATATTGTTGGTTTATTATTAAAGAATGTTTTTTTTTCTTTTCTTTTACTTACTGAGAAAAACTAGGAGGTCTAAAGACCCTACCTGAATGTCAGTTCATGTCCGACATTAGTTACTCAGCGGCAAGTAACAAAATATCTATTTAAGGTTATCTTGTAGGGCATGGCAGCTGTGGCCCTCCAGATGTTGGGCTGAGACTCCTAGATTCCATTCCGGGTCAGTAAGGGCAGTTACAGGCATTGCAGTCTGACTACATCTGGAGGGTGACCGTTACTCGTCTCTAGCTTCAAGAAACTGGCTGAATGCAACTCTGGGCCTTTCAGTCCGAAAGAAAAGAGCAATTAAAAGAGTTGCTGTTGGAAGTGGCCGTATTGCCATCTTAATGCTTTTGAAGCCTGTTTGCTTGTGTTTTGTTAAATACTCAAGCTTCTATCTTGTATCCTCACAACTGAATTGCAAGCCCAAGCAAGTTAATGTTTTCCTAGTTGTAATTACTTCTTGGTAAAATCAATTTTTAATTGTATCCATATTATCATACAGTGAAAGGATAGAAAACACACCCATTTTGATACATGCTGAGGTGGATAATACGGCATATCAATATACTTACCAGTCCAGTAATATATACTTACTACTCCAGTAATATATACTTACTATTCCAGCAAAATATATTTGCAGGTGATCTCTTTACTTTTTGTCTTGGGGGAGGGGGGAAGCTGAGCTGTGCTTTCAACTTTTCTGAATTTCACATTTTGAGGCATTTTGGTAGAGTTGGAAGAGGTAATTTTTTTGGACTACAGCTCCCAGAATCCCCAGCCAGCATGTCTACTGGTCTAGCTGTATGGGAGATTCTACACAACCTTTGCTACCAAGGTCTGACAGAACAAGGTACATACATCCACAGGAAAAATCTCTATCCACGTTGCTGCTTCCTTGGATTTATTTAAATTTTAAAGCACATTTTGCGCTCTGTCTGCCGCGTGAAGCTTTCACAGCCTAGGATCTGCAAAGGCAATCTAATTAGATTGAGCCTCTGTTGCAATTTGAGGAATATTTTGGGTGGCGCAGCCTTTGCAAGATTGACAGGGTCCTACACTGCAGAGCTGCTGTACGGGACTAGAACTCAAAGGGGAGAACAGCCAAACACATCACTTTGAACTTGCTGGAGAACAGTCCTCATCCTCATCTTAGAATTGCAGAGCTGGAAAGGACCCCATGGATCACTGAATCCAGCCCCTATCAAGGAGGCAGAGTAAGGGAATCAAACTAAACCACCGAGCTATCCAGCAGTTCATTAAGAATAATTATCACCATCATCTTAGAACGGCAGAGCTGGAAGGGACCCTCCTATGGACCACTGAGTCCAGCCCGTCAAGGAGGCACAGCAAGGAATCTAATTCCCAACATCTGGCTCCACAGCCAGAGGCCTGAACTAGGGAGCTATTCTGCAGTTAAAAGTGGGATATAAATGTAACCAATTAATAATAATAACAATTTATTGTAAGTATATACACAGTATACCCATACAACATACATATAAGAAAAGTACTGTATCTTGGCCACACTAAGCAGGCACTGCCTCAGGCTGACCTCTATGGCAAGTTCTATTCCAGGCTTGTTCAAATTATTACCAGACTTAAGCCTGACTAGCCTACACTGCAGGGCGGTTGGGATGTCCTGCACCTGTTCAACAGCACCCAGCCTCCAAAACGAGGGTATTCTGTCGAAACTGGGTTTTTTTGACACACTTTTCACACAAAAGGTGGCCAAAGCCAGACAGGATTGTGAGGAGCGCTGAAGAGAGCCCTCACGCTCTTCTGCGGGTGTCCCCTGGGCCAGTGACTGGCTGCCTCTCCTCAGCCTGCATTCCCTCCCAGGGTGGTTGTGAGGAGATTAATTTGAAGTGGATTGGAGAGCCCGATAAAAACAGGCAACTGAGGCCGCTTGCAGGAAAGGCGAACTAAGACGGATTTTGGCTCTTGGGGAAGGCGACAAAGAAACACGGGTGCCTCGTGACAGCGGCAGGAAGGCTACGCCATTTCTTCCTATCCCTCATTTCAAAATGGCGCCCAGAGCGAGAGCGAAAGGACGCCGTGAGGGAAGAGCGGGAGGGGGCGGGGAGAAAGGAGAGCGCTTTTTTTTTTCCAGACGGGGTTTACCGAAGAAAGACGCCAGGGACCAAGCGCCGCCCAGGATTGGTCAGCATTCGTCGCACTCATTCTTTCCGCCCTCCCTTTCTCCAATCAGGACGTGGCTGCGCTTGGCGGGGCAAGAAACCGACAGGGAGGGGCGCCGCCTCCCTCCCCCTCATTCTCTTTCCCGCGCTTTTCCAACTGCTGTTTGTTATCCCCCTTTTGTGCCGGAGGGGTTTGCCTCAGACGGCGCGCGTTTAGGGGCGACGTTGGAGAAAATGGGGGGTTGGAAAAGGGTCTTCCCGGGCGTCTAGGGTTTTGTTTTTGTTTTTTAAAGCCAAAACTGATTTATTTCACTTGCCCTCAGACTTCAAACAGGGAAATCTACTAACGTTGTCGTTTTTGGACTGAATGTACACAATTCCCTTTTTCTGGGTTTCTCTCCTGACTGAAAAACACCCTGTTGGAAGGAAGTTTAGGCACCAAAACTGGCCCACATGCAGTTTATTACGTTAATTTCGCAATTTCTTTAAAAACTGGGATCGATATTTATGCATTAAGGCAGCTAGGATTCCACATTTTATGGCTTTCTTCTCTTCCTTCATCTCTTTAAAAAGATCCTGCTACTTTACCTGTACATTATGGCCTTAGGAGCCAGTAATGGGACATTTAGGGTTTTTCTCTTAATAGCCTCTTTTTACCACATTTTAGGTAAGACTGTGTACAGATTGTATTTCTGCAATCAAGAAACAGTGTATAGGGGTAAAATTAAAGCAGTCCACCCACACAATTTGGGCGGAAGTCATTTAGTAACAGAATTGTCACAAGAAAATAAACTTTTGTATGGTATCTTTGGACACTTGGTTTGCTGGATTACAACCCAGTACTGTAGTCTCAGTAACCCATAAATAATAAGAATTTTTAAACTGATTCGTTTTTCCTGAACAACTCTTGTCTTGTAGCATCTTGGAAGAATCACACATAATGTCTGGCATCATTTTCACAATGTTTACATAAACTAAAGAGCGATTCCCCAAAACTTGTCCCCTTAAAAACTTGCTTGGTCTTGAAGGTACTATGAGTCAATTTGTCATTTTTGTTGCAGTCACCTCATACAGTCAGAATTAAGAAAAGGCTGTGTGGTTCAGAATTACACAAATGCAGGAGTAAGGAGAAACCTTTATTGAACAACAGGGAAAAAATCACACTAATCGTAAGCTTTTGTGAGTGAAGTCTCACTTTCTAAGGCTGTGCACCAGCCCTTCATGGATAGTATAGAAAAACTTTAGATCAGAGTCTGAAAAATTCATGGCAGATGCCTATTCAGGTCAAGGCTACTTGAGTTGCATTTTATATCCTTTTGCCATTTTTCAGCCCGAACAGCCTGTGGGAGCAAATGTGTTTTCTGGGGCAGACAGATTAGGAGTCGAAACTTTGCTGCTGCAGATAGATCTTATGAGGGTGGTGCAAAGTGGAGAAAGAATAATTTTTGCAGATAAGATAAACCACCTGTCAGTTGAAAGAACTAGTCTTTGAGAAACAGATTAGTTAAAATAGATGTCAGGGGAGAATCCATAGATTTGAGTGAAAAGTGGTAGTGATGAAAGAAATAATAAAACAAACACGCTGAAAATATAAACCACTTATTAAGATAGTGGAGCCTGGATATTGCTTACAAGTGTCCAAGGTTATTTTGGCAAATCGCAACAGTGTGTATTTGGAATAAAATATTTGTTCACGTTGAGGCAGCATTCACATTAAATAAATTCAAAACGATGTACTGTAGTTCTGCAGGCTAGATCAATATCTATTTGTTTTATTTTTTGTCATTCTTTATAAAAGGGTAAAGGTTCGGTTTCAATTCTTGAAGTAACTGTATGCAAAAGAAGCATGCAGTTAGTATTCTTCTAATTGCCTTGATGAATTATTCAACTTTCTACCCCTTTTTTTCCCTTCCCTAGCTAATAGAATAAAGGATCAGGTAAAGTTCCTTTTTGTTTTTAGTACTAAGCAACTATTAAAGACTTTGTCTTATGTTATATTAAGAATGCTGAGGTAAGGATGATTTAAGTCAAAATTAAGAATATACCATGTTTCATAAGAATAAATCCAGAAGTCGTAAGAAACTAAGCTATTCAGATTGTCCTTGTAAGCAGAAATTATTTTGGGGTGTTTCTAAAATATGACCATACAAAAACATAGGCTTTCCATCCAACTCACCTTGAGCATAGATCAATGTTTTTTATACTCAAATTGAAATTTGTCAGGATGTTGTGATATGCTGCCATGCTGGACTAATCATGAAGTTGTACTTGATAAAAACTTATTGTAACTATTACAGCATACTAATAAGTATGGTGGGTGAAGTGCGTGGAGCTACAAAGAAAAGTCATTTATATTTTTATTAGTTGAATTTGTATTTTCTTCTGTGTATGTTGTGTACATTCTGGCTTACAGCAACACTAGTAAGGTTTCTGATGTATGCGGGATTTTTAAAGGAGCCGTTTTACCCATTCTACTCTCCTTGCCAGTTTCCATGACTGAGCAGGGATTTGAACCCTGGTCTGCTCAGCCCTAGTTCGACATTATCCACTCCACTCCCGTGGTTCTCATCTTCTTACGAGCCAACACCTATGTGTGTTATGTGCCATTAACATATAGCTGACTTATGGTGACCCTAATAGACCCCAAGAGCATTTCATATTTGTGACTTTTCTTTCACTAGTCTGAATACAATACTTTTACCAATTCTTTGTCTTTTGAAGGCTCAGTTTAAATGGCTGGAAAAGTTTCATGCAGAATCTGTGAAAGAGTGGCAGCTTCACCCAGATGTTGTTATTATACTGCAAAAGCGATCAGGTACCAAAAAAAAAAAAAAAAAACTTGCTGATTGGTGGTTGCCACCAATTTATGCCCACCACTGGTAGAGTAGCAAAGCCAGAATAATATTGGTCAAGTCTCATCAAAGTCTGCCCAAGGGTGGAATCAAAACCAAGCAGTTTCTGGAAGAAGCCCCACTGAGTTGAGGGGACATTGCTTCGGAATGAAACCTGATGTCCAAAGATTCATCCTATGTTTTTTTAAAAAACAAATCAGACTAGTAAATACTTTGGATCTGTCAATACGAAGTCGGCCCTTTCCATGGAGTTTCTTTTAAAATGCTTTACACGTTTTTATGGGAAGAAATTTACTTCAAAAGCCAAACTTACCATTTATTGTTTGGCTTTTGAAAGAAGGTTTAGGAGTAACCTCTGTCTTCCAGAAGGGTTTTTAAAATTATAATTATTTGCCACAACTTCTTTTCATAGAGGCACCATTTGGGTTTTATATGCCCCAGGCTGTCCAAGAATCTAATGATCTGAAGTGCATGATTCTGAGTGATTTGCAGCCCATCAGTCCAGAGATGTTAGCATGGCAGGTAAACACATGCTAGAATAGGAAAACAAATTGTTGCATGCAAAATGGGGTGGATTGCTTTAATGCTCATGTAGCTGTGTAATGTTGTAATTGTTTCCCTGTGTATTTCAGGCTCCTTGTCATTTTCATGAATGAGAGACAGGGCTAAAGATTCTCCTTGTGGGTTTGGCATCAGTTGTGCCTCCCCTTTCTTTGTCCTGCCTTTTTTTCACAGGGTTGGAGGAAGGGGGGGAGGAGGCAACAGGCCGCTCAGTTTCTGTCATGCCACTGATGTACTGGGAAGAGGGTTCAGGAAGTGTGCAGGACATCACTAAGTTGTTGCACAGCAGTACTGTATTCCAGTTTTGCATCCGAGTTTGTTGCAAAGACCAATTTCTTCATATTTTACTCAACAATGGTACTGTATTTTGCAGAAAAAGAAGCACCAGATACCTAACAAGACAGACAGAAACTCTTTCAAGAAAAGAAAGGCAGAATTTTTTGAGTTTGTGAGGAGGGCAGAGCCACGTCCTATATACAGACAGGTCTCCGCTGTCAGAAAGTTAGTTAAAAGGCAAGTGTATGTAATAACCCACACAGTGGTGAAGGTAAAATTTAGAAATCCATAGTGCAGGTTGGGGGGGGAGTGAGACTGTACGTAATTGTATAAGAAATGTATGTTTTGGTGGTAATGATTCTAAAACATAGGCAATGTTATAATATTTTTAAGAGGAAGGAGGAAAGCCAATAAAAATCAGAGAAAATCATCACCTCTCAGAAAGGACAAGTGTTAAAATTTGAAGGAAAGAAAGGAAATCACACTTTCTTTCTACAAAACCCTCTGATAGGTGTGACTTATCCTAAAGTTTGTCTTCTTGCTTTACCCCAACCAGCAGCCAGAGAACATTGTTGAAAAGACTGAAGCGAAGCCTTTTCCGTTCACGTACTAATGAAAACAATTTGGAGGAGACATATCTGAGCAACATGTTAAAAACAAAGGAGCAGAAAACAATAGACAGCAGGTATACAAGAAAATTCCCAGAGAAAAGAGAAGCAGAAGCTGCAGACACCCTATCAGGCCACACTGTTCATTTTACAATAACGGCTTTACAAACTCAAGAGAGATTATCAGAAATGGTAGACCGTTTATCAGATCCGTCCAATTCCATGCCCAAAGAAGAAAGACTCGCCTATATGCGTGAGCTCCTAAATGAATTAAATATGCTTATGAAGCTGTTGCAAAAGCGGATACAGCTGCAGTCTCCAAATGAAACCAGCACTTTGACCACCACTTTCCCTCCAGCAACTTAAGAGACCTCTCTAATATTGCTGGATTTTAAGTTTGAAAAGTTGTGGGATTCAGAGTGTTTCTTTTCTAGAAGCATGTCACCATTTCAGTTCAACAACAATCCTGCCGTAGTATTATACAACAAGAATAATTTAGTTCTATATAGCTTTGGCTGAATTGAAACGTGTATTCTGTCCATATCCCACACTGCTTATTTGCATGTTTTAAAATTAGTCATTTCACAAATAACATAGGGAAAGAAACATTAAAATAATTTCTGATAAATTACGTTTTTCTGGAAATTGCTTCATGCAAATACACATTCTGGCAGAAGTAGTCCTAGAAGGAACATATACAAGTTTAAACTGAGAAAGTAATCTCCCCACCCCCCAGCTACGGAGACACCAAGCAATCTTTTCTGTTCTCATGTGCCAGTCGCTAGAGCATATGTAGTACACGATAAGGGGAAGAAAAACTTTTCTTACTCTTAGCAATTAGCAGTACAAACATTTTTGTCTCATTCCAGTTGTGGCCAATTTCATTTTCTAACAGTAGGAAGGAATCTCATTTCCAGCTCTTGGTTTGGAAACATTCTGTAGTCTTTAAGGATGCTCAAAGAGATTTGACAAAGGTTTTGGATCCACCATATCTTTGGCATTCATGTGTTTTGGATCTGCAGATGCACATTGATCTCTAAAAGTATCACTACAGTGATAATTAAGGAAAAGACTGTAAACATATCTTGCTTTTAAATAGGCTTTGGTGGGAGAGACCATGTATCTTGCTCAAGGCTTCACCAGCTGGTTCTTCAGCTCAGCAGTGTAATGATGCGCTTATGAAACAGGCACAAGGGGGCGGCATACGCATAGAAGTCAGCCCTAGCGGTGAGTCAGCAGGGATAAGTCTAAAAAAGGCAGTCAAAACTGGAACCGTTCCAAAAAGATGCTCCTTATCTCAAAGAAAGAAAGGGCACAAGGGCAGGGTTGTAGTGGTGGTCATCATTCCATAAAAGCGAGCCTTGTCCTCTTAATGTTTGGCTTTAAAGAACGGGCTGCTGAACTGAGATGGTAGCCATGATTTGTCTGAAAAGGCAAAGCAGTATGGCTAGGTCGTGTTTTAATTAATGTCAGGGTTCGAAGAGTAACGCTAGAAGTTCAGTAGCCAAGCAGCAACCATCCCATAGGATGTTCTTCACACCTTCCACAGGAAGGTTGTGCTTCTTCCCTGCCCCCCTCCCAAATGTCCCGGTTAGAAATTTCCCTTCCTGTTAGAAATTAATGGGATTTACCAGCACTGCTTCCTTTCATTTTCAGGATGGTTTCCAGGGTGAATCAATGCACTAAGGGGTAAGCCTTACTTTTTCTGACTGCCCGCTCCCACTAGTGTTTTGGGGACAGTGTCATGGGGCTAACCTAGACTGAGGGAGATCAGAGGGGAAGGTGTGCAGATTTCATGAAGGGACTCCCTATTTAGCTACTGTAATGCACAGGGACACAGATCTGTGGAATTAGCTAGCTGAGCTACAGCTTACACTGTAGCTTCCCACAAATGTCTGGGAAATGGTTCCCTTAGATTTGAATTGGATTAAATCTAAATGTCTTCCTATGCCTAGTTTGCTGTGGCAAAGGCAAGTGACCTTTATTGCATAAGAAGGGCCGATCCAGTTTCCCACTCACATAGACTTATGACAGCATCTGTAAGCATAGGCTCAAGGTTAAAATTAGACATTGGATTAATACCTTCTACCTGCTAGTTGCCCCTTTCCTTGTACCATATGTACTTTTCCTGAGAGGGAGAAGGAGAGAGAACGGCTGTCCAATGCAATCAGAACTAATCCGAATTGATCTAGCCCAGCTCTAATTACCTAACTGACCTTTGCAAGAAGCACCTTTTCTATGCTATCAATGCATCGGGTGCAAAGTTTTAAAAGCCGTTTTTACTGATTTCAAGATACCAATGTACATCTTTGGTTGCATATAAAATCAGACTAAACTCAGCTGAATATGTCCCAAAGCTTGATTGTCTACTATATGTTTACATCAATAGTGGATAAATTACATTGGGAGGAAGAGCAGTCCATCTAGTTCCTTGACATGTCCTCCTGCCTCTAGTGGCAGCTTGCCCTTCAAATTCTGTTGTGCAATAACGCACTTGCAGTCTAGTGGTGCACAGTGACACTGATCTAACGGGCTACCCTTGCTAGGAAGCTCTAGAAGCTGCAGGGTCAAGATTAGGCCATCTTTAGAAAGGGGCTTTTCAAACAGAATCTTTCGTTGTGATACTAAGATTATTGCTCTTATTTCCAGACAGGCGTACAATACACTGCAAACACTCCAGCAGATTTCCAATGTGTTTCTCTTTGCATTTCTGGGCTAGTAAAGACTGAATACTGTTCTTGCATGGGATATTTGCTCAAAGTTGTTTTTGGCAGATGAAAGCCCCCAGAACCAGCCCCCGAGCCGGCATTCCCAAGTCTTTTTTCCCAAGCTCAGAGTGATGAGTGCATCCTGGGAATTAATTAGGATCTTTCTTCCCACCCCCCTTTCAATATTTGAGAAAGCCTGGAGCAAAATTCACTGCGTTATACTTCAGCCTTCATGTCTTAATGAATGACTACTTTGCAAGAAAGCTGCATTTGCCTCTCATTTCAAAACATGGAAATATTTGCATCATCTCCCCACAACTGGAGAGGTGAGGAAATGAAAAATTGTTGAAGTTAAAGTGTTGGAGAGCCAGTATGGGTGTAGTGGGTAGTGTGACAGCCTAGGACTCAAGACAAGGTTCAAAACCCCTCTAAGGTATGAAAACTGACATCAGGGTGGCAGTGGTTAAACCACCCCCTGAATATCTCACACACCTTGAAAACCATATTATGGTTGTTCAGATGTCACTTGGGAACACATAAAGCAAAGACAGGCAGGATTTCAGCTATTGTAAAATGATATGAAATTCTCATGGTTTGCATTCTGCTATGTACCAGGTCAGAAGAATAGCTTAATTAATGTAGGATTTGAGTGTTTACCAAAACACATTCCGACATTGATTTAGTAGTTAGAAGCCCATGGGAAACAGAAAACATTCAAACATGGCTAGAGAATAAACTCTGCACCAAATATATTTTGCAAGTGATAAGTCAGTGACAAACTCTTCTTTTAAAAAAGCAGAATTGGGCATACTCATGTTGTGGAACTGATTGAATATTTATTGCTGAGGAACCTCTGGTTTTGATAAGAATTTATTCATGCTCCTTATTCTCATGAGCATATGGAGGAGTATAATGATATTAACAGATGAAAAGAAGCTCCTGTCTCTCTTCTTTAGGAAGAAAAGAAGAAGAAGAAAACACACAGTACTTCTGGGGAATTGAGGGGTGTGTGGAAAACGCACTAGACTGTGGTAACCTATGCCAAGAGGGGGGAAATGCCCTAATTAAAAGTATAAATTTTCAAAGCGAACACAAGGGTATTCTCTCCATTCAGTGCCTCTGAATCTTATAACACAAGTAGACATCCAGAACCATCTCACTGACTTCATTAGAAAAAGGGAGGGGGCAACCAACTTGGGCAAAGCTAGCAATTTTCCCTTTTCCCAAAGGAAAATTCAACTTCAGATCTATTAATTTAAATTTCATCTGGAAAACTATGTTAAATTCTGGTCATAGTAATGTATGAAGGACATTGGGCTGCGAGCATTGAATTCACTTGGTCAACAAGAAAAACAGATTATAGACCATTTATTTACAAACTTTTTTACAATTTCACTTTGACTTGAAATCTGTGTTATGAGATGATATGTCCTTTGGTTGATGCTATTGACAAGAATCCAGAGTTTGTAAATTTCCTTTAGCTGTACAACTCAGATTCCTCAAGTACTATGGGATTCTGGAAGCTCTGGATATCTCAGAGAGTTAGGGAGCCAGAAGTTGGGAGTTTGCTTCCTTTACTGTGCCTCTTAGGCGAAGAGGCAGCCTGGGTAGCCTTGGGGAAAACTACACAGTCCCAGTGCACCCCCAGAAGAAGGCGATGGTCAACCACTTCTGAGTGCTCTCTACTTGGAAAACCCTGAAAAGGGTCGGTGTAAGTCACAATTGACTCGGCAGCACACAATTGTTATTAGTTCAATACCGAAACTTTCCTAGGCTTCGCAAGATCATGACAAAGGCATTAGAAGTTTACCCTGTCACATGCAGTCATAGAAAGACCAGGGGTATTTATCGTCTTCGTCTTTTATTTGGGGCTGTTACTAAAGAGTAGATCTAGCAAGTGGCTGTGGGATCCTAACTGATCCCTCGAATACAAAGTTGGAAAAGTAGCTAGCGGGGGCTGGCACAACCGAGACAAGGGAGAGATAGAGAGGGAAGCTAGGAAAGAGATCAGAGGAAGGATACCACAAGAGACAGAAAGAAGTCTTCAATAGTAAATTCACCGAGCAACATACTCTTTAGAAAACATATTTTAGATCAGACTGGCTGGGGAATGCAACAGAGCTTGCCTTTTGCATGATAAAGGCAATCTAGATAGGAGCTCAAATTACCATACTCATAATCCATGCATGAAATAATAACATGTATTATCCTTCAAAGCTTCTTCATCCACTAACCCATTGACCCAGTTGACAGTGAACTGGGTTTTCCACCTCCTCCCTTCCCTTGCAGTCCGGAACTCCTCCTCTTTTTCCTGAACATGTCACTGATTCATTTCATCAACATGGTGACCTCCTTCTGTTTGAAACCCCCGCATACTTTTTTTTATGTCTTGCAAAATGTCGCCCTTGTGTCTGTATATTGAGTTTCACTAGGACTGCTTTCTCCTTTCATGTCTGCTTCCATGACTTGCCAACTAGCTTAGAACCAGCACATTTAACCTACTTGAACATAGCTTAGTTGAACACCCAAAGAATTACAGTGTTGTCCATAACAGACCACCTTCCCAGTCTCCTGTTGCCTGCACCCTGGGGTGGAAAGATTGCAACTCAGGTGTCTGGGTGGCTGCCCCAACCAGAACAGTGATTTGGAAAGGCCGGATCAGGTGACTCCAGGTGAATCACTCGCTCTTTCGGCCTGACATCCTTCACAGCTTTGTTCTAAGGATAAGGTGGGGACTTTTGGATGCCTCCCTGAGCTTATGAACTGAGAGACATGACACACGAAGTAGAAAGGGATGGAGAGGCCAAAGGAAAACAAGAACATTCAAGCACTTTTGGAATTAAATACTGTATACAATTTACGTAGAGACAGTTTTGAGAGGAGATGAATCATATGTTCGTTAGTCTCAGCCAAACTGATGGGTTAGGTTATTAGTTATTTGTGTAGCCAACATTTCCAAAATTGTACTACCAGTGTCTTTTAATTTAGAACAGCAAAGTCTGAATATCAGAGAGCAAGATGAGAAAAAAATCAAATGTACCGCATATCCAGTTAGAGCATAGTTAAACTCTAATACGTGTAGTGACACACACACACACAAACTGAACCATCTGCCCAGGGGCAAAAGGAACCTTGTTTGACAAACATTGCAATGATCAGTCTCTCGTCTGAATAAACTAACCAGAAGAGGATGGATGAAACGACATCTCAGAGCCTAATACAGGAGAAGTATAAAATGATGTGAGGCACCGTTTCAGGGACTCTTGTCTTACTTGGGCACAGGCTCTCCTGGAAAAAAAGAGGATTCTCAAAATCTGCTGAGAGTATTTGTCAAAAAAAGACAAGCAGCATAAGGGGATATGAGCGAGGAGAAGAATCTCCAAAATTCGCTCACCTAGGAACCGGCCAAGCCTGGAGCTGCTTGGCGGCAGGAGAAGAAGTATATTCTATGGCTTGTTTTGATTTAATTATTTCCCCAAGTCCTACCTATGCTGGCCTGTCAGCCCTGTGTAGCTGGAATTGAGCCTTAGCAACCACCTTTTGCAGGCTGCCGTTCTGCAGGCAAGCGCATGTGTATGGCCGTCTGTTGACAGGAAGCAGATGGGCAGCCGGGGCTCTCTCGCTGGGAAAGCAAGGAACAAACAGCTGAGTAAAGCCTCAGAAATGCCTTCATCGGATCTTTGAAGGAAGAGGCTGGATAACAGGATCAAACACTTGCCAGGGATGTGTTTCAGGCTGATCTAATTTCACCTTGAACCTCATGGTCCCTTCACAGTTCTTTCCAAATGGAAAAAAAAATCAATTGATAGGTTCATGATGGGGCTGTGAAAAGAAGAGAGCAGCAGGGCGTGCGGAGGAATAAGGGAGCCTGGCGACAAACATGCTATAGCTCAGGCCCTGACCTCTCTGTCTCTCTTGAGCAGAGCGCCAAAGTCAGGGAAGAAAAAACTCAGTTTGCCTGATCCACCCAGGAAGGCCAAAAGTCAGCCTCGTTGGGCACCTGCTAAGGCCCACACTGCAAGAAGGGGGTCCGTGGCTGAGCGCCCACTTTTTGGCCTGACTCCCTCACGGCCCGTGAGCTCTGCAAAATGAAGAAGACAAGAACGCCCAGTAGCCTCTCTTTGCCTTGACCGTCTCCTGGTAGCAGCAAGTCTTGGCGAAGAGGGAGACGGCATACCTAGCGGGGCATCGCCTGATGCCCATGCTATAACAACAGAAGGTCCCCTAGTCAGTGCCAAGGCCCCTTGCGTCGCTCCTCCTCTGCCCACCAACGACCCTCTCTGCAGGCCATGCTGGGAGCTATAGCCCAAAAGACCTGCTCCATAGGCAAGTGTCATTTTTCGGCCATGAAGTTCCGCCTGAATCACATCTCTGGAACACTAAGGCATCTCAGCCTCTGGAGGCAGCATCCAGCAAAAACCCGGAGTGTGGTGGTAGGTGGTCCAGTCTAAATTATTATTATCCAGTAGTGATTAGAAGAGACGTGCACTTTCAGAATTAAATCCGTCCATCTCATGGATGAGTGAAGGGATTAATTGATTAATTATGGTAGAGGGGGAAATTGGAGAGGGGGTATTGAGGTTTCTTTGCAAAACTGAAACTAGCCAGGTGTTTTGCCACGGCAAAGGACGGAGAGGTGCAGGTCCCACAGCTCTGTGATGACTAGATAAAGAGGATTGTATAGAGCACGTTCCAAACCATCTGGCAGTCTCTAATTATCTAAATGGCGAAGCCGACGGAGCCCCGTTTGCTGAAATCAAAGCAGAGGGATAGGAGGGGGCGGGGAGAAGAGGTAAGCCTCAAGACCCAGATGAGCATTTGGTGTATGTGTTAACAGAGGCATGTTTTATATCACTTACACAATTAATTATGCAACTGAGTAGGAGTCTTGAGGAGAAAAGAAAGGTGTTGTTGTTTTTTTGGGAGATGCTGATACTTGAATAGCTAAAAACAGACATGGACACAAAGAGGGGCAGCTAACACGCATGGGGTCCACGGCCGCTGTGCATGGGGGGGGGTCAGCAGCCACGGGTTCCAGTCTCTCACAAACCGAAACTGCCTTCTTTGGATTGGGAGCCAGGGTTCTGTAATGGCCCTTGTTTTGGACTACATATCCCAGAATCCCCCGTGGCCACAATGGCGGAGGCATCTGGTGTCCGCTGAGGTTGGCGGGGAAGAAAGCAGCCAATTACCCATGAACAGAGCCAGAGACCAAAGTGGGATTCACGCTCACCAGTACATATGAGGACACACCAGTCTATTCACAGAGGTGGGCTGGCAGGTTGGCCTTGACTTAAGCAGAGACCTTCTGCCCCCCAGCCAGGGGGAAGGCGGGCAGGCAGGCAGGCAGGCAGGCAGGCAGGCAGGCAGGCCGGCCGGCCTGCGTGGAATGACAGGGGTGTGTGTTGTTGTTCCTGAGTCTGAGAAGGGGTGGCACCCCACATGCCCTAAATGACATGCCTGCTGCCACTGGATTATGGGAGCTGCTGTCCATTCTGGCCTGGCACTGGCTACTCAGTGTGGTGGCCACTCTTTAAACATCCCCCCCAGGCAAGGAATGCCTTTCTAGCCCCACTCTTTGAGACCAAGGAGGGGGGGATCTTTGGGGCCAGAGCTTTGAAGAACTGAAGCTTGGACTACTTATACAAAGCAGGACCTCTGCCTCTAAGCTTCACCCCCCCACACACACACCATTGCTGCCCAAGGCCAGGTGGGTGCCGGGCTCTCTCCTTTCCGTGCCTTGCCACCTATTCCCCCCCCCCCGTGTAGATTGTTTGGAATGATTGTTTTTTAAAGGTTCCACCTTTTTCTCCCCCTCGCTCTCTTGCTCTTTGTTTGTTTAAACAGCCTCCTCATAGACACACTTATTTCCGCAATCTTGTCTTGGTAGACAAACAAACAAAAGGGAAGAGATAAATTATCTATTTTTGCAAATCCCTCCAAACCACAACTTCAGGCAGAGCAAAACGGGGTTGGGGGGGGTTGGGGATTTTTGACTGGCGTGCGCTGACCTGACGGAGCCCTCGCTTGCAGACAGGAATTTCATAAAAGAGGAACCAGGCAAATGAACACAATTTCGCCCGCTGTTTCCTCGGAGCCAAGGGGAAAATTTGGAAAGGGCAGAAGCAAGACCAGAACAGAACAGAGGAGCTGCTTGTGTTTTAGCTTCGTCTGGAGCAGAGTTGTGGGGCAATCTCGTGTGGGGACCGGAGGGGAGGGCTCTGGCCTCTTTCTTTTGGGACCTTCCCTTTGGGCGGCTGCAACTCTCACCCTGGCAAGGCTGGCTGGAGAATTCAGGGTAACTTTTAACAGTGTGCCCTGATTTGGAACAAATGAAGAAGGCTGTAGCCAGAAAGGTCTTCGATAATATTTGAATATTTTTGTTTATTCAGTTGCATTAAGTAATAGATGTTCTTAACAAAGATGATTAACCACAATCTGCTAGGATCTCAAGAATGCTTGTGTGGAGTCTGATGCTTCACCAATCTCTCTCTTTTTCTGTTCTATCTCTATAACAAGGTCAATACATCCGTGTTGTCACCCCTGGAGAGGGGGGGGCATCTCTATTTATACACTGCTTGGTATACAACAAGCTGGATTATTGTTTTGATACTATTTTTAATCAAGTAGGAAAAGAAGGCACTACGAGAAAGAAGAGGCAGGTGGGAAAAAGTAGCAGGAACTCTGCTTTCTTGGGCCACTCGCCTCTAATAAGATTAGTGTCTGTTCTGCAGATCAGGTGATTAAGTGTGTGTGTGTGTGTGTGTGTGTGTGTGTGTGTGTGTGTGTGTGTGTGTGTGTGTGTGCAGGCGTGCATGCATGCACAAGCGCACATATACTCACATGAGCACATGTGGTGCACCAGGATTTCCTCTCTTCTTCTTTCCCTTATATGGTGTGAAGCTTAAGGAGGCCAGCGATTGGCTGATCCAGTAGACACCCAAGAGGTAGTAGACAGTGAAAGAGGGGTGGGGGTGAGAGGAGGAGGAGGAGGAGGAAGAAAGGGGGGGGGGAGAGAGAGAGCCAGCAGCCTCTTCAGAGAAGCCACTGACTGAGAGGCATTCATGTGCTCTTTCATGTTCCAAACAATGTGTTCAAGAAAATCATGGCTTAAATAATTAAAGTAAAATAAAATGGCACAGCAGATCCTACTGGCAGGTTGCACTAGACATTTGCACCAAATCAAGTGGGTCCTGGAATCTCTTCCCCTCCTGAACACATAACCCTCCCCCCCCCATCCTAGACAATGGCCCTGCGGCCGTTATTAAGCCTTGGTACATGGAGCACAAGGAGAACGTCCCTCGTTTAGTGAAGCCTCTTCATTACATAAGGGAATAAAAGGAACCCATTGTTAGCGAAACACACACACACACACACACACAAATCCCACCAAAGCCGCAGGACCCTGACGGAGTCCCTGCGGATGGACAAAACAAGCCTCTCCTATGGAGAACTCTGGCCACGCTGATCCAAGGCCAAGTTTGTAGGGGGGTGGAGGGGGGTCTATTAAAGGTTATCTGGAAGAGAGAAAGATGCCCCCCCTGCCCAAATGTGTTCCTGGATGCAAGCCCCTGGACTGCACACCAGCCTTCCATCAGGGCACCACAATCTCTGTGGCAGAGCCCCCCCCCCTTTGTTTCTCCACACGCGAGGCGGCGCTGCTGCTCAAAACGGCCTCCCTGAGTCATGTCGGCTCTCTGCCTACTGAAGGTGCAAGGCTTAGCCTCCTTGTCCCCCTCTCTCCCAATCTTTCCACATCCCATGTTCCCTGAAGTCATCCACACAGCAACCAGAAATGTGAATTTAGGATGTGCATGACCATGGAGGCAGCTGGGGGGGGGGGGAGGAAAGGGATCCTGTTGGCATAGCGACTGCCACAGAGTGGTAGACCATCCTATATAACCGCATAGTGAAAAGGAAGATCCCTGGGTGAATTTAATTCAGATCTGGTGCAGAGTCTGTGCTGGACCGGGATGGCCAAGGTCCTAGTCCTTCGTGAGCCCTGAATCCTGAGGCCAGTCCCTCTTGCTCTGCCTGACCTACTTCACAGAGTTGCTGGAAACGAGGGAGGCAGGGCCGTAGACTCTGCTTCGAGTTCACTGTAGGAAAGACGAGGCAAACAGGAAGAAGTAATAAAAGTAAGCAATAAATAAGTTATACAGTTTATGAAGCATTTGTTCCCCTTGATGATCTTTGTGGAAGGAGGGGGACTCGTCTCTCTTCCTCCATGGCACTTGGCCTCTTCCCCTTGGCTCAAGACAGACATCCCCTTGCCAGGTCCTTATCTTATTTCTCAGATTTTCAAGTCTATTTCAAAATTAAGACAACTTATCTACTAATGAATGGCAGTTTCAATAGTCAACCTAGAAAGGGCATCTAGACGTTAGGAGGGAAGAGAGACACACACACAGAGAAAGAGAAATTTCTTTAAAAACATTCAGTTATTTTATTCTTATCTTCATCACAGCCTCAAAATATCAAATAAGTTAAACAAGAGCTGCAGCAGGCTGGAGCAACACACCGTACAAAGAACCGACAGGGCTTTTTAAAAAAGATTTCACATAAAAATCAGTGCAGAGTTCAGCTTACTTTTTAGAAAGGAAAGGCAGGCATTAGAGGCGGGCGGGAAGAGAAACAGCTGAGCCTCCAAGAGGAGGAAGATGAATCTAATAAATACACAGAACTTGAAAATTTGCTTCTTCTTTTTTTGGACTACAAGATCCCAGCATCCTTCTGCCAAAATGGTAATTGTAGTTACCAAAAAAGGATATTTTCCAAGCTCTGTAAATAATAACAATAACAACAACAATAACAACAACCATAATAATACAGTACATATGTGCAGTTATCAATGGGCAAAACCCTTCTGAGGACCAGCTTCCGCTGTTTTGCCAAACGTATCTCCCACAAGATGAGAAAGCAAGACTAAAATCAAGGGAAGGTCAAGGTGTTTCAGTAAAGAATTTGAAGAAACACATGGTAGACAGAATAGAGATTTATAGCATCATGGACACAGTGAAGAGAGAAAAATAACCCCAGCGCCACCCCCTTGGAAGAAGCTCAGGCTGAGAGGGCATCGAGTGAAATAAAAGTGGTTTCTCCGTGCAACATGCGAACAACTCATGGAATCGTGTCCCCAGGCGCCCCCCCCACCCCGCCAAGAGGCAGCGATGGCAACAAAGCTTTTGACAGCTTTTCTCTCTATTTTAAAAAATGGACAGTTCCATGGAAAGCGGGGGGGGGGGGGCTATGAGCAGCAACAGAGGAAGAAAAGAGCTTCCAGGTTCCAGAGCAGAATATTTGTGGCAAAGAGGAACTGAAAACAGGATTCTGACCTTGCGAAAGACACCATTCTGTCCATCATCAGTCACAGAAAACTGGGAAACACAGGCCTCTTGGGGTCTGGTCTCTGACAAGTTCATTCTGAGTTTACATATTTTTCTTTACACGTTTACAGTTTTCCTAATTACACAAGGGAAGCCCTCCGTTCAGCCCTTACGCAGTGGCTGTTTGCATGAAGAGTCTGAATCCATGTGCAAAACCTTTTGTCTTCTGCTTGCTCCTCTCCCCTTGCGCAAAATCCCGCCGCCCTGCACACTCTTTTGTCCCCCTCTCTGGAGTCTCTCGCTCCAATAAAAGCGTTTCTCACACAGCTCGCTAGACCAGTTAAGGGCAGAAGAGGACAAAAGGCTGATCGTATGCGGACTAGCATGGGCTGTGAGATTCCGTGCTCTTTTTTTACTAGAGGAGAAACCTTCTCTCCCCGCCCCCCCCCCGCGGTAGAGTTTCAGTACCCTTGTATGTGCAAGCAGTTGTGAAGACAGCGAGAAAACAAATCTCTCTGAGAAGCTCAAAGCCAGGAAGTAAAACTATTTTATTACATGGTTTGCATAGTGTTGGGTGTTTCTGATCTCGGTCCAGACTGGCTGGGAAGCATCCGCGTAACTTTTGGCGCAGAACAAAAATCTAACAGGTGTTTGAAACATTTTTCCCCTCCACCCGCCTCCTAATTTTAAGTTATTTTGGAGGCTGGTGAGACGAACATACACACAAATGCACACGTGCAGGCACACACCACAACATTGCACAGCCCTGAAGGGTGGAACATTGGACTTTGTTTTGTCCCAGTGCAAGACAACATGAGCGCGCGCACACACACACACACACAGAGCTGTGCAGGACGGCGCACAGGTCAGCTTCTGCGCACGGTTGCATACAGGGAGGGGGCTGGATTGCGCATGCATTACTGGCAGTTTCTGGGTGCAGCGTTTAATTCTTTCCCCCTTGCAGGGGGACATGCGCAGGTGAGGTGCCCAGAGCACCACTGTACTTAGGCACCAGCCTCCTTGAAACTGGACCGACTATCTAAGCTCTCCCCCCCGCCCCCAGTCTCATCTGACAGACGCAGAATAGAATGGCCAGGTCCAGCTTGCTTCTCCCTCTTATATTTAGAGATGTAGGCCTTTGGTGCGATACCTCCTGTCCAGGTTCTTGGGCCCTACCGGGCTCCCCGCCCCCCCCATACAGCTTCCCAAGTGGGTGGGACTTCTTTTATCAATCTTTCCTGAGGAGTGTTCAGACTCTCACTCAGAACCCAAAAGAGGACCGTCAGCAGCAGATCCAACAAGGGCAGATTGCTTGTGCGCTCTTGCTGTTTTTCAGCAAGGGATCAACTTCCTCCTTTGTATTCGGCTGCCGAAGGGAGCAGAGCTTGGGGGTAAATGAGAACGTTCTTTGTCCTCAGCTCTGTCCTCTTTTGCTACCAACTAGTGCCTGGATTGTACCCTGTGGTCCCCGGTTTCTGTCCTTCGAACTGCATGCTCTTTTACACCTGGGCCTCAGCACAGAGCTTGACTACACTTTCCAGAATCCGACCTTATCCCACCATAAGCAGCCAACATTCTTGGCTAGAGGATTCTGGGAGAGGATACCCCAAAACGATGGGTTTCCAGGCTCCACTTTTAAAAACAAAATAGATCAGAATAACCAGATGTCTGCCCCACTCAGTTCTAGTTGACTTTTTCTAGGGTGGGGCCCAAACTTCCTTTAAGGCTTAGGGTCTTATTCTGCCTTTATGTCTGTATCACTGCAGTAAATCACCACCAGTCCTCCCCGCCTTCTGGCTGGTAACTGTGGGTCCCTGTCTAGGAAAGCTGCTCTTCTGTCCCGCCATGCTCCCTCCAGAAGGTGGGTAAGGAGGGGGGTCTTCTTAAGCCCACAATAGCTTTCGCCATGATGCATTTGTCAGTTGCCACAGGACACATGATTATTCTTATTGTTAATATTATTTTGCTATCATAGACTAGCAAAGCTAACCCTCTTTAATAATTGTTAGCTTCAACAATGCACACACAAGCACACACAGAGACATGTAGGGTGAGAGGGTGGGAAGAGAGAGAGGGACATGTGACACAATGAAGATCACTCTTCTCTAGAGTGGGGAGTGAAATGACGGTGTTTTCAATTCTAATAAATAAATAAAAACCTCTGGGATTTCCACCACCCCCACTTTTCCTTCTAGTTTGTGGCTACACAAAGAAATTCAGTTGTGAAATAAAACTAACAATAATGAGGAAAAGGGGCCTTATGGGCATTTTGGGGAAATCGTAAAAAACGATTGAAACCAGTGATTTTGAGAACATACCCTCTAGTCTAAAGGAAGCCTCGAGCCCTCCCAGAGCAAATGGAAGGTGCCAAGAGATCCGTGGCTGAGTTATTCTTTCCACCCAAGGCAATATGGACACACACACACACACGCACACAACTCCTGCTTCCACACTACAGTGGTTCCCTCTTCTGAAGGGCCCAAGGCAAGGTTACAGACAATAGGATCGTCCTAGTTGGAATCACATTAGTGATCCAAAGGGAGGGTCTTGGCAATCCGTCCGTGCCTCGGAAATCTAAGATGAAGCGCCTACTTACTTCTGGAGGACCAACCACAAACGTGGCAGGCAAAATTGCAGACTACAGGAGGCAAGAAAAGCTTCTGCAGCAGCCAAGAACTTTCCTCTCCTAACCACGTGTTTTCTCTAACGTCAAGTTCAACTGCAGCTCTAAGTTGCACTCTCCAGAATCAAAACCCCGCCAGGCTTGGCTTCCTCCGGTCCTCATTGCGGTCCCTCGCACACATCTTGTGCTCTCTGGAGGTATGAATCTCACACTGTAAACTCCTGCTGAATCAGGAAGCTGTTTTGGCCCTTCTCGGGCCTCCCTTTTGTCCTTGATAGACACAACCTTTTAATGATCCAGAAGTGGGTGGAACAACGGTGCTTCTTGATGGGCATATTTACCCGAAGACATGTCGCTCTCACCATATAACTGTGGTTTTGTTGTTGTTGTTGTTGCTAATCTCACAAACAGGATCTCTTGGGGATAATTAGTAATATTAGATAAGCCACCACGTATTACAGCCCAGGGATTACCCTGTGGTGCAACAGGCTGGGGCAAAAGCAAGGACAAGCCCATCTAAGTTCAGCCTTTACATCAACGGATTCCAGAATTGGTGGCCAAGCACTTGTTTCAAGAGTCCTGGGTTCGTTTCCTGCACGCTGCCCATCCCGAAGGACGTGAGCAAGTTGAAAAGAAATCAGAGGAAAGCCACTGAAATAGATGGAAACAGACCCAGAAGGCAAATTTCCTAAAGAAGTGGCGTGTATATTTGTGGGAGGAGGCGGAGAGAGAAAGACGAGAGCAAGGAATTTCATGCTAGATGTTTTTCGAAGGTTTAGAATGATAAAAGAAGCCATGACGTTACCGTCTGACTCTCAGGGACTGGATAAGAAAATGCATTTAAATGATAGAACGCCTAAGATTAAATAGTTTTATGTGGGAGCAATTCAGAAACATACGTTGTTACCAAAAGACATGACAGATTTTTTTTTTCCTCCCATGGAAAATATTCACAGCAAACTGGACAAGTCTCCTGGCTAAGGATGCTTTCAATACTGTATAGGATATCTAGTTTCTCACCACCAGTCTATCTCTTAGCAGGGTCCCGAGAGGCTTAACCCCTTTCGCTTGCAGATGTTCCGTTTTTACTCTTCTCCAGTTAAAAAAAGATATTGAAAAGCCAGAACATGTCCAGAGGCTGGTGGCCGTGGTGACCAAGCCCTTTAAGGAAGGTTTAATGGAGATAGCTCTGTTCAGTCTGGAGGGGATATCAAAGCCTTCTTCAAACAGCTGGAAGGTTTTCACCTGGAAGAGGAAGCTTGTTTTCTGTTGCTTCAGAGAATGCAGACTTGAACCAATGGATTCAAAGTGCAAGAGAAGAGAACTAGAAATTCTGACATTAGGACTTGGTCTACCGTGGGATGGATTACCCTGGATGCGATCTTGTTGGAAGTTTCCAAACACAGCTTGGACGGCCGTCTCTCAGGGGTGCTTTAGCTGTGGATCCTTGAGCTGGCCAAGGATTGGACTACTTCACCCTATGGTTCTGGGACTCTGTGTCTGACCAGCCTACTGATCAAAAGAGACCGGGCAAATATTGTATTTTTGCATAGCCTTCAGTTCAGTAAGATACTTCTAAGGGGTTTTCAGTTCTGTTCTCTCTCTCTCTCTCTCTCTCTCTCTCTCTCTCTCTCTCTCTCTCTCTCTCTCTCTCTCTCTCTCTCTCTATATATATATATATATATATATATATATATATATATATATATATATATATTTGCCTAGGGTAGGAAAAATAGAAGTAGGAAAAGCTCATACTTGGGCAGAGAACAAATTTAAAAACAAAACCCTCAAACCAATAAACTCCTTCTGGGCAGGAGATTTGGAAGACTTGGCTGTGTACAGGGCATTCCTTCCCTCAAAGCTGGAAAGGAGAAAGCTGCTAGAAAAACCACATCTTGTTGGCCGTGTAAGGAAAACACCAAGATTCATTCTCCCCGCCTCCCCCCCCCCGCGCCCCTTATTCAATTACACAAAGCCAGAAAGCTGAGCTGTCCTGGTTAGCAAAGTGCTGACGAGAGGATGTCAGCAGGAGGACGATACCTGAGATACGATCTGTGGTCAGTGCTCGCTTCCTCCCCAAGGTCATACACTCTTTGTTCAACCAGTCCTGCAGCGAAGGAAGGGCCTCTGGGTTGGGTCTAGGAATCATGGGGGCCCTAGCCGGGGCAAGGGGGCCTTCGATAAATGGGAATTTTCATATCAACCAGAAAGACACCTCCTGGTTGTCCCCAATAAGGATATAGCATTTGGCTCTTCTGTTATCCTTAATGGGACTTGCTAGAAGAGGAAAGAAAGAAAAAGGAAGGAAGGAAGGAAGGGAAAGGAAAGGAAAGGAAAGAAATGGTGAGCGGAGAGAATCAGGGATCACACAAGGAAGGAAAAAGTGGAACGTGTCAAATCTGTCAACTCGACCTCTTAATCAAGCCACGTTTTGGATTCCTGAAAGCGGGAAGAGCAGCAGGGTTGAAAGTGTTTCGCCCTCCCTCCCTCCCAGGCTGGCTTGGCCCACTTCTCAAATCTGAACAAGGCCTGGTTCTTTGCTCCATCTTTCCCTGTGTTAGCACCTGCCCCGAAACCCATGAGAAGGATCTGAATTCCCAGAGCAGCAGGAAACAAGAGGGGTGGCCCCAATAAACGGCTACCTCTTCTTGAGCTCTTTAACATGAGACCTGTTTCCAGGCACAGAAAAAGAACACGACGACAAGGATGGAATGTCCAAGGGAAGGAAGAGCAGGGGTGCTTGGCCCTTGGCCCTTTAAATGCCTCGGAGGTCCCCTTTTTGCAATGCATGGCGGGAAATATGGACGGCGACACACAGGTCTGAAGATGCACAGAAACCTGAGGCCACACGGAAGCAGAGAAGAATCCGCACTTTTCGCTTTGCTTTCCGGTGGGCTCTGCGGATCATGACGTTCACCTGAAGGCAATATGGGGGGATGTGCAATTAAGAATGTGTCGCTCCACATCTGTGGTTTTGCATTACACCGAATGCACACGTAGAACCTACATGGGATGTAACAGTTCATGAGGTTCTTAAACCCTAAGCCTGGCGGCAAAGAGAACACGGGAGCAAAAGCTGTTTCTCGAAAACCCTCTTTCCCTGATGCAGGCCGCGGATTCCAGAGACTCAAGCGCAGAGCAGACTCCAGCCGGCCTCCGGCTCCTGTGACTGCATTCCACACAGTTTAAGGCTGCAAGGCTGCCTTTGTGGCAGGGAGGTTGGCTTCAGTCCGGAGTGGCAGCTGCAGGCAAGCGGAAGCAGCCACTCAAACGACGACGGCAAGGAGACTCACAGAAAGCCAAAGACAAAGCACGCCGTTGTGTAAAGAGACAGCAGACGCCGAGAGAAGTTAACGAGCGACTGCTGCATGTGGAAAGCCACCCACCCTTTATGCTCCAGAAACAGCCCAAACCTCCAGGGATTCTGGAGCCCGGGGGACACGACAGAGTGGAGCCCTTGTATGGGCTCCGTTTCCTCCATACTGTGCCTGAGAAATCCAGTCTTCCCCATTGGCAAATCACAAACATTCCCTGGAGGGGCATGTCTGCAAAGCCCTGTGCTAAAATCGGGGTGGGTGAGTCTCCCACCTGCAAAACGACCAAAAGGGATGAAGGAAAAAAAATGAATGATGCAAAACCCCTTCCCTCTGTTTGATTAAAAGGTTCTGAGACGTCTCATACACCCGGGTGCACTTTTAAAGGAGAAGAAAACTATTTGGGAAGAAAAGGATGCTTCAAACATAAATTTCCAAAAAGGATGGATAAAACTAATTTATTGGAATGTGCTCATTTACGGCTGGATAACGAAAACGTGAATGTGTTAAAGGAAACACAAGAGGGAGGAAATGGAGAAAGAATAAGGACTGGAGGACAACAGCGATCTCAAAATCAGCAAATGCCATAATTTTTTTAAAAAGGACACTCCCCCCCCCCAAACTCCATCGCTCTGTTCTTAGTTGCCCTACAACCCCTCACCTCCTTCCCACCTCGAGCCCAACACCTTGCCTTCACATCAGGCTTTTCCTGTACTGAGTCTGCACGTTCTGTCTGGTTTTCGGATCCGAGAGCTGCGGTTCGAGCTGTTTGTACAGGTCTCTGAGCTCTGTGAGTTCCCGCAGAACTTTCTGCGCTTGGCTCCAGTTCGACGAAGCCTCTCCCAGCAGCCTCTCCGTCTCCTGCAAGATGGCCTTGGAGTCCAGCTTGGAAGACGAGGAGGAGGAGGAGGCGGATGAAGTGGCCGTCGGGGTGGCTGGGCCGGACTCTTTCCCCTTCCGCTTCTCGTCCCCATAGCCCCTCACCTCAGTTAGCAGTTCCTGCGTTTTTTCAAGTTTCAATGCAACAAGTTCTTGTATTCGATTCAGCTGCTCCGGCTCAGCCGAGGCGATCTGATCCTCGAAGCCCTTCCTGAGAACCGCCCGGTGTGCGGAGGAAGAGTCCCGACAGGACAAGATCTCCTCCATGGAGGCACACTTGTTCTTTTCCGAGTGAGTGAGCTTCTTTGGGACCTGGGGGGTGTACATGGTCCCTTTTTCGAAGGCCTCATTGCGTTGGGAGAACTCCTCCCAGGAGGTCACCTCTCGCCGCGTGAGGCTGCCGGTCTGACTCCTTTCCGGTGCTTTGATGTTTTCCGAATCCGAACGCCGTCGCCCAGCCGTCAAATGAGCTACTGATTTGTCTAAGTCCACCCGGAAGTTCTCCTCACAGGCGCCGTGATCTTCCGGGGGAGAATCCTCTTCCTGGATCAAGTCGAGGGTCAGCATGCCATCAGACGTTGAGGTAGATGCCTGCAAACAGAGAGAACAAGCCTGAAGGGTATGCCATGTCATGCCAGCAAGGCTGGAAATCTCGTCTTCGTTTTGACTTCCAATGTAATTTATCCAAGGATGGCAACTTCAGGCTGGCGAGAAGCATCCTAAGAACTTAGGAACAATGGAGCCCATGACCTCGGGAGGGGACAATGGCAGCGTTCAAGAGAAAACTGGACCACCCTCTGTCAGATCTGCTTTGATTTGGATCCCTGCGCTGGTCGGGGGGGGGGGAGTTGGACGTGGAGGCCTTTGGGGGCCTTTCCAGCTCTATAATTCTGTGGTTCTAAGGAGGGTAGTTGGTTGGAGGTCAGTCAAACAGAACTTGAATAAACCTTCTGCTTATGGGTCTCCCTTTCCCTCCCTCTCAGCAATTGTGGGAACAACTTGCAAGGACACAGAATCTATACCGCCGTGAGCCTCTCGGAGATAAAACGCTAAGAAGGTAACGTTCTTCAGGGTAACCCTTAAAAGTAGCCTAAAAACAATTTTAAATAAATAAACATGGCAAGAGTGAGGATGCAGTTATAACGAAGGGAAACCTAGTTCAGATTACAGTGCATCTGCACTGAATGGTTACCACCGTTTGATGCCACTTCATCCACCCAACTTTCCTGTTTGGAGAAAGGCTCTGAGCGTTCCAGCAGGGAACTCGGAGACCCTCTCGCTAAACTACGAACCTCAGGCCTCCACAGGAAAGAGCCGAGGCCATTCCAGTGGCCTCGACGTGCTGTCCGCTCAGCAAAGCAGATGCGATCTATGAGACAAATGGAGAACTTCGGGAGACCCTTCAGTCTATGAGACTCAAACTGGCCAGCCGACACCACTAAGGGGAGTGGAATGTACTGGAATAGGTGAGGCGAGGCTGCCTGATGCCAAGAGCAACGGGAAGAACCAGGGAAACGGGTGCGAAACATTGACCCATGGTTCCTTGCCAGGAGCATCTATGTATGGAGTCCCATTCAGTAGGCTCATGGACACACAAACACACATGTATACCCACCCTGGGGGCAAACAGAACAAAAGTGCACAGCTATGCTGGCCCACAAAGGAATTCTCTTTGCCACCAGTTCTGAGTATTTTTGGTTAACAAAACATAAAAGTGGGTGGACTCTCCTTCTTTGGAAGTTGTCAACATAGGTTGGGGGGGTAGCTGTGGATGTCCTGTATCAGTGAAGGACATGCAAGACTAGAAGTCCTTTCCAAGTCTTTGGTTCTAGGAGTCTGGTTCCTGAAGGTACGCACCACAGCCATCAAATGCCCCCTTGTCGGGGGCCGCCTGGAGTGCTGGATCTTTGCTCGGTCGCGCGTTGGGTGTGCAAGGTAGCTTTCCTCCTCTACTGTGACCTGGAAAGCAACGGAAGCACACCGTCAGCCACTGCAAGGAGAGACTTCACAACCCCACTCAGGGCAGCAACTAGAGCTGGCTGACTGCATCAAGGTGAATTATTTATCCCTGCCGTTTTGGTTTTCCACTCCCTGCTTCCCCATCCGTTTCTCCTGGAACTTTCTGATGTATTCATTACAAAAGCTAGCTGGGATTTCCTTGGGTGGAAAGGGGACATGGCCCACCTTCTGGCCCAGGCTGTCCCTACTGCGAAGATCGCAAACCCTCCAGAGGAAGAGGCCAGTCCAAGGTGCACTGTTGGCAAACGTTTAGGGCAAAAATCCTCTGGTTCCTGCACACACCATGCGCGCAACCATGCACTGAGCAAAAGCATTTCTTCAACACAGTACATGGTTAAAATACAGAATCAGTATGTTGCGATGGTTGCCAACTTGGGTGGCTTTAAAATCATGGAGGATCGTCAGGATGGGTATCTATCGCCACCTGTATCAGAGGCAGGATAGTTCTGCAAATCATTCAGTAGGGAGCACGGGCCAGAGGTTGTGACTTCACTCCTGTCCTGTGGGGTCCAGTTTCTCTGGGCTTCATAAAAACTACATCTGATCCTAACCATTCCTTCTGTTCCTTCTGGGGGAAAAAACGCCTGCACCCAACTGGCTGGCTGTTGGGTGAGCAGAACGTTGGACGAGGTGGACCACTGGCCTGATCCAATTTCAGGCTCTTCTTATGATCCCCTTCTTGAAAAATAAGAACAAACACACGTGCAAAAAACCCCAGAGGCGCTATTCAGATCCACGCTGTGCACCAGATGGCGCAGAAACGGTCTCAGGGCTCCAGCGTTTCATTCATTTTCTGTAAGCTTGCCTTAAAGACTCATCGGGATCAAAATCAGGGATAGAAATCAAGTCCAGCTACTTGTCCTGGGCCAAGTAGATCTTCCCCCTAAATTCAGTAGTAAAGAAGCAACACTCTCTGTGGAGCTATTTCCTCTCCCCCCCCCCCCCGCTTCACATGCACACTGACTGAGTCACAAGCCCACGGAGGCAATGGTCAAAAAAGAGACAGATGGCCCAGTGAGATCAGAGAGGCAGCAGACGGCGGTTTCGGTTCTTCTTTCTTTCTTTCTTTGCAGCGCTTAAGAGCTCTTCAGAAACAGGAGCAGCTCTGGACATAAGCTGAGGTTGCAACATGTGGAGGGGGGGCCACCGGGATGGGTTACGAGGAGCAACGACAACAAAAAAAGACTGACAGCTTACAGAAGCGAAAGGGCAAAGGGATGCAACAGGGTGAGAGGGTGAGCTTTCCTGGACCGGAACAAGAGCCACCACCCATGAGGAAAGAGGACACTTTTCTGGGGCTGTCGGATGGATGATTTGTGAAGCATTGTGGAGTTTGTGGTTACTCAGTCATTGGTTGGGGTTCAGACAAGGGACGATGGGCACTCCAATGGCACTTTGGCCCAGCCTACGGATCTCCGCCGCCGCCCGCCACCATCACAGCTTTTCCCCACGGGGCTGCCTCTATAAAGATTTTACAGGGAGAACATTGCAGCCTCAGTCCCAAACTCAACAGAAAGACCACCCCAAGTGAGCTCACTTACTTCGTCCAAGATGCGGTTTTTGGCCCGGGTGATGGCCGAGTTGAGAGCGTTGATCCAGGACTCCTTTTCTTCGGGACTCACAGCCAGGAAGACGAGGTTCGGTGCCTAGGAGAGAAGGAGTTGGCACCGGCCACTAAAACAGACCTTCCCGTCTCTCCCAATCCTCTAAACCCTCAGGTGTGCAAATGACAGCTTGCTGCACACGGGAAGGGAAGGTGTCTTCTCATCCTTTGAGCTGTAGGAGCTGGGGCAGCCGACCTGATCCTACGTCCATCTACCAAGCCTGCAGAGTGTGGGGAGATCCTGGTGGCACGAGGGGCAGGAGAGATGCTCTGGGTTTTAGTCAGACCTTTACAGTGCTAGCGGAAGCCCTGAGTGGAAGTCAGGGTGGGGTGGGGAGAGGAATCAGCACCATGGACAGCTCCTGCAATATTTAGACTGAAAGCAGGCGCAGATGAACGTCCCCAACAACAACAACAACAACAACAAGAACCACCACCCCAGCCCTAGAGGCTTCAGCCTTTGCTGCCTTTTGCCCAGTCTTGTCTATTTCAAGTAGAAGCTGTGGCTCTCTTGAGGAGGAAGACGGGAGATACATATTTTAAATAAATAAATAATACCCAGGAATGCTGCTGAGAATTGATTGAAATGGCAGATTTCTGCATGGAAAGGAGGGGCTCTGCCCCAGATTTCTTGGGGCCCACAGGCTTCATCCTCAACATCAATCTGTTCTCCACCCTGAGCCCAACTCATCCCCCTTCTACTCTGACCAGCACTCTGTGTGTGTGTGTGTGTGTGTGTGTCTCCTTGTGATCTCAAGGCAAGGAGGGGGTTCAGCTCTCCAGCCCCCAGGATTCAAGACAGTTGTGACAGAAATGGGGGAAGGGGAGGGCTTCCTGGTTTCTTTCCACACGAAAGACACAGGATTACAGAGAAGGACACAGAGTCCTTGGCCACGGGTGGACGGGAGCAAAAAGACCTTACTGTGTTCCCGGGCTCCTTGGAGTGCGTGAGCAAGAACTTGCTGTAGTTCTTCTTGCTTCTGCTTTTAGATTTCCTGAGTTCTTCACATTTCTCATAATCGTTCAAGTCAAACACTTCCTGAATGTTTTTCTCATCTTTCACCTGCAGACCAAAAAACCACAGGCAAAAATGATGATGATGATGATGATCATCCTTCTTTGCTTTCCACTGAAATGGAACATTCTTGACTGGCCACCAACTGAACGTAGAAGCCTATTTTCTAAAAGGAATCGTTGCCCTCCAGTTTCCTTGCCTTTCATGCTTTACTTGTGCTATTAGTTGATGGGGTGGAAAGATGGGGAGGGGATTAGATGAGGATACAGGTTGCCAACCTCTTAGGAAGGTCATCGGAGTCAACGTCCCTCCCGAAATAAGCCCAGCTAGAATGCCTCAAAGCCCATCAACTCTGGACAACAAACGGTTGCCATCATCCTGAGCCTGAGGGCAGGGTCATTCACCCTCAGCTTTTCATCCGTTAGGAAGCTGAACTGCTCCGAGCTGCATCTGGAGTGGGGAACGGTCAGCTCCATGCTCTACTCCATGGTACTTGTGATGGCACCCCATAACTGTCGCCCCGGGTAGAGTTGTTTCTAAGAGTGCATCTCATTCCTTCGTACATGCCATTGATTTTTGGAGGAAAAAGGAGAGGCACCAGGGCTCCGAGCTTAGCCGATGCAGCCCCGTTCTTTCCTTGCATGTTTTGGAAGGAAGCACAACAGAGGAGGAGGAGGAGGAGGAGGAGGAGGAGGAGGAGGAGGAGGAGGAGCACTGGGTCTATTTTTAACGGGGCCAGATCTCTGCAGCAGGCAAGAAGGAAGGCTCCTTGAAACAGCTTGAAAGACACATAGCGAGGGCTGGATTTGCAACACATGAAATAAACCACCTCTTTTGTTGCTAAGCTTCCCTTCCTCTTGAGAAGACATTAGCCTCTGAAGGAATTCAACACCAGTGCCGAAGAACACAGATATGGTGGGGGAGGGGGGTCTGGGCCGGGGGGGGGAGCAGTGTCTCACTCCTTCCTCAAATCCAAAGAGAGAACCTCCCCCAGGCAAGGGAAGCCTAACGGTGGGCCCCGGCAGACCTCCTCTGGGTAATGCGGGGCGGCTGCTGTTTATGTGAAAGCAGTCTTCAATAAATAGGCAAGCTCCTTGGTTTCACAACACTGCTGGGCAGAAATGCAGATATTTCCCTGCTGCTACACTGGCCTTTCCCAATCCCGGGGCACAACGTCTTTGCTCCTGATCCTTGGCCATGCCAGCTGGGACTAATGGGATATGTAGTCCAAACCACCCAGTCCTTTTCCTGCTAGGGCCAATGGTGCCTTGAGAGGGGTGGACACCGGCTTGATTTTGTACCCATTTGTCTCCTTTGACCTGCGGTCGTAACACTTGTTGGCTAGAGACAGGTCACAGAAAACAAGGTCAGGAAACGGTGCCATTTTTAACCTTTTTCAAAAAGTATTTTTGCTCTGTACTCAGCCAGAGGGAAGCCGGCTGGGAGAGTCGGGGAATCTTTCCCGACACATTTCAGGGCCATCTGGGAGGGGAAAGCAAGCAAGCAAGTGTGTGTGTGTGTATTTGTGTCTCTCTGTGTGTGAGAGAAGAAAAAGCACCAGGGATGGGTGAGAGACAACTTAATGGAATTCCTGTCAGGCCATCCAGAAAAAAAAGGCGTTTTCTCCATTGCGCAGCGTGGGGAGGAGGGGGAATAACCGTATCGATTGTCGTTTACATCAGGCTGACCTGACATAGCTTCTTCTGCACAGCGCTGGCTGCCTCGTGTCTCTCCAGAATCGATCTCGGGGAGGGAAAAAAAACAACCCGCGTCCAGGGCATGCATGTGTCTTTGTGATCGAAGGGAGCAGAAGGGAGGACGTGCGCTCTGGCGTTCTCTGTCTCCCACAAGGGGATCCGGCTAGAGGTCTCCTAGGAGGGGACTGGACGAGGGCGTACATAGCAGTAAAAAGACACCCCCACAGGTGGCAAGAAAACTGGGTGTCAGACATGTAACGTCCCTTCCCTCTAAACCACTCTGTCAATTCAGCGCTACTTTACAAAATGCGCGGGACACGGAGATCTTCCTGCCAGCCCCTCTGTTTCCCAGTGAATTCCTCTGCTGGTCAACGAAGCAACTGGGGGTTGAGTAACGCAGCACACATGCCATGTTTGCACGATGCAAGACAAGTTTCCGGTGGTTTGTGGGAAGAGTCACCCTATTTTCACTTAAAGCCCTCCCAGCTGGTCACTGAGTTCTAGGCGAGGTGTTTTAGCCTTTCAGGAAAGCACTCGTTTAGAAAAAAATCGGAAGGAACCCACCAAACAATAGTGTCATGGGTAGGTGGTGTATCCATCTGGAAAATCTCAGACAGGAGCGTATGGAGACCCCAGGCGGGCTGGATGGGACCCCGGTCTCCAAGGCTCCCTTGCCCTTGCTTTAGAGGACGCCTCGTTTCCTGAATAGTTCTAATTTAAATGAAAGACAGACGGAGGGGTTAATGATTCCATGTCCCAACCGGGACATCCGATGTGATGGTGGCTGGAAAGGACACACGGACACTGCCTCCCTCACACATCAGTAAACATAGGCTCTGCCTCGCACTCTCGTTTGAAAAGATCCTGCAAGAAGCAAGCTCAGCTGCCTCTCAAGTCTATTATCTCTGTGTTAACTAAACTCTGGGCATTGTCTCCAAGGAGCAGCCTACCACAATGGGTGTTAAAATTAGGTATCCTGTAAGACTGATGGGATGTGTTCCTCCAAGATTTGACCAGGGGCTCACAGTTGAAAGGCTGAGGAGATCTATAGCTAAACAGAGAGCTAAATGGAACTTCCAGACTCAGGAGCAGGCTACCACTGAATATTAAAAATTAGGAGACATTGGAGTGGCTATTGCTTTACAAATCCCTGCCCCATGGATGTCCTAGAGTCCAAAGTGAAAAACAGGGCATTGGACTTAGCTAGGACTTTCGTCTCATCCAGAAAGAATTTCCTACGTTTTTTTTGTTTTTAAATTATGTTTCTAGTCCTCAGGGTTAAGGAGGTTTGAACACTCCTGAACAGAAATGGAACATACCTGTTTTTTGGACTACAACCATCAGAATTTTCATTACTGCCACTTTGGATGTGATCCAGAAAATTAAAAGGGAATTAAACATTTCCTCCTATCTCTCTTTGAGACATCTCAGACAATTAATAGAATAGAAGAATTTGAACGATCCCCACCCTGGAGTGTGTCACTGAAAAAGCAGAAGCAGCTAATGAAATCGGGATGGATATACGAAGCGGCCTCACTTTTATGACTCATGCAGGGCACAGATTCGCCTTTTCTCGGGGTCTAGGTTGCTTGAGCAAGGAAGAGTGTCATTCTTATTTTCAGCCTAGAGGACACCCAGTCCTGAGTATGGACTGGGAGGGACTTAAAATGAGGAAGAGTACAGAACTCTATTTTTATTTTTAAAGTCTGCACACAGAATGGAACAATGGCCACCCCCGGAAAGACTTCTCTTCTCTTCTCCCTTTGCGTCCAGCTGCTCCGCTATCCATCACCCCATCCGTCCTAGAGAGATCGGATGTCCTGTAACGAGAGCCGGCCCTGGAGCGCCTCTCTGTCTAATCACTCTTGCGCATCTCTAATGCCTGAGTTTCCTACCACCCAGGGACCCGTTTGGTTTCATGGTAATTAAGCGCTGTTTCCGTCTGAAGAGCCTTTGGCTTCGCTCTCCTGCAGGCCTCCCGCCCGTCGGACAAGGTCTACGTCCAGGTTAATGGGCTTTTCTCATATTCTGCCCACTCCCTGTCTCCGTGGCTTGGCCTGGCCTATGGGCCGAATGCAGACTTGTAGCTTATTGGGGCTCGGCCCCTTTCTTTCTTTCTTTCTTTCTTTCTTTCTTTCTTTCTTTCTTTCTTTCTTTCTTTCTTTCTTTCTTTCTTTCTTTCTTTCTTTCTTTCTTTCTTTCTTTCTCTTTCATTTTCTCTCTCTCTCTCTGCACAACAACTTAAGGCCCACGTGGGCAAAATGTGGCACTCCAGATTGCTAGACTACAATGCCCATCATTCTGTCCCCAAGAATAACTGCTACAGGAAAGATTTCCGTTTAGGGGGGCGAACCCTAGCCTTGCATGTAACATGTACTTTGGAGTGCTGAACAAGAGAGCCACTGATCCCCAAACTAGCTCCTGGTGGTCAACTTTAAGGCAAGGCGATGGAGCCCCCAGTTCTGAAGAAGGATTCCCGTCCAGCCACCAGCCCTTCTGAACCAGGGGCTCCAGCCCAGGGGCCCAACCCTTCCCCCCTCCGGGCACCCCAGCATAACCCCGATCGCCGCCCCGCCAGGCACCTCTCTCTGAGGCTTCCCTGGGGTCGGCCGAAGGCTCCTCGAGGGCTCTCTTGCCAAGCTCTGAGCCGCCCCCCCCCCCGAGACATTCCAGGTCCCCCTTCTTAAGCACTGGAGGGGGGGGCTTTTGTCTCCTAGGAAGGCAAGGTCCAGGGGTCCAGCGAGGGGGCAGAGGGCTCTGGGCCAAGCCCCTGTGAGGACGCTGGGCTTGGCTGGCCTTGGCCACCCTGGAGCTCCCCCCCCCACCTGCACAAAACAAGGGAAAAGCCTGCCCACCCTAGGAAGGCCAGCCTGCAACGGCTAAGGCCCTCGGCTGGCTTGCTCTGCTGGGGGGGGGGCTCCTTCCCCTCCCTCCCTAATTTCCCCTTTTAGAAATCTGGCAATTAGGCATGAGGTGTGTCTGGGGTGGGGGTGGCGGTATTGCCATCTGGATACGTCCCCCCCCTTCTCCTCCAACATCCACGCAAAACAAACCCAACCACCAAGGCTGGGTTGCAGAACCAGCAGTGGGGAGAGAGGGTGGGGGGGGAGAGAGGGTGGGGGGGAGAGGGAGAGGGTGGCCCTCCTTCAAGGGAGAGGAGCGGAGACGGGTCTCCTACCTCCTTCTCCGAGATGTACAGCTGATCCCCTTTCAGGACCACGTAGCGGTTCTTCCAAATTTCCCGAAAAATGCCTTTCCCACAGAATTTCCGGACCCAGCCGACTTTCTCGGGCTGCGCTGGCTGCTGGCTTCCATCCTGGGGCCCCTAAAGAAAACAAGAGGAGGAGGAGAGGGCGGCTGGGTGAAGGAACCCACGGCTTGGGGTGGGGTGGGGTGGTGGGGGTGGTGGGGAGCAAATAACTCCCCCCCCACCTCCCCCAGTGTTGCAGAATGGCTTCTACCTCTTCCCGAAAGTGGCTGCCAGGCTGGGCAGCGCTCCCTTTCCACAGGTGTGTGTGTGTGTGTGTGTGTGTGTGTGTGTGTGTGTGTGTGTGTGTGTGTGTGTGTGTGTGTGCGTGCATTTGATGTCCAATGTGTTAGCACACTCTCTCTCTAGACAAGGTATTGGAGGAGAAAGCCATGAAACCGAATCAAGGGTTGGCTCTCCAGCCAGGCACAGCGACCCCCCCCCCCGCGCGTGTCCCTTGCCCCTTATGTAAGGAACACTGTGGTTGTGTGGACCGCCGGGGGGGGGGGGGACCCCTCTGAAAACAGCCCCTCCCAGGGGTCTGTCCATTTCCAGAACTCCTCTCTTTCCAGGGATCTGCCTCTCTTGTTGAACTCCAACCAGAGCTCTTCTGCTCCGGGTCCCCCCCCCCGGCTCTCCTGAAGGGTCGCCAGCCTGACTCCCCCAGGACAGAAGAGGCCACAAAACCCCGCAGAAGGGAAGGGGGATCAAAGGGGCCCGCGTCCCCCCCCCCCGCCCCGCTCCCGGGCCTTTTGGAGCATCAGCATCAGCAGGAGGGAGAGGACTTGGCGTGCCTGCCTTTGGCTCGAAAAGGCGAAGCATATGGGTGGGGGGCTGGGAGAAGAAGGCGGATGAATCGGCGGATGATTGGGGGGGGGGAACGACCAAAACAATAACAGGTTGGAGGCGCGGGCCCACCACCGAGGCACCCAACCCCAGGAAGGCCCCCGCCGCGCACCGGGAGCCCCACAAAGCAGGAGCGCTGTGAGCCGGGGAGGGGGGGGAACAGAAGGATGTTGGGATGTTGGATGATGGCGGGGGGGGGGGGAGAAACGAGAAAGAGAGAGAAGCAAGATCTGCCACTCACCCGTTTGGTCGAGTTGGTTTTTTTCATCATTCCCCAGCGCGGTGGACCGAAAAGGGGGAGGGAGGGGGAGGGAATAAAAGGCAAGGACGGGGGGCTATCGGGAGAGGTTGGGGGTCCGACCCCCGCAAATGGAAAGATGGGGGGGCTTGCTAGAGAGATGCTCTCGGGCAGTCCTTGGGGGGGCGGGGAAGGGGGGAGAAAACCAAAGCCCCCCTCTCCTCTCCTCTCCTCTCCGCCCACCCACCCCCAGGCGTCTTTCCCCTTGGGGGGGCGGGGGGGGGTCTCTTCCCGGGGCTCTCCGGGCCCGGCTTAGCGGCGGCCCCCGGGGCTCCCAGGGACGCCCAGGGCCCGATCCGCGCGCATCCCGCCGCCGCCGCCCGGACCCTCGGCCCTCCGCCTCCTCCCGGTCCGGCTTCTCCGGCGCTGGCGGGCGGGCTGGCTCTCCGGCGCGCTCAGCAGCCCCATCTATAGACGGGCGAGCCGGTGACGTTTTCCGCCGAGTTCAGCAGGCAAGGCAGGAATAAATAAATAAATAAATAAATAAACAAACAAACACATAACACGAAAAAGGCAAATCAAGGCTCAGACCAGGAGGGGAGAGGGAGGGAGGGAGGGAGGGAGGGAAGCGGCGAGGCGGGCGCTTTTCTCCTTTGTTTGAGTCCTTGTTGGCGGGCGAGCCGGGCGGAGGAGGAGGAGGAGGAAGAGGAGGCGAGGGGGGGGGGAGGAGGAGGAGGAGGAGGAGGAAGAGGAGGCGAGGGGGGGGGGAGGAGGAGGAGGAGGAGAGACCCGGCCCCGCCAGCGCCAGAAATGGAGAAGTTTGCAGAGGGGCAGAAACCGCCCCCCCTCCACCACCACCACCACCACGAGCCCCAGAAGGATCTGGAAATGCAAAGGGAACCGAGGGCCGGAGGAAAAGCAGGAGCGGGGAAGGACGAACGGGGGGGGGCACCCCGCTTTCCTCTGCACCTGCGACCCCCAGAAACCTTGGTGGCCAGCTCCCCCCCCCCCCCAGTTCGTCTCTAATCGATGCAGCTTCGTTAGGGCTTGTTTGACTGACTCCGCTTATCACTCCGCTTAACAGCCCCAGGCGATCAGGGAGGGATGTGTGTGTGTGTGTGTGGGGGGAAAGACACCCAAACAACAACAGTGATTTTGAAAAACAAAACACAGCACCTTCCAAAATTGCATTCGCAAGGAAATGCAGCAAGAAAAGCAGATTTAAACCAAAAAAAGAAGAAACTTTTTAAAAAGGAAAAAGAAACCCTGCAAGATGCTAAAAAAAAAGAGAGAAGCATCTTTTAGGGCATCAAGACAGAAAAATCTATAAGCAATGAAAACAATCCGTTTTAAAAATGTTTGTGAAAGCAGAGGCTGCTTGGGGTCGGAAGATCAGATGGAGTGTTTGCCCCAGGGACGGATCCAAGGAGGGTGTTCCAGGCTGCAGGGTGGCCATTGAGAAAGCCTACTCTTGAGTAGGCAGACACTCATGAACCGCGGCCTGCTGGGGACCAGTCAGACTTGGGATAGCCAGTTAGACTTGCTTATGGGGCTGGTTTCTGGTGGGGCCACCAACCCCTGGGGGTTGCTCTCCTTTGGAGCTGGTGGAGGGTGCAGAGAAGAGAAGGATGATGCTGCACTGCTCCAAAGGCGTCAGGATGACCTCTCAGATGTCTTGACTGGCGGCGTGTCGCTGTGACATCTGGGATAAGGGCAGCAGCCAAGAAATGGGCACCTGAGCATGGATGGAAATGGTGTGGGAGGAAGGGAGAAAAGCTTAAGACACAGCCAGGTATTCAGGAAGGAGTCCACATGACATCCTTGGTACATTCCTTGCTTCCTGTCTTTCTTGGCTGTTAGGAAAATCCCCAGTTCTGGACCTTCTGGGCAGGTGCCAAGAAAGCCAGAGAAATCCTGGGAATCTCAGCTTTCATTTGGGAGAACAAGATTTTCTAACCATCACGGATATAAACAGGAATTAAAAAGCCCCTGGACAACAGCTGGCAGATGCTGATAGCCAGCGGTCTCGGTAGCTGGCTAAAATGCTGCGTAAGGGCTCCTTCAGATTTGGGGATGGAGAGAAATTATGCACAGCTGCATTACGGCCATGATTAATAGAAGCGGCAGAATTAAGAGTCACCTTGGGATTGAAGGCTTTTTGGAAAGTCTCCCAAAAGAGCCATTGAGGGAGGGAAGGAAGGAAGGAGCGAGCGAGCTGATGATGGATGGAAGGAAGGCAGGAAGGAAGGAAAGGAAAGGAAGGAAAAGGGCCCAGTTGAGAAATATTATTATGCGAAGAGCGACGGAAAGTCTGAGTCATCTGCTGAGTCACTGTTCACAGCTAAATTTTGTCTGACCTCTCCCTGCTCCCGAGAAAACCTTTCCAATCCAAGGAGACTCCTGCAAATCATACCTTCTGGCCACCAGAGAGGTGCTCCTCTGAAGCTGTGCTGGGTTTTGGAAAACCTGGCCTGACATCCAGAGATTTCCCCTCGGCTCCTCCACCTTCAAGGCCCAGACCTGCCTTTGGTGGGAACAACTGGACCTGCCTGCAGGATAAGCCTTTGATGCCCTCTCTTCTGGCTCTTTGGCGTACATTCTGGACACCGGTGGGCTGGCTGCCCCTCACTAGGCAGGAGAAGCAATACAGCCCTGTGCAGACGCCTGTGGATCTGTCTGTTGCTATTTCACAGGCTGTGCCGTGAGCCTCATTTTCTGATCCTGAGGACAAGAAACCTGCCTGTTTTCTCAGTGAAATTAGAATGGATGTTCTCAAGGGGCTGCGGTTGATGTCCAGCAACTCTTTTCTGCTCAGTTGAGGAATATTCCAAACCTGACCCTAGGGAACACAGCCAAAACGTCCGGCAACCAAAAAGATGAGGAGTTCGGAGGGCGCCGGGATTGTGCTCGGCAAACCTGGCAGCAGCCTTGAATTTTCCCTGGGAACATCAACTCTTACATCCTCCCTGAAGGGACAAAGAACAATGGGCTGAGAGGAGATAACTGGGAAAATAACAGCCCACGTTTACATTCTGCTACAGAGAGGACACCGAGGAGGGTCGACGAGTTCTTTGTGTTCTTTTGGCTAAATCAAAAGCGGGATGAGAAGAAGAGGCCTGATGGGAGGAATCAAAAGTGCTCGGGAGAACAACGGCAAAAAAAAAAAAATCAAAAGAAAACCAGAGAGAGCAGGAGGGAGACGGAGAAGTTTCCCCCCCCCCAAGCTGTGTTCCTCTCCCTCTCCTCATGGTCTCTCGGTGCATCCCATTCACACAGGGCTGGGTTCTCCTGTTTGCCTGTTAAACAGTTCTCCAAGGGGGGGGGGAATCATCAGGACCCCAAAAGTATATTTTGCCCCTTCGAGCGCCAGGAAGGGGCTACGGGTCAGCATGCCTGCAGGAGCACCCCCCCCCCCGGCGGCTCATGCTTCTTTCGACCCTGTCCTCCTCCTCCATCTCTTTCAGCCGCTCCCACACTCACGAGCACAGAAAGAGAGGACGGACGGCTCTTGCTGAGGCCGACGCTTCCAATGGGGAAAGTAAGTGAGGGCCGACCGCCCTCTCCTGGGAACAGAGAGGGACCCTCTGCCAGGAACATGGGGGTCGGGGTGGGGGAGTTTTGAAAACGGGGAAAGTGTACAAATCCTAGACAGGGCATCGCGAGGAAGAGTTCCTGCCCCAGCAACACCAAAGGGGTCAAATATTAGGGCGTCTCTGGGGGTTCAGAGTGGGCTTCAAACTCCTCATTCCTTTTCTCAGGGGTAAAAACTCATTTCCAGGGTAAGAGGCCCACGTCAGCTGGCCGTCCCACCAACAGACCTCATAAGACCATCCTAAAACAATTTACGACCATTAAATCGGAAGGATAGTGGTCAAGGGAAGAGGGGTGTTGTCTTCATCCTTCTCTTGTTTTCCCCCCACTTCTGAAATCGTAGCCATCCCTCCTTCTTCATCTTGTCTTTGGGGGGCCAGTAAACAAATCTGGTGCCGACCATGGAGACAATGAGGGTAAAAATTGAATTACTGGAGGAGATTATGAGCTGGTTAATTTGATCTGACTCATTCATTCCCCAAAGCAATGTTCTGATTACTGTACATATTTGTTGTGGGTTTTTCGGGCTCCTTGGCCGTGTTCTAAAGGTTGCTCTTCCTAACGTTTCGCCAGTCTCTGTGGCCATGGGCCTCTTCAGAGGACAGGAGTCAGAACTCTGTCTGTGCTCTGGTGGTTCTGATTACAGCTGAGTACATTCCCCAATGATCGGGAGTGTGTGGAGGGCAGATGAGTTTCGATAATCAGAAGGGGTTATCTAACCCTGTCCAAGCAATGGACTCAGCACCCGCATTTGAGTAACAATATCCAAGGCCTGTAACTGCAAGGGGGGAAAAGGAGAGGAAGAGACTGGCTTCCTATGGAATATTTACTTCATCCTAAGCCTTTCAACATTTAAAAAACAAAACCCTTTCCCTGAAATTCAGTACTCAAGGGAGAGATATGATTCCCAGACCTCAGTGGGAACGAGAACCAGGTCATCTACCAGACGGTCTCAGGCGATCAGAGCTGCGTGGTTATCCCAAAAGCTAACCATCAGGTTGACCCACCACACAAGGTGGATTTCACCTTTCGGCTTGGAGGGGTCCTTTGGGACTCACAAAGGTGGGCCAGGAGTAGTCAGGAGGCCAGGTATGGCCTCCATCCAGGTTTTTCTGTCTCCATAGAAGAAGGAAACCTGTTCTCGGAAGCCTTCCAGAAGCAGAATGAAATTCTGCTGCCAGGGGAGCATGGCGTTAGGAGTTGGCTGGAAAAACACCCCTGTCAATCTTTTCCTCTTGGTGGGCACTTGTTTTATGCCAAGCAGATCTTTCTCCCATGACAATGACTAAAGGTGCTGGCTGGCATGCCTTCTCTCCTCTGCAGCCCGTGACTTTCCACATTTCAGCGGTGTGGCCACCCACACACACACACACACACACACACTCTGCCTCTTCCTTCTGCTCGGGAGTTACGATGAGAAATGCCCCCGCAGGGACAGAGGCACCTGGCAACAGGTCTTGTTTCCCTACAAAATGCGAAAGGGAGGGAAGGGGACAACATCCCAGTAAGATTTCATGAGCCCCTTTCCGGCAACACAGACTGACTCTGCAAACTCTTGCAGCCGCATCCTTGGGAAGGAAAGGGAGGGGATTTCAGGGAGCAGAAAGGAGCCCAAGAAGGCGAGAACCCTCGCAAGGAGAACTTTGAGCTGCCACCTGCCTGCACCAGCTCGGCTCAAGCGTGGGAGGTCGGCAAAATCCAGGAGAAAGAAAGTCAGCAATCAGCAAAAAATTACAACTGTTAACTTGTATACTGGAGATGCAAAGTGTGAACTTGTATTTTGCTCTTGGAAGAAAAACGGCAAAAGCACTTCACCCCAAGGCAGAAAAGCAGAAACTTTGTACATCGCTAAGTCTTCTGTTTCATTGTTAGTATAGTGCCCGGACAAACCAGGGATTTGAAGCAAGCAAACTAGTAAGCAGAAAGGCGACTCAATCCGTTGAGCCCAGTGCTACGAAGACGGAAGGGAGAGAGACAAGCCTTGGGAGCTTGGGGCCACCAGGTGGTAGACAAGAGGGGGCTGAAAGAATAAAAAGGTAATAAGCAGAGAATGGTCATGGAAACCCTGGGGCCACGTCAGGATGTTCCATCGTGCATTTTCTCAAGGCACCATGAGGAAATTCAACAAGGATATTGAGTTCACAGAAATGCTATTATTAAAAACCTCAACCCCAACCTACAGTCCCAGGAAGAAAGGAGGCCAAGAGAGAATGGGAAAGACATTTTATTAACTATTAAAACACAGCAGGCTCGTTTTGTTAGTACCTCCTTCGCACAGTGCAATTATAGGAGTATCTGGTATGAACTATGAATGAAATTCGTCTCCTTCTAACTCTCCACAAACTCTGAAGGACTTCCATCACTTGAAGGAGGACAGATGTTCCACAAACACATCGACGACATATGAAGAGTCGATTAAATTTCTCCTGCCCAGCTGTCCTTTTCACCCGAGAGGAAATGAAAGCCGTATAAAGCATGAGGCAATTCAAGCCACTCTTCCCTCAGAACAAGATGCTACCGGTTGGGTCCAGGATTCACAGGGACCCGTTCTGACTTTTCTCTTTCCACTTGCGATGTTCCCAGGGTGGACAGGACACCAGCGCTGTCCCGAGTACTGGATCAGGTCTTCCACCCTGCCCGCAAACCACCCCATGTCGGCTCCCTTGTTAGAAGAACACACACACACACACACACACACACACCGGTTTCCTACCATAAATCACCACCATAAAATCCTTTTATTGGCATTCACACCATTTACTTTTCGACAGCCGGGGCTCGTAAGAAAAAGAGACAGGAAGATTTGCAGTTCTCCCCTGCGGAGGAGGCAAAGAAAGGGAGCCACAGAACATCTGGACGGAAAGGCAGGCAGCGGTGGAAGAGAGAGGCAGGCGAGAGGTGCATTTTCAACGGGGAAACGTCCTTTTCTGAAGTCCTGATCCGAGCTTGTGAAGGTGAATTTTGGGGATCAAGGCTTCCTGTACATCTTCGGCCGGTTCTTCTTGCAGGCGGTTGCAAAATTTAAACTAGAAGTGTGATGAGCTCACCCCCAAAGTGTGGGGCGGACCCTTTATTTTATTTTATTTTTTGGTCCAGCCATCGGGAAGCCTGTGCAATTCGCGTTGCCTTCTTGATGTTGCGCAACCACAGTTCCCATGAGGCTTTGCCGCTGGCTCTGCCGGAAAGGGTCCACGGAAACTGTAGCCAAACCACACCTGAAGTTTGAAGGGCGACAAACAAGTCCAGCGATGGGATGAGGGGGGGGGCGACAGGATGGAGATGGGTCAGTCGGGAAGTAACCAGGAGGAAGGCGGATCAGTTTGCTCGCCTGGTGGTCGCCCTCGCGGTCCCTGGCGCGCTCTCCGCCGTTCGTCCCCGGAAGCCGGCGGACGAAACCTCCTCCAGGAAGCTGGGGAGAAGAAGCGACATGGAAGGAGGGCGAAAGGAGGGGGCCTTCTGCAAAGGGAGCCTCTTTGCTCCGCCGGGTCAAGGACTCGACTGGAAGAGATCTGTGAGGGACTGCAAGGCACCAGAAGCTGACACCCCCACACACACATCCCATCCCCCCCCCAAAACGGTGTCCCAGGAGAGGATGACAAAAGAAGCAGTTTCATAGAGCAGCCCGGCTGATCCCTGATATTTTGCAGCCTGAGGTCCAGGAGCCCATGGTGTCCAGCCAGCCATGCCAAGGAAGGTGCGCGGTTCCTACAACCAGCCGCGTGATTTAGGTCCCAAAGGGAGAAACTCTCCAACAGCAGGAATCGCGACAGGAATAAGTTTTTTAAAAACCGTCCCCCCCCAAATGGGCTTGTCCCTCTACTGGTTGGAGGTCTTAAAAAGAAAATAAAAGAACTTTCCTGAGCTCTGGACAGGATGCAAAGTGGCCACAACGGGCCAGCTATGTCCTCCCACGCCCATTCGCCCTGGGGCCCGATCCACCGTTCCTGCTATAATTACGGAATCATCTCAGGCTGAGTCTACTGGCACGGTTGTTTCTGTTTTTCACATTGGGCTTGGCACAGCAAGGGTTCCTCATGAGTCAGACCTGTCTTCCTCCTCCTGGCCAGTGCCCACAAACCACGACACCCAAAGAGACTCGTCCACCTTGGGCCCACTGTTGTGGGGTGACTCCCCCCCCGGCACTGGGAGTGCCCCTAAAGCAGTCTTATAATCCGTGTGGCCTCCCACCCCCTGCGGCTGCCGGCTGGTGAGAAAGCAGGGGAGAGGCCGGGGGGGGGGGGGAGTCCAGTGGCTCTGAATCAGTTCAAGGAACCTTCCCCCCCCCCCGGCAGCTCCCCCAACCTCCCAAGGAAAGATCCACCCCGTCTCTTGGGCGCCTCTCCTCCTCTCCTCCTCCTCCTCCTCCTCAGCAGCTCCCCTGTGCCAGCGGCATCCTTCCTGGGAACATCCCACCTTCGGCTTAATTAATCCTTGTCACACCTCGGAGAGCCAAGCAGCTGGTGGCTCTCTCTCTCTCACACACACACACACACACACACACACACACACACACACCACACACACACTGCCTGCCTCCAAAAGTGGGTGGCAGGGATGGAGAAACGCAGGCCGGGCCACAAAAATAGGCGCAGAGACGAGGGAAGCCTCTGCAAAGGTTGGGAGAAGGAAGGAGGGGCCTCAGGCAGCGAAGGATGGGGAGCAGCAAAGCCTCCAAAGCTCTGGCCGCAGAGGCCCCGCCCCCTGCTCTTGGCCATTGCGCCCCTCCCGCCCCGCCCCCCCGCCGCTACTCCTGGGAGGGCGCTGTCCAACATCAGCCGGTGCTGAAACCAGGGGAGGCCCCACCTTGTCCTTGACCTCGGGCAGCAAAATCTCATGGGCAGGCCCTCGTGAGAACAAAGGGGATTGCTCTCCGGACCCGGAGTGACTGTGACAGGACAGGCGGGGACAGACCTCTGAAACCCTGGGGTTGTGTGTGTGTGTGTGTGTGTGTGTTATTTGAAGCCGGTTTGTGCTGTTTTATCGCTCCTACCCTGTCCTGAGATTCTCAGACACCGGAAAGGACAGAAACCTTTCAATGAAAAGCAGCATCGTGGGCTCTATCAGAACCTTGTATCCTGTATATTAAAGGCAGACAGCCGGGGGGGGCTGCTTACCAGTTTGGGGGCACAATTTTATAACCTTGGTGCCCCCCAGTCAAGGCTAGACAGCCTCCCCCCTACCCACCCCCCCCAGCACCCTTGCTGGCCGAAGCTTAGAGGGAGAAAGTCACACTGGCCTGGCATCCCTTTTCCCCTGCCAGCCCCAAATCCTGGCTTCCTTTGCCCCTGACGAAGACCCAGGTGGGTCCAGCTCTACAACCTGAGACCTTGGCTGTTAGAGTTCCTCCTCCAGGGAGGAGAGGCCATTAATTAATGACTCGTCAGGGAGATCCCATAGCCACCGACAGAGGCTTTGCCTGCCTGGGAAGCCCAGTCCATACCCACCTCCCTCCCTCCCTGGCAGAGGAGTCCCAATCAATCATTCATAAAGGCTTTCTGTCAAGCAGAAAAGTAGACGCCTCATGGGGGAATAGCCCTCATACTTGCTTTGTTGCACGCTCTCTCTCTCTCTTCTCTCTCTCTCTCTCACACACACACACACACATACTTGTATGTCCTGAAGCAGGATCTGTTTACACAGAAAAGATATAGCAAGAAAGCCACTGTGTTTCTTTTCCCGACAGCCATAACGAAGGCTGGCCATTTCAGTGGTGAAGGGTGAGATCTTTCTGAAGCTAGATTATTGGTTTAGTCATCTTAAGCACTAGAAGCTTGATCGTACCAAAGGGGGGCCAAAACGATCCCGTCCAGCTGTCTGACCACTGGGCACTGCAGCCCGAGCAGAAAAACGCTTCGTTAGGTTCATGCTTCATGTCCCGCCACACACCTCGACCCCCTCACCCGGGTGCCTCGGACAGGCCCAGCCAAGGAGACCCGAACCCTAGACACAGTCTAAACTAATTTCTGATCTGAATCGGGAGTTTATCCATCTGATTGCTATTCTTTCCTTTTTTAAAAAAAATCCTATTATCATTAAGCTTGGAGACTAAACAGGCTTTAGGGCTGCTGAGGGGGAGGGTGTGAGCGATGCCATAAATTACAAGAAGGGGGAGCCCCCCCCATAAAGCTACCAAAGAACGCAAGCTAATTTCATCAGGATTTGGTTTAAAAAAATGTAAAGAAGTGGGTTAATACAGACTTGCCTCTATAATGCACTTTTCAGGGAGTTGGTTACAACTGGGGTCCAACTGAAAAGCGGTGCCACCCTTTGGTCTTTCACGGAGGGGGTGGGGGTTTAAAACCCTCTACTTTCCCATCCGTCCCCCTCCCTCTACTATGTAACACAGCTATTATTTCAAAAGCGGGGAGGGGGGGACAACTCATGATGAATTTTTCCGATGCCGAGATAGAAGCAATGTTTCGGAGGGAATCAGGTAGGGAAAATCCTACAGACGTGGGAAGAAAGTGTGTCAGGAACCACACAGGTGCGGAGTTAAGATACCACTCGGTGGGGTACGTGTGCAAACGTGGACTACACGTGGATCCCTCCCTGCTCAGGCCTCTCCTGATGCTTTCTCCACAGCACGGCACTGGCTACTGTCAAGAAACACTTTGGGGATGAAAGCGGGGGGGGGGGCGGATTTGCTGCCATCTCGGGCTTGAGGCCGCGGCTCCTTCTGCCCAACAGCAAGGCCGAGCCAGCCTGCGTGCCTTTGGTGCCACCCGGGGCATCCGAGGTCTCCACGCGGCCTCGCATACACAAAAATGGGTGCAACCCTCATCTTGTAAAAATAGGCACTTGGCAGGCGGTTCATCTCAGGGCACGCTTGGAGCAGGCGAGCGAGAAACCTCTCCAGAGGAGCGATTAAAAGGCAAGCCGTGGCAACACACGAGGGACGCATTCATGTTTAATTAGGGTCTAAAAGCTCTCTCGTTCTCTCTTGACCAGGAGAAACAGCTCCCTTGCCCTGTTTGTCTCTGAGTGCTTGTCTCTGGTCCTCCATCCTCACTCCCGCCCGCCAGGTTTGGTTCAGGACAAGGAAGACGAGACGCTTGTAAATGGAAAGAAAATAATGATAATTCAGCAGACAGGCCCCCTGCCCCAAAAGCTTTCCCATCGGGGAGCAGAGGCATGATGTTGTTGAAGGCCAGTCCCCCTCAGCCTAAGCCTGCCTGGCCAAGCATGATGGGATTTGTAGTGCAACAACAGCCGAAGAACACAAGATTTCTTTAAGGAAGATGCCCCGCAGTTAAAGAAGGCAATGGACGTCTGGTAGTGAAGAAGCAACTGTGTGGGCTTACGGAAGGAAGGAGAAAATGGGAAAGCGCTGAATTCCAGAGCCTTCGGCCACAGAAGACGGTGGTGGTGGTGGTGGGAGTCCAGAGCCCCAGCATTTCCCTCCCCCAATATGTCCAGCCCCAACTTCTGACTTACCTTTTCGTGTTGTGGATTGTGGTCCCTCCGAGCACGATCCGGACCCCAGGGGTGGAGCGGTTGAGATTGTAAACCGTCAGGGCCTCTTCGTAGGTGGCCCCTCCGATCACAAAGACAATGATGTCCTGAGGCCTGCAAGGAATTGGGGGATACGCTTGAGGGAGGGAGGGAGGGAGCCCACAATTCAACCCTTCCCCACCCTTTCTCTTGGGGTTTCCAGTTTGGCCCAGCAGGGAAGCCCACGCCCAGGGCGGACACTCTTTTCGTTTGCCAACATGGGAGCAAAAGGTGAGTCTGCTCGCTTGCAGGCATCCGGGAGCCCCTTTAGAATGAAACAGGGGGATCACCGGAAAGGAAACGCCATCTATCTCACAACCAGGTGGGAGGAGAGGAGGGCTGTCGGCCTGTTCGAATCTGGACAACTTCCTTTTTTGGATGACAACCCCCATCATCTCCCCGCCTGCCTGCTAGAGGATTCTGGGAACTCGGGCTTGAAAGATGGAAAGCGCCGGAAGCCCAACTGTGCACGTTCCCACCCGGGGGGCCCGCTAAGGGGATTCTGAGCCTCTGCCGATTCCCCCCCCCCCTTTTTCTTTCTTTCCCGACAGGACTGGGGCCGGCCGGTCCTTCAGACAGACAAGGCCTCCCTTGTCTGTCCAGACGCTTAGCCAACTCCTTCCCATTCAAGCCGATTTCTGTCAATTGACCGATGGCCAAGAGAGACGCCGTCCACTGTCGGCTGCTATGCCTTTTTTTGTGTGTGTGTGTGTGCGCTTTTGAAGTGCTATAATGTGGCAACGTAAAAATGGCTTTTAAAACTGTTTTAAGTTCTGCTTTAAAAAAATCCTCAAAATATTTCCCCTTATTTCATTGTAGTTTGCTTGGGGGGGGGGACAGAAAGGGGAGGGAGAAACATACCCCCAAGCCTTCTAAATAAACAAGCCAAAACACGTAAATGTGGCTTTCATATTACTGTATAATGTTTTGCCCTGACATGTTGCCTGCTTTCCCTTACCTCTCTTTTCACCTGCACCCCATGGAAGAGACCTTCGGAGCAGCTTCCTGCACCAGAAGAAGTCCAGAGAGACATTTCTGTCCATAAAATCTGGTGCACAGGCTGAGGGAGAGCCGGCTGTATCTCTGATTTTTTTTTTTAGTGGCCCTGCAGAGACCTCTCCTGCTCTTGCATTGGCATAAAGACCTGAAGGACCGCCAGGCCTTTTCCCAATTCCCCCCCCCATAAAAAAATACAACACTTAAACCCAAACCAGGAAAGGGGGGAGGGGGGAAAGTGAGATCAGCTCATTTGGCAAGCTTTTAAACTTAAGCAGGATATATTTAGCACAAGCAGAGAGGTGGAACGGTTCGCTGAGAAAGCTGGAGCTGGCTTTGCGCATCAGTGCAGGCGTGAGTCACGCAAAGTCCTTTGCTTGGTGGGGCAGGGCGGATAGATCTGGGGCATTAAGAGGAAGAGGGGAGCAGGGCTTTCCTCTGAAGCCACCCCCCCATCCCCACGCCCTTTTGCATAAAGGCTACAGAGAGAGAGAGAGAGAGAAGGTTTCCAACTGTGGACATGCTTTCGCCTCCTCTATAAGGGGGCGGGGGAGACTAAAAACAATGAATTTAGCATGAGCCGAAAACCCTTAGTCTCAACTTAGAACAAAATTGTTATTTTTTTCCTGGTTTGCAACAGCAATGAAAAGTTACAGCGATGATGGGCAAAGCATTTTCAACAGGAGGTCAACAGGCAAAAAAAAAAAAAAGACTTTGGAATAGAGGAACCTTTTATAATGTTGGCTTTTGCAAATAATAAAGAATCAAACCCCCTGTAAAGCAATTAAGATCTTCTTGGTTCTCACACATGAGCTTTTTAAAATTATTATTTAAAGAAAGCCTCCTTTGGGGCCCTTAGGCTGGATGGATTACAACATCGCCCCCACCCAGGACACCCATTGTCATGATGGGAGTTGTAATCCGCCAGGCCTAGAGACTGACAGCTTTGCCATTTAGGGAGCTGAGAAGACCGGGTTGGGGGGGGGGGAATGACTGGGGCGGACGAGGATGATAGTACTTGTGGTTTAAAAATAGGAAGAAGACTCGAAAGGGGAAAGGCTAGGGGAGGGCCGCCTAAAAGCAAGAGTGAAACCCGGCGAAAAAAGGAAGGTAAATTCTCCCAGGAGAACAACGCTTGGTTTTCTACCCTTCCCGTGTCTTTGTTCTGCTTGATTTTTCATTTTTGTTTTGTTTCATCCAGTTCACCAAATATCAGGATGCTCTCAAATCTCAGGGGCTGTGCCTTATTTTTAAGGCATTGGTGAAGGAAATACAACCAGTCAGATTTGTCCAGAGCCTCCCCTTTCTTCACAAAGGCTGCCCTCGGATCTGCCAGGGAGCCGAAGCCACAGGCGTCCCCAGGCTTTGGTCTGACTCCTGAGAGTCCATCAATAACCTCCCTCCCTACCCAACCCAACCCACACTCTCCCAGGCGAGCGACCCCCATGTGTCAAGGGCACGGGGCAACCGGCCTGCGGCTGCAACGTAAGCACTGGGGCCTCGGCTGCCCGTTCCCTCGGGGAACCAAGAGCCGTCCAGCGCAGGGGGCGCACCGCTGGGTTCTGTGACCGGGCCTTTCCTTTCTTTGGCCTGGAAGCCCCTCCCGTAAGCCTCCAGGGAGCACGTTACTTTTCCAGATTCTGAACCAGGGGGAGGGCTGTAAAACGACGAAGCCCAGGTTCTGTAAACCGCCAAACGGCATTATGGGACATGTCGTTTTTGTAGTGAGATGTGCAAAGAAGCAAAACACACCCTCTCTCTTGTCCTCTCTCTCAAACACAGACACATGCACCCCATGCACACACACCCTTTGAAATTAGATGGGGCCACAGCTGGAAACCCCCTTTCCTTCCACGCTGGGCACACGCAGGTGAGGGATTATCGCCCTCCAAGCTGATCTGAGTTCCCAGAAAGAGCAGAGGCTCCTCAGCCGCCCGGCTCACGGACAGCCAAGCCACCCCTCCCTGCCGTGGGAAAGGAGGAGACAGACGTCGAATGTCCCGCCTGGAAGGGACAGGTGGCGATCTTTCCTGGTGCCATCTTGCTCCCTAGGAGTTCCCCCCCCCGGGTTCCCACTTTCCCCACCGGGACCCTTACCGGTCGCGCAGGGTGCTGGGGCCGAGGTAGGGGTACTGGCTCTCCTTCAGCTTGCCCTTGATGAGCTGATCCAGGGTCTCGTGCAAGAGAGCCTGGTGCTGGGTGTACACATTTTCTACCCCCTGCATTAGGAACACAAAACAGCTGTGGGTAAAGCACAGCTCAAAGCAGCAAAAACAGCCGTAAAAATATTTGCAAGGGCAGTAATGTTGACAAACTCAAGCAGAGCTGCGGGGGCTTTTTTTCCCCCTCCTCCTTCCTGATCCTCTTTCCTCTTCTGCTGCATCACTTGGACAGCAACTTTTCAGCGGAGAGCAAGAGGACCAAAATGCACGAACGAGGGCTAACGCGATACCTTCAGTCCTTTGAGGAACTGCTTGGTGATCGCCACGGCGTCTGTAGAGCTGAAAAGGTCGCTCCCTCGCACTCGCTTCCCTCCGTACTCCACAACGGCAGACACCAGCTGTTCAGAAAGAGAAAACCGGCACGTCTGAACGGATCCAGCAAAGGTGCTCGAGGCTGCAACCTGACCTTCCCTCTGAAAGGGAGTCTCCCTTCCCGAACCTCCCCTCCTCCCCACACAAACCCCGGCCCCCCGTACCTTGCGGTGCCTCTCGGACACCCCTCGGTTCTTGAGGTCCGCCATGAGGCCCGAGAGGCTGTTGCTGCTGTGCCTCTCGTACCGCAAGGCATAGAGCATCACCAGCCGGACCGCGTCCAGCTCGGTCACTTTGGGGTTCTGCAAAAGCCGCCGGACATTCTGCAGAGGGGAGAAGAGCATCGCCTTCAGGGCGGCCGACAGGTGGGCGAGCGAGCCTCCCTGGACCACCAATCTTGCCTCCCTTGTCCAACACCGCCTGCTTCACTCTTAGGGTGGCCGGACAATCCACCGACCAATTTGAAACTCCAGCCCCAACCCCAAAGGACAAGCGGCAACGGAAAGCACGCACTTCAGATCAAAAACTGGCCCCCTGTATAAGGGGACCAGACGCGGCATCCTCCCTCCGCAGTCGGACAGAAGGGCCCCAACTTTGTGCAACAGACTTTCCAAGAAATCATGACCAAGATTGCCCCAAATATATTTCTTCCTTCAAACACCCCAAAGGAAAACACAGCTTCTCTGTGGAACATCTCAGGGTGTGTGTGTGTGTGTGTGTGTGTGTGTGTGTGTGTGTGTGTGTGTGTGTGTGTGTGTGTGTGTGTGTGTGCGTGCGTGCGTGTGCGTGTGTGCGTGTGTGCGTGTCCCGGTCGGAAGGCCGGGCGTACCTGCAGGGCGCTGGAGTGATCGTTCTGGCAGGCCAACTCCTGCTCCACCTCCGAGACCTCCAGCAGGTTCCTCTCGCTCACCAGCCGCGAAAGCTCGCCCACGACCGTCACGTGCTTGGAAACAGCGCCGGACATCTTCTTGAACTGCGGATAGTTCTCCACAAAGGCCTGGAAGGGAGGGGGGGGAAGCAGGTTGTAGAAGGTGGGACGACGAGGCACGAAGGGGAAAACGCAACCAGCGCAGGGAGAGGCCACCCGGGGTCCCAAGGAGCTTCACCCCATCAGCAGAGCGGCCGCAAGCCTTCCCCCTCTCCTGCGCCAAGCTTGAAAGCATTCCTTTTTTTGGACATCCAACTTGCTTAGGAAGTGATAAAGTGGCCTTGGTCTGTGTAAGCTGCCTTACATGGAACGAAGCGCCAAATCCCGGACACGTGGATGGATCGTAAATTCCCCAGTGAGTCTGCTACTAGCAACTTGTCCCAGGCAGGTAAACGTCAGCCCGGCGGCCTCCCACCTTACCTTCATGTCCGCGATGGACTCCAGCTTCTGGTGCTCCTTGGGTTTCCTCTGCTGAAAGTCCTCCATCAGGTTCTTGATGTTGCCGCCAATCTCGGCGAAGTTCAGGTACATGTTCTAGAGCGAGTCCAAGGGACAACTGGTCATGAAAGCGGCTGATTTAATAAGCCACATATCTTGGAAAGCGAGGGGTGTCTCTCTCTTTCTGTGTGTGGAGACATCCCTGGGCTGCCATTATAGGCATCCTCTCCTTCCAGCAAAGGCTGGCTTGACCATCCTCTCTGGGCCCCATCCTAGAGGTTTGTTTTCTTTCCCCAAATATCAGTGGGTTGGATTATTTTCCACCTGCCACGCTAGTTTCAGTGGAAGATGCCTGCTGCAGGCTTGTAAGTAAACAGGGAAAGCACACACACTTGGTGGCAGGATTGGAATCCAGTTCCTGCTTCTGCACCCGCCGCTGAAGAGACTTACGTTGGCATAAAACTCATCGTTCTCGGCCGACAGGACCACCTCCCGGAGATCCTTGCTGATGCCGGGGACACGCGACAGGTCGATGCGGTTGTTGTTAATCCCCAGGAGTTCGTGCACCATGGCCTGGTACGTCCACTAGGAAGGAGGGAAGGGGAAATGCACACATTGGAAGGGAAATGCTCCTGCCAGCCCTCAAGAGCGGGGACGAGGAGAACGACACGCCCGGCCAGGCTCACCTGGTTCAGAAGCGGCGTGATGGCATCGTCCGAACGGTCCAGGAGCAGCAGCAGCGGAGGGACGTCCGTGCGCCGGAAGTCGAAAAGCTCGTACTCCTTTGTGATGACTTGCTGAAATCGGAAGAGGAAGAGGCCAGTTTTTAAAATGTGTTTCTTTCTTGCTTATTCGGCTGGCGACGGGTCGGTCCCACTCCCTCCTCAGACGGGAAGGCCCACCTGGCTTTCCTCCTTCCCATTTTGGCCCCACAACCACCCTGGGAAGGAGACCAGGTTTAATTTTTTATTTTTTGAAAAAAGAGAAGAAGACGGGGGGGCAGAGAGAAGGGGTGGCCGCCCAACCAGCGTCGTGCTCTAACCATGGCCCCACCCCCTCCTTTTTAAAAACTCCCTTCCCTCTCTTCAACCCCAAGAGACTTTAAGCCGGGCCACCTTGACGCACTCGGCGAGCCTCTTGGCCAAATCGGAGGAGAGCTGGTAACGGATCATCGGGCACTTCTTCAAGGAGAGGAGCAGAGCCGTCAGCCCCTGGGTGGCCCTGGACAGTTGGGCCGGATCCCAGTTACGACCCTGCGGATGGAAGGGAAGAAGCCGTTCCTGGTGTGTGCGAGAAAGGCCTGGATCAGGCTCACGGTGGGGACCCATTCCCCGGATGGAAAGCAATCTCATCACGTTCCAGATTGCACCACTTGGTGCTTTTCCTCCCCCCATTACTTAAAAAAACAACAACTAAGTGTTAAGACCGGAATAATGACAGCATGAATGCCCGGAAATGACCTTTAGAAGCCACTTTAGAAAGTAACTAGTAAATGTTACTCATTAGACACCAAGGAACGTTGCTTGTTATGTTACTTTTGAAAGACAGCCTGGTCGCCTCCTTGTTTCCCAAAAGGGTAACTCGTCCCAGGAGACTACATTCCTCGTAGGAAAGGACATCACTTACAAGATCTGATTTGGCGAACAAGAACAAAGATCCGCGGTGTTGCTTCTTGCACCCAAATGGGACATTTTGCCTTCCGCGCTCAAAGGGGTGTTTCCCCCCAGAATCTGCACAGAGCAAGACCTAGAGGGGAGGCACGCTGGGGCTTTACCCCCAAAGAGGGGGCAAACTATGCTAAATAAAGATATAAAGCCTCCGTGGATAAAACGGCTGGACACACGGCATGAAAAGCCAAAGGGCATTCAGGCTGCAAAACCCTGCAAGCCAGAGCCGGGCGGCTTCTTCATTTTGACCACCATTCCAAACACTTTATAAAATCGCAATAATTGTACGAAACTAACAGCCGCGCAGAGAGGTGCTCTCAAGCCACGCGCCTAAGGAAACACCCGCCTCCCATGGCTGCAGAAGGCAGGGATTGGCCAAGCCCCACCGGACACCTTTAGTCTCTGTTTTTCTCCCCCAGCCTGAAAGCCCCGAGGGGGTTTTGCATGTGAACCGAAGGAAAGAGGCACGGATGTGTCCCCCCCCACCCCTGGTCGCTCCCTACCTGATAGCAGACTGGGATGTTCAGAGAGAAGACATGAGGGTTCACAGCAATGTAGTCTCCATAAAATTCCTGCAAAATAAAATCAGGGAGCGGCGTCAGTTGGTTGCAGCCAAAAAGTCTTGAGGTTCCTGAAAGGCTAGTAGGTTTTTTTTCAAAATGTGTAAGCTTTTGGGGAGCCCGACAGCCCATGTCCTCCGACGGAATTCTCTGCTGCGCATTCTCGGCTCTATTGCAGAACCTGGAACTGTGCACACGCACACCTGGATTGACATTAAAAAGACAGAAGCACTGCAGAAGTGGGCATCTTCCAAGATATGAAAAACCCTTTGGCTCAAGACCGTCACCAATGAAGACGGCGTCAAGGCCAAGGAAACTCCTTACCGTGCTCATGTGGGGAGCCGCCCACAGCTCCTGGCCTCAGGAACTGATCTGGGGCCAAACCAACCAGGAGGAGATGAAAGTAAGGCCATAAATTTGCCCCCCCCCCGGTAAAGAGATGGGCCAAGCAGCTGCTAACCAGAGGTGAGACCGACAGCTCTCCAGCACGGCCTCCGGGATGCTCAAACCATAACTTTTTGCATCTCTGTGTGGTTTTCTTCTGAACATTTCTGACTTGGGCACAAGGAGGTCTAGAAACTTGGCATCAAGATGCAAGCGGTCACTGACCCCGGTGGTTGATGGGAACAGCTCCTTGCACAAGCCAGAATGGCAGAGGCGCGGTAGACAGGGCAACCAAAACAGACCAAATGTCTGGGGTTGGCTGGCGCCTGTATTTTAGTCTTCCTGAAAAATTACAAACCCCAACCCCTTTTTTTGAAGAAGTGCACCTGAACTTCGGCCACCACCTCTTGTTCGTCCGCCTCGGCCAGGGACTTGATGTCGCTCTTGCTAATCACGTTGCTGAAATCTGAAACAAGACAAGGCAAAGGTAGAGGGGAGCCCCTACGTGATCTGCCAAAGAGCCCCCGGATGAAAGGAAGCATCCCGAACCTTACAAAGAGAGGCAGGAAGAACCCGGGTGGGAAGGACGTAATCGTCCTGAGACCACGATCGCCAGGGGAGGCCTTTGTTTACATGCAAAGACCTAGGGTTTGCGCGCAGTGTCAGGGCGGCAGCCAATCCTACAATTCAGCCACTGGTTTACTTAATGTGGTTTTGCTGGTCTGTCCAAGTTAGGCCGATGAGGGCAACATCCTGTGAAGCACGGATCCTGAACAGGGCAAACTTTCCTTCCACTGCTGCCTCCACCCCAAGATCTTCACCAACCCCCCTTTCCCTTCCAGCTGCATGAAAATCAGCCGCAGCCTTTCAGAACGCAGGGAGTGGCTTTCCCACACGCCTGCCTTTGTTGAGAGGCCTAGCGTGACATCTAGAGGCCGGATCGCCTTTGCTCCTGCCGGTCCGTGAGCCCACCGTCTCTCCGTGTCCTCTCATCCCGCCCTCGAGGCCCAGAAGCCTGGCCTCTCTCTACAGCCCTAAGCAGCCCGTGGAACCGAAGCCAGCAATTCCACATTATTCAGAGTAATCTATGTAACACCGTCGTTCCGCAGGCTGCACAGATTTAAAGTGAAAAGCCTGGGCTGTGGTGGAAATAGCTGGCACGTTTGAAAAGAAGAGGGCAAAGGAAAGGGCAGACCGCACAGACTTACAAATAAAATAAGTGCTGTACTTCGGCCTCCGCAGCTCCTGGATGAGGTACTCTACGTTTTCCTAGACAGGAGGAATCAAGACAAACAAGCTGGGGGGTCAGTTGGAGACCGACTCTCGCAATGTGGAAAGGAAAGGGGGTTAGTTTCACCCGGGACGTTTGAAAGAGGTTGCCAGGCCACCACGAAAGAGGGGTGTCTCTCGGGGGACAGGGGAGCAGGCAAACGATTCAGCGGCGAAACCTCAAAAGGCCCCAGGCTTGAAACCCCCACCACCACCAAAACAAATCAGTCACCAAGAGGGAGGATAGGAAGAGATCTGGTTTGGGAACAGAGATCCGTGGCTTTGGTGCCACGGCGAAATCCACGCCTGCTGAAGCTCGGAAGGAGGGGGGGAGACAAGTGGGCCAAAGATGGACCCCCAGGGTCCTGAAGGTTGGCAGGAGAGAATCCCAGGGCGGGCGGGGGTCCCGAGGAAGGCGGTCACTCCCAGCAAGCGAAGACAGCACAAGGAAGAGCAAAAAAGGGCACACAGGTCAAGCCGGGGCCCTCTCCTTGTGTCGGGCTCACAGGGCCCATCACCCCCGAGAGTCGGGCCGGGGGATGATGGGACGCGGCAGTCCGTCCTCCTGCTCTGCGGGAAGGTGAGGGTCGGTGTGTGTGTGTGTATGTGTGTGTGGACCCTGGCCCGGTGCCCCCTTACCTTGGTGGGTCGCAGGAAGCAGAGGGCCTTGAGGTGCTTCATGCTCTCCCGGCTGGCCGAGTCGAGGCGCTCGAAGAGGTAGACCTCCTTCTGCAGGATCTCCGACTGGGTGTACACCATGCTGACCATGCCGGTCTGCTCGGGAGAAAAGCCGCCGGAGCGGGGCCCGGAAGGGAAGGGAAGGGAAGGGCGGTCAGGCGGGGCTGCTCGGTCCGCCGGGCGCCTCCTGCCCCCCCCCCGCCGCCGGGGATGCCCAGGCCAGCAAGGCCATGTATATAGGGAGGGGAGGGGAGGGCCGGGGGGGGGGCAGCCGGTCTTGTCTCCCCCCCTCCCTCTCCCCCCCTTGCCCAAAGCCAGGCAGGGGAGGGAGCAAAGCCCACCGCCGGGCTGGACTCCACTCACCGTCTCTTTGTCCATCAGCAGGACTTTCATGCCGGCCCCGCTGTCCTCGATCATCTTGGCGATGTACTGCTTCACGGCAAACACCACGTTCATGTCGGACCCTCGGATGGGGCGCCCGGAGGGGGCTCGCGATCGGCGTTACAAAACAAAAACCCTCCAAACCCCAAACCCCTCGGGAGCCCTCCTGGATCCAGGAAGGCTGCAAAGAGGAGAGCCTTCGCTTCCTCCTCCCTGGCTCGCCCTCCCTCTTTCTCCTGCAAGGCTGGGAACTGTAGTTCCGCCGCCGCCTCCTCCTCCTCAAGCTGAAACTACATTTCCCAGAAACCTCCTCCTCCGCCGCCGCCTCCTCCTCAAATTTCTTTCTGCAAATCTCGTGCCTGCCCGTGAAGCGAGGCACGTCTGAACGCGGGTCCCGCGGTTGGCTTGGGGGTTTGACGAGGAAAGGGTTTTATTGGAACTCTGTTCCCGACGGAGCCGGCCGGGGATACAATATGGACTCGAGGGCGTCTTTCTTGTTACTGTTGCTAGATTTCTAAATTACGAACTTGCAAAACCAGGGGGTGGAAAAAAACACGCGCGCGATTGAATGCCAGCCCCCCCCCCAAAAAAAGCAGGTGTCGCATAATAATGTATATAAAAATCTACCTGTAAATATTATATAGATTGCTGGATATTGATGCGTGTTTTTGCAAAGAGAACTAGCTTACAGATGTTTGCACATCTTATAAATATGTAGCAAAAACTGATCTATAAGGGGGGTTACTTTGTTTTATTTTAATTTTTGTTTTGTCACCAGAACCAGATTTCAGAAGGCCACACGGATCGTTCAGGAACACACACAAACATATCCTCTCTGCGACACGTGTCATCCAAGATGGGGTGATGCTTTTAAAAAAAATCCCCGGGGCTTCCCGCGTGCAATTCCACAAAGCGCCGGCAGAGGGCGCCTGTGGTCCAGAGAAGGGAGGCGCGGAGAGACCGAGATACTGTACGGTAAGACTTTTAGTGTGTGTTTTAATTATTGATTTTATTCTATTTATTTTAAAAATGTTTTGAATTTAAAATTTAATTGCTGTTGTACATTGTGCAATGGGCTGGTGCTATGAAAGCCCAGCATTTTGACCCTTTTGATTCTCGCTGAAACCAAGTCGCCCTTGTTTCTGGGGAAATAATACAGGCTGGGGTTTTGGCATCTGCTTTTCTCAGAGCGAAAATGCAGGGGCTTTTTCTTCTCTGCAGCACAGCCTGGAAAAGTCGCTTTTTTGCATGACAGCCCCCTCCCCCCAAAATGTCCCAACCGTCACCGCGGACTCTCATTTGTAATGGTAACTTTTCCAAACGCTGTTGCGGCTTGAAAAGACATGGGCCCATCCACCTCTGAGCCGATGGCAGGGCAAACCCTGGGCCAACGTTCCACTCTTGGCCTGACTTTTCCACTCATCTTTCCTTTTTCCACTCCCCAGTTTATCTTCCTTAGAACCCTGTGAGGTAGGTCAGGGATGTGAAAGGGAAAGCAGAGGGTGGCTCAAGGGCCCTTCTTCCGCTCCTTCTGGGGGGGGTGTCTTTGAGCCCAGTGTGGCTCTTTGATTCCAGGAGGGTGGCAGCAAAGCCCCCCCCCCCACTGTGGCAACAAGTGGCATCACAGGGGCTGGAAAGGAGGGATGGGCAGATTTGGGGTGGCTGGGCCCAGCCATGGCTTCCCATTCCTCTCTTGGCAGCTACCCTGTTTCCCCAAAAATAAGACCTAACCTGAAAAGAAGCCCTAGTAGGATTTTTCAGGATGCTCGTCACGTAAGCCCTACCCCAAAAATAAGCCCCAGTTAAGTGAAACCCCACCTTGTACCCTCGTGCAGCAACCGGAAGAAGAGCACAGGACTGTATTTGAATAAATGTACTGTAGATTGTTTTACATGAAGAAAAATAAAACATTCGTTGAAAATAAGCCCCAATGCATTTTTGGAGCAAAAATGAATATAAGACTCTGTCTTGTTTTTGGGGAAACACGGTAACAGCCGGGACAGCTAAGAGCAGCTGAGGCGACCTCAGAGGGATTGGGGCTCAGTGGCCTGGTCTACAGTCCGAGGATCCCTTTCCTCTTGATCGCCCCTTTGGAACATCCACACAGGTCTCTTTGGCAAAGAGCAAGTGTGACCCCAGTGGCTGACGCGCTTGGGGGTGCTTGCCAAAAGAAGAAAATAAGAAAAGAGGCAAAAAGGTGCAAGAAGAACTCTGATGAGTTGTTTAATCCCCTAATACTGGGGATTAGCAGCTATTCCGAGCACAGCAGTGCTAAATCGAGGAGACGGGAAGTGTCATAAATCCAGGCCACCTTCGCTTCTGGGCCCGCTATTGATAGGCGAAAGATCAACGCTGCCTTTCTCCTAAGCAGCTAGGCAGCCGTTCATTCTCAGCTTGGAGACAGAAGGCCAGGACCCTCCCTGCCCAACCCCTTGGCCAAGCTCTGGATACATCTGTCTCCCTCTTTGAAAATCTCTATTTGTACCTTTCCCAAAACTGATAGGCTGGACTACAAGCCCTATCATCCCCAGCCTTTCGCTCCCATGGCACTGGGGAAGCGCCTTTCTGAACTGAAGGCTTGAACTGGAAAGTGAGGCAAAGAGTCTCTATGTGGATCGGGGGCTGGACGTAGAGTGGAACACCATCCGGCTTCTTTTTAAGCCCACCACCCTGCTTCCACTTTTATTGAATGAGGCACCCCAGGGCCCACTTCTTTGAAAAAGTGCCCTCCCTAGGGAGGAGTGTCCAGCCCGAGGCGTTCATGAGAAAAGACCCAAAAAGAGGAAAAGGCCAGAAGCCTCGAAGTTGTCCGCCACCCACTGTGAGCACCGCTGGGAAAGCAGTTGTCACACAGATCTCCCGGTCCTCCCTTTTCCTCCGCTCATAAGGAACGTACTGCAGCGGCGTTTGAATCTCTTGCTCCTTTTGCACAATTCCACCTAAATCGTCACGGGCAAACTCCACACGCGCCTGCCTCCCTCAATTGCAGTTCCCCCACCCACCCACCCAATTTCCCTTGTTCTTGCACGGCAAAACCCACTTCCTCTGGTCCTCCCACGGATGGAACTGTCGCCGCCGATCGTACCTAATGGTGCTAAAAATACCGCCAGCTATTCAGCATTAATCAAGATATTATTCCACCCTCTTTCAAGCACTGTTGAAACTCTCAGATGGGTGAAGGCGACGCTTCGGAGAGACTCCGACCGGGGGGTGGGGGTGGGAGATCCCTCATTCCATGTAGACTGAACCGAGGGGCTTACCAGATCTAGCCGCGTTTTTTGTGAAAGTGCAGCTGAAAAAGGTGGTCAGCAAACAATATCGGTATTTATTTGAGGGTCATCTCTGAGCGCGATCGGTTCACGAGGGGACATTTCCGTGAAAATGTTAGCCCCAGTCGGCAGGTGCGTCCATACATGCGGTGACAGGGTTCGGGACTTGAACGGCTCCTGCACATTTCAGACTAAAATCCGGAGCAGATTTCCTGCCTTGCGAAGACATCAGAGCCGCTAAGCTTTACGTGTGGCCTCCATGGTCGAGTTGGGATTTGAAACCAAGTCTCCTGAAACTTAACCCAACACTCTTTTTTTTGGGGGGGGGGGAATTATTAAAGTATATACAATACCGGACACCGTGCACTTCTCCTACACAGTAGTAACCTTTCAGCACCTTGGAGCCTGACAAGCCCCCCACAACACCGATGAATTTTGAGAATTGGTTGGCTGAAAAATGGAGCCTGCCTCAGCTCTGTGCCTGCGTGCATTTTGCATCTCTTTCACCTCTCACTGGCTTGGCCCAGACCGTGCTGCTTTCTCTTTCTCTCTGATCTTTCAATTATCCTCATCCTCTTAGAACGGCAGAGCTGGAAGGGACCCTACGGATCACCGAGCCCATCTCCTCTCCGGGAGGCCCAGTAGGGAATCGCACGCCCAGCTTCGGGCTCCGCAGACAGAGGCCGAAACCACAAGACACAGAAATGATCTCTTCTTGCTTTGGCCCCCCCAAAGTCCTGGTTTTGTGGCTTCTCCTCCACAAATTCCACCTCAGGATCTCGTACGCCTTCTTAAGCTCAACAAACTTTGCTCAGAAGCTGGGGGGGGGGGAGTCCAAATTCCGCTGGGAGGTGCAGGGAAGAGAGGAGAAGCCCGAAGGGCCCGGCTGCCGTGTGTGTGCGTGTCGCCTCCTCTTCCTTGGGCTTCCCAGCCATCTGTTCGTGTGCCTTGATCCCCCCTTTTCTTCGCTACAATCCCTTCTATCCTCTTTATTGCGCTCTCTTCCCGCTTGGCCTGGTGGCTCACAAAGAAATCCTCATCCTCTCCCACCGCCCCTTGCCCACGCCTTGCAAGCTAAGCTGGCACCCATCACCATCTTCTCCCGTACAAAGGGGTGCAAAGCCTCCGGGTCGGGGGGTGGGTGGGAGAGCTTCCTCCACGGCGGGCAGGTATTCTCGCAGGATGTCTTGCAGCGACAAGACCGAGCGCCACCAGCTGATGCTCAGCCCTGTGTCGATTTCAGCGGATTCCAGCCCCCTTTGGGCTCCTCCTCTGGGCTCTCTTTTCATAGGAAATATGCCCCCAGAAGTTTGGGAAGTTGCCTTTTTTTTCCCAATGAAACTCCCAGAATGCCCTTACTGCCGCTTCCCAGAATCCTCCACAGGGTGTCTGGGGGATTTTGGGAGTTGTGGTTCTCAAAAGGAGCTTCTCCAGGCTTCTGGAAAGGCGGACGGTTGAAAGAGGCGGAGGACTCAGAGATCGGGAACAGAGCCCCGTTCCTCCAGCGAAGCAAAGAACATGCCCGGTCATTTGTTTCTTTGTGTTCAGGATCAGCAAAGGCATCCATGCTGCAACACTGTGGAGATGACAGGATGTGCGTCTCTGTGTCCTTTCCTTTGCGTGTTGCTTTGTCACTTCCCTTTAAAGGTGAAGGCGTTTTGGTGAAATGTGTGCCATCGGCTCTTTGCTCACTCAGGGACCGAAACCCACAGATCGAGTGAAGGTGTATTTCTCCCTCAATCTGGATGTCGGCTTTTTAAATTTAAGGTGGCTGCCTGTTTTTCCGGTGGACGCTGTCAATCTGCTATAGGGTACAATGCTGCACCCCATGTAGACAAACACACATGCTGGGGAACAGGCGTAGACTTGAGAAGCCTTTTCTGACGGACATCCTCATGCTTACCTCCTGGCTAAAAAAAAGTGTTTAGGCTGCTGCATTCCTGTTGGTTTATAGAGAAAGGGCCACACACAGAAATCCTCCGGGGCCCCCCCCTTTGCACCAGAACTGGGGGTGGGGGTGGGGGGAATGAAAACAAAACAACCTAGCATTTCCATTTAATTATTCTTTTTCTTTTCTTTCAGTGCCAAGAAAACAAAACGAGGTGCAGTTTTATATGGATGGAGCCGGACTCACACGCTGGACAAACCTTTCTTTCTTTGCTGGACTTTTCTGTGTTCCCAGAAATGATAAACAGTCCTTTTGTTAAAGGACATAAACAACGGCTGAGGAAGAACAAAGGCAGCGATTCACATCCCGGGTCAGCTGGGGTGGCCACATGATCGCAACAGCCCCCCCCCCCAAAGCTTCCTGCTCCCACTGATGTGAGGATTGAGGCCGACTCTGGCCTTTCAGAAAGATGACACTCCCCGCAGCTAAGCATCCTCCTTTGCTTAGAGGCAGCTTTCCTTTAGCTGCTGGTTCTATTGGCTGGGGATGATGGGAATTGCAGTGGCATGCGTCCATGAGGCACCAGGTAGGATCAAGATGTTTTAGGGAAATGAAAGCAATTCATTCAGGCAGTAAGGAAGCATGCTGAGGTTGAGCTTCCCCTGCGCTTAGTTGTAAAATCAGGAGTTATTGGCTAGTGCCTAGGCAGTCCTGAAACTGGTGAAGCAAAGAGTAAGAAGCAGAGAAAGCAGAAGAAGTGTGAGACAATCCCCCCACCTCTGAATTCCATGACTTTATTTGAAATAACCATTCTGCTTTACCTGGGGGAATCTAGAAAACAGAGCATGGGAAATGCATATTTTTTGAACAACAAAATCCCAAGGGATTTTGTAAACTCTGAAATATGGTGAAAATAGTTGATGACCCCTGAGGGAGCAAGCAGTCAGCAAATCCTGTGCAACCTGGGCTTTCTGGTCTAATCGCACGATCTGATCACCAGCTGGAAGCATGACCTGGCTAGCTTGCGATATATTGATTATTGCCAGCTGACACTCTCTAATGGCTCAGAGAGGCCCTTGGGGGCTCCATTGCGCTGGAAACGATGGCGCGTCAGTCAGTGTCTCTTTATAGCTTTGTTTCTCACAGCCGGTGAGAAGTTTGAGAAAGGGGATCAAAAAAATCCAAGCTGTGGATCAGCTTAGTCCCAGTTCATGGCAAAATCAGTGAGGTTTTGCAAATGAATGGGTGAAACAAGATTCCTCCAGCCTGGTGGACCACTAGGGCTGCTGGCCTCTGTCTTTTCCCTTAAGGAGGCCAGTTGCTCACTTCCTCCCTGCCTTTCAGAAAGATGACACACAAGACAGCCAGAAGCTGAACACACACACACACACCCGCCGCCGCCGTACATATTCGGCATGCTTTGCCTGTCAGCGTGCTGTTGGCAGCCCACAGCTGGGAGAATGCAAAGCACTCGGCTAGCTGCCTGGAGGCTGTCGCGTAGGGGACACGGTGTCCCTCTCCTTACGGGGCCTGGCGAGCTCCGGAGGGCTGCCCACAGCCTCATTGTTCCTCTGGGAGCGGGGCCTTCAGGAAGGCGCTTGGCAAGGGTGGCGATTCTGCGATTTCACAGGACCAGGAGCTACTAACAGCGAAGGGCAGTCTTCCCTGCCCCACTCAGGCCCCCAGACCTGTGGAAGGAGAACCTCATCTCTGAAAGGACCTGACCTTTTATTGTTCCTTCCCTCCTTTCCCTTTTTTATAAGGGTGGTGAGGAAGCAATCAAGCAATTTCCAGCCTTGCCGCTCTCTCTTTCTGGCTGTGAAGAGCCAGCCACTGAAGCCTGGACGTGCATATGTTCAAGAAATAATGTAAGCCTTTTTAAAAAGCAGCCCCCCTTTTAATACAGTAACTATAAAACCTAAATTAAAGTAATCTGCGATACTGGGTTTGCACTTCTGCATGAAGTGCATCCTTTGGCTGTGAGGTATTGTTGTTTTATAAGCGAATGAAGGTTGTATGAAGAAAAAAGGCAGGAGCTGAAAGGGATCGGTAGAAGACTTTTAATATTTGGGTTGTGTTAGCCTTTCTAATAATAAGTGTTTATATGGCACAAGTTATTAACTGCTTTTCTTTAGCGTCTCATGAGGTGTTTGAAGTTGCCTGAAGTCGTGTTTCAAGTTAATTTGGGTTGGCAGAGGGATGTGTAGGTATTGTAAAAGTTACTTTTTGGACTACAACCCCCAGCACCTACTATTCAGCCAGAGTAGTGGATACTGGAGTGTGTAGTCTAAACCGAACCCTGACGCCTCCCAGGAAAGCAGAGGCCAATGAATTAAAATAATAATGATTTTTTTTTTTAAAAAGACACGAAATCCAGACCTTTGGGTCATGGATGGGGCCGCGAGGCGTTTCGTTCGCCCTTCCTCCTCAACAGAGTCTTCCTTCAGGTCCGCCTCGTCCCCATCTATCCCGGCCGCTTCCTTCCTAATTAGGAGTTTGGGGGCGTGGTTTCCCTCTCCACCCCCCCCTCCGCCGAGGCCTTTTGATTGGCTCAACTGCCCTGACGGCCGAAGAGGAGGAGGAAGAAGGCGAGGAGGGGGCGTCCGCCGCGCGACGTGTCCCCCTCTCGAAACGCCTCCGGGCGGAAACCGCGGCCCGCGCGCCGAGTTCCGGGACGGTCCGAAGTGGCGCAGAGCGAGCGAGCGAGGAAGGGTCCGGCGGCAGACACGCGCGCGCGCCCGCGCACATACACACGCACCCACTGCCGCTCGTACACTTGTTTATTTATTTCTCTCTCTTTCTCACACACACACTCTCTCCGCCTGTGGGGAGAAAGAGAGAAGCCTCCACCTTCCGGCCGGAGCGTCCCGGTCGCCGCGACTGAGGCGAGGCTCCGCCCCTTTCGCCTCCTCCCTCCCCCTCCCCCGCCTGAGGGGAAGAGCGCTTATTTCCCTTCGCCTCCCCTCGCAGCCGGCGGCCCTGCGAGGCGCTCGGGATGGCGGCGGCGGCGGAGGACGACGGCGAGCAAGGTGAGCGGCGGCGCCTCTTCCTCCTCCTCCTCCTCCTCTTCCTCCTCCTCAGGCGGGACTTTCTTTCCCCTCAGAACTTTCTCGCGCCCCTCCCCCTCCTCACGCGCCTCCAACGGCCGCCTAGGCCCCTCCCCTTTCGAACGCTCAGGTGCGCCCCCTCCCCTCCCCCCTCCTGTTTGTCTCGCCCGCTGGCCCCGCCCTCTCTGAGGCAGGACGCGCCCCTTTGGAACTCTGGGGGCCCCCCGCCTGGCTCCTCCCACTTTGGGGTCCCGTCCTTCTGGCCCCGCCCCCTTCCCCCGAACTCTTGTCTTGCTCTCCTCGCTTGTCCCCTCCCTTTTTAGAACTCTGGGGGGGTCCCTTCGCTCCGCCCCTTTTGGAGGAGGCCACGCCTTCTTGTCCTTCCCCCTTATCTTTTTCGGGGGGGCACCCCCCAGATCCTTCCTTCCCCCCCATGTGGGCTACTCAAGTTGGTACCTTTCAGACTGGATGGGATTAAAGTTCCCATTATCCCCAAAGGTACAGTTTTAGCTCAGGGTTGGATGGGAGATGTAGTCCAACATGGCTTCCTGTGGGGTCCCCCCCCTCTCCCTCCAACGTTACTGTGAACTCTTTCACCCCACTAGCATAGCTCTCTCCGAGGAGGGTGGGTGTTATGTCTGTTGCGTAGGTGGGGTTGATGGGAAGTGTAGTCATGCAGGCGATCTTCCTTTCTCTGCCTCCTGGCAGGGGCTCCTTGTAACTCCTTCTTTAGGGTCCCCCCTAACTCTGCCCGTCCGTCCGTCCCTCCCTGTGCCTTTTGTCTCACTCTGGCTTGGCTGCTCGCCTGGCCCCCTTTGCACCACTCTCTACCCCTGCGTGCCCCCCCCACGCCTCACCCTCTTTCCTGCTTGATGCCTCCAGCCCCATCTGTGCTACCCCACCGTCTCTGGCGGCCGTCCGACACCCCCCACCCCCCAGAATATCCCTGTTTTTTGCGGTCCCGCCTCCACAGAGCACTTCCTCAGCCTTCCTTTTTCTGCTGGGTCCTGCAGACCCTGAAGCCCCCCCTTGCCCTGTGCCCCCCCAAATGGCCCTCCCTGCTTCTTGAGCACCCACCCACCCCTTCTGTTCCTGCCAGCTTCTCCCCTGGGGGTCCTGGTCTCCTCTGCTGCTCCTGCCCCCCCATGCACCCTAGACACCCTGTCTGAGCCTCCCCATCACTCCTCCTGAGGTGCCCCCTTCCTTCCGGTTCCCACGGTCCTCTCTGGACTCCTCCTCTCCCCCCGCCCCCCCATTCACAACCCCCCTCTAATAATCCAGGGAACAGCAACCCTGTGTGGGTGTGTGGACACACACACACACACACCCGGTCTCCCTGGGACAGCTCAGAGTCTCCCTAATAAAGGCCCAGCGTGCGCCTCCAGCTTTGATGCAAGGGAGCATTTGTGGTTTTCATGGCTGGTGTGAAACTTTCCCTTTTGGACTAGCCCGTGCGTGTGCGTGATGATGATGATTGTGATGATCACACAGGCCGGAATAGGGAGCCGCCTCTCCCTGGAGTAATTCAGGTTCTATTTTTAGCCGATGCGTTGAACGTCTATCTGGAAGGGAAAGGTGGGGTGGGGTATCGGCTTGAGTGTTCACAGGCCTGAGTGTGTGTGTGTGCGCGCGCGTGTGGGTGTGTGGTTCTTTGCTTGGCCTTGGAGTCAAACAGCACGCGATATGAGCCATCCTGACTCCTCTGCGGAACTGCCGCACGAACTGCCGCACGGTTGCTAAGTTAATATTTATCAAGCCTTGCTGGTCCTGTACAGGAGGGGGAGTGAGCATCCGATGTTTTCATGGTCTCAGGCCAAACCTGTTGACTTGGAAATTGCAGAGCAAACAGAAATGTTAGGAGCCGCTGACGGTGGCAGAGCGCCTGTCCTGCCCCCTCCGTTCTCTACCCGATAAAGTCATGGCACGGGTGGGAGAAGCAGGTGCAAGAGGGTCATGGCCTGCCCTGCCTTCCCCTCTCGGGAGTCCCTCTTTCCTCTCCGTGGACCTCCTTGGCATCATCGCAAGGGCTTTCTCCCATTAGTCGGTGCCGGGTGGGGGGTCTGGATTTTGGGCAGCAGAGACTGGATGCTGGGGAGAACCAGGACTCCCCCCTGCCCACTGTTTTGACCCTCCCTCCATAGGGGAAATGGAGAGGGGTGACTTGTCTTCTCCGAGCACTGATGAAAACAGGAAAATTAAATCCTGTGGGGCAAGTCTTGTAGACATCTTTAGTAGAAAATGTAGTTGGTTAACCGAAATTGGTGTAGAATGGAACTCTCTCTTTCTTTCTAACTTTTTGCATTCTGTCCTTCTTGAGTCTTCCGTTTTGGGTCTCTTTAGATCACTGATGCATCGGTTTCCATGTCTCTAGGACAGACGTTCCCAAAATGTGGCCCTTCAGACACACAGGGCGTCAACTCCCAGAAGTCTCCACCAGCCTGGCCAGCGATCTGAGATTCTGGGACCTGAAGTAAAAAAATCTGGAGTAGAGATTCTCCCCTGTGGAACTCGGAAGTTGGCTGGGTGTTTGGACCCATTTGTAAGAATTTGTTCTGCCTTGACTGCCGTGTCTTCCCGCAGGGGTGGCGGGCCATTTCCTTCCAGCTCTGCCTCCCACGAGCATTCCCTTTGGGACTTTTTGGTGTGGCCATGGTGGCTTTGGACGCTTGCGTTTACAGCTACGAATATGGCTGGAAACATGAATGTCTCTAAAACCTACTGTAAACCATAAAGGGCAAGGAAAGGATGTTAGTCAACACAGCCAGTATGGTGTGGCAGCTAGAGGGATGGACTAAAACTGGGTTCGAATCCCCGTTTGCTGCAAGTCAGTTCTGACTTGTTGGCAGGCAACACGCAGTGGATATGAGAAATGGCTTTTTTTTCAAGGGGATGTTTTTGTCCTTCCTGTTGTAGTGGGATTCCTTCGTAGAGCGACTGGCGGGGCATAAAACACAACAGGTTTGCATCTACTGCCCTTCTCCTGAGCCCTTTTCAGTATCCCGAATGAATCATCTGTTGTTCTCTCAGGCCTCAAAGCCTCCTTGCTCATCTGGAATCCGTCTTTGTCATTTCTTCTTTCTTTTGGTTCTCTGCAGTCCTCGAGCCACATCCCTCCCTGGTAGCAGCAGCGAGGATGTTCTCAGTGGTGCGGTCATCTGCACCTGCCAGGGCTGACCGCCGTGTGCGTGTTCGTTGTCTCGTCTTGTTCTCTTGGCTCTTGCTATTTGTCAGACAGCAGCATGTGGTATGGTCACACTTCTTGAGTTGTTGTTGCGAACATAATGGTGCTCACTTGTGATTAGGTATTTGTTAATTTTGGGTTCCGTTCTTCCTTGTTAGCCATGGTCTGAGGTTGTGCTAAACTGTGGCATGTTTCCCCCATCGGGAGGCATCCATGACGCAAATGAAAGCTTAGAGTAGTCAAACTCTCAGGCAAGTTAAACTTAGCTTAGGTTCATCAAAATAGGACAGCTTTTCCAATCATGATTTGATGTTGGGTTGTTTCTCTTAACCTCAGTTAGAATTAACCATGGTTTGCTGGGTTTCGAGGACACGGGGGTTAATACAAATTGGAAACAATATCCTTCCAGACTCTGTTGTGCTGAAGAAGGAAAGGAGTAGACGGATCCCTTCTGTGGCTTTTTTCTCATCATATGAAATCAGAGATTTGGAAAGCCACGTTTTGGGACTTCCACTCCCAGAATCCACAGCCACTTAGGCAGCGTTGCCTCTTGCTCCCCAAGTTGGTGGATCTGGTGGGGTTGGGAAGGGTTAGGGTAGCACCTTCTGGTCCTGTGTGAGTTTGGTTTGTTTTCTTAAAGACCCAGGGCACGTGATCCAAGACAGATTTGGGGTTGTTTATTCTGCCAGCTTGCCTCTCTCTGACCTTGGGCCACTTGCTGGGTTTCGGCCCAAGGACTCCCCTGGGCGTTGTTTGTTTGTTTGTTATTAATGTTTACAGCAGATGCATTTTATGCCACAAAAGCACTTCTGTCAGTTCTGCTGATGTGCTCGTTCCCCACAGTCATCTCCTTGAAAAGTTTGGAAATAGCCCAAACTAAACTCTTTGCTGCTCGGGGACAGAGCGGACCTCCCTGCGTCCAGCGACAGGAGGGGCTCCCTGTGCTTTCCTGGGTGCTGAAGGTGGCCAAGGAACCGCACGCAGGCGCCACTGGCCGCCGCCTCACCGCAAACTCTGATTCCAGGGCCATGACTAAGGTGAGGTGATGCAACGGTGGCGCTTGTCCAAGAAAGACTTCCATCCCTTTGGCAGGTAAGGGCTGCGCCCGGCCACACCCTGCTCCTCCTCCGCACCCATGGGAACTGAGCCCGGTGGCAGGGAGGGCCTTGGCCCCGGGTCCTGAGGCGAGCAGCACTTCCAGCACGGCAAATTCGCACCTTGGTCCCCTCTCCACATTGTCTTGGTTCTGCGCAGAGCGCGGAAATCTGTCTCTTCTGGCATCTGTTCCCGGAATCAGCGTTTGGAAATAATGAGCTGCAACTGACATCGGTTCCTCTCAGTGGTTTTGGGGGCGTCTGCGTGCAAATGGGGCTGTAATGGCATTACGATCTAAAGTCAATTTGATGGGGGGGGATCAAGCCTACTTAATCGGCGTGACCACTGGGCAATGGGCATGCTAGTCCCAAAGCTGGGTTGAACCCAAGAGGGTCCATCGTGGAGGTCCACAGAAAGGGTATCTGCGTTGTGCCTCCGTCTCCCAGTTCTGCTTTTGCTCACATGCCAGAGATGAGGGGGGCTCTGTGGCCCGTCTCCCTGACCCTCCTCGCCCCCCCCATGGCCTGGCTTCATTGGTGCTGCCCGGTGGGGGGGCAGGCCTCCTGTCTCCACCTCCCAAGAGACACTCCTGCCTATGTGGCGCAAGATGTCCCTGCTTTTGTCTCCACTGCCTGAGTTGGCCGATTGCAGGCCGAAGCCTTCAGAGGAGCCCAGGTCGATATAAAGAAAAACCTGCCCCTCCTGTTCTAAACGGCTGCTCCAGTCTCAGGCTTTTCCTGAGCCTTCCAAACTTTTTGCTGACCTTTTTTAATGTCATCCCCAGACACCCACCCACCCACCCACCCACCGCCTCCCAGCTCTGCCTGACAGCTCCTAACCTCCCTTTTCCCTTTCAATATATCGACCCAGGCTGCCGTTTTAGGGCCTGGAAAAGGGCATGCCGAAGTGTTGAATAAATGCTGGCCAACTGCTGCTTCCCCCCCCCCCGCAATGATCCTGCACATCTCTCTTCCTGAGACATCTGCACAGATGGGGTTGCTTCCCTTAGGACATCTTTTATTTTTAAAAGCCAAGGAGAGACAAATCCCCAACTCAGCCTTTCACAGTCTAAAAATCAGAATAAAGTCCCCATCTCTGTGTGTGTCTCTGTGGATAATAGAAAGAGGGGGAGAATCGCACAGCTGTGGTAAGAATTTGGGGGAGGCTTGCTTGGAATCTCAAGAATCGCCACAGTGGGATCTCAGTCTGTTTTCTGTGCCTCCCCCACCTTGCAAAAACAGAAGGTCTCCTTCTTAACTCCGGCTGCCGAGATCTTGATAAATGTTTTCTTGATACGGCTACAGGGCTGGGAGATTTTATTGAACATTCCTTGGAGGGGTTGACGGCGGTTTTAATTTTCCTTTTTAACTCATTGCCCTGGGGTGGCATCATCAGTCATGTTTTCTGTCTAGGTGTGACCTTTCCCCACACCCCCACTCGGCTCATTTGGGTGGCTGATCATTTCATTAGCTGATTTATCCTGGAAATTTCCTTTTATTAATTTTTTTTGTCAAAGTGTGCATGGGTTCCGGATCTATAGGTGCAAATAAAAAAAAAGTGGATGAGGGAAGGAAAAAAAACAATCGGATGAAGAATTTTTTAACCTGGGGAATAGGTTGGCAAAGGAAATAAAAAAGCAAGCTGTGACTGCTAGGTGTCCTTGATAGTTATGTCAGTAAACGTCTGTGGATTCTGTGAGATGATGCTAGATGGAACTTGCGTGTTCGGGGATGGTCTACCAGAGGCTGGTGCAAATGAGGCAAAATCTCACCTTGGTGTTGTGAGCTCCTCGGAAAGGCGCGGTTGGAAAAGTTAATTTAAAAAGCAGGTGGAAGTAATTTTTCCAAGCAATGTCCTGTGTTAGCACAGTGGTGATCTCGGAAACCAGAAAATAAGAACTCAACTCATGCTCTCTTTCAAATTTGGCCAGACGTCCTCACCTGGAGCCCTTCTGGCCAAAGATACCTGGGGCAGCCCAGGGGAGCACCCCCTTTGGCGTGGTTGCATCATAGCACTGACCATTGGTATGGGGCACCGGATTGAGCTTGCGGGTGCCTAGGTACCCACCTCGGCTAGTGTTGCCGTTGGGGAACATGCCTGCTGTCCATGGAACTACCTTGTGCCTGTTGTTTCAGAGGCTCCAGCAAAGCAGGACACGGCGGGTGGGTTGGGGGTTCCAGGAGCCGTCTTTGCTGGTGGTGGTTCTGATGCCTGATCTTGGTGGACCTTGACCTCGTCTCCTTTTCCTCCTCCTTTGGGATGCTGAGGCTTGGCGAGACAGACATCCCATAAATTCCATTCTGTAATAGGCCATCTGTTAAGTCACCGGGAGCTTTGACTCTGAGTGGGCCTTGGGCGAGGACAGGCAGGCTTTTGAGCCGAGGAGTTCCTCTGGCAATGTGTTGTTGTTTTTTCCCCCAACCGAAACTGTGAAGGATCTTCGGAGTGGAGAAGAGTTGAAGGAAGTGAGTACATGTTTATCCTGGGGAAGAGAAGAGTGAGAGGCCATTAGCTGGCCCTCTTCAGATACCACCTGCTCCAGAAGGTAAGGTCCAGACTCATGGGGTCCGGTCCCTAGAAGAGAGCGTGAGATGAGAAAGGTGCTGCTGGTGGCAAGAACTGTTGGATAGTGGAAATCAGCTCCCCGGCCCTGCAATCCTTGGTGATGGGCTCCCCAGTTCTTCCCGTAGAATCCCCATTTACTTTTTCCCGCCTTTGATTTCGCACCGCCGACTCCTGCTTGTTTCTGTCCTTACTCTTTTGGAATCGATGGAGGCCCCTTTGGGCGGGTGGGGGGCCTGCTTTGGGCCGTTCTGGGAAAACCCGGCCCTGGTCTGTGTGTCACTTGTCTCCATATGACTCAGAGAAGACGTTGTGTCTAGCCACGAGGGTGCCTGGGCCGAGGAGACTTCAGCCTCCTGGCTTCTCTGCCCCGGATAATGCCAGGCCATGGGGCCCCGTGACTCGCGCAGGGTGACAGATGGATGGATGCAAAATATGAGGAATGCAGGCATGGAGCCCTTTCTGTGGAGGCCCTGCTGCTCGGATTGCCACACGGGGGTTCCCCTGGATTTGCAAGCCCCCCCCTTCTGATCCTATAGTGGAGGCGGGGGGTTGGGCTCCTCGGGCAAGCCACCCTTTGCTGGTTTGTGATGATGACACTCATCCCCTTTGGTTGTGCCCGGTGTCTGGGGCTCCAGCTTTCCCTGACCTGGTGACTCTTTTGAAGCTGTGTTGGAATAGAGTGCCTATCATCCCCAATCGGCAAGATCACTGGCACCAGGCTGCGGAAGATGGAGGTATATCCTCCAAAACTTTACAATTATCCTTTTTGGGAGGAGGGGGGGTGGTAGTTCCAGAACCACCTGCCCAGAAAGAGGAAGTCACCCTGGTGGCTCATGGTCTTGAGAGCTGCATGCTGTCCTGCGGGGGGGGGGGGGATTCCATCCCTGAGGTTTTTAGGCAGCAGGGCTGAGCTGACCGGGCTAAAACAGGGGGTGGGCAGGGAAGAACGTGGGCTTTCCGAAAGACACGGAGAGATCCGCAGTACAACCACCCCTGCCAGCCAGGTGCTGGGCGTGCCTGCATCCTCTCAGCCTCCCTCCCTCCCTCCTGCTCTCAAAATGACAAAGCATGGAGACGTGTGGATTTGAGCTTTCAGGAACACTCCCAGGCCATTTGTGTTGACCTCTCCTCTCTGTGGTGGCCAGTTGCATTAAGGGGGCCTCTTCTCAAGCCCGGGGATTTTCTGGTGGCCTCAGAGTACAAGCCCCATGATCCCCTGGCCAGCTGTGCCCTTAGAGTGATGCCGGATCAAAATGGTTGGGGTCATCCTTTTGGCCCTGACCCTCAGACGCTGCCTTCCCCCCACCCTTGAAGGTTTGGGGCCTGAATTCCGCTCCTGCTGGCGATTGACTGGATTTGTGCCATTCCTTGAGCCTTCTCGCTTCGATTCTGTTTTGATTCATTTCTGTTGTTTTCTTGTGTAAAGTGCGTGAATGTTCTCCCTTATTTTTGTCCAGGGTTGTGAGGGCATTGCCAGTTGGAGTGGTATGCAGACATTTAAATTAAGTAATAAATAAAAAGGATCTGCCTGCCACTGGCGTTGGGAGAATGTGTTTTGCTGCCTGCGTATGTGGAGGAAGTGCATAAAAGGCAGTTACTGTTGGCATGCAAGGACATCCTTCTTCACTATCTCTTTGGACTTCTTGTGGGTGATGAGAGACTTCTAGGAACCCAGAAAAAGTCTGAGCTTCAGAACCACCCCTCATTTTGGCTGGTTTTGGTGTGCTCAACATTGTTTGTAACAGCTGCAACTCAAAATTCGGGTGCTTTGTTTACCTCCTGCTGATAAAAAGTGACGGAGGTTTTGTCCAGTCACACCATGTGGGCTCGAACTCGCCTCCCGATGAAACTTTTTTCCCTTTCACTCCGGATGCTGCTGCTGCAGATGGCTCTTCCCTTCTGAGAAGTTGTTCTGTTTTTGTTTTTTTAAAATTGAGTTCCGGGAGAAACATATCTGTTGGGTCCTTATCTTGTCCGGAGTTTTATCTCTTCTAAGTGAAGGCTTGTTCAAAAGCAGCGCTTGAAACTTGGCAGCCGGATCTAGGATGTTGGAACACAAGAGATGCTCAGCTCCCTCTCCCTGTGTTGCATTTCTTTTTCCAGCTCCTCTTCTTGGAGAAAAGGCTTAGGAAATTAAAAAGAAAATCAGAATAATCCGCTGCCCCTCCTGGCCTCCCTCCCTCCCTCCTTTCCTTCTTCCTTCTTTTCCATCTTCAACACCTTCCATCCATCCATCCCCATACTCCTCCTTTCCTCCCTTGGAAGCTCTTTAGCAACAGGCCTCCAAACCTCCCTTTCTCTGACTCGTCCCGTCCCTCGCCTGCAAGAGAAGTGGGGTCTCTCCGTCTCTTCTTTTCTCTCGCTTTGTGTGTGTGTGTCACACTTCCCAGAGTTCCAGACCAGCGGCTTTCCGGGGGCTTTGAGGTGCCGGCCTGTCACTCTGTGGGGCATCACACCGACAACATTGCTGCCCCACAGCACAGCTCGGGGGGGGGGGGGCTAAATTCTGTTCTTGGTGCCCAACCCTTTGGCAGGCAGCATTTTCTGGTGGGTAGAAACGCCACGCCGGCTTCCTTGGTGCTACGGATTCACTCCTGGCAGAATTGCTCGAGAGCTCCTTCCCCCAGAAAGCCGGGAGGTGAAAACTCATTCCCTGAAGAGCATCCTGCCCTGAAGAGAAAGCGGGGGCCCTTTTTCCCCCCCCATCTCCCGGCGCAGGCCTGCCTGGCCCTCGGGGAGCCCCCGGTTGCCCCCGCGGAGCCTTTGGCCACCTGCAAAGCCATCGGCTAGTAGGAAACGGTCCTGGGTTGCAGCCCTGGACATCCCCTGGCTTGCACCGTCTGGGCTTTTGAGCGGCGCTCCGAAGGCCTGCTTTATGGCTCTCCTGCTTTCCCCTTTCTGGGCAAACGGGCCTTGCAATGCCGCAGACATAGTTTTTCGGGGCGTGTGCGAGCGAGGGTGGCTTCTCTGAGGCTTTGTTTTGGCTCCGACTCGGCTTTCCCGGCCTGCCCACGAGCCGCGTCTGACTTCGTGATGTTGCCTTTATGTTGGATTTTGGAAGCAAGGTGGACCTGGAACATGAGCCGGGCAGGAAAATGTCAGACTTTTTGAGAGGCTCCCTCTGCACAGCAGCGGCCTGTAGGCCCCTGGGACAGGGGAGGGTGTGGAGCCTCCGGACGGGGTGCTGAGCCTGGCCCTCTTGGGGCTCAGGAGAGGGACTCCCACCTGCCACCAAGCCTTTTCAAGTTGTGTGGTGTGAGCGCGGATCCCTTTGCCATGTGCTCACTGGCTACACACACACACACACACACACACACACACACACAGAGACCCCAAAGTCCTGGTTGTTTAGGAAACCTGGCTCGAGGCCTGAGCGGAGCGTCTCCCTCTTCTCTCCCTTTCAGACTGACGCAGCGCATGCCTGCCTTGGTGCCCAGCCCGTCCCGAGCCTCCTGTGAGGAATTCAGGATCACATGACCCTGGATATGGACGTGGTCCTCTCCGATTTTGTCCGCTCAACTGGGGCAGAGCCGGGGCTCGCAAGAGATTTGCTAGAAGGTAAAGTGTCCGCCCTGGATGGAGAGAGGCTTCGCCACCCTGTCCTGGGGACGGTCGTCCAAATCTGTCGGGGAGGCGAAGACCAGGAAAAAAACCCAGCTGGTGGGAGAGCCACCTGGGTGGGAGGTGGTTCTCCACCCCCACCCCCCGGCCGTGACCCCTTTCCTGTTTCCCTCCCCCAGGGAAGAATTGGGACCTGAGCGCCGCCTTGAGTGATTTTGAGCAGCTTCGGCAGGTTCACGCTGGGACGCTGCCCCGTTCCTTCAACGAAGGGCGTGCCTTTAAGCTCGCCGAGAAGGAGGTTCCGCGCCCCCCGCGGCCCCTCCTGCAGCGCCAGGATGACATCGTCCAGGGTAAGTGGGCCCGCAACACGGAGCCCTGAGAACCCGGGGGGGGGGGGCAGAGACGGGCCAGGGCCGAGCGACAGCCGGTCGTTGGAAAGGAGAAGCCCTCGAGGGCTGACGGTGGGCAACAGTCGCCACTGGAGGTTCTCTTGCCCTCTGGAATTTGCAGACCTGGGTGTTGTGGCTGGTCCTCCTCAGGAGGTAAGCGGGAGGCTTCTCTGCCGGTGTGAACACAAACAGGATTTTAGTTTCTAAGGACCTCTGGACTCACAGGCTGCCCTTCGCGGCTTGGTGGCCCTGCACGCAGGTGGGTTGTGTGGCCCCCTTGCAGGCGTTGCCTGAGCCCAAAATCACTGGGGCAGCACTAAGAGGAAAGGGTGGTCTGATCCTGGCAATGCAGACGTTTTCTCCAGGCTAGGGGTTTCTGGGGGGACGGGGCGTCCCTCGCAGCTCCCAACCTCTGCCTGTCCCTCTCTCCCCTTCCAGAAAAGCGCTTATCCCGCGGCATTTCCCACGCCAGCTCCACCATCGTCTCGCTGGCTCGCTCCCACGTGTCCAGCAACGGCAGTGGCGGTGGCAGTGGCGGCGGCAGCAGTAGTGGCGGCGAACACCTCCTGGAGATGCCCATCTTCACTTTCCAGCTGCCCGACCTGACCGTCTACCGTGAGGAGTTCCGCAGCTTCATCGAACGGGACCTCATCGAGCAGTCGATGCTGGTGGCGCTGGAGCAGGCTGGTAAGGGGCAGCGACCGGGGGGGGGGAACTGTCGTCCTCTCTGGGGGCGGCTCGCTCATCCAGGTTGCCCCTCTCGCCCCCCCCCTCCCCGGGACCTTGGAGACATGAGAGGTGTGATGCTCCCACGTGGACATTAGAGCACTAAAAGGTCCATCAGCCTTTCTCCCCCCCCGGGGGGGGGGCTTCGTTCTGTGGCTCAATTCCTCTTAAAGGAATGGTCAGCCAAAATCCTGTTAGTTATGCGCTTTTGGAGTTGGGTTGCCCCAAGGGAAGAAATGGTGGGCAAAGAGGAGTCGCGGGACGCTGCCTGTTGCCCACGGAGGGTCTCAAGCGGAGGCCGTTCCCCTCCAGAAGTTACCACACTGCTTGCCTTGAAACGGGTGTAAAATCCAAACAGAATTTTAGTCCTTCTCTTGTTCGCCTCCAGAACACCACGTAGAATGGCTTTAAAGGAGGCAGTGTGTTGTGAAGCCTGATTAGATGGCCTGATTTGGCATTTTAACAATTAAAATAGCTCCTCTTAGACTTGGGGCCGACAAGTTTGACGATGAAGGGATGTAGGTGAATTTTTCAAATTTCTTTCCACACTCTGGAGATAACTGTGTGCCAGCCTGTCCCCGGCTGCCCCCCCCCCCGGCCATGAAATCCGAAGAGGCCAGGCGAAGGGAAGGTCATCAGCAAGGCCTTGGCTGGCCTAAGAACAGGTTTGGGCAAAAGCCCTTTGCCCGTCTGCCCTGAGCTTTTGGGGAGGTTCAGCCCGTAAAGAATCTCTCGGTGGGGCGTGCTGCCCTCTGACATCACCCGATGTGGCTGAGAAAGGCCATGAGCTCAGCCCGGGCGTGGGGCAGAGCGAGTGGAGGTGAGGAAAGGCAGGCAGTGACATCTCCCCAAGCAGGGGGAGTGTCCCCTTGATGCTTTCCGCGTGGGCTGGAGGTGGGTTTGGCCTCTGCCGGTCTTTGGCAGGTGGCCATGCAGCGGTGGAGCCCTGCCAGGGGTGACCTAGGTTGGGAAAGGCCCTGTGTTGTTGAAGCGTCTGTTCAGAGCAGGCTGGCTGCATGTCTGGATGGGGTCCTCCTGTCAGGGAGGGAGGCGCCTGCCTCCTGAGGGAAGGAGGACGAGGGACAGGCTCCAGCCTCCTCCTCCTCCTCCTCCTCCTCCTCCTCCTCCTCCTCCGGATGGCTGTGAAAGAAGAACGAGGCCAGCCCTGCAAATGCCCCTCAGATCTCCTTGCAGGAAGCGCCGGATGAGAGGGGCATTAATAACGATGACCTCTCAGGAGCCCCAGCTCCCACTCTGGCAGCGTTGCGTTACCTCTGGAGAAAGGTGATCCTGGCGCTTTTGGTTAGGGACACTCGTCCCCTCTGCTCCGCCCCTTGGACAGGGATCAAAGGTTGGGGATTCTGGGAGTTGTAGTCCAAGGGAGTGACTGTTTTCCACGCTGAGTTGGAAGCGCCTACCCTCCACAGAGCCCTGTCAGGGAGTCCCTGATCGCTGCAGCCCACCCAGAGTGTGGGGCCTCTTCGCCTCCTCTCCCAGCGGGTCAGTCCTGCTCTGTCTGAGGTCGGGGGTTTTCTCCAGAGGAGCTTGATTGGGAGCCGCGACTCCAGCAGAGGGGCAGCAGGCAGGCTCCTGCGTGACAGCCGCGGACACTCCGAAGACTCTGAAAGCCAAGCGGGGAGGAGGATTCACCCCCGTCTCTCTGTCCTGTGTTTGGTCTCGCCCAGGGCGCCTCAACTGGTGGGCCAACGTGGATCCCAGCTGCCAGCGGCTGCTCCCCTTGGCCACGACGGGCGACGGCAATTGCTTGCTTCATGCGGCTTCATTAGGTAAGAGCCGCCGTTTGGTGGAAGGGCGGGATGCAGGAGTCAGTTCTGAGAGGGTGAGGGGAGCACTGAGAACTGGTCTTTTTATTCTCCCCCCCCCGGCAACCCCTGGCCCTCTTCAGGTGGCCCCTTGTTGCCAAACACACCTTGGCTCAGGTCGGGAGCTGGCTGCCTGCCTGATCAGCCCAGGCCAGGGGGGGTTGTCATTCATCTCCCCCCCCCGTCCCCCGCTGTCCTCATTCTCCATGCATGCTTAATTGTGTGGCATCTCAGTGGCTGTACCATTTGCATTTCAATTAGTGTCCAGATTTAATACCTTGGCCCACCTTTCCTAGTGAGAAGGATGGGCCATCTATGTTGTTGGTGGAAGATGTGTTTTTTAAAAATGATTTTTGGAAGAGAGTAGAACGAGTGCCTGGAAGCTTCCACCTCTTCCTTTTGTCTCTCCTCATTGGCGGTAGGGATGTGGGGCTTCCACGACCGGGACCTGATGCTGCGCAAAGCTCTTCACGCGCTCATGGACGAAGGGGCAGAGAGGGAGGCCCTGCAGCGGCGCTGGCGGTGGCAGCAGGCCCAGCAGAACAAAGAGGTGAGGCTCTGGGAGGACACAGAGGAGGGGGGGCAGATTCACCTTGCCTCCACGCAGAGGCTCCAGAGGGGGGCTCAGGCTCTTCAACATGGAGAAATTTGAGGTCAACCACATTTTTCCGTGTATAATACGCCCCCACGTATAAGAGGAGCCCCCCACACACACCTTTCTAACCCAGAATTTCTTTCTTCATAAGAAAGTGGAGGGGGAAGGCAGGAATCATCAAAGCAATTCATCAAAGTGATTCCTGCTTTCCCCTTCCCCTTTCTTCGGAAGAAAGTTGAGGGGAAAGCACTTTCCTCGTAAGAAAGTGCTTTCTTCATAAGAAAGTGGAGGGGAAAGCAGGGATCAAAGCGGTTTGATCCCTCCCCCCTCCTTACTTCCATGTATAAGATGGCCCTAAATTTTTAATTTAAATGTTTTAGAGAAAATTATCGTCTTATACACGGAAAAATATGGCACATTCTCCTGTCTGGGGTGTTGGGTTACTCTGGGTCAGAGCATGGGGAGCTGATGCCTGTCGACTACAGTTCCCAGAATCCCCTTTTGAACATTGGAAAAGTGGTTTTGTGGAGCAAGGTGGAAGTCTAAATGGTTTCTCTCCCTCCCTCTTCTTCCCCCTTCTCTTCCTCTTCTTCCCCGTCTTAGTCCGGTCTCGTTTACACGGAAGAGGAATGGCAGAAGGAGTGGAACGAACTGATCAAGCTGGCTTCCAGCGAGCCTCGGATGCATTACGGCACCAACGGCGGGAACTGCGGAGGGTAAGGGAGGCCTTTGCCCTCACGCCCGGTCACGGCCATGTGCTCTGCCTGGGTCCTTCCAAGGCTGGGCTGCTGTTGGTGCGGATCCCTGGGGCGCTTCTGCTCCAGACATCCAGTATCCCTGAACAGCTGATGCATCGGGATCTTCCCTGTTTGGAACTGATCTCCCTGTCACTGTCTTTCGTTGATAACCAAGCCCTGAAAGGGCGGGAGGATGGGACCAGAGGCAGCCAAAGGCTTACCCCTCCTTTTGCTCTCCTGCAGCATTGAGGGCTCGGAGGAGCCTGTCTATGAGAGCCTGGAGGAGTTCCATGTTTTCGTGCTGGCCCATGTGCTCAAGAGGCCCATCGTGGTGGTTGCCGACACCATGCTGCGGGATTCTGGAGGGGAAGGTGAGTGTGGGGAGGGGCCTTTGAGGAGGTGTACTCATGAGCTCCCTTCGGTGACTACATGGCAGCCCTTTCTATGCCTGAAGAGGGCTCTCCCGTTGCCTCTTGGTCGTCTCATCATAAAGATGGATAGTGCTGGAGGATGAGACTCGCAGGGGAGGGACTCTTGGATCTCCGAAGGAAGGTGCAGCCTCCTGGGATTCGCCAGGGCTTGGTTGGGGGTGGGCTGCTGTGGCCATTCACGTGTTTGGAGCCCATGGCTCTCAGCTACCCTTGGTGGCAAAGGCTGAGGACAGGCACTGGATTTGGGAAGTGACTTTTCTGAATTAAATTCCAGGACTCCCTCCTGCTCAGAAGGCTGAAACAAGCTGCACGTGATGCAGTGTCAAAGGAGGAGTCACATGCAGAAGGCAACGGGCACACTCGGTGTTTGCAGGAGTCTCTCTGCGCTGGGAAGGGTGGGGTCAGTCCAGTGGTGCCCAGTGAGGGAAGGGTGACAGGGGAGGCCGATTCAGGAGGAAGCAAAGACACCGGGCTGCTGGGACCCCTGAAGCAAGCTGGGCCACGAAACCCACCCGGTGCATCTCTACGTAAGCCTCGGCAGACGCTCGCCCAGATCCGCACCAGGCCCAGCTCGCTCCAGGGGTCGGTGGAACAAAGATGATGCCCCTAGTGCTGCGTCCGCCTGAGCACCTGGCTGCCACTTCTTTGGGGGCTCAGCTCTGCGCTGTGCTTCTCTCCCTTCCAGCATTTGCCCCCATCCCCTTTGGGGGCATCTACCTGCCCCTGGAGGTGCCCGCCAGCAAGTGCCACCGCTCCCCGCTGGTCCTCGCCTACGACCAGGCCCACTTCTCCGCTCTGGTTTCCATGGAGCAGAAGGAGCCCTCCAAGGAGCAAGGTGGGTGCGGCGCTTGGGCGGGTGGGGGCTTTCTGTGGGGGGGAGGGTGTCCCTGGGGTGGCCCTTGTTCCTCTCTCTCCTCTGGTCCCGCCTTGCAGCCCCTGTGCAGGAAGTTGGGCGAAAGAGGGGACCTTCCACACCCTGCCTGAGGCTCCCCTTTTCCCACCCTGCCTGCCACCTCCCCCCCCCCAGCCTCTCTCCCTTCGGCCCCACATGGCAGCTCTGCTCTCCTTCCGCTCCCCAGCCGTGATCCCCTTGACTGACTCGGAACACAAGCTGCTGCCTGTCCACTTTGCCGTCGACCCCGGGAAGGACTGGGAGTGGGGGAAAGACGACCACGACAACGTCAAGCTGGCTGGGTGAGCAGCGGTGGTGGGACAGCCGCCTTGGCGGGGTGGCCGGGGAGGGAGGGAGGGAGGGCTGCTTGAGTCTGTGACCCTTGGAACGTGGGGCCTCGGAAGGCGTTGGGATTCCAAAAGGCAGTTTCTGGGAGGTGGGCAGAAGGGAAGACTCCCCCCCCCCGTCACACATACCCCAGGTGGGGATCATGCAACTTGTGCTGAGTCAGCCGGCCAAAGTAGAGAGAAAGAAGCCTCACGGAGGTCCAAAGGGATGTGGCGCCAGGAATGTGGTATGGGAGCAGCAATGGGAGGGAGGGTGGGGTGCAAGATTGGCAAAGCTTCTTTGGGATTTTTTTTTGGGGGGGTGGGGGTTGCCTGGAAGAGGCCCAGTGGCTGCGAAACCCTCCCAGTGCCAAGCCCCTGCTTTGGCTCTGTTCTTTCCTGTCCTCTTTCAACCATGGCCGGGGTGGGGTGGGGTGGAAGCCTCTGTGGGCTCTCTGGGGACCTTTGGGTTCTGACTTAACGGGACGCCGCCTCTCGCTTTCTGTTTCTGCATGGCTCGGCCTCGTTTCAGCGTGACGCTGTCGCTGGAGGCAAAACTTCACTTGCTGCACAGCTACATGATTGTGAAGTGGATCACGCTGCCTTGTGACATGCAGGTACGGTGGGGATGAGGCAGGATGGATAAAGAAGCAGGGTTCTCTCTTTGAAGGAGGTTGGGTGGGCATCAGAATCATTCTTCCGGTCAGGATCAGGCTGACGGAGGATCCAGGGATCCCTAGGGAGGGCTGGGAGAGCATTGGGCCCTCAACCCCACCCAGAGGGCCCTTGCACAGTGGACAAGATGGGGCGAGACAGGCTTGGGACCCGAGAGACAAAAATCTGGACATCTGAGGCATGCTTCCTTCGCGGGTTTGAGGGAGGCCCAGCCACTTTCTCCTAAGGCCGCCTGTCTCCTCCCTTTTCTCTCTCTCTCCCCAGGCCCCTCTGGCACAGCCGGAGTCTCCCACGGCGTCTCCCGGGGACGAGGCCCGGTCCGCTGCAGACTCGGGGGATTCAGACAAGGAGTCGGTGTGCAGCAGCTCCGCCAGCAACAGCGGCAAGGGCAACAGTGGCGCCAAGGAGAAGTCGAAGAAGGACCGGGAGCGGGAGAAGGACAAGGAGAAGAAGCGGGCCGACTCGGTGGCCAACAAACTCGGGAGCTTTGGCAAGACCCTGGGCAGCAAGCTCAAGAAGAACATGGGGGGCTTGATGCACGGCCGGGCGGTCAAGGGGAGCGCGAGCAACGGGGAGACGCTGGAGAAGAAGAAGAAGGGGTCCATCAAGGTGAGGAAGGGCAGCAAAGAAGAGGCCTCTCCCGGAGATCTGGTGGCCGCAGTGGGACCCGGCAAGGCGAGCGGCGAGAAGCCTCCGGAGGCCTGCAAGTACAGCAGCGACGTCAAGCTGAGCCTCAGCATCCTTCGGGCGGCCATGCAAGGGGAGCGCAAGTTCATCTTTGCCGGCCAGCTCAAGACCAGCCATCGGCACCAGTACCAGGAGGAGATGATCCAGCGGTACCTCTTGGACGCCGAGGAGCGCTTCGCTGCCGAGCAGAAGCAGAAAGAAGCAGAGAGGAAGGCTGCCGTGGGTCCGGCGAGCAGTGGGGCAGGCAAGAGGCTGGATCCGGAAGGCAACCCGCCCCTCAAAGGAGAGGAGGTGGGGCTCAACTCCGCCTATCCCCCGCCACTCTCCCCCTACAGCCTCCAAGGCCCCGATCTGGCTGCCGTGGGGGCCAAGATGGCTGGCTTCCCCACCAGCTACTCCGGGGTCTTCACCATTCCTCGTCCGTCTATGACGGGTAGCCTGGAAAGCCCCCACCCCCCCAGCTACCAAGAGAGCCGGAGGCAACTGGCGGGTGGGAACTGCGCCCCCCTCCCTTCTTACGCCACCCTGCCCAGGCACTGTGCCCAGGGCCGCCCTCACCCTTACCAAGCCAGCCCTTCCCACCCGGGGGCCCACTTCTCCCCAACAGAAACGGACGTGCCCCCGGGCTATGCGGCCACCGAGCGTGAGGGCTCTTCCTGCCCGGTTCTCCCCAGTAATGGGTTCCGGGAATATGTTGAGCCGGACAGGGGCTCCCCAAAGGGAGTTCACGGTGATCAGGCCAAGACACGGTTGCTCTACGGTGGCGTCCAGCAGACCAAATGCAGGCAGCCAAGCTGCAGTTATTACGGACGCCCGGAAACCGGGAACTACTGCTCCTGCTGTTACAAAGAGGAGCTGAAGAGGAAGGAGCGAGAACGGGAAGCCTTCATCCACCGGTTTTGAGAGCGCCTCGCCTGCACGTGGGTGTCTGGACCCATGGGTTATGGGGAATGCAATAATTTTCTCTTCCTTCTCCCTCGCCTCTTCCACCCCGCATCTTGTCAAGAAGGGTTGGGCAGGTCGGGGGAGGCAGAAGCCACCGCTGACCAGGGTGAGGGGCACCCGATGCCGTGGCAGAGTAGGGGCTGCAGCTACAGGGGAAGGGGTGCACTGAAAAAGGGGGGAGGCAGGCCCCAGGGGCCATAGGCAGGGGCCTCCCCCCCTACCCCGGGGGGACACAGTGCGTTTTGTGGAGTGCGCTGTCGCCGCACGGAGCGAATCTTCCAGACCAAAGCTTTGAATCCCAAAGGGGTGGAACCAGCGCACTGGGTGGCAGGAGCCCCATTCCTTCCTTCCTTCTTTCCTTCTTGTCGGGTTGGCCTGCTTCCTTTTTTAAAAAAGCATTTCAAAGGGATTAAAACCACCATTCCCTATAGGTTGTCTTTTAAAAAAAAATATTTGAAATTGTGAGTCTCTTCTTATTCAGTAATATTAACAACTTTGTGTTTTTTTAAAAAAATATTTTTGAGGAGGTTTTTTTGCCGCCTAAAGGGGACTTCTGAGTTGGAAATGGGGCTTGTCTCTCAGTGTTGGGACCCCTCCCTGGCTCTTCGCTCTTCGGAGTACAAACCCACCCCGTCTCCCTCTCCTCCTCTTCTCCATTGTTCTCTGTTGTCGTTTTTCTGAACAAACACCGCGTCATAGTTGGTTTTAGCCTTGGTAGATTAATTGGGCCTTACTGTTTCTAAAATACATGTTGAGAAACTCCTGCCAGGAATTGAATACCTGTGTCAGTGGAAGGGGTGCGGAGGAAGGAATCGGCAAGTGACAGGACTCTCGCGGCGTGGGTGGTATTTTTCTGTGCAAAAGGGGGACCTGTTTTTCATACAGTTGGACCCAGTGTAGTAAGAAGGGTTACCAAGCATAGAATCAGGGCTTTTGGGGGGTGTTTGTTTGTTTGTTTGTTTTTTAAACAAAAGCAATAAACTGTTAAAGCGACTTGAAAAGCAGGAAAGACAAAAGAGAAAAGCCTAACCTAGTTGGGAATAAAAAGCGTTGCCCCTCCTTCACGGATGCTGCCTCCGCCCCATTCCCATGAATGCATTGATAGATCTGTATTAAATTCTCTGACTTGCAGAGAATAACTTTTTTTCTTTCCACACATGCTCTTCTTATTATGATGATTTCATTTTCTAGACTACCTCTGTTCTGCTGAGTAGACATAATCTGGCTCCGTTTTGCTGAGCCGATACTTTTGTGGGAATGGCAATTAAATACTAAAGAATATAGATATTATATATATATGTATATGTATATTTTTAACAGGGCTACATTTGTGTTAGGGGACAGGGAGCGGGAGAATGTAAAATAGATGCTAACAGCGCTATATTTTTTTCTTGTACGAATAAAAAGTAACAGACCTCTTTCCAGAACTCGTGCCCCCCCCCCCCAGCCCCTGGAAATTCTGGGCGCTTCGGCTCCTGCCAGGGTTTTGCAGGATTCCCTGCCTTCACTGCAGATAAGCGCCTCTTGGCTGGGAGATGTGATCAAAATTGAGCGAGATGCTGTGATCAAAACTTTAAAAGCGGCCCAATCACACACACACACACACACACACACAAAAGTAATGATCTTCGAGGCTCTTTTGGGCGACTTTAATCCGACTCGTAGAAGAGTCTCCCGAGCTATGCAATTGTGTCCCAGGGTTGGCTGAGTGGACGGGGGAGATGCAAGTGTACTTAAAACTGATGCTTTGACCGAAAAAAAAAAAAAAAAAGAGCCCAGACAGTTTTCTTGGTACTTGGATACTTGGTGGGCACTCTTTTTGCGGAGAGCCTGCCTGGCGCGGGGCTGGCGCGGCTGCCAACTTGGTGGCCGGGATGGGAAGTGAGTTGGAGTCTGGCTTCCATACTTCCTTCTGCAAAAGGGTCCAGGAGGAATTGGGGGAGGGGAACTGTGCACCGTTGTGCCAATTGACACCCCAGAGAGAGGGGGGGGCATGGAGCTGTGCCAGCGGCTGGGGCTTCTGCTGCTGCTCCCCCCCCCCGCACTCGTAGGGGCACAGGGTGGGAGATGGAGGACGGGGATCCTGGGCTTGCTGGTTCCAGACCTTTTTTGTCGTGACCCCGTTGGGGGGGTTGCCCTGGGTGCCCCAGGTGGCGAGAGGGAGCAGAGAGCGATGTAGCAATACAGCAGAGGGCTTGTCCTGTTTTGTGGGGAGGGTGACGAGAAACTCTGCGCATTCTCTCAGTAGGTGGAGGGCACAGAGTTCAGGGACAATCCTTCCCAGGGCCTCAGAATCCAGACCCTCTAATATTTGGGCTGAGCACCCCAAGCAGTTTGTGAAGCCTCCAGCAAATTAGCTTACCCCCCCCCAGAAAAAAACCCACCCACCCTTTTGAGGTAGGCATTGACCAGGGGGCTCCGTAGTGCCCAGGACCGAAAGGTTGTCTTCTCTTGTTACTGGTTGCTCAGAAGGCCTGTTTGTGTTGAGGAATTCACGTCCCGAAATTTTTATAGATATATATGCATTTTTCCTTGGGTCTGATACACACAGAGACACCACACTCCGCGTGCCCCCCCCAAAATGCTGGGCACTTTTTCCATTGTTCACCCTTGAGCTGCGGTTGGTTTTAACTTTTCTTGGCAAAACCGTCTACATTTAAGCCCGTATAAAAGCAGAAAAGTCAAAATCGGGGATGGGGTTGGTGAGATACATTGAGAGGAAGAGGAAGGTGACCCCCCCACACACACACACGCGAAGGAAAGGTCCCACTCCGTTTTTTAAGGCAGTCTCCTCTTCCTCCCCCCTCCCATCTGTCTGCGTTTCCTGAGGCCAACGTGTGTGACTGCCTGCCTGCCTGCTTGCCCGCCCTCCCAATCCTCTGTGTTTTCCTCTGCATAACCTGTGGTTTTGCTCCGTGTCCTTCCACTAGAGTTTTGAAGGTGTTTGCTCCACAGTTGCTTGCTGGTCTCCGCCTGGTTGTCATCTTCTCCCCACCCCCATTATTACCAGTAGAAGTAGCGTTGCAACAGGGTTATTTAGATTGTAGCAATTTTTTTAACAAATCAAAGGAAGCAAAACGGACTTACTTTAAGTTTTAAAAGGATATCTGGAAAGTTGTTTATTTTTTTTACAAGCACCAGAGTTTCAACTGAGACCTTGATTCCAAAGCCTTTCCGCCTTAATGAATACTAATTAATAAATTGGTTGATTGATTCTTTCCTACCAGGGTGAGTTTGAATCAATGTAGCTGATGACTGACACTGTCTTCTTCCTTAATATTTCTTGATGTTTCTGGGTAACTTGTTTCCTTTATGGTGAAACACCCCCATTTTTTTCTTTAGAAAAAAAAAGGAAGATTAAAAAGACAGATTACAATGATTTTTTAAAAAAACTCCCCACCCTCTTTATTCATGAGTCATGCAAGTAGAAACAGAATGCAGTGGAAATATTGTATGGCACCTCTTATTTCCCCTCCCCCCTTTCTTATGAGTAAGAAGCCTGAATTCCCAAGCACCTTTTTGAATATTAGAAGTGAACACTAAGTTAAAAAAAACCTTCTGTTTTGCTTTGTTTTGCCATAGAGAGGTAGAAGGGGAGAGTGGTGTGTGTTTGGTTGTGGTCCAGCTCCCTCTGGTGGAAGGGAGAAGTTATGGCTTGCATTTGTGAGCCATTTCCCAAGGTTGAATAGGAAACTTGTCAAGAAGCAGGTAGGGGGGCCATCGCTCCACCCTGTTGTCTCCTGTCCGCCCCCCCCCCCCAAATTTTTTTAAGGCTAAACTGCACATCCTGGTTTGCAGCGGCAAAGGGCTGAGTAATTAGCCACTAGGTCAAGATAGCCTGTTGGTCTCACAGTTCCCTTTTCTCCCAAACTAGATTTAATGAACCAAAGTCATGTTCTGCTCAGCAATAATCTCTCCTTTAACCTTTGTTAATTTGTTTCTAATACAGTTTGCACAGCAGGGGGGAAAAGAAAGGCGTCCCTGGACAACCGTTTTAGCTTCTTTTCTTTTATGTGAGCTCTGTTCTAAAAACCTCCTGTCTCGGTTTCTCTACTTTTTACTTTTTGGGGAAAACATAATAATAGAAGGACTTTAAAAAGAGTCCGGGTGATGACGTTAACCAGCTTGTAGAGTTTTCATAGAAAGGTTTCCTTCCCCCTTTTATGGGTTCCCCCCCAATCACTCCCTGTTTAGTTGTTTAAGAAGTCACCTGAATTAATTCTTCGATTGTTGTTGACAATAAAAACTATTTTTTAAAAAAACCAACTTTTTAAAATACATCAGTGTGCGGGCAATCTTTATTTGTTTGCTTGATTCCTGACATGTCGGCTGTTTGGTGGTGGCAGTGGTGGGATTTTGCAGTCTGAGAAAGGAGAGCTTTTCAAAGCTCACGCCATTCATGCGTCCATCTTGCCTGACATGATTGTGGCTTTTGTGGGGTTTTTTTAAAAAACTTATTCAGAGGGGTCTGTAGGAATTGGTTTTTCTAGAGCAAAACAGGCTCCCTGCCACTGAACGATGATGTTGGATCAAAGATCCAAGTCTTTCTGGGCTGAGGGTGCGTGATGTTTCACCTGACAAAACCCCAGTAGAACTATTCAATTGGGGTCTGGAAACAGGCGGGGGGGGCTTGTTCCTTCCTGAGCAGCCGTACCAACGACGGATGCTTCTCCCTGTGGATCTGCCAGTTTTCCAGATGTGTGTGTGTGGGGGGGAATCTTTCCTTTACTCTTGTGTCATCATACCCCACATTTTAGGACATGTCAAAATTGCCACGGAGTATTTTGTGCTTCTAGAGAAGCACCACCAGGAATTGCTTGTACAATTGGTTCTTTATGAGTAATATGGGAAGCCACCGTCTCTACGGTTGGAGTGCGTCAATCCCTCCCAGCCTGGCCTCCATCCTCGGGGGGGGGGTGTCTCAGCGAGAGGAGGGGTTGGGGCTGGTGGGGGTCCCCTCACTTTGCACTGCTGGAGACCGAACCTGGAAGGATCTCGGGTGCATTCCTCTGCTGCTGAACTTTGTCCCCTTGTTTTGTTTTCTTTCTCCTGTTTTCGGAGAGTGCTTGTGGTTTTCAGAACCCCGGAGGAAATTCCTTTCCTGGCTTTGTCTTGCTTCTAGGGATCTAAGCAGAGAAGGGACACTTAAGCTCCGGCTAAGCTCCGCTGAAAGCCATGGAGCAACTTGACTCAAAGGTCTCTGAGCATTGGGGGAACCCAGCTGTGACCCCAAGTGGTTGGACCGAGGCCTCCCTACTTGGCAGAAAGGAGGCTGCTGGGGTTGAAGAAGCCACTCCAAAGGTTCAGTCCATCCTCAAAGCTGCAGAGCGGGCCAAGGGTGGCACCTGGACCTTGTTTTTCCCGCTTCTGTGGTCAGCTGCAAAAGCGCTCCCGGTTCTGGCCAGATTTCCTTCTGGACCCAAAACGGAGTGTCCTGGAATGTTGTTTTGGAGAGGAGCGCTGGAATATGTGAAGTCATTTCTTAAGAGCCCTGCCATTCTCTTGGCAAAGAAAGGGGCGCTAGACGTCCTGGTTTTGTCCTCGTGCGGCCCTCGGCCTTTCCTTCCTTCTGCTCCACCAGTCGTCCTTTGGAAACGACCTGCAAGGAAAGAAAGCACCCAGCCCCCTTGGCCCGGGGAGAGCCTCGGTATGCTGGCAGGCATTCTGGAATCGTGGCACCACCGTTCCTTTAGGAGAAAGGAGGGCAGGCCCTGAAGGAAGGGCCCTGGATTGAGAGCAAGAGTAGCCCATGTTCCTGCCAGCGCCCCAAGAGGTCTTGGATGGATAGTTCGGGACAGGTAGGGCTGGAAGAAGAATGAACCTTCAACCGGTCGGAGCACCCAACATTTGTAGGACAGGCTGAGAACTGTGATTGCACTGGGGTTCTCAGGGAAGCATTGCCGCTGTTTGCGATATGAAGGGGTGCTGAAAATAAGTGAGGGGGGCTCCTCCTTTCTTTACCAGACCCCCCCATTTCCATTTGCCCTTTTCTCCGTGTCCTTCCTCGCTCCTCCCCCTCCACGGGGGATCCTTCTCCGAGAAGAAACCAAAGGATGACAAAAGCCATCTTCTCCGGTTACCGGAACCAGCCCTGCTCTTGTGTCGGGCTCCCTTTGCCTCCAGGCGCCTGTGGCCGGGCTTTGGTTACACAGGAAGGGGCATTTTGTTGTGTTGGTGTTGAGTGAGTGGGCCTGACTCCCTTCCTGGAGGGAGGGCTCTCCTTCCACACCAGCTTCTCCCATTGTCTTCCGGGGAGGGGGGGGGGAAAGAGAGAGAAGAATCCTTCCCAGGCTGAACATCCTTTCCTGCCTGTTTTCCAGGCACAAGGCTTGATGGGGTGCTGGTTTGTACTGGGCCGTGGCCTTCCAGAAAGTGTTGCCCTGGAGCTTCCTGCCTCTTGGAACAGATGGTGTCTGGGTGGGTTTATGGGACCTAAGCCTGGGGTTTTCTTGGGCTAAACCCCAAATACTGCCTGCCTGCCCCCCCCTCAATCTCTCTCCCTTCCGCCCACCACTCGCCAGATGGAGGGCTGAGTCAGCCACCCTTTCCAATGGCCGAAGAAGAAGCGAGTGCTAGCCCACACGCCTCTGGTTTCTTCTGTTAAACTGGTCCCACCCACCTGGAAATGTTAAACTTATTTGGAAGAGAAGAGATTCTGGGAGTTTTTGGCCAAAGGGGTAACTTCTCTCGCTTCCCCTCTTGGGTAACTAATGTTGCGTCCAAGCAGCCCAGCCCGGCCGTGGGCATAAACTGCAGCCGCCTGTCGCTCGCCTCCCTGTGCAAATCGTTTTAGCTCCTTGGTTTTCATCTCGGTCTCCCTTTCCATCCAAATATGCAGCCTGTTATTATTTCCAGTGAAATCTCCCCTCATCTACCACTGGGAGTTTGATTGTCTTCCTTAACTCCCCCCCCCCAATCATCATTCTTATCCTCCTCAAACTTCAGTGGCATCTCGACCCTCACCTCAAAACCCCACAGGAAGGGGGTGCTTCGTCTTTGATCCGTTCTCAGCTGGCTGGCTTTTTGGCCGGGTGTCCCCTCGTGACCTGGCGCTCCTCCTTGACTGAAGGTGCTCCAGAGCAGAAAGACCGGAGCCTTAAAAACAAAGGAAGACTGGAAAGCAAACATTTTTCTTTTCCAGCGCAGCTTGTCCTTCAAACAGGGCAAGAGGGTGGGAGCAAACACAGCGGCTTTCCAAAGGAGAGGTGAAGAGAAGAGAGACGGGCCAGATGGGGCCGGCTTTCTCTTTCTTGCTCCTCAGGGCGTAATCTGGAAGTGGGGAAAGTCACCGGCTGATCTCGCCTTCTGGGGACTGGAAACAAGGATTTCCTAAAACCAGCTTCCTGGCTTAACAGTCTTTAAAGAATCCTCCTCGGGAGGCCTGGGCAGTGTTTCCCCCCCCCCATGCCCAGCAGAGCAAGGTTTGGGTGTGGGGGGGTTGATGGCAGGTAAAGCAGCAGAACGGGTGGCCCTTGATGGTGAGAGGGAGGGATCCTGGCCACTGGGCATCTAAGGTGCCACACCGGAGCCGCCTTTCAGAGTCTTGGCGGCATCCTGCAAACATGAGATTTGTAGTCTGTGGCGGAACTTGGAATTCGGTGCTGCCATGTGGGGAGCTTCTAATGGGGGCAGGACCCAGGAGAGGAGAAATCCTGGGCCTTGTGGAAGGCCATCCATCGGGTTGATGCAATGATGTCGCTTTAGGTCGCACTGCGGGATCTACCCTCGGTCAGGGAAGGGTGCTGGGTCCCTTGTCTCCAGGGGGTTCAGCCGGGATGGTGAAACCGGCCGCAGCCGACTCGATTGAGGGCGCGTAGATGCACCCTGGTGAGCAGCGCGCAGAACTGGGGCTTCATAGGGTCTCTGCCCTCAGCTGCAGGCCGCCTTCTTCTTCTTCTGAGGCCATCCCCATCAACAACTGGGCGCGCCTGAGGGGGCCGAGAGGCGGGCGTGGAAGGCGGCCCGCCCGGGTGGGCAACCTTAGGCCGGGGGGGCCAACTCTGGCCCTCCGCCGGGCTGCGCTCGACCCCCCACCCAGGCTTCTGTGCAGCTGGAGGCCACCTGAGGGGGGGCGTCCCGCGAGGGGCTCTTCCGGGGAGTCGCCAAGCGCTTCCCTTTTGGGAGGGCGGGGAGGAGTCGCCCCCCACCCCGGAGGGAGCGAGGAGACCGGGTAGGGTGGGCTGGGGGGGGGTCTCCTTGAAGGCCGGGGCCGCCGCCGCTGCCGCCGCTCCGGGAGGCGCCCGAGGAAGCGGGGCCGCGACCCGCGGGGGCTTTGCGCGCCGGGAACCCGCCCCGCCCCGTCCCGTCCCGCCTCGGCGGTGGCCCCGGCCGCCTGCTAGGGAGGGAGCCTTGCCTCGGCTGCCGCCGCGAGCCGGGCGGGGCGAGGTGGGGCGGCCCTTGGAGGCTATCCGGCGCCCAGGCTCCTCGGCGGCGGCGCGGACGCGGGAACCGTCCCTGCCTGAGCCCGGGAGGGAGGGAGGGAGGGAGGGGCGGGGGGCGGAGGAGAGGGAGGGGAGGGGCGGTGGTTCCTCCTCCTCCGCCTCCTCCGCCTTGAGCAGAATCCCCGGGAGCGCGCCGGTGCTGCAGCGGCGGCTGCTTTTCCCCCCTTCCTCGCCTCCTCCGCCTCCTCCGCCTTCTCCTCCTGTGCAGGCAGGCGGGCAGTCTCGCCGCTCCGCTGCGCCAGCATCCCCGGAGCAGGTCCCTGGGAAGCCGGAGCCCCGGGAGGCCCGGCGAGGCGAGGCGAGAGTCTCCGGGCGCCTTGCAGCAGGGGCGCAGAGAGGAGGGGCTCCGGCGCCCGCCCCCCCCGAGACACCCCCCCCCCCGCCGCCGCCGCCTGGGTCGTGCGCCCTGGGAAGGGGCCGAAGGCAAACCTTTTCGGGAGAGCCGAGGGAGCCCCCCCCGGCGCGGCTGCCCCCCCCGAACACACACACACACACACACACCCCGGTCCCTTCAGCAGGACCTCGACTCTGCCGCCGCCGCCGCCGCCCCCCCTTTTATTTTTATATGGGGCGCGCGGGGGGGCCGCCATGCTCTCCTCGTCCAAGAATTCCTTCAAGATCAGGCAGCCTCTTCGGGATCCCGGGGTAAGTGCCCGGGAGGGGGGGGGCGGTTGGGTGGTTGGAAAGAGGGCACCCGGCGAGCTTGGCGAAGGGGTCTGTGGGGGGGGGGGCGGGAATGTGGGGAGAGGGGGCAGAGGGAAAAGCCCCCCCCCCGGGCGCGCAGGGCAGGAGGAGGCGGACCGGCCCCGAAGCTTAGGCGCCCGGAGGGAGGGGGGGGACGGGAGGACGGGCCCCCCCCCTGGGCTTTCGGGGCTGGACCTTCTCAGGCCGGGGCTGGTTCGGGCAGCCTCGGAGAGCAGGGCGCTCGGACAAGGTGGCGTCAAGGGCTCGGCTTTCCTGGGGCGGATCCTGGCCCCCCCCGGGTGCTTCCAGGCCCTTTCGGGGGCCCCTCAAAGGTTGGCCCCCGCCTGGCTTTCTGAGCAGGAGCTCCAGCTGCCTTTCAGGGACACCCCCACGAACCTCCCCCCCACACACACTTTTACCACTATTTACCTTTATTTACCTTTACCTGGTGCTGCAGGTCTGGGCTCCTGTTTCTCCAACGCAGAGAACTGGTCTGGCCGGTGCTTGGAGGTGCCCCCCCCCCCCGGCTGGCTTTCTCTCTCCTTTGTAGTTTTCCCAAAGTAACTCTGCAGGGCGAGAGCCTCTCTTTGGCATGCACACCCCCCCCACCCCCATCAGATCCCCACTTCCTAATCCTCCTCTCTGCCCCTGGCCAAAGAACCCAGGCTGGAGTTTATCTCCTTCCTCTGCCCCCCCAACCCCCCCCCCGTCTCAAGCACAACCCACTGGGGGGGGGGTCTCTCTCCTTGGCGCAACATAAAAGTTCTGTGCTTGTGCAGAGTTTGCCAGTGGTTCGTGGCAAACTTTCAAACTCAGGGTGGGTGAACCGGCCAGGGAAACCAGAACGGAGGGTCTTCTTCTTCGGCAACTTCACTCTGCTCCTTCTGTGCTTAGAAATTGTGTGCATTCCATGTTCATTGAGCTGAACAGCAGACATTAAACTGCTTGCTTTTTTCTTTTCTTTTTTTCCAAGTGAATCTCTTCCTTGAAGTTAATACACGCGCACTCTCTTGATTTTTGTGTTTGTTTATGTCTGCTTCTGCGCCTGGTTTTAAAAGGGGTTTCCCCACCCCAGTGTCAAAACTTTGACGTCCACTTCCAAACATTCTCCTCCCCCCCTTTTTTTTTTGGTGGAAAAGCAGGGATAATTTTAGAAGTGGGTGTTTTTCAGTCGTACATCATGTACTCGGGCTGTGGAGCGTTTCTCCAGGGCAACTTTCCCATCCATGATTCACAAACTTTTTCAAAAGCTTGGCTTTCAAGTTGGTAGCTAGGAAACCCTGCCTTGGCCGAGAGAGTTTTATTCCAGAGCTTTGTCTTCGACCGACCGGCCTGACAGCAGATTTCAGTCGAGCAACGGGGCCTCTTCACGGAACGGGTGGCAAAGAAAGCCAGGCAGGAGGGCAGAGTCTTCAGAAGGGAGCAAATGTCACAAAGGGCCGGAAGCAGTTAAAATTGTGGTCGTTGTTAAATGAAATTGTAAACCACCCAGAGAGCGCTTTCAGCGCTATGGGAGCGGTATATAAGCAGCACACTGTGCTTTTTGTTCGGCTGTTATATCAGGCATATGCATGCTTGCTTGCTTTATTGACTTAAATGAAATGTTGGTGCGTTTCCAAGAAAAATCTGATTTCTACCCCGCTCCCCGCATACTTTCTCTCTCTCTGCGTTCTTGGCATTTTCCAACTCTGTTTTACAACTGGAACTAAAAACATGTGCCAGAAATATGCATCGGGGCAGCCAAATCAGTCGTAGGATTATTTGAATCATCTGAAGGTTGATTTGAGCATATTTTTTTGGCTCGGGCAGGAGAGTCAAAAGGGCTGCCTTCTTCTCCGTGTCTGTCGTGAGAGACCAGGAGAGCTTTTCCGAGGAGGCCAAGGAATGTCAACACTAAACGGGGTCCCCAGACCAACACACCGTCTCTCTGTTTAGGAGCCGAGCACGACACCTCGGGTGGAATTCTGTGCAAATTTAGGGGTGCTTCTGTCAAATGAAGGAAGTCTCGAGACAAATAACACCAAGGGGAACAGAAATGCTTGCTTGTCCTTTGGATTTTTATTAAAAAAAAAAAAGGTTGGGAGAGAGCAGGAACCCACTGAATTTGGAACTATTAGTCCTGGATCTCTCCAATCTAAAAGGGCGGGAGATGCTTGAGGTCTGTGTTTGGGTCTCCAGTGAGCAAAAGAACTGCCCAGAAAGTCCTGGAGATGCCAAACCAAGGTGTGCTTCTCTGCTGGAGATGCTCCTCTTTTGCCTTCTCTCGGGCCTTCTGCAAGGCTCTCGGGAGGTGGCCTCCCCATCAGGGCAAAGTCTGCCTCTACCTATTCCAGACTTTGCTTCCAGCAACACCAACCACCCTCTCAGCCTCTCTCTCTCTCTCTCTCCTTCCAGCCCAAGAGTCCGAAGTCCCCCGCCATGAGCGGCAGGAAGAACAGAAAGCACGGTGCTCTCCAGTGCATCCCAGGTACTGGGGGAGAGGTTGGGGGAGGGGGGACTGGGAAGGCCGCTGTGGAGGGAAGGGAGGGGAGGGGAGGGAGGTCAGATCCCACCAGAAACAGAGGCTGGGAGGCCCCAAAGGCAGCTTCACAACCAGAGCATGAAAAAGGGGAGAGCAGTCTTTGCTGGAGGCTTCCCTCTGAAGACCCGACGGATTTGAGAAGATGTGGGTCTTAGTACGGGTAGGAGGCCTCCATCCTCTGACACCAGATCCAGCTTCTTGGGAGATTTGGGGGGGGTCGGGGGTCCTGCCTGGCCTTGCTGGGCACCCTGAAACAACCACTGGCCCTGAGACCTTCCCGCCTGGTGGTTTCCCAGGAACTACCAAACGTCACAGCAATGAAGTAAACCAGTGGGACAGACTCAGCTGCCTAAACTCTGCAGGAAAAGACGGTTTGGCCCCTTCTAGAAACTGGCTGCTCTCCTGCATGTCAGCTTCCTTTGCAGAGTCAGTCCTGCTCCTCAGAAGGAGTGGCTGGCTGGGGCCACCGAGGTGCCAAAGACCACAGGATGTCCTGCCCGGCTCTCTCGTTCTGGCTTCTACCTTCGCGTGATGGGGCCTCGCCGGGGTGTTTCCGAGCCCGACTCTGCACCCTTGAGGGCTAGAAACCAGTTGGGAAGTGAGAGCAATGCTTATGAAGCTGAACTTTCCACCTGAGGCCGGGTTTCGGCATTTCCAGAAAGCCCAGAATCCATCTAGCAGGGCTGTGCATAAATTACTTTTTTTGCAGTTAAAAAAAGTCGTTCCTTTCCCTGCTGAACGATGGTCTCCCTTTCACAGCTTGAACGGAGCGCTTTAATCTGGACTACAGGATCCAGCATCCCCCAGTCAGGGCTGTGGGCCGTGCTCTCAGGGAACAGTCGGCATCGGGGAGCAGGTGGTTCTCCTCCTCCCCGTCTTTCTCCTCCTCCTCCTCCTCCTCCTCCGGCCACCACATAACTGACATAACTGGCCGAGAAAAAACGGCTAGGGAGGGGAGGCACCTGTTGCCACCGAGAAGCCCCATTTGGGATGCAGCTGCTAGGAGCGGAGGAGCGAGCTTTCCCCTCCTTCCGAGGTGCCCCGTTGGGCCCTGAGGATCCCAGAGTCCCCCTTCGCTGCCTCTGCTGCCGAGAAGCTCTTTTTTTGCAAAAGGCCTCCTCCCTCTCTGGGTGCAAAGAAGGGAGGAAGCGAGAGGGAAGGAGAGCCTCGCATTCCGGGTCCTGGGTCTTTTTATCCTTGGTGGAAGAAGGAGCAGCTTTGCTCCCCACTCCCACCCCCCCAAAAAAAACCCAGAGCCCCTCTCGGCCCTCTTCTGGTGAAGGTTGGCCCGGTCTCTCTTCAGAGGGGAGAGAGGCCTGTTTGGAAAAACAAGAGGGAGGGTCCCCACCCCCCCACCCCCCCACCCCCACCCCCCCCCACCCCACCCCAGGCAGAAGATTAGCTGGTATGAAAGGGAGGTTGTGTGTGTGTCTTTGTGTGTGTGTGTGAAAGCCAGCCAACGGGGCCCCTCTCTGGGCCGGAGGCTCCCTTGCCAGCCCGGCGCTTTGCTTCTCTGCCTGCTGCTTGGGAAGACTTGGTGCCTCCTGCCGGGGCTTGGAGGGCAGGCAGCGAGCGGGGGCCAGGGGCCGTCTGGGCGGCTGCACGTGCCTGTCGGGTGCTCAGCGACAAGGAAGCAGCAGAGAGCACATGTTTTCTGGGACACACCTTTTGTGGAAAGTTGGCCGGCTGCCCTGTGGTTGCCAAATACCTCGCAGGGCGTGGGAACGATGTCTTAGACCTCTAGGGCTCAAGCACGAGAAGAGGAGTTGAAATCACAGATCATCCCCGGGGGGGGTTGCTTTAGGGTTACAGATCCCATCATCCACACTCCTATTAGGGGCTCATCGAGAGCTGCTCCCTCAACCCCGTGCCCAGCTCTCCCAGTCCCTGCTTTACGCCTCTCCCTCCGCACTTAACGCTTGTGTCCTCCGCTCATTGCTAATTGGCAGGGGAATACGTCCAAGAAGAGGCGGCGCATGTCAAGAAGAGCGTGCCTTCTCCAGACGGCGAAGGCTTCCTTCCGGGGACCCTCTACTGCACCAACCTCCGAGTGGCCTTCCTCCCAGATCCGCCCCCCAACGCAGAGGTGGGTGAACCCGCGGGCGGGCGACTCAGGGCCCCTATTCGCCGGTCGGTTCCACGTGCCCGCAAGTGGAAGGGAGACGGAAAAGCCTCTGCCAGGACCTGATAGACAGGAAGGAGAGACACATTATGGGGAAACCTGGCTTCCTTTGGACTACAGTTCCCTTAATCCCCCTTCCTCTCCCCTTCTAGGACGGCTCCTGCCGCCCCTTCATCCACACCGACCACGACGTGGCCCTCCCTGGCATCGCGAAGCTGGTGGCTGGTAAGGTCGGGGGAAAGGGGGGGTCCACCGAGGGCTCGGACGTCGCGCCCCCTCCCCTGTCCCCCCCCCGTGTCCCCCTTCCTGGCCCGCGGCTCCTCAGCCCCTTTCCTCCGTCCTCCAGTCCACAGCTTTGCCAAAGCCAAGGTGCTGACGAGCTCCTCCCTGCTGAAGTTCATCCCGGAGGAGCTGCTGGTCTTCTGCCGGGACTTCCGCCTGCTGCGCTACCACTTCCACGAGAGCGGCCTGGAGCCCCAGGCTTTCCGGGTGAGTCTCAGTCGCTCGGGGGGGGGGAGGAGAGGAGAGGGAAGCCTGCCCTTCCAGCAGGAGAGGGAAGCCCTGGAATGTCCCCGAGGCGAACCATCACGCCCCCCCTCCCCCGCAAGAGCTGGACAAACCCGATCCTGAAAAAGTCCCCTTTCAAAGAGGAAGCAACTACCATTCCCAGAATCCCCCAGCTGGGAACAATGGTTCACCCCAAAGGGAGAATTTTCTAAGCCCTGTTTTTAGGAACCCTTAAATTCTGGAGAGCTTGCTCTGGGTGAGGAAAAGGTGGTCTGGACTGACCATAACGGGTTGGAAAAAACTGCTGCTTAACATCGGGGGGGGGGGGACACTAGGAATTTTGTCCAAAACCAGGAACTTCCCCAGGAGTGTTCCTGCTTTAATAGCCTCTGTTGTTGTTGTTGTTGTTTTTGCTGTTGTTGTTGTTGTTGTTGTTGCTGTTGTTGTTGTTGTTGTTGTTTTTGAAATGTTGTAAAGGTTGAGGCAGGAGGCCTCTACATGGGTGGGAGTTGCACACTTTGGATTTTCCCTGTCAGGAGCCCCTCCGTTTTGCTGCTAGGTGGAGCAGAGCGACCGGGGGCCCTAATCTGCCCCCCCTCCGGGATCTTGGCCTTTCAGGTGACCATGGCCATCGCCCAGGCTCAGGAGAGCAGCAGCTGGGACGGCAGCTATGAAAGCGTTGCCTGGAAGAACCTGGGTGAGCAAAGCGGCCGTCCGTCCTGGGGGGCAGGCGGGGGGAACGGGAGGAGTGGGGGGGTGTTTCTCTTTCTGCCTTGAGCTTTTGTGGCTCCTGCCCCCGGGCAGGGAGCAAATCCCGAGAGGGGTCGGCCCCCCCCTGCCTGGCCCCAGGGGGTGCCTGGGTGGGGGATCAACCTCCCCCCGAAGTCTCTCTCTGTGGGAACCGGAAGCCAACTGGGGGAACGTTTTGCCTCCCCCTCTTCCAGAAAACGGCCAGCCCAGCCAAGAGGAGGAAGACCCCCCGACCCTCCTGTTTGAGTCCCTCTGCGACTGGGAGAAGGAGCTGAAGCGACTGGGGGCCGAGGGCTGGAGGGTCAGCCCGGCCAACGAGCGTTTCGACATGTCCACCAGGTAGGGAGCCAAGCAGGGGGGAGGCCAGGGCCCCCGGGCTGGCAGCAGCACCTAAACCCCCCCCCCCCCGATTCCTGAGTCTGCTGGGACGAGGGTCCCATTCCGTACTGAGGAACCAATAAATAAATAACCGCACGAGGCAGGTTCCTCTAAAATTCCTCACATCGATTTGTCTTTGATGACAAAGTGGAACCATTCGGAGGTTGCTTCCATTTTCTACCTGTGTTGTGGGTGTGTTTTTAACATATTTGTCTTTGTGGCATTCTTTTTAAACACATGGCCTCCGCAGCTGGCCAGGAGGAAACGTGATTAAACAAATGATGAGCCTGGGAGCCGAGAGGCCAAATTTCCGGCTTTCTTCACCTCCTTTCGGCGGAATAGATTCAAAACCCACATGGCATTGGATTCCCCCCAACCCTCCCGCCCCCCAGGGTGGGGTGTGGGGGAAGCTTCGCTCTCCGCCCCTGCAAGCCAAGGAGAGGTTTTGCACAGCTCCCAGGAAGTGGAAAGCAGATTCGGAGTTTATTAATATTATTGCTCTTGTTATTGTTAGAACATCCAAGCTAAGAATGCATGACTGAACATGTCAAAATAAAGATAAAATTCATGAAGGATGGGCATGGAACGGGGGGGGGGGAAGGTTGAGGAAGGAAATACCTGTCAGAAAAGTTGCTTTTTCAAAGTTACCAGCCCGAAACAGATGCCCTACACTTTCCAACTCCCCCCCCCAACTGCCAAACCTCTGTTGTCTCCCCCCCCCTCCCCGCAGCCTCCCAAAATACCTGCTGGTTCCCAGTCGATCTCTGGACAATGAACTGAAGAGGGCCTTCGTGCATTTCAACGAAAGGCGCATCCCGGTGAGTCTGGGGCTTGAAGGCTTTTTGGGAGGTGGTGGAGAGAAGGGAAACGTCCAGCGCTTGGGAAAGCTATCTTTTTAGAATAAGATCACAACCCCCAGGGGGGCGGATTCTGGGCATCGTAGTTGAAACGTAGGAGTTCCAGCTGCCAGCATTTCCAGGAATGGTCCATCTGGAGATCTCGCTAGCTCTCAGAGCCGAGACGGGCAAAACATAAGTCCTTGTGCTCCAAGGGCGGCTTCCTTGCATGGTGTGGGAACTCGCCTAGGGCGATCTGAAAAGGTGGGCAGTAAAAATAAGCCCTGAGCATGACAGTGGGGGAAGGACGTCTAGGAAAAGAGGGGGCTGTGTTGGTGGAAGAGGCGAAGGCTTGGAACATGGAGGTCAGGAGATGCTCTGGCGTGGCGTTCCGGTCTTTATCTCTCCCCTGCCCACCTTTCTTCTGCCCAGAGGCTGAGCTGGCATCACCCAGGAGGCAGCGATCTGCTGAGAGCCGCCAGCTTCCATCCTGATTCAGACCCAGAAAAAGAAGACATGAGGTAGGTTCTCCATAGGGCAGGGCCTTGGGTGGGGGGTGGGGGGGTGAGTCTGGAGAAGCCCTTGATCTGAGAGAGGGGGGGGGCTCCCAGAATCTCTTCGCCTGGCCATGCTGGATCCTTTTAAAAAGAGGAGAGTTTGGAACCCAGGTCACCAAAAATGAGTGCATTCTGGCCCCATCGTGGAGGCCCCATCCAGCCCCCACTTCCTGGGCTCCACCCCTTTGCCTTCCCTGTTGGGTCTCCCCAGGTCGGTGGAAACGCTGATGCTGGCCGGCCATTCTCAGTGCGTGATCGTGGAGACGGCGGCCGATCTCCCCACCCCAGCGGAGGTCCAGCAGGCCTACGCCAAACTGTGGTCCTTGAGTCTCTGCCTTGCTGGTGAGGAGCCGGGCGGGAATCAGGGCCGTCCCTCCGCGCCCCCCCCTTGTGAGGGGAGCTGGGGAAGAGGGGCGCTGGAGCCACAAAGGGCAAGAAGGGAGAGGGTGGCCGCTCCACCCCTGGGGTTAGGGAGGAGTCAGAAGGGTGACAGGAGAATCTCTGCTCCCCTTGGAACACCAGCGAGCCCCCCCCCCCCCCAAAATTAAAACCTGCCCACCCAGGACCTTTTGGGTCAGCTGACTACTTAGATAGCCAACGCGCACATGCACGTGACCACATAGAGACCCACAGAAATGACTCAGTGGGGTCTTCTTTCCCTGCACAACCCCTGAGCGCTTTATTTTAGGGGCCGGGGGGGGGGCGTTCATCCCGTGGCACGGTTCTTGCTCTTTCCCCAGATTCCGTGGCTGCGCCTTCGGACGAGAAGTGGCTCTCCAGCCTGGAGGGGACGCGGTGGTTGGAGCACGTGAGGTGAGGCGGCTGCCCTGCCTCGGACAGACGCGGGAGCGTTTCCTGCACGTAGCCCATCAGCTTTGGGCTTCTTTGCCCGGAAAGCACAACGCCTGGGCGTTTCCCAAGAGGGGCGAAGGGTTTACTCCTTGGAAAGGCAGAACTGGAGAAGGGACTTTGGCCCGGAGTGCCCCCCCCCTGCCACCGTCCAGACAGACAGAATCCCCCTCCTCCGATAGAGTGCTGTCACGTTTCACCAAATATGCCCAACTCGGAGGAATTGGAAGCAGCCTGAAGACCTCGTCTCTGTTTGTTTGTTTGTTTGTTTCCATTTCGTCCTGGTTAGGAAAGCTCACCTGAGGTTTTCCTGCTTCCCTTCCAGCCTTCGTCTGTTGCTATATTTGGAATTCCACTGGGCGTGTCCAGTTTGGATTTAAACAACTGTTTTTATTTCCAGGAAAGTAGCTGCGTTCAGTCTTATGTGTGGCATAAACACTGGCGAATTGCAACCCATTTCATCCGCTAAAACCTTGACAGATTTATTTTATTGGGTGAGCCCAACAGATTCTGAAGGGAGTTCTTGCTCTCTTGCAAGCCAACCACTAGATCACAGAAGTAATGTTCTTCTTCAACTCTTTGTTGAAAATCATTGAAGTTTAGTAAGCTTCCTTTCTGTTGCTCACAGCAGTAGATAAAAGCAAATAAAATAAAACTGCTAAAATCCAACCCGCACTGTCAACAAAAATGCTTCTGATTTTAGAAGAGGTCAGATTAAATTTTTATAGTAGAATCATAAAAAAATAGGTATACAAAATAGTCCCCTTTAAAAATGTGAAACGCAGAATGCTGCGGCAGAGATGAGGTGTGTGTTCCGTGTGTCTTTTGGTGTGTGTGTGTGTCTCTTGTCTGTCCGTCTCTCCATCCATCTCTTATAAATGAACGGAGGATGTTCTAATGGTTGCTTCCCTCGCCAGGGCATGTTTGAAGAAGGCCAGCGAAGTGGCTGTGTTACTAGCCGAGAGGAAGCGGTCCGTTGTACTGCAAGGTAGAGACAAGATTCCCTCCCCTAAAAGTTCCCTAGAAAAGGTCTGGAGGGGAGGGACCGCTTTCTGGGTGGGAATGCCCCAAACGGGACGTGCTTCTTCCAAGGAGGATAAGGGCCTCCATTCCTGGTACATCTCGGAAGCAGGAAACATACTTTTCCCACCTTCTTCGGCTTCTGCCGTTTCCACTCGGTGAGATCTTCACGGAAGCAAAGGGTCTAAGTACGTATTCATTTGGGGGGGGGGTTGCCCCTTGTTGTTCAATTGTCCTTTTTCTCTGCTTGCCAGAATCAGATGACAGGGACCTCAACTGTTTGCTGGCTTCCCTGGTGCAAGTTCTTTCGGATCCACACACAAGGACCATATCCGGATTCCAGAGCCTAATCCAGAAAGAGTGGGTGGCGGCCGGACACCCCTTCCAGCAACGTCTCAACCTGCTCCAGAAAAATGACCGGGAGGAGGTAACATTCGCTCCTATGTGAGCCCACCCCGTGCCCTAATCTGTTTTGGGGGGGAAACTAACATACTTTTGGGCACAACCCAAAGGAACGGGAAGGAGGGTGGGTGGTTTTCCCGCTAGAGCCATGGATGTTTCTTGAACATTAAGCCCTTGTTTGCTGAAGGGCTCATCTTCCTTCAAGTCAGAGTCCACATCTCTGGAGGAAGAGAGAGGGAGAGGGCAGGAGAAGGAAGGAGCACAATTGTGGGTCACTGGTTTTTTTTAATTCGTTCTCTCCTTTCCAGTCGCCTGTTTTCCTGCTCTTCCTGGATTGTGTCTGGCAGCTCCTGCAACAGTTCCCGTGCGCCTTTGAGTTCACGGACGCCTACCTGGTGGCCTTGCACGACAGCAGCTACCTCCCCTTTGCCTCCACTTTCCTCTTCAACTGCCAGTGGGAAAGAGGACGGAAAAACCAAGTGAGTCTGTGAAAAAAGGGAAGTTAATAAAAGCCTGGCTGGGATTTTTCTTTTTTTCTTCTGCTTCAGTTTGAAATCCTTGATTAAAGATGGGGTTGAGGAGGGGGGCGGCAAATGCAGCAGTCCTTACAAGAGACATTGTCCAAAAGGCTGTTGCTTATTCCTGGGATGTTAACATCAATAGAGTTGGAAGAGTTAAAAAAATGCTGATTTTTAAAAAAAGATCTCTCTCTCTCTCTCTCTCTCTCTGGTGTCAGAACCGCTTCCTGAACCAACTGTACACTCCCATCAACGGCTGGCGGGAAGACCTCTGCCTGGAGATCCTCCAGAAGGAGAGCAAGGAGGCGGAGGCCGCCCACCTGCCGACCCTCTGGGACTGGGCGGTCAGCTACAGCCCCCGCCAGAGGGCCCAGTTCAGGAACCCTTTCTATCTGCGGAGCAGCCCCGCCGGCGGTGGACGTGCCCTGAATGGGAACTTCCTGCCCCCAAAGGGGGACCAGGTCCGTGGGGATGTTTCTGTGTGTGGAAGAGCATCAGGGTCTGTCCCCCTGCTGGCCCGTGGCCTTTCTCTCTCCCCCCCCCCCCCGGCCCCCAGATTCAGAGCCAGAGACATCCTGAGTCCATCTCCTAATAGCCATCGGGGGGGGGGGGTTGGAGGGCTGGACGGCGGTCTGCAAGGGGGCCGGACCCAGGAATGTCACCCGGCATTGAATCTGGCACCCTGTTTCTGACAGATAATCAGAGCTTTTCTGGCTGGTGGATGATAGGTGTTGTGATGGGAAAGAGTCACATGCCCAGGCTCTGAAGATGGGGGGTGTGTGTCCCTTCTCATTTGCTGGGGCTTTGTGAGATTCTCATCCTTGTTTCTCCCCCCCCCCAGATGCAAAACACTCCCCCAGGGAAAGGGACCTTGTACGTCTTCTCCAAGGGCAGCCTCGCGTTGCAAACTCACTTTTTCCCCTGGAAAAACGGATCCCTGGTCAAGAAGGGGACCCGCCGGGCTCCGCTGGCCGAAGGAACTGGAGAACAGGAGAGGCCCCCGTGGGGCAAAGCCAGCCCCTGGCTCCTTTACCAGGACGGGCCGCTCCTCCTTCCCTCACTGGTGGGTCCCAGGATCCGCCTGTGGCGAAGGTGTTACCTTCGGGGGAACCCAGACTTTCCGGTAAGAATCGGACAGGAGGGGCAACGTCGTTGGGGTTTGCTTGCCAGAGACGGGTGTGCTTTTAATTCCCCTGGAAGCTGCTCAAGGTGTCTCCCTCCTGAGGTTGAAAAACATCACATTGGGGGACCCAATTTACCCATATGGCCATGCTGGCTTGTGGATTCTGGGAGCTGTAGTCCAAAAAGCAATGTTTCCAGCCATGGTCTCGTCTTTTTCTGTTTTTCCTCCCAGTTTTAGAAACATCCTATAGTAGTGAGAGGGGAATTTTGAAGCTTATTTTTTAACCATGCCCAGAAACCCACTGGCTAGGGAATTCTCTGGGTCGTTATCCAAACCCCCACTGACTAGGGGATTTGGGGTTTTGTTATCGAAAATGGAATGTTTCCCCACAGCTGAATGGAAATTCCTGTCAAATTAGTCAGCGACTGTTTTATGGATCTCTTTGGTCTGAAACTTTTGGTCGCATCTGCCAGCCGGCTGATGACATTTTAATTCTGGAAAGGCAAAAAAAAAAAAAAATGCCACTTAAAAATTGACAGATTTAGGGTGGTGGGGCCTATTTCATGGAATTCCCGGAAATGCAACAGTCGGGAACGGTGTGACCCAAAAATGACAAGAAGACAAGAATTACAGTTTAAGATGGCTGCCACCATCTCCTGGCCAAAGTATTATTTGATTTCATTTGTTTAAAATATTTCTCTCCTGCCTGCCTTTCTCCTTAAAAGGACTCCCAAGGGCTTCAGGATTTTTATTATTATTATTATTTGTTTATTTTTCAGTAAACAGCTACCTAGGCTGGCTCCTTCTCCTGGCAGGAGAATACTGGACTGGGTCTTTTTTCCCCTCCCATCTGAGTGGAGATGCTGTTGATGCTCAGAATGTGGGGTTGTTGTTTTTTTCTTTCTAAAACTGTCCACATGTCTTTCCTTCCAGCTTGGTCTCTTTGCTCCCAGTCTCAGCGGGTTGGCAGAGGAACTGGAGCGCCTCCAAGACCAGCTGCAGGCAGCCAAGAAGAAGCTGCCGTCCTGCTCTTGAGACGGGGCAGAAAACTCCACCGAGAGCGGTCGGAAAAGGCCTGGAGCTCCCTCAACGGTCCCGTTCAAAAGCGGGCTCGGCCTTCCGAATATCTACGGCCGAACGGGGACCGTTCCCTGGTGCTCCTCCTTCAGAAGGCCGCTGCGATCAGCTGGATTGTGGAGGCCATTCCCATGGCGATTGTAATTCCGCTCCCAGGGACCTTGTTTCTGAAGCCAATATCCGGTTCACACTCTCATTTACTTCCAGAAAGAACGGCGGAACGCCCTGAGTGTGATTGGTACGTTTTGAAAGCGCCCCGTTCAGTGGATCAAACCAATTTACTCTTGTCCTCATCCTGCTAAACTTGTATTCCTCTTAAAGGTCCCGCTTTGATCGTATTACAGTATCAGCATTTTTCAGAGGCACCCAATAGCAAAAGTTGTGTTGATTAGCCCTGCATTCTCCCCCCCACCCCCACCGGCCTGTTAATTTTGTCTTTTTATAGAAATCCCATGGTCCACCGACCCGTTTTATAGGTGCAAGTCAAAAGTACAGAGCCCGTATTTCTGAAATGTAGACCCTAGAACTGGGATGCTGAGTATTTATCGCAGGGTTGGGAAGAGAAGAAATCTCATGCTGGATCCTATAAATGCTTGGGCACGGTACCTGTCCGGCTTACAAAGCCCAGAACACCCTTTCCAGTCCTGATCAGGGGATTTTGGGAGTTGTAGTCCAAAAGCAGCCTTCCACGGAAGATGTGGATCAAATCCGTTTCCATCTTTTTTTCCAGCCTCTTCTGCCAGGATCCCCACTGCCCAGAGAGATCTGTTAGGTGGGCTCACCAGAACTCGGCCGCTGCCTCCTGGGTGGGCCGCCCTCTAATGCTGACAATTTTTCACAGCAGTATTAAACACCCCCCCCCCCAATTCTTGGATTTCAGGAGGGGAGGGTGGTTCTCCTCCCTCCAGATTCTGTCAAGAAACAGCAGTATTAGGATCTTGGTTTTTGTAGGAAAACTGAGATTTAGCTTCCTTCTCTGGTATTGGGGGTCACTGGGTGAGCTTGGACCTTTAAGAGTATTCCTCTCCATTCAAACGGGGTGGGAAAGGCTCTCTCTGTGTTGCCCAAAAGGTACAGTACATTCCAAGATTAGGGCCCATCTATTGCACCGACCCAAACAGTACAGAATATTTGGGAGGGGTAGCTTCTTGGCTGGCTTAATGCAGGTACTAAGATAATATGGGTCCTAAGTCTGTGGCAGATGGGCTCCATAAATAGCTTGAATGGGATCCCTGATCGAGGGAACTGTCAGGACTTTTCCCCCAAAGGGAGATCGTTCCTGCCCGGATGAGCAATAAATAATACTGTAAAACTGCCTTAAAGGCCTTTCGGTCTGTCTGCACACCTGTCTTTAGTCTGGGACGCGTTTTACAAACGGGAGGCAGATGTCTGTGGCTGGTTTCAGGTGACTTTGATTTTTTTTTCCTTAAGCACTTTATATACAGTATATATATATATATCTGTCGCCACGTCTGCTCTGCTGTGTGTTGCTAGTTCACCAGACCTGGGTTACAAACACCCAGGAGTGTTGGGGCTCCACACAGAGATACGAAAAGTCGTTTCTTCCTCTCCCGCCCCCCCCAAATGTTTTTCGTAGAGACTGTGATTTTATCCCTGTTGCTGCTGTTTATTTCTGTCTTGATTTAATTCAGAATGGTAGAGTATTTACTGTATATGCAGAAAGATATATGGGCAAAGCTTAAGGAATGGGCGGATCCCACCCTTTGGTGCTTCACGACGAAGCTTTTCCTGGGACGATCATCCTACTTCCTTCACTGAATTGCCTGAGAAGGGTGGGCACTCATTGGCAAACCTGTTGAGTTTCTCCCGTGTTTTTCCCCTTCACTTTTGAATTCAGTATCTTTGCATTGGTATCGCTCAGAACCTTTTAACTGGGCACGTAAGGCAGTTCAGTGGCTTGCCTCTTACAGCCTTGAAGATAACGTGGGACTGTGTACAGCCCTTGGCATTGAAAAAGCATGCCTGTCTCGGCTGTGAATTAAGACAAGACACCGTTTTGACGACTCTGAACCAATTCTTTGCCTTCAGACAGAACTGCTAAGCTTTTAGACTAGGAATCCCTGCATGGAAATATATTTGGTGTCGTCGTGTCTGTTTCAATGTTTTCTGGAAGCCTGTCCCTCCCGCTGTTCTTCAGGAGCACTAAAAATGGCCACGGATGCCATCAGCATTCAAGTACGCGGCTGTTATAAAAAAGGTGTGGACCTTTATTCCTTCTGCCTAAAATAAGCTATTTGTAAACATCAAGCCCAGGATGGTTGGATGGCATTCAGTGCTGCTACTATGCTTGATATACTCTATCCATTGTCAAGGCTATATCACCAGGCATACGGTTTGGCCTGGGTACCTAAGTAATAATAATGAGACTGCTGGTCCCTCTGGATGCCATGCTTTCCTCTTCCATTTCTGTATATCATGTTTGCACTGTTGGTTTGGTTTATCGCTGTATTTCGAGGGCCTACTATGTACATATTTTTGACGTGGTAAAATCCGTAGTGGGAAAATATTTCCATTTATATGACCAAGACAAAAGGTTGATGCTGCTTTTACATATTTGCTGTTAATTATAGTATTTTTTTTATTTTGTTTTATTTTATAAGCTTTTGTTCCAAAGCCTTAATCACATAAAGGAGCAATCATAAGCTAAAGATCTTTTTTTAAAAAGAGAGAGTAAAATTCTCTGGTACAATATACTGCACTGTCTCCCAGTGATTAGTTAAGAATACCCTTCTTGTATCATGGTATGAAAAGGAATAAGGAAAGGATGCCTGCTTCTATCAATTTACATCACGCTGATAATACCTTGTTTCTTGGCCATTAAAGCACTATGCACCACTAATTTTACTCCCCTTGCAAGCCAGGAATGGCTCAATCCGCCTGCTTTTTAAATGGCCAAAGATGCAAATTTGCAAAACTCACCTGTGGTTCCCCTGTGCTCAGAGTAGACCTTATAGCCCGCAACATGTGGACATGTCCTCTCCGCCCCACTTCCAGATTTTTGAAAGAAGGAGAGCCTTTGCTCCCTGCCCCTTGGTAGTCCAGATGTTCAGGACAGACCCACTGCTGGTTTCTGTTAGAAAGGCACTCCAGAGGTTGTGGGCCTCCACCCCTCATCAGCCCTAGGCCACGGTGATGAATCCAGCCGGACCTAGTCCAAGGACATTTAGAAGGTTGTAGCTGTGCTAGAACATCTTTATGCCCTCATTGTGATGCAGAAACTGACTCATTTATGCAGCTGGCCACTGGCCCACTTTTTCAAATATTTTGAAAACATGAACCCTGTTCTAGCACAATTTGCAACCTGTAACCTGATTTTTGCAGGTTCCCCTGGAGGTAAATCCAACTGTGTTCAGCTTGTGCATAAGACTGGTGCCTTAACATTGCAGTCTAAAATGCACAACCTTTTGGGTGGTTTAGATGTCTTTCTCCTATTGTTTTCTTTGTTGACTAACCCTTTGTCTAATTTTTTTAAAGTTTGCTAAGAAATGAAAGACAGAGAAGGTTGCTACTCTATTAATATAACACATCTTAGGCCAATGCACTGCTCATTAGTTGAACTAACTTTCTTAAATGCATTTTAGAGCATTTTTGTGCCTGGTCCCTGCTATTATATATTTTCCCTTCAAACAAAGTGTAATACTTGTGCTTGCTAAGAAAAATAAAAAATAAAACAGTATTATGTGAATGGAATTGTTTTCAAGAAAAACATTTGGAATGAGAGTTTGATGCTAATTCTGTGCTGATATACATTTTGCCTGTAGCATGAAGCACACGAGTAACAAAGCTACAAAAAGCATTTCCCTTGCACGGTGTATTTTTATAACAACATTTCTGTTTGAGCCTCTATTAAAAGTTCAGTATTTTGAAACCTAAGTGTGCTTAATATGAGTTGTATGATTTCTGTCCCAAAGCATCTTGTCTTCCACAGACCTCCCGCCTGTTTAGAGATTGCAAAATACCCGCCTGCAAAAAATGCTTGGACCTGTCCCTTCTTCAGATTGTGATCCTGTGTTGCCTCATTTATCTATACACCATGTATATAGTTTACACTTATTGAATTCAATAATAGTTACTATTTGTATTATCATAAAGCATATTATGTGTTTCAGAGCTCAGGAGTAACTGGAAGTAAGATAACTAGTTTGCAACCAATTTTTTTAAGTAACTAGTTTTCAACAGAGTTACTTAGGAGGATGTAACAAATCACACCTGGGTTGCTTCCATGCAAAGAGTGATAGCTATTTACTTTCAAAAGTTGAGTTTAAAGAGACGTCTTGGATGCATTTTGACAGGAAGTTTCCAGTTCTCTGATCAACTATTTTACACGCCGAGGAAACCTTATTGCTTTTCTCGTTTCCTTTTTATAACTACCGTATTTGCAAAGTGCAAGGTCGGGCATAGTCGCCAGGGGGAACCAGAGAGTCTTTCCTGACCCTTGGGGGGGCTGTGTTGCCCCAGGCAACGGCACTAGTTAGTCTTGGCGGTGGAAGGGGGTGCAATGTGAACTCAAGGTGCTCTGAAACGTCGTAAGCTCACACGTATTGATTAAAAGACAAATATTGACGTTGAAACGAAAACGGCGCATGCGCCAATAGGAACTCCCAGTGCGCCTGCGCAGCAAAGAAGCGGGAAGGGATTATTTGCGGATGGCCAGCAAGAACCAACGAGTTACGCTCGCGCTGATTGGCCCGCCCGATTCTGTCTTGGTGACGTCATCGGAAGTGGCGAAAACAAGGAGCGCGCTTGCGCAGCTTTATGATGTGCAAGTAATAATAGAAATAAAATTAAATGCCGACGTTCATTCAGATTCGGATAAACGAAAGTCATTGCTATTTTTTCGTTATGACTTTATTTGGAAAATTAACGGACCTTCACCCTTCCTCCTTCTCGCCCTCTTTCAAAATGGCGGCGCTGGGAACTTCCCGCGCCCTCCCTTGCACTTTATCCTTGTCGTTTCTGAGAAGAAGCTTTAACTTATATTCAAGAATTGTTACACCCTGTTGACCCTTTGTCGTCGCCGTTGAGGGGAGTCGGGCGGGGAAACGGCGGGTGGGGCTTTCTTCCCCCCTCCCAGTGATCAAACGGGATTGTTTTATTTTTTTTTCCCGGCCGCAAGATGGCTGGCGGCGACGCTTTGCCCGCCCGCCCGCCGCCCTACTTCCGCTCCAGAACGGAAGTGAGAGTCGGGAGGCCGCCGGGCTTCCTGAGGGGAAAAAGTGTGAGGTTGGGGCCAAAATGGCGGCGGGGCCCATCTCTGAGAGAAACCAAGGTAACGCTCCCCCCCCTTGAATAATTGGGGGGGAGGGGGCTCCCCTCTTCCCCTCCGTCCCCCACTTCCCCTCCCCTCAGAGTTTGGGTCCCAAGGGGGATATTATGGGATGTAACGCCCTCCTCCGCCCGGGAAAGAAGGGGCTCTGAAGGGGTTATTGGTGTTTTCTGGGGCCTCCCCATTCACCCTCTCCCTCGTCCTCTTCATTTGGCTCTTGAGGGTGGAATTAAATTATAAGGGAAAGGTTTTTTGTGTCTGTGTGTGTGTATTTTCCTTTTTTGAGGGGTAGGGTGGGGAGCTGGACGGCCAAATTCAGGCTTTGTTGCTGCTTTTATTATTATCATTATCCTCCCATGAGAGATAGGGAAATGACCAGAAAGGTTGCAATATAATCGCAGTCATATTTCCTTATTTGTTTATTTATTTATTTTATATATCTCCCGCCTAACCAGAGGCTACTCGGGTGGTTTCCAGCAGAACAAAAGGCAACCCATAGCGTTTTAGGGAGAGGTGTTTATATCCTGCTGTACCTCTCGGGGAGCATAGTGTGGCCCTACAGGACTGACTCTCCCCCTTCCTCCTTTTAGCCTCACAACAAGAACAACAACAACCCTGTGAGGGAGGCCAGGGAGAGGGAGAGGCTCAGCCCAGGTCACTGGGGGACCTTTTCCTAGCTGAGGAGCAGATTTGCCGTAGTTCAGCATTGTAACCGCTGCAGCTGTATTCCAGATATAAAGTCTTGTGTGGTCGTTTTCCAGCCCTCAAGAGGCACCGTTTAAAACCCAGCACAAAGTTTTGGGTTGGAGGGGGTCAGGAACGGAGGCATGCCATAAGATGATCGATGCAGTACATGGGGATTGATTTTCCACCTTGAAGGGCTGACTACAGTGCACAGTCCTCCTGAAACCAGCCCTGGTCTGGTTGAGGCCGATGAAAGTTCTCATTCCAGGCTTGTGCAGCACCACCGTATAGAAATTTGAGCTGGAATTTGCGCAGGGAAGAGAATTTGAAGCTAGGTATAAAACTATAAATTCTAGGCCATAAAGTGAAGAGCAGGTGTTGGTGAATATGGTCAGGTATCCCCATTTGTTTCCAGACAGTAACTCCGATGGTTTCTCCAAAGGGTGTTTTCTTATGTATGAACATGTAAACGTAGGCTAGAATGGTCTTTTACAAGTCTTGCGAAGTGCTTGTCCTTCCTTCCCACGTAACCACTGTGGGATTTTCTCTGTTGTAGATGCCACCGTATACGTTGGCGGCTTGGATGAAAAGGTCAGTGAGCCGCTCCTCTGGGAACTTTTTCTCCAGGCAGGCCCGGTCGTGAACACCCACATGCCCAAAGACAGAGTCACCGGGCAGCACCAAGGTAAGCAAAGCCGCCGATTCTGTGCGGCCTCGAGGGGTGCATGTATGTGTTGGGGTTAGAGTCCTAGTTGGCTCTAGTTGAAAGCTGATCACGTCCATTTGGGTGTTTTTGCAATGGTCTCTCTTCAGGGTATGGATTTGTGGAGTTCCTTAGCGAAGAGGATGCTGATTATGCCATCAAGATTATGAACATGATCAAACTCTATGGGAAGCCGATCCGAGTCAACAAGGCTTCGGCCCACAACAAGAACCTGGACGTGGGGGCCAACATCTTTATTGGCAACTTGGACCCCGAGATCGATGAGAAGCTGCTCTATGATACATTCAGCGCTTTTGGGGTCATCCTGCAGACCCCCAAGATCATGCGTGATCCTGACACGGGCAACTCCAAGGGTTACGCCTTCATCAACTTTGCCAGCTTCGATGCCTCGGATGCGGCCATCGAGGCCATGAATGGACAGTACCTCTGCAACCGCCCCATCACCGTCTCCTATGCCTTCAAGAAAGATTCCAAGGGGGAGAGGCACGGCTCAGCTGCCGAGCGCCTCCTGGCCGCCCAGAACCCGCTCTCACAGGCCGACCGGCCTCATCAGCTCTTTGCCGATGCTCCTCCCCCTCCATCGGTGCCAACCCCGGTTGTTACCTCTTTAGGACCCGGAGTCACTCCTCCAGGTAAGCGGCAGGCTTCCCTTGTTGGATCTTCCATTTTAAAAAAAAAGGTTGCCCCCCTCCCCATTGTGAAACTTTTAAAGATTTTAATGGAATAGTGTCGTTTCAGCATTGTTCATGTTTAGGCAGGGCAGCTTGTTGTGTGCTTTTTTCAGTATTTTGACATTTTCTGGCTTTTGTCATCCCAGGGATCCCTCCACCTGGTTCGTTCCCTCCACCGGTACCACCGCCAGGAGCCATGCCTCCAGGAATGCCTCCAGCCATGCCACCCCCACCTATGCCTCCAGGGGCCGGGGCCCCAGGACCACCTTCGGGAGCTGCTCCTGCAGGGGCACATCCCCCCCACCCTCATCCTTTCCCTCCCAGCGGGATGCATCCAGGTACGGTTTGTGTTTTGGGTTCTTTTTGTTTTTGCCTGTGCAGAAAATCACAACACTTCTCACTGCAATAGTCTTGTGAGTCTTTTTCATTAATGGACGAGGCTAGACATGCCCTGAGCAGCTCGGGCTGGGCGTTCCTCTATCTCTACGTCCTTGCTGGATTCAGTAACCTGTGAAGGAAGAAAGGAGATTTGGCCAGACAGTGCCTGAGGGGACAAGAGGCCTGGATTCTCATTTGGAGGCTTGGGAAGTGACTCATAGTATTGTAGAGTTGGAAAGGGTCCTCAAGGGTCATCTAGTCCAGCTTCCTGTAGGTCCAGGAAATCCTGGCAGGAGCCTCCATTGCAGCTGGTCATTGAGCCTCTGCTTAAAAACCCCCAGCATAGGAAATCCCACCACCCTCCAAGACAGTCTGTACTGCTGCTGAATCCCTTTGCCGTCTCCTATGGTAGTTGGCTTTTTCTTCCCTGTGGTTTGACTCTGTTGCTTCAGGTCCCATCCTCTGGTACAAATGGTTTAATCCATTCTAAGTGAAGTGCTGTAGGTGGAGGGCGTTGAGGTGGCACCTTCCACCTGAGAAGGGTAGAGTCCTGTGAAAGGGTCCCTCCCATCCTTGCATTGTGAGGGGTTGGACAAGATGGCTGTTAGGTTCCCTTCTGAATTTTGTGAGCTGCCACGTAGTGTGTGCGGAGGTGATGATGGCAAATCACAAACCCCCATTACCAGTATTGCTTAAGCTCCCATTGTTTCATGCTGGTGGTAACACCTGCATCTTGTTGACTTTCCAGGGATGCCTCAAATGCAGGTCCACCACGGAATGCCTGGGATGGGCCCCCACCATCCGGGGCCACCAGGGGCAGGAGGGCAGCCACCACCCCGCCCGCCTCCTGGCATGCCGCACCCTGGGCCCCCGCCCATGGGGATGCCACCCCGAGGGCCTCACTTCGGATCACCGATGGGTAAGCACGGGCGAAGCTTTGGGGCCAACGTCTTGCTCATGGCGTCTTTCGTTGTGCTGCAAATGAATAGCGTGGCTTTTCCTCGTATCTTCCTCTGGATTGCTTCCTGTGTGATTTTTCCTTAAAGGCCTTTGTCGTACTTGCATCAGTCCAGTGGAGTTCAGACATTTACGTTTTTCCAAGAGGGTATATCATTTAAGTAACTGCCCCTTTCCCACCATGGAACGTCCCTTGTGCTTTGGTGGCCAGAGATGATGCCGTTGGTATCCCAAGACATCTGGAGAGCAGCAGGGTTGGGGAATAAAACAACATGCACAGTACATGGGCAACAACTTTGTCTGACTGAGAGCCGTATAAGTGAAATGCAGACAACCACACTGAAGCTATAATTGTTTGTTTTGTTATGTTTTGTTTTGGTCAGTTGTTTAACTTTGCGCTATGTGTGTAAGCCGCTGGTTTTAAATAGTTTGTGAGACAGCCAGTCTCTTTAACAAGACTTGCCCCTCCTTTTCTGCTAATGTGGGTGATGAACTCTCTTGTGCTGCAGGCTTCAACCGGTGGTTTGACTGTACTGTGCTGTGTACTGGCATGATGCACGAAGGAGAAGTTGCTAGAGTCTTAATTATTGATAGAATTTTTCCAAGACCCATTAATGGGGACAGTTCCCTGTGGAGTTTTCTTTCACACAAAACCAAGGGTTTCTTGAAAATATTTCCCCCAAATTCCCAAGGAGGGAGAGAGAGAGAGAAAGAGAAAGCAAGGAAAAAAAAATCTTGTGCACGTGTTTGTGAGAGTGATCGTGCCGATGAGATCTCTGGATCCTGGAAGCTGATCTTTTTGGTTTTGCTGTTGTCTTTCTGCAGTCACAGGCGCTGCTCTTGGTTGTTGTCTAATGCCTATGCATCTTGTTCCTCCAGGTCACCCCGGCCCCATGCCCCCCCACGGGATGCGTGGGCCACCTCCCCTGATGCCACCCCACGGATACAACGGGCCCCCTCGCCCCCCTCCCTACGGCTACCAGCGAATCCCTCTTCCACCTCGCCCCGCCCAGAGACCGATGGTGCCTCCTCGGGGGCCCATGCGGGGGCCCCTCCCGCCCTAGGCCCCAGAAGCTCACCGCCCTGCGCCCGTGGGGGAACTTCCTGCTCGTGGACTCCTCCAGCCTGCCCTGTTTGGTTTCTCTTTGGACAAACATTCCGGCAAGTCCTGTCTCTCTTCCCTTTGTGAAAAACTCGGCCTCCTGCCTTGGGCAGCTGTCGGGTTTTGCTCCTCCTTGGTTTGTCTGTCTGTTTTTAGTTCCTTTGCCTCAAGGGAGGTGAACAGGTTTTAAGATTCTTTTTATCATTATTTTTTTTTTTTTTTTGTGGAATCTGACATATGCAGATGAAATTTGGAAATAAAAAGTTGAGGAAAACCCTCTTTGGAGACCTTCTGTAATGGCTCATTCTAACCAGGCTCTTTCTTAAGTTGGAGCATCCTCTGTCCTCAGGATTCCCTCTGAGTTTCTGGATGGTCCCAAAAGGATCCTTTGTCTGTTATGGACCCGTTCAGGCCTGCAGCTGTTCCGTAATTACGACCCACAGGCCTGACGGTCGGTGGCTGGGGGTGGCATTCATCCTTCTGGTCCTCTGAGCCTTTCACATCTTGAAATGATACAAGTGGCTGAGCCTCATCTCTCCTGGTCCGAGCACTTCACAGCAAAAACTGCCTGCCAGCGAAACAGACGGTCCAGCAAGATAACAGCTGCATGTGGAACCCCCAACTTCATTGGCCAGATCATGGATCTAAATCACGTTTCACAGGAAAACTTACCTCATAAAACTTCTGGGAGTGGTGCAGGCCAGTGAAACTCTGATGCCTGATTCAGGGAGACCCCCCCCCTCCAGCCCCTCTCCATGCCCCCCTCCCTCACACCTTTTCTCTCCTAGGACGGTGGCTTCCTCTTCCAAGGCCAGGAAGGGCAGACTCTTTGAACTGAAGGAGGGAGGTGGCTTCCCCCTGGCATTCCCTGCTTGTCAGGGTGACACCAGACATGCTCTGGTTGCACTCCATGGAGCCCAAGAGGCCAGAGAGAGGTTGAGAGGAAACGAGGAGCGAGCAGTTGCTTCCCCCAAACCTTTGCGGTCTCTTCCTGCCTCTCTCAGAGGGTCGTCCTGGAGCGGCATCTGAAAACACACCCACACCCTGTTTGTGTTGTTCTGCTGCTGCTCCCTTTTCCCTGAGCCAGACCAAGTGCCGGGAAGGTGCTGCTCCCTTTGCCTGGCTCAGGTAGGACCGGAGGCTGCCTCGGCTAAGTCTTTCCTCTCAAACCCCGGGCTTGGGACCGTCTCTGCTGCCTTTGTCAGCAGAGGCGGTGTCCTCAGGAGGGCCCCTGTGCTGCCTCGGAGTCTGGCAAGGGAGGCTGTAGTAATCTGTGACCTTAGACTCACCGAGGCCTCCGCCTGTCAGATCTTCAATTGAGGTGAGCTTGGCCTGGGATTCTGTGGAAGGGCACAAATAAAACCAAATGCATGAAATGTTTCTCCCCGCTGATATTTGCTCTCATTGTAGAAGTCACCAACCATGGGGTGAGAAAAAGGAGTCACTGTGGCCTCATTTGTTTCTTCGGTGGTTATTATGACTACAGCTGTGTAAGCGGAAACAACCGAAGAAATTAAAGCATCCAGAGGTGGCACGTATGCTTCCTGCTGCTGGGATTTGCATTCTGACCGAAGAAAGGTGGAACTAGTTAAAAGTGTTCTGGAAACCTTGGTGTCCTATCCGCAGTGCTCATTTGCATGCTTCCTAGCTAACTTATTCAGTGTGAACATAGGGGTGAGAAATTATAATTAATTCAGAGTTTTGGAAAGAATGGGGATGGGGTGGGGGCGGAACTTGTAAGAAAAATGTGACACCTGGATTGACACCCTCGGAGGTTTGGAATTAAATGCCATGCAAAATCTTTGATTACTCCACATGTTACCCACTTCAGAAGTTTCAGTGCTGAGGACTTGGAAAAACTGTTCTGTTGTTGCACATCTTCACAGAGGCATTCGTTCGTAAACTTTTGAACACAACATTCCCTTCTGCATTTCTGGGAAACCCCCATGTCAGCCCTCTTTTGCTGTGCCGTCACCTAGCCTCATTAACAAAAAAGTCTTTTGTAAGAAACAATTAAAAGTAAACACAAAGAACCTTAGTAAAAATATGTTTTAAGTCAAGAGTACTGATAACTATCACGAAAGCTTGAAAAATATCTGATCCAGTAAACTGACTTCTGTGCATATAACAGTAATATTTCGAATTTCTGTAAGTCGAATTACAAGTAACATTAAAAGATAAAGAAGCAAGACTGAAAACAAAATTGTGACTATTCAGAAACTGGGCTTAGAGAGTATCCTGAGTGGGGTTAACCCTGGTTTTCACAGTCGCTTCAGCCCAGGAACAGACCTTTCTTGCAAGCGTCCTCCGAATGTTCTGAGAGTTGTAATCTCCAGAAAGAACCCCATTTGTTCCAAACTGTACTCCTGAGACACAGAATTGTGAAGCTGTTCCACAACACCTGAAACCGATCCTTCAGCTGTGCTTCTGAGTTGGTTTGCTGCGCGTCGGTGCCCTGGACAGGAGCACAAACCGTCTGAGACGCCTCTGAATGGGAGCTTCATCCACAGCTGTTTTCGGAGGGTTGCTCTTCCTTCCGCCGTCCCTTTGGGCCACCCTCCGTCCAGGGCAGCTCGTTGGGAACTTGAGCGCGTTTACAGGATCCCATCCAAGAGAGCTCAAGTGGCTTGCTGGACGGAAAAAACGAGGCTGGTGGCAACCGAGGTACATGTGCACATCCTTGTTTTTACACACGCCTGCCAGGCGTCATCCGAAGACTAAAAGCCACTTCATACTCACTCACACACACACACCACAGAGTGTGCTCCCAAGGGGATTTGTGTTGTGATTGTGGCTTCTTGTGGCAACATGTTTGATCTGAGTGGCCCACTGTGGAAATGACTTGGCTGCATTTAGGTCTTTGTGTACAGGGGCGCCATATTGAAAGGGTGACGGTGGAGTAAGAAATGTTTTTCTTAAAAGGGCAGCGGGGGACAAAAGTGTGTGTTGTGCAGTAAATACCCTGCTATGAAAAACTGCAATCTGTGCATGTTCCAGAGGTGGGATTTTGGTAGTTTCATAGCCGAGCAGTTGATGTGGAAATAATCATCAGCTGGGTGCTGAAGTCCTAGTTCCGGCTTCTGCAGTTTCTGCTAAGTACTTTGCTGCAGCCTCTTTGCTTCCTGAAATTGCCTTCACGTTGTTTCAGGCCTATTTTCACAAACATGCCATCTACAAACTTGCTTATTGTGGCGTGAAGTGTAGTTTTGGAAAGGGAAGGCTGACATTTTTCCCCAGGATGCTGAGCTTGGCACCTGAAAGTACAGTCCTAGCCTCATGTACTACGGTTGCAGACGTATGAAACGAACTGCCTCCCTGGTCTCCAGAAATGTAAGTAACAACAAAACCCAACAGATCCAGTAGATTTCTAACCTTTGAAACCCTACTCCTTCCCTTCTTTATCCACACTCCTTATCTCTTTGGCTACATCTCATTTTTCAAGAAAATAGATATAAAGATGTAATAACTAATTTTAATTTAAAAACATTTTAATGTTAATTGTAGCTGTCTCTCACTCTCATGTGGAAAAGATTGTGAACTACTCAAGTTATGGGCCGACACAAACATTGATGTGAGCAGAAGTTCCAGTTTCTTGTCTGTGCAGTTTAAAAAAATAGAAGGTTTAGGAAACAGGGTGAATTCCAGGCAGTTACAGCTCACCTGTCTGGGCTAAATGGATAGGTGGCCCTGATCCGCATGAGACAAGTCTGTAGGGAGAAGGCCCTTACAGTGTTTCGGACTACAACTCTCATGATCCCCCCCCCCACGCTAGCCTGGCTCGAGAGTTCCCTGGCCAGTGCTGCGGTGACTGGGATTTGGACTCCGGAATAACAGGTCCATCTTTGCTCTCTGCTAGGATCTATGTCTTGCAGGAAGTCCCACAGTGTTTAAAAACTAAATGCTGACCTAGTTCTCTGTGTAATATGATGAAAGCCACCCAGTTTGTTAATTTCTGGCTCATCTATTGGAAATGTATCACTGCACTTTTTGTCAGGGTGGGACAATGAGCCCCTCCCTCCATTCTGCCTCTCCCCAGCTCCTCTAGCACAAATCACACAGGCAGGAAGCTTATCTGAATCTCCCCCCGCCCCACTCCCCGTAATTGTCAGCTCTGCCTTCCTGACTCAGGCTTTCTCTTGCTTGAGAGATTGATGTGCTGGGGAGAGCAGAACCTCTGCTTCTCTCCCCCCCCTTCCTGATTTACGTGGCGGCTGTGTGTGTTTTTCTTTGTTCTGAGAAGGCTAAATAACACAGCACAAAACCTCAGAGAGGAGGCTAGTGACAGGACAATAATAAGCTACCATTTACCTCCAATTTGCTGTATGCTTTGCTTTAATTTCACCGCCCGCAGAAGAGGCGCTCTTAAGGCCTGCTGTTTCAAGCCATGGATGTCTGTTTACAGGTGCAGAAAGAGAAAAGGGGAGAAAGGTGGAGGAGAGACGGGGAATATTTATTTAGGGAAGAAAACATTTCCAGTGAAGGTAGATGTTGACTCGCTCAGTCTGTTGGGCCAATTTATTTATTAACTGAAATATTCATATACCAACCTAGAGTCAGGTCTCGATGATAAAACAGAGGCAGAGAATAATGTGTTCCATGGGCTGCATCCAGTGGTAAAAGAGTTTTTCTTAAAACCTTCTCTCACAGCTCCTCAGCAGAAAAATAATTTCCACCAAAAAGTTACAGGGGGATGTTCTAGGACGCATGGTTCCCCGCTAAACCCCTGGCCTCCATCCAGGAACCTCTTCTGAGGAATGAAAAGCGGCCCTTAGCTCCTTCCGAGATGACTTCTTCCAACAGTTTAGCCCGCTCCGAAAATAATCTGTTGTGTATGCAGAGGCAGTTCGGTGGCGTTTGCCGTCACTGTGAGTGGCCCACCCCTCCTCGCTGCCTTCACAGCTTCAGGTCTTTGAGGTATTTAACCTCCCACCAAGCATGTTTTGATCATCTCCCTATTACCTACAATCCACTTTAGGGAAGAAGAAAAAAGTGATGACCGAGTGCGTCTTTGTTTCCAAACGACAGAAAAGTCTGCCAGGGCCTTTGGAGCTGTCCTGACCAGCCGGCGTTAAAAGGAACGGCACTGTTGGCTCAGGGTCGGTCATTGCTCTTTTAATAGCTTTCTTACCCACTTAACGAAAGGGGCATTAAAGGACGGCCCTTGGCGGAGTTTGCCCATCTTGTTGACAGGGAGGGTGGAAGCATGTTTATTCTCTCCTGTTCGTTCTAAGCCATCATCCCCTCTGTCTCTTTAAAGCTTTTTCACCCTGATTTCCCCACATTATGGCAGTGATGTACCGAGCAGTTATGTTGTTGGTGTTTAAGATAAGCCCCCCTTCTTTGAGTAGTGCTTAAGGGCAGAATAATTTACTTGGGATAAGAGAAGATGAGGGGCAGCTAATTTTATGGGAATGGGTGTGGGAGAGAGAGAGAGAAACCTGCAGAGACCTGAATCCTTGCATTTGTGTTCATCACCCTGCCCCCATAGCAAAAATCTGGAGTTCTTCCTGGATAAAAGGATTAAGCTGAGGATTACTAGGAGAGAAGGCTATTTGACTGGCTCACGGCAGAAACAGATATAACAGGCAGGCTGCCATGATAACTGAAAGTATGTGAGTGTTGGAGAGACCTAATTCAGGAATATTTTTTGCCAGAGAAATGGGACTCCAAAGGGATTCCTGTGTATCAGTCCTGAAGATCAGTCACAACACAAAGAAAGCCTTCGAGAATACATCAAAGAAAGTTAATTTGCAATCTCTGGGAGGTGAGAAATGTTGCTGCTGCGACAGTCACATAACCACCAGCTCTTAAGGATTTTCTGCTTCTAACAAAGAGTCACCTTTAAGGTCTTTTTCTTTCCCTTATGTGTCATATTTTGGTTAGGAGCACAGTGGGGAGTCTGGAGGTTTTCTGTGTTGGAAAATATGTGCAGCATGAATAATCTACCTTGGCTCTTATTTTACCCCATGGATTAATTCTTCCACTCAAAAGTGCCATCCATGTGCATGTGAGGGCGATCCGTAAGTCGCCAGTTCCGCCCACCTTCAGCAAGCTGTGACGATTCTTTATGGCCCTGAATGACACCACTAGTGAGGGAGGTCAGGATGTGTCCCCTGTGTTGGAAAAGGGAGGAGGAAGATCAGGCTGAAAGATGGGGCTGAGTCCCCACCTGCTGTCTTGAGGAACTTCAGTGAGATGTCTAATCATATCAGCAGTAAGAGTCAAATGTAGAGGGTTAATAATCTGTGAATGTTTTCGTCTGGGTTTCAAAACTGCAATTAAGAACATTAGAGACGGTTTTGACATCCAGTTCTTTTGTACAGACTGGAAGTTACCCCTCACCAGAACAGGCTAGAAGGGATGATTTCCCCTCCAGTGTTAAGTGCCCTCAAACTATTTCAGTTTCTTAGATGACACAAAATGTGTTCCAGCCCCACCCGTTCGCGTTTCCATGAACTTCAGACCCAGGTTTCCTTGTCAGGATTGGAGACTCTCTCATAATCTGGATCTCATTTTACTTCTAGCCCCTTGACAAAATGCACAATAAAACCGTGTATGAGTCGTTGTTTCAGTGTTCCTAGTATGGCTGGGAATAGTCTTAAGTCAGAGGGAATTTGTCCATGGGGCCCTTCCAGCAAGGAAGATGGCATCGTAGATGAAGCTTCGCTGGCATGCTGGATTAAAAACAAAATTAGTCTGTGAAAGCCCAGTTTCACAGATGGTAAGATGATGGGACCTCATGGAATTGCTGTCTCTCTTACATGACCCAAGCATCGTAGCATCCTTTCCCTGGAGGAGCCTTCCAGGTTCCACCTGGGGAATGGGAATCCTGCTGCCCAGCCTTGGTCATACAAGACTTCCACGCCATCTGTGGCAGCATCGCGTGGAGCCCTTTGCGGTGGAATGGCGGGTGGCCAGCCGGGTGTGCTTCTCCGATGTCCTGGGTCTCTCGCCCTGTTGCTTTCTGTCTGCTGAAGAACCGAGTTGGTTCATGTTTGTTTTTAAAGCCTGCCTGTCTGGTGAGGCTTTTCCCTCTGTGTTTCCCCTCTGCAAGCCTTGACTAGAATCAAAAGGACGGCAGGGGAAGCGGGCGGGCAGGAAAGGTGCATTCAAACGCTGCTGCCTATATACCTCTGAATCATCACATCCTTAGAAGGTGCAGAGAAGCCCCCCCCCTTCCCACTCCAGGCCTTTTCCAGGGAGGAGGCTTTCGTTTTCCCTTCCCGGTGTTAAAAAACAAAAACCTTCTTCCTAGGAGGCCCTGTCAGCTGGAACTGGCGAAGGCTTCTTCTGTCCTCTGTGCTTTTTGTCGGGAGAGGTTAAGCCGAAACCTTGAAGGAGAAAGCTGATCTTTGAAAGGTCTTTCTCTCTCTCTTGGGCCCCCTCCCGCCTCGGGGCGTGAGGAACCCCAAATCAAGAGAGCAGATCTGTTTGCTCCCCTACTTGCTTGTCTCCCCCCCCCCCCGTGCCTCTCTCGCTAGCCAGTTTTTGTGTGCGATCCCTTTACTCTTTCTCTCTTCCTCCTCCCCCCCCCCAATCTCTTAGAGAGCCAGCCCTGCCTCCTCTCTGTTCGTTCCCTTCCCTTCCCTTCCCTGCCACAATGGACTCTCCCATCAGTCAACGGAGGAGGAGGTTGTTGCAGCAGCAGCAGCAGCAGCAGCAGCCTTGAGGCTGGGCGCTTTTGGTCCCTCCTGCATCCCTGTTGCAGCTTTCTTTGGGCTCCAGCAGAGGCGAGCGCTGGAGACGAGACCGCTCTGGGTACCACTGGAGGTAAGCGGGAGGATGAGCGCTTCTCTCTCTCTCTCTCTCTCTCTCTCTCTCTCTCTCTCTCTGATGGGTGGCTTCTTTAACCTGCCATTGAAGGAAAGAGGCTGAAGCGAGAAACATCACCACATTTTTTCCTGCCTCTGTTCCCCCTCCCCCCAAACTCTCAATGCCTTCTCTTGGTGTGGCCATTTTGTCCTGGAAAACCTTGCCTTGGGCACCGGCCTCTCTTCCTCTTCCTCCTTTGGCCAGCTTGTGTGGAGTCTTCCCCCCCCCTTTCTTTGGAAGCAGCTACCCCATTTTTCTTTCTTTTCCCCCCAATGGCTTTGTGCTGGCCAACAGGAGCCCCCGTTTGCTGAAGGAAGAGGGACTCCCTTGCCCAGGTCTTGCTGTTCAAAGTGGAGATGGGCTTACCTCAGTTGTGCAAGTTGAAGGGGAGGATTCTGTCCATGGAGGCCGAACGTGACCTTGAGGTGTTTGGATCAGAGACATTGGCTGCCTCGGATGCTGTGCTTGATCTTGTGGATGACTTCCCCCCCCCCTCCAGAGCCCACAAAATAATTGGAAAGGAAGGGATGGGGTGGCGGCAGCGGTTTGGTCCTGCGATCTTCTTTCTCTGCCATCAGCATCTTCTTCGTGAAGTGCATGGTCTGCGTGGACACAGAGAAGCAGGATGTGTTCTAAGCAGGGCCAGCGGTGAAGGACGGGCAGGAGAAAATAGGTGCCAAACAATTAAAAATAAACTTGCTTCCCTCTCCCTTTTTTTGTTTGGAAAGAAAAGGATGGAGGTGTTGGGGGATAAGGCTTCAGCTGTAGTCCTCGAATGCTGACCCCCCCTCCTTTTTTCTTTTTTTAAATAACAAGTAGGATGGTTGACATTTAGCAGCCCCAAATGCAGGTCATCCACATAGTGTCCAAGGAAGGATTTGGAAGAAGCAGTTTGAGGAGGGAGCCTTCTTCCTTCTTCCCTCCTAATCGGCTGGAAATTTGAAATGAGTCCACATTCCCACACCCAGATGTGTTGGGACTACAATGCCTTTCATGGGCTGTCCTGGTTGGGATGATGGGTTTTGTAGCCCAATCCCTCTGGAAGGCATTCAGTTTAGGAAAGCTGGTTTAACAAAACGCCTTTTATGTGCTAATCAGGGTGAGGTTTTGCAAATGGTGTTTTGTTAAGGTGTTTTATTGTCATTTCCCTGCTCTCAAATTTCAAGGGTTATATCCCTTTTACTTTATCCTCTGTCTCTCCCTGCCTTTCCTCAGATGATCTCTCTCTTTCTCTTTCGCTTTCTCTCTGTGTGTTTTTGGCTATCATAATGAAAAAGGTCATTAGACTTCCAAAAAATATCTCTGGAATTCATGTTTGTCTTTAGCTAGAGAGTAGGGAAGAGAGACACACAGAGAGAAAATGTCTTTGAAAGCTGATGGCAAAGGGGAGGTGGGGTGAAGGAAAGCAACACATTACAAGCTACTTCCTAAGGCTTTTAATGTAAATTTTTAAACAGCTTTTTCTCTGCCACGTTGTCAACTGTAACAAGATAAACAGCAATCAAAGCTATCCCTAGACTTAAAAAATATATACAGTACATATATGTCTAAAATCACCGGATGTTAATGAATTAGAAAGATTTCCAAAATGTCTTTACCTTGTCAGCTGAAAAAAACAAATTCCCCCCTGGAACAAAACACGGGTGGGTTTTTTTTCTGTGTTACTGTGTGTGTTGGTGCAATCACATCATGACTGAAAAAAGAGCAACACAGAACCACCGAAAGAGCAGTAAATTGTACAACGGCTGTTTTCTAAAAGGCTGCCTGAGCTGGCTTAGAAGGCCTTCTCTGAATCCTGAAAGTGGGGTGAGAGAACAGTGACTGTGAAGGTGCACTTCGCACATGCACAGAGGATTATTCTCCCCATTGAAGCAGGTTCAGGGCTAAACGGTCCCCTAGTATCAGGTTGGTCCAGGGGGACAGAGCCATGCTTGTGGAAATCTTGAAGTAATGTTTCCTATTTTATGTTGCCTTCCTGTCTATCTCGGTCACTGGCTTCATGATGTCTGGTCGCACTCCCCATGTGACGGTGGGACATAACTCTGGGTGGGGCTGTGCTGCAGATTCCAGCCCGTTCGGTCCTCCAGGGCCTCATCCTGAGTTCTGTGGGCAGAGAAAAAGGTCTGTAAAATCTGTGGGTGAAACAAAACCTGCAGAGGGAGAAGTTTTAAGGAAGGACTGGATCTTGAGACCGATTAACCAAAGTTTCGTTCTGTATCCTCAGCTAACCTTGAGCAGGAAAGGGTCTCTTCCCCCCCCTCACTTTCAAGGGTAGACTGAAGGAAGCCTGACCCAACTGTTCAAGATACAGGACTGTAGAGATTCAGGGCCATTTCAAGCGTGCTTATTATGGGAGATACGAGTGATAGCAGGCAATCTCTTTTGGTCCGATTTCAGTTGTGGTACCGTTGGATTCGTAAGTCATGATGTAGCAGTGGGTCTGATCCATACATGTGGCAGACCCACAGTCCTGTCTCTCTTAATCTAGGAAGGTGGGGGAGTACCTAAAATTAAAAAGGGACGCACACACACCCTCCCTCTGTGCATCCAAAACATGATTCTAGAAATTGAGGTTCCCAGTGTGCAGAAACCACATTTTGGCTCCTGCCCCAACGGTGTTTCTCAGTATATTTGTTTATTTGTCCTAAGTGTTAGAAAAGGTGGTGATAGATTTGGCAGACAGTGTGCCAAGTGAGATGGATCAGCCTCCTCAAATCCCTATGCATGATAGTGTGTGTGTGTGTGTGTGTGTTGCAATCCGTTGCAAGAGGCCTCTTGAAATACATAGTCCCCCTGTTTGCTCACCCTGATCACAGGCATTTTGCTAGTTAATACGAACATCTCACTGTGAGCTTTAAAAATCTATTGGCCCTTCTAGAATCCAGCCTTGCAGACGGTTAAATCATTGTAATGAAAAGATTGTTTCTGAGCATATGCAGAGTATAAATCCCAATCCTATCCTAGCTCCTTACGTCTCCAAGTCATGAGGTATGGCTTACAGGCAAGATAAAGTTCAAACCTCTCTTTCTGTCTGTCTCTGTCTCTCAATTGATGTCAGCTCACATTTATCATTAAACAATGAATAATTGCAGCTGGTTATTGTTGTTGTTGTTGTTGTTGCTGTTTTGTTATTGTTATTATTTGGTGGAGGCCTTTTTGCTGCAATTTGTGAGAAAAATTATTATCTTGCACAGCGTGAAACCCTGCGTGAGTCCGTTGGTTGTGTCTTTTCCTTTATGGCATGTTTCCTGTTTCTGTCATTATCACTCGAGTCAGCATATTCTCCTTCTCTCATTTTTATCCTTCAAGAGAGCCTCGATTTGCATTTCAATCATCACATGTGGGAGCTGCTGATGCTTGACTATGATTTTTAAAATGAAAATCTTCCCTTTGAAAAAAAATCATTTTAATATATCCTTTAACATAACATGGAAATGATCTGCTTCATGTAAATTATCTGAAGGTTTGGGGTGATAGATGGAAAGAGTGATAGTCAATGCTTGAACTCGAAAGGAGAGTCAGGCCTCCCAACCTTTTCCTCTTATTCCCCCCCTAAAAAAACTCCTCTCTTTTGAAGCTGGGCCCAGTGATGTTGTCCAGTTTTACCTTGGGGAAGAGCACCTCATTTCGTTGCACCCACTTGTGAGTGCAATGACAAATTTCTTATGTCTTATGTCTTATGATCCTAGGGATGTGATTAGGGGGAAATCAGGGTAAGGTTGTGAGGCCGTCTGTCTCCCCATCAACCTCCCTCCCCCTAAATAATAGAAACATGACTTCCCCTCAGCAGAAGCACCAAACATAGATATGCACAAATACCTGGGGAAGCCCCTCTCTGCACCCAGTCTCCAGGATGGATAGCAGAGATTAGATCTGCAAAAACAGGAAGGTTTCCCTGAAATGATGTAAAAATCAGCCTCAGCAACAGCTAAATGCAGAGCTCTTGATGTCTGGGGAGGAGGCAGCTTCGAAACAGAGCTGAAATTTCCTTTGCCAGAAATTTCTGCATTAATCCAGGGCTGTCCCAGAAGCTGTTTGTTCTGCCACCCTGCTCCTTTGTTTTTTTTTTTGGGGGGGGGTTGGTCAATTGATGATGCGAGATCATGGGATTTTACCAAGACTTAAGTCCTAACTGTGAACTGTCTAGTGATAAGGAGCCTCAGTTCCTTAGCACTGTACTGGCGCTTGCCAGAGTCTGCCAGACAAAGTGTTCAGAGGATGCTTACCTGAAGCTTACACTGCAAAACTTCTAAAGATGGCAGCCCTGAGTGGATTTGAGTCTCCTCCTGTGGAGGAGAGATGATTGGATCCTTGGATTTGTTTTTTTTACTATCTGACTGTCTTACAAATAGATTGGCAGAGGATAATAATGTGTCCACAAAGAAACTCTAATACTAATTCACAGATCAATATGGAAAACAGCTGAAGATTAAAAAAAGAGGAGAGGATGAAGAGTAACCAGAATTGACAGGTTCATTCAACTCGAATAACTGTAGAGTTGAACCGAAAATGAATGAGACAAAGATTGTTGATGAAATATTCTGTTTGGTCACCTGGAAACCATCCCAACTCACCCCAGGTGACTGGTGTGCCAGCTATGAAAAAAAACAACCCCTCACTTTAAAAAAAAAAGTCTAGATAGAGAGAAACCCTTTCATGGACATAAATTGTGTCTCCTTCTCTCTTTTGCTGCCAGACGTGTTTCTGCTGCCAGGGATTAAAAATAGCATCTTGTCCAGAGAAGAGGGAAATGATTCAGTGAGCAGTTGATGATTTCTTGCCTTTATCCATGTGAATCCTTTTCCAGTCCCTGTTCTCCTCTGGGGAGGATGATCAAGAGGCAGAATATGGAATACCTCTACTGCGTGCCTTTCGTTGGTTTGGTCTTTCAAAACCACTGCATTGCTCCCTTGAGGGGAGCCGGAATGGCTGTCAGGTGACTAGACGGAGAACCTTCGATCAACTTCTCTGCTGTCTTGTTTGTTTTGTCCCCGGTACCCGGCAGTCATCCGAGCGAGACAAACCTTTCAGTTGTGCTTCAGTTTTCTCGGCCCCTTTGCACATCACTGTGTGAATTGTTTATTTTTTAAACATGCACAGTTTTTAACCTTTGTCGTTGTAAATAATAAACTCATATAAATATGTATTTAAAGACTGTAAGGATCTGTGTCAGAACCCCAGGGGTACTGGTAACTTTCCTTCTGTAGGAGAAGCCTGTTGTGGTAACCAAAATGCTACCTCGAAACAGAACTTCAGGAATGCCCCCCCTCTCTCACAAACATACACACACACACAGAGAGAGAGAGAGAGAGAGAGAGAACTGCCAACTAGCCGAATGGCCCATTGCCAGTTTGACAAACTCCACTTTCTCATCTTGACCTTCCTTTGCCTCTGAGCAAGAGTCTGGAGAAATTCCCGCCTCCCACGCAATCGCTCGTCCCTCTGGCACCATGAGGTTCCTGGCTTGGTTTGTAGTTGTACGTGATCCGAGGCTTGCTGTTTATGCTGGTATTGTATTCGCGAAGGTTTATGCTGGTATTATTTCAAAGGGGCCTTAATGGCTAACCCTTGACCCCAGCTGGCGGTGCTTCTAGGAGTAAAGACTTTGAAATTTGTTAGAAAGTTTATGCCCACAAGATAACGAGTCTCCTCCACCCTTCCTTAATTGGCCACCCAGCCAATTCGGCGGAATTCTGTGTGGATGTTCCATCTCTCTCTCTCTCTCTCTTGCAGAAGCTCAGCTCCCTCCCAATGGCCTGGTGGGTCTTTCGGACTGGGAGGTCGAGAGAGCGGGTAGATCAGGGATCAAGTGATCTGTTGTTGCTGTCAGATGACGAAATGGGATGCCAGTGAAACAGGGCAGTGTTTATGGGGTACTTAATTATGGAGTTCTGGGGGTAGAAAGCACCAGCCGGTCTTTGGCAGAGGGATAAATGCCCCCCTCCCTCACTTTCACTAGCAAAGTGAGAGTGAATTTGAGTTGAAATCACATTCTAAGAGAAACCAGTTTTGCTTATCCACTCCAGGGGCAATTCTGGCCCAATTTCCTTTGAATCCTCACTTCCCATGTGGCGAATTTCATCCTGCAGATTTAATTTCCCACATGTGTATCTAGGACGATTAATTCCTATTTTCCTTTAACATCTGAAAAGTTCTGCCTTTTGTCACCCTGGTAGGGACATCTCTGATCAGCGAAAAGCAACAGCCCTCCCTCCCGTTGAACCGCTTCCTTCGCACGCCTGCCTCCTAAACGCTGGGACTTACACGGATGGGTTTCCAGGAAGCCGCTTCAAGGTGCCTCTCCAGAAGACCTGCCCCACTTGGTTTTTCCCTGCCGGCTGGAGCGTCGTCGCAGTATCGCCTGTTGGCTTGAGGGGCGACTCTCCCTGCACAGGAGCTGTCCGCCCTCCCTGAGTGCTGAACCCAGAAGACTTCTTCCCGAGTTCGTTCTGGGAGCGCTTCTCTTTGGCTCCCTTTAGCTCCCTTTAATCTCGCCGCTTGAAGGCCTTTGCAAGCCAGGCCGGAGCCATGGATGAAGGTTTCAAAGACCGGACCGCCTTCATTCGTGGAGCGAAAGACATTGCCAAGGAAGTGAAGAAGCACGCCACCAAGAAGGTGGGCAAAGGGGTGGACCGGGTGCAAGACGAGTACACGAAGCGCTCCTACTCCCGCTTCGAGGAAGAGGATGACGAGGATGACTACCAGCCTCAGGACGGATACTACCGGGGGGAGCCCTCCGTGGACGACGAGGGGGCCTCCAGCGACGCCACCGAGGGGCACGACGAGGACGACGAAATCTACGAGGGGGAGTACCAGGGCATTCCGCGCAATGACTCCCTCAAGGGCGGGGACCCTTTGGCGGCCCACCAGGAGGTGGTGAGCGAGTTCAGGGACTTTGAGGACCTGACGGGCGACCGGAAGAAGGAGAAGGAGGAGCTGGCCCAGCAGTACGAGCTGATCCTGCAGGAGTGCGGGCACGGGAAGTTCCAGTGGACGCTGTACTTTGTGCTCGGACTGGCGCTCATGGCTGACGGGGTGGAGATCTTTGTGGTGGGCTTCGTCCTTCCCAGCGCAGAGAAGGACATGTGCTTGTCGGACTCCAACAAAGGCATGCTGGGTAAGTCCTCCCCACTCCAAGAGGCCTTTGGAGGAGGGCAGGCCCTATGCCTGAGCCCTTGGCCACGATCTGCTGTGAGAGTCAGGCATCCGGGCAGGGAGGGAAGGGAATAGGGAGACTGGGTGACACACAAGCAGGGGGGGTTGAGCTAAAGGGGTTTGAGAGACTTAATCCGGGACTGCCCTGCTTTCTCGATGGAGTCGTAGAATGTGTTCTTTCCCCAAGAGGGTGACGTGTATCCGGTGGGCTCACCTCCGAGAAGATTTCAGTCCCGTGAAGAGCAGAATCCGTGGCAGAATGGGAAATCGACACTTAAGAAGGTTCCACAGATTTCAGTAGCTCTCCCTTCACTTTGACTACCTGCTGGGTTCAGGCCACGGATTCTAGCTGCTTCTTGAGGGGTTCCAGCACTTTGCAGGGAGGTTGTGGGAAAGGAGTGGCCTGCGTATGATGGGATGTGTGACTAGATCTATAGGAGAGAGCCAGCTTTTGTGGGAAGGTGAATTGGAAGCTATGATAAGGGAAAGGCTGTTTTTTTTAAAAAAAAGAGATTGCTGCATATTGTACTTCTAGGAGGCTAATACAAGGAATGGGGGGGATTGTGTGTGTCCACACACACACACACCCCAGCATGAGATGATGTAGAAGGCTTTGGAATACCAGTTCTGGGGCACCCACCTTCAATTCTCTCCTTGTGAAGTCATTCCCTTCCTTTCTGATGAGCTAGCTAACTGCATGCAGGGTTTATGGGCATCTCTGTGTGTATCTGTTGTTAATACGGGCAGCCTGCCAAAATAAGCACCATGCCTCTCCTACAGCTTCCATCCAAGGAGGAAGAGAACATGGCAAGTGGCCCCTGAGGAGCTACAATGCCCAGAATCCCCCTGCCAGCATGGCCTGGTGGTGGCTTTGGAGGTTTCCAGTTTTGTTTTGTTTTTCAAGCTCAGAAAAGCGAGGCTAATTTTTATGCTTTTATTTAGGGTCCTTGTTTATCCTTCTTCTGTTCATCTGGGTTCCCAAAGCAATATACAACAGCGGAAAAAAATATATAAAAAGGTTAGAAAGCAGTTTTAAAAACCTCCTTTGAAAGCCAGTTTTTAAACCAGGAAGTCACCCCATGCTCAGAGGCAATCTGTCCCTCTGCTGTATCTTTGCATCACAACATCTGGAGCTTTCAGTCCCAAGCCTGAGTCCTTTTCTGGGATCCGAGGAGGGGCTGCGTTTCCAGACATGTCTTGCGTGCTCCTGTTTTCCACACTTGACTCCTGCTTGAGGCTCCAGAACCCGGCAGGGCTGCGACAGGTGGTGACTCATCTCCTCCCCTTGCCCATTTCTCTCTCTCTCTCTCTCTTTCCCCATTTTCTAACTTGAGAATCATGTGTCAGAATAGCAGTGGCCCCGAGCTTATCTCTCCCCTCCACAGAGGCGCTGCTGGGGCTTGGCTATGCTGTAGCCAGAGCGCTTAGGCAGAATTAAATCCTCCGTGAAAGAAACCACGGGCAGAGGAGGGGGGGGATGTCTTTTGCGGGGGTGGGACATGGAGAAGGATCTGTGGGGGTGGTGCGCGTGCAGGGGAAACACTGGCATTTGGGAGCAGAATTCATTGCCGGATTTGCCCGTGCACTGCACTGCGGCAAAGCTGGTGTCCAGCCACTTCTGCCCACCCCCTGCCCGACTCCCAGTTACATCGCAAGGCTTTGTCGAGCCCCCCCCAAAGTCGAAGGGTTTCCTTAGGCTTAGAGACGGGGGGTGGGTGGGGTGGGGGTGAGGGAGAAGAGGCAGTCCGGTTTGTGTGGCTCCTTCCAGTTGTTGGATGGGCGGCTGGCTCAGGGGTGCTCAGCCAAAATGGCACCATGGGGGGGCCCTGCTTCCGGTGCAGAGACTCAGCTCAAACGCACTTCAGCTTTGTCTGTCTCTTCGTCTTCTTTTTGGGGCCTTGATTCTCTCCAGTCTCGTGGGAGGATCAATAGAGTCTCTGACCATGTGTGGTGTGCTTAGTCTCGCCCCACACACATCTCATGCAGGCAGCGAGCCCTGCCCTCGTCTGCCACTTTCTAGTCAAATGTCCGTCATCTTCCAAAAGCTGAGAGCTGATTCAGGCTGCCGAGCGGCAGGCCTGCCCCCGTTTCTTCTGCCCTCACCCTGACTGGCAGAGGGTTTCAGGCAGGAATCTTTTCCTCGCCCCTGAATCTGGGCCTTGCCCCGTGCAAAGCCAGCACTCTCGCTGAGCTATGACGCTTCTGCAAAAACTCAAGGCTGTGAGTCCTCATGCTTCTTTCCGATTTACACAAGAACCTGAGAAGCTGCTACATCTTGTCAAGCTGCTGGACCGCTGCTGCACTCGGGTCAGCCCTGGGGAGCAGCAGGTGGCCCTTCATTCACAGCGGTGGCTGGAGGGACCTTGGGTGGGACCCCTCTCCTCTGGCGGTCGTGACGTGCCACTCACAGGTTACCCAGCTGTGGTTACAGCGAGGAGAGGCTTTGTCCATTCCTTCTCTCTCCCCCCCCCCACACACAAAGGTTTCCATGCCCACCAACTTATCGTAAAGGAAGACTTTTAATAGCAGAATAGCTGTCAACATAATAACTTTCCCCCTCGGAGAAAGAGGGTCTTCTTTTGGGGAAACACATGGGTGCTTGAAGATCTGAAGCTCTTGTCATGCCCAGCTGAAATTCAAAGCCGTTCCAAGGAGGGGAGGAACCAAGCCGTTGCTGGTGATTTGGGCTGAGGACCCTGGAGGGGCTGGCGTCCGAAACACAGCTTTCCCCAAGGGCTGGGCCAGAAGTGGGTCCATATCTGCGGAGCCCTGCTTGGGTGTATTCTCCGCATTCCAGCTCAAGGAGAAGGAACTCATGCCAACTCTCAAAAGAACTGGGGTAAGATTCGGCCCATCCTTTCTTCTTCTTCCTTCCCTGCTGGTAGCCCAGAAAGGCACAGGAGGGGTGTCCAAATCGGCTCCCTAGAAACTGGCTGGCTGGCTGGCATGGTTGCCTGTTGGCTCCCTCGCAGAGCGGGTGGTGGTGGGGGTGGTGGCATCAGCCCGACTGAGGCCCAGGCGTGCGCACACACACCCAGGGCCCTCGGTCTGCAGAAGATTTTAGGAGAGGGATTTTCCCAGCCAGCTGACAGAAACCTCCTTCTCGGCCTCTCCGTTCTTTCTCCTCTGCTTTCCCTTCTGCCCCTCAATCCCTTCCATCAGTCTCTAAACAAGCTGCCATTTTTAATCAACATGGTTTGGGGGCAGAGAGAGACGGAGACGAGAGAAGCAAGCGGTGACTCATCCGAATGAGAAGGACACAGCCGTGTGTGTGTGTGTGTGTGTGTGTGTGTGTGTGTGTGTGTGTGTGTGTGTGTGTGTGTGTGTGTGTGTTTCAGAGAAATGCTGTTTTATGCGGCTTTATTTTGGGGGTGAAGATGAAGGGCCTTGGGTGGCTGCAGGGCTACCCTCTTCATTCCAGAACCATTTCCTTGCCTTCTCTATTGTATTTCGTTAACGTGCTTAAAAGGGAGGAGGAGGAGGAGGAGGCTGAGGATCTGGGGGGGGGCACCTGAGGGCTGGGCCTCTGGCTTTCCCTTCAGATGTGGTTGTACTGCAAGTACCATCGACCTTGGGTCGTGGAAGTGGCAGAGAGGTTGGGGAGTTCCCAAGATCAGGTGGAGACCAAGCACAGAAGTGCAGGCGAAAGGCAGGCGTGGGGAGGTTCTACTTTCAGGTCGGAGGGCTGTCCTTTTGGGAACAGGGTGCTGGACCAGAGGGGGCCCCCATGGGGAGACACAGTTTGGCATTTAGGGGACCGGGGGGGGCTTAGGCTGCTGCCCGAAGGCTTCTAGCGAGGGAGAGCCCAGCCGCCTCCAAGGGGAGGCCTTCCGCCTCAGAGCTCAGACGCATTCATTGTTTTTGGACGCCAGCTCTTGAAAGCTGCCCTTGCCCAGCATGGTTGGCAGCTAAGCTCCCCTTGCAGTGCAGGCCTTGCTCATCCCGCCCTGCCCCTAGGCAGAAGAATTGGTGGTTGTGTTCACCTTGGGAGGCGCCTTCATTCCTGCCCTCCTCGAAGCACCTTCCCATCAGTCCGGCGGAAGAGCGGAGTGGATCTGATGGGGGAGAGCCAGAGATCAGCCAGGGATCAGGAGTGGGTGGGTGTCCAGTGCTTTTTGACATGAATGGAGAAGGTCAGGCTTGAGTAGGTTGTGCTGAGGGAAGGCAGCCAGATGCTGGGGGGGGGGGGAGAGCTCTCCTGGAAGCACATTTCCAGCTTTTGCTGATGTCATCCTTGCCCCCATCGCCTCCACACACACACACACACACACACACACACCACTTCTCCATATTTCGCCCTGCTGAGATTGTTCCCAGGGAAAAGGGGGGAAAAAAAACGAAAACAAAACCCTGCTGTCTTACTCCTCTCGCCAGCAGCTTGTCACCCTGCATCGCCAGGCGCATTAGTCTCGTGATTGCAGTTCAAATGTACGTGGAAGCCAGGATAAAAATAGCTCGGTCTCTCTCTCTCTGCTCTTTCCTGCGTCCGCTCTCTGCCTCCCGGCTTCCTTGACCGACCGCTTCTCTCTCTCTCATGGTGGTGTTGGTTCTTCCCCCTCCCCAGCTGGAACCCTCTCGGTCAAGACTCGGGCCCCTCTGAGAGCATCTGGGGTTGGAGCTGTGTGCCTTTCCCCTGCCATCTGTAGCTCAGGCTTCTGCCCCGGTTCCTTCGCCTTCTCTTCAGCCTCTGCTTTGGAAGCAGATTTGTCTTCTTTTGAGTGAGAAGCGTGTCTTTTTTTTTTAAAAAAAAAATGTGTAAGCCTGAATTTCCTATGCTAAAAGCCAACACTCACTTCCAGGCTGGATCACTGTGGCTCATTTTACCCTTGAAGATAGTTTATAAACATTGGTTGACTGGGATGGTGGCAGCCCAACCTGCTTTTTATTTATTTATTAATTTATTTATATTTTTAGGGTCAGAAAATAACAGGCTGGCCATCTAACATAACACCAAAGAGGGAGGGAGGGGGAGAGGACACTGATTTATGTAAGACTGCATATGGCAAATGTATGTGCAGAAATGCAAAATTAGAAATGCATTCAGTCATTCATAGTGCCTCTCAACCAGGGGTGCAGCTGTCCAGGGGTGTTGCTGAGGGTGGATGATGGGCAACTTCCTGGCTCCCGACCTTCCTTTTCCTTTCAGCTAAACTTGAGCTGGGCCGCTTTCCCGAGGGAGGGGTGTCTCTCCGGCCACCCCAGGCCAGCGTCCAGGGCGTGTTCACACCACCTTCGCTGGCTTTCGTTCTGTCTCTGGGCTCAGTTTGACACTCTGGGCTTTGACCAAATTCAGTGGAGGGGTCTTCTCTACAGGAAATCTGCTTAGTGGCCAAGATCCCATGCCTGAAAGAAGGTTTGGCTGGTGGGACCAGAAAGAGGAGGTGCCTTCAGGGTGGGTGGCCTCCAAATTGACCAGTTGATGAAACCGACTCATTCATTACCCTGTAAAGCCAGTGGGCTTTCTTTTACCGGTCATCTTTTTTAATAGTAGCCTTTGACATCTTTTTGGCCTTTCCTTCTTCCATCTTTTCACTCTCCTGCTGGTTTCAACCTAATTTCAGTTTATTCAGTCTTAATTCTTTGGCCTGACGTGTTTTGAGGCCACCGCATGGAGGAAGACTATTATACGCAAAATTTGCCTTAATGGTGCATTTGCCTGGCACATGACCAGGGATAGATAAAACAAGTCTTCACTCTTTCCTCACTGCCGCCATATCCAGTGCGAAGAGGCTAAAGCAGAGGTAACTTGGAAAACGAGTCTCTTTTTTAGGTTACATCTGACATCAACCTCTGAGCCACCCAGGCCACGGGTGTGTTTGAGGGAGCAGTGGTCCAAAAAGAGAGAGAGAGAGAGAGAGAGAGAGAGAGAGAGAGAGAGTCAAATTTTCCCTGTCTTGAACTCATCACAGATCAGACACTCCAGGTGGGCCTTCCGGACCATTTCCTTTAGCTGAAGGTGGTTCAGGTCATGCGTTTGCCTTATGACTTTGCTCAGAAGTATGGAGCTGTAAATTCAGTGTCATCGATATATATTTTTTCTAAATTAATCCAAGACTTCTCTGTTTACTGGAAAGCTTGGGGTGCTCCCTTTAAACACAAGGGTGCAGCTTCGGGCCTGCAAAGACATTTTTATCTTCCAGGACTTTTTAATGCAATGCAAAAGAGCACGTTGCCCTCACAGTTGTGCTGTTCGCCCATGTCGCCTCGGCCGCGGTGTTGCTCCAGCCCTTGTGAGATATTGGAACCGTGGCTCGTGAGAAGCATGTTTTAAGGCCCCAGGAGGGCCTTCCCCGGGACAGTGGTGCGTTTGCCCCAGGCAGCGCCATGGGGTGGACACCCACACCCACAACTGGCAGACTGCCCCCTAGTGATGATCCAGGTGTTGGCTGCTACGGAGTGTGCGTGATTGCCTCTTTGTTAGAGCGGCCTGCGAAGGCTGGTTTTGGGGCCCGTTTTGTGCATTGAGAATCCACCGCGCGTGAGCCAGGGATTTCCGGAGTGTCTTGGGGCAGGGAGGGGGCCTCAAATGCCGCAGTGCAGTCAGGAATGGCCAACGCGCCGTCAAGAGCGGCGCAGGGGAGGCGGCGAGAGCCGGTAATCCCTTTCCGGCTCCGTGTGCCCCCAAAACCCTCTGCGTTCTGGGGCAGACGGGAGAGGCCGGCCCGGCATTGGTGTCGGTGGGCTGGTTTCCTCTCGGCATCCGCCAGTGGCCCGCCTAATTGGCCTGGTCTTTGGTGGCTTAATCCTAGGATTAGACAGCGGGAAAGTGAACAGCTAAAGCCCCTTTAAAGGGGGAGCGGCTCGCACACCGCAGGATTCCCAGCGTCATCCCTGCCAGGCAGTGTGGGAAAGGAGGATTAAAGCGGCCTCTACCCACATCACTGCTGCTGGGTGGGGGGGGGGAAGGCAGTGCGGTTCTTTCCCTCCCCTCCTCTCTTTGCATGATGCCCAGAGTGAGCACGACAGGACATTGGGTTGGCTTTCGCCGCCGTCCTTGTCTGTCTCCGTGCCACCCACGGGCTGAGTCACCGTCCCCCTCCCACCCCGACCCCCACCCAGGCAGGCAGGCAGGCTCTGCTTGTCCCTTTGCATCACCCTCTGAAGACAGGGAGGCTGCCCTGATTGTGGAGCACTTCCAGTTTCTCTCTGAGAAAACCCCGAATTCTGGGGTCCCTCTCCACCCATACACAAATGACACAAAGGGCAGGCAAGGATAGAAAGAGGAGCCTCCCTGCTGCCTCCCTGGATGCTCAGCCTGGCCTTCCTGCCACGCCTCTTCCTCCTTCGGGGACAGTGGATCCTTTGCCCCTTTCCTGTGCTTTGAATCAGCCAAAGAAGAGGAGCAAAGGAGGAGGTCTGGGCAGCTGTTGTGACTCTGTGAGAGTCCCTGCTGGGGCCTCCCTCCCTTCCAGCAGCTCTCCCAGAAGCACAAGGCAATGGGCTTCTCGTAGGAAAGGGCTTTCGTGACCTCTCTCTGTGGCAGGTGGCGGAAGGGGAAGAGCCACGGGGGCTGCCCTCGGGAGTTCTCTGGTGGCAAGCCAGGATATACTCGGTGTGGCCCTTTAAAGATATGAAATGAGTGTCATAGGGCATAAGCCTTTGTGGGTGGAAACCCCCTTCCTCAGGCGGACCTGCAGTCCACAGATTCCTGCAAGAGAAAAGCATCGTGCGTAAAAAGTAATAAATAAATCCACACTAACTTCGGCAACAGGGTGTGGGAAGGACCACCGTTCCGTGTGATCCAGCTGTCAGCTTGAAAGAGGCCTCCCTCAGGATCTCTCCCCTTCTGCTTTCATTGCAGGCCTCATCGTCTACCTGGGAATGATGGTCGGCGCCTTCGTGTGGGGTGGCCTGGCGGACCGTCTCGGGCGCAGGCAGTGCCTCCTGATGTCCCTCTCCGTGAACAGCGTCTTCGCCTTCTTCTCCTCCTTCGTGCAGGGATACGGCACGTTCCTCTTCTGCCGGCTGCTCTCGGGCGTGGGGTAAGGATGTTATGGGGTGCCCTGTGGGATGTCCCCTTGGAAAGGGGCCTCCAAGACATACCCGCCCGCATGGGATCAGTTTATCATTTTCTCTACCACCTTGAGGACTAGAAACTCACCTTTAGGAGCTTGTTTTTAGAATGGAGGGATAGGGAGTGTCAAATTCCGGTCTGTGTCAGGAGCACACATTCCATACAATGATGGGCATTCAGAGGAATCAAGGAGGGGTTATCCCTGGGTGGGTTTGGGCAAGAGGTGGTGATCTGTGGACCCCTCCCCTCCGGGTTTTGAGATGTTGGGACTGAAAAATGGATAGCAGACGGGCCTGCCCTTTTTCCCCTGGCACCTTTCTCCCCTCCTCTCCCATCTCCCTCATGCGCACATGTTGTACACACTGTGAGATGTCTGCCTGTTTGCTTTCAGCCAGTGTGGGAACCTGGAGGTTGTGTTCCCAGACACAGTATTTCCAGACTCTGGCCTGGAATGGGAGAGGCCTACCAGGAGTCCCATCCTGTGCGGTTTTGCTAAATGGACGCAGAGTTTTGCTCTGTCCACCGTTCTCTTTCTCCCTCTTCTTCCAGTATCGGGGGTTCGATCCCCATTGTCTTCTCCTACTACTCAGAATTCCTGGCACAGGAAAAGCGTGGGGAACATCTCAGCTGGCTCTGCATGTTCTGGATGATCGGGGGCATCTACGCGTCCGCCATGGCTTGGGCCATCATCCCCCATTACGGTAACCTGTGGCACGTTTTTTTTTTCTCCCGAGTTAGCGGAACTAGCTCCTTTTCAAAGCTTGTTATGAGTAACAGCAACCTGTGACGCTTCAGACCCCAGAATCAGCCGGTGGGGCAAACGGCTTCGAAAGGGCCGTCTCCCTCTCTGTGCGAAGGCTGAACAGGAGGCCTGCTAGCCTGGCCTGCGAAAATAGAAGCTGACCTGTGCGCACGCTTAGGTGTTAGGGAAACCTTTTCTTCTCATCACCTGTCTTTTTTTATTTCCTTCCTTCCCTCCCCCCCCACTTCCTTCCTTCCCCTCATCACACCATGCGGTGGATTCTTTATGTGTCCCCCCCCCCCCCAGGATGGAGTTTCCAGATGGGCTCGGCCTACCAGTTCCACAGCTGGCGGGTCTTTGTTCTGGTTTGTGCTTTCCCTTCTGTCTTCGCCATCGGCGCCCTCACCACCATGCCGGAGAGCCCTCGCTTTTTCCTGGAGGTAAGCGCTGGGATCTGACCGGTGCCGTCAGCCTGAGAGGGAGCTGGGTCTTTGGGGGGCGGGAGGGGTGGTGGAGGCCAGAACTTGGAAAGCCACCATCTTGCCCTGCTTTCTCCTTCCTTGCCTCCTGGAGCATCATCCCGGCTCGTCTGTTTTGGGATGCAGCTGCTCTCAGCCGGAGGCCGACTCCATCTCCTGGTTTCTTCAGCTGGAAAATTCTGAGCTGCCGCTTGTGCATTTATTAGTTAAGATAGGCAGGAGTGGAGCCTCCAGGCCCAGGGGTAGTCTGCCTTTGAGTATGATAAAGTGGAGACATAAACCTCGAGAGACTGCCTTTGGGTCTCCCAGACAGAGTGGGCAGGTCTTAACTGGATGGAGTCGTGGAGCGTCAAGCTGTTCCAGCAGGCCTCTTTTTACTTATTTTTTATTAATTAGAAACTTTTCTGGCCATCCTTGTCTGTGCTAAAAAGGTGTCCATTTGCTGTTTTTGTCTTTACCTTCCTGCGCAGAAAGAGAGGGCAGGAGCAGGTAGGAGCAGGCAGGCAGGCAGGCAGGGGCAAAAAAGGGGAAAGGGGGATTTTCGTTACAGCTCATGGCTGGGCTTTTGCAGAACGGGAAACACGACGAGGCCTGGATGGTGCTGAAGCAGGTGCACGACACCAACATGAGAGCCAAGGGCCACCCTGAGCGGGTCTTCTCGGTAAGAGCAAAGCGGAGCTTCGCCTCTCCTTTCTCTCTTTTTTTTTGGGGGGGGGGGGAATAATAATAATAAGGTTTCAAATCGATTTTTTAAAAAATTGAATTGATTGTCTGGGGCAGGCTGGGGGCTGATGATTAGCCATCCCTACCACAGAAGAAGATGCTGGAGGGGGGGGCAGGGGGAAGAATACAACAGATTGAGGTCACCCCCTGTTGCAGATCTGAACATGAGAAACTGAGGCATAGGAATAAGAGTCGTATCACAGGAACGTTTGAGGGTGTGTGTCTTTGTTGACTGTGCCCTGAGAGAGAAGAGAGAGGAAGAGAGGTTTCCCCGCCAGCTCCCTCTCCCTCACCAACATCTTCTCCTCCAGGTGACCCATATTAAAACTATCAAGCAGGAGGATGAACTGGTCGAGATCCAGTCCGACACAGGGACCTGGTACCGACGCTGGATGGTCCGCTTCTTGAACCTTTCGCAACAGGTGGGTGGCGAGAACGGGAGGCGTTGAGGAAGGGGGTGCCCTGTGGGCCCAACCAGACTGGCCTTTCACTACCACAAGAGAACCTGCACTGTTTGGCAGCATTCTGTAGCTGGCACTTTTTAACCCTGAGCAACCAGAAAGGCTCGCAGACACTTCACGATTCAGGCAAAGGACTGTCAAAAGGGGGCTAGCCCCAGAGGCGTAGGTCAGGGAAGGCCACAGAAGCCCACCTCTTGTTTCCCAATGGTCCCATCGTGGCTTTCTTGTCTTTTCAGGTCTGGGCAAATTTTCACCAGTGCTTTGCCCCTGAGTATCGCCGGGTGACGCTAATGATGATGGCCGTGTGGTTCACCATGTCCTTCAGGTGGGGCTCCATCAGCAGGCAGGGAGGAGGAGGGAGGCGAAGGACTTCTCTGGGGTGGAGGACTGTACCATGCGGTGCATCTGGGAATACAGAGATTATGCCCTATTTTCCGCTAAAGTGCCTCCAGGATCGCTCTTCCAAACTGCTGAAAACATCCTTATGGCCCCATCCGCCCCTATGGCACACCCATCTCTGAGATCATTACCGGGAAAGAATTCAGCCAGTGGTACAATTAAATATTGAAATGATCTTTAATTCATGTGACACAGCCCGCGATGCAAAGAGAATCAAAGGGCACCAATTTGTGTGGCAGCGTAAAGAGCAATTCTAATCTGTCTTCTACGATCACTTCTTTTTAAACAAGGCCCGGTAACCACCTAGTTCATTTGCCAATATATCTTGGGGGAGGGAACCTGACGTCAAGAGCTGTAGTTCTCCGATTGATCTCCCAGCCACTCCGTTAATTGGAGCCAGGAGGTAAAAATTAATTGCAGGCAGCTCACTGCTCTGTGGTGACTGCAGGCTGGTGACGCCGCACACAGGGTGGCCAAGCGGTTACCTGGCTAATTGGGCTGTGGGGAGCCCCCAGTGATTCTCATTAGCAAAAGCTGGGATTTTTGTCAGTCAAGGCAGGCTGGGATGGTAGTCCTGCTAAAGTCCGCCTCAGGCCAGGAGCAGAATAGTCTCACTTTTTCCCACCTTGAGCGGGAGGTTTTCACGCTCGGGACCTACAAGCAGCCTGCTTTCCTTCCCTCCTTTTGGTGTATACGGATCTTTTCATATATACAGATCTGGAGAGTGGCTTTATGGCCTGGAAGGCTACCTCGTTTTTTGGCATGACTCTCTGGCTATGCCCTGTTCTTCAAATATATGGCTCCTTTCATTCCCTCCTCATTCTTGCCACCCTTTCTCTCTTCTTCCCCTCGGTTCTTTGGCGACAGCTACTACGGCTTGACCGTCTGGTTCCCAGATATGATCAAACACCTCCAGAACATCGAGTATGCCTCCCGCACAAAAGTGTTCATTGACGAGACCGTCCGGCACATTACCTTCAACTTCACCTTGGAGAACCAGATCCACAGCCGCGGGGAGTACTTCAACGACAAGTAGGCCCCTGACTTGTGTGTGTGCGTTTGTTTTTTTCTTTGAATGGGCCGAGAGGGAACCTGTGCCATACATTCCTGTGGGTGGGCAGAGCCCGAGAGAAGGGTCCTTGCCTTCAAACACGGCCGGGACTGGTACGGATTCATGATACTCTGTCTCACTGCCTCACTAGAAGGAGTGCTCCCTCAAGTGGTGAAAAAGGTGTAGTTGAGAAAACATCATGAAAAACAGAAGGGTGCTTGTTGTTGGAATTAGTCCTGGGAATGTGGGCATGTATGTATGTACGTACGTACGTACGTACGTACGCACGCACGCACGCACACACATATTTATTTATTTATTTATTTATTTATTTATTTATTTATTTATTTATTTATTTATTTATTTATTTATTTATTTATTTATTTATTTATTTATTTAACTTATATGCCGCCCACACTACCCAAAGGTCTCTGGGCGACTTACAACCATTTAAATACAATAAAAAGATAAAACAATCAAAATACAATTAAAAATACAGTACAAAAGTACAAAAACATAGTAAAAATACAGTATTGATTGTGCCAGAGCAGGAAATACACATTTACCTGAACAGGCCCTCCGTTCAGAGGAACTGGTGTGTGATTTGTGGGGTGGGGTGGGTGTCTTTAGTTGCCAGGTTTCTATCGGCGAAATCTGCGTCAGCAAATCCCTCTCTGTCTCTCGTTGTCTTTTGTCGCCAGATTCATTGGCCTCAAGATGAAGTCTGTTTCCTTCGTTGACTCCTTGTTTGAGGAGTGCTATTTTGAAGATATAACATCCAGCAATACGTTCTTCAAGAACTGCACTTTCATCGCCTCCGTCTTCTACAACACAGGTAAGCCAACAGGTCCCACAAGGGGGGGGATCTTATCTCCTGGTGCCCTCCCTGTGTGGCATCTTTTCTGTCGGGATCAGCTCTGGTGCCCAGTTTGCTTCTGTCCTCTGTGGGAGATGGTGTAGCTGCTGATCTCTTGCCTTTCTCTCCCTGCCTCCCCCTCAGATCTCTTTGAATACAAGTTCATCAACTGCCGGATCGTCAACAGCACTTTTCTGCACAACAAGGAAGGCTGCCAGCTGGACTTCAGCGACGACAACAACGCCTACATGATCTACTTTGTGAGCTTCCTCGGCACCCTGGCTGTGCTCCCCGGGAACATCGTCTCGGCGCTCCTGATGGACAAGATTGGGCGCCTCCGGATGCTGGGTGAGCCCTGATGACCCGAAGCGGGCCTCTTCCTGCCACCCTCGTTTCTTTCTCCTGACGATCTTCACCAGCTGACTGTCCCCCTTCTCTCAAGAAGGCCAAAGAAGGGGGGGTGTCCTTTGGGGTGTAGGAGCCCCCGGGGTGGTCTGCCAGACCAGCGTCATCATCCCATAAGGTTGGAAAGGTCCTCGTTGGACTACAACTCCCAGAATCCTTCAGCCAATAGGGCAGAGAATTCTGGGGGATGGAATGGCTACGATGGATCCAAGGAGGGCGTTTTCAGTTGTCCAGAGTTAAGCGGTGGAGCGTCCTGCATTTTCTTTTTAAGGAGGATCAGATGAAATGCAGGGTTGAGAAGGCCATCAAATGAATGCTTGATGGGGTCACTGTAGATCGATTTCTCTCACACACGCACGCGTGCACACATAGGCATGGTGCCAGAGGCCCATGTGCAACCACCGTGTGTTGCTTGTAGGTCTGTAATGTTGGAAGGCTGACCTCGAGAGACCTTGGATCTGACCCAGTTTCAAGGCTCTGGTTCGGTTCTGCACTGTGAGTGAGGATGATTTTGAAAGTGACTTCCTCTTTCTCTCTCCTCCTCCTCTGGGTCTGTGAAGCCGGGTCGAGCGTCATGTCTTGCGTGAGCTGCTTCTTCCTGTCCTTTGGCAACAGCGAGTCCGCCATGATCGCCCTCCTCTGCCTCTTTGGTGGGGTCAGCATAGCTTCGTGGAACGCCCTGGACGTCCTGACGGTAGAGCTGTACCCCTCGGATCGGAGGTAAGCAGGCCTCCTGCCCTCTTGCGCCGCTCCTCCCTTTGCGCTTCAGTGGGGGACCAGTTGCCCCTTCCTTCCCTTCCCCCATCGAGACTGGTTTTGTCCCCGTTTGTGACCGAGACTCCCACTGGAGGTCTCCCCGGAGACAGCTGTCCCCCGAAGGGGCTGAGCACTGGCAGCGCTCTCTGTGGGCGGCAAGGTCCCAGGACTCCCTGATTCACAAGATGGTAGAGCTGGCAGGGACCCCAAGGGGGTCGCCTGGCCCAGTCGCCAGGCCAGTGCAGAAACAAGCTGTATCCGTTCTGTTAGAGAGAGAAGGGAAAATCTGCTGGAAGGGACAGAAGGGCAGTCCGCGGGACCCTTGGGCAGAGGATTTGTGGTTTCCATCAGTAAACCATGAGGTCTAGCAGCTTGTGTGATTTTGAAAAAGGATAAGCATTATTCACCTCGAGTGATTGGGAGAAGGGGTTACGACACCCTCCTAGTCTGGGGGTCCCAGGCCCTTCCCCCTGCCCATCTAAGGCAGCAGCTCCAGAGGGGGCCAGGCGCTGAAACACAGCCAGACCCCTCGTCGTCAGAGAAACTGTCAAGTACTGGGCGGTTTTTGGTTCTTGCCTGAGAACAGAGAGGGGGGCGATTGCTTTCCTTCATTAGCAGCTGCCTTGCCCAAAAGAGCCCGTGGGGTTTGGCAGGCAAAAATGTTGCATTTCATTAAAAAAAAGAATAATGCATATATTTTGCACAGTATAGTTTTTTCTTTAATGCAAGAGAGAGAAAGAGAGAAAACGGCTTCCAGATGTTTTGCTTATGTCCTGAAATGACAAAATGCATAAGAGCATCTATAAATGTTGGCCAGAAAAACCTTTCTGTGCAGGAAACCTGTTGGAGGAGATGCAGAAAATCTGCAGAGCCTCTTTGTGCGTCTGCGAGGGCCTGTGAGCGACCGGGGGGGGGGGGGGAAGGCCTTTAACATCTGCCCCTTTTCTCTTCCGATCGCTCTCCTTTTCTGTTTTTCCTGAGAGAACGAAATAAGCAAAGATTTACATCCCTTTGAGAACTGGCCCTCACCTTCTGAAGGCTGGAAGTTGGGTCCCTAAAAAGCTCTCCGTCTGGGCTTTCATCTCTTTCACAAACCTTGCCCAGGTTCCCTCTCTTTCTGGGTGCCTTCTTCTGTCCTCCGCCCGTTTCTTCGTGCTCTGTTCCAGAGGCGCCTCTTTGCACGGCTTGGGCACACGCTTGCCCACAGCGCCTATTTCCGGCCGTTCCCGTTCTAAAAATATAGGCACGTGTGTTATTTTCTTCCCACGAACCCGACGAGTGTGCCAGATCCAGAGGGACAGGGCGCCTCATCTCACCCTGGGTGTTGTTATGATTTTGTGGAGAATCTTCAAGGCACAGAAATTCCTTTTCATCCCTGATGGAAACAGGGGGAGATGCAGAAAAACCTGCAGAGCCTTTTTGTGCCTCTGAGAGGGCCCACGAGCAACAGGGGGGTGAGTGGGGAAAAAGGCCTTTAATGTCTACCCCTTTCTCTCTCTCTCTCTCTCTCTCTCCTTTTCTTTTCCTCTCCTTTCCTTTCCTGTTCTCGTTCTTTTCCTTTCCCTCCCTTTCCTGTCCAGGACGACTGCTTTTGGATTCCTTAATGCCTTGTGCAAGCTGGCAGCTGTTCTGGGGATCAGCATCTTCACCTCCTTTGTGGGCATCACCAAAGCTGTGCCCATCCTCCTGGCATCAGCAGCCCTGGCGGTGGGCAGCTCGCTGGCCCTCAAACTGCCGGAGACGCGGGGCCAGGTCCTGCAGTGAGTGCGTGCGAGAGAGACACACAGAGAGAGATTTGCACTCGGGCCCTCTTTCCACCCCCTGCCCCATCCTACGTGGGGAAGATTTAGCGTTGTAGGCACTGTGACCGTCTTGTTGTATCATTTCAACAGGGGGAGAAAAAATCTGTCTTGGGTTTTGTTTCCCCCCCACAAACCCACTCCCTCCTCAGATCCCCTACCTCTCCTCCTCCCACCACCCCCCAGCTCCCTCCCATGGTGTTGGTGTGTTTGTGAATCCACTCCCAGGGGGAGAGGCGGGGGAAACTGAGGAAGAGCAAGGAGGTGGCTTTCTCTCTCTGCTCACATAAATGCAGGGGGCAGAAGGCCAGTTGTCCATGTGGGGGGGGGAAGAGAGGTTTAGAGACCCTCCTCCCAAATCCATGGCATTTCAGGGTGTGACCCCCTAATTGGCCGAACCAAGCTGGGGGTCCAAATAGCTGGTAGAGGGAGTCTTCTAAATGTATTACACCAACGTGTAAGCTCGTAAAACATCTCACAGTTCTTGGGTGTGTAAAATATTCCAAACGACCCCGTATCCCCTCTTCTTGTTTTTTGTGAGATTCGCAAGAGGCACACTCTATCTCTACGTGTGTGTGCATGTGTGTATGTGTACAGATCAATGCAAAACCACTGCTGGTTGTCAATCCCACTCTCTGTATACAGGGAAGAAGAAACAATAAGAAAACCACCAGGTCCCAACCTTAGCATCTGTTCTTGGGTGTTAAAAACATAACCCAAACCAATCCTAGTGTCCGTTCAGGTGTAAACATCGTCGTTTTAGCTTGACGCTTCCGGATTTCAGGTGGGATTTCTCGCTGCACTGTTGGGAACGGGTTGGGCTGCTGGCCGAGGGCGAAGCAGAACTTGGGATTTCTGGGGTGACGTAAGCCGGCTCTCTGTGCGCTCTTTCCTTCGTTCCGCTTGGGGTCCGTCCATCACCTCTACCTGACATTCGTGGCCTTTGTCTGTGGAAACTCCCTGGGCTGGATTTGTTTGTTTGTTTTTTGGCAAAAATAAGATGTTGCATTTTCCTGTGGGCAGTCCAACTTCCTGATTCAATACCTCAGCGCCGAAATAAGTGTGCAAGTGCACACGCACACACACAGAGGCATCTGCCCCCTTACTTAGTCAGGCTTGGAGCTTATTCCCAGAGCAGCTCACTGATTCCAATGGGGTTCTGGCCTTTCTGTGCAGGAAATACATGTGGGTTTTTGAAAATCCCATTAACAAAATGGATTTCTTTCCTCGTAGGAAGGGTAGGCAATGTGCAACCCTCCAGATTACAGCTCCCATCACTCCTCACCACTGTTTGCGCTGACTGTAGAACCGACCTAAAGTGTGCCCATTTTCTGTTTATTAAGGATCCTGCTTCAAACCCTGGCCAGCCAGGTTTCTGTCAGTTGGAAAAATGTATTTCCATGTGAAATTGTCTCCAGCTGCTTAGCAGGGGAATCCCTAAAACCTTCACATTCTTTTCCTTTCCAATGTAACGAATTAAGTGCCATCCAGAGAGAGGGCCAGCCAAACCCCACTTCTTTGTGTTCGTAAAAATTAAGAGCAGGGTGCACCTTCCTTCAAACCCTCAAGGCCCGCCATTGGGAACGAGGGCCTCTTTAACGTGCCATCTCCTCGGGAAGAAACAGATCCCGTGTCTGGTGGAACTTGGCAAGAGTCCGAAAGGATCAAACAAAGCACAACACCGCGAAAGCCCAGCTTTTGATTCCTTGTTCCTTCCTTCCTGAATTCATGTCCCTCTTTCCATCCTTAACAGTGTAGCTGGTATTTTAAAACAAACAAACAAAAAACCAACCACATACAAACCATACATAGTTCTGTCTGTATGCAAAACTAAACAAAAAAAAAACTTGTGCTGTGGTGTAGTTCTTAGATGTTTGTAAAGACAACAATTGAGAAAAACAAATTATCAGGACAAAAAAAGTCATAACTTCAGCTGTGGTCTCTGGTTTGTTCCATTTTGTATGAAAAACAGAAGACAAGAAGGGTTAGATGTGACACTTATTTTAAATGTCATGTTGCGAAAAGGGGTGGGGGGGGAGACAGACTCTGAAAAGGTGCTGTGAATAACACTAGTAACGATCGTGCTAATTTAATACATTTTGGGAAAGGTTGCTATGTGTTTTTTAGCTCAGCAGGAAAAGGCAGTACAAACACATTCTGTCCCCCTCCCTCCCAGCGTTATGAACTCATAGTCAATAAAAATCAATGTAAAAATGGGAAAAATAATAAACATTGGAAAATAATAATAACCATCACAGCTTTAACTGCAGATTTTTAAACAATTTTTTCCCCCTGTGGTAAAGAAGAATGTTGCAAACAGTAAATTTCAGTGACCGGAAAGTTGTGCGTCCTTCATAAAGAACCACTTTTTCCTTCTGTGAATCTGTGCAATTTACTGAACTCTGCAAAATTAAAGAAAAGCTCTGGGTGAAGCAGGGGTCGGGAAGGACTGGCCCTTCGCATGTTTGCGATCTCAACGCTGAGAAGCCCCCCTCGTCTGCGTGGCCCACGGATCGTCAGGGGAGTGGGGCTGTTGTCCTGGGACATCGGCTTTCCTCACTTGCCGGGCAGGTGGAAATCTGAAATAAACTGATCGTGCGTTCCAGAACGTGCAGGTTTGCAGGGGATGGAGAGATGCCCCTCTTTATTTTAAGGACAGGAAGCACGGCAGCAAGAACCCCATCCTTGGAAGGATCCCTACTCTGGGGCTTGGTCGCCCACAATCCCCAAATTCAGGAGGCAGCGAGCGAGCGCACTCCCCCCCCTTTCAAGCAGAAGGGGGGACCCCCACCAGCGACTGCCCTCTCTGGACCTCGCCCTCCATTCAGACTCGGTAATTCACTGATTCAAAGACTGGTGTTTGAAGTGGGAACAACCCCACCGCCATCGCCACCTGACGCCATCGCCATCCAATGTGAACAGGATGAGCAGAGCGCAGAGGTCTTGGAACCGCGAGGCCAGCCAGAAACCGCTGCCCTGCAAAAAAACCACACTGGCAAGTGCCATGAACCAGGAAAGAAGTTTGGGGAGTTTATTCCGCTTACATGACAGTAAAAGAGACAAACCGTTTAAGGAACGAACCCCACCATCCACCTCCCGCTCGGGCTGCGGAAAGAAAGAAACAGCAGAAAACGTCAGCGCAGCACACCTGCTGGCGCACGGCCGTGCCCACGCATGCACGCAAGGAAAGAGCCAGCAGGAGCCTGAGGGCCGGGCGAGGGGAGCCAGGCGGCGGCCTCGGTGCCCGAGGGGGTCAGTCCGAGCAAGGCCTTTCCCCCTCCCCGCTTCTGAAGCGAAGCCCCCCCCCTCCGGCCCCAGTTCCTGCCACAAGGCTCACGCCAACCCGGTCTTCTCCGCTGGTCCCCCCGCCTGGGGGTCGTGCTTGGATCCCCCGAGGCAGGCCGGGGGCTGGATGACCTTCGGGTTCTTCTCCCACTGCTGCGGGGTCTTGGCCTGGATGGAGAGGGCGTGGACGGGGCCGGCCAGCTCCTCCTGCAGGATGTCGTTGACCAGCCGGTGGCGGTGGATCAGGGAGAGGCCCTCGAACCGGCAGCTGGCCACCACCACCCGGAAGTGGGTCTCGGAGCCCCGGGGCACGGCGTGCATGTGGCTGTCGTCGATGACCTCCAGGTGGACGGGCGCCAGGGCGGCCTGCAGCTTGGCCCGGATGCTGGCCTTCACCGGCTTCTCCATGGAGGAGCCCTGGCCCAGGACCCCGTAGGCGGCCGCCGAGGAGGGCCGTCCGAGGGCACGGCGGAGCGCCAGCAGGCCGGCGGCCGGCAGCATCGGGGAGCGAGGGAGGACGGCAGCGGCTGCAAGGCAGAAGGGCGACGGTCGGTCCGGCCACGCTTTGCCCGACGACGTGGGTCAGGGGCCGACCTCCTCTTTGGGCCAGCTCCAGGGGCATCCCTTGCCCACCCCCAGGACCCAGGAATGGGACTGGCCTGTTCGGGGCTGGGGAGGACCAGGAGCTCTCATGGCCGAACCAAAACACTCTCTGGGGGTGTGGGGGGCATGCTCAGGCACAGCCTAGCTGTCAGTTGCCTCCCAACCCTGCTCTCCTCCAGGGGGCGCCAGGCGGGGCCTGTGGCTTTTTTCCCGTCCCCTGCGACCACCCTGCCAGGCTGGCCAGAAGGGGGGGGGGGGTCTGGGCGGGCTCCCTTCTCCAAGCCCGGAAGGGATCCCCACGCCGAGGAGGGCCACCCCCTCCGCCCAAGCCCCTGTCAGGACCGGCTGTGAAGCAGGAAAGGGCACCTCCTCGCCCTTCGGTCAGCAACCGGGAGCCCTGACACAGATTTGGCCCCCGGGGGCAGCGGCCGGGCTAGTCGAGGCATGATGGGCTTTGTAATCCCTCCTGCCCAGACCCTGCACGCCTCCTGTAGCAAAGGGGTGAGGAAGAGGGCCCGGGATGCCAGCAGGGGCGGTGTCCCTGCATGTCCGGGGACGGGGCTGGAGGGAGGAGGAACAGGGGATGATGGGCTTCCAGATCGGCCAGCTGGAGGGTGGGCAACAACTGCAGCCGGGGCGGATCGTGGCTGGGCGCCGCGGAGCCCCTTTAGTGCGTTGCCGGAGCGGCGGCGGGGGGGGGGTACGAGGCAAGACGGTCCCCCCCGCCGCCCCACCCCCGGGAGGAAAGGGGGGTCTCCCTCCCAGCGCTGCACCCACCTGTCCTTCTAGGCGGAGCCCCCAAACGACGCGGCAGCCTCTCCCTGCGCTGACCTTGCTTTCCTCGCACGCCCTCCTTTCCCGGAAAGCCACGCCCCCTCCTTTCTCCGCCTCCTTTCCCGAGGAGACTTCTGGGAAATGTGGTTGCCCTGTCCAGCCGAGGGAGGGAGGGCGAGGCAAGAGGACCACGTTTCCCAGCAGGCTCTAGGGCTGCTCGCTGCGCTCTGAACCCTGGGAATCGTAGTTCATGGGGGGGCTCTTTGAACAAAAGAAGGGCTTTGTCGCCCTCTGCCGGGGGCAAAACAGGTTGCACCCAATTTCTGGTCTGCAAAGTGATGAAAGTACACGTGGGGGATTCGTTCGTTTTCTTTTTGGACTGCAACTCCCAGAATCCTACCTGGCTGCCTGGGGCATTCCGGGAGTTGTAGTCCGAGTAAAGCATGTGCCCCAGCTGTAAATGATAAGCAAATAAAAACGCCCAGGCCAGCCCTGGCAACGGTCCTCTGCTGGTTTACTTGGGAGCAAACCCCCCATATGGGGTCCCACGGGACTTGCTTTGCGAAACTTCCCGAAGCAGCGGGGGAATGGCAGCCGGCTGCCGTGGCACGCGTGTGGACTACAACTCCCATCCACCCCGGCAAAGCTACGGTTTTGTAGTCCGGCGCTATTTGGAGAGCAGACCTGGCAGGACCTGTAAGTGCTTCGAGGGCAGAGACCGGGCCCTCTTCCTCTCTCCCTCCCCCCCGTGGCGCCCCCCCTTTCTCTCTCCCCTCTCTTCTCTCTCTCTCTCTCTCTCGGGTCGGGGTTTCAGCTGCCACAGGTTGCCCTGCCTTTCCTCTTGCCCAGCAGGCGCCTTGGGCGAAAGGGGCAGGGAGGAGGGAGGTGGCCCCGGGTCGGTCCGCGAGCCAGGGCGAGGGGCTTGGAAGCCAGCAGGGCTTGGTCGACCCTCCCCGTGCCCAGGACGCCCCAAGCGGGCTTCCTTCTGATGCCTTTCCTAGCTGGGGCGGCGGGCGGGAATCCGTCCGGTGAAGCGACGCCTCCACCAGTGGCGTTTCTACCTCGTCGTGCCATTCTTCCAAGCCCAGTTGGATCCCCGGCTCTAGAGAGGCGGGATCGTCCGCCTCCGAAAGGCTTCTTTCCTTGGAGTTGTAGAAACGTAGTTGGGGTTGCCTGCGGGCCGCCCGGGTGGGTTAATCCTCCTTCTGGGGCCAGCCCGCACTTCTCCCTTTGTCCACAAGGCGGCGACCGTTTTGCCGGCTTCGCTTCTGTTCGGCCATCCAAGGGGAGGCGCGGCTTTTGATGGGCTCCCTTGCACTCGGCGCGCCAGTCCGACGGGCAACTGGCAGGGCGACTACTAGCCCGGGGCCCGGCCATGCTCTACCTCGCAGGGTGGTGGTGGTGATGGCAAGGGGAGCCCATGTCCTGCGCCGAGGTCAGACGGGAGAGAAAGAGAGAGAGAGCCCGTCACATAGAAACAGACGTCGTTTGGAGTCTCCAAAGCCCGCCCAAGAGTCTTGTGGGATCTGAAAGACACTCCCGTTTTATGAGACTTCCTGTAAACTTTATTGTGGAGCGCGGATGGGTTGACCCTGGGGACTTGTGAGCAATTAAGGTGCCACGACTGCTCAGTGTATGTATGTATGTATGTATGTATGTATGTATGTATGTATGTATGTATGTATGTATGTATGTATGTATGTATGTATGTATGTTATTTTATTTTATGTTATGTTATGTTATGTTATGTTATGTTATTTATATACCTCCCATCTGGCCAGGAGCCACTCTGAACACTTTCCCACAGAATAAAACAATAGCCAGCCCTTATAATAAAATAAGGTTAAACTGTATCAACATAAATTTCAGAATAAGGATCAGAGCTGTACTAAACGCTATAACTTAAAATACGACACAAAAAGACATTTAGTCATGTAACGCAGCTGCTCCTTTAGAGACATGGAGCAGAAAAGACTCTTTCCTCCAAAGTCTGTTTTATTGGGGGGGGGGGGTGACAGACTGACCCCCGGCCTGCCCAGCCTGGCCTTCACAGGGATCCCCCCAGTGGCCCCCATAGGTGGGCAAAGGCCCTGCCTCTCGTGGCCACAAATCCTGGCGCAGTGGTTAAAACGCTGTACTGCAGCTACAACTGTGCTCATGACCTGGGGTTCAAATCCCAGGTAGCCGGCTCAAGGTTGACTCAGCCTTCCATCCTTCCGAGGTCGGTAAAATGAGTACCCAGCTTGCTGGGGGGGGGGCAATGTGTAGCCTGTATAATTAAATTGTAAACCGCCTGGAGAGTGCTTGCAGCGCTATGGGGCGGTATATAAGTCCAATAAATAAATAAATAAATAAATAAGTCCCCTGCTTGGTGGGCGATGGGATTTCCTTTCGTCCCTCTTGAGATCTGTGGTCAGGGGCCTGCTCCCCCAACCCCTCCAAATCCCAGCCTTTTTCAGAGTGTGAAGAAGAGGGCAACGTGTGGTTTTGGGGATGATGGAAGAGTCTCCGTGGGGAGGGGAGGCTTTGGGGTTGCCCCTGGGACGCCCAGTGGGACGCCTGACTGGGAAAGAGGAGAAGGCAGGGGGAGATGGGGGCAGCCACACCTGGGTGGGGCCTCCCCCTCCCTCCCTGTCACCATCAAAGGAAAGGGGGGTGTCCCCCCCCACCAACACCTGGAGGATGATGAGTCAAGATGAAGCCACGACTCTCAAGAATGTCCCTCCCTGGTTGCCCCCTCACACACCCCTAAGCTGCTAATCAGTTCTAATTATGCCTTTTGGCTGGGGGGGCTGCCTGCCATGGTCCTGGGGAGGGGGGCCTCCCTATCCTCCAGGTGGGAGGGGCCTCTGCTGTTGTCCAGCCAGCCCTTGTGGGGGGGCGTGGGGTGTGTGTGTGTGTGTCTTGTGCGGCGTGACCCTGTCCACACACCTGTCCCGACCCCCCAGCCAGCCATGCTCTTCCGGGTCCTGCCTGGGGTCCCCCCCTCCCCATCGCCCCCTCCCTCCCCCACCCTCTGGGCTTGACCCAAGGAAGGGGGTCCACACCTGGAAGAGCCCCTCGGCAAGCAGATGTTCCTCAGCCCCCCCCCGTTCCCCCACAGCGGCCCTGAGGGGGAAACATTGCAGGCGGGATTTCTGCGGGGTTTTTAAAGATTGAGAGAAACTCAGTAAGGTTCTATAAAACACACTCAAATAGCAAAAAAGATCTCTCTCTCTCTCTCTCTCTCTCTCACACACACACACACACACACACACACACACACACACACACACACACACACACACACACACACACACACACACACACACACACACACGAGACTTAGTCAAGCAGGCAGAAATCCAGCAGGTTTCAGCCCTTCTCTCTCTCTCTTTCTTTGGACGAAGGCCTGGCGTCGGGATCGCTTGACCATTCCCCGACCCCAGCCTCAAAGACTTCCCACCGAAAATCTGGAAGCCGAGGCAGGTCAGGGAGGGTCAGGCTGCTACTAGCAGGGCGTTCTCCGAAATTATAGGGCTGCCAGAATGTATCAAAGTGGCAGGGGAACACCCTTGACCCCAGAGCCGGAGGGGGTGGGGGGTGGCTTTAAAAAAAATAATCCTGTTTTTTTCTTCTTTTTCTTTTGATTCTTCTTTTTTTGAATGGCAGTAGTTGTTTGCTCTGCAATGAGGGGTGAAAACTGAAGGTCACCGGAGGGTTAATATGGTGCGTCCAGGCAAATGTTCATCAAGTAGTTAAACAGCTTTCAGGAGGAGAATTGGGGTCACCCTCTCCCTCCCCCCATATCCTCTTCCCCCAAAGGTTTTTTTTCTTTCTTTCTTTGGTGGGTGGTTGTAGATCAGAGAGGGATCGTTATGATCAGGCAGTTATTGTGGTGACTGGCTCAGATTTATGGTGTGTGATGGCTCAGAGAGATTGGGGGGGTCCCATGTCTTGCGAATGGCACACAGAGGCCCCCCTCCCTATTATAAAGCACAGAGGGTCGAGGGGGGTGTAAGGGGGCTGCCAGATATCCAGCCCATTATCCTGGTCTTTTCATATTGCCTCTGATGTTCTGCACATGCAAGGTGGTTCATGGGCACACGTAGCATAGAAACCGAGTGGTTTTTTTCAAGGCATGGTTGGAAGGAAGATGGAACTCCCCGCCTCATGATGGACTCACCCTCTAATTCCCACATCCTTTCTCTCTGTACTGGCTGCACAAGCCGGGGAATTCTTAGATTTGCAGTTTAGGGCAAAAAAGAAATTATCTCAAGGTACAGATGTCATTGATTGAAGGCCAAAGAACACAACCGTTTCTGACTTAATGTGGGGCTCTTGCAAATTCCGTGCCTCCCTGTTAAGTTGTGGGCTATGGGTTGCTGCCCAGTTTCCCACTGGTTTCCTGAGTCTCATAGGTCAGAGAAGTTGTTGTTGTTGTTGGACCAAAATGCCCAGAATCCCTCAGCCAGCATCGCACCGGGGAGTTCAAGTCCGAAAAAAGAAAAGGGGGTTCTTAGGGCCACGGCTGGCTCGCCCCGGGAGCTTTTTCTGATTTTCCCCCCTTGCGCTCACCTGGCAAAACCATTTGGGCTTGAGGTGAAGTCCAGGAGCTGCCAGGTTTCACCCTCCAGATGGGTTTGGCTCCTCCCTCTCAATGCGCGCGCACGGGATCGCTGCCCACTTCTTCACGCGCTTTTGAAGAAGCAGCAGCAGCTCCAGTCCACAGTGGGAGCTGCTGGCTGGTCAGGGGCCCGAGGGAGGCCTCTCGGAGAGATTCAGGGTGAGGCTTTTGGGGGAGGAAGCGAATCTGACAAACCTCCCCACCCTTCCGGGAGAGTAGAACACAGGGGCTCTGTAGTCCTTTCCCTTGATTTATAGCCCACTCTTCTCTCCATCAAGGGAGTCAAGGCAGCATACAAAACATTGGGAAGGGGGAGGGAACAGGCTGGATTTTGCCCACGGGGCCAGAGATTCACCCTCTGCCCCGTGCCTGCCTGTTTGTGCATGTGTGCCCACCACCGGCCCCCACCCTTGCTTGTCCGCATGATCCTCGCCTTGCACCCCTCCTCCACCCCCTCGTCCTCTGCAGGACAACTTCTCCCTGTTTGTCGGTTTCAAAACAAGCAGCTCACTAGTCCGGTCTCGCCAGCCTCTGTTCTCCAACAAAGGTCACAGCCTCCTTGCGTCGTCCTCCTCCGCTTGACGCCTTCGGTCATGCCTTCCCTTCTGCATTCCACACCCCTGGCATGCCGGCTTCCCCAGAGAAAGATCCTCTTTTGAAAGGGGGGGGGCAGTAGGTCTGTCCTCCCCTCTTCCCAACCCAAACCACGTTGGGAGGTTTTCTGTCTTCTCTTCTCCCCCCCCCCCGAAAATACTGGAGATGCAGCATCAGGAACCAGTGGCTGGACCCTTAAGTGCTTCTCCACACTTTCATTGCAGGGGGGGGGGGAGACAGCGGTCAAAGAGGGAGGGGAACTCGGGTGGATCCATTCTGGGCGCTGTAGTCTGGAAGAAATTCACTTGAACAAGGAGGATTTCCACTCTGTTCCTCTTAAACTGCCTAAAGTTGGGGTTTTAAAGAAAAGATTTGTTAAAAGGCTAGGCTGGAGTTTGTGGCCACTGAACATGGGCAGCCGGGCAGGAGGCTGCAGCTCCCCTGCGCCCCCCCCCGTCCTCCCCCCCCCGGGGTGGACATGGGTTGTTCTGCCTTGGTTTCATTGCTGGAGTTTATCTGGTTTGGTTTATTCAGGAACTTTTTCACTCTCGTTCCAGGTGGGTCACCGTATGTCTCCGCTTGCCTTCACGGGGATATTCCAAAGTTCAGACAAAATTACAAGGTAGGGTAATTTTGGGAGGGAGGGATGTGTTTGAAACACCCCGGGGGTGGGGGGGCTCTCAACTCTGCGGCTTGTTCCGACAAGACTCTGGAGGGCCTTCGAATCAACTTGCTGAGCGGGTAGATCAAGGCTTGGGTCGATCCTCCGGATTCCATCGGGGTCGTCCCCGGAAGCAAGGGACAAGCGAGGGCAGGCCTTGTTGTTGGCCTCCAACGTCCCAGCCGCCACTGGGGGGGGGCTTTTGCAAAACCCACACCTCCATCTCCTCCCACCCACCCCCCTCCTCAAACCCTACCAAGGCTACTTTTTTTAGGGTCTTTTCCCATGTGGGGAGCAGTGACCAAAACCACCTGCCCTGGGACGTCTCAGTGGCCGAATCAAAGTGCTTTTCCTTCCCTGCCTTTGGCTTCATCTGTTCTGGGTGGTCTTCCTGAGGTGGGGGGGGATGGGGTGGGGTGGGGTGACCGAGAAAGGCCAGAGGTCACCCACGGGAGCTTCTGGAAGGAGGCTGCTCCGTAACCTGCCTCCTCTGCCTGGTGCTCTTTGGAAAGGGAGAAGTCGGAGCGCTCCTCCTCGGGGTGGGAAAGTCTTCCTCTCTGTTGGCCCTGATTCTCCTCCCAGGGGTGCACAGTCTCCTTGACCTTCCCCTTCAGTTGAAAAGGGGGGTGATATTTGTAGCATAAAAAAAGAAATCCACTCCTTGGTTGCTCCTCTGTTTGGGGTGGACCGACAGACTCCTTTGCAGCCTCCGTCTAAGTCCCGCTCGTCTGCAACCGGCCCGCGTATTCCCTCCGCGGCCCTCCCTTGCTCTGGGAGAGATGACGGGCAGCTTTCGGGTGAGGACTAGAATCTGAACCCGCTGCCCAGCTGGCAAACGTTCTCTCCGGCTTCCGGGCGTCTTCTTATGCTCGGGTGGTCCCCTCCTGCCCCGGGAGGCCCTTGCCTGGAAGGCCACATCCGCCCTGCGCAAAAGCTCCCTCGCCAGATCCTTTTTTCTCAGGGCCGAAGTCCCAGCTGGGCTAACCTTTTGGACCCCTCTCTGAGGAACACGGAGACGAGGGAAGGGCCGGGGAGGGGAGGGGAGGGGAGGATGCCCCAGAACAATGCCGAGGGGGCCCGAGAAGCGAGGTCTCCTCCCCGGAGGCTCCTTGTGGGGCCCTGAGACACGAGAAAGAACGCAAGGTCAGCACAGGAACTTATTAATCTGGCTGCAGTGACACCAGGCCCGGCCATAATTTTATGTGAAGAATTAACTCCTTCCCGGACGAGGAAACAGGAGGGTCGGGTGTCACGGAGCCTGGCCCTTTGGGGGGGCGGGAGGCAGGCCGGCTTTTGGGGGTGAGATGCGGTTGGGGCTGGAGGGAGCGCTTTCCCCACCCTCGGATCCTGGACTCCCAGAGCTGGGGGGGGGGTCTCTGCCTGTCCCTTCTCCCTTCTGTGGCGTTTTTGAGGGGGTGGGTGGGTCGGCGGGTGGGGGTCCATCCGATCCCAGCTGCTTGCCAAGTTGGCTTCCACGTCAGCAAAGCCGAAGATGCCAATGCCCGTCTCTGTTGGATTAGGGCCCACCTGGCCAGAGAGGGAAGGGGGGGGTCCGAGCGAGGGGGAGGCCCTGGCCTGGGTGCCCCCGGCTGGCTTTCCTGCTTTCGGGGTTTGTGTCCCTGGGGACAGTGGGCCACGTCAAGGTCTTCCTCCTGCTGGTTTCTGTCCTCTGTAGAAGATGACCGATGGCCACCAAGGAGACGCTCACTCGCCGGTCTCTCCACCCTGCCTCTTCCTCGTGGGGTGCGTTCCTGCTTCCCAACCATCTTCTTTTCCTTCCTCAGGATCCCCCTGGGCAGGAGTGGGGACCCCGGGGGTCGGCTCCAGCCGTAAATTTCGCCAGAGGCCCCTTCTCCCGTTTGTGCCTGACCTGCCAGTGACACCACCCTCGTCCCCTTCTGCGGCTCCCGCCGAGGCCGAGGGCCATCCGGCCGCCCCGGTGCCTGAGCCAAGAGGCGTTGTTGTTCTTTGGGTTCCAAAGAATGGGTGATTGAAAGTGTGTGTGGGGGGTACCCCCTTGCCTTGTGCTCTCGCCTCACACACACACACACACACACACCCTCTGCACACCCGCAAAGGGAGGGGGGAGGCCCAGCTGCCGTCTGGGCTGTGACCAAGCCGGGCAGGGCTCCGTTTGGGGGAAGTGCTTTGGAGAGAAAAGGCCCCCCCCCGGGAGGGGTGGTGGTCTAGGACCACCAAGGAGAGGGCCACCCAATTGGCAGGATCCTCCTATGGGAGGGGAGGACAAGTATGTTGCCCCCCACACACACACCTCAGCCCACTCTGTCAATCAGTCAGCATTTGGAGGAGTTACTTTTTCAGACTACAGTGCCCATGAGGGATGGAGCTTCTGGGAGTGGTAGTTGGAATAGAGGCATTTCCCGCCGGCTTCCCCGGGGCCAGGCTTTCCCCCTGGGTTTCTGGGGTCTCGGCCCTGCCTTGCCTGATGCCAGGGCCGAGACCCTCCTGTCCTTGTGCTCCTCTTCATCGCCTCTTCCGAAGGCCTGGGCAGTCTGTTCGGGACTTCCGCTTCCTGTGCGTGGCTTTGTCGTCTGAAAAGCCAGGATCACTTTTCCATCCTTTTCCAACTGTGGCTCTGGAGATGCTGGAGTGCAGCGTCTTTGTGTGCATAAGTTTGTCTAGATTTGAACGGACACACCTGGATTGTTTGAGACCTGTCCCAGCCCCACTGACATCACCCCAGAAACCCGGGCATGGGTGTGTGTGTACCTTTTCCACCCCTGTACGTGCGTCATCTTCAGAAGAGGCACCTAAGGGTGAAACCGGACCGAGTCAGGTTGAAAAGGGGAGAGATGCTCCCACTTCCCCTGCTTGGCTACATCATTCCTGGATTCTTCCCTTCTCCTCCTTTAACTCTCCTTTACTTTATTGGTGAATTGCTTAAAGCCATAGGTCATCGCAATATATCAGTGACAGCATCAAACGTATGTAACAGTGTCATATCACAATTTCGCTTAAAAAAAGAAAAAGAAAAGTATGACTTCCCTTCTTCTTTAGGATTCTTGAAGCGTGGCCGGACTCTTCTTGGCCGCCTGGCCAGACGTTGCTACTTGAGGGGCAGCCCTTCCCTCCCTGCCCACAAGCGGGCGTGCAGAGTTGAGCCCAGGGAGGGCTGTCGCACAAAGTCCCTCTGAGTTGGCCTGCAAGGAATTTCCTCCCCGGGTGATCCTATAAAAAGGGCATCTTAACAAATAATGAGAAACATCTCCAGCTTCTCCAGATGCACAGGAGAAGACAAAGTCTTGGATCAAAAGGGACATTTTCATCTCTTCTTACTAGTATGGCTGTTGGCATTCCTTGGACGCAAATGGTCTCCTCTCCACAAGCCGCCTAGGGAGGCATTTGCTTTATATTCACAAAGGGATCCTTTTTTTTAAAAAAAGCACATGCTTATCTTCATATATTTCCACGGGACTGTGCTCTCTCCTTTTTTCCTTATGCTTCCCTGTTCTTACTGGCCTGTCTGTCGCTTTGAGGGTTCCCAAGTCAATGTGACTCTCACTTGGTGTGTGTGAGGGTAACAGTGGCCAGGGGTCCCCCCCCCCGAGACCTTTCGGGTCTGTTCTGGGAGCGGGGGGACCCCCAGGCGTCACCCCGACGCCCTGCTCGGCCCCCTTCCTCCCAAAAGGGCCGCGAGGGAGGGAGGAAGTGAAGGAGGGGAAACTGAGGCGGAAGAGGGAACTGTCCGGCAAGGAAGGAAGGAAGGCAGGCAGGCAGGCTGTTCCGGGGAGGGAGAGCAGGCAGGAAAGACAGATCCTGGGGTGGAGGAGAAAAGGGGTGGGGGTGGAAGGCAGCTGAGGCTACGAGGCAGAAGGGGGGGGAACCACGGGGCGGGGGGGGGGAGAGAAGCCTGTAAGGGAACTGAAGAAGGCAGGCTAGAGGGAGGCGTCTAGAGAAGGGAAGGGAGGCGGGGGGGAAGAGGAGGAACCCAGAGGGGCCTCCAGGGAGACTGAGGCAGGGCCAGGGGTGGCGGGGGGCTGTCTCCCCCAGGATCACCCCCCCCCCCAGGATCCTCTCCCCTGCAGGAAAGTCGCGCTCGCCCCCTCCGACCGGCGCTGGCTGGGGCACCTTGGCAGAGACCTCCCCCCCCCAAAAAAAAAGCAAAGGGGAGCGGGTGGGAGGACGGGAGCCTGATCGGGGCTGCGGGCGGGGGAGCCGGGGGAGCCTCCCTTCCCCTCCCGCCCCCTTGCCAACTTTCGCGCCGGCTGGGAGGGGCGGGGTCTACTTCTCCCCCCCCCCCCCGCCGCGCGCGCGCGCTCCCGGGCCGGCCCTCCCCGCTCCCGCCCCCCCCCCCCGCGGATCCCCGGCCGGCGCGCTCCTCCAATGCCCCGCGGGCGCCGCGGCGAAGGGAGCCGGGGAGGCGACGCGCTTGGCGGCGGAGAGGCCGGAGCCCCGGGCGAGGGGCCCGCATGGGGCCGGGGCGGCGGCGGCAGCGGCAGCCGGGTTGGCCCCGCGCAGGGGCGCCTCTCCCGCCCGCCGGGCCCCCCAAGAGCCGCCGCCGGGGACCAGGAGGCGGTGGCGGCCGGTAGGTGGGCATCGCCGGGGGTTCGGGGCGCGGAGGAGATGCGGGGGAAATGCCGAGAGAGGGGGGGGGCGGGGGGGGGCCCGCGCCGTCCTTCGGAGAGCAAGTCACGGGCGCTCCCGCCTGGCCAGGAGCCCGGTGGCGTCCGCAAGGCGGCCAGCTTCGCTCGGGCGCCCGCCTCCGGGGTGCCACCAGGCGCTTCGCCCGCGCGGACGCTGGAGAGCCGCCGGAAAGCCTCGCGGGGCCGCCCCGGGTTTGGCTTTTTCTCCGCCCGGGAGGCAGTCGCGGCGCCCAAGAGGGCGAGCCGGGCAGGGAAGGCGCCTCCGAAAGCTGCGATCCTGCCTGCCTGCCTTCACGCCTTTTCCCCTTCCTTCCTTCCTTCCTTCCTTCCTTCCTTCCTTCCTTCCTTCCTTCCTTCCTTCCTTCCTTCCTTCCTGCCCCTAGAAGCCAGAGGGCGGGGAGGGCGAGGGTCGCGATCCTGAGCCCTGCTACTCCGGAGTCAGTCCCCCGGATCTCTCCGCCGAGGAGCGCCGCGGCTTCTCTTGGCGGTGGCCGGGATGAAGACCCCCCCCCCCCGAGCGCCCCTTACCAGGCGTGGATGCCGCCTCACCGCCGCTGACTCCCGAGGAGACCTGGCGGGGATCGCGGGCGGTCCGCCGAAATCCGCCGGGAATCGGCCCCCTGAGATCCAAAATCCGGTAACCTTTCCGTGTCGGGCCGAGGATCCCGGAGGGGCCAGAAGGGAAAAGAGAGAGAGAGAGAGAGTTTCAAAAGGAAACTCCCTTTTCGGGCCGTTTTCTACCAGGTCTGAACTTGACAGAATGATCCGAGAGGAGGGATTTTCAAAAACGGCCTGAAAAATTATTGGCGACCCAACGTTGCGATCCTGTAGCTGGGATGATGATGAATATTTATTTATCACTCTCTGGACAAGAGAACTACATTTATTTGGGAGGGGGGACGACGAATGATAACCGACATTTAATTATAGCCTTGTAATTTAGAGAAACTAATTTTCCCCCTACATAGTTTTCAGTAAGAGGCATTGGTATTCCATAAGGAGCACTCACTGTTCATAGAAGTATTAATTTTTTGATAATGGGAAAGCTGCTCTTTATAAAAACAGAAAAAAGTTCATCAACGGGAGGCTTGTCATGAAGCAATAATAACAGGAGGGTCCGTCGGTTCGGGGGGAAAAAAAAACACAACCGCCTTGAAGAAATCTTTTACGAGCCGTATTCTCCGTGTCATTAACGGCCGCCGCCGCCAGCCCTTTGATGACCAATTCGGAATAAATTCCTGCAGGTATTGACGGCTATCACGATGAAGCAGAGCCGCACAAATAGATGTTATATCTTCCTTTTGAAGAATATTCTGTTGTTATTATCAGTGACAGATTTTCGTTAAAAGAAAAATCGCTTTTTTCCGCCTGTGGGGAAAGGAGGTCTCCAGCCCTGCTTGGGGGCAGGTGGTTTTAAAAACGGTTTCTCTGCAGGCTTTTAAAATTATTGGACCTTTCTAGAAATCCTGAACTCCTTCCGATTTCAGCGGGGAAGGGGCTGCCCCCCCGTCCGACCCCGACCCCAAGAAATGTAGTTTATTGTCCCGAAGGATGATGCCGCGCCAGCGGGGAGAGTCTCGCAGACGGACTCCTCGGAGGCGGTGGGAAAATACAGAATATTAGACTAAGAAAACCTCCAGGCGCCTCCCGGCCGGGTCTCCCCAGGGAAGGAACCGTCCCGTGTTTTTTTGCTTTTTGCTTTTCCTTCCTCGAGGAAACGTGGAAATAAATGCCCGTCGATGTGAACTCGATTTGGGAGGAAGCAGCTGCTGGAAGTGGCTCCCAGGCTTCCCTCGGTGTAAAGGAGAAAAGAAGGAAGGGTTTGCAGGTGGGGCGGGGGGGGGAGAGGAGGCGCCCCGGGTGGGGTTCCTTGCGCCCCTAAATCTGGAGCGTGCCTTGAAGCTCAGAGAGATGTTGGGGGGGGGGGAATGATGATGAAACCTTGGTGGTGCCTTATTTGGAGGTCAACCTTCCACCAGAGCTCCTGGCTCTTTTAAATAACAACAACTTTGATTGACTGTGTCTGGTATTTCTGAAATATAATACATTAATAATAACAATTTATTAATTCGTTAATACTTAGGTTTTTGGTTAAAAACGTGTGCCTGTTATGTAATACCAGTCAACGTTTTTCATAATTTTGATGGACTGTGCCTGGTGTTTTTGAATAATATTAATAATTATAATAATACAATTTCCCTTTGGGGAGCACATGACTGGTACAAGATAAGGAATTGGGGGCAGGAGGGATTTTGATCCAAGGCTTTCTCGGAGGGAGCCCACTTGACCCCCTCCGTCGACCCCCTCCCATCCAGGTGTCTTCCAGATGTGTTCAGCATCAAAGGCAGAAGGAGGCAAGCGCAGGAGGCCAGCCTCCGAAAGGGAGCGACCGCTCCTTGTTTGGTCCTTATGTTCTCATATTCATTTTCCATGTATGTGTGATTTTTTTCTGTCTGCATGGGTAGGACGTGGGGCTGAACTTCTTGTACCCCCTTTCTCACTGGATGTTTGTACTTGTCTCTTTTTATGCTGCCCTTCTCCCCCCCCCCCCCCCACAACCCAGGATTTGAATGTCTTCTGGAAGAAGTTACGGATTCTTGGAGAAAGTTTTCCCGGCAGGCGGGCAGGTGCCCTTTACAGAGGAGGAGGAGGAGGAGGAAGAAGCACAGCGATGGAGAGGGAGGACCGGTGGTTGCTTCTCTGCTCTCGCCACTGATGGAAAAGAGAGGAAGGCAGGAACGAAAAGAAAAGCTGCCGCCGGGCAGGGAGGAAGCCGGAGTGGAGCCGTTTCCCCTTCTTTTTGGCTTCTCGGCTGGAGTGCTGCAAAATCCAGGCTCGTGCGGGAGGGCCTCTTTTCCCAGCGAGGGAAGCAAAACGGAGAAGACTTTGGAGGAGGAGAAGCCAAAGGCCGGCCAGGGAGCCACAGCAGCGGCTGCGGGAGGGATGTGCGGCTGGCCGTTGGGCGTCTTCCCGCCAGGGACCTCTTTGTTTTGGGGTGGAGATTTCAGGGCCAGGCCTGCCTGCGGTCTGGAAGAAGAGGAGGGCAGGCGGCGTTTCCAGGGCCTCTTCGGCCGAGAGCAACTGGCCAGCAGACCCTCCCGGGGCCTGAGGGGAGCTGCCCCGGAGGGATGTCCCCACTTCCTGCTGCTCTGCTGAAAAGGGGGCCTTGGGCTCCCCAGGCTTCTTGACCCTTCTCCTCGGAGCCTCTCCTTGCGTTTGCTTTTCTGCCACGTCCCTCCTTCCTCCACTGTGGGGTTCCCCTCTTTCTCCCAGAGCCCCCCCCCGACTGCCTCTCCACTTGCCCTCTGGTCCGCTCCTCCTCCTCCTCCTCCTCCTCCTCCTCCTCCTCCTCCCATCATTCCTCTTTCCACTTGGTGCCTGGTCTCTTCCCAGCCTTGCCTTGCCTTGCCTTCCTGCTTTGCCTCTTCCTCCCTGCCTTTGCTGTCAACCTGCCCCTCTCCTCCCCTCAGCATCACCCTCTCCTCCTCCTCCTCCATCGTTGGCTTGGGCTTCCTTCCCTTCGGCCTTCCTCCCCAACTCTTTCCCTCCTCTTGCTCGGCTCCTTCTTTTTAAATCCCTCCCTCTCTCTTCCCCTTCTCCTTCCCCACCAGTCACTTCTGCTCTCTTAAATTCCCCTCCCTTCTCCTCTCTCCCCCACCCCCTGTTCCTCCTCCTCCTCCTCCTCCTCCTCTGTCCATTCAACTCCTCTCCTCTCCTCCAGGCTCTGCTCTTCTCTTCTCTCCTTCCCTTCTTCTCCCTTCTTCCCTCCAGATCTTCCGCCAGCCTCTCCTGCCACAAAGGGCTCCTTTCCCACCCCCTGCCCACTTCTCTAGCATGGCTCTGGTGGTGGCCCCCTGGCAGGAGGAGCTTCCTGGGGGTCCCCCGGGGGTCCACCCTCCTCCTCCTCCTCCTCCTTCCCTGCCTCCCCTGCCAGCCTCCCAGGAGCCCGGGGTCGGCGGCGGTGGGGGAAGCAACAGCGAAGCCAAGGCGGCCTCGGCGGCCGTGGACTGCCTGGTCTGTGGGGACAAGGCCAGCGGCAAGCACTACGGGCAGTTCACCTGCGAGGGCTGCAAGAGCTTCTTCAAGCGCTCCGTGCGCCGCAACCTCAGCTACACCTGCCGCGCCAGCCGCCAGTGCCCCGTCGACCAGCACCACCGCAACCAGTGCCAGCACTGCCGCCTCACCAAGTGCCTCAAGGTTGGCATGCGCCGCGAAGGTGGGTCCCGGGCGGGGAGCCTCCTGGCGGAGCCGCCTCTTGCCCCTGGCCTGCCCCCCTCTGCCCTCCTCGGAGGAGCGCGTCCGAGACAGCCCGGCGGGGTCCCCTCGGAGGCGCCTCTGGGGGCTCCAGCCAAAGGGCTCCCCTCGGAGGCGCCGTTTCGAGAGGGACTCGGAGTGCCTTGCAGGAGGCACTCCCGCTCGGAGACTCCGAAGCCCCTCGCTGGACTACGCATCCCAGGGTGCTCGGGGATGGTTGATGGAGCCATGACAGGGGCAGCAGTGGGGGCGTGGAGGTGCCCCCCCGTCTCTCTCTGGCTCTTTTGAGGGGCTTCGTTTTTGCCTCATGCCTTCATGCCTCCTTTCTCTTCTCCATTTTCCCCACTTCATTTTTTGTTCTCTAGCGCTTTTTCGTTCTTCGCTTGCTTTCTTTTCCCCAGGAGTTCCCTTCCTCTTCTTCTTTATTGAGTTGTGTTTCCTTTCTCTCCCTCCCTTGTTATTTTTCCTGCCTGCCTTCCTTCTTGCCCGCCTGCCGGCCGGCCGGCCTGGTCTCTCACCCTGCGCCCTCCCTTCTGTTCTTATTCGGACAACACGCTTCCCTTCCACCTTTTTTCGCTTTGCCTTCTTTCTGGTCTGGGCAGAGGAGAGAGTCCCCCTCAGCCAGGTCGTCTAGACTCAGCCCCCTCCTTGCCTGGCCCCTGTCAGAAGAAGAACCCCCCTCCCAGTCCAGCCCCCTCCAGGCCTCCTTCTTTTCAATCTTGCCTTCACCCAAGGGTGCTCTTCTTGACCCTTCTCGGCCACCCCCCCACCTTCTCCCCGACCCGCCTCCTTTCTCTCTTTTCCCTCCTCTCCTGCCTTCTCTTCCGCATCCCTTTGCTTCTCGCTCTACTTTTGAGTCTCTCTCTCTCTCTCTCTCTCTCTCTCTCTCTCTCTCTGTGAAATCTTCCTACCAAAGTTCCTTTGGATGAAGGGCCACTTGGCCCCCTTTTCTGCCGGGCTTTTAAGATCAGTACCGCTTGTTCTTTACTGCAGACAGTTTTACACTTGCTGTGACACAAACCTCAGGGCCCTTGTCCTCTCCTTCTCCTCCTTCTTCTTTGTCTTTGCAGTACAAGATCATTGTTTTTAATATGCCATATTTAAAGATAAATAAGCAATGAATAAGAAGAAGGATCCCTTCCTTCTCCCATCCCTGTCTTTGGCAATCCTTTCATATCTTTATTTCCCCACCATCACCTTTTCTTTTCTTTTTGCTTTTTGGAAACTTGTCTCCCCACCCCCACCCCCACCCCGCTCCTTTCCCTTGGCTCCTGTTCCTTTCCTCTTCCTTCCACCCGCTTTTTCTTGTCTCCTTGCAGGGCTTGGATTTTCCCTTTGTCTCGTCTGTCTGTCAGATTTCTTTTCTCTTTCCCCTACATCTCTCCTCTTGGCTTTTTCGTCTCTAAAAGCTCCTATTGGCTCTTTCCTCATCCCTTCTTTGACTCTCTTTGCTTCCCCCACCCATCAGGATCCCTGTGTTGCTTTTTCTGCATTCAGTCTAATTCCACCCATATTTGTGTCCCTGGGGAAAACTATTTTCCTTTTCTGTTGCAAAACCTACCTACCTGTGTTCATTCTCTCCCCTTCCTTCTTTCCTTCCTTTCGCCTGCCCACCCTGCTGTCTCTCTCCCACATCTCCCCCCCCCCCACTTCTCCTCTGTTTGTTCTTGCTTGGACAGAGACCCGCACAAGCCACCTGTTTCTGGGCAGTGCCCAGTGCCGGAGGGCAGGTGGTGTCGAGGGGAGGGAGGGACGGAGGGAGAATTTGCAGTCTTCTCCTCCCGAGTAGTTCTGCCACTGCCGGACAGAGAGTGCAAGAACACGGTGGGCTTTGGGTTCAGTTCACTCAAACTTGTGTCAGGGCTGCATTTAAGCACAGACTAAATCTGGTGCCCAGGTTTACTTTTGCCCATCGGTAAGCTGCAACATGACAGCTTTATTTTCAAGAGAGGCCATTTCTTAAAGAAGTTTTTTTGTCTTTTAAAAGCGTGTCATCTGAGGGCTGGCAGTGTTGTCGGACTCTTAAACATGGGCCGGCTTTGGGCCTCATTTCTGCTTTAATGGGGACCGGACCTTGTGCCTGTCACCAGAGTCGGGCCACCCTAGAGGGTTATACCTGTTCGATTCCACTTGGACGGTTCCAGCTCCCTTCTGGGGAATCCTGGGATATGTAGGCTGGTGAGGAGCCTGGGGCTTTCTCCCGCCATTTAGGAGAACAGACCAGGGCTGTCTAGGAATGGGCTCTGATGTCCCTCGCCAGTCTGTAACCTCTAGATCCCTCAGGATGGGGCCGCGGCGGCAGTTGGGCGGGGACCACCGGCCGCCAACTGTGCTGTGTAGCTCTGATACCAAAAGAAAATCAATTCCAGAGTAGAGTGTAGGGAGGACCCACCCAAGAACGAGACTGGAATGAATTTATTGCCCGAATTCATGGGATCCTTGGTGTGGATAAATTTCCACCACGCTGCCATAGCTCCCTGCACATGGGAGGACTGGCTCTTAAATACATCCATGTCTCTCTGTGTTGATCTGCAAGGGGCAGGGAATCCTCTTGTCTCCCTCTGCAAGTTCCCGAGCAGGAGCCTGGAGAAGAGCCGGCAGGATGATCGATCGATCGATCGGGTTGATGATATGGCCAGAATACAGACGGGTTGTTAGCCTGCCTGCCTGCTCAGGTTTAAGTCAGGGGTTCAGGCCCAGAGAAAAGGTGCCTCTCTAGCGCAGGGCTCCATGTGCTTGGTCTCCGGGAAGACGGTGTGTTCATTTCACCTTTTCCTTCTAATTATTTTGTGGTCCTTGAAAGAGGGCAGGTGGGGACGAGGGGTGTCCAGATGTCCCAGTAAAACCAATGAGTAAAAATGGAGAAGTAACGTGTTTACCTCCAACGCATTAAGTTGTTTGTAATGAAAGCCTAATGAAGTTACAGTTGAAAAGCACAGAATGAGCAGGGACAACAATGTTACACTTCTGGTGTTTTTTAGTTACCATGAGAGGGCTTTTGACAGGTTTCATGTTCTCATCAAACCTAATGTTTTATTTATAAAGGAGTGATGAAAAATAACTTTTAAACGGTAGCAAAGAATGCAATGCAAGAAAAGTAACAATGCTGCAATGTCATTTTATTTAAAAAAAATCCCAAACCCTGTAATGCACCATGACAATGAAGGACTTTTTCAGTCCCTGCTTGGAGTAAAGGCAACACACTTTCCGATGTGGTTGGGATTTACTGTATTGCTTTATTTGAAAGAAAAGCTGTTACTGTACATCTTAGCAAGTTTTTGTTTATTTTTTTTCCTTTTCTCAAGTCCTGTGCCTGCCCCAAAAAGCTGCTCTCTCGCTTTCTCTTAGGAAAAAAAAGGAGAAAAAAAGAGAAAAACAACCCACAACGACTTTTGCTACTTGTTTTGGAAATACTGGTGGTTATGAACCCTTGGCTGAAGGATGTGTGCTCTCTCTCTCTCTGTCTCTCTCTCTCTAGCCGTGCAACGGGGTCGCATGGCCCACCCTCACTCCAGTCCGGGCCAGTTCCCCTTGTCCAATGGTGACCCATACAACTGCCATGCCTACTTGACGGGCTTCATCTCCCTCCTGCTGCGGGCAGAGCCCTACCCGACATCCCGCTACGGCACCCAGTGCCTCCAGCCCAACAACATCATGGGCATAGAGAATATCTGTGAGCTGGCCGCCCGCCTCCTCTTCAGCGCCATCGAGTGGGCCAAGAACATCCCTTTCTTCCCCGACTTCCAACTGGCCGACCAGGTGTGCCTCCTGCGCATGACCTGGAGCGAGCTGTTCGTACTCAACGCGGCTCAGTGCTCCATGCCGCTCCACGTGGCTCCGCTCCTGGCCGCCGCCGGCCTCCACGCCTCGCCGATGTCTGCCGACAGGGTGGTGGCGTTCATGGACCACATCCGCGTCTTCCAGGAGCAGGTGGAGAAGCTGAAAGCCCTCCACGTGGACTCGGCCGAGTATTCCTGCCTCAAAGCCATCGCACTCTTTACGCCAGGTGAGTCTCTTCAACTTGCGTGCTCTGGGGGTGTACGCAGGACTCTTTTGGCAGGGAGAGAAGGGGCCTAAATCCTCCATTTGTTCATCCTTGAGTGAGTGTGAGGACAAGACACTCCAGACAGTCTTCTTTCTGGGGAGGAATTTCCTGTACCAATGACAGAGTAATTGCATGCACAGTTATTCTTGGTCTCTCCCCCCGCCCCCCAACTGCAGGCATTTATATAAAGCTGTTCAATGGGTGCCGTTGTGCAAAGTGCCCAACACTTGGGTGATGGCCATGTTGTTTCACAAATTGGAAGCACTAGAGGGTTTGATTGCATCTTTCTTAACAATCAGCCAGATATTCTGTGCTGGCTGCCTGCGCTTATGCTGTCTTTCTCCAAGGGAGAGGATGCGAGAGACATTTTGTTCAAATTACTGGGTGGGAAAGAGTTCTTTTTCAGCTACAGGGGAAATAGTTTTCTAGGGCATCAAAAAATTCCTGTAGGGGTTTCTTGTGGGGTGGGGGTCCAAAGAGCCTATACGGAGGAAAGTGAGACATTTAACCTATGTTCTTTCCATCTGTAAAGAGGAATGGTTGGTCAAGAAGGAGAGGAGGGAACCACAGGGCTTTATCAGCATGCAGAAAGAACAGGCAGGCGGCATGGGTGGGTGGGTGCAAAACTGGGGGGGGGGCAACTGGCCCAGAAGAGCCCCCTAAACTTTATGGATGGGAAGGGAAATGAACCCTTGTCCTCCTGGTCCCATCCCCAGCACTAAAGACAGAGTCACTTACTTCTAAACGAGGACGGCATGAGACACGCAGTGCTGCCTCTGCTTGAAAATGGCCTTAGGAGAGCTGATTGGCTACCTGGTGCTATTGTGTTTTCCCACTTGGTAGGTGATCCCTGACTGCCTAGCATCTCTTCCCCAGACACTCACTTCCGAGGGGAGAAAAGCCACTGGATGGAAGTTGAAAGGGGAAACAGAGATTATCTAAAGGAGTGAACAAAGAAGGGGGTGGAAGTGGTCATCACAGAAAGATGTATTTAGCATAAGTAGGTAGGAAAGGTTAATACTGAAACCTTTGGGGCAGCCTTAATCTGTTCTGCCTTGCTGTGCATTAAGCCTTTAAAGGAGCCTTTTCTTGAATGAACAAGGAGGGGCTTGAGATTCCTGGATGGGTGGATTAATTAACGCCAGTTACTGGTGGGGTTTCCACACCAGCACCTGCCAGACCCAGCCTTTTTAAAGGGAAGTCAAGGCAAGAGGAGGAAAGGGCGAGAGGTCAGGGTGAGTGGGTGCTCAAGCCCCTGCCTCCATCCCCCAGTACCTGGGGGCCTGAATAGCCACCAGAGAGAAGGCAGTAAGATTATTTCCAGGACACAAGAAGAACCTTTTGCATCCGGGAAGCTTCCAAGCCCAACTGAAAAGGGGGGGGGGGCTTGTTGACATGTCAGTTTAATCCCAGCCTTTAAATAAAAGGAAAATGCTCCCTTTTAATAAAACGTGTGCTTCCTCTGACAAAGTGAAATGATGTGATGAGAAACAAATCTAAGCATTTGAAAGTTTAGGAAAAAGATATTTATTTTGATCTTTGATTTCTTTTTTACATTAATTACAGTATAGTTCAAAGATAAGGAAAGATAAAGGCCCCATGTGCACTTCCACGTCACCGTGCATGATCCTGAATGGGTCCCCCTGTTCAAGAATCACCCGTTTTGCATCATTACCCATAAACGGTGTATGCAATGTTAACACAACTTGGTCTCCTCTTGTGCGTGTTTTCCTGGGCGATGGGTGCCCTCTTTGGGGAGGTGAGTGATCTGTGAGTTCCCCCACCACCACCAGAGAGCCACACGGGCCAGGAGAAAGGCGAAGGGGCTTCCCAGGGGAGGTGCGTCATCTGCCCCGATGGGCCAAGGTAGCTTCTCTCCGTCGTCGTTTGGTTTGCAAACTCTCCCGGGCCTCCCACCTGATGGGCTGATCAGGGGACTCCCATGGCCCGTAAAGTCCGGGTTGTGTCCCTTAGCTGAAGGACACTCCTTTCCGTGACCTGTACGCCTGCCTGTTGGCATGACGAAGGGTCCTTTCCTCCGGGGCCTCTTGCTGTTAATGGCTCGGCCCTCTGGAAGTGCAGCAGAGAACCACTCCGGATGTTTTGAGAGAAGAAAGACTAGGAGCAGAATCGGGGCCTGCAGCTCTGCCCCCCCCATCCCCATCCCTGCCTGGGCCTGCCCTCTTCCAAAAGGCAGTTCAGTTTCTTTTCAGCAGGGGAGGGAGGCGCTGCGGCAGTCAGGCCCATGGCCCTCGTCGGAGGCCGGGAAGGGAAGGGACGGGGCAGCCCCTGGCTGGCGGGTAGTCTCACCCCTCCGTGCCAGGCCCCACATTGTTTGGGTGTCGGTTGTGCCACCAGAGTCCCAGGGCCAGACCCCCCCACCTCACCCCTGGACCCCAGTTCTCGATTAGAAGGAGATCACAGATCCAGAGGCTGTAGAGTGGGTTGGTTAGGGTGGTGGTGGATGGTTTCAGCATTCTTGCTTCGGGTAGTAGAGCCTAGAAGACTTCCATGATTAGACTACAGGTCCCAGAATCCCCAGGCCGGGTGGGGTGAATCTACAAAGCGCCTTCTTCCGAGCCCTTTCTTCCCTGCGAAAGGAGCGCTTGGAGGGCGCCCCCTTCCGGTCGATCTCAGCAAAGAAGGTCGTTGGGACTCTAGCACGGGCACCGCTGCACGTGTGGAAGCAGGCTCCGCGAAACACGCTTTCATGGCAGAGGCGTTAAACCGGAGCCTTCCCTCCAGAACCGTTTAATCGGTGGAGACGCTTCTTCCCAGAATTTAAAAAAAGATACAGGTTCAGTTTTGCGACAAGGCCTTTAAAAAAACATACTTCGAATTTGGCAACCCCGAGCCGAGCTCCTTTCGCCGGAGAGTCGCAGGCTTCGTCTCCAGGGGCCACTTCCCGTTCCCTGGTTGATCCAGCGGTAGATTCTCTGCCATTGAATGAGGATAGTGGCGGTTTCAAGACCTAGAAATGTTTCAAGAAGACATGCTGCTTGGTAGGAGAGTCATAGGGCGGATTTGCGAGGCCGACTTCCGGTTCTCGGGTTGGCCTAGAGGCCAAAGAAACCCCTTTAGAAGTCAAAAAGTCAGAGGGTTCAAGTCTCTAATGGTCTACATTTTAAAATGGGGAGAGGTATGATGCAAGAGAGACATAGGGCAGAATTTCGACGATAACTTCCGGTCCCTGAGTTAGCCTAGAGGTCAGAGGTTCCTCTACAGAAGTCCGGACTCCATGGGTTCGAGGCCGCGGAGGTCTGCTTTTAAATTTACGCAGACTCTGGGACAGAAGAAACATAAGGTGGATATCCAAACGTCACTTCCGGTTCTCAGGGTAGCCTAGAGGTAAACTTAATGACTTAGAAGCCCTGAGTCCCAAGGGTTCGAATCCCCTCCGCTCCTTTTCTCGCCTTTGGCCTCTAGGGGTAGAGAGGTCAAATATACCAAGAGTAGGGTCCCGAGCCAAGAGGCGGCGGTGGCTCAGTGGGTTCGGCGCCTGCAAAAGCCGAAGGTCATTACTCTGCGAGTTCGAATCCCCGCTGGGCGCCTAAGAAAAAAATTTTTTTTATTTTTTTTCCCGGGGCCCGCCCGCCATTTTGCAAAATGTGGTTCTCTTTTCTGGGCCCGGGTCCTCCTGCCTGCGCTACCTACGAGTGAGTTGCTTAGCCCTGACTGACGGTCCTGCCAAGGGGGGCCAGTGAGGACTGTGCAACTTGCCCAAGGTTGCACAGGCGGCAGGACCCAAGCCCAGAAACAAAGAACCAGCGAAGCGCAGCAGGTCAGGCTCACCGGCGGGGATTCGAACTAGCGGTCGACCGGGACCGCAAAATCACATTACCAAGCGTTTTCCCCGCTGAGCCATCTCAGCCACTGGGCGTGGCCCCTGCTCCTGATATATTTGAGACGCCGAACTCCGGCTCAATGGTCAAAAAAAAAAAGAAAAAAAAAGTGACGTAACAAGGCTTAAAGGGGAAGGACCCGGGGGGTTGCCTCTCCGGCTCTCCCACAACGAGCCCCCCCCCACTAAATCGGACTCCCACTGGAACTCCCCACACTTCGCTTCACCCCCCGCGGGACCCCCCACACCATCAACACTCACAACGGCGGCGCTAGGGGGATCAGGCCTGGATGGGGGGGGGCAACCTCCAAAGGGAGAGGAAGGGGCAGAAGAAACCCCCGACTCCTTTCCCACCTTAAAAAAGGGGGGAGAAAATAAAAGCAAAAGAGGGTCTCTTGACCCCCAAAACCCAAAAACTAATTCAGGAAGGCCCCGCCCCCCTCCGCCCACTCGGCCTGAACATCACCAGGACTAGCGCCTCCGCCGGACAAAGGCGGGACTGAGAGGGGGGCTCTCTCGGGCCCCGAAACTTCGCCCCGCACTCCAAACCCTTCGGGTTCCCCGGATCGGGGCCAAAATAAAGTGGAGGGAGGGAAAAGGAGGGGAAGGGAAAGGAGGGGCGACATGGCCCCTCCCCAGGCGCGCAACTCCTCTCTCCCCCCGCGCCGTCTTGCGCCCAACCTCTGCCCCCCCTCGCCCAGCCTGCTCGACATCCACCCAGTCCGGGCACGTCCTGCCAGCATCGGATGGGGGGCACCGACACCACAGAGAAGCCCCCCCCCCGAAAAGGAGGTTGGGGGCTGTGAACTCCCCTAGGGAGAAGATAGCGAGGAGCCCTGTGCCGCTCCGGAGGCTGCTACTGTTTCTTGGCCACGAGTTGGGGGGAGGACCCTAGCCCCCCCCCACGCTCCCCGCTTTCATGCCGGGAAGAAGAGGGCCACAAACTGGGCCGTCTTCTAGGTGTCACAAGACAGTGCGCTGAAAGGCAAAGGCCGCGTGTTTGCGGGTGCGGCGTGCAGGCCTTCTTCGCCTTGCCTTGCCCCCAGGGCTGTCCCCCAGCATTTAGCCGCCTAAGGCAAAGAGGCCCTGGCACCCTCTCCACCACCACCACCACCGCCACCCCCGGTCCCAATCCACGCGACCCCACGCCAGCCAAGTGACTTTGGCCCAAGAGGAACAAAGCGTCACGAACTTACCGGCCCAAGTTTCGACGTTCAAAAAAGGCCTTCTGGGGATCCCCGAGGCCGCCTGGCGCAATCTGGGGGCGAAGGGTCCTCTCCCTCTCCCCCTCCCCCCCCCGCCGCCTCCCTTCCCCCGGCCGGACAGACCGGCGGGGCTCCTCCTGGAAGGGAAGGCCGTGCCAAGCCGGTGGGACGACCAGCGGCGGCGTCCTTTGGGAGAGGTGGGAACCCGCCTGGCCTCCCCGCACCTGGTCCGCCACAAAAGGAGAGAGCCCGGGGGTCTCTGGCACCATCTGCGGGAAGACAGACGGGGCTTCCCGGACGTTAAGCAACCGGCCCTAAAAACCCCTGACCACGGAAAGGAAAGGAAAGGAAGGAAGCCACGGGGGACGCGGGACGGGGCCTGACCGACGATCAGGACAAGGAGAAAGGCTGAAAATGTAGCCGTTTTCAAATAGATTACCTTCGATCACGGTTGGAAGCGCCAGAGCACCTGGGATAATTAAGATAGGGAAACTTCCATAACATTTATTAATTCTTTTGTGTGCTCCTGAGAAAGTTGATTTCTAGGAATTAGGCATCTAGCTAGTGTTGGATTTATGCACAAGGAAAGTAATATATTACTTGGGGTCTCAGATTATGAGAGAATACTTTTACCCCCCAAAAAGTGTTTTGTAAGAATGCACAAAGGCAGGCTAATGCTATGGAGCCTCTTAAAAACCTGCTATAGTTTTTTAGGGCTCCAGTGTGTCTTGAGCTCCTTCGGCTGCTGGCCAGCCCTCACCCTCACCCTTGAAACAGATGGAATACGGTTAAGCCTGGCTTTGTGGTTTTGAAAAAAAAATAAATGTTCCCCCAACTGTAAAAGGTAGATCAAGAAATTAAAAGGCAGAGTAGGGAAAATACCCTTATGGACACCCAGATTTTTTTTTAAATGGGGGGGGGAGAGATAGTTGGGGGGAAGCAGAGAAAAACTTCATGTTCATGATAGGATATGTTGGAGGTTCCTCATTCATCAGGTTGCCCAAAGTTGGAGGTGATCTGATGGCACAGAACCACCAAAGCACTAATTTTTTGGGCCTTGCCATCCTGGTGGATGTTCTGAAACTTGGGAAAGAAGCAGAACAGTTCGCATTTCACCCTGGCCAGGTGTTACACCACAGACCTATGGCCCTCCAGATACAATTGGACTCCAGGTCCCATCAGCCTGGCACCAGTTTAGGGCCAATGGGATATCTGACCTGGACCTAAAAGCCGGGTCCCCCCTCTTTTCTTTCCCTTTATTTACACCTCAGCGCACCTTGGCAGACCACCCCACCGCAACCCTTTCTTTTAACCTCCCTGTTAGCTGACTCACTTCCCTGCTTGTCCCTTGCAGACGCCATGGGGCTGACGGATCTGTGCCACGTGGAGAATGTCCAGGAGAAGTCCCAGTGCGCCCTGGAGGAATATGTCCGGAACCAGTACCCCAGCCAGCCCAGCCGCTTTGGGCGCCTCCTCCTGCGCCTCCCCTCTCTGCGCATCGTCTCGGCCCCCGTCATTGAACAGCTGTTCTTTGTGCGCCTGGTGGGCAAGACCCCCATCGAGACCCTCATCCGGGACATGCTCCTCTCGGGCTCCAGCTTCAACTGGCCTTACATCCCCATGCAATGAGAGAGAAAGCGGCCGAAAAATTGGGAGGCTGCCAGGCCCCTGGGAGGGAGGGCAGAGGTTCCCCACCCAGAGCCGGGCCCCGTGGGGCAGCTTGGACTTCATCGGAGGGCAGACATTTCTCAGACAGATTCCAGGCACCTGGGCTCCCCCCTCCCCCCCCCCAAAAAAAGATGCCTGAGAGACTGTCATGAAGCAGGCAGGATGTGAGGCTGTTTTCCCCATTTCTGCCTTTGCAAGAACAAATCGCAACCTCGCTATATTTATGCCACTTGACCACAGGCAAAACAATAACCACTTCAAAAGAAGAAAAAATAACTTAACTGAGGTGACTTTTTTAAAAAAGCCAATCATATTGTTCATTTTTGCTCTAAAGGAACTCCACAGGGAACAAGGCCATGTTGGATCCTACATGGGATGCCTTTTGATTTTTCAGTTCTGTGACCTTGACATTTATTGACACTTCTTCCTCAACCCATTCTCTCAGCGGTGGAATGTATTTTTGGCGGAGTGTCAGAACCTTTGCAACCGGGACTGTGGACAATGCAGAGACCTGGGACTTGTGTAGCCTCCACTCACTGTGCAAGGAGAGCCACCCACCGACCCACCCCTCGAGTTTTCAGTTTCTCTTTGGTGTCAGCATTTAGCGAAATGGTTGGGGTAACTGATAAAGAAAGACTTGCCTCTTCGGTCCTATCTAAGTTGAAGTGCAGGGGTTGTGTCCTTTGTGGCACCCTCCCCAAAACGAGCACCTCAACGGTGGCCTTCCACCCTCCCCTGTTTAAACAGGAGTTTATCGCTGGGGATTTATCCGTGACTGGCAGAGATGGGGGTGAGGGCAGTGATGCCCTGGAGAGGGTGCAAAGTGCCAGCGATAGGAACACAGACCTCCCAAGAAACAACTCACTGGAGTCCATTCTTGAAAGAGGAAGAGCTTTGGTGGGTGAGGCTCACTGGGGTGGGGGCGGCGGGGGGGGGGAGGAGAGAGAGAGAGCTTTGTTTCTAGAAGAAGAAGAAGAAGAAGAAGAAGAAGAAGAAGGGGCAAAATGAAAAGACTGTGGAGCTCCCTTATTCTGAAGGAAAACATACTATTTATAAAATAAAATAAACACAGATTATATCCCGTTTCTGTTGCCCTGTTGAGTCCATTTACATACTGCATATTTCCAGGTTGGTTTGTTTTTTCATCTATCTCGTGACTTTTTTCTGTGAGAAGGAGGAACAAAATCATTCCTGTATGGATAGGGGGGAGCTTCCTCCCTTCAGAGTGAAGATGAAGAAAAAGAAAACACAGCACCCGTCAAAGAGATTTTTAAAAATAATTGATAGAGCTGGCATTATACTTAAAACTGATGATCGCTAAACACCTTCCAGATTTATGGCGGGAAGGGGGGGTGAAATCTTATTTTCTAGTTTCTATGATGCCCCAGAATCTGTGGGTTTGTAGGAGATGAGCTGTCTCCACGGTAGCAGCGTTCACCCAATACGGCGTTGGACAGATGGCTGGGCCAAGTGGGAGGAAGATGGTTTGCGGTGGAGGGGGGAGAGGATAAGTGAAAAAGGGGGAGATTTGGGAAATAAACCTCATCATAACTGTTTTTGCTGTTGGGGTGGGGCGAAATCTGGCAGGTGGACGGCGGGGGGGGGGGGAAGGGGAACTGCTTGTGCAGTTTTACTCTTACTCCTTTCTCAATGCACAAATGGTCCCCGAGCCAGTTCAGTCCTTCTTTTAAGTGGCATGAAAAGGAGGAGAGAGATGAGCACGCAGAGGGAGGTGGGTCTGCCTCTTTCCAGCCCACGGCCTGATCCAACGGGTAGCCCCGAGGAGACTGCTGCTTGGTGAGTCGTCCACCCATGTGCAAAGCCCATGGATTCAATGAGGTTGCTCCAGTTGAACTATGACCTGGATGTTATTGTCACACCTGCCGCGTTGCACATACACCCCTTAGGCACATTGCGCTAATGATTTTATTTTTCAAAAATCCTGTATGAACATTCAAAGGAAAATGGGCAATGCAATCCCTATCTTCCAACCCATTTTTCCTCTCAAAGATACATTTTCAAGCTCTGTTTCTCTCTCTTTCTCTTTCACACACACACACACCCATACATATGCACACCCTTTTCTCCTAGAGCCGGAACTGGTGGGTAACTAGGTTCCTTGGGGGGGGGGCAGGTGCAACTTCCAGAATTATCTTGATGGTACCCAAGGTTGCTCCTAGATGAAGCTGTTTGCAGATACATGTTTTTAGAACATTTGAAATTTTGAACAAAATGCATTTTGCAGTTGTACAGAGTCCTCCCCACTCCTCTTGTATTATCAGCAGCTTTAAAAGATGTTCCTGAGCACACACAAAGTGCTAGATTCTTCTAATGCTAAATGAAACTTCAAGTGATGAAATTACGGGGTCTCAGTGCTGCCTCTTGTTATCAGTGCTTCATTTTCTTTCTTCCCCACCCCCAACCCATTTCTTTAGATTTCCCTGTACTGTTAAAAAATAGAACTGTAAGCTCACTGGGGCAGGGGCTTAAGACTACCTCCTTAGGCAAAAACTCCTTGCACGCTGGTGCAACTGTCAGCATTGTCAAAAGAAGAGTTTCTATAGGCGCTTTCCCCCCTCCCGACCCCACACAACAGACAGTGCCCCCCTCTCACTATTACTTAATTTATTCCATTTATATCTTGCTTTCTCTTTAGATTAGAACTCAAGGCAGCTCACAACCTGTGGCTAAAACATGATCATTTATAACTAAAACACAATTAGAACAGAGCAAAACAACTAACAACAAATGGGAAGTGATTTAAAATCATATTACTGTAGTTACAAAAAGAGATGAGGAGGGAGAGAAAGCGAGAGAGGATATGCCGCCCTGTCAGAGACCCAGTCTCTCTCCCAGCAGCTTGGCTGCCTGCATAAAAAGGGTGCCTTGCCCCGATGAGGGAAGAGTGGGGTTTAGTTTATGACTTCATTTGACAAAAGCCCATTAGAGAGCCGTCAGAAATGGCCTTTTCCGAGCAAAGGAGCTGGGCAAGTTTCCATTTGACCTGGCTATAAATATCTCCCGAGGTGGAGGCGAATCTTCTAATTTACATCCTGAACGAAGGGGGTGTGAGGTACACTCAGAGTAAGGCCCTGCAAGGCATCTTCAGGCTCAATCCTGCCAAGGACAAGCTGGAAAAAGGCACCGGAGAAAAGGAACCGGTGGCTGGGATGCTAGGGGTGGGGAGGCAAAGGGCCGCACCGGCAGGAGACTGGGAAGGGGCCCCCTCGTTGCTGGTGGTGGTCAGAGAGAGGGAGAGAGAGAGAGAGGGAGGGGGTGCATGGAGTTTGGCACTTGTCAACTCTCCAGGGCCTTGGCGGGGGGGGGGGCTGGACCCCACTCCTCCTCAGGCCCCAAACACCAAGGATGAGGGATCTCCTGGGTTCCGCTCCCCTTATTCCATTTCAGAGTGGTTTTTGGGGGGGAGACATCCCAGGGGTGGGTGGGGCCAAAGGGGTGGGGCCAAAAGGCCAGCCTAGTGTAACTCAAACTGCTAGGCACTTTTGGGGGTGGAGGGAGGTGGATAGAAAAGTGGGGACATCCCCAAATAATGGCGAGATGGGGAAAGGGGTGTATGTGTGTGAAAGACCAAAAGGGACCCTGAGGTGGCCAAAGATCTCCTCTCCCCTCCCCTGAATTTCTCTATAAAGAGGTTTGTGTGAGAGCGTGTTGCAAGCCAGCTGCCCCCCAGAAAACCTCCTTCCCCTCCCCCCTTATGTCAAGGGGAACTTCCACGTTCTGCGCTTCTTTGTTACATGTTCATTTTTACAGGTGATTATAGGAAAAGGCCAGGAAGTTGACATAAACCCATTCAGCTCACAGAGCCAGAACTGCAGGGGGCAGTTGGGAGGCGTCCAAGCCAGGAGTAGCCCTCAACATTTTGCTGCCTGAGGCAAATGGCCACACACCGTCCCCTGAGTCAAGGTACAGCACACACCAAACTAGCCAAGTGGTTTTGGTGTATGGGGCAGAAAATCTCTCAAGAAGTATTATTCCTAGCAGCTTTAAAAAAATTTTTTAGAAGGGCTAGGGGGGAAGGGGATAACATAAATGACAAATCACCTGCTGCCCTTTCAGGAAAGCCCAACCCAGCCCCAGGGGAGGGCCAGACCTGGTTGACATTCAGGGGTGCTGTGAAATTTGCATTGCTGGGATAGGAAAGGAGATTGGCGGTGGGGGGAAAGATGCTTGCAAAACTTAGGAAGGTTATCTTTTTTGGACTGCCACCTTAGTTGGGCAGTTCTGTGAATGGCAGGCCTCCACTCCCCCCCCCCATCTCTCAGAGAAAAGGGGGAAAACTGAACACAGAGGGTATAGCTGTGTCCTGCTGTCACGTTTTCCATTCTGGCAGCTGGCTGGCCACGGTGGGAACAAGATGGTGGACAAGAGAGTCGTTTAGTCTGAACCTCCTTCAGAGCCCTTATATTCTCATGATATCTAAACTAAAATCTTGACACAAGGCTCGATACCATTTTAACCTGAAAGAGGTAAAACTGGTTTGAAAATGGTGAGTTTAGCTAAACAGACAATGCAAGTTCTTAGAGCAGGAAGCAGCCTACCAAGGGACAGATCCTGATGCCATGACTTCAGCTTCTTTATTCTATTCTCTGCTTCCACTTTCAGACATCTTGGCAGTACATTTCTATGATTAAATGTTTACTAATTCAAATGTCGGTGTGCCACAAAACACATGCCAGATTGCAAGAATTAAAAAAACCTCTCCCCACATCACCCGGATTTCCTTTTTCTTGGCTTCTGTCTGGACGGTGCCTCTTAAGGCAAATACACACACTTTGGGTCAAGAGATGCACAGCAATGGTGACTGTGAACTCAAGGAATTCATGGCAACACCAGCACAGAAATGGGGGGGGGGGGAATTAGATATATATTTCTTTTTTTCAAAAAGAGTGCTAATGCATTGAAAATACTGCACTGAAAATACCATCAAATGGATGGCAGTAATGTTGTGAAAGCTACATTTATCGAATAAAAGTGTCACTCTGAAATGCTACCCAACTCCCAGCTGAATGACCAAAGTTGGAATGGGAAATTACTGGGGGGAAATCATAGGGGGAGGGGATTTATAAACCTTTGGGTACAGGGGTGGAGGCATTTGGCCAGCCTAAGAAGCATAGAAAGTACTGGTACAAAAAAAGACACTGAGGCTAATCCATGGCTTCAGAGATTGCAGCCCCTCTCAGATACGATTCTTGTTGCAACTGTGAAGAACAATGATGATGATGATGATGAAAACATGACATCAGCACATTACGGGGTGGAGTGGGGAAACAGCCCAGCAAAAGCCATACTGGGTTCCCTGTGAAATTCACAATGCCTCAGCTAGCTGTGCAGTGTGCACAGACTTTGCTTGGTAAACCTAGTAGAGATGCCTCAAATGGGTTATCAGGGTGGCCTTATTTCTGTCAGTCTTTTTATTAGCATGGGTTTGCAAGAATCTTTTCCTGGATTCAGGTGCTTCATCCTTAGCACCACTGATGGATGTGATCCATCAACAAGGGCAGCCAGAGATGCTGCCATCAGAGCACCAAGACCTGGGATTTCCACCAGTGAGGAGTTTAGTAAACACACTGTTTAGGAATTAATTTCTATTCCTCAGTAGTTAGAGGGCCCTCATAAATCTGGATGCCATGAGCAGCATTACAGACCTCACCTGGGCTTCCTCAACCACTTCTCAGCTCCCCTCACAGAGAAACTGTTTCCTCCAGTTGGACCCCACCCCTTGCTTGTACTTTTTATCAGCTAGCAAGCTGGTAAAGCAAAAGTGAATATCAGAGAGGTTTAAAAAAGAAGAAGTGAAAAGTTACTTGTCAGTTTTTAAAAACCACAAAATGATTGGTTAAAAATAAATATTTGTGGATGTTCTTTCTTTCTATTTTTTTGAGGAACAAAAAAAAAAAAAGAATCAGATTCCTAAAAGGAGGTCTTTCTGTTCTAAGACACCTCCAGGTTTTTAAAGAAGACATATATTAGAAAGAAGGGCTCTGGCAAAGTGAAGACATATCACTGGTGTCAACACCATACGTAGGAGGTGTTTAGTGTGTGAAACTGACCCATGGTGGGGGGGGGGAGAGAACCTCAGACAACAGTGGGCTTGAGTAGACACGCTTCGTAAGCCCTCAGCCCCCCTCCATCTCCTCATCCCATGTCTTTTGTGATCCCCGAGTCTGTCGGGAGGCGCGCTTTTTTTGGCCACAACTTCAACAGGGCATCTTGTAGGACGGCAGGCTGGCTTTACCCCCTGCCTCCTCCCTTCGTCTCTACCGCCCAAGTTGTCTTCTTCTTCCTCCTCCTCCTCTTCAGCTTGTTTCAAACATGAGCCCCTTTAGCTTTATTCTGGGAAAGCAGGGGAGTGTTTCAGGGAGATAATTAGGGGCACCATCTGTGAGAAAAATCCAAAAGGGAGAAAAAGAAGGGGGGGGGAATCTAAGCCAGCCTAGCAGTCAGAGAGAAAAGAGACAGACAGGCAGAAAGAGCAGGGTGTAGGGGAGAAAAGAGAGACAAGGCGGTTGGGTGGGGGAGAAAAAAGGAGAGGAAGAACGTTTGAAACAATGAACTCTTATTGACTGGTATTTATGTGATACAAGGCATCATGCAATTTAAAACAACAAAGCACAAACAAGTACAAAAACCTAAAAGCCTGACAGCAAAACCAAGACAACGAAGGCAGAGGAGCAAGTAGATCTGAGAACATATTCTGATGAAATTAACAAATAGGCCCGGACCCGACTCGGCTGGAAGCTTTTCCAGCTCTCAGGCGCCTTTCACTCTGATCTGGTTTCCATGGGCACACAGGCCACCAAGATTTCTGCCCGGTGGTCCCAAAGCCGGTTCTTGGCTCTCCAGCCCCACTAAGTGCCACTTTCTCACCCAGAGGCAGAATGCCTTGGACGGCCTGGAAAAAGAGGGACGAGCTCTTCCCAAGACCCTCCCAGGAAATTTGGCTCTCTGAGGCAGAGGACAAGACAGCTGCTCCTTTCCTTCCAGCCACAGAAACCAAACAGATCTGCAGCTGCAGCTTTTTCCAACCCTGGCAATGGGGCCATGGGGGCCACCGTACCCGGCCTTCTTCCCCACTGCCTTGCTACCACCTCCCGGTATCTGTCACCTGTGGCCACCACTTCACTCTGCCTGCTGGTAGGGCTGGCTCCAGGGTGGCCCTTGATACCCTTGTGTTGCTCCCATTCTCTTCCACTGGGCTCGAGGGAGGCAACAGGGGAAGGAAGGCGCCCCTCCTGTTTCTGTTCTCCCCACAAGTTCTCCATCTTACCCTCGGCCCTCAGGCATGGCTGTAGCTTCCCTTTATTTCTCACCAGGGTTGGGAACAGCAGCTTGTCCAAGCTCTGTATAAAGATAGTCTGCTTCCCCCCCTTTTTTAAAAAAAAAAGGAGCTGCACAGAGGGGGGAGGAAATAGGCACTGGGTGGTGGCAGGTGGGTATGTGGCCCCTTCTACTCTGCTGCTGTCTGGACAGAAGCCAGCAAAATGCTTCAGGGGCTGTTTCCAGAGTGGCACCTAGCAGGCACATGGGGTGCTCTGGATGGCACTCCTTTAAAACAGCTGGAAAGTGGTTGCTTCCGTCTGCAGAAAGTGGGTGGAACCCAATTCAAAACCCAGCAGCCACCAAGCAACGATGATTTCTCAAAGAAGGACTGAGGGAGGGAGTGAGGGAAGGAAGGAAGGAGGGAAGGAAGGAAAGAGCTGATTATTGATGAATGGAAAGGAGGAAGGGAGGGAGGGAGGGAGGGAGGGAGCTTTAAAGATCCCACCAAACCCAGTGGCCCACCACTGTTCCCAATAAATTAGACAGGAATTCCATTCCCTTTCCCACTTTACTCCTCTTCTCCCTCTTGGCTCCTCTCCCAGTCCTGCACCAGCCTTCCTTCTCCAGTTCTCTGCTGCTGCTGCTGCTGCTGCGGCTCACAAGGCCATCGTGCTCTAATGAGATTTGCTTGGCAGGTCCTTATTTGCCAGCACACAGAGCTGGGGGGGGGGCCAGAGGGAGGGAGGTGGGAGAAAGGATTCTGCTTCCTAATGAGCCGGCCACAGAGCACGACACGGGGTGCCAGAGAGGAATCAATAATTTGGGGGTAAGTTTGCGGTCAGTAGCTACATGCTATGTGAAAAGGTTATTCTATGGTGGCGGTGGCCAGGGGAGACCCAGCGGACGCGCTTAACTCTTTGGGGGTTGGCTGTAGAACAAGAGGCCTTGTCCTTCCAGAAGTCACCTCGCAGCTGGTGAGCCGAGTGTGCACACCAACAAGCCACCACAGAGAAGGGATGAGTCCTGGGCGGATGCTCGGGGTGGGGATGGAAGGGGAGGCACTGGTCCTGCCAAACCCCAGTGGCTGTCCCCTTTGGCCATTTGTCCTGCCTCTTCCGTCCCAGCTAGCTTGACACCTCTGGAGTATGGTGGCCACTGCTGATAACCAGCAAGATCGAATGTGATTTGTATATTTTTCAGTTAGGAGGGATGGACAGATGGACGGGCAGGCGGGTGGGCGGGCCCTCGGACGAGCGGACGAACAGACGAACAGACAGACAGACAGATAATTGTTTTGCTATTCAGAGCTTATATACTTTTTAGGAACCTGTTTTGATTTTGCTTCAGTAGTAAAAGTGCTATTGTTATTTTTCCAGCTTGCTTGGTTGTGAACCACACTGAGTGTACTGCCTACAGAAGAGAAGAATGCAAATAAAGTAACTGATTAATTGAAAATAGTTGTACTAATAACTATTATTATTTGATGGCCAAAAGGGATAACGCAGCACAGACGGGAGGAAACACATGCATACGATTGTTATTATGTTATAATTGTTATTGCAGGCATTACTATTACTATTATGGTCTGTTTTGCTACACCATGTTCAAGCCAGCTTAACAACAAAGGGAATTAATGCAACGACTGGGACAATAGCTTTTGAAATCCCTGATGAATTGAAAAACAAAACTCCTTCACAGAGTGGAACAAGGAGAAATCTTTCGGCTGGTCTCTGGCTTGTTCTAAAAATGAATCTTCCCCATCCATGGAGTCATCTCAGGTGACCTCCTGTTCTCCGAGAGCTCATTTAAAATCCTGGCATTAAAAAGAACAGATTTTTCAAAAATAAATCTCCTGACTGGTTGATGTAGGAGGGGCCAAATTTATCATGCAGAAGGAGAGGTGAGAGCCCTGCCTCTGCCTGTGCTAGAAAGAAAAAGAGGAAAGGGAGGAAGGAGGCGCTGAAGCCTGCCACGAACTGAACTAAATGGGCCAAGCAATGGGAGGTCACATCACACTAACCCCATTTTTTAATTGGGCCCATGTGGAACGACAGCCTCATCAGCAGAGACAAGCTGGCTGAGATACGCCCCAAAATGAGTCCCAGAGAACGAGTGGGTGGAGAGAAAGGTTTGTTCTGGGTGGGCAGAAGCATTTTTTCCTGTGGGTTGCTTAGCGACACAAACCAGCCAGGCCACAGAAATCCTTCGTTAGACACCCGGCTGACCTCAAGGCACCCTGCCTGTCGGACACAAGGAGACACAAACACGCCCAGCTTTCCTTCAGAGGGGCAAAAGGCAGAAGCCGTCTGGGGTGCTGGGTCTTGGCAGCGCTCGGATTTGAGGGTAGTGGTCACCATGACAGCCCCAGGACCTGCTGCAAATGGCTGAAATGCAAGAAAACGCCAGTCCCTCTATATGCACGTGGGCCTAATGATGCAATTGGTTCAGGATTTGGGGCCAAGAAGTGTATAGTGCGGTGACTCTCCAATAAAAGTGTGTGCTTCCTGGGGAGGGCATGTCCAGCCGGAGGTTCACTCTCCCAAGCTCTCCTTCAAACACTGGGCCAGGAAGGGGGAGAAAATCTTAAAAAGTGCAGGAGGCAGGCTTTAGCCCAGGTCACGGGCGCTGTCCAAAGAGGTCTGGTGCTGAATTGGGGTCTGCCACAGATGGCCAGGCATCTGCATGGGCTCCAGATGCTCCTATAATCCCAGAAGTGCACCCTCTTGCCTGGCCTTTGCCCCAGGCAAGCCACACACCCCGTGGGGTCAGGGACGGCAGGTTCACACGTTCTTACTGTGACCTCCAGGGCCTTGGTCCTTGTCCCTGCTATATACCCCATCTTCTTTCTCAAAGATGGCACTCCAGACAGTGACTCATAGATATTGTAGGGGGGGGGAACAGATGCCAGGGACACCAGCCATGCCAATGGAGGCTTGCCATCAGAGTATGTACCACTGTCCCATTCACTCCCTGCAGCCTCTGACGTTGAACCACTGATGCCACACTGTGAACCCCTGCAATGCTCTTGAAGTGAGTCTGGCTCAAGGAAGCAACTAGGAGGCTTCAGCTGCAGTGATAGTTCGCAGGGGCTGGGATGCTGAGCTCCTTTACATCAGCCCCACTGGTTACCACTTGGCTTCTGAGCCCAGTGGGTGGTCCTGGTTTTGACTTCTAAAGCCCCAAATCATGTCTGGAGATAGGCCTTGATCCACATGAGCATTCATAGAACTCAACTCCCAAGACTTTGATCTGACTTCTAAAGTTGTTCCAAACGCGTGGCATTCCTCTCTAAGCCATATAACCTTCTCTTTTTGGCCTTTGAATAATAGCTTGCAATTTGGTTTTTTAAAAAAATTCTCCAAGACGCAGTCCCTGCTCAGATGAGAAGATGAAAAGGGTAGGGACACGCTATTAGTGGTGATGGATGCGCCCCCGGCTGGGCCTTTGGTGGAGACTGGCTTTTACTCACACTCCTTCAGAGATCGGGGGGGGGGGGGGAGGAGGAGGCAGAGCTAATGTCAGGCAGCCTGTGCCAACATGGGGCTGCCAGGATTGAGGGTGAAACCTCCGGTTTCAAACTCATAAATGAAAAAAAGCAGGGGAGAGAGAAAAGGCAGAACAACTGGTTATTTAGCTATTTTCTCAAACCAACAACCTGCACAAGTGCACAACCATACCATTACTCCACTGCCACTGCCACTGTAAGAGCAACAACAACAATAAAAGACTTTTGTTCTATCCTGATTTTGAGTAGTTCTTAAAGCTCCTTTCTGCATGAAGCGTTAAGCCCTTATTAATCTCTCTGTCCATTTAACTTAGTTTTTCCTTTTAAAAAAAACCCTACCACCCTAGTCTTCGCATCTTCGTAGAGCCATTGTTACTGCCTGAATGGGAACACCTACTGTACAATTAAGTCAGACAGAATGGCATCTTTAAAGAAACCCGTCCTTATGCCACTGTTGCTAACAAAAACCAGTTGCTAAGTTGTAGTCACATGCTGGATTCTTTGATTCAGTCTCTCTCTCTCTCTCTCTCTCTCTCTCTCATTCTCTCCACTTGGTGGGCGACAATTTATAAGGAAGGACTGGTAGCTCTTAAACCATATGGCAGCAAGATTTCTACTACATTCCCAGCACTGAAATAAATCTGTTTTTGAGAACTTAACTTCCTTATTTATATGACTATTCTTTTGAAAACTATACCCCTTCTGGGTGTTTCTTTGTTTTGTTTTATTATGGTTTTTACTCTGTTTTGTTGTTGTAACTTAGATGATGGCCTTAGAAGCAATCTTGTGTCCCCTTTCCTAGGTTTCCTGTTGGACTGATCACCCCAAAGGGTAAAAGCTCACTTCCTGAAACACACAGATTTTCCTACCACAAATACACTGGCAATGTTTCTTAAAACTACAACTGAAAAAAGATGATATTTAGGCCAATACCGTGACATGTTTGGGGCAAATTTATTATATATTAATAAAGTTTTAATACTTTTAAATACCTATTTTATTCTGCTTGTATGCATTGTTAATTGGTTTGTGGCCATGTAATAATACACTTGACATGACGTATTGTTATAATCTTTGCTTTTGGGGTGTGTGTGTGTTTTTGATCATTTTGTGATTTTCTGTTATAAACAAGAGAAAAGTGGGAAATGAATACTAGGTTCTTACAAAATAAATAAATGCCTCACAAGCAAAAGAAGCCTGCTGAAACAGATCGAATGCCACATTTCATCTAGAAACATATCTCCTGGTCTACTTAAGATGCCTAGAACTGGTAGACTTCCTAACCTCACAAGGCCAATTGAAACACAATGCATTTCCAGCTGCATTCAGAGCTTGGACGAATTATTATTATTTGGACTACAATTGCAGAATTCTCCCACAGACAACAGTGGCAAGGGGAAGTGGTCCACAAAGAAATGCTACCAGCTTCCTTTTGTCCTCAGCATATGGCAGAAGTGAGACACTGAAACAAATACAGTATGTAGATTTTCTGCAATGTGTGAGGATTGAAACGAGACCTCCTGAATCCTGGTCCATCACCCTATCCACTACACCACACTGGATATATATTTTTGTTGGGGGGAGGTGGGGATAGAACATCTCAGAATACATGTGCCAGCATGGCCACTGTCCATACTATTTGAGATATTCTGGAAGTTTTCCCTATATATATGCTGTATATATGCTCTCTCTCTCTCTCTCTCTCTCTCTCTCTCTCTCTCTCTCTGTGTGTGTGTGTGTGTGTGTGTGTGTGTGTGTGTGTGTGAGTGAGTGAGTGAGTGAGAGAGAGAGAGAGAGAGAGAGAGAGAGAGAGAGAGAGAGAGAGAGAGAGAGGTTCCACTTTCCCTACCCGAGGTCCTCTTTATAGTGAAGGAAAGACAAGCCAGTTATTCCATGTGCCTAATACAGTACATATTCTCATGCTGTGTCCTCACATGCTGCAGCGCTGCACCACAAAACACAAAAGTGCTCCAGAAAAAGGATTAATTCTGAAATGTGCTGGGCCTAAGTCAAGCTTTTCTCACCAGCTTTTTTCTTGCCTTTGGTTTTGTCTTTTGGGCCTGGAGTTAGACAATGCTCTGAGTTTGGCCTTCCACCTTCCACGCAGCTTCCCCAATGAGAAAGTTGAACCTGATGAGTTTTTGCTGCGCAAAGAGACGGGGCTTCATGAGAAAACAAGGAGAGGTTGGCCATATTTGAGTGAAAGCTGTTCACAGTTTTGGAGATGCCTGATTCTGAGGAACAGTACGGCCTTCTTTAAAAAAGTCCTGGCTGGATTAGAAGATGGGAGACAAGAGTTAACAGCTTAGGGGCACTTCTCTCCCTGCCCGCCCTCCCCCCCCCCCCCCGGTCTTTGTTTCGCTAAAGGTTCTCCCTTGTTTCCTCTCGGCATCCAACCTGGTGCAAAGGTTGATGGAAGGTCAGCCGTCCATTCCATCGGTTCAGATCACAGCAAGGCACCAGCTAAGTTAGCCTGACAAGTTTGTGGGCCATTAACACCTCTCTTTTTCGGAGGCCTCTGGATTAGGCAGGGGTGGAAGGGGGTGCAGCCAGCTAAGGGGAGGGGGCACAGGGGTCCTGAGGCTTTAAGGAGCCTGCCCTTCTGAGCCACTCTTCATGGCAGCCACAGCAGGGAAGGAGCTATGTTTGCTACAGAACAAAGATGAAGGCTCCTCTGTTGTCCAATTCATATTTTTAAAACTGCTGACCAGGCAAGCTGAGCTCATGTATGCTACTTCACACTAGTCACACAAAACTTCCTGCTTCCCCCCTCTATTTGGGAAACAGCTTGAATAATAGTTGTTTTAAGGGCTGTAACTCCAGCTCGCTTCCATTACATTTACTAACAGGAAATTCTGCAGAAGGTAGAGCGCCCATACAAGCAGCAACATCTCAGAGCTGAAGCCAATCGACAGCACCCCCAATCCTGCTGTCCGCAAACACCGAACTTCTCCAGGCCTGATCCGAAAAGAGTGGTCCTTCGTCAGGCCTTTCCTGGGCTGTGCACCCCCCGGCCAATGGGAGACATGGACTTTGGTGAGTGACAAAGGAGCAAGCCAGACTGAGTCCCACCTGGCACAGCTTTCAAGGCCACCCACAGGCTGGGCACTGCCCGGATGCCAGAAATGGGCAATAACTAATTGATTCATTGATTCATTACCTTTAGTTCAAGGAAAATTTAAAATTTTCTTTCAATAGTTTGATATCGCAAACAATATTTTCAAGGAATGAAAAATATTTCTCATTGCCTTACCTTGTTATTGGCCAGTTTATTGCAACATTAAAAGACTTGCTTCTTAATTGAATAACCAATCAAATATTAAACTTGTAAATGAACTAAAGCCGCCTAGAGTGGTCCGGTGGTCCAGATAGGTGGGGTATAAATCAAATTAATAATAATAATAATAATAAAGGGTTGAACACTGATAAATGAGCCCATCAGACGGTTTAACGGTAACACAGAAGCTCTAGCCCCAGTGTTCCCAAGCTCTCCAACATGGCTGGTCAACCCTTGCTGAAATGAGTGGGGGCTTCCTTGCAGGAAAAAAAAAGGATGCATAAGCAGATTTATAGGAAAGCTTAAGGGTTTGAAAGGCACCACAATTCCAGCCCCAAAAGAATACCTGAGAGTGACCAGAAGCAGATGAGCTGTGAAGAACTTGAACTTGCCCGTCTCTGTTTGTTTGTTTGTTTCCTCCCTCCCTCCCTCCCTCCTACTTTCTCTTCACTCTGTCATAGAAAATAGGAGGGATAACTCCTCTTCTTAGTCAAAAGCCAATCTATGACAGAACACACCCATTGAAGCAACCACCAGCATGCAACTTGGGAAAAGGCTGCTTCCGTGGTGCTCCTCTTCAGCTCGTTCCCCTCGGTCCTATCCAGCCACTGCCCCCAATTGCTGTGCCAGTGAGAGCCCTCTGGAGGAATTTAACAAGCCCGGCCCCTTGTTGATTCAACAGCATGCTTCAGTGACCCCCAAGCAGGCGCCTGGCTTCCCTCTGGCCATTATAAATCTCTTGCCTCGGGAGGCCCACCCATCTGGAGAAGGGGGCCATGGAAGGGTCATGGACTGTCAGAGCACGGTGCTGGGAGGGCCATGGACATCCTTCCTTCCATCCATCTCCCATCCCATGCTTTGGCCCACTTGGCATTGATGTCTCAAGAGCGTTTCGGCATCCTTGCCCTGCCCCTGACACAGGCACCCACAGATACCGATTCCTCTGCTCTACAACAAAGTGGGTCACCCGGCCTCCCTCGGAAGCCCCGTCACTGCTAACAAGAGAATTCTCACCACCACGGAAGACACATGTGTGAGTCATGCTGCGCTTCAGGCTTTCTTGCCATGTCATCCTGACTCCCATTTTCAGGATCAGTTCTGAGAGGCAGGGCACTATTTTGCCACAAAAAGAGAAACAAAGGGATTCTTTGAAAGGACTCTGTCACTGCTGACAGAGAACATTGGGGCCATCCATCACTGGTGCCTCAGCCACCAACACGAACAAGCAAATAACCACCTATCCCTTGTCACCAGTCACAGCATGAAAGGTAGATATGGGGACAGAGGGTGAGGCCATGCAGCTCAAATCCTACAGACAGAAGGTCTGCCTCATGACAAGCTGATTTTTTTTCCTCCAAAGCAAGGCAACAATGAGGACTATGGTCTTGTATAAACAAAAACAAAAACAAACACAGCCCAAAGGTCTAGAAATAAGCTGCAGAAAAGCAAAGAGCGGCCATTCTTTGGGTGCTGAATTCTGCCACTAAGGCCACATCCTGACCCCTTTTCCTGCATCTGTGCAGATGCACCTCTCTAATGAGCAACCCCTGGCACCTCCAGAATCCTGCACTTCCTTTTGTAGTGGTTCCAGTCTGCACTGAGGACACCGACTCCACCCAGCCCCTTGGAGACCTTCCAGCCAGCCATATTGCTGGCAGCCTCTGTGAGAGCCTCTCCAAATGTTATTCATCTTCTGGAAGGCCCAAAAAAAGGGGAGGGCGGGGGGTGGAAGGAAAAAAAATCCCACCCTTGAAGAGCCCCTTTCCCGTAAGTGGTCATTAATTAAAGCCAAACCATGGTACAGGGAAGTCAAATGACTTCACAGTGATTAAAGCCTATTACTGCCGAGAGAAACAGCACGCATGATAATTTGTAGCTGATAGGAAACTGTGCTGGTGATGCCAGCTCGCTTGTTCTGCTCTTTATGGATCCCTCCCTCCCTCCCTTGTCACCATCCTGCGTCAGACATCAGGGCTCATCCCACCCAATGCTGTTGGCATTTATGGATAAGATTGGTAAGAGCTTTTAGTGACGGCTGGCAATTTTGTTTCAGATATTTTTTGTAAGAATTTACCAAACTTCTCAGATTTCTTTCTAGCTCAGATGAAAAGAATTTAATGCAAAATAGGCTTGTGTTTGGAGTCCCAGACTCCTTTGCCTGCAGCCCCAGATGCCAAGGGAACCTTTTTGAAACTGAATGGGCCAATACTGGGGCAATCACCCACTCTTTCACCACAGCCACTTTCCTTGCAACCCGAATTCTTTCATTTATACTCTTTTTTTTTAATGTGCTTCACAGCCTACCTAGAAGTAGAGTTCTACTTCCCACAGCCCAAAACATCTCAAGGTTTCTCTCCATCTGTGCTAAAATGCGTGATCATAAAGTAGCAGATGTCTTCCAGTTCTCTCTTCCGTTGCCCGTACTCTTTCTTCAGAGCAAGCTGGTTGCCTTCCATCCATGCCATGGTCTCCTCACACATTTCTAGCACCCTCCTCTTGGCCCGGTCATCCAGGAACTTCTCCTGCACGGCAACCCTCTTTAGCTGGAGAGTGCTGGATTCTAAAGAGTTCAGGGCTTCGATCTTCTCTTGTTCTGTCTTCTGTTGGGCTCTGTACTCTTCCTCCTCATGTATGATCTGCTCCATCTCTTCTCTGTCCAGCCGGCCGCTGGTGTCTGTGATGGTGAGCTGGTTGGAATTGCCTGTATTCCTTTCCATGGCAGAAACAGTCAGAATATTGTTTTGGTCAAGTTGAAAGGTGATCACAATAACTGGTACACAACATGGTGCAGGTTGGAGGCCAGTCAGAGTAACTGTTCCAAGGAGCCGGTTGTGTTTTGTCAGGATGCACTCTCCTTCATAGATCTGCAAGAAAAGGCTGCTTTGATTATCTTCTGTGGTGGAAAAGTTTCTCATCTCCTTTATTGGGATGGGAGAATTACACTTGACCACAACATTATGCCTCCTACTGTCTCCAGGCCTAAGGAAAGAGGCGTCACATCCAACAGGAGAAGATTCTGTATATTTTGGTACCTGTGGCCAGTCAAGACAGCAGCTTGAACAGCCGCCCCATGAGCCACAGCCTCGTCTGGGTTGATGACCCTGCACAAGTCCTTCCCATTAAAGAAATTTGAATCTTCTGGATCTTTGGGATACGAGTGGAGCCTCCCACAAGCATAAGGTCATCAACCTGGGTCTTTTTTTATCCCAGCATCCTCCAGTGTTCTCTCCACATGAAGTACAGAAGAAACAAAGAGGAGAGTAAGGATATGAAAGGGTTCCAATTGATTTTTTCTCTCTCAAACCTGGCATTTATGAGGCTGTACTACAAGCATGTACAAGTCCCCTTATGGGATCTTGACTCACTGGGATGCCAAAGGTTATTTGGGCTTGTGCTACTGGATATAATCTGTTATTCTTGACCTCGAGGTCAACCCTAAGATAAAAGTGCATCTCGGCTGAGGAATCCTTCACAGCCCTTCGTCAAGACCTATATCTGTTTTTTAAAAATAGTATCCTTCCTAATGGTTATAGTATTTTTAGTGCTTCTAGTGCTACTGTGTGTGAGCAAAGCCATATTCCACTGATTTTTATTTACAGTTAATCAAATTAAAGGAGAAATTGTTGGTTGAACTTGAAAGTCAACTGGTGGAAGTTTATCTTTGCAGTTACTGTCCCAACAACCTGTAGAAAGTTTATATTCTGGTGGCAGAAAGAAGTTCAAGACTATTACAGCTCCCACTAAGCTCCGCTTGGTGCTATGTGAGAGAACCCATTTCACTCCCTACAAGTTCTCCCTCGGATGTTTCAAAACCAAGAGCTGGATGGTCCTGAGAGGTCCCAGTCCTCTTTTTATTTCTCTACATCAGCCTTCCCACACAAGTCATGATTTCTTGTTCTCTTCAAGCCTAGATGAACTCTAGTCAGTCTTCACTTCTGTTCATGTGAAACAAGACAATTTTAAATGTTGGTTTTAGAGCTAGCTCATTTCACTAAATCAGCTTTCCTAAGACTGGTGCTTCTCCAAATCTTGTGGTATAAAATATGTGGGTGGCATGGAAAATGGCTCCCCTTCCTTGATAGCCACCTATCCTGGTCCTGCTCTCCCGTCTATACAACAGGGAAGAAGCCAGGCTCCTCTTTGGTGTTCTCATGTAGACAAACTCCTCTTCCTTTTCCTGCTCTTGGGCTATTGCTACTAGCACTATTTTTTCAGAGAGTAAGATGGATTCTGTGAAACCTCTGAGAAAAGGATAACACTGGGCCCAAGGCTGTAGGTTTTCTCCTTCACCAAAACACTTCAGTCTTTCCTCCACGACCAAGGCCACCTGCCTTGAAACAAAGAATGGGAATAAAATTCACCGCCACATCAATACGAAATGTGCACTGAGGAAAACTAGATTCGGTGCATATTTTCCTGCAGCAGAAGAGGAGAAAGAAGAGGTATGCAGGGTACTGCAATAGAAACATGCACTCACCCTTAGCTCTCCTCCTTGTCAGTTCTGAGTGAGAGGCAAAGCATCAATTTTATTCTCTCTCTCTCTCTCTCTCTCTCTCTCTCTCTCTCTCTCTCTCTCTCTCTCTCACACACACACACACACACAACACACACACACACACACACACACACACACACACACACTCTCTCTCTCTCTCTCTCTCTCTCTCTCTCTCTCTCTCTCTCTCTCTCTCTCTCTCTCTCTCTCTCTCTCTCTCTCTCTCTAGGCCTTCCTCCTTGTCTAGTTTCTTGCACTGTCCTTTACCTATTACTGTGTTTTCTCGAAAATAAGACAGGGTCTTATATTAATTTTTGCTCCAAAAAACATGTTAGGGCTTATTTTCAGGGGATGTTCTGTTTTACAATCATGTCATCTGATTGCTGCACAATGCTGCACAATGGTGGAGGGCGGGGTTTCACTTAACTCGGGCTTATTTTTGGGGTAGGGCCTATATTACGTGCAAGCTGAAAAATCATACTAGGGCTTATTTTCAGGTTAGGTCTTATCTTTGGGGAAATAGGGTATTTTTAAGCCCTTTTGGACAAGAAAAGGAGGAGGAGAAATAATAATAATAATAATAATAATAATAATAATAATAATAATAATAATAATAATAATAATAATAATAATAATAATAATAATAATAATAATAATAATAATAATAATAATAATAATAATAATAATAATAATAATAATAATAATAGTTAAGTAAAACATAACTGCGAAGCCATCTCCTTTTTTTTACCCATACTTTTAATGTGCCCTGTAGGTGGTACAATGCACTCTGGCCATTTCCTGATTTATTCCATTTCCTCATTGGGTTCTGCCTTGTCTGTCATTAAAGTCCTGTTCTGATCTTCGTGAGATGTTCCTTCTGCCCTCTCGCTCGGACTGAGGGCGCTGCAAATGGAATCCCACGCCTCCTCCAAGTCTTTCTGCCGCTGCTCGCATGCTTCTTTCTCCGCCAAGGGGTTCCCTTCCAACCAGGAGGTGGCGCTCTCACACATCTCCAGCATCCTCCTCTTGGCCTGGACGTCCAAGATCTGCTCTTCTGCCACCCTTTTCAGCTCAAGGGTACAAGACTCCAAGGAATTCATGGCTTCAATCTTCTCCTGCTGGGACATGTCATTCACTCTGAACTCCTCAGCCGTCTGCACTATCCTTTCAATCTCCTCTTTGCCTAGACGGCCACGGGTGTCTGAAATGGTAAGATGGCTGGTGTTTCCTGTCTCCACGTCCCTGGCTGAGACAGTCAGGATATTGTTTTCATCAATGGAAAATGTGACTACTATGACAGGGACCCCACAGGGTGCTGGTGGTATGCCTTTCAAGGTGAACGTGCCCAGGAGATGGTTATGTTTGGTCAACGCTCTCTCCCCTTCGTAGACCATGAACAAGATGGTGTCTTGATCATCTTCTGTGGTAGTAAACTCCATCGTTTCCTTGGTGGGAACAGGCGAGTTGCGCTTGATGATTGTCGCCATGACTCCACCTTGTGTATTGATCCCCAAAGACAAAGGAGTCACATCCAGCAGGAACACATTCTGCATCTTTGGGGTCCGGTTCCCCGTTAAGATAGCAGCCTGAATAGCTGCACCGCAGGCCACCGCTTCATCGGGGTTGATGCCTTTACACAACTCCTTCCCACTGAAGAAATCTCTCAACAATTTCTGGATCTTGGGAATGCGGGTAGAGCCCCCAACCAACACAATATCCGTGATCGCACCTTTACTCATCTGGGCGTCTTTCAGTGCCCTTTCCAAGGGCTTCAGTGTAGCTCGGAAGAGGTCAGAGCAGAGATCTTCGAAGCGCGCTCTCGTGATGGTCGTGTGGAAATCTATCCCGTGGCAGAGGGAGTCAACAGAGATGCTGGCACTGGTGCAAGAGCTCAAGGTACACTTGGCGCGTTCAGCCGCAATCTTCAACCGCTGCAGGGCCTTCTTGTCCAGACGAAGATCCTTCTTGTGCTTTCTCTTGAACTCATCAGCAAGGTAATCCACTAGCCTTTTGTTGAAATCCTCCCCACCCAAATGAGTGTCTCCTGCAGTCGCTTTCACTTCAAAGATACCGTCTTCGACAGCAAGGATGGAAACATCAAAGGTGCCTCCACCCAGGTCAAAAATGAGGATGTTTCGAGGACCAGCCTCCTGATTCTTCACATCCAGGCTGTAGGCGATGGCTGCTGCGGTTGGTTCATTGAGGATTTTGAGGATCTGGAGGCCCGCGATGGCTCCTGCATCTATGGTGGCCTGGCGCTGGGCATCGTTGAAGTAGGCAGGCACCGTGATGATGGCTTGGGAGATGGAACCTCCTAGGTAGGCCTCGGCAGTGTGTTTCATCTTGGCCAACACCATGGCAGAGATCTCTTCTGGGTAAAAGGTCCTTTGCTTGCCCTTGTGACACACCTGGATCTTGATCTTATTTTCGTGATTCACCACAGTGAAAGGCCAGTGCTTGATGTCCTCCTGGACAGTGGCATCTTCATATCTCCTGCCAATCAACCGCTTGGCATCGAACACTGTGTTTTGGGGGTTGAGAGAGGCCTGGCTCTTAGCTGGGTCCCCAACCAGGTGTTCAGTGCTGGTAAAAGCCACATAGCTGGGAGTGGTCCGGTTTCCTTGGTCATTGGCAATGATCTCTACTTTGTCGTGCTGGCAGACAGCCACACAGGAGTAGGTGGTACCGAGGTCAATTCCTATAGCCAGGGCATTTTGCTTAGGCATGGTTCTGCCGATCACCTTTGGGTTAGGACTGGTGGGCTAACGGACGACTGGAAGGAGAGGAGTACTCCCATAAAGAGTGTTGTTTGCCTCTCTCACTCACGGGGTCTCTCTCTTCTCCTTCAAGTTGGCAGACCAGGGTTTAGATTTTTGCTAGGGATCGTGGCATCTTCTCCCGTGCCTAGAGCTGGGCATTACTTGGGCCTTTTCCTGCTTGGGCAGGGTGTCCACTCTCACCTTGCAACCCATTCTGATGACTTCACCATCACACATCACAATGGAGTGGAGCAGATCATCTGGAAAAGGCCAGCCTGGACCAGGCCCTGTTAGCTCCAAGCTCCTTCCCTCCCTTCCCAAGATTGATGTAATTTTGCCTAAGAATATACGGCTGGGTCAACGATCTCATCCACCTAAACATCTCCTTGCAGCCAGAGAAATAGCAGGGTCCTTGGGAAGGCTCACAAACTGAGCATCAAGGTAGGAAAGGTTGCATGTTCTTCGTGTGTCCCTTCTTTCATTACGCAGAAGGTATACTGCTGCTGCACATGGATGGCAGTAACTGGACAGGCTGATCTTATGTGCACTTCGTACATCATAGGAGGTCACAGGAATATAAACAGGAATAGTCCATGTGAGTCACACAACCATGTAGAATTTCGTTGGCAACCCTCTCCACTTGTTTCCTACATAACCTTGTAGGGTGGGGATGGGATACTAAAATCAGTAACTTGCCCCAGGATCAAATAAAGGATGATGCATTGCAATTCTGACCCAAAGCATTCCCCAAAAGAGTAGGAATAAAATGTGGTGAAATTAGTACAAGAGAAATGGACTGCTTGGTGTGTGGTTTTAAAGGAGGGATGATTGTTTAAAGAAAGCTTTTTCTCAGGCATTTGATACCCACATCAAGAGTTTCTTCCCTCCCAAAATGAGGACATGGTTCACAATTAAAGGGGGAAAAAATTAACAGCTACTGCTAAAAGCTGGTCAAGTTTGAGTAGGAAAACGGACACTACCGCTTTACAGTAAAGCAGACTATAGAGCTACTGTGTCAGCAGTGACCCCAGGGGTCAAAGGTGAAGGGTTTCCCAGGAGTGTCATTGATAGAGCCATCTTTGATGAGAAAGGAACCTCTATACAGATGTCCCATCATTACCATTAGAATGTGTAGCAAAACTCAGACTGCGAAAGAGAGTTTTAATGGAATGTAATTAAAACGGCACTGTTGAGCTTTCTTCCACCCTCCAGTCCTTCTCACTTTCTCCCGCCTGCACACCCCGTTTAGACCCTTAACCCTTTGCAAGGCATGGTTCGTGACTAGCCTTGCGGAGAGGAGGTATTTCGGTTCCCTGTTCCTGTTTTGAATTCCAAGGAGAGTCATAGGCAGGAGGGGGAGAAAAAATGGGGAGACGAGATGTTGGCATTGTATGAACACCTTCCCTTTTACAAAGAGCATCCAAACACCCTGCTCTCTTTTAGAAATTAATTTAGTGCCAGTTGCTAGCACTGTCCCCTAAGTGTAGATTTCCAAATCCTCAAGAGTACCTTTTGCCAACATTCTAGGTTTTTAAATGTTTTCCAAATTTGGTAAATTTGGAAAACCGAAAGAAAAATGATCTCCCATTCCCACTAGCCAAACTCAATGGGTACAGCTCTTCCCAGAATGGAGGGACCATGTCTGACGTATAGGTATTAAAGGTGAGGTGCTTTGTCTAGCATACCTTATATTTTGATCCCTGGATAATCTTTGTATGACTGATGCGGTTATCTGGTTCACACTGGAATCAACTCTTTCGGGGATAAACGTCAGCTGTGATGGACCACCACAGACTTACGATCAAGGAGGGATGCTATAAAGTTTTTATTCAAGTGCACTTAGGGCTTTAGGCACTTTAGATCCTGACAACATCACGGAGCAAAATACGGTTGGCAAATTTAAGTAATCCCTAACTTGACTGAATACTCAGATATTCAAATAGAAGCTTTGAGGATAACCATGACAAGCCCTGGGAAATAAACTAATGGCTGGAATCCTGTTGCGCTGCTATGCTTGCCTAACTCCAAGTTATGCAAGCGGTAGCCCTAAGCTGCACCAAGGAGGAAGTGCTATTCATAAAGTAGGTCTGCAATAATGGCACTGTGACTTGTTCAGCTGATTGCACAATCAAACTGAGCAATGTGGACTGCTTGGGCATAACACCTGCATGGTTCTACAGGTACTGTATAACTTTACATTATACTAACTTGGACATAATTTCAACCATTGCAAAAGTTTTGGTTTCTCATGCATTCATTTAAAAAATGAACACACAAACGAGCTCATATTCATTTCATATACCAAATGGAAAAGAATAAATTGCAAACATTGGCAATTTCCTCTGAACTGCAGCCTATTAATGGAATGCACTTGTTGTTAGTTTCTGGGAATTGCAATTAAAAGAAAACACAAATTTCTGGGCTATGGCTTAAAACTAGCCTCTGACTAGCTGTCTGTGCAAAAAGAAGGGAGGGGGAGCAAACACCCCCGGTACACTTTTAATCCTTAAAAAATCAAAGGCCAACTCCAGAGCCTCAGATCCTTGGTCCCACAGTATGTGACAGAGAGGGAGAGAGAGAGGAATACAGGGAAAGGGAAAGGGGGAAAAACAAAACAAAGGATGGCTTCTTCCCTTATTGTTCCCAAAGAAAGATAAGAATGTGCAGAGCTAAGAAACCTGATTTTTTGGGGGATGCTAATTGCCTGCATTCTGGGAGCTGAGTTGAGAAAAAGTAGCCTTTCCAAACTCTGAGAATTCAACAGTAGAAAGCTATTGTTTTATCTTCTGCTCTTTCAGTCCTTTTCTTATGAAAATAGATTTGATTTCGATGAATAACGTGCATGGACTACTGTAAATGTTGGACAGAATCACGTCCTCCTAGCTAAAGGCATTTTACTGTCTTGGCTAGGAAAATTCTCTCTGCCACACACATACCTGTGTACACACACAAACACATGTATGCAGACACCAGGGCACGCACACAATATTGTTTGTTATCATTAGCAAAGGTCAATTTAATTGTAGTAACAGAATATAAATCATCCAGGATGGGATTTCCATGCCCGCCTACCCAGATTTTCTCAGAGCAAGCTTGACAAATCTCTTGCCTGCCTTGTCCCTGAAGCCCAGTTTGAAAATTCACTCACCCCTTTCACAGTCCTGCCTTGACCTCTTGCTCTTCTTCTCAGACACAGGATCTGTCCTTGTCTGCTTCCCTAATATTAAAGGATGAAGTATATCATAGTCCTCACACCATCCATCAAGTTGCCAGCCCTCAAGATCAGGGTCACAAATAAAAAAGCAGAGGTCAATTGGGAATATACAGAGAGAGCTTGCAGGGGCAATGGGAAGAACACAGAGAGGAACAGCTCCGTTTGTGAGACAAGATTAAGAACAATATTTGGGGTGGAGAGAGTTAAAACCTTCTATGTGTTGGCTGCTGCCAGGTTCAGTAAGATGACCACACAGACAGACAGACAGGCAGGCAGAGACAGGATCTTATTATAAACAAGATTTTTGCCATTTGTTCTGTTCTGCTCCATTCTATTGCCTCTTCTGTCCTTTCACTTCATGTTGTGATTTTTCTTAGAGCTCCATTTATCTGTATATATAAATGGATAATTCTGCAATTGATTGTTTCTGCTGCTTGGGTTTCTATTTTTTGCTTTTAGGCACAAGCTGTTTCCATCCACCTTTGATGTAGATTGCAAGTTATTTTATTCAAAAAATAATATTTATTTTTATTAATTTAAAAAATGGGTGCACAGTGAGGAACGGTAAGACATACATTGACAATGTATTGAGAAGTGGCAAAGCCCTGTTTCATTTCAGCAGAGATACTAAGGGGGCACCTGGTTCTTATGGGGCCATCCTGATTATCCTCAGGGCAGTCCTGAGAAGCAGATTAGCTTGAAAAAGCCACCAACCTGCTATGTTTTCTGGCTAAAAAGGGGAACAGGAACCCCAGCCTTCAACTTGTGCTGGTGTTTCGGCACACAAACACCGAGGGCTGAGAAATGGCTTTTTATTACCCACCCCATCACTGGGAGCATAGTGTTGGCTACAGTTCTTTATGATTTGCTTCTTTGAACACTTGAAAGATAGCGCCAAATAACAGAATTACACAAAGTACTACACGGGCTGCTGCACATGAGTTGCCAAATAAGGAAACTGAATTGCACTACCTGGTTCCTTAAACTGCCCAGGGAGACTTTCTTTGCCATTGGATCGGCCAAGTATCCTCTTTGACCAAGGGGCAGGCCTCTTCTTGGAGAAAGTTTGTCTATAATGTTCCTTCTTGGGTTCAGATGCAAAATTATAGATCACAAGCCCACTGCAAATCCAGGTGGGGCAGATGAGGGAGCCGTGTGCCTGACTGCCTGCTGAGCCCACGGGCTGCTCACTACGGATAGTGGGGAACTCCCAGGCCCCTGATCTTTCTCCCTCTGGGTTATCCTCTTTCAATCAGACTTTGGAATCAGCAGCACTTCATACCAAGAACAAAGCCACAAAGAAGCGAACATCATTGTTAGCATCTATTCATGTTACCTTTTTTTATTCTACTAATTTTTTCTGCAAGGTGAGAAAAGTATTTTTAACACATTTTCTTGGTATGCAGTGCATTTTGGGCCCTGCCCTGTATCGACTCTGGTTCACTTTAAGGTCTGATCCTGCCACAAGAGAGATTCTAGTTGATGTTCAAACAATCAGACTTTTGGACATCCTCCTCTCTTAATGAAAATGGAGCCACCTCTTCAGATGGACTGCAGGAATTTTCCTGGAAGGGCAAAGCTACGTAGAAGCAGCATGTTGGCATAATCTGCACCCACACTGTTCAAGGTGACCACACAATGCCTCTTTATATATATAAAATAATAAGTAAAGCTAGGGTCCTGGAGAGTCAAGGGCCCATCTCCTTCCCCCATGAACACCCAGGCTGCCCCACAGGTGCCCCCACCAGCACCACCACAATCCTGCATCAAGATTCCTCACTGCCTGAGGTCAAGCTCCCAAACACAGATGTGTCTCGGAAAAGCATCTGTCCAGCCTGAGACAAGCAACTCCCAACCCTGTTGCCGCCTTCCACCCCATTGTTGTCCAGCCCCCTCAACACTCACACAGGCATACTTTTTTGTGTGGCAATGTCTCTCCTCCCCCCCCCCTCGTTTTATTTCAATCTAATTGAACAGGGAGTTTTGAAGATAAAAGCTGGCAGGGCTAATTACACCTCATTATTCCAAAGGCTCCCTCATGCCTCACTTACTCTCAAATGCCGGCAAAGCGCGGGGGAGGGGCAAGGCTATTAAGGAGAAGGCCTTGGTTGAAAACAAAGTTAGTTAATTCACACAGCGAAGCAGAAAAGAGAGGGCTTGTGTGGTTTCATTCTTTGCTGTCTCCTCTTTTCCTTTATTTCTTTCTTTTTTTAAAATTTGGGAGCAGCGAATATGCAGAGTCTCCCACTGAAAAAAAATGACAGCAGCAGTGTACACAAGAGGGAAAGAAAGAAAGAAAAGCAAATCACCCGAGAAATGCTTGTGGGATGACCAGTAATGAAAAATCCACATACAAACACACATAAATCCCACCCTTTGAGATTTTTCTCTTCTGGAGTGGGATTATTTTTTCCCCAACAGTTTTGGCTACAAACTTTGGAAAAGGAAAAAGAAAATGGAGAAAAATCAGTTCAGTTTATCCTTGTGTGACAGCCAGAAACGTGCATGTCTGCTTCAGCACATGTACAAATGTCACATCAGAAACAGACAAGGTAGAGAAGTAGGATGGTGCAGTGTGTGGCATATGAGGGTAGAGAGTGCATCCAGGGTCACTGCAAAGATAAAACCTGCAAAAATGCCCCTCTGACCTTACAGAAAGAAGAGTTGGATTCAAATGCCATAGAGGTAGATGATTACAATGATATTAAGCATCAATTCAAACATTTACTTTTAAAAAGTTAGTGGCAGATACAGTTCTCATTCAATGCCTTTAGTTACCTCTGCTGGACATGATGAACCATTGACTTCCAACAAGACTCTCTCTGTGTGAATACAAAATGAAATTTTAAATACAGACTAGAGAAACTCTTCTCTCTCCCTCTGATGCAAGCAAGTTTCATGTTCTTTTTCTCCTCCTGAGCTAGCTGTTTTACACTAATGGCTTCCTGGTGCAAAACAGTAACCTCAGACATCATGAGGACAGCACCAATGAAAGAATGAATGAATGAACAAACAAACCAAAGAAAGAAAGAAAGAAAGAAAGAAAGAAAGAAAGAAAGAAAGAAAGAAAGAAAGAAAGAAAGAAAGAAAGAAAGAAAGAAAGAAAGAAAGAAAGAAAGAAAGATGCAGCACAAAGGTAATGCAAACACGACAAGGGAGACGGCCAGTCCAGAGATAAAAAGTGCACTCCAGCTAATACAGCTATTCCAGACCTATTAAATTAGTGCTTCTGGAGTCTGTAATACCTGCTCCAGATTTCACCTATCACTACCGCTGCCATTTTTTTCTCGCAGCTCTGAATATTAGAGAAGAAACTTGCTAAACAAATTCTGCCTCATGTTGAGATGACCTGATGGTAGAAGGCAGCGGATAGATGCCACAGATGCAGTCCACACTGAAATGAGTCACACTGTGTCATTTGTTTCATTCAAAAGTCTTGGTGGACATAGTATTTTCATGTCTCATGATGTCTAGTGTGAGAAAAAAATGTCATTCAGCTCTTAGATTGCACTTTTCAGATTTATAGGGGCATTTTGGAGAAATAGTGTATGCAAAAAAACACATTTAAAAATGTAAATGGATGAAATGCACACAATGGGGAAAATCTGCAGACATATGCATGCTTTCATCAAAAAGGAAAATGCATAATGAAAAAAATCCATACATTTTGGGGAAAGAAACAAAAATATGCCTTGAGTGTCATGGGGGAATCAAAAACAAAATCTCACTGCCAGAAACAAGAAGAGGAAGAAAACACCAAAGAAAAGCACCAAAATTTAGACTGAGAGACGCTCTTATCCTAAATCAGGAGTCCACCAAATAGAATTTAAAGGCACAAGAATGCACCAGATAGGAAAGCAACAAGTTATATGCAATAAAGTTATGTGGAAAAAAATTGCTGTTCCTTGTTCCAAGGGAAGAATGAAGGTTTATCTCAACATGAACGGATGGGAACAATGCTGACTGGTATATAATAAGGAATGGTTCCTAAAAGATTTTTATAAGTAACTTGTTAAGAGGTAGAAATCCTTTCATGTTCTGCGTCTTCCTCTTATCAGTCATAAAATAAATAAATTAAAAAGCAATGAGCAATGCAACACACCATCTATAAAACATTGCCATGTTTCACAGCAATGAATTACTCTTAAAACACTGTAATGAGTAACAGAAACAATTAACATAGGAAGCTTAAGGATGGGACTCAAACCCTCGGTCCACCTCACCCAGGGGTTCAGGGAGAATTTGTTCCTGGCCCTAACTGGAGATGCTGCTGCTGGGACAGAAGCAGCTCAAAAAGAGGTTGCTGCCTGAGACAAGGACCGGAGCGAGCGTGCCTCCCACTTTCCTTTCAAGCACAGAAAGTCACTGCAGGTATGCATGATGTCAGCAATGACAACGGGGGTGGGGGGGTGGGGGGTGTCACATTTTCCTTAACATCCCAAGGCTTTGTTCTCTAAAAGGTGGAGATGACCATTCAGGAAGAATGGTTTCTGCACTGACCCCCCAACAGCCACAGCCTGAGGCAGCTGCCGCATTCTGTTTCATGGAAGTGCAGGTCCTTTGCCAGGGTTCAGATCTGGGGTTTTTACATGTTGTAAAGTCAGTGCTCTCCTTATTTCCCTATGGCCCTTTCCCGGGGGAGGGGGGAATTATTCACCAGAATCCAGTGGTGGACTGCTTAACACCCAGTGCCCAATTAATTAACATTGGGGGGGGGGCAGAATTCCCCGTAGGAACACACGGAGATACACATATTCTTCAATCTAGGAAAAAATCAGTTCAATGGGATATGTCTGCATTATGTCATTGCACTGATTTCAACAGGATATAAAAAATAAGGAATAAACCACTTACCTCAGGCAAAGGTGAAACTTAACTCCAAAAATTAAAAAGTGAGTCAGACCTCTTAATTATTAAATTTCGAGCTTTGAATTTAAAATGGGGGTGGGTAGGTTGACAAATGAATTTTTAAAAAAAACAATTTAAAGCCAGATCTGCGGTCTTGCTTTTAATATAAGTGAACAGATTTTATAGGTGCAGATTTACCAGGTTTAAAATGTAAAAACAAAACAGTTTTGGTTGACTAAATACAGGTCAGTCTGACAAAGTAATAACCTGGAATTCTTTATCCAAGAATAAGAGATATGAAAAAGATAATTTGCAATGTTTTTGATACTAAAACATTGAAAAAGAGATTTTAAAAATCTCTTTAAAATCCTTTTAAAATCTCTGAGTAATTAGTAAGCTCAATTAATGTATAAATCACTTCAACGAATTCTAATAAAACCAGTTTTTCTAGTAATTTCTTTCCTCAAAATTTTGTTCTGACATAACTTTTTATAAAGCAATTAGTTTTTTTTAATTTAATAAAAATCATAGTTACATAAAATATATGTTAAACCTCTAATATATCAAAAAGTTTTCTTGTCTTAAAGTATTACGCTTTTTAAAAGGACTTTTTGGAAAATACGGACTCATTTTCAACTAATTAGAAAAGCTATAGAAGTTGATCAGGAATGACTAAAAATCCCTCACACGTTTGCCTGAGAACGGATGTTGGTCTATAGAAAAGTTTAAATCATTTTACCTCCCAACTGAGTTCATGGAATTCAAAGGCTGTTTCTACCTTCGAAAGCCTTGAAAAATACACAGCCAATCCCAAATTCTAAATTCACATATTGGTTACCTAAATTAATTTAACACCCTTTTTTGCATTACGCTTCTAATCTTCTTTCTCTTTTTAAAAACAGAATTTTTTTTCTTTGCTACATGCTAAATTCAGGGCCAAAACGGGGGGAGAGGAAGACAAAGCTACAGAAGTCTGGATCAAAAGTATTGCAAACTTGACACAATGATATTCTCTGATTTTTATTGAAACAGTGTTATGATTCTGTCTGGTGTTATGATTCTTAGCTGCTGTTACAAAAACACTTCAACGTGTCCAGCAGGACAAAAACAAATTCCATTTAAATTCCCTTGGCAACAATAGCTTCCAAGACAAAAAATAAAAAAAACAAGCACTGAAACCTAAAACGTCCAAAATTGAGATTTCTGCTTTAAGTTCCATCCCCCCGCCCCAAAAGAAAGCTAAATTAACGACTGAAAAAAAGTCAGCTACATATGTATAAATTGTGCATATATAAAAATAAGTATACATTGTTTCATTTTAGGAATCCTCTAAAATCCCATGCCCCTTTGTTTGTTGACATCGTGAGGAAACTGACCGACTTTAACATCTATAGTCAGCTTTGAAAATGTGTCCTGTTTTATAAAAGTTTCTTTTTTGTATTCTAATAAATTATAAACTATGACTGACAAGTCAATAATTTTTGTTCTTTACTTGCAAAGATTTAAATCTTCCTCTTAAAAAAAAACAAAGTAATTGCAGGTTGTCAGGGCGCTACTTTATTTACTTCCTGTTATGCAATGCTCTATTAACAGAACATGGTCTTGAAGAAATATATTTTCATGGAGCTACTGAAGTAGCATCAGTTAAATGCAAGACAGATGCATCAGTATGTTTACTCAGGAGTAAATCCCATTGTTTTCAGTATGTTTTTCCCCCAGCCTTAATCCCACACTAATTACACACACACACACTCCATCAAGCTCAATGGGGCTTAAAATAGGCAGGAAGGCACACCAAAGCCTTTTTAAAAAATAATAATACTGCTTCTGCTATGGAACAAGCTGTGCTGGGGACTGGGGGTGGGTGGGAGAAGTGCATTTAGGGGAAAAAAAGAGAGAAACCCATTTAGAAGGATTTAGGGGTAATCAAAATACAAGCAAAGAGACTGGATTATCACCTTTCCTTGTTCTCCAGGGAGCGTGTAAACCCTCCTCCTCCTCCTCAGATTATGTTGCTTGATTTTAAATGAAGCAGAAGGATTAGTGGAGAGAACCGGACAGAACAGTTACATTGCTCTGGCACCTTGTGCTACCATAATAGTTATTAAGCCATCATCTGCTTTTTTCCCCTCCTTCAACCAAGAGATCAACAGCCATCAAGGGCAAGCCACCGAAGGGACTGTGGGGTTGTTCCTAAGCTCCATTATACCGTTACCTCACAGTTTCTTGGGGCAACAACAGAAGGATGAGAAACCTTGAAGAGAAAATTTGAGCTGTGGTGTCCTCCTATGGTTATTATAAGTGTTAACTGACAATGAATTTTGTCATCCTGCCCCCCGCCCCCGCCACTAGAGCACAAAGAACTACCTGCAAGATCATCTTGCAAGGAGTTTCAAATCCGTGGCAGCCCACGGAAAGGCAGGTGTGTCAACTTCCACTCCTGGTCAATCGGTCTGTCAGGGGAGTGTGTGTCTCTATGTGTCTCTGTGTTTAAATCACTTCCAGTATGGAAACATGGATGGCTCCACATAATCAGCACAGACCCCACATCCATGGCAAAGCCACAGTGACGGCCAAAGCATCTTCCACCCTCTGCTCAGAGTTCTCACCGATGAAATTGCCATTGTTCACAAAAATTTACAGATGAAAAAAACATATTCCATTTCTAAGCTTTCCAGGTTTCCCATTGCTTTCACCTTTTCTTAAAATGTATGCCTTTTGTTACTGTAAATGGATCAGTCAAAATATGGTTTAAAAAGGTGCTAAAAAGGGCTGCCCAAGGCCTTTTGATTATAGCAATCAGAATCCTTAATCTGGGAGTTTCTTTGCACTAAATGCATCAGCACAAGACTTCCTTTCCTCTCTGTCTGTTCTTTATTTATCTGCAAAAATGGCTTTTAAATCATTAATATTTTGTTAACTATTAATGAACAATTAGCTTCATTCATTATCAAAATTTGTCTATAATCTCTAAAATTGAACTGTGAATGTCAACATTTGGAAAAATTGAGGCATTTGATAGAAAACATACATATGGATGCAGGTAATGACACCTAAGTAGGCATGATTCTCCCACTATGTCCATCATCATATATTATTAGCAAGAAATCTCTAAATCTTAACTTTGAAATATGTTTCCCAAATTTGGTAATTTAATTGTTAAAAAAGCAAAAGCAAAGAGAAGTAGAAAGCAAGTGCGATCTTCAAAAAAATCATGGAATTCTATAAGTATTAACTCATGGTTATTATTCTGTCACAAAGTGACTTCCTTCAACCATATAATGTCCTTTGCAAAAGATAATGTTGCTAACCTTATACTATCTGTTCGTATCTCAGAGAAATGTAGGATGCTTTTGTTAGACCAGGGATGCAAAAATCTGTCAGTTTCATTTTTGCTTGTTTTCAAATTCCATACAATATGAATATTCTTATGAAAAATGAAGTGAAATTTTCACCTAACTCATTCTCGCTTTCCATAGCTTTAAGGATGCAGCATCAGTATGCTGTTGCTTCAAAAAAAAAGTATGCTATTTAGTAATGTTTTGAAATTCTAAGTACCAACAAGTAAATTCCAATGTGTACTCTAATTAATGGGGAAAATATATTTTCAAAACATGATCTTTTGATAGATGAAGTGAGGCTTATCCTCTGTTTGGAGTAATTTTATTTCTCTGATTTTTTGTCTTTTTTTGGTCGTATTTTTATAATCATATACAATTTAAGTGCTATATGTTCACTTGCAGAGTTGCCTAACCTGTGTTCTCAAAAACAGTTTACTGTACCCTACAGACAAACACTGAATTCTACACAAAGGTGAATCTTGGGCCAATAATAATTTTTAAACGCTATTTAAAGAAGTGTCTGTTCATTAACACACAGAATCCTTGAAACATCTACAGAAGCCAACATTTATGGGATCTTGGACCTTGAACAGACCAAGCAAGCTATGCAGAAAGGACAGAAACAATGTTGTACTTTCACCAAGGAAGTGCTGAATTTCTCCAGAGGGTGAAATAGATTTTGCAAAGCATATGATCTCCCTCCAGGAGCCGCAAGTGTATTTTCTTGCATGTCCTTGTCCTTCACAGGGTGATCAGATTCCACCATGACACTGGTGTCACCTTACATTAAAGGACTTGTGATTATGGATTATTGTCTGGATCACAGATACTGATGGAGAAAGCCACCCCTAGAGCTATTTCTTTATAATGTGACTGTTGTGCTTAAGTCAAAGCACTTGTGGTGGATAGAACGGCAGGGGTTCTGGATTCATTTCTTGTGTATGTGTGTAATAGGTATCTCATTTACCAGACTGACCAGTCAATGGATTGTACCATTTATAAAACTGTGTGTAGCAGCAGTGAAATGACATAAAGGCCGTTCTCTTTTTATTTAAATACAGAGATATGCCTAATTTTCATGTAAAGTGGAAGAATAGGGAACAGGCAGAAATTATTTGAGGCATCCTTCACCCTTCCCAGGAAAAACATAGAGAAAGGAAGAAAAACTCCTGGGCTGAAATTCTAGGAATTCTCCTCACTTCTCCTAAACTCTTTCAGGGGTCAAATTCTGACACATAACCTGGGACAAAAAGGCCTTCCTTCCTAATTGCCACATATGTTTTGATCTGTTTCTATTTCAGCTCAAAAATTATATACATCAGCTGCCTGGGATGCAACTCCTATGAAATGCAGTGGGGAAAACCTTCAAAACAAGACTTCCAACATGTAAGACATAGTATTATAATGTGACCAATGTCACTAACATGGATTTTGATAGTGTTGTGTTCCTTACAGCAATGGACTACGGGCTCTTTCCCCTCCCAAACCATGATCCCTTTCCCTTGAAATTCCTCAGGATATTTTTGCCTCAAGACTCACCAATTATGTTTTGAATTGTGTTTTGGGTAAAACATGGGTATAAGTGTGCTTTGATCAACACAATGGAGAGATCTCTAGGGGTTACAGCCAGGGTTTCATCTACAGAGAATAAAAAGGGCAGCTGCAAACAGATACTTTAACAGCTTTCTTCTTGGAGAAATCTATAATCTTTCTCGCTTGCAGGTCAAGCTGCCTACGGAGACAACAGCCACCCTTCCTTGCAGACTCTTTTCTACTTCCTTCGAGTTCCCTAAATCCAGCAGCAGACCATCTGGCCATCAGTTAAGAATCCTGAAGGGCTCAAAAGCTCACCCAAGTGTGCCATGCTGTAGTAATTAAATTTAACTGCATTTCTTTTTCTGAAATCCCAAGGCCAAAACTAAAGACAAGTACACAGGCTTGTGTGATATCACAGGGTGGAGCCTTGTCATGCTACAGAGGTGCAGGCATTTTAACAGCAATTGTGAAATGGTGTGTGTGTGGGGAGGAGGCAGACAAGGAAGACACTTTAAAAGTCGAAATGCAAATTCCTTTAGCAGTTCTGAGGCACACAAGAAAATGAAAGAGGCAAAGGTGCTTCTTGTACAAAGGAAATGTCTTAAAGCTATGACAATTAATACCAAAATTTAAGGTTGCCAGCATCTCTTCTAAGGGGATTTCAGGTCTGAGACCTGGAAAATATGAATGTTGAGTTTAGGAGCCGCCTAGAGTGGTCTTTTAGGCCAGATGGGCGGGGTATAAATGAATGAATGAATGAATGAATGAATGAATGAATGAATGAATGAATGAATGAATGAATGAATAAATAAATAAATAAATAACATGGAGCAACAAAAAGATTCCCCTCCTCCCCAGTAATCAAGGTGAACAGGAATACAGTCATGTTATTTTGGTCTTCACAACATGTTTCACTCAACAGCAAAGTATATTATGAGACCTTTGGTGCTGCTTCGTGACATCTAACCTCTGCTGCCTGAAGTAGCTACTCTAGTCTGCTAAATGGTAGGTCCATGTATCCAAAGTTACCCAGAATATAAATATTTTCCCCCCCTCCCTCTCCAGTAAGACTAGGAATGTGTAATAAATAAAACAGAAAGGGATGAACTGATGAAAATTCCTGCAGCCTCATCTGCCTGAAACTTCAGAACTGATTTCCCACCTCATCCAAACCATAGGCTGGAAAAGTTACATTTTGGGACTACAAAAATGTAACTGTTCCATACTCAGCATGTTTACCTGATAGCAGCTTCCTCACCTCAAAAAATCCCACTTTTGTAGTTGAATAAACAAACTAGCATTTAAACCATTACTAGGAAGGAAGGAAGGAAACACCAGTTTGATTCTGAAAATAATACTGAAGTGCAGCTGTGTCAAAATGACAATAATTATATTTAAATCTCTCTCTCTCTCTCTCTCTCTCTCTCTTTTAAAAGGTACCTTGTGCCATTTGATGGAAGATGTGGAAGGGGTCACACATGCTTAATCCCATATCAGAGTTCAGAAGGATTCTTCAGCAAAAAGAATCAGTGAGACACAGTGATGAAAAATTAAGTTTCTCCTTGAACTATTAGTTCACTTATAAGGAGATCTGATTAAATCCTATCAGCTTTACTCTGAACCCGTTTTTACATCTTGCTTTCACACCTTTAGAACTTTAACGTCAGTGTGCGTTTGTGTGTGCGCTTGCGTTCCTGTATAGCGCAGGTAAGTGCCAGGAGTTCAGAAACAACAAGGTACAACATTAATAGAGAGTGAGGCCATCCATGCCATGAATCAGAGTTCCTCACAATGTGATCTTCCTCCCCTCCCCACAAATTATCTCGTCAGATCCAGGCGAGATATGTGCAATGACTGATTGGAAATGCTTTCTAGCAGGAGTCTTGTTATCAAATGGAAAGAACAAATGCCCTTCCTGCTTTACACAGACAACGGGGATGGAGATTAAACTGTTGGCGACTCTTATGCCAAACACTGCCACTTGCTTCAGAACAAGCCTGCCGTCCTGGCAAAGAATAAGTCTGCCTATTCATCTAAATCGCTCTAATTCAGCCCACCCCGATGAAGACCAATCTTGTGGGAAGAGAGCAAGCGACGTGTGATGACATCTACTGAGATGTGATGGTGTCACTGTGGCACACACGTTGCACTGCGAAGTCATCCTACTCACCCCCTGTTCAAGAAAGATCAGCTGTCTACTTCAGGAAAGCACAACAATCAGAATTACACAAGGCAGGCCTCATCATCTGTTTGTCTTCAGGTTCTTTTAGTGTGAATGAGAGAGACCTACTCTGCCAGAATATATAAATGCGAAATACAATTTTAGTCCTGGTTAAGATCAGGCCCACTGAAATGAATGATAATTGCTACTTTAAAATCACCTAAATTTTACTGAATCTGCTCTAGTTGGGATTAGCATTGCACTTGTCTCCTGATTTTTATTTCAACAGTAGATGAACATCTGTTGCAGGGTGAATTCAGACGACAGGAAAACAGAGACGATGCCCAGAACAGTGGCAAATGAAAAACAGATAAACTGAGTCGGTTTTATCGGTCTACCTCCCCATCTGGACTGTACAGCAAATCCACATCAGAAACCATTTAAAAAAACAAAACAAAAACAGATTACGTTTCTCGAATGGGAAGGCAGTGGGGAACACAGGGAGCCACTCAAAACCCAGTCAGGTTTCCAGTTCAGTTTGCTCAGCCTTGTCTCTACACTAAACATCAGGCTCTCAAACGGGGTCCCTCCTGGGCAGAATGGCTGCAAAGGGGATTGCAGAGATTCCAAGACGGGATTCCCTTCAATCAGGATGCTATTGTTGGATACATCAAATGTTGAGGGAGGGAGGGAGGGACGAATCCACAGAAACACCAAAACGTGACACAAGCATTATGTTCTCAATAGATGATGGAAAACATATTGTCTGTCGTGGTTGCCTTCCATCCATAATCCTATACACGTGTTAACAAGATTTGCTTCTTAACAGGGTCTACATTTTTACTAGCATTCTTTGCCTTGCGAATCTACAGTTCAGTTCTGTCTTTCTATCCAAAAAGGGGAGTGGGGAAAGAGCTAAAAAGCAAAAACAGTATGAATGTCTGGTCACATAGTTGAAGCTACCCAGGAACAGATAACTAATAATAATAAGATTTGAAGTAAACAAGAAGACATAGAACAATGGTGAATATATATCTTAACTGCAGCCAAGCACACCCTGCCTTCATTCCATTTTTCTCTTCTTCCAGTTGACATTCAAAATGCTACATTCTCCTTGGAATAAAATTTAGAGTAATATAAGGAGTTTCCCATTTTTGTCCCTTTTAGAGACCTGGGATACACAAGCGCACACAAGCATATATTATCTGTGTAGAAAATGTAGGAAACATTCTCTTTGCAAATGGCTTACCCACTTGATTGTCTCCGGTTACTGAAAGATCCTTATCCCAAGTTTCCAAGGGAAGATGGAATGGCTTCGGAGATGGGACTAGACTTTGGAAGCTGTGAATGGCATTGTGAAAGAAAATAAAAAGAGGGGGAGAGAGAGAGAGAGAGAGAGGGAAACAAAACCAACTGGTTTCTAATCTGCTTGAATACACGCCTTTTGCTGAATCCATCCATTTACTACAGGCTTTGTTTTCATTTTTATTAAGTAGCTTGTAGGGCAGTCTGCAGATGCTGGAAAGTAGAAAAATGGTTTGGTGAAGAGGTTGGCTTTTTAAAGCACACTAAATGTGATTCTGGCATTCCTTCTTTTAATGATGCCAAAACCTGGAGCAGCTCTCTCATACCAAATTATCTTTGGAGACTGCTTCAGAATGGATGGTCTCCACAAGGGTTGTAGGCCACTGCAGGTACTCTGTGGATAGCAGAGGAGGAGACAAGTCGTTATCTAAAGATGATAAATAAGTGATCACAGGTTGGGGAAGATGAAGGCAAGATTAAAGTCAGCAGAGTGAGAGATTCTAACAATCTGACCCACAGATCCTCTAGGTTGTTCTTGTGTACGAGAATAAGCCACTAAAAGGCTATTCTGAGCCCCTTTTTTCTTAGTGCATGGAATGGGCTGAACTTCCAGCCCTCCCCTTCGGGCACTGGAATCTCTTGAACTGGTCCTGCAGGTGAAAATACACAGAGATTGTAACTGAATGGTAAGGAAGATCTCCTCTTCATATGGAAGGTCCCACGCTCCATCCCCAGAGGCATTTCCTGGAGATGGAGAGCAGAAAAAGTCCCCATTTCATTCTGTAGAACTCTTGCCAGTTCTTGTACACAATGCCAGGCTGTAGGGGTCAAGTTTCTGAGACAGGAAGAACTATGGCTTGACCATAGAGAACCTGGTTTTACATGCAGAAAAGCCCAGCCTCACCTCTTGACATCTCTGGTGGGGGTAGGGAAGTAGCCTAGAGTGGTCCTGAGTTGACTAGATAGGCAGGATATAAAATAAACAAATAAATAAATAAATTTAAAGATTCTCTGGAAACTTTGTCCAGGACAGAAGACTGTAAGAAGATGGTCCTCCTTTTTGATATGCCCTTTATCTGAAGGACTGTCCAGACTAGCTATGGTTTAAAGACAAAGAAGTACATACAAGATAGAAAGAGAGAGCAAGGACCCTGAAGTCACCCTCTGTCCACTTTGAGCAACCCCTGAACAGCAGCAGGCACAAAGCTCACCTTCCACATTCTGAGAGATGATGTTGTTTTGACTACTTAATGTTCTTTCAATCATTTCAAAACATCTCTGGTTTTGCATCTATGCCCATACGTTAGCATTTTGTACCCTTTTATACCTTCTCAATCCTTTGTGACTTCCTTTTTTGGGGATGCATAAATATCCACCCTGGCTGTCATTCTAAGCCCATGTTTAAGCACTTTTAACAAAAGTGCAAGTGCAAGTGCTGCTTCCAGAGCTGTATAGTCTGCAATGCAATCCTGGACGCAGGCAACCACTTTATGGCATCAGCGGCACTGGCTGCCAATTCACTTCTGAGTCCATTTCAAGATGCTGGGTATAACTTTGAAAGCTGAGCATGGCTTGGGACCTAGAGACACGGAGGGCCATTTCATCTCATGCAAACCTGTCCACCCTTCTCCATGCTTGTGACTCTTCTGTGTGCACATTTGGTGACAATACACAAGGGGGTAATACTCTGTACTTAAGTTCCCTTCCTGCCCAAGAACAGAGCTGTTATTTCTTTTCATCTGATTTCTGCAGGCATTTTAATATTTCTTTTTAAATGAGGGTTAAACTCTGTAGCAGCTACATTTCATTTATTAATTGTTCATATTTGTTCTTCATGTTTTTGTCTCTTTGTCCCTAGAATTTATCTCCTAGATTAATGGAATGTGTGTGTGTGTTTTTGGTTTTGTTTTGTTAACCAGGTGAAGTCCAAAAGACCATTTGGCTTTTACTGCAGATTCCCAGGGTCAGTGGCTGCTCAACTTGGGAAGAAAAACATGTCACTGACACAGCATCGTTGTGAAAACACAATAGGAACAAGTTTACAATCTCCAATCTCAGAGCTTCTGGTGATTTAGAGCATTCTTGATTCCCCAGGGGGGTCATATTCCACATCCTGAATGGCTCCGTAAACCAAAATATTTCATTTGGTTCTTGCTGTGTTTTGCAAAATCCAACTTGCCCTCCCTTTCCAAAAGAGAAAACAATTAAAAAAACACCAGGTACCATGTATTCTCTTGATGTTCACGACAATCAGACGAAGTAGATCCTGTTGATGTGGAAGAGTTCAACAGCAGAAAAGCCTTTAAAGGACAGTACAGTAAATAAGCCAGGGTCTCGCAGGCCCAGACAAGTTGGGAATGGACTTAACTGAACAAAGCAGGAGAGCTTCATACCTTCCAGCATTCCCAAGACACAGTTAACAGAAGGATAAACAGGACAATGGCCCCACAAAATTACTATAAATGCTCAAAAGGGATTTTGATTTCAGCTATAATTTCTACTAAATTTCACTCAATTTTGAGGCTGGTCTGGAGATTCTTGACTGATTTTTCTTCACTGCAATACCAATGGTTTTCTTCATATAAACTTTGTTACATTTTAAATGCTGCTGGCACTATGGTGACCTGAACGTTATGGCATTTCTTTTGATTGCAGGCTAAACAGATTTACATTGTAGTTTCTAATTTTCCTTTTTGACATTTGTTTTACCCGTATATATTCTCCATCTGAAAAAATGAAAACATGTTTGTTTTCTAAGGATCAGAAAAAGATGGTGGAGATTCTTAGTCTTTGCCATTCATAGTTTATGAAAACAAACAGGGTTGCAATTATGGGTCACATGTGTTGTTTTTCAGACATTTAAAATACTGCATTCTTTTGAAATCTCTGGAGAGGACTTAGAGGGTGACACTCTGGAAAACATCTTGGCAACATAATTTCCATTGCAGAGAAGCAAATTAAATCCAGTTTGTCACAGAAAGATAAAGCCATAAAATAGATTCTTTCAGACGCTTTAACCATTAAAAAGCTCACAACACCTTAAAAGGCTTGTATGAAAAAGGATATGCTTTAGTTTTATTTTCTCTAAAAAAATGATCTCAAGTGATTTCCATCCGGATTATGAACAGAAACCTGTGAATCCTGATAAAATTTTTTTAAAAAAAACTTAAAATTAGCTAAAAGCCAAATTGGTCTATCTAGAAGGACTTCCTCAATCCTAGAGATAAAAAGACAAATAAAATATGGTCTCACTGCGCCATCTACTGTTCATTCTGCAACTGGCAAGTTCCGTTTTGAAGAGGTAGGAGAAAGAGGTGTAACAAAAACGAAGGGAAAAGAGAAAAAAGAAAAAAGGAAGGCAAGGGTGGTTGATAGGCTTCCTAGACCACTAAAAAGTCACAAAAATAAGCTAGCTTCTGGCATCAAACAGCCGGTCTCATCAGCCAGGGAACCACAAAGCATAAAACTGCCAGAAATCTTGTCCAGGTGTGCCTGGGTGCGTAATTCTTAAAGAACAATTATGAAAAATATCTGATGTTAAAAGACACACTTAAGGATGTGCACGCACTCCTATCCACCTGCAAAAGGAAACCTGTTGTTGTGATAAAGCAGACACCAATAATTGGGGATGCTTCCAGACTTTAGTGTCCGTCACCCTCACTTCCCTAGTTTTTTATAGGCGGCTCTCGGGCCATCATTTTCCATCGCTCATCCTTAGGAGGAGCAGAACCGGAACATGGATTAGCACAGAGCAACGAGACGACCTGGACAGGGCAGGTGGTGATTTCCATAAGACGGCTAGGGAGTGACTGGAGTAGGTGGCCAAGCAAGGAGGCAGGCAGAGAGTCTTAAACAGAAAGGCCAGAGATAACAGAAGCTTCTCTCCAGAGGGGCCCAGTGCTTCCTACAGCCAAATCATCCTCAGCACCCACCCTTTAAGATCCGTAGCCTAAGGTCTCTCCAACACCTTTTCCTGGAGCTCTGCTGACCTCAGCTGGCAAAGAGCTCACATTGCGGTGTTCCTTTATTGACAAAATCCAAATTGGGATGAAGCTCGGAAAACCTATTCTTGCCGTACTTGAGCAAAAGATTGATGATAAGTGGATCCTAAACTTCAGTTTAAAGTGAGGTTGCTTGCAAAGAACAGACAAAGAACCATCAGGCAGAGATTCACAGACTTGCAGACCTCAAGGCTCATTGAAGCCAAGCCACCCACACGAAGCAGGAAAAGCAGGGGTGGAGAATTCCCCAGCCGCTACAACTCTGGGAGGCATTTGTGAGCCTTCCTCAGTTCGTCCCTTCAGTCTCCAAGAAGAGGCTCTGAAAGATGATCCCTGGTGGGCTCAATACATTACCAGCCAAGCAGAGACCTTATGGTTTCTCAGTTCTAGCCTCAGCACCAACTCAGCAGCAGTAGCCACAATACAAAACCTGAGTGCTGGTTGCCACACAAAAACAATAAAAGAAAAGAAAAGAAAAGAAAAGAAAGACAGGCGCCCAGTCCTTGCAAAGCTCAGTGCCGGAAGGGTACAGAATGTGGAAAGGCAGATCAACACTCTCTCCAAGCGGCATGGAGAAGAAGGTTGCAAGCAGTTTTTTTTGTTTAAATCTTAAAACTGGACTTGGGCCAGGCAGGCATTCGCGCAGAGGGTAGTTCCAAAAATGGACGGTGCTCTGGCAGTCCTTCAGATAAAAGAGGACCTTTGGCCACTGCTTCCTTTGACACGTCCAACTTTGGCTGCACAAAACTCATTTGTGAATGCTCGTGTGCCTTTGCAGAAACACAGCATTCCCATCCATCCATCCATCCTTTCTTAAAAACAAAACAGCAGATAGACACACCATTTCGGGATGATAAAAGGTTTGCATCAAGAAGCAGACATAGGTTATTTCAGAGAAGAACGGGGCATAAATAATGAACTTGGGAGGGAGCAAGAGAGAGAGAGAGAGAGAGAGAGAGAGAGAGATGAAAAATGAGAGGATGGCCCTCAACAATGTTCTCATATCAACTCATTCAAATGACTTCACACCGTTTCTCCCAAATACAAGTTTGCAGCCACCTCTCTCTCTTTCCACATGTGATGGAATCTCGCCCTTTTGCTCCGGTCTTTTTTTAGACGCCCCTCTCCCCCTCACGCGGCCCTTCCCGGACTGTTTTAAACACACACAGTCTTGGGCCTTAGCTCAGGCAACCAGGCACAGATGCCAGCTTAGGAACAGGTGCTTCTGTCCACTGATTTATTTATTGGGGGGCCGCCTTCTCCCCTCCCAGAAAGCTGCCTCGCCCAACAAAGAGAGGTGTGTCTGACTACGCTGTGTCCCATGTTAGACAGGTCAAGAATGGGTGTGTCAGAAACAGTGCTTCAGAGTCTTTGGGGGGGGCATTCAACAGCCTTGTGCAACTTCTAAGTCTTAAAGGGCTTATTTGAGGAATCTACAGTACTTCTTCAGATCCACAGAGTACGATCTCTGGGATTCAACTTCATATGTGCATTTGTAGGGGGTGGAAACAGATTGAAGCCAGATGCACAAAACAACATTATATTATTGACAACTTTCAAAGAGAAAGCCATGTTGGTCTGTTTTGGCATATGGAACAAACAAACAAACAAACAAAAAGCAGAAAATCATGTTTGTTGTGGGTTTTTCGGGCTCTTTGGCCGTGTTCTTCCTAATGTTTTGCCAGTCTCTGCAGCCGGCATCTTCAGAGGACAGGAGTAGCACTTTGTGAATACAAAAGCAAATCAGTTGTAGGTAGGCAGAGGAAGTTGATTACACATAATTCACAAAATCCCATACCGAAATAAATACTTTTGTTTTGTTCTGGTGTTATATATTATTGACAGTAGGCTGCATTTAATTGCGAATCCCAGTTAGAGTAATTGTTGAATCAAATGCTGCATGGTCAGTCCGCACTTTGGGAAACACCATTGATTCCATTGGGGCTACTTTAGTTGGGATTAGCAACTGGACTTAAGACACCAGGCAGAGGTAATTGGCATAAACATCTATTGTCATCGCTCTACCCTTGGAATTCTGGGACTTGTAGTTCGTGCAGGGCCTTACATCTACTTTCCACCATTCATTCACCAAAGTACAAATCCCAGGATTGTTTAGGTTGTAGCTGTAACAGGTGAGGTGGTGCCCAGTTCCTGTAACTGCTGATACAGTCCAGAGGCCACATATGAATAATGACTATACTCGTTCTGAACTACTTGCACATTTGTGGGAAGGTATAATCAAGGCAGCAAAAGCAAAAAGTTATAGTTAAAAGTCTAAGTCCTTGTGTTGGTCAGGATAGGGCTAAACAATGCACATTTTAAAATGTAACTCTTTACTCCACAGTAACTAGAATAACTGCCTTTTAAGTCACAGGGGAAAGCATTTGAATGCTACAAGCCAGGGACACAAAATAAACTCCCCTGACATCTCTGCCTTGCCATCACCTCCACATCCATAATGCCACATGGGACAGCAGCACATGCCCAAACTGTTGTACGGCTCTTTTTCTGCCTGCTAGTGAGGCTTGTTTTTATAATGATATCAGCAACTAAACCATTCCTGCTCAATTGCAGAAGGAGCAAGGTTATTCCTTGTTAAATTACAACTCACATCACCATATTTCCTGCCCTCAACCAATGGGCCACCAGCTTTTTTGGTGCTGGGATGGAGACCCCCAGAGATTAGGGGAGGTCTCAGAGGGTGAGCTGGAAGGACACAATCCTGCACAGAAAACTTGGATAGGAGCCAGTAGCTGCCAGTCAAGGTTGCCAATATGGGGCTGCATAGATCAAGACCCCAATTAAAAGTCGGGCCATTTCCTAGACTGTTGTTCATAGTCGTAGGGTGGACAAGTAGGGTGACATGAGACCCGTAACTGCCCTCAGGGAGATCCCAAAGCACCATGCCCCTCACTCAGCTGTACAAGCAGGATGCACCCCACCCCATCAAAGAAAACTCCCTGCGTGCGGACACACACGCTGATACAAGGTGCCAGTTACTAAAATAAAACTAACTGCCTCTGGGATATGCCATTCTGCCCGCTCCAAATTCTCCTTTCGGGATCCAAAATACTACAACCTATTTTTAAAGCCTCTGCTTGGGGGCCTTTCCTTTTGGGGGACAGATCAGGTTGCAGTGCTCAGCTGTTTCAGGTTCCCAGCCCTTGGCCATGTGCTCTCTCTCTCTCTCTCTCTCTCTCTCTCTCTGCCTTTTTTTCCTTCCCACCCCCAATATCACAAGAGAAACCAGAAAAATGGGGGACATCTGGAACTGATAGCAAAGACGACAGCTTCCCACAGGAGAAATTAGCCCAGGGTGAGATAACCAGAATAGTTTGTTATTTTTATTTATATGCTTCTGAAATGCATTCACAAATGTGTGGTTTAAACCAGAGGAGTGGGGGAGGTAAGGACTTGCTATATCTCCTACGGATAGTCATTGTAAGTGGGCAAGGTCAATCTGCAGTGAGGGAGGGTTAAGCATTCAGTATATGCTCAGAAGCATCATCATTTTTATGGTATCTCAAATCTGTCTCTCCACCAAAAGGGAATGGCCAAAGATGTACGGAGAGGTAGCTCTAAATGGATATCCTAAGGAAGAAGCAGGACTACTAGAAGGGCAGAGAGTCGAGAAAGCTACTTTTAAAGAAGTAATTCATTCTCATTACCTATTGTAGTATTTGAAAAGTAACTCATTGATGCTATTTGTTGTAGTGTTTAAAAAGCAACTCATTGCATTGCTTTGCACATTATTTTAATAACTTTTAAAAAATTAGATTTCATAAAAAAATGGCATAAACCTGTAAAATCCCTGGTGAAAATGTATTTGAAAATGCCACAAAATGACTTAAAAGGTAATTTAAATTTTAAAATACATTTTTGTTACGCACGCAATAGACTAACTTTGCTATCTCTCAGTACATTATCGTTAAAATCTCAGTTTGTTATACCCAGTCTTCATTAACCCCTACCCCCAAATTACAGGTTACTGCATTACTTGTAATTTGTTACTTCTAAGTGTTGTGCATCTTTCTGTCTATACATTATTTTCTCTGAATTCTTTTCTCTATTGTTTTCTTTAAAGAAAGTATTTAAAAGGATGATTTGGAAGGTACAGTCTTATCAGAAAGAGAGCATTGGAAAGGGTGAGCTAAGACCATCACCCCCAGGGTGATGATTCTCCTCCTAGCCTTGAGGTTTAGTTGATTTACTCAAAGGCTTTGGGCAAATCAGCTGATCTCAGTTTCCAGGAGATAAAAGGTTTATGTCAATCACTGAAGGGCAGGGCTTTACGCCAAATCCCGCAAGGGCTTCTGTATAACACCCAGTTGTGGCTTGCACATAAGCTGTGGATCAGGACTGGCCCTACCGTTGGGTGTTGTGCAGCAGCCACTTCTGGTGGTGCATGTTAAAAAAATGAAGCGGGTAGCAAACACAAAGCCATTCTCTGTGAGCCCTCCAGAAATTCTCTGGATACATTGAGAGACCTCATGGACTACTGAGTTGCCGTGTTGTGAGTATTGAAGTTAAGAATCAACTTCCTAGATCAAGTCACAGTCTGTATCACATGATGCAGTAGCAAAAATGCATAGGATGCTATTGGGACAGCAGTGGGTCTGGGATGTTCTTAGGAAAACCTTTTGAGAAAAATCCCACTGAGCCGTCTGTGGTGAACAGGATAGATATTGTGAGGGTGCTGATAACATGTAACTTCACTCATTTGGAAGCTCTGCAACTGAGTAATTATGAACAGTTTGTATTTTATCTTACAAGAGGGTTTAACCCTTCAAGGGATCCAAAAGCAGAGCCAGGGGTACCAGCTTGTGACACCCCCTGAGTGACGTGGCCCCACAGGGTCCTCGCAGTGGTGGCAAGTGCTTATTGGACTCTTGTCCATCATAGATCTGTGTGTTCCCACCCTATTTTCGCTTTTCTCTAACCAGTTACCTATATGATCAAGTTTTGAGGGGACAAGTATTTTATTCTCCTCTTGGTGTTGCTTATTTATACTGCTTTTATTGCAATTTAGCAGTATTAACATATTAATTCTGATGCTTGCCATTTGTAATTTGTAATTTCTGTTGTGTTCTTTATATGTAGCCCACTGGCAACCCTAAGGTCTTGAAAGCACAGGGTATAAAATGAATGAAATCATCATCTTAATTACAAACATGCCAGCAATTGCAAATTGGGAAAATGGCAGAAGTGCTATAATATGGCAGGGAACTGCATGAACTGTCACGCTGATGGTTTATGATTCCTGCCAAAAGGATTGCTTAGCTACACCTGCCTTTTACTGTGCATTCTTGGGAAAGGAAATCAGCTTCCAGCCAACTGCTGTGAGAACATATGTTATTGTGCAAGGATCAATCGGCTGATCATTAGCTGCCCAGGCAGAAGCGGCAGGACCAAAGTTTCATCGGGGTCTACAGCTGATACACTTCATGGATAAAGCTGTCGCAACCCTGGTTGGGAAGCCTATGGCTCTAGAAAACCCCTGAGAGTGGGGGTTAGAAATGTAGGGTGTGTGTGTGAAGAAAATGCCTGTCTGTAGGACAAAAGAGAAGACAAAAATACTATCAAACACCCCCACCCATTTTGGGTTGAACTAAACAATATTTTTATCCACGAAGGCTTTCATGGCCGGGATCTAATGGTTGTTGTGGGTTTTTCGGGCTCTTTGGCTGTGTTCTGAAGGTTGTTCTTCCTAACGTTTCGCCAGTCTCTGTGGCCATGGGCATCTTCAGAAGACAGAACTCTGAAGATGCCGGCTGTCCTCTGAAGATGCCGGCCACAGAGACTGACGAAACGTTCGGAAGGACAACCTTCAGAACACAGCCAAAGAGCCTGAAAGACCCACAACAACCAATATTTTTATCATTTTCTGCTGCTGGTGGTGCAGCCACCCATAAGTAGTAAAAGACATACATTTTCTCATAGCATTTATATTTTATCACCTCCATATCTTGTCTTTAGCGAGCTTTATTCTGTGATCAAATCATGGGCAGATAAGTAATTTGCAAGTCCAGTTGCTCAGGCATCTAATTTTTAAAGAGATCCAGTTATGGGAAGGAAAACATATTGATACTGGGAATACACATTCCTATTGACTTTTCCTGGGGTGGGGGGGGAGAAAGATCAAAATGAACAGGGTGAAGCAGAAGAGGAGGGTCATCTCTTCTAGCCCAGCAATCAATAAAAATGTTACTGTGACCAACTGCAAGAGGAACAGGTGTTTTGCTGGCATGAAACCGATCCCTGCCAGTCCTCCTGTACCAAGCTCATTAGCGTGACTGTGGAGGTGTGAAAAATGGCGGCAGTGGTGCTGAGAATCATCCCACCTGTCTTCCTGAAGGCCAGAAAGCTTCACTGCTGGCAAAAACATGACACCAGCCAGCCTGAGAAATTTGCAAATTTCCACCGGGTCACTATGCAGACTTTCTCTCTTCTTCTTTAGATATTCAGTTTTCTCTCTAAAGAAGAAATGCTGACATTGAAATATGCCTTTCTCTTAGTTCAACAAAGCACTGCCGGAACCTGGGAAAGTTCTGGGTTTGATCCACAGTTCCCAGAATCCGTCACTGACCATGCTTCCAAAGCAGCTTACGGGTGTGTGGGGATTCTTGGTTGAGACTAAAGCCAATTCTTAGGAATTCCAGCTTCTACTTATAGGCTGCCAGTCAAAACTTACCAAAAATGCAATTCAAACGTCATGCTGCAAAGCTGAATTTTCTTTTTTCTTTCTTTTTGATTTTGGAGACTAAAAGAGTGAGATTACACTCGAGAAATTGGAGTTATGGTCTAGAAAGTTTGTGAGGCACATACAGTACACAAACCAACATTTTGTAGCCCACAGGATTTATTATAGACCTTGTGTTTTTGCATTTCTTTCTTCTCCAGAGAACTGAACCAGTGAAATCCAGGGAGTAGAGGAGAGGTTTGGGTGACTAGGTCTTATAACCTCTGGATGGATTGGAATGGGGGAAGCCACCTACTCCACGAGGTCATGCCACTCCATAAAACCCGGATTCTTCATTAAAACACTCCTCCTTCTCCTGTTCTTTAGACACGGTAAGGCCAGGGGGGGATGGCTTCATGACTTCAATCTTGTGTGGTCTTTGTTTAAAGCTGTTTTAAAATTGGAGAGCAATGTGGCATCATCTATATTTATTAATTGTTGTCATGGCGTGCATGCCTGGTGTGGCCTCTGGTTGCATATCACAATAAGCGATGGTATGTATTCAGCATTGTCTGTTGTTTAAGCCATGAATTGCACAGAAGTTGAATGAACTAGCTTTTCTTCCTCAGTTAGCTTTAATGCTCTTCTTTTGGTATTGGTCAGTGCTGGTTTAGGATAGGTAGCTAGGAAAACACTCCAGGGATAAACCAGACTTCCTGGTTTAAGCTATGATTTAAACAAACCATAATTCAGAAGCCAACAAGACATAGGTTCAGCTGGTGGTTAGCGGCTAGTTGGTAAACCACAGCTTGTTAGTAGAAATAGGTCTGCACATCACAGAAAGCCAAATTTCAACAAATTGAACCATTTCTTGTGAAATGTGAACACTTTTTCTATACAGAAGATACAAAGTGACTAGTTGGGTGGTTAACCCTAGAAAGGAAACTCCAGGGAGTGGGAATTCTGTGTCACACTTTGATCCAAAATAAGAGGGATAAATATCAGGAAGGAGACATTCTGTTAAAATACGTAGGGCTCAGGTAGCTCATGAAAAAATGTTTGGTATTTATCCTATGGTTACTTTGGAAAGAGAAGAGGGGACAAGTTGCCAAAGATGTAACAATTTACCTACTGTTACCCTAAATACTGCTCTTAACTTCTGAGAGTTAGAAATGAAAAGAGCTGGCTGGGAATTGGGGAACCAAATGGTATCTCTTGGAGGTAAAAAGATTTGTGCTCTTTGCAAGCATATTTTCGGAGGAGGATAAGCTGCAAGGCTGGCCAAACAACACACTCAAAATGAGAATGCATGTTGATTTCCATCTTCCAGTATCTTCCAACTGCAAGATCTTGCGCTGCAACTCTGAGTACGTGGCCTCCACCCTTAACTTGCGTGGTCCCAACAAGAATGCGGCCTACTGCAATGCCTTGCGCTCCTACTCCCGCTGCACCCGCAGGACAGCCCGCACCTGCCGTGGAAACTTGGTGTACCACTCTGCCGTCCATGGCATCGAGGACCTCATGATCCAAAACAACTGCTCCAAGGAGGGTCCGACCTCACTGCCACGGCCTCCTGTGCCAGCACCCAACCGCCAGACCTTCGCCTCCCTGGACATCTGTGACTATGAGAAGAGTTTTGCCTATAAGCACGGCAGGCCCCCCACCTATCAGCACTGTAGCACATTTGGGGACCCTCACGTGCGGACTTTCCGTGATGAATTCCATACATGCCGGGTAGAGGGTTCCTGGCCCCTCCTCGACAACAACTACTTGTTTGCTCAGGCGACAAGTTATCCTGTAGCAAAAGGATCAAATGCCACAGCAACCACCAAGGTAAAAGCTGTTTCTTGAGTGAATAGAAACGGAGGTTAGAGATAGCCTGTAGTTAGAGCTCAATGCATGTTAATGCTGCAGAAAAGTGACGGGAAGCAGTCTTTCAGTGTTTCTCTAATCATCATTTCTGGCCTAAGGCTAGTGTGTTTTCCCCCAAGGTGCTCCTTTTAATTTGGAGAGATAAAGTACTGTAGCTGGAAGCACATCGGTGGTATCAGGACAGAGGGCCTTCAACGGGACAACTCCCTGCAGAGATAAGTTGTGGCATCAGTCCCCTCTCTGTTGTAATATTGCTGGCAGGCAAACACCTGATTATTCGGGGAAGACTTCAGATACATGCTAGTCTCTTTCAGAATGGACCTTTTACTTATTTCCCTCTTGCTTTTAAGTTGTGTCTTAAATTGATTCCCCCCTTTACATTTTAAGAGTTTCTTTTTCATTTGTATTTTATTATGGACTTCACTTGCCAGCCACTTTAAGCTTCATTGTTTTTTGTTTGTTTGTTTGTTTTATAAAAGAAAGGTTTGAGATAGGCAGATGAAAAAATAGGGGAGGATAGTGTGGGTCTCGGTTCTTCCTACTCTTCGGGAAGCCTGGGAAAGTTGAAGAAGCTGTTTCCCTTACAGGCCTCTCATTTGCTCATAGGCTGATTACTGTCTTCCTCAAAACTGAAAAGTAAACAAAAGGATCTGGCCCAAGAAGAGGAGGAGTTCTTGTCTGAGAATAGTACATTTTACTCTAGGGGAGAGAGCCCAATTCAGTCAGTTGTATTAAAACAAACAACTCAATTTAACTCAATTTAAAAGCACCTCAGAGGAAAAGGAACAATGACAGTGCTGGTCTGTTAAAAGTCCCTTTACAAGCAGGCAGCCCATCAATTGCCAAAGGATTCCTGAAATGAAAAGCTATTTGGCTGTAGGAGAAGGACAAGTGGGTAGGACCCTACCTAACTTCCCTCAGCAGGGAGTTCCGCAGCCTAGGAGCAGCCATAAGGAAGGCCATTTCTCATACTGGCCTCAGACATGCCCATGAAGTTGGCCATACCAAGAAGAAAGTCTCCCGTGGGTATCTTCAAACTGGGGGAGGCTCATAATGGGAGAGATGCTCTTATAGACAGGGCTGGTCCCAAGTCTTCCTCCTCTCTTTTCTTTTCAGCTTACCATCATCTTCAAGAACATGAGGGAGTGCATTGACCAGAAGGTCTACAAGGCAGAAGTAGACAACGTGCCAGCAGCTTTTGAGGATGGGTCAGTGAACGGAGGTGAGAGGCCTGGAGGAAACAGCTTGAGCATCCATGAACGCATGCCTGGGCAGCATGTAGAGATCCAAGCCGCGTACATCGGCACCACCATCGCCGTGCGCCAGGCAGGGAAGCAGCTTTCCTTCTCCATAAGAGTGGCTGAGGAGGTGGCCCAGTCCTTCACAGAGGAGCAGGACCTCCAGCTGTGTGTGGGAGGCTGTCCCCTCAGCCAGCGCATCTCTCGCAGCGAGTGCCCCTGCAGCGATGGCACCATCAGTGCCCAAAAGGCCCAGAGGTTGTGCAAGGAGAAATTGCCAGTAGAGGACATCTACTTCCAGTCCTGTGTCTTCGACGTGGTGACCTCAGGTGACGCCAATTTCACGCTGGCAGCCCGTGGCGCTTTGGAAGATGCCAAAGTATTCCTCCCAGATGCAAAGAAACTTCACCTCTTCCAATCTGGTGCTGCTTCCTGGAGCAGCAGCTCATCCATCTTTCTCCTCCTCCTCTTCATACCTATTGTTTCTATTTTGCAGCAGCACTTTTAAAAGTCCTTATGAACTAGTGGTTAGTTTGTGCTATGATGGTGGACAAGGCTCAGTTCGCTGGAAGGGTGGCATGGGCACTGTGAAAATACATGATCTAGATCTGAATATAAGAGGATGCCGGGTTTCGGACTGCAAGTTAAGGAAAATGCACATTTCTTGTGGTTACAATGTTTTTCCACTATGCACATCATTCCTTCCAAGTTCCATGCCCAAGCAATCAGACTGGGAAGTGAAAGTTGTCTTTGCCTCCCAAAGACCGATCACAGAACAAAAGTAACATGCGGAGTGAGGTAAATTCAAACTAGATTTCCCCCCTTAAAACAGCTCCACTTTTAATGATCTGTTAACTGTATTATGTAATTATTACCTCAGTTAACTCTGAATAAGTGGAATTTAGGGATGGGCTGAGATTAAATCAACAGCAGACACCCTGGGCTTTCAAAGTATTTGGGAGAAAACTTCTGAATGTACAAAACCTGTATAATTTGCAACAACTGATATCTTATTGAAGACTTGTAAAACCATGAAGGATAATAAATTAAGAAGTTAAATATTTAATATATTAAAGTTGAAGAATTTTAAAAGAAGCTAGCCACTTTATTGGTTACTACGTAGTAGTCATTATCTCCCACAAAGACTGTGAATTATTGGTTACTATTATCAACTGTCATCAACCACTGCTGATTAGTGCTAATGGAAGCCAAGAAAATTAGAAATCCAGACTTCTAATGAGTCTGGAGTGTGTACATGTGTATAGCATGCTACCAGCAAAATCTGGAAGCATTTCAGTGCTCTGATTCTCTCAATCCACAAATAAAAAATGGATAACCGCCTGTCAGATCTGCTTTGATTTGGATTCCTACAATACGCATGGGGTTGGACTCAATGGCCAATTCAATTCTATTCTATGATTCTATGAAAACCCTTTTAATGGGCTTAGCTTCTCTCTGAGAATGTGAAACTTCTTATGAAAGTAGTCCTCTACTACAAAGCAAAATCCCAGTCTTACTTTTGGGGATGCTAAATGGTTAAAACCAGCTTATCGGATGCATAGGGTGAGTTCCAGAAAAAAGTTCCTACATTTCTGTATGCGGAAAATGAAAGAGCATAGAAGGTTGAAAGGAGAACTTGGAAGTAATAAAAAGTTTATAAGCACAACAAAACGGGAGAGAAGACCATGTTGCCTCTCATCTCTACATGTAAATAAGACTCTTTTAGAGTAACAAGGGCATAACAATGTTATATCTCAAATGTACTGTAAAAAGTGGGAACAAAGCAATTTTACTGGTAGAATGAATAATGTTTTCTGGTTATCTTTAAAGGACATATTTGGCATTTTTATAGGCATTTAGGGGGGATTTTTGGGAAGTTTAATGCCATGTTCTAATCAATAATAAGGGCTTTATTTAAAATAAAAGTAACTAGAAGTAAAAAGTAATGAAGCAGTTAATTACTTAACTGTAATCAGTAATAGCAAACACTACAGTGAAAATCAGGAACAAATTGCTTTCTAAAAGTAATTTTCAGAAAGTGAGAGGAGTGTACTTATTAACACAACAGAAGTGGTTTATAGAACCTTTATCGTCTCTCCAATCCTATGAAGTCCCTTTCTCTGCTGTTAGCAGTAGCAGCCTCTGAATTGCCTGTATGTTGGCTTTGCTAATCCACAAGCGTTTGGCATTAAAATACATCTATTTTTGAAGCCCTCATTTCCTGTCATCTGTTTCTCATATGAGTTGGCTAGTTTGCAACAGGTGAGACTAAAAATAACTTAGATGGCCCTCCTCTTCTACTCCAAAACCCAAATATGTATAAAGAGGAGTGTTAGGGGTTCAGCACAAGGCTGGACGGGGTGGGAGTCAGATGTCTCCCCATAAACCTTCCCTCTTCCCGGCTTGGGCCCAATCCAGCACATCCTGAGTAACATCCTGTACAATTTTTCCCTTCTTGTGCTATGTTTTTGATAGGGGCAGCCCCAAACATGTGAATCTAAGCTTAAAGTCTTAGCCCGGCAGCGTAGCCCTTCAAGGAACTTCTAACTCTTGCAAGAGGTTTTAACACAAAGCCAAGGTGCCTTTTTAATATTGTATTTTGTTGGGCTTTCCATGTTTGGCATCAAATATACTTTATGTTCCTGTCTCTGTACAAAACTAGTGTCCTTCTTTGGTGAGCACACAGAAACACAGACACAGACACAGACACACACACACACACTCCAAGTACAACAGGACAGACTGACGGATTGCAAAGACCCAAGTAACCCACGGAATGCTACTAGTTTATGGAATAAGGCAACCATTATGGCCTTTTTCTAATTTTGTGCAAAAACTACTTGAGAAATGTGTGAATGAATTCCAGGACTATCGCAACAGAAATCTTGTTGTCTTGCAGTGACTGATGTTGGGGAGAAATGCATTTTAGCTGTCTTGTTTACTGCTCAAGGATGAATCAAGAAGGATCTACATTCTTTCATGGACTCTAGTCTACCTCATCAGGTGCTTGCAGCTGAAGAAGTAGGTAACAATCCACAAAAGCTTATTTTCTAAATATTTCTGAAACACTGATTGCCCCAAAATATATCCAGAACAATAAGAGCTAGCAGTATGCAGTTTTACACAGAGACTACTGATTGCCCAAATTAAATAAGTGAATTGGTTTTAATTTGCAACTGGCTTTTCTAGGGGCCCAGCTGCACTCCTTCCTTCTTGGGCAAAGCTCTTTTTCTCTCTCTCTCTCCTGAAAACCCGGGCTCCCAATTCAGCAGCTGTTTCCTGTGTTACCGCTAGATGTCGCAAAGAAATAAAAATTGGTTGCAGTGCCTTGTTGACAGCTGATGGAAAGACTGGACCAAGGATTTGGACACCAGGATGCAAGTCCCTTCCTAGTTATGGAAACCTAAGAGAGAGAGAGAGAGAGAGAGAGAGAGAGAGAGAGAGAGAGAGAGAGAGAGAGAGAGAGAGAGTGTGTGTGTGTGTGTGTGTGTGTGTGTGTGTGTGTGTGTGTGTGTGTGTGTGTGTGTGTGTGTGTGTGTGTGTGTGTGTGTGTAACAGTACACCACTTCCTAAGTACATTATATATATGGAAATCAGAAATACTTGCCCACAACCTGTTTTGAGAGGTTTTAAAAAGAGCTTATTATAAACATTTTTTTTAAAAACCCTTACACAAGTCCATCTTTAGAAAAGGGTTAAGCCTCCCATACGTCACACCAACCACCACTGCAAGAGGGACTGTGTGCCATGAGACAGCATGCTTTAAAAGTCTAAGAACGGAATCATCATCTAGAATAACAATAATGGACACAAGCCATGATGGAAAGCAGACACTGAGAGTGCAGAAGAAGTTTGTAACATCCTAAATAGTCCGAAGTGTTCCAGGATTTCACTGGGAGGTTTCTGTTGGATGCCCTTTTGCCCTTTGTGTCCACAATGCCTGTCCTCTCTCTGGATTTCCCCATCCATGCACCAAGGTCGGGTTGATGGGAAATAAAAAGGCAGACAGCCAAAACCAGAAAAGATTCGGCATTTCTTCCTCTTTACTTTGCTGCCCCTGAATTCTGCCTTTGGAAACTCCAAGGAAGCGGAGTTGCTTGAGCAGGTGAGTTAGGAAAAAAATTTCCCTCTCCCCCCTCCCCACCCATGCTGTACTGTATAAATTTAGGCTAACAACTCCCAAACACTGGAAGTTGTTCTTTCTGTAGGGAGAGCACAATAGCCCATCAGGTGAGCTTTCTGATCCAGTAGAAACAAATGAGATATGGATTCCCAAAATTTATTCTGCAGTGCCCTGTCTGCCGTTTTCTGCCATGCATAGTTTTATTTTTGAGTTCTGCCGGAAATGCATTCAATGGATTTACAGACTATTCTGCCCTTGTATCTGGAGCAAAACCTTAGAAAACAATTTTTAAAAATTCTCTGTAGAGCAGCAGACTTTTCAAGAGTCAGATTCAAGAGCTGAAATCTTAGTTTTGCTCTCCACAACTGACTGTAAAAAGGACTCTTAACAGAGACTTAAGCCCATTTCCATTCTGGGACATGTTGCTTTTTCTCTTTTTTAAAAAACATTTTGTACTGTCCCCCTCATGGATTTTATAAAAATTTATACCTACTGGGGCTATTCTCCATACATCTGATGAAGTGGTCTGGAGTCTATGAAAGCAGATGCCAAATAAAACACACCACATTTTAAAGTGCAATGTTGTTCTGTTGTAACACAGTTACTCCTCTCTCACCAGAAATATCTGCACTGTTGGTTATTGATCCAACCTTCACCAAAACAAATTACTGTTACCAATAAACAGTTTCAAAATTCAAACCAAGAAAACATCACAATCAGTTTTAAAAGTATTTTCATTCAAAAGAGAAGCAGGAGATTCAAACTGTCCATATAGATCTTATTTGTTTGTGGCTGTGGGCATACTTACGATTTGAATAGATTTCTGCTGAAACTTTTTAAAAATCAGGTTCAAGTCTCTTTGTATTCAAACCAGTGGCCACATTCACATGAACTAAATGGAAATTGATTTATTTATGGCGATTTAAACCAGTTTTGGCATCTACACTGCTGAAATCAATTCATTTTCACTAAAACCACATTGAATTACTTTACTTAGAGCAGTCTGATTATTTCCGTCTGCTGTCCTGAGTTACAGGCGTTACAGAAGAGGTGGCTTGCTTGCTTACGGGCAAGACGGATTCTTACAAAACAGATCTTTGATCTTTCTGCACAGAAAAATGAAGGGGCTTGTGGTTGTCCTCCTCTGTGTGGCTGTGTTTCCTAGAGGCCACTGGTGTGGTAAGTGTGGATGTGTGTTGTTTACAATGCACAACAACAATAACAGCAATCATATAATGGTGAAATCCACAAACTAATTTTCAATTGAATTCTTACGTGCCACAGGACATACAGTAAATGCTCTCACTCTTCCTCTTTTTCATAAAATCCTCAGTTCTTCCTCTCTAGCCTTATAATTACTGCCCTCTGCACAGATATCAATGGCTGTGTTACCTCACTGAAGCGGGACATCCTGAAGTTGATGGTGAAATGGGAAGATGCTACTTGTCTTCAGAACCAGCAAGGCCTGCCTCCGAACCTCCTCCAGACTTTGCCTCGAAGCTGCAAAGAAATCAAAACAGCATTAGAAGGAGCTGCAGGTGGGGTGAGCTACAACAGGAATCTGTTAGATAAAGACTCACCAATAAAAATAATGTATTGATTCACATTTTGCTGACAATGAGGGAAACATTAATCTTAGGGTGGAAATACTCTTACAAGGAGTGGGATCCATCACAGTCCCTTCCAGAAATTAGAATAATGTGGAGAAGGATAGCTCCATATCATTGTGGTTCTCTATCTAGGGTCCTAGAGATGGCAGCTTCTATATTTGGTTTTGTCAATGGGGGCTTTTGTCAATGGGTTTTGCAGAGACTCAACTTAGACTTTATGGCAAGCCGTTTCCCTAGGATTGGTTTGCCTCTTGTGGTGTGATTTGCTGAGACTTGCATCTCTGGGGAATCAAACGTGCAAGTTAAGTTTGCAGTTACATGCCAGTGACCAATATGCAGATCCCGAAAAGCTCGGTGCTATGCCAGATGGATACTTTTGATATTTGAAAATGAGTTAATTGTAAGAAACACACATTCCCCATAATGTCTAATTTGAGTCTTCAGCCTGTTGCCCAAATGAAATCAAAGTCAACCTTCTCAACAGAGCAAGACTTATGACTTTCAAAGCCTAGGGTTGTTGTTTTGTTTTTAAACAGATGGATTGTATTTCCTGAGCACAGAAGATGGTGAGATATACCAAACCTTCTGTGACATGACTACCCATGGAGGAGGATGGACACTGGTGGCCAGCATCCATGAGAACAACATCTATGGAAAGTGCACCTTGGGAGATCGTTGGTCTAGCCAGCAGGGGAACAATGCTAATTACCCCAATGGTGAAGGTCACTGGGCCAAAAACTCCACCTTTGGAACAGCTGTAGGCTCAACCAGCGATGACTACAAGGTGAGGCTGTAGACTCACTAGACCTTGACAGGCAAATGGAGCGGTTCCCCTGGCCTTTTTACTTCGTTTGCCAGCCCATTCCTCAAATTAAGATTTCAGTCACCAAATGACCATTTACCAACACTTGCTAACCAAAGACTGGGGGGATCTCTAAGGTTGTCCAATTTTAGCGACACATAAGTCAGAAGATAGATTAGGGGGCAGTGTTTCAAAAAGAGGCTCACCAGCTGGATAGCTAAATCGAAGGACACAAAGAGTGCAATGCACTGTTTGAGAGCGTCACGAGCCTGTAAATGTTAAGAAATTAGTTACTTCAGACAAACCCAAAGCTACTTCGAAGGGCCTCAGGCAGACATGATGATGGGGTTGTAGTCACTGCTCCCTACAAGAATTCATACCCACATGCTCTGTGAGAACTTCAGTGGGATGAATAGGTGGGGCTCAAGGTCTTCGTAACTTAGAGAGATGCAACTTCTCAGAATTTTTTTCTTTGCAGAATCCTGGCTACTATGATCTTCAAGCGCAAGATATGGCCATATGGCATGTTCCCAATAATAGCCCCATGAAGGAATGGCGTGATGCTGCCATCTTGAGGTATCACACTGAAACCGGCTTCTTCAATGTAGAAGGAGGGAACCTTCTCAGGCTCTATCAGGTATTTTCCAGATAGTTAATATTTGAGATAGTAATGGTAAAACTAGATGTTAAGAGGAATGCATATTCAATTAATCAATTTTTACCTCTTATAATGGGATTTCATCTGAGATCCATGCCTTGACAATCAGACTTGCAAACTAAGGTGTGTTTACCTTCTAACAACCAATTGGGAAACAAAGCATGCTAAATGCAAGGTGTGGGAGTGAAGAAAAAACATATATTTAAAAATATGCTAAGTGCATTGTCTATTTGACTTTGAGGGCTGCAGTTAGTCAGGAGCCCTCATACAAAAAAGATGGAATCCAGTTGAATGTCTCAGAAGCTGGGAAGCCGAACATACCCATTAGGAAGTATTTAGCCTGGTTGGGTAAGTACTGGGACTTATCTATTCTGGCGGGAAATACAGCAGCCCATATCTTGTCATTGGCTGAATTTTAAATAACACCAGCCAAAGATGCAAGTCTCAGCAAAATAAACTAGACAATATATTCATGCAGGATTCTATACAAGCATTTACAGTATCTCAAAACCTACAGAAAGTCTTAAGAAACCTTAAGTACCATTTTATTCAGACTAAGCTCTCATGGATTGTCATCTGCTTCATTAGAGGTATCAACCTGCACTCCATTAAACTTTTATGTCAAATAAAACTTGTTAGTCTTTAGGTGCAACAAAGCACTGTTGTTTCTCCTGTAAAAGGCTGGGTTTAATCCTCCACTGGCAAATCAGAAAACAAAGCAAGCTAAATTGAAGCTGTAAAGGTGAATAGCTTATAGCCGCTTAAGCATCTCAGGGACTCACAACATGGGATGCTGATCCTCTTTTCCCAGACGATGTTCTTCATAGCAACCTTATGTCCTTTATTAGGCATGTCTCTACAATTAGATAAAGAAAAACAGCCTTTACACTCGAGGTATACTGTAGTTCCATTGAATTATAATGTTTTTCCATAATTATACCTTTTTTTGACAGTTGAGACACCACTGCTTCTAGACAGGGGAATCAGGATTCCATCTACCTAAGCCATATGTGTGCATTCAAATTCAGGCACACGTAAGGACTCACACCACTGAGGCTTCACCTAATTTGCTCTGACTGCTTAAGCTAGACAAGACAAACTATTTTTCACTTGCTATTTCATTTCCAGCAATACCCAGTGACGTATGGCATTGGCTCCTGTCCAGCTAACAATGGCCCAGTTGTACCTGTTACATATGATTTTGGTAATGCTCAGCAGACATCCTTCTATTACTCTCCAAATTCCAGACGTAAGTTGGCTCCTGTGTTTCTCATGTCTAAGTGTCCCACGGATTTAACAAAAACCTGGTGTCAGCTTGAGTAATTCTATTAGAGAACCGCAAGAAACTACAGATATCTGTAATAATCAGACAGCAATACTGTCAACTTGCAAGCTGGCTAAAATAACTGCAATTTGATAACACATAAAATGTTTTGAATATCTTTTGAATATGCATACCCTCTTACCATAGACTTCATAATGTTCCAGATTATCTTAAATTGACCTCCTCCCTTCTCATTTATTTCCCATGTCTCTTCTAAATCTTTTTGAAATTTTTCAATTAGGTTTGGATGCCTAAAAATATTTGTATCAATTTTCCACCTGTTTACCTCCTTATAATCACATTTAAACATCAATTCCATATTCACTCTGGCATGGTCCGATATTTGTATGACTTCAATACCTGTATCATTTACCCTAGGCAGTAAGTCTTTAGATACAAATATATAATCTATTCTTGAATATGTATTATGCACCTGTGAGTGGAAGGAGAATCTTCTTTCATTACCTTTTAATTCTCTCCATAAATCTTTCAAATCTGTTTTATTTATTAATCTATTTAATATTGTACATTTAATTTTCCCTTCTCCATTTCACAACTTTGATTTGTCTTTCTTCAAATCCATTACCACATTAAAATCACCTGCTAATATCACAGAACCTTTCCTGAATTTATCCAACCTTCTCAATATATTTTCAAAAAATTCCTCCTGTCTCTCGTTAGGTGCATAAATCTTTTGAATATTTTAAGCTTCTCGCCAACATGGCCACGATTCCTGCCATGACAGTTAACGTAGCATCAAACCACTGCAACTGCTTAGTGTAAATATATTTTTATTTATGTTTTTTTTTTTAAAAAAAGCCTTGTTTTCTCAGGTGAATTTGTTGCTGGCTTCATCCAGTTCCGAGTGTTTAATCATGAGAAGGCTGCTTTGGCTCTCTGTGCTGGGGTTAAAGCCACCGGTTGTAACACAGAAACCGTAAGTAGCTAGACCAAAGGTCAGCAGGCAAAACAACTTGGAGCCTGCTTGTTTATTTAGTCCTGTAGCATGGATGACCTGGCTCTTGTGCCTAGCCTCTCTCTATTTCCCCTTTTTTAGTTCTGCGTTGGAGGAGGAGGCTATATCCCAGAAGGCGCTCCCCGGCAGTGTGGCGATTATGCTGCCTTTGAGTGGGATGGCTATGGTACACACACCGGCTGGAGTGTTTCCAAACAGTTGTTGGAATCTGCAATGCTCATCTTTTATCGATAAGTGTGGGAAGGGCAGTAATCAAAAAAAATCAGAGCTGCATCCCAGAATGGTGGAAATTTCTTGCTTCTAGTGTTTCTGCAAAGCTTATGAGGCCAATAAAAATGTGAATAATATCAGCCTTCCGAGTCAGTGACATTTACTTCTTGCTGGGATAATCTTGTTAGTCTGATCAGATGTCAGCCTCGTTAAAACTTTAGGCTGCAGATTTATGCAGCATTAAATGGTTTAAGGCTGCCAGCTCAGTGGCATCACAATGCCTGAGATTTTAAGGCTAAAACTGAAGACTGGGCATGTTCTTGTGAAGTCACAAAGCCCAAGGTAGGGTGGTTGGGAACAGGATGGCTTCAAATTCAGGGCCATCAGGCTCTGGAAGTTGTGGGGTGGGTGGGAGCCCAGTAAATGAGCCCAAAATCTATGTAAAATACAACTAACCAGGTAATATATTATGAAGTCGGAAGTGAAAATGTTTTTTTCTCTTATATTTTTAACAATATTTTTTATATTCTGGGGTCGGGGTAGGGCTTGACTGTTTTCTTTTATGCTGGAAACTGCCCAGAGCAATAGCAAAGCCACTAGATGGCGTAGTATAAAAATATAATAAATAAACAAATAAAACATACAGTATTTTGGTATCAGCCAAGGAGCAAAATGCAGCAGAAGCTGGTAGAGCAGCTACCGCCATTCCGGGGAGAGTTTCTGTTCTTCAAGGCCTCACCTTGACATACATACCTTGGCATACATAGCACAGGGATGTTTTTCTAGGCTCTGGGCTGGTGCAGCTATAGCTGGTGGACAGCACATCACTAGCTCACAAACATTTTCTAATAATAATTTAACTTATTGTCATTGTAAGTACCATATACATGGTATACCCATAAAACAAAATTCACACAGGCACCCAGAGACCAGACCCACATTCTTCCAGAGGATTAAACTGTTTCCTCAACAGGAAAAGGTTTTTCTGCTTAAATAGGCCTACTTAGACCCCAGCTAATCTCTTGCTTGCAGGTGTTCCATAAAATAATAAATACTTATGTGACATCAAGCTGATTTTGACTTATGGCCACCCTTTCCAGGGTTTTTTAGGTAGAAGGACAGAAAGGAAGTTCCATTCTATAGTAACAGGGGGCTGGATTAGAAAGGCTTTTGGCTAGATCCAACACATTCATTTCCAAATCCATTCACTTCATGTCACTGTTATTTGGATGAAGGATTCACAAGGACTAGAACCTTGGGTTGCTCTTTTCCTGGCAACTGCTGTGCCTCTGGATGGGTTCAGTCTCCCTTTCCAAAAAGTTTCAGTTGTTGTTTTGTCTAGTTTTCTTAAGAAAGCAGTAGATTTAAGAGTTGTTGTGGGTTGAGGTATAAACAGGTTTTCAGAGGGGTGTGTGTGTGGGGGGGGTGTGTGTGTTAGCAATGTTGATAGACACACATACTTGATGTTTTACAGATGAATTATATTTTCCAACCTTGCTCTTCAACCACAACCAACCCTCGACATTTACAGCATGGGGGGAACCGGTAGTGAAACAGAAAAAAGCTGCTGATCTGAAGCAAAATCTCCTTATTAGGTTTTTAGAAATTACATACCTATCTGCCGATTCCCTCATTGTGGTTTAGAAAATATCACCTTAAACCAACTCCCCTTCTTCCAGGCAAAAATGTTACTTTCTCCATTAGATAAGAGAGAGCCCCTAACTAGGAGGAAAACATAATACAAAAGAAAATAAGTAAATAAACAAATTAAAACCCCAAACACTATTTTGTGATTTCTGCAAAAGGGTTATTTACTCTTCTCTCTGTCCTTTTTCTGTTTTAAAGCATCCAAACTACATTCGGATGACTGATATCTCTACCAGTGTTAGGCAGCTTTCCTATTGGCTATAGGATTCTGGGAGATGTAGTCCAAACCAGTGTCATTTGCTTAAGATTGGTTTTCCTCTGTCCGCTCTTCTCTCCTTATTTTGCCAGGGTTGTCATGGCAACCAGGCCCAGCCACTATCCTCAGTGCCCTGAATTATGTGTTTGTGTTTTTGGACTACAACACCCAGAATTCCCCAGGAAGCATTACCTGGGGAATTTGGGGAGTTGTAGTCCCAAAACACAAATTCACAATTTTCTACCAGGTAGCATTGCTCTTCCTCATTATTATTTTTAATTACAGTTGCATTTTTAATCTAATCTTTCCATGCTAAACCAATGCATAATTCAGGTTGCAAACGTCATAAATCAGAACAAGGAAAAACAGTTGAGGATTTTTACACCACAAACCTGCCTGCAATATATTTCCTTTTTTTGGGGGGGGGGAAGTGTCAGAAAAATATCACAAAATGCCATGTATTAATTTTTTTAACTAAACTATGGAATTAAAAATAGCTTGGTGTTACTGAGGAAAAAGAGTAGAAATTGCCCCTTTGGACTTAATTTTGTTTTTTAAAGGTTTCGGGTTCATGCCCTCATTCATTTCCGTCAAAAATGTATCAGTGAAAGCTAGAAAAGTATACTGTACTTTGTAAAGCAGTAACTGAAAAACAGAAACAAAAGATAGCAAATATTGACCTTATATATATACTGTATGCAGCAGTAAAGCACGTCTGTGTTAAAAAAGAGAAAGGCCTAATCACCTAATTTTCTCTACTTCGCCCTGTAAATACTGTACAAGAATGTGCCAAGACTTACTACAGGCTGTAAGGATTATCTTTTGAAGGCTCCAGCTCCCCCTTTTAAAAAAATAAAATAAATTCAGAGGCACTCCTGCTTCTGAAGGAGCCCAGGGTGGCTTAAAGCCAAATAAAATAAGGCTGTTTTCTTTAAACGGCCACAAGGCTTTTTTCGCTGTTTTCCTCTAGTGACCAAAGGACAGAAAAACTGAATTTTTTTAAAAAGAAAGCCTTTTGTCACATTCCCCCGCCCCCCGGCGGGTGTTTTTGTGAGCCTTCTCTTTCTGGATATCCCAGAATTTAATTTTGGGCGGGTGGACTATTTTCCTCACCGACGAGGCTTCGTCCTTCTGCTAGTTTCTGAGGCAAAAATTATCAGGGGAACGAGGTTCAGCTGTACCCAAAATGGCTTCGTTCTTTCGTTTCCTTCCTTCCCCTTCTCCCCCCCTCCCACAAAAACCTTGGGTTTTTTTTATTTTTATTTTTTTAAAAAAAAGCTTTTCACAGTTAGGTTATGAAGTGAGGGTTGTGTGGTGTGTGGAGAGGAAAGGGGAGTTAACACTTCATCTAAAACGTTTACATCGAGCACGCTCCTCTTCACTACAGAGTTTGCTGAGGTAAAAATCAACAGAGAGGATTCCTCCCGCCTCTTTTATCTTTTCACGGCCAGGGGAGCCGCCATCTGCTTAGGGAAGGTTTTTCTGCCTCTTCTGTCTTTCAAGTTTTCACTTGTGGCTGGATTTTTTTTATATTATTAAAAAAAGTGTCTAATTAGAAGGCGCTCTTCTAATGTAACGAGAAACAATCTTGAAATAGCGTTTCCTGCCAACGAGGAATGAAACGTCGTTCCCTCGGAAGAAACGGAACGGCAGATGATTAACTTTCGGCTCTGTAGAGCTGCGCATGTGGACTACAATACCCATAACAAGAGGGGGAAGGTACTTCCCCGACTCCAACCTCCATAATTCCTCAGGGAATCATGCCGACCTTTTTTTCTCTCTGCTGAGATAAACATCAGGGGAAAGGAGAGCCATGAGCGCCACCTTGAGCTCAATGGAGGATAAACAGAACAGGCGTTTAATCAAAAGATAAATAATTTGTAAATTATTTCCTCGCCTTCCTGCCTGCCTCCTAATTAGAGAAGCCCAAGGTGGCTTTGCAAAATGACTTAAAAGGAACAAAATGCGGCTACAATTTCCTTCAGAGAAATGGAGCAGGGGCTGATGGAAGTTGGAGTCACTCAAGGAAGATGATGCAAAATCTGAAAACCCAACTAGAAATGCCTCAGGATAAAAGAATAATTAGTCATTTGCAGGTTTGCTTACGTTTTTGGCCCAGATGATCCAAATTCCTATGTTGCAGGGCTGGGAGGAAAGATAATATCTAAGGTATCTCAGCCACCTTAATAATTTTTGTTTTTCCAGCCTCTCTAAAGGGAATTTTATTCCTCCCTGTCTCCCCTGTCAATCTTTGAAATCTTGCATTCCGTTTCTTTTATTTTTATAGGGTTGGTCAGAAAATTAAGGGACATCCCCAAACCCCGGATGCTTGGTTTTGTAGCCCCCCCCCCCAAATAGGAATGTTCCCATCTTCTGCTATAAATGCATAGGATGCAAACACCATCTGGGCTAATATTTGGCCATGGGTGAAATTCAAGACTCCCTGGATTGAGAAAAATGATGTTTGGGAAGAATCTGGCGGAAGCTGGAAAGCTATGCAATACACACCCACATCTTCTTTACTTACTCATTTTCCCCCATGCAATGAACTGCAGTTGCACCTTCTGCTTTTATTAGCAAAAATCCCCCGGGGCTGCAGTTTTGTAAGCCAAACAGAGATGGGACCAAGTCATCTGTCTCTCTGGCCATTTCAAGCAGCAGCAGAAGCCCACAGGTGGCTAAGAATGGCCTGCCTGAGGTTTCATAGTGATGCTAGCCCCAAGGTGCATAGCAGTGAGAAAAATACACCGCTCCAACTCTCTGGCCTCCTGAAGCAGCCTGCGGTTTTTGCACGGCAACAAAGCAACCTGGGCGATTTTATCTCTCAAACACAGCAGGCGCTGCAACCACCATATGTATTTCATTTGATATGTATGCTGTGCTTTCCTACTAAAATAATGAGTGGCATGAATTGCATTCAGATACAGAGACAACCACAACAAAGTAAAAGAACAAGTTTTTTGGGGAGGGTGTTTTGTTTTTTTAAATAGCAGTAACAATAACACCAGTGGTGGAGGTAACTCATTTCAAAAGCCAAGCTCATATTGTGAACATTTGCTTTTGACAAAAGTACTCAGGGCTGTAAAGTTTAGAACTGGCTCTTTGAAAACTAAGTGTGGTTTGGGTATCGTCTTCATAGGCTTTGTGAAAATCATTTATTTCAACCCACAGCTGACCTGACTGTTTGTAAATGCTGGGAATTTCCATGTGCGCAATCCTGTTGAATTCCAGCAGCCTGCCGTTTTTCCTGCTGCAAATATGTCTTCCCTCTTCCTTCCAAATGCACAATGTTCTTTAGCAACTCTTGGCCTCTTAGCGAAAAAAGAGAGAAACTGCTGATGTGAAAAACGTTTTTTTATTCTTGACCTTAACCGTTCCAGGAATGCAGTCTCAGCATCTACTGTATAAATATATCTGTGAATTGACCCCTGTATCCAACATGGAAAACTGTAACACAGAAAGCCATCCTTAAAAAAAAACCAAAAAAACCCACAAGACTTTGCTTGCATGTGGAAACAGAACTGGTTTTCAAGAGAAAACCAGGTGCAAGTCACTCTTTACCAGTTTCATTTTCATTGCAGGCACTGGAGTGGAAATAGTGATAACGGAATGCAAGAAGAAACCGTTCCAGTGATTTCCAGAATAAGTGAGGATACAGAAAGAGAAACCCTTTCTGAACTTCTGCAGGCCTCTTGCATTTCTGCCAACCTACAAGACACAGAGAAAGAAAACAGCAACAAAGATCTAAGTATGATAGTACTTTTTTTTATGTCTCTTTAAAAACTACACTCCTTTGATTTGGAAGTCCTCCATTAATCCATTGTGACAACTTTGTAGTGAGAGGAAATCATCAGGTGAACAGCCCAAAATCTATCCCTTCTAGCAAGGAACTTAGAAACAACAATGATTTTTAATTTTAGGAGAACTCCATGAAGTAGATTATCTTCCTAGCCAACAGTCAAATGATAGAGTAGACCTTTGGTCTAGATGGGTGGGGTATAAATCTAATTTTAAAAAAATAATAAAATAAAATTATACAATGCAGTTAGCATGTCATTAGAAGATGCTTTCTTTCCATTTTGAAACCTCTGTGCCTGAGCAATCGATCTTGCAAAGGAAGCTTAGGCTCACCTTCCCACAAGTCATAAATAAGCTAATTTGCATCATTTCCCCACTCTTCTCCCCCCCCCAATCTGCCCCCTACAGGAGCAGAGGTCTTTTATATCTCAGGGAGCTCGGTTTCTAATTACAGTATGTCCTTACTTTACCATGTAAATTGATCCTAGGATGGGATTTTGACCATATCTACCAGGATCTGTGTTCCGTTTGCCTCAAGGGTTCTCCCAAGGCTAAACTTCCTGCATTTGCAGCTACACTGTGGGTTTGTGGGGGAGAGGGGGCTAAGCCCTACCTAAACAAATTCCTCCTTTCTTGACCAGTTATAGCCTCACCCTATGAGGTGACCTAGTCAAATGAGTGGGTAGGTCTCTGGAGCCCAGCATACTGTATACGGTTGCAGATTTTGCAGTGGGGCTCTGATTGGAAAGCTGGTCAAGTTCCTGGAAAGAGAAAAGAAAATGAAATCAACAAGAAACTAGAAATCCCAGTTTACACATTTTGCAACATGAGAATCTTCTTTTAGAGAAGTTCCCTTCCCCGGTGGTACGTGCCCATCTGTATCAAGAATATTTGAAAGGCAATATTTTCCGCATTTCTCAGCAAGGCAGCTGCTGGAAGTCTTCCTCTTGGACTTGGAGAGGCTGCATTGTTTAAAAAGAACCCACTTTTAGTTTTTACAGAATTACAGAAACAGTCAATTCTTTAGGAATTTGAGCAAGGGGTGGGGACTGAAAAGTCAACAGGAACATAATTAATCACAATAAGTCAAGTCTTGATAAGAGACATCCATCTGCTAAGTGTGATGGGCTCAGCAGGACTTGGTTTGCAAGGCAATCTGTTATTATTCACTGGCTTTCAAAAATGGAGATGCCTCTTTTTTAATTTTAAAACCCCCACACCCCAATCAGAATGCATGTAGACATATATATTTTGAGAGAATAAGTTTTAAAGTGCCCTTAATCATTAAGTAGTTCCATGTGGATTTCTTTTTTAATGTAGATGAATGCAGAAAGAGGATGGAATGGTTTATCCTCAAACTCCAAATAAGAAATATATTTTTAAAAAATCTCCACGACATAAAATAGCAGGATTGCTCTCTGCAGATCGGGACAAAGGAGTCTTGTCTGAGCCACACAGCGGGGTCTGTACACCCAGCAGTCTGGACTGTAGCGTATCCAGGATGCACTTAGATGTGTCTGTTCAGTACTATATTCAGAAATATATTTCTTTATGCAAACACTGTTGTCAGGAAGAAACCAGATATCAGCACCTTGTAAACAAATGATTATCATCTGTCCACATTCATTCCTTGAGGCTAAACTTAGAGGGTATTGTTTCACAAGCCTGCCACTGTCCCACCACAACTTCCAGTTTATTCTGTTTCTTTTTGTTTCTGTCACACAACTAGTCTTTTTCTTCTGTGGTAGTCCCAGAATCTAAGCTTGCGGTCTGATCCATTGGAGGAGAGTTGGTACCAGTCCAAACCTTCCTCTAAGCCCTTGAGGGGATTCCCAGCTTCCCAGGAGATGCTGAATCTCCCTTTCCCAGATGCCGGGCACTTTAGAGTCACATTACATGCATGCAGAGATTGGGAGACTTGTTCCGGATGAATCTGGGGTTGTGGCACCGGATCTGTCAAAAATGTGTGAAAAATTCACGTCATGCAAAAGGAATTCACATATGTGCATTTGTGCATCCCAAGACTGGCAAAACAAATGGCACCTAGGCATCCTGTCCTGGAAATCTGGAGCTGACGATTTCTGGGGCTGACGATTCAGTATCGCAAAGCAGGGAAGGCAAAAAAACAAACAAACACCAAATGTATCTCCGAGGAACATGCATAGATTTTAAAAAGGCAATGCGAATTTGCTATAATCCATATAAAACTAGCATATAAAATGTGTATATTGTGAAAATAAAATAGACACAAGTTTCCCTGCAGGAAATGGTGGTTGGATACTGTACTGAGAAATGAAATTAAAGTATTTTTCACACCCCTGGCTCTTCTTCCACAGGTGTCAGACCAGTTGTAAGAAAAAAGGGTTCATCACATTTCCTTGCTTCGGCTTCACAGCAGAAAAATAAGTGTAAGTGCAATAATTACTTACCAAAAATATTTAGCTGGAATTTTTGGATGTAAAGTTTTCCAAGAGGAAACTTGACACGGAATGTGTATTCACCACCATCTTCTACCTCCAGGTCCTTGATCCTTAACATAGTCTTGTTGATTATTTCCAGTCGCTGCCCAAATCTGTCTTCTGGATTAGCCCTCTTTATTTCCCCATTTTTTAATTCAGCAAGTACCAGTAGAGGCCCAGTTTCTGCCTGGAAGTCCCAATCAATAGCTTCCACTATTCCCTCCAAGGAAGCATTTGTAACAAAGTTGACTGGTTTTCCCAGGACCCCATTTACAACGTGGATGGATGTCTGTGCTGAGAAAGAGATGGGTGGGTGGGGATGGAAACAAACAAAATAAAACACAACAGGGCTGCTTTGACATGAGCATCACCTCCCGAAAACCTTAGCTGAAAATACAGATGTTAAACCATGCTCGGTGTTACTGCAAATATAGGTACACCAATGCATAATACAAAACAGCTAATTGTTTTTTACTTTGGATTGGTGTACATATATTTACTGTACAATAAAAGCAACTAACGAGTAGTTAGGCAAGAGCTGAATATGAGCAAGTTTGCTTCCTAGGAGGTTCCCCAGCCACTAGTGAAAGGATATTTCAGCACTGACAAGATGCTGCATTTCATCTCCATCTTCCTTTCTTCACTTCAATAGCAAACAGCTAATTTGCTTTAGACACAAGAAGGAAATCAAGGACTATCCCACACACTACACCAGGACACAGACAGAGTTCTAACACCTGTCCTCTGAAGATGCCGGCCACAGAGACTGGCAAAACATTAGGAAGAAAAACCTACTACTGTACACTTCCCATACAGCATATCCATTGTTCTTAAGACAGCCTCTTGTCCTCAAGACCTTGTTCTCTGCTAACTAAAGCATTCATTTCTCAGTGTTTTATCACCTGCTGTAAAAGATGAGCAGTTAGGAAACTACAGAATCTGACGGCTGTTCCTTGCAGTGATGAGAAAGTTGCGTCTTCTCCTTGGGCGCTTCGCCTCCATCCTTTCTCTGGAGGAAAACAACAACTACATTCCTGTGAAAGCACGCATGTAGCAGACATGTTCATCTCACTTACCAGCAGGAGGATGCATTAATGTGGCAGCCAGAAGCAGGAGATTAAAGTCCAGAAACATGCTGAGTTAAAACATGGTGGATCCAAATTCTTGCTTCTCTCGTTGTCGGCTGACAAGGGCCAGAGAGGAAACTGGGTGTATTTATTGTAGCTGTTCCTCTTTGTTCTCTTGTGACAGAAGGGGGCAGCACACTGACCCCCCACAAAGAAACACATGGTATTTCTTAAGACATGGAATGCAGAACGCATGGGTTGCTCCGATAGTCCTAAGCAATCTCTGTCCCATGCCTTCTGATGCTCCACTCTTTAAGAGATGACCCAGGTATAAACCTTTTCTCTTAAACAACCTCCACTTATATTTGTCTGTTTCACTGCCACCCACCTTCCATTGTAAGGTGTCTATCACTCATGCCATTTTGACATTCCCCACGTGACCAGCCCTCAAGGACTAAGCACAGCACCCCTTATCTTGAATGGGACAAAGAAGAGTTTATTAAAATAACACAGTTCAAAGAAGGCTGTTCATTCCTGGACTTTGCATTTTGTTTTTCCCAGCACAGCCCATCCACCTCTCTTTTCATTTCTTCCCCCTCCCTCAGTCTCTCTCACAGACTCCAAAACCTCCCTCTCCCACACCAGACTGCTCCATAAACACACTCCAACCTCCCGCCCCAAACTTATCCCAGCCAATCACAAACATTCAAATCAAATTAGCAATACATTAAAATATAACCAGGCATCAGAGCCTCTATCCCACATTTGGGAGAACAAGGCATGGACTTTGAGGATTTAATCACTGACTTTTCAACAGGAAAGGCAAGGAAGATTCCCTGCACAATGAAGAAAGATACTGGAAGCAACTTTCCGATTCTTCTTTTTGAAAGGAGCAACAACGCTCCATGAAACAGTCTGTGCTGGAGAAGGAACACTCATCTCTTGGAGAAACCCGAGGTCTGCATATCCTGAGCAGGGGATAGACATGGTGACTTTCAGGGACCCCTCTGATTCCTCTGTGATTCTCTTTTTGACAAACCAGGCAAGTAGCATTCAAGTAGCCTGAACTATATTAAATAAACAGCACGTGTTGGGAGAGATTGCCATCAAAACACACCAAACCTTATGGGCAGAACACAAATTTCATTATCTCTTTATTAATGGACAACCTCCATTTTTGAAGGAAGGATAGAAACCGTAAACACACCACTCTTGGCCCTACAGGAAGGCCCCCAAAACCTGACAAAACCCAGGTTTAGAGAACAGGGTCACCAATTCATGCAACGGGTTAATGCACGCTTGGCTTCTGTAATGACGTAGCACCAGCTGTATACCTAGCGAAAGGGTTTTCACATCACACCGTGTCCTCTCTGAGGAAGGTGAACAATACAGTTATCTATAGTTAAATATAGTTAAGTGAAGAACAGATTTAAGGAACTAGATTTGATGGGCAGGGTGCCTGAAGAACTATGGATGGAGGCTCGTAACATTGTACAGGAGGTAGCAACAAAAACCACCCCAAAGAAAAGGAAATGTAAGAAAGCAAAGTGGCTGTCCATCTCACAGAAGCAGAAGACATCAAGAAGAGGTGTTAAGAATACACAGAGGAAATATACCAGAAAGATCTGGATGTCCCAGACAACACAGATTAGGGTGGTTTCTGACCTTGAGCCAGACATCCTGGAGAGGGAAGTTAAGTGGGCCTTAGAAAGCATGACTAACAATGCCAGTGGAGATGATGACATTCCAGTTGAACTATTTAAAATCTTAAAAGGTGAGGCTGTTAAGGTGCTACACTCAATATGCCAGCAAGTTTGGAAAACTCAGCAGTGGCCAGTGGATTGGAAAAGATCAGTCTACATCCCAGTCCCAAAGAAGGGCAGTGCCAAAGAATGCTGCAACTACCATACAATTGCACTCATTTCACACTCTAGTAAGGTTATGCTCAAAATCCTACAAGGTAGGCTTCAGTAGTATGTGGACTGAGAACTCCCAGAAGTACAAGCTAGATTTCGAAGGGGCAGAGGAACTAGAGACCAAATTGCTAACATGCGCTGGATTATGGAGAAAGCCAGAGAGTTCCAGAAAAACATCCTACAAGGTAGGCTTCATTGACTATGCAAAAGCTTTTGACTGTGTGGACCACAGCAAACTATGGCAAGTCCTTAAAGAAATGGGAGTGCCTGACCACCTTATCTATCTCCTGTGAAATCTATATATGGGACAGGAAGCAACAGTTAGAACTGGATATGGAACAACTGATTGGTTCAAAATTGGGAAAGGAGTACAACAAGGCTGTATATTGTCCCCCAGCTTATTTAACTTATATGCAGAATACATCATACGAAAGGCCGGACTGGAGGAATCCCAAGCCAGAATGAAGATTGCCGGAAGAAATATCAACAACCTCCGATATGCAGATGATACCACTCTGATGGCAGAAAGTGAGGAGGACTTAAAGAACCTCTTAATGAGGGTGAAAGAGGAGAGTGCAAAAATGGTCTGAAGCTCATAAAAAAAACCCTAAGATCATGGCCACTGGTCCCATCACCTCCTGGCAAATAGAAGGGGAAGATATGGAGGCCATGGCAGATTTTACTTTCTTGGGCTCCATAATCACTGCAGATGGTGACAGCAGCCATGAAATTAAAAGATGTTTGCTTCTTGGAAGGAAAGCGATGACAAACCTCAACAGCATCTTAAAAAGCAGAGACATCACCTTACCAACAGAGATCCGCCTAGTGAAAGCTATTTTTCCAGTAGTGTTGTATGGAAGTGAGAGCTGGACCATAAAGAAGGCTGACTGCCGAAGAATTGATGCCTTTGAATTGTGTTGCTCAAGGAGACTCTTGAGAGTCCCCTGGACTGCAAGGAGAACAAACCTATTCGTTCTGAAGGAAATCAACCCTGAGTGCTCACTGGAAGGACAGATCCTGAAGCTGAGGCTCCAATGCTTTGGCCATCTCATGAGAAGAGAAGACTCCCTGGAAAATACCTTGATGTTGGGAAAGTGTGAAGGCAAGAGGAGAAGGGGACGACGGAGGACGTGATGTCTGGACAGGGTCATCGATGAGACCAACATGACTTTGATCCAACTCTGGGAGGCAGTGGAAGACAGGAGGGCCTGGGGTGCTCTGGTCCACGGGGTCACAAAGAGTCAGTCACAACTTAAGAACTAAACAACAATAGTTAAATATTTCTGCTTTGACAACTGCAGGAATGGACCTAAACCAATCTCCCGAGTGAACAAAAATCTGTCCTATGTGGCTAGGGGAGACAGTGCTACATTTCATACAGCTTTTAGCTGTTTCCCCTTTTCTACAAGGAAGAGAGGGGTGAAAATATATATCTTTGAGTAAGAAAAAAGCACTCAGGGTCACATTTTAGAGACTGCATGTTTTAAGTTACCAAGTGGTTGAAAAAAAATATTCAAGTGAGATAAGAGAGGAAGAAGGTTGCAAAGAACAGCCTTGAACCTTTCATGTTTGGCCGATTTCTCTACATGTGGAGAATATGTTTAGCTTTTATTCTTCTCATCCCAAGCAAAGAAGTTGAAAATCCCATTTTACTCGAGCCACACAATTCATGAATCACAATACGCAATGTTATACGTCATCTACTGCATCTTCGTCTTACGGCTACATTCTTATTTTAGTTTAAGCGAAAATGTGTAGAATTCCATTTTTGTATTTACTTTAATGACAAACGCAAAGTCAGAAGTGACATCCCCAGCATCTAAAGCCCAGGGATGACAAGGAAAAGATCCAGTTCAAGTCAACAAAGGGATAAACCCAATGCCTGAGCTGCACAACCGATACTATTTCAGCACCAAAGCTCCATCTGGTGAGCATCTCGGGTAACAGGCCTCGAAAGACTTGCCAAGAAATCAGCGGAAAATAAATCTGAAGGTGTGTTTCCAAAGAGAACTGAGCCCTCTTCCTAGTCCTTTGGCAGAGAGGAATGGCTGCTGCTCCAGGCTGCTCCTTCTGTCATTCAAAATAGGTCCCCCTCTTCTAAATTTTAAAGGAGGTAAGGAGGGAGCAGCCTGACAGTCTCTGAGAGTCAAACACAAACATATACACACACCCAGCGGGCCATCTGTGGATGGATTTAAAAACCTCAGTCTTCCCACTGCCTTGAGGCTGATGGTGGAATCCTGCTGCATGTCTTTTATGGCCCAGACCTCTAATCTGGAGAATTGTTTGCTTTGTCTCAAGCACCACAAAACCCAAGTGTTGTTCTGCTCCTGGGATTCAAGTCTACCCGGCTGGGGCAACAGGCAGGAGGGCAACTAGCAGAAAACAAGGGAGAAAATATGCTCCAAAACTCCTCTCTCTTCGTTCCTATGCTGAAGAAAGGTGGCTTAGGTACATCCCCGATGAATTTGCGTTTTGGAGAGTTTGGCACATCGTTTGCTTGAGGCCCTGGTGCAAAAGGTGATGGGGATGACAGTGATGGCAATCGTGGGCAGACTCTCCCTCCAGTGCTGGTTCCTGTTAGAATACAGGATGATGGTCAATAACAGGTGTCTGTCAGTCAGTCAGTGGCCACACTGAAGTCCCCCTGAAGTTGCAGCCGTCTTACCAGGCTTATGTGACCTCTTTGGTTGGTGTCTCTGGGGTCCTCCGGATCTGGTCATAAATGGTAGTGATGTGCTGTTCTTTCTGGGGACTTTTCTCTGCGTTACTTTCCTGGAGACCTGGGGACTGAACACAGATAAGCAAGCAGAAAAAGGAGGGGGCTCATCGTAGAAGACTCCAGTTGCCTGGGACGAGAAGAGGCCGGCTCCCATCTCTCCACCCCATCTGGACTGCTACAGCAACACCTCTGTCTTGGGATTGGAAAAGCCCTCTTGGTGGGGAATAAACAAGTCATGCGGGGTTCCCTATGCATATTTTGCCGGTTTAAAAATGGGCTTCAAAAAAGGAATGAAGAGCCATCAGAGGCTGGAAGAAGGTAATCCAAACAACAGCCAAAGAGAAATTTCCCAGGCCCAAACTGTGAGAAGGCAAAGCCAGGGAAGAGCAAGCCCTCTGTCACACCTAGTCTTTCTTCCAGCCTTCTCAGAAACATCTCTTTGGGCCTTTTTGGGAACCCTGAAACTAGCGCCCTCAGCACACACACACACACACACACACCCGTCTTTTGACCCAGCAGGGGACTTCCTTACTTGAGGAAAAGGGGTTTTAGCTCTTGAGCGGAAGCATCCCCTCCAGGCTGGCTGTGCCTCCCACCAGGCAGAGCCAAAGCCCACGTGGAGGCTTCTGGACGGCCTCACCCTATCCTTACCTTCAGGGGGGCTCCTGCGGAGAATCTCCGCATATTGGGAGTCAGACGGACTTTCTTCCACTTGGACAGTTGGAATGGTTGCTTGAGAAGAGAAAGGAAAGAGAGGCTCTGAGACAGTCAGACTCCACAGTTCTGCTCACACAAAAGTTGTCGCTGGGCAGACTCAAAGGGGGAAATTTCCCACTAATGGCCTGACATGCTGGAATTAAGCTGAGGAAGCCTTTCCAAGACCACTGGGAGAAGATGGTCTGGGGAAAACCTCAGCATGGGAAAGGATTCTCCTCAAAGACATTGCTATCAGAAGAGAACATGACAAAATGAAGGCCACCTGGAGCAACTGAAATGCTCCAGAAAAAACAAAGCATTTTGCTCACCTGTCTCGGCCGACTTCTCGTTGTTGATCCGCCAGCACCAAAATGCAGCACCCAGACTTAGCACTAAGAGGATGAAGGTCAGGACGACGTAGCCGGACTTGGAAAAGGAAGATTCGGCTATTGGGATTGGAAAAAGAGGGTGCAAAGTCAGAGATAGCTCGTACTGGAGGCAATGTGTCCACAAGATATGCGTCCTATTCAAGCATAAGCCGTTTCTAGACATATCCCCAAGTTGGAGTAGATACAAAAAGCAGGCCTCAGTCACTGAAAGTTGAAGCCCATCATGCCCCATCTCTTTGTATTTGGTTGACTTTGAATCACAGTACACAAGATGTTTTGCATGTATTTAGAAGTGGTGCTCCATCAAATGGTGAAAAACATTTGTTTATCCTATCATGTGCTTTTCCTCACCTTCGTATCTTGTGTTTTAGCATGCTTTGGTTTTTGATTACTTGTTAAATATGGGTTTAATCTGCTGGCCTGATGATTGAGGCATGTGTCTTTGAAGAAATCCAGATTCTTCCCAAATGGGCTGCCTCAGAGTACAGCATTCCTCATAAAGCTAACTATATACCCGTATTTTTCGCTCCATAAGACGCACCTTTCCATAAGACGCACCAATTTTTTAGGAGAAGAAAACAGGAAAATATAATCTGTTTTCTTCGCTCCATAAGACGCACAGACTTTCCACACCCGTGTTTTGTGGGAAAAAAGTGAGTCTTATGGTGCAAAAAATACAGTATATATTTAAAAAAATAAAAACAGTTGATCTTTTTTCCCCACCTCCACTCTGACAGATCCTCTGTAGATCAAAGGAGACGATTTTGTGTTCGATGGGGTTGCTGGCAGTGCAGGAATACGTGGTGTTCAAGGAAGATGGAAGGAGAGAGAGTCGGAGGGTCCTGCCATCAGGGGAGATCTGATATCTGTCGGTGTTCCCAAGATCCCGGATGGGGTTCCCCTTTTTCCAAGTGACGTTGACCGGCCCCTTCCCTGGAGACACACACTGCAAGGTGACGTTGCACCACTTTGGCGTGCTGGAGACCAGCTGACTCTGGATCCGAGGAGTCAAGACAGGCTCTAGGAGTCCAAATAAATATATAAAGGTACTTATATCTTGCCCTTACCCCCCTATCCAGCTTAAGGCTGTTCTTCCTTCGCTCCATTTTCTCATAATATTGACCCTGTGAGACAGTTTAAGAGGAGAGAAAGAATGTTACCCTGTTTTCCCGAAAATAAGACCCAACCTGAAAATAAGCTCTAGTAGGATTTTTCAGGATACTCATAAAATAAGCCCTAACCCAGAAATAAGCCCCAGTTAAGTGAAACCCCCGTCCTCCACCATGGTGCACCAACCAGAGCAAGATGACATGACTGTATTTGAATAAACGTAGATGGTTGTACAGTACATTAAAAAATCCCCTTGAAATAAGCCCTAATGCATTTTTGGAGCAAAAATTAATATGACCCTGTCTTATTTTGGGGGAAACATGGCACTTTAGGAAATGTGATTTCATTATGTCCTGATATAAAGGAAAGGAGCTGATTAATAGGTAACTACGTTATTTGGAACTTCAAAGCCAACATTGAGAGTTGATGCCTAGCAGGGGCCCTCCCTCCTAATGCACCTTGATTCCTGGTCCAATGAGAAGGACAGCTAGAGCAGCCAATCAGAACTGGGCTGTGGTGCACAAAGGGCACAGCAAGTGGCCTGCGCCCTGACCCGAGAGAGAGCTCTGGGTCTAATCCAGTGTTGGAGGATCTATCTGTAGAGCTGTCTGGGGTCCTGAAATCCTGGCTTGACCCAAACCACCCTTTGCGACCCTGTTTGTCATCCACCCCAGAGTCCCTTGTGTGGAACCAGGACAAGAGAGTGTGTCCCAAATGGAAACTGGCTTTTCTGCAAACCTTGGAAAGTTTCTTTTTGAAAAGCAATTTGTTCCTGTTACTCACTATAATGTTAAAGAAGCAACCAATTCATCTAATAGCTGCAATGTCTCACAAAGTAACTTGCTGCATAGCTAGTTACTTTTTTGGTTGCTTCTGCTACTTTTATTTGTGCATAAAAAAGACTTTCTGGCTAGACTTTCTGCAGCTAGGAGAAATTCAGGAAATTTTAAAGGGGGAAAAAAATTACTCTCTAGAATTCTTCGTCTTGAAATTTCCATGCCAAAGGAGAGATTGTTGTGAGCCTTAATTGAGGAAGAACTCTGTGTTGCTCAGAGACCTACCGTAGACGGCGAGGTTGAAGGTGTGGTCCTCCACAATGGCCGGAAGCAACTTGACCCGGGCCCCAAAGGTGCCGCTGTCATTCAGCTCCAAGGCCTTTATCCTCAGGGTCTCATTGAACATGTCTATCCTCTGCTTAAACCTGTCGCTGGGATCCGGCCGTTCTAATTTCCCGTCTCGAAACAAAGCCACCAGGAGGGCTGGCCCAGACCCAGCCCTGTAGCTCCATTCGATCTCTTTCACTTTGGCCTGTGGCCCAACGTTGACGGAGAGGACAGCCGAGCCTCCCAGGACCCCGTTCACCTGACGCGGAGGGCTCTGGGCCTGGCCAGCAAGGAGGTCTGCAGAGGAAACACAGGGCAGGACTTGATCCACAAGGGCGCACCAGGAAAGGCAACAAAGGCCCACAGTGCCGTAGCTGATCACCCACCCACCCAACCCCACAAACAGAGCAGAGTTATTGAACTAGGGGGACTTCTCGCTCAGCAACGGGTCTTAAGCTTTCCACCCTGATGGGGACTACCCAGTGAGTTAGGCCACAGACAACGAAATGGGAGCTCGCCAGCATGACTGGATTGGACTTAAGCCTTCTAAGCAACGTGAAGGAAGAATGATCTGCTAAAAATCAGATAAAACAGAGGTGGCTGATTATGGTCTGGCAACCAGACAGTGTCATCACCTCTGTCTCTGAAATGGCCCCTATTTGTCCATTTTTCCTGGCCTGCTTCACAATTCACCAGGACCTTTTTAAGAATTCAGAACTGTAGCAATACAGAGACATCGCTGGAGGGAAGATCTGAGGGAAGGCCTTTGCTTAAGAAACCGTGTCATGACGGAGCTGAGGAACTGGTCAAACTGGCCAGTTTAGTCAAATATAAAGGAAATAACATCGGGGCTAAATCCTTGCTTCAAAAGGGGGGGGGTTCTCCACCCCATCAATGAGTTTTGATTTATCTGTTAAGAGGTACAGGTTTTTTTTTGTCTCCACACATGATTAGAGGGTCGCCTTGTTTGCTAGCTTGGTGATTCAGGCCCATGAATTCTGACAGTTTGTTCTTTGCCCTGTTTTGTATTTGTTTTGTGATTGGCTGCACACCTTTCTCACTTTATTGGTCTCTAGCTCTGAAACCCACCCCAGACGCCCAGTAAGTACAACAAGTAGGTCCAAAAAGTAGGTCTTCCAGGTTCTTTAAAAAAAAAATCTGAACACTTCCTGGAAAGAACATGAGTTTCTGGGGCAAGTGACCCTTAATTGGTTGTTAATTGATCTGGCTTCTAAATGATGTGTATGTATATTGCAGAAATATTTAATAGAAGGTAGCTCTGAGTAGATCAAAGTTACCAAGCCTAGGAGAAAAAAAGGGCCATCTTTCATAAAGTCGTCTCCACTCTCTGTTCCACCATCCATGTGGACTTTTTAAGGTGTTCCCCTTCAAAGGATACCCAGAGTTCGCAGCTATGTTGATGAGAATTTGGTATAAAGAGACTAGGAGGGAGCCAGCTAAAGATCAGGATCCTGCCCCCCTCCCCCACATGCCCAGTTTTGTGATGCAGAGCTTGGGAAACCCATTCTGATGTCTTTCGCTTTTTGCATCTCATCCAGGATTTTGCTCTGGTTTTAGCACATTCAGCCTCCTAAGTTGAGTCAGCGCCGTGGGGAGAAAGTGCAGCTGAGAGAGGCAGTGAATTCGTACTAAAGATGGGATTTCAAACTAAGCCCCCTGTGAAGGACTCATAACCACCACATCTGTAGTCAAGTGGGAATGAGGCAGCCATCATAAAACACATACATTCCTGCGTGCGGTCTGCAGAAGACATTTTTATCGGTTGCAGTATTAAATCAAGCACAAATTGGGTGGGTCTGAGTGTTTTGAATATCTGTGTCTTATTTTTATTGCACCCAATGCCAGCCACATGCCAGCAACCCTCCCCTCCTCTTTTAAGTATTAAGTTATAAAACCCATCCACCATCTGGCAAGACTGCCGAACATGTGTTTCTAGCAGATTTCTGTACCCTGTGGCATTAACGTTTGGGCACAGTTGGATGCATATTTATGGCCCGCTAGAGAACAAGATTCTTAACCCAGCCTGCCATGTTCCAGGGATAAGCCACACACACGACAGGAATGGTGGATATGAAGAGGAGCCCATGGCAGGCCACTGGGCAGCAAAGTGTAAGGAATCCAGAAAAGTTCGTAGATAGGCAGGAAACGGGACTGAGTGAGCCCTAGCAGATATTGAAATAGCGTCCCTTTGTTCATGATGATATTAGACTTTAATTCTGCTGGTTCATCCAGTTTTGCAGTACTTTTTGAACAGAGCCACATCATCAACAAACAGCTTAACCTTCTTCTTGTCCCATGTTTTCCACTTTAAAACAATTTGTGGTTTTATCGCAACTGTTGCCTGGGTTGCCTTTTATTTTTGTAACTCTTTCTGTTCTTATCCCCAGAAGGTACCCCAAGAGCTTTGGTGAGTGGGAAGCCTATTCAACTTATAAATACAGAAGAAGTAAAATGAATTCACCTGCACACCAACTAAGGTCTGGCATGCCACCGTCGGGGAGCAGAGCCCTTCGCGGGTCTGTTTGGCCAAAGAGGCCAACTACACAAGAGAGAGAACGGACAGAGATTCAGAGCTCAGCAGGAGAACAGACACACACGGGTGGGGGGTGGGGGTGGGGGCGGGGGTGGGGGTGGGGTCTCCACAGGCGCTCAGCAGGCACACCTAAGTCATTCCTCGACCCTCGGAAACTGGAAGGTTGGTTGGCCTTGTGTCTCATCAGAGTTTGAGGAGGTTATTTTTCTTGGTGGCAACTGCTAATGACCAGCATGGACCGTCATAAAATAGCAGCTCTCCTGAGCTCCCTGTCTCTCCTTTTCGGAGGTCATACACACAGAGACATACAAACAGACAGACAGACAGACAGACTTACTTTTGCTCACATTAGAAGGAGACCATTGGTGAGGAAGAGGGGTAAAACCAAAGTAAAACAAATACAGTTAGAACACGAAACACAGATGGAAAACGAGAAACCCTGAGCAGCAACCCCTCTTTTACATGACCAAGCCCTGTCTGAGTGAAAATGTATTTAATGCAGGGAGAAAACATGGAGCAGAGGCTGTGAATGAGGCATCCTGGACAAGCAAGCCTTCCTGTTGCAAACGGCAGAACTCTGGAAAGTCTTGAGAGAGGCCGAGCGGGTGAGCTCATGGTCAGAAGAGTTAAAATTGGACACAGATTCCTGTATGTTTGGTTGGTTGTTAGCTGTAGAAGGAATTTCCCTGGCTCTATTTCTAGACTGATCTCTTCTAGATATGTGGGACTACTGCTCCCATCATCACAGGCAGCTTGGGAATGATGGGCACTGTAGTCAGACAGGAGAGAGAGGGGGGAGGGGTGTTGTTGGCCACTCGGCCTCAGGCAGCAAAGTGCCTGGGGTCAGCCCTCTTTGGCAATGCCACTGGTCGTGCGCGTTGTGTTTCAGAGTTCCCTAGGAACCTGCCTCGCTCTCCTGCCCCCCCTTCCCACCAATGTACCCGAATGTCCTTCCTTCCCCCCCCCCCCAGCCTTCCCAGGGCTGCTTACTCGGGAAAGCTCTCTCCTGTCCCTCTCCCCCACCCCAACTGCCGAGAAGGGAAACTTTGCCCCCATCCTCCCCCTCGGGCCCACCCCATGTGGGGCTTCCCCCCCCCCCCCGTGTGCCAAATCCTTGGGAGAGGCGGGAGCCTGGCGCTGCAGCCTCCTCCCCTCCCCGCCTTCTGTTGTCACTTGTCTCACGAGCTGATGCTTTGAGGGAGAGCAAAACAGATGTGCCGGCAGGCAGGCAGGGGCGTATTACGAGAAGATTAAATACCCACATGGGAGAGGGTTGGGTTCCCCCCACCACCACTGACATCTTCTTTTCTCTCTCTCTCTCTCTGTCCCCCCCTCTCCTTGTACAGCTTGCAGGCTGCCAACATGATTACAAACTGACCCCCCCCCCCATATCCTAGACTTAAAGAGGGCTCCTGCATGTCAAGGAAAGTGTATGTGTGGGGGTATTTTTTGGAGGGGAGGTTTCAACTGCAGTGATGCTATTTGTCCAGCAACTTCATGGACTGCATCTCCTTTTGAAAAGTTCCAGCGGCTGTGACTCCTTCTGTTTCTGCCGGACAGCCAGGAGGAAGAGGGAGCAATGCCGTCTCTTAATTATTTAGGAGATTTTTTTCTTCTTCTTTCCATTTTGGAAACTGGTTTGCAAACTTAGGAAAGCTTAGGAAGGGGGACTGGAACTCCCAACATCCCCATCCGTTGCCTGTGGCCAAGTCTGACTCTCTCCGGCGTGCTGGGCAGGGGGCCTGAACGAAACCTTTTTTGTTGGGAGGGGGGAAGGGCGAGGAGAAGTCTTAGGGTCACCAAGACCGTATGGGGGAAAAAACCTGTATTACGATGCGCAAAGCATAAATGCATTTCCTCCGTTCATTGTGTTCTCACCTTCAAGGGGCTCGAGGCATGTTCCCCCCCCCCCCCAATTTTATTGTTAGAACCATCTTATTAGATAAAGGCAAAGGGAGAAAGAGAGTTTGTGTCAGACTGAGGTCCCTTCCTGAGTTTCATGGCCAAGCAGAGATGGGAACCTGGGTCACTCATATTCTTATACCCTTCTAACGAAATATTGCATAGCAAAACTTTAAAAAAATAATTAAATTAAATGCAGGTTCCATGGTTTTCATTTAGAATCCCAATCAAGGGTGCTTTCTGCTGCTACATTACTGACTTGCACCATAGGCTAGAAAGACTCAGGCCTCTCCCTGGACAAGCCGCCAGAAGACCAGCCCAGCCCGACCCTGACACCTCTTCTCTGGCTCCATCTCTCTCTTAAGGAAGCGAGGCAGGGTCAGGATGCAGGCTGGGTGGGATGAAAACCCCAAACTGACTGGGATGAAGAAAATTGCTTCCTCCATTTATCACGGCTTTATCCCATTTTTATCCTGAACTTGGTTAGAATGCTGTAATCCTTGCAAATCCCCTGTCCTTAAACGGAAAGACATGACCAGTTACGGGGGTAGAGAAGAAAGAGGGGGAGACGGGCGGATTAATACCAAAACCCAAACGGACCGAGAGAGAGAGAGAGAGAGAGAGAGAGAGAGAAGGAGTGTTAGAGATGAAGATGGCAAACTGTGCAAGGTGGACAAAGGCCACGATCCCCAAAGCATCCACCTGACAGTCAGAGGAGAAGAATCCCAGTGAATTTCTCACACTCACAAATGCACCCCAAAATCAACTCCTTGGCCTTCAAAGTGCCCCCCAGCACATTCTGTTTTCCCAAGACTTAACCCACCTAGTGCTGAAAAGCCATTTAAACATTTGCTGCCTTTGATCCCATGGTGTGGCATGGTGCAAACTGGATCCCCAGGGAAATCAGGAGGATCCCAGCCCACACGTGGCTTCCCGGTTGCTCAGAAACAAGCCCACCATCTCCAATTTGGCTTCTCTTGGTCCTGTCCCACTACTCTTTCAAAGTCATAAATAGCAAAACGGCATTTGGATGTCTTGCGTTTAACCAAACTGGGGGAGAAAAACTCACACCTTTCTGTTAGCAAGGGGGGAAGTGCCACTGAGCTTTGCCATGAATTGAAGAAGGCAAGAGGTGAAAACCAGAAGCTGTGAATGTGACAAAACTGGCCCTATTTTTAGCATCACAGTTCTCGGCTTTGTAGACCGTGTTTCTGGGCAAAAAGGGCTCCTTCCTGGGAGCCTCTTGCATTTGGCTTCTTATCTTGGGTTAAATCCTCTCTGGTCTTTCACTGTTACCCACTCGCTTCTGAAAATAAAATCTGCTAGAGGAATATTGGTGGGGCGGGTGGGGGGAGAGGACAGGAATGGGAGAGGGGGTCACGTCGTGTAGAAAACCCCCCACTGAACTTTAGGGAAGTTTCTCTGCTTGTCATTCCCTAGCAACCCCCAATCTCTGGTTACATTTCCCTCCATAGGAACCTTCAGCGGAGCAGTCCTCCAAGCCCCATGGAAAGGAACAGGGTCTGGCTCCTTGCAACTTGTCCAGGAAAATAACACTCAGTGGATTCTGGCTCTCCCGATTTGCCAAGCCTGGAGCAGGTAGTCAGTTCGGTTACTATTCATTTTTTAAAAAACAAGGAATAGAAAGTGAATTATTAAACGGGTTTAAGGCTTCAGGTCAATAGTTATTATACTCTCAGATGAGCACTCCAGTTGCAGACAAGATGCCTGCCTTTGGGTTCTTTGCTAATGAGAGAAACTGTGGGTGCAGACAGGATGGTTGCTCTCCTACACGGGGGGGGGGGGGTTTACTCTACAAGTGTTGTTTTGTTTTGCAACTTCATTCTCAGCAGGAAGCCCTAGCATGTCCAAAAGGGTGCTTCCTCCCAAGTCTGTGAATGAAGGGCGGCAGCATTCATGTACCTCCAGAAGCACCTTCTCTCTCTCTCCCCCTTCCCACCCACCCCCACAACCCCCTCATCCTCCACAATGCCAACGTGCCATCAGAATTACTGGACACTTATTGGAGAGGGCAAGTCAAGAAAACTGCGCAAGAAGAAAAAAAAGAAGGGAGAGATTTTATATCCCTAAACCTTCCCATACAACATGCCTCATCCCTCAAAACACGGCACTTTTTAAAAACAAAAAGCCCACCACATATTGCTTCCTCTCTGCCCCTCCCATACTCTGTTTATAAGAGACTTCCGCCACACATACACTTTCTCACCTGAAGGCTACCACCAACTTCCTCCCCACGCCCCCCCCCACGCCACCTCTAGGGGATTTCTACAGGGTATCTAAAGTCGGACTAATTTGCTTACCTGCTAAGACGCTGGCAAGTGTCAAGACCAATAAAGGCCGGACGTCCCCTGGGCCGAGTGCCAGCTTTGCCCCCATCGCCTCCCTGGCCGTTGCCTCTGTGCACTGGGGAGGGGGGGTCCTCAGGAGCATCTGTGCCGGGCGGCGGCCTTGGGAGGAGCTGAAGGTGGCAGCATCACATCCCAACAACGCCTTGCAGGTCCCTCTTCTCCACCCCAACTCCCAGCCCCCAAGCTCAGTCAGCCAAGTTAATTAGCACCAATCAACGGGTCATAATTATTGTTTGCAGTGCTAGCTCTCCAGCTCTCAACCAAGCTGGGTGCCTGCAATCACGGCCTGTGCGTGTAGCATCCTCAGCCCCGGCTGGGGCGGATAATCCACAGATGACGATTTAATCGGAGGGTTCACCATGTACCCGGCCCTTGTGTCGCAGCTCATCAGGCAATCCTTCATCAGGGCAATTAAACGACTGCTTCCCCCAATATCAGCCCAGCTCAGGGACCAAAGGTCTGCTCTGCCCTTAGGAGCCAGCCGCCTCCTTTTAAGCACGGCAGGGAAATCACAGGGAGTCCAAAACGGCCACCGAACCAGGTTGTTTTTAGACCCTGCCCCTCTCTAGAGCTGGAAGGGGACCCAGCCTCTGTCCTGACTCTGGAACGGGGCTCCCAAATGGTTTAAACCACAGCCCTGCCAAAAACAGCCAACATCTGTCTGTCTGGTTCAAAGGTCAGCCAGATGGGGAGCCTTCCACATCTGGCCCCCCATTTGTTGCTGCTTCCAGCTGTCCACACCAACACAGTCGGTGGCCAGGAGGGCTGGTTGTTGTGGCCCAGGGACATTTCTGGCGGCCTGCATATGACCCACCTCTAGTACACTGCAGGTCAGTAGCAGGTCACCGGAGTCAGCAGTATCCACAGGCAGAGTTTGATTTCCCTTTTTTTTGTGTGTGTGCTGGATTCTTTTTACCCTGAAACACACACACACACCCAGGTTGTCCCTGTGGCGCAGACCTGTGATTGCAGAAGACTGTTCAAAAGTGTGAAAACATCCTTATATTTTGGGGTTTTTTGGGGTGTGTGTGTGTATAGTGATCCATGCTTGGATTTTTTAAAAAAGGAGACAGTGTGCATGAGAGAGAGAGAGAGAGACTGAGAAAGCGCATAATGACCCATTTTGTTTCAGGGGGGAAAGCACACACCCACATAGGCGTGGAGCAGATAAGCTGAGCTTCACCCTGGAAAGCTGGGGCAGATGAGTCATGGCAAGGAACAGCAGGGCGGCTTACAGATGACTGTTAGTAAGGAAGACGGGAAAATGGAAGGGGGCTTTTTTTAAAAAGAGAGAGCCCTCCACAGGTGGCATATCAGATTTTGTAAAGTGCATTCAATAAAAAAGCACAACAACAGATAAAACCAACAGGCACCCCCAAATAAAGAAAACATTGGTAAGAAAGGCAGAGCTTTGAAAGCTTTCGCAAGGGGCAGCCCAGAGGCTGGGAGAATTACACTTTTGGACTCCAAATGCCAGAATCCACCCACCATGATGGCTGGAAGGGGATTCTGAAATTTGTAGTCAAAAAGAAATTTTTCCAAGCTCTGTTTGCATGTGAAAACAGTCCTGAACTGGCTTGCTGTTGCTGTAGTGCTCCTGCAAAACAAACTCTTTTTTACAAACACAACAAAACAGAACCCTCCTCTTACCCTTTGCCCTTTCCGGCATCTCCAGTAGCAGTGGGTTCCATGGGACAAAGCGACGTGTCGGCTTGGAGGAGGTATTAGTTGAGGCCTGGAGAAGATGCAAGAACACAACATTTCTTGCTTAAAAAAAACTACACAAAAATGTTTTTATTTTTTCTTGGCAACGCTGCCTTCTTGTGGCCACAATGAGAAATAACATGGGAGTGAAAAAAAAGGCACAGAGCCTAGTTTTTGGAGGGCGATGGGAGGGAAGCGCATGATCCACAGGGAGCCCCAAGTCTTAGTGAAACCCCAAAAAGGGGGAGTGTTTTTGTTGGGAAAACCAGCTTTCAACGAAATTGCAACACAGGCACACCCCTTTGGGAACCATGTGAATTTATTCACTTAATTCCATTTTCAGCTCTCCTTGGGCAACACTTGAGAATCAGATTTTTGGGAAGGGTTCCTCTACAGGACTACCTCTTCCAGAATCCCCATGGCATGGATTGCTGGGACCTGTAGTCCACAAGGGGACTTACCCTTGGTCTACTTGAAAACCTCACCACCCAGTGCTGCCCTTGTTTGCGTTTAAAACGAATGGTAACAGACACGGCAAACTCTTTGGCCCTCCAAGGGCTCAGGACTACAAATCCCATAGCCCCTCACCATGCTGGCTACGCCAAAACGTTTGGCAAGCCAGAGTTTTCCTTGCTATGGCCTACGCATACCTTGCCTAACATGATTTCCACTTCCAATGATAGAGAGAGAGAGAGAGAGAGAGAGAGAGAGAGAAGGTTATCTCTTGCAACTTACTGTTGTGGTCAACACCTAGAACAGTTCCTTTTTTCAGACAGACACTTTTGCCAGCCCCATTGGGTTTGTGGGCCGCCCGTGAGCACCATCATCCTCAGCAAAACCATCCCCAGGGACTGTCCATGCTTTGTCCCTTTAAGAGACCACCCTGGCTCAACTGAGTTCAGGTGAATGAACTGGAAGACAGTTTTGCTTTTGCCACAGATATCCAGGTTGCAATTAGACCACTGTGTCCGCTGCGCAGAGACCGGGCCTCCCCGAGAGGGACCCAAAAGTCCAGGGACCATCCTCAGTTAAGTGTGACTGTTTTTCTTCCCTCTAAATTACCAGTTTTGTAGCTGTGCTTTGTTGTTGGTGAATCCTAAAACAGAGAGTTTTGGATGAAGTTAGGGATGAGATGCTGCTTTTCTTAGGTGTCCGGTGGCCGCAGCAAGGGTGACATGGACCTGTGGATCCTCTTGAAGGGGGCATGTTGAAAAAATACACACCCAGGGCGGCCATGTGCAAGGAGGCCAGGGCCCCTGTGCCTTTAAAGGGTGTGTGGAAGCTGCACTTTCAGCCTCTATTGGTTGTCACCTAGACAGATGGTTTTCCAAATGATTCCAAGCTTGGTAATAATACTGTAGTTCCCCTTGGTTTTTCTTTTTTACACTGTTGCCGGGTCTGGTGGTCTATTTTTCAAGTGCTTGACGGGTTCTGCTTTTCACTGCCTCTTTTTTTCCTCTGCTGATGCATCACTGTGGTATTGGTTATAATCTACGTGCCACTTGATGCTTTTCATCTTGCCTTGGAAGCCACTTTTATGGATGGAGACCAGCCTGGATTTTTAAAATACACGTGCCAGGAGGAGAAGGCCTCCTTCGCAGAGTCGGGGAAGATTTTGGACTACAAGTCCCAAAATCCACCACCACTGACCATTTTTTTATATTACCTGGACTGCACCAGAAAAAAAAGTCCATGCCTTTCTTTTTAATTGGACTACAGCACCCATGATCACCCCAGTCAAAAATAAAACAATAACGTCTCATATCCTTTTCAATCTTTATTGAGCATAAGATTTCACAGGACTGTGGTCAAAGGAAGCGGAGGCCAAATAGAATATGAGTCTTCCTGCTCATAAGTCTATCTGAAGAAGTGGACTGAGCTCCATAAAAGCTTACATTAAAATATAGCAGTTAGTTTTTAAAATGCTACAATGTGGGGGTGGGTGGGTTTTGGGGTTTTGTACAGTTCTTCTATCCAGCCCACACCTAGTTAGCTTGCCTATCTGAATATCCCGGGGCCCTTTGTCAAAGGCTTTGCTGAAGTCATAGAATCCTGGAACAACTGAATTGGAAGGGCCCTATAATTCCAACTCCCTGTCAAAGATCTATTACATCTGCTGCATTCCCACAGTCTTGGTGGGACCAGGGAGGTCGTCACCAGATCAAAAAACGAGGTAAGATTAGTCTTGACAAATCTGTGTTGGCTTCTAGTTATTACTGCGTTGTTTGCAGAGCAACTGCTTTATAACCTGCTCCAGAATTTTCTCTGGGAAAAGGAATCTTTGGTGAGGAGCAACTTTATCAAAAGCCGTTCAGAAATCTAAGGAATCAGTGCCTGCCTGTATGTTTATCCCCATTTTGAAACCACTTGGAAAAGCTAGTGAGGCAGGTTCACTTTGCAGAAGCGGTACTGTACTTCCTCTGCTTTTCAGCACAGTTTCTCCTTCTACACACTTGGCAATTCTAGCCTCAGTAACATTTTCCATCCATTTGACTAGGGACAGATGTTGGGCTAACCGGCTTCTGGTCTTTTTGGATCCCTCTTTCAAAAGTGATGCTGTGCTGGCTGGTCTCCCGTCTTCTGGTACAGAGGCTGTTCTTGTGGACGCACATCGCATCGTTTCTTCAGAAGATCAGCAGTTTTACTTTCTGAGTTCCTTGAGAAATCTTTCCCGTTCTTCTTTCCTTCCTTCCTCTTTTTGAATTTGTCTGTGAAGTCTAGACCTTTTGAAGCCACTAGGCCTCAGATTCTCTCTGCCTCCAGAAAATATCTGTTTCCACTACATCTTCAGCCATAAAGGGGGGGGGGGTGATAAAGATTCACTCAGCTTCTCTGCCATCTCCTTATCCTCCTTCAGACTTTTATTCTCACTCTGTTTTCCAGCTTCTAAGGTGTTTAAGGAATTCTTCATCTCTGACTAGACCCTGTCCTTTCTTCCAGGTCCTCTTTTTGCAATCCTAACTATTTGCCTGCATTTCTTTTAGGCAGGCTTCTGTCCTTTTACCTTTGCCTCATTAAGGCAAGACTTTCCGGTTATGGAGGCAGCACTTTTTCTCTCTAATGGCTTAATTTTGCACGGCTCGTTAGCTGTGCTGGGAATCTCTTAGGCTTCTCCTTCCTGGACCGTGGCATGTGTTCTTCATCATTATCTATTAAGCCTGTGGAGCTGTGCCTGGACCTCTCCTTCTAATGTCCAAAATACTTCTGGAGCCTTTCCTTCATAGAGAAGCCCTCCTGTGCCATCCAGCTTCACCCTACACCTTCTGTCCTGTCCCTACATTTAGAGAAAACCTATTACTCGTGGTGTTCGTTTTTGTTTGATTCATGAGTGGATTTTAATTTTTAATTTCTATTCTAGATGTTTTATTACAATGTTGTTAACCACCCAGAATAGTGCTATGCACCAATGGGGTGAGAAATAAATAATACATGTGTTGCTGTCATTATGTGCTTCTGAGTCACTTCTGACGTATGGCAACCCTATGAGTGAGCCCTCTCTAAAATCTCCTGTCCTCAAAAAGCCCGGCTCAGCTCTTGCGAACTCCAGTGCCCGTGGCTTCCTTGAGGGAGTCAGTCCATCTTGTGTTTGGTCTTCCTCTTCTCCTGCTGCCTTCCACCTTTCCCAGAATGATGGTCTTTTTCAGGGAATCCTGCCTTCTCAGGATGTGCCCAAAGCATCCTCAGCTTTAGCATTTTTGCCTCCAGAGAGAGTTCAGGCTTGATTTGCAAGAAGATGCACTTGTCTGTCTTTCTGGCTGTCCTGGGTATTCGTAATGCGTTCCTCCAGCAACATATTTCAAGCAAATCAATTTTCTTCTCTCAGCTTTCTTTCTTGTCTGGTTTTCACATCCATACCTGTTGATCAGGAATACGAGAATGCGGATGGTCTTGATCTTGGTCTTCAGTGATACCTCCTTCCACTTGAGGTTCTTTTTCTTCTGATTTCGAGGTTCTTTTTCTTCTGATTTCTTGGCTGCAGTCTCCCTTTGGATTGATGACAGATTGAAGGGATAAAAAATCTCTAACCATTTCAGTTTCTTCCTTGCAAATGCTAAAGTTTTGCAGCTCTTCTGTCCTGAGTTTTGGCTTTTTGGGATGTGACCGCAGTGCTAGTTTGGCACCCGTCAGGGCCGCTGACAGTACATTTTTCAGAAGGAAACGTCTGTCTTAGGGTTTCTCACTTGGCCGATCCCTTGGCAGGTTGGTTCATGATAGGAAGTCAGACACTCAGAGGATCACCGTGGTTTGGAATAGCCGGGCTAGTCTGTGCAAGCGGATCAGGCAAAATCCAAAGAATGGAAGCGATCTGAGGGCACAAGAACCACCACCACATCTGTGTTTCCCCTTCAATTCAATTCCCCCAATCTCTAAATCTTGCTCAGAGGCTCCTGCGTTTAGTGTAGAAACACCCTCACGCTCTGTCCTCCTTGGAATGCCTCTGATGTAGGCGTTTTCTAGACCTGTTTGGCTGGCGATCCTGTCTGGCCAGAGGCTGGTGGGCCCATTCCTCCCCATGTCTTTGATCAGTCCTTAATTGTTTAACAGAGTATTGATTGAACCACTTCCTTGGCTCGAAAGCTTCCAAGTGTTGCCTGAGTCGTGCCACACTGCTGAAACGTTTGATCCGATGAGCTCTGCAGACCTCGGATGCTGCAGGAAGGAACCCTTCTTGGGCCGCCGTTTATGCATTCAGGGTGGCGAGGAGGGGCTGGCTGGGTGACAGCCGTGTGTGATTTAATCCAGCCTGTTTTATGCTCCAGGCAGGTGACTGTGAGGTTGGGCCCCCCAAGCCTGAACTTTCAGGTTTTCGTCCCTTTGTTATTTCAAAGCTATGGCTAACAAATACAGGTAATAATAAAAAAGTATCAATTAGGTGGTAAAATCCATCTTCTTTTTGCAGGAGGGAGTGAAGTATCTGTATCAGAAGTTGTTGGGGCGCAGAGTGGCAGCTATAGACTGATGAAGCAGGAATGTCAGGTTTAGGGACCAAAAATGTTCAGACCGATCCTTCCCTTTCTACTTACAGTAAAATCTGATTTTCTGTTGTTGTTTTTCACTTGACCCTTCCAAAATGTCACCTCCTCCCCCCTCCACCAAACCGACCTGCACGAGGCAGCATGAAATCAGAGAGGCCTGAAGCCTTTTGCCAAGAGTCCAGGCAGGACCGTACCACCCTGGCCGTTTGGGTCCACGCGAAGCCCAGTTCTAAGCCAAGCTTAGGGAAGGAAAAGTTATGGGTTTGGGCAACAACTCCCAGAATCTGCCCAAGCAGCAGGGCCACTGTGGATTATGGGAGTTGTAGTTAAAAACAGGGATCCATCTCTTCAAGTGCTGGTTCTCAGGCTATTTATTTTTGATTAAAACTCCAGAGGAGTCAGTGGGTAGCTACTTCTTGGTTTGGGTCTTTCTCCCCCACCCTCTGAAATTTTCTGCCCTGGCAAATTGCCCACAGAGGCAGTTCTGTTCACGACCTCCTCATTAATGTTTCTTTTAAAAATCTTTCTGTGGATGTTGAGTTCATTCCTTCATTCAGTCACAGACCTCGAATCCTTCCTTTAGGTTTCTAAGGAAGCATCTTCTGCACCCACCCACCCTCTCTTTCCCCACCACGATCTCATAAGGGAGGCACAACGCTCACCTTCTTCTTTATTCCTTTTATTACGGTTATTATTCCTAAAGCGGCAATTAGTCAGCGATCAAGAGATTGGTCATGTTGGTGGCAGAGTGCAGATTTCCAGTCCTTCCCAGTCTCCTCTGCAGTCTTCTTGCAAAACCAGGGAGACAAATCATGAGAACAACTATAGGGCAGATTTACATTGGAGGGGGGGGGAGGGGGGAGGAACGGGAGCAGGTGGCTTAAGGTCAGCAGACCCATGGGGTTGTTGAGGTCCCTGCTGCCCCCCTCCCGGCCACTAACCACCCCTCACAAGGTGGCATTTTAGTGGGGCAGAGAAGGAAAAGGACTCCCGGCGTGAGACTATGGGTGGTGGTGGTGGTGGTGGTGGGGGTCTAGGGTCCTCCCCCCAACTCGTGGCCAAGAAACGGTGGCAGCCTCCGGAGAGGCACAGAGCTCCTCGCTATCTTCTCCCTAGGGGATTTAACAGCCCCAGCCTCCTTTCCGGGGAGGGGGAGGCCTTCTCTGCGGTGTCGGTGCCCCCCATCCGATGCTGGCAGGACGTGCCCGGACTGGGTGGGTGTCGAGCAGGCTGGGCGAGGGGGGGCAGAGGAGTTGCACGCCTGGGGAGGGGCCATGTCGCCCCTCCTTTCCCCTCCCCTCCCTTTCCCTCCCTCCGCTTTATTTTGGCTCCGATCCGGGGAACCCGAAGGGTTTGGAGTCCGGGGCGACGTTTCGGGGGCCCGGGAGAGCCCCCCCCCTCAGTCCCGCCTTTGTCCGGCGGAGGCGCTAGTCCTGGTGATGTTCAGGCCGAGTGGGGGGAGGGGGGCGAGTCCTCTTTCCTGAATTAGTTTTTGGGTTTTGGGGGTCAAGAGACCCTCTTTTGCTTTTTTTTAAGGTAGGAAGGGGGGCGGGTCGGAGGCTGGGGGGGTCGAGAGCAGGGGTTGAGGTTTATGTTGGGGGCGCTTTTTTGTTGTTGTTGCGCCCAGTTCCAATGTGGGTCGGGGGGTTTCTTCTGTTTCCCCCCGTCCCCTTGGAGGGTGCCCCCCCCGTCCAGGCCAGATCCCCCTAGCGCCGCCGTTGTGAGAGTGTTGATGGGGGGGGGGAGTCCGATTTAGTGGGGGGGGGGCTCGTTGTGGGAGAGCCGGAGACGGAACCCCCTGGGTGCTTCCCCTTTAAGCCCTGTTACGTCACTTTTCTTTCTTTTTTTTTTTGACCATTGAGCCGGATTTCGGCGTCTCAAATATACCAGGAGCAGGGGCCACGCCCAGTGGCTGAGATGGCTCAGCGGGGAAAGCGCTTGGTAATGTGATTTTGCGGTCCCGGTCGACCGCTAGTTCGAATCCCCGCCGGTGAGCCTGACCTGCTGCGCGTCGCTGGTTCTTTGTTTCTGGGCTTGGGTCCTGCCGCCTGTGCAACCTTGGGCAAGTTGCACAGTCCTCACTGGCCCCCCTTGGCAGGACCGTCAGTCAGGGCTTGGCAACTCACTCGTAGGTAGAGCAGGCAGGAGGACCCGAGCCCAGAAAAGAGAACCACATTTTGCAAAATGGCGGGCGGGCCCCGGAAAAAAAAAATAAAAAAATCCTTTTTTTTCTTAGGCGCTCAGCGGGGATTCGAACTCGCAGACCCCGAAGGACCTGTTGCCTTTGCAGGCGCCGAAGCCGCTGAGCCACCGCCGCCTCTTGGCTCGAAACCCTAATCTTGGTATATTTGACCTCTCTACCCCTAGAGGCCAAAGGCGAGAAAAGGAACGGAGGGGATTTGAACCCTTGAACTCAGGGCTTCTAAGTCATGAAATTTACCTCTAGGCTAACCCGAGAACCGGAAGTGACGTTTGAATATCTGCCTTATGTCTCTCCTGTCCCAATGTCTGCGTAAATTTAAAAGGTAGATCTCCGCGGCCTCGAACCCGTGGAGTCCGGACTTCTGTAGAGGAACCTCTGACCGCTAGGCCAACCCAGGGACCGGAAGTTATTGTCGAAATTCTGCCCTATGTCTCTCTTGCATCACATCTCTCCCCATTGTAAAATGTAGACCATTAGGGACTCGAACTCTTATAGTTTGGACTTCTAAACGGTTAGCCTTACCCTCTGGGCTAAACGGAGAACCGGAAGTGACGCTCGGGATTCTGCCTTATGTCTTTGTGCCCTAGCTGTCGGCATCATTTCGATTCAATTTTTTTGCCGCTTTTTGGCCAAGTCCCTGGGAGGTGACAAAGCCTCAGAAAATCAGCTGAAGTCTCTCCAGGACGGATGAAAAGCAGGTGAAAGGTGAAATGCATTGCAGCCCTACTTTCTCTCGGCTTTAGCGCTAGAATTAACTGAAGATGAAGCCTATGAGGTGGAAGGTGGGAACTGCAATAGGACCCCCCTTCGTCAAGGGGAGTTTTCGAAACCTCTGAACTCAGTGGGTCTTGGAAAGCAATTTGTCTTGTCTTGCAAATCTAATAAAAAGCTGTCTGTGCAGGATCTGACCCCCTGAGTCCTCCCTGTTGTTCTATGGGAGAACCTTTGCCAGGGGGCCAACCTGGGGGTGCAGTTTGGAAACCTGCCGTCTTGTCTCTGGGGAAAGGCAGCGGCGACAAACCTCCTTTAACCACTAGGTCATCCCTGCACTTTAGGAAACACATTTTGGAAAAGCGGCTCCAGTCTCTCCCAGGTGAAGCCACCGAGAGGTTATAGGCCTGGAGACAAATCAAGCAACCAACCCCTTCCCCCCCCCCGCCTGCTGCTGTTCCACAAGTTCAGCTGGATGGGGTTAACTTGATGCTCCTGATCTGCCCCTGATGTGGAAAGTAAACTGAACGCTCTGGTGGAAAGAAAGCAACCTGATTTTTTAAAAAATCTGGCAATCCTATTTTGTCCCAGAAATTAAAAGCAACATTTGTAGCCACTTTATTTATTGAACTGGGGCATGTGGAACTTTAAAAACTAACCAGTTTTGTATAGCGTGGTAATATTAGCTTTATGGACTACAAAGCCCAGGTGTCACTGGCCATGGTGGCTGGGGGAGCTTCGCTTGTTTTTTGGAGGCAATGACCATAAGTGGCCACCAGAGGGCACCAAACTATAAGCAATCACGTTTTCTTTGGTCCTAGAGACCGATCACCCGTAGTGCTCCCATATGGCCACCAGACGGCGCTCTAATCAACGAAACGGGGCATCGGTGGGGGGGTGACACACAGCCAATAGCCTTTGCCAATACAATACATGAACACGTTTGTGGCACAAAGGAGAGAAAATTCTAAAGCACTTGGTGGTTTTAACAGCGTTTGGAAATCAGCAGGCTGCAATGCCCCCACACAGCCACCAGAGGGCACTCCAACACAAGAAATGGAGTCTCAAACATGGTGCGGAACTAAGCGGCAATTCCTCATCAGGGCACAATAGGCCGCAATGCCCAGAGGGCGCCACCAGAGGGCACTCCAGCATAAAGGGTTGAATTTTTAAAATATTTTAAATAAATCAAACCACTAGGGACTGGTTCTGCTGGGGTGGGAGGCACATTCACCCCTAACCCTAAGTGGAGTGTGGGGGGGGGGGAATCAGGCTTTAATTTTGAGTGAGCCATGACAGACCGAAACTTTTTCTCACTCTGCTCGTATCTCACAGGGATGCTCTCCTGTGGATTAAAATAGGGGGAACTAGCAAAAACACTCCATAAATGCCTCACTTACCTTGAAAGCCCTGTTAGGGACACATAACACACGCAAGACGTAAATACATTAATGCACATTTATTTAAAATACAGAAATGCATTTTCACAGCATCTGGGAACCCATATTTCCCCCCCCCCGCGCCCATTCTGAGCTTCTGCTGGTGGTGGTTTCTCGGCTGCTGGACTGGCTGGGAAGGGAATCCAACCCCCAGGGATCCCCCCCCCCCCGTGCAAAGGAAGGAGGGACTAGAAGCCGCAACCTCCCTCTCTAAGGGGTGGCCGAGGATGTCGCGCTGGCGGTGAGGCTGCCCTATTAACCCATCTGCTGGAGAGAGAGAGAGAGAGATTTTAGAAGTGGGGGCCGTTCTTCTGCTCCAACAGACTGCCTTCCTGCCTACTTATTATTTATTTTATTTGTTACTGCTGCTATTTATTACTTGCAGTCCAGGGACATTCACAGCTGCTAAAAACTCCAGGGCAGATGATTGGGGGGGGGGAATAAAACTAAGCCCTTGGTGCTGGGGTGTAAGAAGGTGTCATTTTGAGCTGATGGATCAAAACAAAACAAAACCACCCTCATTCCTCACTGCTGGCTATGCTGGCTGGGTGGGTGGGATTGTTGGGGGGGGGAACTATAATCCTGGACACTTTGGGGTGCCATAAGTGGCCCACCCCTAGTTTAAAGGAAAGACACCAAGCACTTGATTCAAAACATGCTAAGAGATCACTGGGGGGGGGGAACGTGGTGGTGGCTGAGCTTCAACACCCATCAGCCCCACCCAGCCCATGCTCAGGGCTGACAGGAACTGTAGCCTGAGAGCATCTACAGGGCCAGATAACCTGTAATGTTGCTAGTGAGACCAAAAGCTGGGTTGGGGAGGGGGGGGATGTGGCTGGACTACAATGCCCAGCATTCCTCTTTACTGGTGATGCCAGCTTTGACTAATAGGGCTTCCAGTCCAAAGACCCTTGGGAGGCTCACCTTCAGCTGGCAGTGGCGGTTCCTGGGCAAAAGGTGGGGTGGGGTGGGGTGGGTGGGGGGCTCTGGAGGCGGCCAGTCAGGGCTGGGCTTTAAGTTCCCCCTTACCTGGACACCCTGGGGCACGGGGCCCCCCCACGTGAGTCGGGAGAGGCGACCTCCTTCTCCGAAGTCAAGACGTGGGTTCTTCTCCGGCGCTCGGCTGCTGGCGCTTTTCCCCCAGACGGTTTCCTCCCCCCCGCCCCCCCCCTCCGCTGTCCTTGGGGCTCCTCAGGCGGCCTGTCAAATCAAAGCAGGAGGAAACGACATGAACACGGAAGCTTTTTTATTTTTATTTTTTAAAAAAAGAAGCAGAAAAGCAAGACCGTGGGAAGGGGAATCAAAAGCGAACAGGCGCCCCTTTTGCCTCTTTAATCGCTGTAGCCTTGTCGCGTCTGCCAGGAACATCACAGGACCAAAGCGAGGAGGAGAGGGAGCGACGCAGCCAGCGATTCCCCCCCCAAAGAGCCCCCCTACCCGCCTGCCCACGGCCACCGACCCACTTTTCCTCCTTGCATAAACTGGAATATACCTCCGGCACCTCGGAGAGGGGAGAGCCAGAGAGCCTCCTTGCCTGGGGAAGCCGGGGGGGTCTCTCTCCTCTGGTGTCGGGGATCAGAAGGGCCCGGGGGGAGCGGGGCCTCGGGCGCCAGCGAAGGGGGAGCCGAGCTGGGCAGACCCAGAAACGCTCCCGGGAAAGGAGGAGCCCGGCCAAGCCCCGGGAAATCATCCTTCCCCTTGCCCCCCCTCCTCCCCCGAAAGATCTTAGGTCCACAAATGTTAATTAAGGGATCGATTCACTGGATCTGCCCCCTGAGCCCGTTGAGTGACCTCAGCCGGGACGGGGGCTTCTGGTGCTGCCTGAGGCCCCCTTCCCTGAGCCCCCCCACCTCTCTTCCCCCCCACCTCTCTTCCCCCCCCCCCCAATGGACTACTCACCATGGACGGCAGCCGAGAGCCAGCCAGAGATCGCAGGCAACGAAGACGTTGGCAGCCGGGACACAGACGTCCTTCTCCGGCCCCCGAGGTTTCTTCCGAGCCCGGGTTCTCGCAGCCACCTAGAATAAGAGGGTCACGGCACGACCTCTAACCCCCCCCCCCAAAGCCGGCACCTCAAGGAACCCACCTGGATCCAAATAAAGACAAGGGACCATTTCCTTTCCATTTAGCTTTTTATATATATAAAAAATTAAATATATATAATATATCGTGTTTAAGACTAAAAATATAGTACATAATATTTTTCTTAATGAGGAAAAAAAAACCAAATTTAAAAAAAAGAGGGGGAGGGAATCTGTGGGGGAGTGAGAGCCGATTCACAGATACATGTTTTCAAGGAGTAAAGGGGACGAGACATGAAGAACAGAGCAAGGGCCCCCGGGCTGAAGAGGGATAACGCTATTCTGCCTTCTTCCCCCCCCCCCATAGAAAACGCGAATGGGGCCCCTGTTAGGAGCACAGGGTGCTGGGCTGCCCTAAGGCCCCCCCCCGGCCCTCCCCTCCGGGCAAAGGGCGCCAAATGTTTATTGCTGCAAAATGGGGTGGGGGTGGGGGAAGGCCAGCCGCCAAGGAGGGTCCTAAAGCCCCCCCGACCCCCCCACCCCAGACTTCCTTCGGAAGCTTGTGCGATGCGCCCTCCAACCGCCCGCCCGCCCGCGCCTTCTCTGTTCCGCGCCGCATGCCGACCAAGAGACAGGAAGCGCCAAAGGGCCGCCTCGGCTTGGGCCCCTCCGGGACGGGAAAAGGCTCCAGAGGAAAGCGGGGCTCCCAGAGGCGGAACGGCCACGGCCACGGCCACGGCCACGGCGAGGAGGAGGGGCAGGGACCCAGGAGGGGGCTTCTAACCAGGCCTAGTTGAGGGTTGGCGGAAGGAAGGCCGCCCCGGGTGGGCCCCTGGATGGGAATCCTGCAGCAGCCCGGAACGCCAAAAGACTCTGTGGAGAGACCCCTGCCTCCGTCCCCCCCCCCGGGACCTCCAGGCAGAGGCCTTCTGCGCCCACACGCGCATGTGTGTGGTTGTCCCCTGGGCAAAAAGTATCTCACCCACCCACCCGGCCACGGAAACCAAGAACTGCCACGGCCGATGGCTAAAGCGACCGAGGGGCACCTCCCCGTTGCCGGCCAGGGCGAGGGCCGCCCCAGGGGGAGGTATGCTTCTTGGCACGGCTCAGAACAGTTCCTTTGCTGGACTACAAAGCCCAGTTTCCCCCAGCAGTCCTGCTGGCTTGAGGAAGCTGGGAGATGTAGTCCGCCCTGTTGGCCTTTGGAGGTAGGGTGGGGGGGCCCAGCGTTACTCTCCTCACGAGGCTGAAAACACCCAACTGGAGCAAGGACCCCCTCCTGGGACCCTGCCCGGGCCGCGCTTGGAGCGGAGGGCCCTCTGCCACGAGAGGAAATCCCGCTGGGCAGCGGGGATCGCATCCTCCTGGAGGAGCGAAGGGTGCCAAAGGGGGGCCCCAAACAGGCCCCGGCCCCCAGGCGGCCCCGTCTCCGCGCACAGGCTCAGGAGGGCCAACCCTAAAAACAAAACAGCGCGAGAATCCAAAAAAAAAAAAAAAAAAAAAGAATCCAAAAAGCAAACAAGGAGAAAAATACAAATAAAAACAGGGTTTGTGACTGTACCGAAAAAAGTGTCATGAAGAGGAAGTGGAGGGCACCGAGAGAGGGAGAGAGAGACAGGGGGGAGCCAAAGGGGGGGCTCTTTTTGTGGGTTCCTGGCCTTCCAGCAGTGCCTCCTGGAGCAGGGACTGCAGCTTCCAGAGCCAGCCTTGTTGTTGTTGTTGGGGTTCTGGGAGGTGTCCTTTAAAAATCGGGGGGGGGGGGAGAGAAGGAAAGAAACCCGCTTCCCAGGCTGGGGCTGGCACCCTGTCCAGCCTTCCCTCGGACCCTCTGCAAGGGCCACCCCTGACCCAGCCGCCCCCCCCCCAGCCACTGCCCCGTGCGCGGACGCCTTCCTTCCCGGGAACCACACATCCCAGAATCCTGCAGCTAGCCAGCCAGACAGGCTGGGGGATTCTGGGCTTTGGTGGTCCTCGGAGGCCACCTTTCCTGGAGGGGCCGCTCTGCTCCGACGGCAGCGGCCGGGTTGCCCAGCCCAGAGTTTTAAGGCACAGAAAGCAGAAGGAAAAGGGAAGCCCCCCCATCACCCCCCCCCCCCCGCGTACCTAATTCCCAAGAGGCAGAGCTTGCCTTGAGGGAGGAAACTTTAGAGGCTTGGCTTGGGGGCAGCTGGCCAAAGCACACCGCAGGGAGGGCCTTGCAAACGAATTAGCAGCCTCTTCAAGTCCCTAGTCCACATGAAATCAAGTCAATCCCATTCTCCCTCTCTCTCCCCCGCCTTCCCCCCCCCATCTTGTTTGGTCCCTGGACGGCTAAAATCCTGTCACCCGCCCACCTAGCAGGAAGAGAAGTTCCCCCGAAGGCAGAACGAGGCTGGGATCCCCACCAGGCAGAGGGAGGGGGATTCAGTCCCCTCCGGCCTCTGCTCCGGACACCGTAAACGAAGGGCTGCCCCCCAGCCAGGCGGAAGAGGGACCTCCGCCACAAACGGGTGTAGGAAGATGGAGAAAAAGATGGAGGAGAGAGAGAAAGAGAGAGACGGCCGATGGAGAAGAATCCACAGAAAGGACCCCGAGGGGCCCGGCCGGGAGCGCGTCGTCGTCGGCCCCCCGAGAAGGGTGCTCAGCACCGTCAGCAAGTCCGGCCGGCTGGGCAAAGGGGTGCAGGAGGTGGGGGGGGGAGAGAAAAGGCCCCTGAATATCAGGGGACAGTCATGAGGTACCTGCAGACCCCCCCCACCCCCTCCCGGCCCCCAGCCCGCTGCGTTCAGACGTGCGTCTGCATCCGCTGCTGGAAGCGCTGCCCGTAGTCCGAGGAGGTGTAGGAGAAGCGGGTGGCGGTGCTGTATTTGCCCAGCGGGTCGTAGCTGTCGAAGGGGGTCCGGTCCAGGGCGGTCGGGGGCGGCTGGGTGTAGCCCAGGCGGTAGGTGGCGTAGCCGGCGCTGGGCGGAAACCCCGCGTGGCCCCCGTAGTTCTCGTAAGACAGCTGGCTGGAGGTGTCGGCGGCCGAGGCGGCGGCGGCGGCGCTCCCCGGGCCTGTCCCCGGGACGGGGTCTCCTCCGCCGTATTCGCCCGTGGGGGCCCGGCTGTAGGTGCTGAGCTGGGCGTAGCCGCTGGAGTGGGAGAGGCGCGAGGAGGGCCGGCCGTCAAAGCGGGCCGGGGCGGGGTTGCGGTAGTCGCCATACAGCACCGTGCGCGAGGAGGGGCGGTCCTCGTGGGCCCGGACGTTGTAGTACCCGTTGGTCGGATCCTGGGAGAGCAGAGGAGCAGGGCTCAGTCGGGCCCAAAGAGGCGAGGGAGAGGCAGCGTGGTGTAGCGGTTACAGGGAGCCTGCATCCAAAGCCTAGAAAACTGTATTTGGCCGTTTGGGCAGGACACCCACAGCCAACACCCCCCCTCCCCACCCCACCCCCCGGCATACAAATCGGGGTCCCCCCCGCACATCCCCAGCAGCCCCTTCTCACTCCCCCCCCCTCGGCCTCACCTTCAACTCGTACTCCTCCCGGGTGTCGAGCGTGTCACAGCGAAGGTCCTGCTTCAGGTCCACGTCATCCTTGAAGGACTATTTGGGGGGGGGGGCAAGGGGGCAGATGTGGCAAAAAAGCTCAGAGGGGCGGGAAGGGGTCCCTCCACCCGCCCACCCCGAGGGCCCTCACCGCCCCGGTGAAAGCCAGTGTGTGGGGGGGTTTGCTTTTCCGGGCGAGGGGTGCTTGGCCCCCCTCTCCCAGCTGCTCCGGAGGCCCCCAGGGTGACTCACCGAGTAGATGGCCTTCATCACGCGGGTGGCGGTGGAGACGCTGGCCGTGTCCTCTTCCCGGTCCGAGTGCAGCGTCAGGGGCTCCCGGTTGACCGTCTCCACCTTGATGTCCAGCTTGCGCAGAGTCACGTCTTTCCGGCCTGCAAAGAAGAAGGGAGGTGGACAAGGCGGCTGCGCGCTCTTCCGTCTCGGGTGGGGGGGGCAGGCGGGCGGGCGGGCGGAGGGAGGGGAGCGTGGCAAGGCCGTTGCAACCGTTTGCCCCCTGACAATTCAGCCGCTGCAGGGAAGGGTGGGGGGGCCTTGTCGGCCACGGGAGGGAAAGAAGGCCGGCTTTGGGTGGGGGGGAGAGCCCTCCTCCAGCCGGCCGGACTCTTCCCCCCCCCCCTTTCCCGGGGCCTGGTGCCACTCACTTCCTTTGCGCCGGCGGTAGAGGAAGCAGGCCAGCGCCACGAAGCAGAAGATGACCAGGATCCCCGGCCCGATCGTGGCTCCCGCAATGATCCCGACAGGCAGAACCTCTGAAAACCGAGAAAGGGAGACGAGAGGAGAGTCTGTGGATCAGGTCCAGCCTTTGGGCTCCCTCCCTCCCTCCCTCTCCCGCCTGGAGGGGGTCACTGGACCGACTCTCCGTGGCTTTTCCACCCGCCACTTTCAAGGCAAGGGGAGAGACTTTAGGAGCGGTTTTTCCCAGTCCCACTCTCCCAGTGAGTTTCCATGGCTGAGCAGGGATTCGAACTCTGGTCTCCTGAGTGCCAGTCCTGCTCTCTGTCCAGAACACCGCACTGCACTGGGAATCCACGCTCCACGCATCGAACCCTCCAGCGTTCCTGACGGCTCCCCTTCCTTTCCGGCTGGTGGCCTGCCCAGGGGAAGGGGGGGGCCCTGGCTTCTCCTTCCCCTCCCAGCTAACCCTCTTCCCCCCCCCCCGCCACGGCCGACGGTTCCCAGCCCCCCTGCTTCCCGGACCTTTCTCCTCCAGCTGGATGATGGCCGTCCGGGAGCCGAAACTGTTCCAGGCGGTGCAGTTGTAGTGGGTCTCAAAGTCGACCTCCATCACGTTGTTGATGGACAAGGTGGAGAGGACGCCGTTGCCCGTGTTGCTGCGCTCCACCGTGTAGCGCTCCAGGGTGCCCGCCTCGAGGGTCTTCTCCTGCCAGCCCCAAGCCTGGGAGACACGGGGGACACGAGCCAAGAGGCAGGATGGGGGGCCGGGGGGGGGTTGGAAGAAGGGAGGCAGACGTTGAGAAGGAGGAGGAGGAGGAGGAGACCCTGAGACCGAGGAGGGAGGAGCCCTTTGGGAAAGCCACCAAGGCCCCTCCTGCCTGCCCGGCCCTCCAAGACCCAGGCAAAAGGGGGGGGGGGGAAGGCTGCGTCCATCAGGAGGCACAGAGGGGGCCAAACCTCCCATCCCGAAAACCAACAGGAGACACACACGTCTCTCTCTCTCTCTCTCTGCCAGACTCACAATACGGTCCGGGAGGGGGGTGCTCCCAATGAAACACTCCACTTTCCCCCGGTCGCCCCGCACGGCGTACTGAACGGAGTCGCTGGAAATGATGGGGGGACCTGGAGGAAAAAGAAGAAGAGAGGAGAGGAGAGGAGGGGCGTTAAGAGGCTCCATCAGGAAGAGCCGAGAGCCTCAAATCCGCTCCTGCGCCCGAGGCGCTCCACCAGGGAACCTGGACGGTGATTCATCATCTGCTTAACATGAGGTGTCGCTTGGGGGCAGCATCCTCCCCTCCCCCTGACGGACACCCGCAGTGGGGGAACATGAGGGAAGGTGGGGTGATCCCTTCCAGGGCACGATCCAGCAGGGCGCCGGCGGCAGCGGAGGGTGGCCCCCGGTGTCCGCGGCGTTCCTTTCCCAGGCCCTCCCGAGGGCCGCTCCGGACCAAGGATTCGGGGAGCCGTCACAAACACCCCGAGGCCCGGCTGCTCCCTGCATGACTCACCGTTGACCAAGAGGGCGACTTCCCGCTCGCCCACCCCGATTCGCGGCACGATGGCCTTGCAGACGTACTGCCCGGCGTCCGCCTGCGTCACCGACTTGAGGTACAGCTGGTTGCTGTTGCTGAGCACCTGAGGAGAGGGGGCAGTGGGGGGGGGCGCGCTGAGTCAGGCTGCGGGCATCTTGGGATGGGAGATGCGCACCCACCCCCACATCCACGGGGCCCTTCCCCTGCCCCCCTCCTCGCTCCCAACCCTCAGGAAAAGTCTCCCTTTCTCTGAATGCCTCCAGAGACCTCTGGGTGGTGCTGGAGCCGCAGGCCTCTCGGGGAGGAAGCCCGTCCTGGAGCAGAGAGGAGAACCACACACACACACACACACACACACACACCCCGGGGGGCCGACTCACCATGTTGGACTCCTTCTTGGTCCAGGTGAGGGTGAGGGGAGGGTTGCCCGCCCACACGCAGGTCAGCGTCACATCCGAGCCGATGTCGGTGGTGGTGGGCTTGGGGTCCACCACGATCCGGGGGGCAACTGGACCAGCAGAAGGAAAGGAAAGAGAGAGAGAGAGAGAGAGAGAGAAGGGGTGAGCCAGGATGGGGAGGGGGGGCTTGAGGGGCCACCAGAAGGGAAGCTCTCGCACTCCAGGCCCTTCTTCCCGTTTCTGGCCTCCTAAAAAGGACCCCCCCTACACCCAACCCCACCCCCAGGGGGATCACACACCCACACCAGCCGCCCTCCCCCTTCCCCCTCCGGCCACTCACAGTGGACGTCCACCAGGGTGCTGACGTTGGTGCTCCCCACGTCATTGTGGACCTCGCAGGAGACGGGCTCGGTGAAGAAGGTGTAATCCACCTGGGTCTCATACTTGCTCTCCTTGGCGTCTTCGAGGATCGCACCCCCCTTGGCCCACCTGGGGGGCAGGGGGAGGAGGAGCGGAGAAGGAAAGAAGGGGAGTCAGGCCAGCCTCCGCCCTCAGGGGCTGTGCCCGTAGGGCCTCCGGGCCACGGATCCCCCACCCGGCCCAGTACAACCGACACAACCACAATGGGCGGAGCGTTTCCCCCGGGCCTCTCCTCTCCCCCTTCAGGGCCCTCCCCCCCCCTTGGCCTACCCACCCCCAGGGGGGCACAAGGACTGAAACACAGACCCGGATGAAAACCATCCCCGGTGGTGGCATCAAATCTCAGCCAAACAGGGCCGTCAAAGGAGAACCGCTGCTGACGTGAAACCAGCGAGAAGCCCATCACGGAAAAAAGGGCAGCCTTCCCCCCTCCCGCCCACTACACCCCCTGACTCCAAAAAATATGCCCTTCCTGCTCAGTGGCACACCACGGCCAGAAGCATCGGGCTTTTGTCAAATAGGGCTTAAATGGATTTTAGGGTCACAGTGGTGGTTGTTTTAAAAAGAAAATTCAGCCAGTTTTTACTGGGTGCCCCGAGAGTTCGGCCAGGCTCCCTCCTCTTCCTCCCCTTACCTGTAGCCTTTGATTTCTGGGTTCGCGGTGGCCACGCAGGTGAAGGTCACCCACTCGCCCTCCTGCACCGTCTGCGGCTGGATTGACAGCGTCACCGTGGGAGGGTCTGTCGCAAGGAAGGGAGGAAGGAAGGAAGGAAAGGAAAGGAAGGGGGGGCAGACGGTCACAAAGCCTTGTTCAAGTGCAAAAGCCTCCCCCCCCCATACTTTGTCCAGTTGTTATGCGGGGGTGACACTGTGAGAGAAATCAGTGCTGCTTTTGCAAGTCCCTGTAAGGAATGATGATTGAGTAAATAATGGTCATGGTAAAATAATCAGTTAATCATTGTTAATTATTTAGCCAACAAAAGGAATTTAAAGAAGTCATAAGAAATTATAAGATGAATAAGTCTGGAGTCTAGGTAAAGAGGGGAGCGGGAGATGTAAACAAAGGCAGGCCTTCCTGTGATCGGTTTAGGTGCCTCAGAAAGGCTGCACACCTTGGAGTACCGAGACCAAAGGGGGAAACGAAGGAGGGACCACGCAGCCTGGAACAGGGGATGATAAATATCAGGCAACCTGTAATGTCGGGGGGGGGGGGCTACCCAGCTAGGACCACCCCCGCTTTTGCAAAAGGGCTTATCAATAAAGGAGAGCTGCTTGTATCCGTGGCTGCCTGGTGGCTGGATTTAAGGAACAAAGGTGTGAGCATTCCTTGCTCCATCGCCGGCTCCTTCCTGGGGAATCTCCCTGGTTTTAGGAAGGACCTCCCGAAGAGAAGGGGCAGTTGAGCCAGGAAAGACAGGGGAGTCCCCCAGGAGGCACCTGCCCAGGTGGAGATGGATTTGGAGAAGGTGGCTGCGATGCATGACCCCCCACCCCCGATCCTCGGAAGAGAACCACCCGCTTTGGCATCATCGAGTCAAGGCTCCCACGCCCCCCCCATGTCACCGAATGTCCTGCAACAGCAGGCAAAGCAGGGACACCCCAGAACCCCACCCCACCCCAAATCCCAACGGCCTTTGGGTCTGGAGCCAAGCCACGAGCCGGCGCTTCACTCACGGTGGACGTTGAGCTGGACGGAGGCCTCCTTGCCCTCCGGGACGGCGTCGTTGGCACACCGGCAGACGTACACCCGCCCAATGTCCTGGTCCGTCGGGTTGATCAGCAGGTAGCTTACGGTGGTCTCCCGCTTCCCGTCGGGCAAGACCTCCTGGAAGGGGAACGGAGGAGATGATGGGGCCCATCATCCTCTGGGGAGGGAGGGGGCAGGCTTCAGGGTGGGTCGGGGGGGAAGAAGAGGCACTGCGGGATTCGGTGGATCGGGGGGGCCAGCAAAAGGGGGGGGGGCTTTGTGGCCTGGGTTTATATTCCTTGCTTTCCGCAACGGCTTCTGTTTGCCACCTCAAAAAGCAGGCTTTTTCCTTTCAAGCAGGGAGGCGAGATGGAAATGGCAGGGGCCAAAAAAATAAGGACAACTTTAACCAACCCCAAACATGCCCAAATTCATGTCTGAAATTGGGGGGGGGGGGGGCAGCAGCGAAGGGCCGCTCCTGGAGTGTTACTCAAAGACTTGTGCTGGCAGGGCCAAGGCTTGTGGGGGGGGGCATGTATGATCTCCAAAGCCTTGCGCAGAGTCCCCCTCTGTGTGTGTGTGTGTGTGGGACAATCATATCCTTCCAGAATGGATTTTAGACTACAATTCCCATCAGCCCCAAGCGGCCCCCAAAAGACAGCTGTTGCCCCCTTCTCCCCACAGCCTAGAGATGCCCTCAATGGAGCTTGGGGGTCGCAGAAACCCACAAGGCCACGCAGCCCCTCTCGGGCATGAAGCCATTTCGGGAGGCACCGCTAGGCAGGCGCACGGAGACCCCTTTCCAAAACAGCCTTTTTTTTTAAAAAAAAAAGAAGGGCCCAGCTTTGGAATTCTCATTTATTCTTCTGCATTCCTGCCGGCCTTGAAAGCATTTTGTAAGGTTGTGTCAAGGTGCAAAACCCCAATAAAGCTGAGGGTCGCTCGGGGAGCTGCCCTCTCAGCGCGGGTGAGCCCCCCTCCCCCTCCCAATCCCCCAAGCGCCCGGCGTGGCCCTACCGTGGCCATGGTGGCCTCCGTCTGTGGCAATCCTCCCCGGTACCAGGTGATGGTGGCAGCCGGCTTGGCGTTGCGGGCTCGGCAGGTCAGGTTGTGGGGCGTCCCCGCCCGCAGCAGGATCTCGGGGGCTCCATCAATGACGGGGTCCTCCGGCGGGACTGCAAAGAGAACAGCAACCACATGTCGAGGGGGGGCCGCCGGAGGCCACAGAAACCGGCGCCAGCAAAAAGTTTGCTTCCGGGGTGGGGACCCTTTGGCGCCAGGGGCCAGATCCGTCCCTTTCAGCTTCCTCCAAGGGCCGCGCTCTTCTCCCCACGTAAGGGCACGGAGGGGGGCCCTCCTCGCCCGTCCCCTTGCCCCCCCCAGAAGGCCCCGTCTTTGGCGGCCTCCTCGTTCGTCCTCCGAGCTGTCTAGAGGGTCCCCCCCCCCTCCATACAGTATTTTGTTCCACATAAGCGAGCAGGAGAAAGAATGAACACGGGGGGGGGGGGGCGCTTTCAACTCTCTGCCCTCTTAACGGTATTATTGTTTTTTTAAACAAAGAGATAGAGAATTAAAAAGGAAAGAAAGGAAAAGATTCAGGCCGAGCGACTGTGAAATATTGATGATCCGTCAAATGGAGAGAGAGAGAGAAAAAAGGAGCCCCAATGGAGGATGACAAGCCAGCCGGCACATCCCTCAAGGTCTGCTTTCCGCTCCCGTTTTGAAAAACCCAAGGCAGGGAAGGATGACAGCTGATGATTGTCACACGCAAAGATCCTTTTCTGACAGATTCAGCTCTCTCAGACAGAGAGAGACGCAGGGGGCGGGGTGGGGGAGAAGCCCCCCCCCCATACTGATCTCTTTGTCTTTAACTTAGAAATAATAAATGCTAATAAGAAGAGGACGGAGGCTTTGTTTCGGAGAGAGACGTGTGTGTGTGTGTGTGTGTGTGTGTGTGTGTGTGTCTACGTGAAAAGGAGATGTTGTGCGCGGGGGGGAGGGGGGGGGACCAGCCAGCTCAGGCCCACAGGTTGCCATCACTTGCCGGGGATGAAGGGCCATCCACGGATGAAGGGCCAAAGGTGTCCCCCAATCCCAAAGCGGCCACGTGCCCGACTGCACCACCAAGAGAAATCTTGGCCCCTTGTCAATTAGCCATAATTAGCCGGGGGGGGGTTGACCCAAGGGACGTGGGGAGGAGACGGGCGCCCCTCACCCGGCCCGGCCCTCTCCTCCTCGCCACCATCATCCCCATGAGCAGCGTTTCCGAGTCACAAAATAAAGGGACTTCCAAGGCCACGCTGAGGAGACCAGTGGCAGAGAATCCCTCCACGTTCCGTGGCCCTCTCTGACGCATCCTGCGCTGGCTTTCTTTTTGTTTGTTTGTTTGTTTCCAAGTGAAAACCAGCAAATAAATACGCATACATGCATTTTGGCCTCAGTTGTATAAGAAATAGGTGCAATAAATGCTTCTGGGCATTTTTTAAAAAAACGTTATTATGTGTGCACGTAGGTGGGTGAGAACTGGATCAGATCTGGTGGGCCAAGGGAGGAGAGTTTTTCAGGTATATAAACGCTCCCCGCAAGCGAGGAAAATAGACTGGCCTGTCTGCCATTATTTGGGGGCAAGTGGGATTTCTCTGACACCCTTTCCGATGCCAGTCTCTAAACTTAAAAAACAAGAACTACATGACTGTGTGTGGTCTTTATTTTGCTTGGCTTCTTATCCCCTGCTTTTCTCCCTAAACTAGGACCGGAGGGGTCTCACAACAGACAGGTTTTTCCAAGCAAGCAAGAAAGAGATGCCGAAGGGGATCGGGTCCAACCACAGTCCCAGGAAGGGCCGCACGGACCCTCAAGCACTTACTCAGGACCGTCAGCTTGGCCCGCCGGGAGCGCAGGGCGGCCTCCGTGGCCTGGCACTCATACACGGCATCGTCGGAGAGCTCGGCGTCCATGATCTCCAGGTTGTACTGTCCGGAATCGACGGCTCCGACGATCCGATAGCGGGGCCAAGCTGAGGAAAGAGGGCAGGACACAGGCGGGGGTGAGCGAACCGTTAGCCACAGGACAGGCCTGGCCACGAGTCGTGGCTCAGCAGGGCCTCAGACCTGAAGCCTGTTTCTAAACTTCATTTTGTCTGGGGAAGCTGGGAAGCCAGGGTGGGGGGAGGCCTGAGGAGCTCAGCGCCGCTCACGCTCCCCTCCGAAAGACCAAACCCCAAGAAATGCAGATATATGCAAATGAGCTTAACGTCCGCCATGTGCAGAGGCGGAAGGAGGTGGCGCTTCGAGGCGTCTCCATCGGGAATTCAGATTACAATTACGATTATGGTTATTTTCATGTCAGGAACTCTTAAGCACCAGATGCGGGTTGTCGTTTGTAAGGTCTGGCTGGGAAAAGGCCAGGCAGATGTCTGGGGAATAATAAGCCACCGAAATCCGCCTTGTTAATTAAGGAAAGGGAAGGGAAAATATTTGTTGACAGGCGGGCGCACTGCCTCCCTGTGTCCAGCAGGTGGCGATGTCAGACCACTAAGCCGTGGCTGTGTGGGGTGGCCGGGTGGATGGAGGGGAGGAAGAGGGACAGACCAGCCGGGTGGGGTGGGGTGGGGTGGGGGAACCATCAGGTTTGGGTCCAGGCTCCCCTCTCAGGGACCCACGCACCCCTTCCTTCCACCTCTGAGGCTTCCCCCATCTCCAGGGCTCCTGCATCCCCTGTGCGATTGAAGCACACACACCCCGCCTCTTCCCAAACCCTACGACCCTCCCCACACATACACACACACACTCCCAGAGAGCCCAGGGGGCTACCTTTGAGGCCCTGCCCCATGCCGAGGGCCAGGCCATCCTTGGTCCACTGCACGATCCCCGAATAATTCAGCACCACACACGACAGGACGGTCCTCTTGCCGGCCACCACCGTCTGGTCCTCGGGCTCCTCAATGAAGCGGGTCTGCAGAACTGCCAAAGGAGAAGACAAGTAAGACCGGGGGGGGGTGATGGTGGTGGGGGTGGTGGGAAGAGACGGGGAGGGGGGGTCACTTCAGTCTCCACCTTGGACCTCCGAGGAGAGGCAGGCACAGAATATCCCCGAGGCCCAAAGAGCTCAGCAGAACGGCCGAGAGCAGCAGCAGTCTACCTGAGGGGCCAGGACGACCACCCTCGCCATCCTCCTAACTGAAGCCAACTCTTGGTCCCTTTGAAGGTGCAACCATGAACACCTTCGGGGCGCACTGAAGCGCCCTTTCTGCAGGGGGGGCCAGCAGGAGGCCGGGTTCCTTAACTGTCCTGCAAGACATCTTAACATTTCTGTAGCCCCCAAAATGGGATCAGAGCAGGCCGTTTTGACGCTCAGTCCTGCTCTTGCCCGGCCTGATCCTGCCTAACTTTCCACAACCTACTCCCTCCGCCAAGCTCTGCAGCCCCTTTGCCCTCACCCTGCCCTGAAACGGGGGGGGGGGGGGAGAGAGAGAGGCTGGGTCGATGGCCACCTCTTTTTTCCAGAGCGCCCGTCACGTGGCATCCTGGGAACCACAAGGAGGAGGAGGAGGAGCAGCAGCGGGTTGCAGAGAGATTGATCAGAGGGTGCCGCCCGAGGGGAGCGCCTCCGCCCCATCGCCCAGCCACACCGAGCGGCGGGATAAAACAGGGGCGCAGGGATTCTCCATGCGAGGAGCCCCCCCAGCCAGGCCACGCAGCCACCGTCAGGCCGAAGCCACCCAGACCCGGCCACGCCGCTGGGCGACCACCCTCCGTGTCACACCCAGAAAACGGGGCCGAGGCAGGCGTGGGGGTGACAAGAGGCGCCCCAGACAGAGGGGTCCAGGCCCCCCTCCGTTCGTGCGGCTTCAGAATAAAACGGCAGAAACTAGGCCGGGCTCAGGCTGCTGGGGGGGGGCGGGCAGGGGGGGCAGCTGCTGCCCTCCAAGCGGCCTTCCCAAGGAGACACCCCAGAGACGTCCGCAGTCGAGCCCTACGAGGGACGCCACACACGGGCACGCGCACACCCCTGCGGTCGCACTGCAAGGGACAAAACCCTTTTGCCCGCCTGCCCCCCCTCCACACGCACAAGGCACCCTGAAATAGGGTTCGCCACACAGCATGTAGGCCCGCGCGCTCGCCCCCCCCCGACAGGGCCCCATTCGGCGCAGCTTTCCTCGCCTATTTATTGCTTTCCGATCCTGATCTTTCCTGCCCGACCCTTTTGTCCTGGGACAGATTCAGCGGTCTCTGATTTAATGCATTTATAATTGAAAATTCCGTCCGTGACGGAAGGCGTTTGTAAATCGGGTCCTCCGGCTCCAGGGGGAAGCGATGGGAGGGCGGCCGGAGGCGGGAAAGGCTCCCCCCCCCGGCATCGTGGCCCCACTGCAGCCCAGAGAGCCCCCCCCGAGCCCCCAGGGTCCAGACAGCGAGCGGGGCCTGGAGGCCACAAGCAGCCTTTGTCCAGCCCTGTCACCTCCCCTGCCTCTGTGTGTGTGTGTGTGTGTGTGTGTGTGTGTGTGTGTGTGTGTGTGTGTGTCCGTCCGTCCGTCCGTCCGTCCGTCCCTCCCCTGGACAGGCCTTTCGATGACATTTTTGCAGGGGGTGGGGGAGGGAGGGAGAAAAGCCTGCAAGGAACAGAGGGGGGGGGAGGACTCTGCAAAGGAGCCCAGAGAGGAGGGGGTGTCACAAATGCGGAGTTGGCGGGGGCGGCGGGGGGGGAGGCGATCAAAGAGACGCTCGGATCCTGATAAGAGGAGGACGCGCTGGAAACCTCTGGATGAGGCAGCCGGAGAAGAAAAGGTCCCAAGACCTCATTTTCTCTACCTCTTGGCCTTTCTTTAATAAACCTGCTTGGGCCACAAAAAGGCCTTCCACCGACACCGTGAGGGGGGGGGGGTTTGGGGGGGGTGGCCAGAAGAGGGGTTCCCCATCGGGGCTCCCACCAAGCGGGGGGCCGTGGGGAGACGTTCCGGCCCTAGACCCAGGCCCGTCCCGACTCCACCCTCTCAAAATGGGGGCACCCTCGCCTTGCAACAGCTGTGTGTGTGTGTGTGTGTGTGTGTGTGTGTGTGTGTATATGTGTGTGTGTGTGTGTGTGTGTCCCCCCCACTCCAGGAGCCTCTGCTGCGCTCCCCCCCCCCCGGAGCCCCAGCGAGGGATCCCAGGGGATGGCCTGCTGCAGCTGAAGCCATTTTAAAAAAGAGGTGGCCCCAAAACCTCAGGGGGGGGGGCCTGGAAGAAAGGCAAGGGGCCCTCTGGCGGCCTCCCCTCCCCCCCCAGGCTGGGCTCCTCCACGGGGGGGGGGGGAAGAGCCCATGTTCAAAAGGCAGGCTTTTGGGCCAAAGGCAGCCCGGAGAACGGAGGGGGTCCCTCCCGGCCCTGCCGCTTAAAAGCTTTTCCTTGTCAGCCAGCGAGCGAGCGAGCGCACAATCGAGCGATCCGGGACGCAATGTTCAGGAGCAAGCGGGTTTCTCTATGGGAGCTGTGAAGTCTCCGCAGGGTATTTCCAAGCTGTTTTACAGCTCATAAATCTAGGGTTGAAGAATCACCAGGTCCCTCCCCTCCTTGGACTACAGCTCCCATTGTCCCCAATCACTGGCCATGATGGTTGAGGCCTTGTCTCAGGGAGGACTTCCCTCAACCGGCGTCCCTCCCAAGGGACTAGATCACAGCTCTTATCGTCCCCGGCCTGAATGTCTGAGGATGATGGGAGCTGTAGTCCAACGCCCTGGGGACCCAGAAGTTAAGAGACACCAACTAGAAGCCACGACTGAATGACGGCCATTCTCTTTCTTCTCTGCGTATGGCCTACCTCGCAGGGAGAAACCACCATGGATGGACCACTGGGGGTCGGGGGGGGAGGGAGGAAAATGGGCCCCAAAGGACCAGCGTGAGGAAAGGCAGGGCGGGCGAGGGGAGGTAGGGACAGCCCGGCTTTGGTGCCCGTGGTGTCGGACGGATGGAGGGGGGGAGCGAGAGCGAGAGGGCGAGCGCACGGGGGGGGGCCCTCCATCCCAGCCCTCTGTCTCCCTCCATTTATCCAATGAAGGCCTGATTAAACCCTCGGGCGCCCGGCTCCAATCTCTCCCTCTCTCTCTCTCCCCTCGCTATTAAACTCAGGGTTCAAAGAAAAGCTTTTTATTCACACCGACAGCTTTCAGATGGAACTAAATCTCCCTGCGCTCGACTCTCTTCCCCCCCCCTCCACAATCCTCTCTTTCCTTCTCGCTGCTTCTCGGTGGAAGCTGGTTCTCATGTTTCGGCATGCGGGCATGGAGGGGGGGGAGAGCGCTGTGTGCACGTGTGGACACACACACACACACAGAGGGGGGGAGACACACAAACGACACACGGTCCATACGGGAAGGAGAAACGCACAACCCCCTCCAGGCTTCCTGGATTTTGGAAGAAAAGTGGGCTGGGGGGGGAGAGAGAGGATTCCCGGGGAGGAGAAGAGGAGGTGCCTTCAGGTGGGGATGTTCCCCCCCCCGAGATACCTCCTGCCCCTTCTTGGAGACATTTGGGAGGATTCAACCAGTGGGGGGGGGAGTGAGCAGGAAAGGGCCCCTCTTGGCCGGAGCGCCAGCCACGGAGAAGGCCCTCCTCCCACCTGGTGGCCCCTTGCGTGGCTGGCTCTGGTCCACAGCCCGGCTGCGGCGTTTGGGCTCTGGGCAAAGTTCCAGAACCCCCCGGCAAAGGCAGGTCCTCCCGGACCCCCCCCCCCAATGATGTGCCACTGGTCCACCAGACCACCAGAGAGCCCACGTGAAGCAATGCAGCCGACACAAGGCAGAAGTTACAGGGAAGCCCCTCTCTGCCTCCCCCCCTCAGCTGAGGCCCCCTCCCCATGGGGACCAAAATAAAATCGGGGGGGGGATCACCCTCCACGTAAGGCCACGGCCGGCCCAGCAACTGAGCCGAGTGCCTTTCCTCAAGCCCACGGGCACAGCCCACCGACCTCTCTGAAGGACGTGCGTCGCACGGGGAGGGGGGAGGCGGGCGGGCGGGCGGGAGCCTCCGAGCTCCATCGAGCAGAGAGTAATTTGTTGCTGAAAAGCAGCTCAATTAAAACAAGAGCCAAGGAAGGAGGAAGGCGGGAGAGGGAGAGAAACGCAGCCATTAAAAAACATTGCTGGAAATAAGCTCCCAAGAAGGCCGGGGGGGGGGAACCACCCGCCCGGCCCAAAAGGAAGGAGGCAGGAAGAAAAGGGGGGGGAAAATGGCAGAGCTCGCTCGCTGTGGGCCACCGAAGGCCCTGCGAAGGCTGGACAATCCGGGGGGGCGGGGGGGAGGGATGAGACGGCCTCTCCGAGCGGAGTGGCTCCCCCCCCAAGCGCTGTGCCAGTACTACAAGGGGGGTGGGGGCTTTGGGGGTGGCCACCGTCTTCAAAAGGAGGTCTGTGGTGGGCCACTGGCGGCCCTGAGGTGGAATCCGGATGGCAGATTTGGCCCGCCTGCCCTTTTCAAGAAAACAACCAGCCGAGTTCTTCCCCCCTGAACTGGAGAGAAAGGAGCCACTTCCACGAGCCACTTTCTCAGGTTCTCTTCCACCACCACCCCCCAGAAAGGGGGCCCACGCCAGCATCCACTGAGCCACACGCTCTACGGGTCCCCCTTCGTGTGAACCGCAGGTTCGACTTCGGCCGATTAAGTCCTAGCCTTGAAACACAAGCAGGGCCTCCAACATGGAACCACCCCCCGATGGATGATCCACAAGAGAAAGGGAAAGAAAGAGCAGCCCCTTCTTTCTCCGCCGTGGCCGGCCACGGGCCCGAAGCGACTCTGCCGGAGCCACGCCAGGAGGGCCCTTGTGCCCGCCGGGCAGCGCAGCCCTGAAATCCTCACGGCTCCCAGACCGGCTGTGCTTTGCAGGCCGGGGGAAAAAAGGCTGAAAAAGGCAAAGCTTTCCTTTGGCGCCAAGTTATTATAAGCCTACACACACACACACACACACACACAGAGAGAGAGAGAGAGAGAGAGAGAGAGAGAGAGAGACACACACAGACACACACACACAGACACACACACATGTAATTATCCCAGCATTCAAAACCCAAAACAAAACAAACAGGGAGAAAAAAATTAGAGCGAGCTGGAAGGGAGGGAGGGAGGGAAGGCGGGCGGGGGGGGAGGAAAGAGACTCGTGAGGAAAATGAGAAATGACACCGGGATGCAAATATCTCGTAGTTATACTAAGAAATGCATCTCTCTCTCTCTCTCTCTGGCCTCGTCTTCTTTTCCAAGGGAGACAGGGAGGGAGATGACCATAGGAAGATGACCGGGGTGGGGGTGGGTGGACAGCAGCCTGGGAAAGCCCCCCCCCAGCAGTCTCAGGCTCTGGCAGGGAAGGGGGACGTGGGGGCTGACACCCCCTCAGCCTCCCCCCCCACCCAGAAGGAAGCACCAGCCGGGGGGGTGGGTGGGAAGGAAGGCAGGGCCCTCCCTAAGATCAGGCAGGGCCCTCTGGCCCCGCAAGGTCTAGCCCGGGGGGGCCTGATCCGGCCCTCCGGGCAGAGGAGTCTCCACTGAATGAAAGGAAAGGGGGGGGGGGGATAAAAAAGGCCCTGAAGGTCTTTCAGGTGGCAACTCCCACCATCCTTTGTCCCTGGCTAGGGCTGATGGGACTTGTAGTCCTGAATGCCCAGAGGGTGATGGGATGGGCCAGACGGGGCTCCGCAGGGACCAAAGTGAGCCGGCCTTGCCCTCAACGCCTGGGGGCCAAGGGGGGGTGTCTTTCTCTCTCTCTTCTCTCTCTCCCCCCCCCCGCCCCGCCTGCGGTCACTTCTAAGCCAGGAGGCAGGCAAAAAGGGGGGGGGGGCGGAGAAAGGCTGAGGAGAGAAGCCGGGCGGATTATGGGATGCCCATTTTAAGGACTTGAGCACTTAGGCCAAAAGGAAAGGAGCGAAATCCCCAGGAAATGGGAGATATTTGTAGGGGGATTAGCCAAGAGGAGGGCCATTTCTCACCCATCTCCGCCGAGGAGGAATGTAATTGCGCTCTCTCTCTCTCTCTCTCTCTCTCTCTCTCTCTGTGTGCCACCGCACACCAACACACGAGAAAGGAGCATTTGGAATGAACACACACCGAGAGAGAGAGAGAGAGAGAGAGAGAGAGAGAGAGAGAGAGAGCCAAGGCTCTCTTTCAGCCTGATAATAATAACCCTGCAAGGCAGTCTTATAAACAGTGGGTGGAAAATCTCTCTCTCTCTCTCTCTCTCTCTCTCTGTGTGTGTGTGTGTGTGTGTGTGTGTGTGTGTTTGTTTTGAACCAGAGGTCCCCGAATCTCTTCTCTTCCACTGGCTTGGCCGCTTCCCCATCCGCTAGCTACGCTTCAGCTGAAAAGCCGGGAAGGGGTGGGGGTGAGGGTGGCTCCACACACACACACACACGCGCACAGGCACACAGACACACACCCCTCTTGCAGGCAGGGAGGAACTCCAACACCCAGCACTCCAGGGATGGGAAAGGCATCATCCCCCTTCCACTCTGAGGGAGGGACCTGCAGTCACGTGACAACAGGGAAGACTTGGCCTCTGCTCATGGGCAGATGTTAGTTTCACACACACACACACACACACACACACACACACACACACACACACACACACCCCACATATCCCTCCTACAGGATCCAGAGTTTGAGTTTTTTAAAGCCCTAAACTCCCCCAAACAGCCCCTTCACCCCCACGTTTCTAGTTGTGGATTTTGGGAATTGTAGTCTCAAACACACAGAATGGTAGAGACAGGGTGGGGGGGTGGGGGTTTCCCGCATGCCTGGACAGGAGAAGCAGTGCAGAAATTGGTCAGATGAAATCCATCCCGAAGACAGCACAAGCGAGCCCCTTTTGCACAGGCTGGGGTTGGACTAGATGGCCTTTGGGGATCCCTGCAAGCTCTAAGGAACGAGGGTGACGGGGAGCCCAACAGGACGGGGTGGCAGCAATCTTATTCTGCTCGTCTGCTCTGCCTTTCCTTTATTACAAAAGTGCAATGGATGCGGCGGTTTGGGGCCCGCCTGGGAGATACTTCCCCCCCCCCGGGCAACTGGGGAGGAGAGAAAGGGCACCACACGCCTGCTCAGGCCTGCCTCAGAGGAGGAGGAGGAGGAGGGGAGAGATCCTCTCAAGGGGATGAATGCTCTAGTTGTCAAGCCTCTTGTTTTTAATAAAGGCCAGATTTTTTGAAAAGAAAAGGAAAAGCAAACTCATCCAGAAATTAAATTGAGGTCACCCATTTCAAAGCATGGAAGGGAAGATGTCTGGGGACTACATAACCCAGCAGCCTCTCAGTGGATGAAATCAGGAGCTTGGAGACCCTCCACATTTGGGGTCCTTTGAGGTCAGGGTGCTGTTTGCCCCTTGGGGGGGCCACCGTGGGGGGGGAAGTCCCTCCCTTCCTCCCGATGCTCCCCAGATCCGTCAGGCCAAAGCGTCCAACCGGCTCCGAGGGCCGCCTGGGGAAGAAAAGAAGGGGCGGAAGAGTTCGTTTAAAGGCAAGGCAACCAGGCCGGAGGGAGATTGCGAGAAAATAATTAAAAGGCGCAAAATGGAGGTTGCAAACCTGGGGTGATTACCTACGCAGGAAGCAAAGGTGCCGGGACAAAAAACAGCCAGGGAACCGGAGGAGAAGGCCAAGGTGCCCCCCCTTGAAACCCCCCCCAAAGAGTCTGGCAGAGCGTCGCTGGAGGGAGGTGCGTCCGCACCCCCAGAGCGAAACGGCCCCTCGGCCATCCCATCACCCTTTTGCAGAAATCGGGGGGGGGGGGGCAGGCAGGGTGAGGGACTCGTGGGCATCCTCCACCGGGTCCACAGAGGAAGACACGCTCCCCACGGGACGCCCCCCTGGCCCCGAATTCCCCTCCTTCCCGGCCGGTGGGCCTGTCTTTCCCTCCCAATCCATCCACCTCCCGCCTCCTTCTCCTCCATCCCTGGAGAGGAGCCAAGCGTCTTGATGGGTTTTGACACCAATCTCACAACAAATTTAGCACCTCATTTCCCGGCCGGATCAAATATTCCACCTCGATTATCTGCCAGCCACCCAGACGGGGCGGATCGCATCCAAACGAGCGGAAAACACCTTCGCCGGACGCCAAGCTCAATCATTTTCACTCGCGGATCTCTCAGCTAACCGGGGGGGGGGGGGGGAAGGACTCAGAGGGAGACGGTGGGGGAGAGGGAAGGGTCTGCTCCCCACCCCACCCCACCCAGGGCTGCCAAGGTGAAAGACAGAAAGACAGAGTCAAGGCAGAGAGTCAAGACCAAAGGGGGGGGGGAGAGAGAGAGAGAAGGCGCCAAGGCTGCCTGGGAAAGAAGGGGGGGGCTTCAAACCATCCGGCTGCGAGGGTGGGAGGGTTAGGGTTAGGGATCTGTGGCCTTTCTTTCTGCCAAGGAGTTCAAGGGGGAAAGCTCGTCGGTCCCCCTGCCCCACAACCCTGCAAGGTCGGACGGAGAAAGGCCTGACCACAGTCAGCCCCGGAGGTCTCACGGCGCAAGAGGGGGGGGGCCTCAAAGCCAGCTCTCCTGCCGGCCAAACCCAACATTTAAAAACCTGTGTGCAGGTAAGGGATGCGCGCGCGCACACACACGCACACACACGCACAAACACGCACACAGAGCCGGCCACGGGCACACACGTCAAACGGCTGCCCCAATTCATCACCGAAATCAATTAGAAAAGAGAGGAAACAGGCCCGGGAGGGGGCCCACCACCACCCCCCGTGGCCACCCTTCTTCCTTCTTTCTCCACACCAATCTCCTAAGATGGAGGGCCGGGCAGGGCGGGCGGAGGGAGGGAGGGAGGGAGGGAAACATCTCTGCCCCAGCGGCCGACACGGGGGAGGAATGTGCAATTAGTCCAGCAAAAACAGATGAAAAATTTTCAATTAAATGTGTATGGAGAGGAGGCATAAAATACAGAAAACAGGTTGACATGGCAAAATTGGCGGCTGATACGCCTCGGCAAAAGTGTCCTAAATATCCCCCACTGAATAAATAACGTTTTCCTTATGACTCTTGCTATTATTAAAAAGGCCTCTCACCCACCCCAGGCGGCGAGAAGGAGCCACAGACTGTATAAATCTCGACACACACACACACACACACACACACACACACACACCCCTTACCCCCAATTTATATTATTTCCAGCACGGCAAAGATAACGATTCGACAGTGCCCAGAGAGAGAGAGAGAGAGAGAGAGAGAGAGGCCATGAAAGACCCTAAAAATAAATGAATCGCTTCCCCGGGTTACAGCAAACAGCTCAATTTGTCTGGGGGAGAGGAAGGGAGCGAGAACGGGCAGCGGGCGCAAGAGGACAGGAGAAAGAGCGAGGGAGGGAGGTCTGCGGGGAAGGGAAGGGAGATCAGCCACTAATTCCCAGTCTGACCAGTCTCCCCCCCCCGGAGGGCTCCAGACTGGACCCCTAACCCTAACCCCCAAAGCCTCGGGACACAGAACCGGCGGAGGGCAGGTCCAGAGGCCACCCCGGGCTCTGATCCGTTGATGGCCGAGGGCCCCGGGGACCCAGCGCTTGGCCCCCCCCAGGAGCAAGCAAGGGGGCCCTCAGCATGGGGAGCCTTGGAAATCCAGGTCCCCTTTTCTTGCCCCCCCCCAAGTTACTATCTCCTCCCCTCCCTTCCTCATCCAGGTGCCCCCCCCCAGTCCATGTAGATGGCCCAATGCAGCTCTTCCTCCCAGCGGGGGTGGGGGGGATGGGGGGGAGCCTGGCCCTGGGGTTGCTGATGCCAACCCTGACTTACAGCTGCCTGGCCCCTTTGCCTGGCACACATGCCAAAGGAGAGCCCCTACGTGTGTGTGTGTGTGGGGGGGTGTTTCTCCTCCCTCCCCCCTCCTTCCCGGGCTCATTAGGGCAATGCTTCCACCTGTCTGGCTCTGTCGCTTTGGGGGAGAGGCACCCGCCTGATGCCAGGGAGAGCGCCTGCCCGCCCTACGCCTCTGCGCACGCACACGCACACTCCGTCTTCTTTTGGGCCCTTTAATCCCCTCGGAAGGCAGAGAAAGACGAAAGGCGTCAGAGGGCGGCCAGCAAGGACTGGGCAGGAAACAGCCCTTCCTTTTAACCCCCCCCCCTTATTGTGTGTGCCGTACCCACACGCGGAAGCCCATCAGCCCGCTGGTGGTCAGCCGCCCGCCCGCCCGCGGCCCTGCCGAAGAAGAGGGTGGGGAGAGTGGAGGCGACCCCTTGCTGGACCGATCCCTGGAGGCGCTCACCAGCGGGCCGTCCTCAAGAGGGGCAGGACGACGGCTCCCATCGTCCCCACCTGACCCACTGGGGAGGAAGGCGTGAGAGGCTGCTTTGCCTTCAGAAAGAGGGGTGGCCGGTGGGGGGGGAGGGAAGGCAAAGGCGCCCGTGGGGCTCCCCCTTCCAGGCCATTCCCCCCCCCCCAGTGGCCTTCCCTGCTTTGGCCTCCACCTCTCTCTCTCTCTCTCTCTCTCTCTCTCTCTCTCTCTCTCACACACACACACACACACACACACACACACACACGCCTCCCTTGAGGGCTGAGCGTGCCCCCCCCAAGGGCTGGCTGGGGAGGGAAGGAGGGAGACGTGGTGGGAGCCCCAGACACGGAGGGGGACCCCCTTCTCTGCCTTCTGCCTGGGAACTGCCAAGCCAAAGGATGCCCCTGCTTTTGCCCAGGGCGGGGGCGCGGGGGGGGGGGCTCCTGGGCCTGGCTTCGGCCACCAGCCTCCATTGGCCACAGAAGCTTCGGCTGCAGAGACGGGGGGGGGGGTGAGAAGAGAGGAGTTTGGGCGAAAGGAGGCCAGCCGCTCGCTTGAGCAGGATCCTGGGTGACAAGGCAGGCCTTGGCCGCCTCCCCAGCAGCGAAGAGCAGGACAGCTGGGGGGGGCACCACCTGCGGGGCCAATCCCTTGGCCGGGGGGGGGGGACAGGACCGGAGCCGCCCTCTCAGGCCTGACGGCCTGAGCCGGTCGCTCCACGGCAGCCTCCTCCCAACCTGACATGCCCCGGCTGGGCTGGGCTAGGCTGGAGCTCCCATCAAGCCCAGGGCTGTATGACGATGGGAGTTGTAGTCACACGTGCCCGGATGGGCTGGGCGATGGCAGGAGGGGTCCATTCCAGAGAGAGGCTTGCACGGGTGAATCTGAATTCAGCCGTCAAAAAGGGGGGTCTGACGGCTGCTTTTCCACAAAAGCTGAGAAACCGGGCAGCAATATTAATAAAATGCACTGCCTAAGAGTGAATATTTCATTAAGCCATCCAGCGCCTTTCAATATTCAATACCAGCTTTTTCATTTTGTTTCTCGGACTGACTAAAAAGCATTCAAAATTGGTAGAGAAAGTCAAGCTCCATTTTCCACGCCAGTCCAATCTTGAACCCCCATATTTCTGCAAGTCTGTCTCTAAGACCATTATTAGGGGGGGAAAGCCCAGAAGGGGAGAAGCAGCAAAGCCTCCCCCCAAGTCAAAATCCACCCCCACCCCCCACCCCCCACCAGAGGGGCTGGCCTCTTTGCAGGCCAGCAAAAGACTCTAGAAAGCAGGCCGTTGAAGAGGCGAAGCCCCAGAAGGAGAAGATCCGAGCGTGGGCTGGGGCTGCCGTGGGGGAGACAGAGCAAGCTTGTCTTCTGCTGCTCCAGAAGGCAGGAGTCCAACAGGGCAGGTTTGGCTCAGGGGACAGGAGGGCCCCCTCAAGCCTCTGGAAGGAGGGCTGGATGGGCCGAGCTGCCGGAGGAAGGACCGCATGGGCCGCCTCTGGAGACGGAGGCTGGACTAGATGGCCTCGAGGGTCCTCCCGGCTCTGCTGCCCTGCTGCGATAGGATTGGAAGGCCACGTGGCCGGAGGGCGAAAGAACGAGCCGGCCTGACAGGGTCACAAAGGGACAAGACCTGCACATGGGTCGGGGGTGGGTAGGACGACCCACGAAACAAGGCGGGAAGGAGCAGGGCCCCCCCAGCCCCCCTCCGGTGTCTCTCACGACCCAGCCTGGAAATCGACCAAGCCTTTCTCCGCCCAATTTCCTTTTGGAAAGCACTGCGGACCACCTTAGAGGAGCCAAACCAGGGGGCGGGGGCGGTTAAGAGTCGCCTTTCAAACCGGGGGGGGGGGGATCAGAAGAGACCCCTTTGTGGGCGGGGGGGGAGGCTGGGGCCACGGAGACTCAGGGCTTCCAAGGCCCCTGGAGAGAAGAGGCCGGGCAAAGTAGGGCAAAGCTGGAGAGCGGGCGGGAGGGCAGGGGCCGGCCGGGCGCCCGACATCTGCGTCCTGCCTCTCTCCTTATTACAAAGGCCAGCTTGCTTCAGAAGATGCACAGGGCACCTCGAGAGTAGGCAGCTATGCAGAACCTGGGCACCAACACGGCACGTGTGTTTCAGAGTTCAGACAGGTTCTCTTTTTGACTACAGGTCCAGCAATCCCCACACCAGCACAGCCACTAGCTACTTTCAGAGGGGATGATGGGGCTTGTAGTCTGGCCCCAGGAACCCTTCTCGTGTGTGTGTGTGTGTGTGTGTGTGTGTCTGCCTGCATCTATGCATATTAAGAGAGTGCCTGATTTTCTTCCCTAACAAGACAGCCTCCACCTGACTTGGACTACAACCCCCATAATCCCCCAGCCCCAGCAGAGCTGAAGAGTCCACATCTGACGCCTCCAAAGGGAACGTGGTTACCCAGGAAGAGGCTGGATCGAACCCTTCGCCCCTACTGCCCACTTCTTCCTCTGAGGAGACACACAACCACCGCGCGCCGGCTTAATTTTACATTCCTGCTCCCGCCAACAAGGCACTTTTGGCCCCATTATCTCCCCTCATTTCTATCTTGTTCCCAAGAATCTTAATTTCTCTGGCTGTCAGGAAGACTGTGCAAGATTTTTATTGGCTCAGTGTTAATTAATTTGTATAATACTCCTGTTAGGAACAATAGGTGATTAAGATTTTTCTTCCCCCTCTTTAAAAAAAAAGTAAAATAAAGCCACCCGATAGTCATTAATGGAAAAGCCGACCGTTGAGGAGGGAGAAAAGACTGGCATCTCCCCCTTCCAGCGGCTTCAAGGCCACCTCCCTGCGAGGTCTCCTCTTTTCTTTTAAGCAGGCAGAAGTGTTAATGAGATGTCTTTTAATAATGGAATCCGCTTCTCCACCTAAAAGGAGGCTAGGCAGCCGGGAGCCCCCTGCTCTCTCTCTCTCTCTCTCTCTCTCTCTCTCTCTCTCTCTCTCGTTCCCTCTCTCGGGGCAGCTGAGCGGCGTGTGCGGGACGGCTGCAACTCTCCCAGGGTCAATGCAGGCCCCATCAAGGGCCGCCCTCCCTCCCTCCCTCCCTCCCTCCCTCCGGCGGGTTCGATAGCTTTAAAGAGAGAGCATGGGCCACGTGGGGGGGGGGGGGTGTCCCGGGATTCCGCCCTCCACGAGGGTCACGGCAACCCAGCCGCCCGCCTGGAGCCCACGAATGTCCGTCTGCCCCTCCAAACGGGAAAGGCCCCAAAACACTCGTCCCTCCCACGGCGGGCATTCCTTTCCGGCCAGGATCAAATTCCAAATCCAAACCATTCGTCCCCAAAACCCTGCTTCCCAAGGAGGGCGAGATTTTGGAAGGGGATGCACCCCAGCAGGCAAAACCGCCCCCACAATGTGCAAAAAAGCAAGGAGAATCTCTTCCCCCCCCCCCCACCAACCGGGGCAAGAAAGGGATCTATGGAAAGAAAAGCCAAGGCAACGGCCCCCGCCCGATGGACGGCCACATCTGGCCTGCTGGGCTGCTTTCTACAAAACGGCCACGATCCACCTCCTTTTTTTGTCTCCAAAGTGGCAAAAAGACCCAGGTTTCCTCCTCCTAAAGGGCTGCTAAACTTTTTTTGTGGGATTGGGGGGGCACCCCGTTTGCACTTGTGACCCACCCCCACACACCCCCCCACTCCTGAGAGGCCTTCTCTAGCAGCCCTTTAGCCCCCACCCCCAAGAGAATCCCGGCCCTTTGCATGGAGGACAGAGGTGGGCATCGGTTACACACAGGGGCCTTTGAGCCCAAGGGGGCCGGTGCTTGTGGGGCATCCCAGACCCCACTGTTTTTGCCCCATAACCAGGAGAGGCCACGGATCCGGACCTCCTCTGTTCCCCACGTGGGCCGTGGCAGGAAATCAGCTCCGGAACCTGATGACACCTCCCCTCCCTCAGTCCTTTTTGGGGGTTTTCTTTTCCAGCCTTATTTTCTGGAAGGATACCTTCTTTCCCCCCTTCCCAAGCAAGAGCCTTCTCCTCCCCCCCCCTTGCAGGATTAAGGGAGGGATGGGCAGGCCCCCTCCTGTCCTCAGAGGGGGGGGGTGTCTTTCTTTCTTTCTTTCTTTCTTTCTTTCTTTCTTTCTTTCCTTTTCTTTCTTCCCTTTTCTTTCTGTCCTGTTCCCGCTCTTGTTTGCAAATCCCAGACAGGGAGCCATCCCCTGCTCCCACCGGCTGGGCCTTTTCCCTTTTCCCTTCTTCCCTCCCTCCCTCCCTCCCTCCACGCTGGCTCTTGTGGTTGCAGCGCTGCAATGATTCTACAGGCCTGGAATTTGAAGAATTTCCTGTCAAGACTCTTTCTGGAAGACCAGAAAAAGGGAGAGAGAGAGAGAGAAAGGGAGAGAGCGGGCAAAAAAGAGGAGTGGGGGAGGGCAGCTCCAGCCCTTTTCACCCTCCCATTTCCAATTCCCTCCACAAAAGCAAGCAGGCAGAGAGAGAGAGAGAGAGAGAAGACACTTTGGTCCAAGTTTGGACACTCCACTTCATCTCTCTCTCTTTCTCTGCCAAACTTTTCTGCACATCTCCTGCTAAATTCGGGGGGGGGGGGTGAAGAGGAGGAGAGATCTAATCTAAGTGGTAAAGCACTAAACTGGAGGGCCACGAAGCGGAGGCGGACGTGACTTTACTGCTGACCACACAGCCTCCCCTCCTGGACGCAGCCGGATGGGGCTGCTTTAGATGCTCCCTCTTGCCACCATTACCTGGAGGGTTGTAAACAACCCCCCCCCCAAAAAAACACCCTCAGTTCCTCCTTCTGGACATAAAAAAGACAAAGCAAAGCAAAACAAAGAGGAAACCAGCAAAGGGGAGGGAGGGAGGGAGAGAAGCCACGTCCACATCAAATCCACATGCTCACGGCCACAGGGATATTTTGGCATCCTTGGCAGGGTCCCGTTTCGGCACACCCTGCCTGAAAAGGTCCCCTGACGTTTCTGACCCGGCTGCGGCGCAGCAAAGGAAAACCGGCGGGCTCCGTGGTTGTCAGGGGTCAGCCACCAACAGGGAAAACCGACCGTTCTTCTGCTGAAGTTGCCCCCAGCTCAGAAAAGATGGGTGCGCCGCGCAAATCGCTAAAACCCAAACCTCGAAAGCCGAGTTAAGAATGCTTTGCCAAACAGAAAAAGCCTAACGAGAGCCAGCTGTCGTGAAAGCCCAGCAGAGCCTCCAACCGCAGTGGCAATCTATCGGCCACGGTCAGTTACAGGCAGAGGGAGGGGCTGGGAGCGCCCCGGCCGGCTTCGGAGATCCCGCGAAGGCACGTGGCCGGCCACGGTGAGAGAACCAGAGGCCATCCCAAGCCTGTCTGCAGGGAGCGCCAGAGCCTGGGAGCCCCCCCTGAAAAGGCCCTGAAGGTGGGGGGGGGCGAGATCTAGAGAAGGGCCTCCCTCGAAAAGCTTCGTGTGGCCACTGGACATGTTCTCACGCGCTGCCTACATGACTGCAAAAACACGCCAGACGCACGGTTTGGCGCTTAGAAGTCGAAGGCAGGGAAAGGGCCCGACCGGGCTGCCCGCTCTCCCTCCTTCCCTCCCTCCTTCGGTGGAAACGGCACAGCCCCCACCCCACCCCACCCCCTCGGCCCCCTCGGAGACCAAAAAGCGAGGCCAAGCGCCTGCGGAGCACCCCCAGAGCGGGAGAAGGGCGAGGGGGTCTTCTGAAATCCCCCCCCCAGCGGATCCCGGGGCCTCCGGGCGACCGTCCGGCTTGCCCAAGAGCCGCTTCCTTCCATCCAGGGAGAACTCGCCGCCACCCGCCGCCCGAGGCCCCCCGAGACATTTCCAAGGGGGTCCGCCTCAAACCTCGACCGGCTGGGGGGCTTCAAGGGTGGAAAGGAGGGGGGCTGGCCTTCTTCCTAGCATCCCCTGGGGGGTGGACAGGTGGGGGGGGTTTCTCAGCCCCTTGACCAAGAGAGGAGACCCTCTGCCCTCAGGGGGGGCCTCCACCCCACACCCCCAAAGACCCCCCCTCGCAGTCTCCTTCCCACCCAGCCCCCGCTAGGAAGCAGGGGCACCAGAAGTAACTTAGTTACCTTTTGGGGAGAGAGAAGGAAGACAAGAATGTGACACAGTTACAATTCGAAAGCAACAAAAGAAAGGGGAACAAAGTTACTGCTTTGGTCTGGTCTGCGCGGGGGGGGGGACGGGGAGGGGATGGATTGTGTCCAAACCCAGCCACCAAAACGAAAGGGAACAACCCCCCCCCAGGACCCCCACCCCCCCCGAGGGCAGGGCGGCTGCAAAAGAGGAGGATGGGCGGTGGGGGGCACCCCAACTTTCACAGGCTTGTGGGGGGGCACCCCAGCATCCCTTAAGCAGCTCTTGCCTGGGGTGGGGGGGAGGAGAGAGGGCTCGTCCCCCCCCTTCCCAGCCCAAGCCAGCCGGGGCCCCTTGGGTCTGATACTTAATTATCTCTGAATGGGATTTTTTGTCCAAGTCTTTAAACATTTACTCCGATTGGGTTGTTTGCGACAGGGAAGGAGCACGTGTGCACGCGCACTCTCACACACACACACACACACCCCATCTTCCTTTCTTTGTCGTTTCTATGGAAACACCTCCAGGCCTACAACTGTTCTCTGATTGTGCAATAAAAGTTGGATAGTGATCCTTCAACCCCCCCACCCCGCCCCCCTTGCCTCCTTTCTGCTCCTTCCCCATCTTCTCTTCCCCCCCCCAAACTCCAGCCAACCCTTCTGGCACAGGCACACACAAGCGCCCACTCACACACGCGCGCACACACCACGGTGCCAGGACACCCGGGGCGCTGAGGGGGGTCCGAAGGGCAGGGAAGGTCCTGGGGCTTCCAGCGTCGCCCAGTGCGGGGGGGGGCATGGGAGGACGAGAGACAGAGGGAGGGCCCGGATCCGACGCTCAGAGAGGAGAGAGGCGGGAGGACGGGAAGCAGCAGCTGAGAGAGAGGCCGGCGGGAAAGGTTCGAGGCGCGTCTGCAAAAACACCCAGCCGGGCCACAAAGACCATGTTCCCTTTCCACTGGTTTTCCCCCCCAGGTCCCCCCCCAAGCACCAAAAAACAAGAACAAAAGGGCATGCTGGGAGTTCCTGCCACCTGTCCTGTAAGGTAGCAGAGCATCTTTTTTGGGGGGGGGGAGAGGGACTGCAACCCCCAGAATCCTTCAGGGCCGATGCAGCTCCATTGTCAGGGGGATTCTTGGCCTGGCCGTTCAAAACACGGCTTTTCCAAGCAGGTTTTCAGCCACCGACCCCGGGAGGCTTCCTTGCCGATGGCATTGGGGGGGGGGGTGAGTAGAGCGAGCAGGCGCCTCCCTCTGGGAGGGGTCGGAGTCTGGCTCCCATCATCCCCAGCAAGCACAGCCATTTGGGAGGTGTAGCCCAACACACGGAGGGCACCTGATCGAAGGCCGAGGGCCAAGGTGGCCACCCATCAATGGAAGGAAGCCGTTCCTGTCACTCACGCCAAGGGTAGGACCCAGGCAACACCGACCGTGGTAGCCAAGTCCTTCTCTCCACCCAGGCCCTCCAGGGGTTTGTGTGTCTGTGCGTTTGTGCAGGTCGTTTGCTGCTTCCACAGGGTCAGATGCTGTTCCTGAGACAAACACACACACACACACACACACCCTTGCTTCGGTTACCTTCCTCTCTCCTTCCTTCCCACCCCTTTCCCCCATTTCAGAGCAAGAGGTTATGAAAATCAGCCTGCCGGCTCTGGGGACTCTAATTATCTGCTAAGTGTGAAAGCCAGAGTGATTAATTAAGAGATAATAAAAAGAAAAAGGAGGCTAGAGAGGGAATAACGGCTGCTTTGATGATAAAACCTGAGGTAAGCCAAGCAATTAGGGGGGAATCTTTATGAAGAGTTAGCTATAATCCCCCAGTAACCACCACCACCACCAAAGGAAGAGCGCGCGCGGCGGGGGGGGGGGAGGAGAGGGGGTGCAGAGCAGAGAAAGAGAAAAGCAGCCGCAGAAGGATGCGGGAGAAAAGCCAGAGGAAAAGGAGGAAGCAAAGCATGTGCAGAGGGCCAGCCTAGTCGGCCTTCGATGCCTGGGCCGAATCAGAGCCAAGAGCTGCTCTCTTCTAGGCCTTTCACACCCATCTACACCCCCCCACACACAAGTCCTTCAAGGATCCCCAAGTAGAAGAGGAGGAGGAGGAAGATCAGGACCATCGTCCCCACTCCCTTCTTATTTATTTATTTATTTATTTATTTATTTGATTTATATCCCGCCTATCTGGTCCAAACGGACCACTCTAGGCGGCTAACAACCATAAAGATAATATAAACAACGAAAACAGACAATTCTAAAAAAGAAGGCACTACATTACATCATATAATATACAAAACAAAAAACAAAACAAAAAAAGGGGGGTCAAGAGGAGTATGATGGAAAGGCCTGCCGGAACAACCAAGTCTTCAATTGCTTCTTAAAGGCACCCAGCGAGGGAGACCTGCGGATCACAGGAGGTAAGTTGTTCCAGAGGCGAGGAGCCACCGCCGAGAAGGCCCGATTTCTTGTCTTCTCCTTCCGGGCCTCCCTCGGCGTTAGGCTCCTCAACCTCACCTCCTGGCTCGCTTCTTGTTTTCCCATTGGGAGGCCCTGCCTGGACATGGAAGCTGGACCTTTTTTTGGGGGGGTATTGGCCCCCTTCCTTGACTGGGCGCGCCTCCTGATCTTCTGTGGCCCGGCTCTTGCCAGAGTTTGAAAACGTTCATTTGTCGACTACGGCTCCCATGCACCCCAGCCAGCAGAGCCCATGGTAAGGGAGGATGGGAGATGCAGAAAGGCGGCTGCCCTCCCTTCCCTTGAGGGGCAACTGAAACCTCTCAAACACACGGAGACACATCGCGGGCCTTTCCGATGCCCTGCGAAAGAGGCCGGATTTCTCTGCTCAAAAGGCAGAGCAGGCAGAGACTTTGGCATTAGGATCACCACCACCATCATCATCATCCAACCCTTCTGAGCTGAGAATTGGGGGGCTTTCTGGGGCCCTCGGCCACTGACCTTGCTGACATACCAAGGGAAACAGCTGGACGGAGGCGGCCACAGAGGTTGGGCGTCCTTCTGCCACCGGCCGCTTCCAGCTGACACCACCAAGGGGGCTTTTTTGCTCCCACAGCCATGAATTCAGGTGATTTCCCTCCCCAGGGAAGAATCTGCCACCAGCCTCTCTCTCTTTCTCTCTTGCAAGCTCCTGCAGAAGGCACCCTTCCTCCCAAGCACATCGCTGTACTTTCCTTTCTCCCTGGAGCGGGGAAGCAAAGGGGGGGGGGAATGAGCAAATTATACACCCCAAAAGACAAGACAAAAGGGAAGAGAGATCCGTGCCCTGCTCCCCATCACACACACGCACACGCGCGCGCGCGCTTGACGTCAACACCGAACCTTCTCTGGCTCTCCCCTGGGAACCTGAAAAATGTCACTGGAAAGGTCTCCCTGACTCCCAGTTTAGAAGAGCACCCCGGGGGGGGGGGGAGGCCGGCAGGCAGGCAGGCAGGCTTGGGTCTTCTGGGTGGGAGGCTGCTCTTGGGCCAGCCCCGCCACCTGGCCAAGCCCCCCCCACAGGGTCCCTGCCAGCCACCGGCCGGGGGGGGGCTTCTTTTCCAAGTTCCCCCATGCCCTTTGAACGTTAGGTGCCCGTCAGGGGACGTTGGGCGTCCCAGGAGTCGTACGGAAAAGACCACTCTTTGGGCCCAGCCTTGCCGAGAGACACCCCCCCCCGCCTGCCTTTGGTCACAAAGCAACGACATCCACCCGACAGGAGGAGGGACCACCGAGGGCAGCCGGGACTTCAAGAAAGGAGGCTTCGCATTTTCAGAAGGGGGGGCTCCCGTTGTGCCAGGCAGCTGGCAAAGGGCATGGAGGGTGCTGGGGGGGGCTCCCGGGGAACGGTGGGGTCCTGAGGCCTGCCCTTAACCCTTTGCCGCTTGAGGACTGGCAGTGGGAGCGACTCCTGGGGGGCCTTGCCTCCTTCTCCCAAAGCGGGGAGGGGAGGAGCCGGCGGGAGAGCGCGCTTTCTACGGACCCACCGACCCGACCGCCAGGGCGGCTCATCCTAAGAAATCCAGTCTGCCTCTCCTCCTCCTCCTCCTCCTCCCTGGCCCTGTTTCCAACTCAGGAGGGCGATGCTTTAAAAAAGCTGCTCATCAAAGGAAATGATGAATGGTGTGCCCTTGGGCACCTCACCCTCCTCTTCTTCAAGGGACTCCTCTGGAAACACAGAGGGAAGGAAGGGCCTCTCAACGGGGGGGGGGGGGGGAAGAGCGATCCCCTCTGGGAGAAGGGTGGGATTCTTGGCTGTTCCTGGCCCGAGGCCGTCCCCCTGCACATTGACCGCCCGGGGAGTCCTCATCTGCAATAAAAAGTCCTCGTTCCTTATCCATCTCCCTCGGGGCAGTGGTATTTCCCAAGCCCCAAAGTCTGTCTGTCTGTCTGTCTGTCTGTCTGTCCGTCCGTCCCTCACTCACTCACCCCCCAGATTTTCACACCGGGCTGAGCCGAGCACCCCTTCGGTCCAAGCCGGACCCCTGCACGCTCCCCTCCTGCCAGCCAGGAGGAGGAGGAGGAGGAGGAGGAAGGCCCTGGCCTTACCCTGAGCGCCAGGCGGGCAGGGCAAGCGTTGGCACGAAGGGGGAAACAGAAGGGGGAAAGGGGCCGAGCCCATCTGAAGGATGACTCTGGACTGACTCAAACCTCGCTCAGGTTCTTTAGCTGGCATCTTGCTCCCCGCAAGGGGATCGCCCGGCCCTGCTCTGGGATCTGACTTACGGACCCCCCCCCGGCTAAATTTTTGAAAACTTGCCATAGGAAATATGACTCATCGTGCTAGAAGTGCACCCCACTCAGTTAGGCTGCTTCTTACCCAAACGAGCCACGGATTCCAAGGCAAGGCCTTCCCGGCCATGGGCTCCTTCCCCCCCCCACGCAGAAACCCGATTTCTATAGGATTTGGGGCTCCCCTACCATCCCCTCAGAGTTCAACAGCGCCAGGACTTTCTTCTCCAGAGACGCAAGGGAGCAGCTCTGCCATGCGCGCGCAGAGTGCCACCCTCTCTTCTGGCCCAGGTGGGGGGGGGAGATGAGTTTCTAGATAGCAGGGGAGGGTGACTCACGAGAAGAGCCCAGGGAGCGTGGCCTCCAAGTCTCCCTGCACCGCCTGGCTGGCTGAGGAAGCACCAGGTGAGCTGCGTCTGTCTGTCTGTCTGTGGATGGCGCTGGATTACTCAGAGGGTGACCTGGGGGGCAGCTTCCCTGGGGTGTCTCTTTCAAGCACGCACCCCTCCATATCTCACCCTGAGCAGATGGCGCCCTGCTCACCTCTTACTCACCGGCCTGTCTGGGTCTTTAAAAACTCTTGTTTCATTACTAGCTCACTTTTCCTCTAGTGAACCGCTCTGAAAATATTCTCCCCCCCCCCCGCACAAAAAAACAGCCTGCAAGGAGCCGACCAAGGGTTGGGGCAGGGGGTGCTTGGCCCGCCAGGCATTAGCCCCCTCCCTCCCACCCGATTATAACAGCAAGAGAGAAGGCTAGAAAGAGAGCCGGGGGGGGGGAGATCTGGCAGGGATCTTCCTTGGCCCCCATCGGACGCAGAGGAGACCCCACCGCTGGGAAGAGGCACTAGAGCAAAGAGGGTGCGGATGAGACCCCCCCTCCCCAGGGCATGACCTCTCCTGGCCCCCTGCCCTGCCCAAGCACCAGAGATACAGGGTGTGTGTGTGGGGGGGGGGAGCAGATGAACCCAATTTCCAGAGAGAATGAGAGAGAGAGAAGGAGGGGGGGCTCTGAGAGCAATTCTCTGCTAGATCAGTTTTGATTGGGAAGGAGAGACGGAGGAGAGACAAGCCTGCTGGTGATTGATAGACAGGTCGGCAGCGAGAGGGATGGGGAGAGAGGAGGGAGGCTGGGCAGACAAGCGGGCAGAGCGGGGGGGGGGAGGGCAGACGACGCGCGAGGACACCCGCCTGAGGCCGCCCACCCTCTCAGCGGGGGGGGGGAGAAGTGGGGATACCTCGGGCATCCCCTTCTTGCTTGGGGAGTCAATCAAGCCAAGGCCAGACGGCTGTCTGTCCGTTGGGGGGGGGGTTGCAGCAGTGGAACAAGGCTTGATAGCCCTTGGGGCCCCCCTTCCAGGATTCAGGCAGCTTGAGGGCAATCGAGGACAACCCCCTCCCCACTCTGAGGGCCCTTTGAACACACTCCCCAGAATTGGCACACACTCTGCACATGCTCACACACTCTGCACATGCTCAGGTGCTCTCCAACATCCGGCGTGGCCTGCCAGCCATTGAAGGGAAGAGGACCCTGGAAGGGCCAGGGTGTCCTCTGAAGGCCTTCCCCATCTGCCCCCCACCCCCACCCCTCTAGGAGCCCCCTCCCTCCCTCCCTCCCTCCTTCCCTCTGCCTGCCCTGAGCAGGTAAGTGGCAGAGCGCTCCAGCGGGCCCTGCCTGCCTGCCTGCCTGCCTGCCTGCCTGCGTGGGCAGCCTCCGCCTGGCAGTTTCCACACCACGCTAATCAATCGGCAGTCAAACTGCTATTATCTCTGGTGCGACGACGCTCACAATATTTATGCAGCTTTGCAGGCGGGGAGGGGGAGGCGGGTGGGGAAAGGCCCCTCCTGTAAAGGAGCCTAGAGGCGGGGGGGGGACACAGGCGAGCGGAGGCCCTCGGGCACCCAGGCAGACGGAGACACCCCACGCCCTTGATGGGCAGCGAGGAACAAGGGGGGGGGGAAACACCAAGAGCGTCCCACCCTGACCGACCCAGGAGCCCCACACAAGTGTCTCCCCACACAAATGGGGCAACACAACAACAACAACAACAACAACAAAGAGCAAAAGAGAAACCAGCCCTCTCCCATCCACCAGGTCCTTTGCGCAAATCCGGGGGAAACTGGGTTATGGGTGCCCGCAAGGCAAACCGATCACGGGCTACCCCAGAGTTCTGCCCAGCTGATCCAAGCCGACCGTGGGCCAATGTCCGAGGCGGAGGGGGCACCACCCCCCAGGTGGAAAAGCCACCCAAGCGGCTCGGGCCTCTCAAGGCGGAAGGCCTCCCGACAGGGACCGGTCTGGCCCCGGAAAGGAGCCAGGAAACCTTTCGGCTTCAATATCTCACAGCCACGGCTGACACACACGCACACACACACACCCCCGGGGCAAGCGCTGAGATCCCTCCCGATCAGGAGGGAATCCAGGAGGGAATCCCAGGGCAAAACCTGGGCAAAAAAGAGGCTGTCTATCCGGGAAGGAGTCCCAGGTTTCTGGTGGGAGGCCCAAAAGGCGGGAGTCACCCCGCCCCGAGCACCTGCCTTCCACCAAGGCACACACACCGACCGACAGCTCTATCCCACCGGGGACTCCTCTCGTGGGCAAGGGGGGAAAAGCACGGCCCATTCAGGCAGGACCTCCTTGGGCGGAAAAAGAAGAAGCCAACAGCCCGGGGGGGGAGGGCCCTTCCGTTCACAGCAGAGGCCCGGCTGGGTCGCCTGGAGCCCTTTCGGAGGGACCAGCGGGACACACACACACACACACCTCTCGGAGCAGGGGCCCAACAGCAGTTCAGACAACCGTCCCTCTGCCGCTGAGGACGGAGGCCTGGAGAGGTCCATTTTTTGGACAAGGGTTCCCAGAATCCCCTAGCTGCAGGCCATGTGGACAGAAGCAGTGCAGGCCCAAGAATGCTCAGGACCTTCGGGGGGGGGGGAAGGACCCTGCAGGAAGGCAGGCAAGCAGGGGCAGAGAAAGCCTTCTTTCTCCTCCTGCAACAGGAAATCAAAACCTTCCACCTTTGGCCTTTGGGGAAAAGTCGGTCCTCTTGAGGCTGCCAACTTTTTCTCCAGGCCGGCTCCTCTGCCTTCGAACAACAGCCCTGCACACAGGAATGCTGCAGGCTGGCATGTTTCTTCCCCAGACGTTCAAAGGATGACGGAAGAAGCATCTGCTTGCTAGATTACCGAGTGCAGGGCTCCCCTGAAAGGCACAGAAAACCACAGCCCCAGCAGACGCCAGGATGGGTGCCGTGGGGCAGAGCAGAGGCTGCAAACCGCAAGGGAGAGCATTTCTCCTCTCCTCCTGCTTTGCCAAAGCCCCAAACATCGCCTGTTCCCGTTTCCCCCCCCTTTTCTCTCTCCCTTCTTCTGCCCTCCCCCCAGGGCATCAAAATTAGTTTTAATCTTTCTCTTTTTAATTTTTTTTCCACCACCTTTCTCTCTGGAGGAAAAAGAAGATGACAAATAATCCACCCGTTACAAAGAAAGAGGAAAGAGAAAAGGGGGGGGGGGAGAGAAAGGCCCCAGAAAATGAATGAATATTTCAATTTGTGCCACAGCCGTCATGGAAAGAAGCCTGGCGGGTGATTGAAAGAGGGTGGGGTGGCTCAGAGGAGGAGGAGGAGAAGAATGACTTTCATTTAGAGAAAATACAGAAAATTATTTAGCGAAAAAATGAAGAGGGATGACGCTTGGGCAGCAAGAGCAGCCACGCACCAGCCTTGATGCGCGCGCACACACACACACAGACACACACACACAATCCTCTCCTGCCGCTGGCCTTTGCAGGGTGCCCAGCATTTCTCCAAGGGCATTTTCCCACTCTATCTGTACCCCCCCCATTTCAAATAATGCTCTTCTTTCTCCACCAGCATTTTCCACAAGAAGCACGCACGCCAACCGTTCATGATTCTTTCCTGACAAACTCCCCAGAGACCCACACAAGCCCCCCCCCAGGCCAAATCTCATTTTAGGAGGGCGGGAGGCCAGTAGGCAAAGGAGACTGGGGGAGGGGGGGGAAATCATAGCCACCCTCTTGAGGCGAGAGGCACCCCATCATTGGCTTCTATCCCAGAGAAGGGCTAAAAGCACCTTCGCTTCGGTGGGGGCTAAAAGGACTTTTGGGATTACCTGCTGGGGGGGGGCAGCCATTGATCATCCCAATGACGACCCCCACCCCACCCCAGCAGCTTCCCTGGGTAGCCAGATCTTCTCCCCTTGGGCAAAACTGAGACCGGGGGGGGGGATTGTGATCTCTGCCCCCTCCCAAGCCAAAAGGGGCAACCAGGCGCTAGACTCACTTTGCCCCTCCCTTGGAGCACAAATTCAAAGGGGCCAGAGCTATGCCCCCCCATTCCGCTCCTCCACAGTGAACCCCTCCAAATGCCCCATGGAGGAGGGAACCCCTGCACGGGCTTGGATTCCAGCGCTCCCCCCACCAGACAAAATCCTCTCCTTCTGCACCTTCGCCTGTTCCCAGGAACAGCCCCCCCTCCAAGCTCCCCCATTCCCCATGACATCAACTCTTTGCCACTGAAACGAAAGGCATCTCTTTCCCGTGCTCGCCCCCCCCACATGCCATCAGAGGTGGGAGGGACTTCCCCTTCCACAGGGCCCCCCTCTCGCCCTCCCTTCCCCCCCTTTTAAAATCTCCCGGCCACTCATCTTCCTTCTAGGCAGGCAACGAGGGCCCTCCCCCTTTTTTAATTAAAAGGAATGTGGCCACCCGGGAGGGGAGGGGCTAGGGAGCTCCCCCCTTCTCAGTCCCCCCCCCTTCCACTGTGCTTGCCTGGGCCAATGAGGAGCCTGCCCATTGCTCCCGACACCCCCCCCCTTTAGATTCCTCTCCCACCCCCCCTTCGGGCTTCCTTAAGGGAAGAACTTCCACCCAAATGGGGTGCACAGCATAACACACGCACACCCCCAAAATGGAAGGTATTTCTCTGGTCTTTTTCAAGCTAGGGGTGCTTAAGGTATGGAACACTGCTTGCATTTCCCCCCCCCGACAGCCCACCCCAATGCTTCCCCCCCATATCCATCCAGCTTGGAGACCCCTAAGGAAATCCCCCCATCTCACCTACCCTATGGGGGAGGGGGCCCCTCCACACACACACACACCCCGGCCCCTTGTCCCCAGAGCCTCCCTCCTTCCCACACGGAAGGGGCCCCCACCACCAAAAGGGAAGGAAGGAAACAGCCCCTTCCCATTTACACAGGACTTGGAAACACCTTCATCAAACCTTTAAAGGTGCTGGACTACAATTCCCAGGATCCCCCAGCCAGCACCGCCCACCTGCTCCAGTGGACCCCTCTACTCCAAAGGCTCTCGGAAGCCAGCTGTGGAATGAGGGCTCAACTCCCCCCCCCCCCCCTGCGGAGCACAAAGCTAACTGGGATTCGCTCACCAGTTTGGCTCCAGGGGACTACAGACCCCATCGCCCGTTGCTGGTGGGCTCCACATCCTGTCCTGGGCCAGGCCCCATGCGCCTCTTCCCTGGCCTCCCCCCATCCCCACTTTCTACAGCAGCCTGTGGCCAGCACCCCTCCACTCCGAGGTAGACTGCCCCCACTCATGGAAGCTTTGAGGCTATGGTGTCTGTCAGAAACGGAGGACCCAGGAGGGCCCACCGGCCGCAGGAGGACACCCAAAGGGTCGCCCCCCTCGGCAGACAAGAAAGAAAGAGAAAAAGGGGGAGGGGGGCTTCCTCCGAGACACAAAAACAGCACTGCAGGGCAACGCATGGATCTAGTCCTCAAGAACACACAAACACCCCTGGTTCAAGGCAGCCAGAAAAGGTACAAGCGGGAAGCCAGAATTCAGACAAGTTTCTGGTCCCTCAAGTTGACTCCTGAACTTCCCTGAAGGAGGGAAAACCTCACTCCCCCCCCCAAGAAGGAAAGTTTTGCAGGGGCTTCCTCCTGGGGGGCCACCCTTCACCTCCCCTTTCTAAAGGTCTCAGCAAAAGGGGAGGGGGAGGGTGTGGGTTGCGGAGCCCCTTCGAGCAAGGAGGGCGGCCACGTGGACCTCGCCTTCCCTGGCCCTTGTTTCGGACCCACCAGGACTAGAAACTTGCTTTTTCCCACCCGGCCGCTGGAGAGGCAGCCCGAGGGCCCGCCGGATCCTTGGCCCTCCCTCCCGGGACCGCTGAACGCCTGGTTCCCTCTTCTCCGTGCCTGCTCCCCTAAGTGTCCCCCCCCGAAAAGCAGCTGGGCCGAGGGGTCCCTGGGAGGCCTTTCGCTCGTCCTCCGTCCCCCCCCCTTTCCACCACGCCTCCTGCATGCCCGGGGGGGGGGGCACCACTGGGAAAAAACAGCCACAAACCGCCACCCACGTCCCTCCTGGAAGACTCCCCCTCCCCTCCCCCCCCGCGCCCCCTGGGCCTGGACCACGGGGTCACCCCCTCCTCCTCCTCCTCCTCCTCCCTCTCCATTTTCTCCCTCTCCCCCCCCCTTTCTGGATGCCAGCAGGCGGCCGATGGAGGGGGGGAGGGGGAGGGGGAGGGGGCTCCCGACCGACTTCAAGGCAGCCCCTCCCCGCCTCTGCAGATGTCGGGGGGGGGGAAGAGAAGAGGTTAGGCGTCCGGCGTCCGTGCCCTCCAGCCCCCCTCGGCCCCCCGCCCCCCAAAACGCTCTAGCCTGAACCCCGACTCTCTCTCTCTCTCTCTCTCCCCCCCCCCAACCCCTCCAGCAGCGACTGGGTTTTAATTCGCAAGCGTTTGCGGCACACGCGCAGCATCGCGTTCCCACGCGTCGGGGGAGGCTTCCTCTCTCTCCCCCCCCCCACCCCGCCCCCCGACGGGACCGCAACCCTTCTCTCCGGTCAAGGGGGCGAGGAGCCCCCCCCCCCGGGATCTGCGCCCCAAAGCCTCCTTCCGTGGTCTGGGGGCCCCGTCGCGTAAACTTCGAGCACGACTCCGAAAAGGGAAGCGGGCGGGGGGGGGGCAGGGCGAGGGGGGGGCGGAGCAGCTGCCGGGACGGGCACCTTCTTTCCCCCCCCCCACATACAGACCCGCACAGAGACCCCCGTCGCTCTCCCCCCCCCCGCTCTCGCGGCCACGGACCCCAGAAGGGGCGCCCCCGGGGGTGAAAGCGGGCGGCGGGGCTTCGTCCCCCGGGGCGATCCCGGGAGAGAGAGGGGAGGGAGGGAGGGACCCCCTCACGGCGCCCTCCTCTCGAGGAAGCAGCGGGGCAGCGAGGCTGCGGGGAGGGAGAGGGCCCGATCCCCCTCTGCCCTGCCGGGGACACCGGCCCGAGCCGGGCAGCAACTTCGCCTTTCCCGGCGCCCGAGCCCCGCCCGCCCCCCCCAAACGGACGCCCGCGGGACCGGGACCTCCCCAAGGGGGAGCGCCTCTCCCCTCCCGCCCCCGCGGCTTGTTCCCCGGGAAAGGGCCCGATCCCGCCCCGGTTGCAGCGCAGCGCCGTCGCCCGCCCCGCCCGCCCGATCCCGCGCGCCTACCTTGGGCGAAAGCGGCGTCGGCTCCGGTGAAGACCCAAAAGACGGCCAGGGCCAGCATCGCTCCGGGCGGGCCCGGGCCTGGCCTCCGCGTCCTCCCGCTCCCCGCCTCTACACCATGCCCGGCGCCGGGGCGCATCCGCCGGGGCCCCGCTCGCCTCCCAGCTCCCTCCGGGCAGCGCCAAAGTGGACGAGGCCCCGGCCGGCCAGGGAGGCAGGCAAGGCAGGCAGCGGGCGAGCGAGGAAGGAGGGAACGAGGAAGAGGAGGAGGAGGAAGGCGGAGAAGAGCAGCAGCTGGACGGGGAGGGAGAGGAAGGCAGGCGGGCGGGAGGGAAGCGCCGAGCCGAGAGCGGGGACAAACTCTGGGATCCGGGAAGGAAGCGAGAAAACAAGGAAGGAACGAAGGAGAGGAGAAGAGGAGGGGAGGGGAGGGGAGAGGGGAGGGGGAGGGGCTCCGGATTGGCCGCCCGCTCGCCCTCCCCCCGTCCCTTCCCTCCCCTCCCCCTTCCCTCCGCGGCGGGGCCTCCGGGGGGGGCGGCGGGGGCGAGGCGGCTCCTGCCCGCGGCCAACTTGTGCAAAGTTCGCGCCAGCCGGGAGGCGGCGGAGCAAGGGCGCCCCCCGTGGCCCTCAGGCGAGGGAGGGGGGCCCCCCCCCCGGCGGTCTCCTCGGGAGGAGGGGCAGAAGGGCGGGAGCGGGAAGGATGGGAGAGGGAGGGGAGGGGGGCGCGCGCCCGCCCGCCCGCTGCCCGCACGTGGTGGCCCCTCTCGCCTCTCGGAAGGGACCTTGGCGCGCGCCGGGCCCCTGGGCACGCAGGGCATCCTGGGAGCTGTAGTCAGGAAGGCGAAAAGTTCCCCTCCTCGCCCCCCCCTTGCCGGGATGGGAAGCCGGGCACGAGGGCGCGCTCTCGCCGGCCCGGCGGGGGGTGTGTGTGTGCGCGTGCGTGTTCCTGAATGGCCCGGCCGCCGCTCGTCTTTCTCCGGAGCAAAACTTCGTCGGGAGGCCCCCTTCGGGGGAGAGGCTCGCCCCCCCCGCGCCCCCCCTCTCCCTCACACCCCCCCCCCAGGATCGAAGGCCGGATCGGGCCCGCCCGGAGGGGCGCGACGGGCACGGGGGCCAAAGCGGGGTTCGGGGGCGGGGAGGGCCCCCTTTTGCGGCAGGGCTCTCGGAGAAGGGGAAGCGATGGGAAGGACACCCCCCCCGTCGGCGCACCCCCTGGAGAAGCCCAGGCCGGGCTGGATCGATGCCGGCGGCGTCCAGGTGGAGACCCCCCTCCCGGGGCCCTCGTGTCCCTCCGACCCCCCCCCCCCACACACACACCGCCCCGCCCCCGCGGGTCCAGCTCGAGGGCAACCGGGGGAGGAGGGCAGAGCGCCGGCCCCCCCCCCCCAGCCTCCAAGCGCCCGGGGGGGGGGCCTCTCGGCTCAGCATCTTCCCCGCTGACTCTCTCTCTCCACCCCGCCTGACAAGGGGGGGGGCGTCTTCTTGCAGGGAAGCCCCCTGACCCTCTCTTGACCGACCGCCCCCCCCTCTCCTGTCCTCCCCAGGAGGGAGGGAGGGGAAGATACTACATGAAGGAAGCCCCCCCCCCCCGTTCCTTTCTTTTTCTTTCTTTCTTTCTCGCCTCGGTCGCCCCGGGCAAAACTCTGGCAGGCGTCTCCATGGCAATGGGGCCTCTCCATCTATCCCGCCCCCCCCCCCCAGGACAAGAGGAGGGGCGGGGAAGAGAGGCAGGCACGGGAGGGGAAGGGCCGGCATCTCCCCTCGCCCCCCCACCCCACCCCACCTTCAGGCCCTTCCTCCCCAAAGCGCCCCCCCCCCTCGACGGCGGGGGCGCCCCGACGTGGCCGGCCCCTCCATCCCTCGGCTCGGGAGAGGAAGGACCAGGGCTCTCCCAAAGCTCGCGGCTGCCCCCCTCGTGGCCGCCATCAGGGCCGTTCGGGCCCAGGGCGGGGGGCCAGGAGCCCCCCTGCTCGAAACGGGGGGGGGGCTTTTGCACCCTAACCGCCTTCATCCTCTCCAAAAAAAAACCCGAAAACCCAGCCCACCCCAGCAGAAGTACCCATAGAGGCTTCCTCTCGGGCGCTAGGCTGCCTGGGACCAGCCTGGGGGACAAGGGCCACTGTGCCCCCCCCACCCCGAACCACCTCAGTCAGATATGGGGCGGCTGGAGACACTCCCTCTTCCCTTCCCTGCATTCTGCCGATGGCCCTTCTGGGCAAGCAGCCCCCCTAAAGAGAGGTGTGGGGGGCATCGTGAACATCTTGCGCGGCTGGAAGGGAGGCCTCTCGGATGCCCTCTCGCCCTCTTCCCTCTCCCTCCAGTGGCGCACATGCAGAAGGGGAAACTGAGGCATGGAAAAGAAGGCCCACCTCCAAACCACCCTGAGGGGAATGGGCTTCCCTCCGGTCCAGTCTCCCGGTTGCTGTGCGTTGAGCAGGTGGGGAGGAAGGAAGGACACTCAGGCCATCCCTCCAGGAGAGGCGGCCAGGACACCACATGGGGTGTGGGACTACGGCACCCATCCTCCCGGGCCAGAGTAGAGTTGGCAGCAAGGGATGGGATGCTGCGAGTGCCGCTCCGCCCGACCCCCACCTGCCGGGAGACCTCAGACTTTGCCCACCGACCCCAGCTCTAGGTCTTGGGGCAGAAACAGAGCCACGGGGCGGGGGGGGGGGGACGGGATGTCGGCCACTGGCTGGGGAGACCTTCGAAAAGCACGGCTCGAAATTCACGCCGGGGAGGCCCCTTCTCCCGCTGGTGCCCCAGGGGCCGGGAGAGGAGCTTCCCCCTCTGGAAAGGGTCTACCTGTGGGCTTTCCTTGGCTGAAGAAGAGGTGGCAGGGACCGGCACGTGGCCGGAGCAAGGCCAGGGTGTTTGAAAACGCTCCTCCTTTGGACCTCAACGCCCGGGAACCGAAGGGCCAGCTTTTCCAAACCCTTCGGGCCGGCTCCCGTGGGGGCCGTTTGGAGCCGGGGCGTGAGAAGGACCCCTTCTGGAAGGCATCGGCTAGCCTGCAAACCAGGGCTGGGGGCAGGGGATGCTGTGCCCCCCCCCACGGAGGGCAGCCAGGTAGGGCCCTCTCCCCCCCCTTAGCCTTTGGGGGGGGAGCAGCAGAAGGAGATTATCTGCTCAGCCCTAGCACTGGCCTTCTGCCACAGACCCCTAAATGTAATTACCTTTTAAATTAATTGATTGATTAATCCATTCCCAGTCCAGGAGGGGAGCCCCCTCCAGGTGCCCTTGTTTTCTTCCTGACGGACCCGCTGGATGCTCCTCGGAGGGGCTTGAGCCCCCCCCCGCCCTGAACTCAACACAGCCTGCCTTGTGGCTTGGAAAGGAACGGGCCGAACCCCCACCCTCGGGTGGCGGAAGCACGCTCCCCCTTCGCGGCCACCGAGAGGTGGGTGCCTGGCCTTCGCCACAGAGGGGAGGGGCCTTCTGTCGGCCCAAAACCGTCCCCCGCACCTCTCACCTGTTCGCTCAGCCTCCCCAGAGGATGCGTCCGGAGCCCCGCCATTTCCAGAACCATTCATATCCAAAGAGTTGGATTCACACACACACACACACACTATCCCCCCCCCCCCGGGCACCGTCTGTTGGCACCAGACAGAGCCCAGTTTCGTGGACTGCCCCGAGTGGGTGGGGGCTCTTTTTCAAAGAAGCCCCGCCAGAAGGGGAATGATGAAGTCTAATGATTTCAAAGATGTATAGAATTCACACTTGGAGACTGTCTTTTCGAAGGCTTTGGGCCAGCAAAAAGAATCCGTGCACTTTTGGAGAGGAATGAGGTGAAAAGGGACATAAATGGGTATTCCTGGTCACCTACTCCCAAGGGGGAAGGTGGTGGGACAGGTGGGGAAAGTTTAATGTGTATTTGTATTTTAGTTTTGTTGTTGTTTGTATTCTTTTCTCCTGTTAATTAAAATTGTAATAAAATAAAATAAAAATTAAAAAATCGAAGACGCGTCTCCTATGCTGGCTGTCCCTGAGCCAGACTAATGAACGCCCTAAGGGCTGCTTAAAATAAAGTTTTAAGAGCGCTAGCGTCAGCTCTTCCTGCCAGGCGGTTGTGGCTGGACCGGCTGTGCCAGGCTGACCCTTCGGGGCCGTGTGACCTTTGTAAGTCTCTGCGGGGATGAAGAAGTTCGGAAAAGTCCCCTTCTCCACCCAAATCCTGGGGATCGGCCCAGCCGGCAGAGCTGCTTCTCCCAAATGTTGCCCCAGAATAAAGCTCCCTTCTCACCCGAGGCTCGCTTTGGACAAACAGCAACCCCCGGGGGGGGGGGGATCCTGGCCGTGGGCATCCGTCTCTCTCCTGCCATGCTGGCCTGCCCATCTGGCCAGATTTACGAAGGAGGGGGGGTGCCAAAAGAGGGGCCCTGGGCTTTTCCTCCCTTCTTCCCTGAGTGTGTGTGTGTGTGTGTGTGTGTGAGAGAGAGAGAGAGAACAGGGAGATCTTGAGGATGGCCGCTTGGCAGGAAGGCAGGTGCCCGGGGGGGGGGAGGCTCTGGCGGTGCCTGGGGGGGGGCAAGCAGAGCCGCCCTTCTAGAGCCCACCCTGGAGGGGTCCGGTCCCGGCAGCCAAGGAAACCCTCTTCCCTCCCCAGCGGCTTCCCTGTTCCAGGCCCTGCGAGGTCCCCTGGAGGAGGTCGGGGGGGGCAGGAGAGGAGGCCGGCCCGGGACACCGGTCCTCTCCAGGACCACGGCCGGGGCCAAATCAGGGGGCAGAGCCGGGGGGGGGGGTTTAGAGAGGCCCAGAACAGGCAAGGCGTTCAAAGCAGGTGCACTCGGGAGGCAGCGGGAGAGGATGGGCGGGAGGGATAGACCCACACACGGCCAGAGGGTGGCTGGCCGGCCGGGGAAAGGCTCCTCTGTGGAGCTGCCAGCCGGCAGACTTCCTGGGGGCCCATCCAGACAGACAGAAGGGCCAAATCAGCGGCGGGCGGTAAAGACGCTCCTGACTGCAGGCCGGGGCTTGCGATCTCTGGACGTCCAGCGAGGGAGGGGGGCCAGCCTCCTGGGGGGGGGCGAAGGCCCTCTGCGCTCCCATCTGGGCCTGCCCTTCTCACTCCTGGGGCTGGCCCTCCAAACGAAAGGAGGAACCCCGGGTAGGGGGCAGGGGCAGGCCTGTGGGGGGGTCTGGCGAGGGGGCTGCCCTGCCCACAGCACACAACGCCCGGCAGCAGCAATAAAAAACACACAACACCCCCCCTCCCATACAAGCAGCGTGTGATCCCAGCGCAAATAGCTTTGTACTCCCCTAAGGATGCATGTTCGCCATTTCTGGGATCAGTGCCTGCGACATCTCCTTGCCCACCCCCCGAACAGAGGCCCCTGTTGCTCCCCACCTCCACCCAGGGAATGCACCCCCACCCCACCCCCCAAGCCCTTCTCTACAATCAGGGCTGGCCCCTGGCCTGGAAAGCCGTCTCCCCCCCCCCCAATGATGAAACCATCAGGATACCCTGAGCAGGGGTGTGTGGTCTCCATCCCCATTTGGCCACAACCCCTCCCGCCCCGGGTGAAACTCAGCCTGGCCAACCTCGCAGGGCTGGGTATAGTGGGGTTGGGGGGGAAAGGAGAGCCCCCAACCCCATCTGGAGAGGCACCTGGCAGGGGAGGGTCCCCTCCTGCTTGCTCCGAGGCGGAAGGAGAGCCCCCGTTTGCAGCCGACGGCGGGGGCTTCAACCCAGAGGCTTACTGCCTCGCCCCCCCCCGGCCCCTTCTGTGTTTGGTGTGAAAATCGCACACACGTCCCTTGAGCAGGGAAAGGCTGAGGGGACCGGAGGGGGCCACCCATCCCGCTCAGGGAGAAAAACAGGCCTTTCCCGGCTACCTCTGTTGCGGCTGTCACGACACCCCGGGCCAAAGGTCCACCAGGAGCGCCCGGGGCTTTGAGGCGTCCCTACCCGAGAGGCCAGGCGGCCCAGATCCGAAGACCTTTCGCCGCATTTCTCTTCCCCACCGGCTAAAGCCGTTCACATAAGCTGCCAACGGAGGAAAGGCTGCGGGGGAGCAAGAAGGATAAATTATTAAATGCATCATAAATGCAGAAGCGGCTCTTTCCTCTTCGTCCTGGGAAGGGCACCCTTTCGCTCTCGAGCCTGTCTCAGGCGTCCAGCCGGGGAGCCTCCTTTCCTGACCCGCAGCCCGCTCCCCTTTCTCTTCCCCCCCCTTCTTCCACCCGCCGGGAGCCCCTGTTTTCTGGGCCAGGCACCAAAGGCCTTAAAACATGGGAGGAAAAGACAGCAAAGCTGGAGGGAGGAAAAGGCGGAAGGTGGAAGGAGCACACTTGATACTGCAATCGGGGAAAGGGAAGCCGGAGTCATCAGGGGACAGCCGAGGGAGGGCCAGGCTGGGGGCCCGGGAGGGCCGGCTCAGACCCAGGCACGGAGGTGGCCCACAGCCAGACCGGAAGCGCTCAGGCACTTCCCAGGTGGAACCTGCAGAAAAGCTGGAAAGCTAAAGGAAAGGGGTTGACTGCGCGGGCCTTCTCCAGCCAGGCCTGGTCTCATTCCCTGCGCCTTTCCCACCAACGCCCCCCTTTGCCTGCCTGCCTGCCTCCCTTCTATTCATCTCCTCTCTCCCTCCCTTCCCTCCCTCCCTTCCTTCTCCTCCCTCCTTCCTTCCTTCCTCTTCCTTCCTTCACCCTCCCTCCCATCCTCCCTCCCTCCCTCCCTTCCTTCCTCCCACCCTCCCTCCCCTCCCATCCACCCTTCCTCCCATCCTTCCTACCTCCTCCCTCCCTTCCATCCTTCCTTCCTTCCTTCCTTCCTCCCTCCCTCCCTTCCTCTCTTCCTCCCTTCCTTCCCTCCCTTCCTTCCTTCCTTCCTTCCTTCCTTCCTTCCTTCCTTCCTTCCTTCCTTCCTTCCTTCCTTCCTTCCTTCCTTCCTTCCTTCCTTCCTTCCTTCCTTCCTTCCTTCCTTCCTTCCTTCTATCCATCATCAGCTCTTATTTTCCTTCCTTCCTTCCTTCCTTCCTCCCTTCCTTCCTCCCTCCCTCCCTTCCTCCCTCCCCTCCCTTCCTCCCCTTCCTCTCTTCC